>NC_072005.2:57576666-58872500 GCF_028885655.2 Pongo abelii
CCCTTACTGGGGACCTTGGGACTTCCCCTGAGAGGCCTCTGAGACCTTCACCACAGGCTTTGCTGTGAGGAACCTGTCTTCCCGGAGACCTCCCCCGACAGCGGAACGCCCCTTCAGCCTGTTCAGTGTCCTCCCCAGACACCCCTCCACACACGCCCACCTAAGTGACTTACACCCAGTGCCCTAGGGCTCCTTAGACACAAAGCCCAGAGAGACGGGGGGAGGGAGGCTGGGTCTCTGTGAGGCCGGGGGTTCCAGAACCCCCTCCCCCAGTGGCTGTTTAAAGGGATAATCACTCCCCCCACCACCATACACATAAACCCCCGCAGCTCTCAACTGAGTGACTGCTTAGATGCAGACCGCAGCTTTGGGGGCCGTTACATCGTAGGCCAAGTCCTTCTTTTATCACTGTTATTATTTTTTGAGACGCAGTCTTGCTCTGTCGCCCAGGCTGGAGTGCAGTGGCGCGATCTTGGCTCACTGCGACCTCCACCTCCTGGGTTCAAGCAATTCTGCCTCAGCCTCACAAGTAGCTGAGACTACAGGCGTGCACCACCACGTCTGGCTAATTTTTGTATTTTTAGTAGAGACGGGGTTTCACCATATTGGCCAGGCTGGTCTCGGACTCCTGACCTCGTGATCTGCCTGCTTCAGCCTCCCAAAGTGCTGGGGATTACAGGCGTGAGCCATCTCTCTCTCCCAGGCTGGAGTGCAGTGGCACCATCACAGCTTACTGCAGCCTTGAATTCCCAGGCTCAAGGAAACCTCCTGCCTCAGCCTCCTGAGTAGCTGGGACTACAGGCATGTGCCTCCACACCTGGCTAATTTTCTTGAGATTTTTTGTAGAGATGGGGCCTTGCTCTGTTGCCCAAGCTGATCTCAAACTCCTGGGCTCAAGCCATCCTCCTACCTCGGCCTCCAAAAATGCTGACATTATGGGTGTGAGCCACCACTCCCAGCCCTTTCTTAGAAACTTCTCTTTCCCTTGCCGGGCACGCAGTGGCTCACGCCTGTAATGCCAGCACTTTAGGAGGCCAAGGTGGGCAGATCACCTGAAGTCAGGAGTTTGAGACAAGCCTGACCAACACGGCAAAACTCCGTCTCTACTAAAAATACAAAAATTAGCCAGGCTAGCCGGGGTTGATGGCGGGTGCCTATAATCTCAGCTACTTGGGATGCGAGGCAGGAGAATCACTTGAACCCGGGAGGTGGAATTTGCAGTTAGCTGAGATCGTGCCATTGCATTCTAGCCTGGGCGACGGAGCAAGACTCCATCTCAAAAAAAAAAAAAAAAAAAAAAAACAACAAAAAAGACAAAATTCGCCAGGTGTGGTGGTGCATGCCTGTAATCCCAGCTACTCGGGAGGCTGAGGGAGGAGAATTGCTTGAACCTGGGACACGGAGGTTGCAGTGAGCCAAGATCACACCACTGCACTCCAGCCTGGGTGACAACCAGACTCCGTCTCGGCCAGGCGTGGTGGCTCACGCCTGTAATCCCAGCACTTTGGGAGGCCAAGGTGGGTGGATCACGAGGTCAGGAGATCGAGACCATCCTGGCTAACATGGTGAAACCCCGACTCTACTAAAAATACAAAAAAATTAGCCAGGCGTGGTGGTGGGCGCCTGTAGTCCCAGCTACTTGGGAGGCTGAGGCAGGAGAATGGCGTGAACCTGGGAGGTGGAACTTGCAGTGAACCTGGGAGGTGGAACTTGCAGTGAGCCGAGATCATGCCACTGCACTCGAGCCTGGGCAACAGAGCGAGACTCCGTCTCAAAAAAATCAATAAATAAACTTCTCTTCTCTTGACATTCTAGGCACCCCAGAAGCTCTCCAGGTCCCCAGCTGTCTGACTGCAGACTTCTGCTCCTCTGCCTTCTCCCCTTCACTTGTAAATCTGGGTATCCCTTGAAGCTCCACCCTGCACTCCCTTGCCAGGCAAGCCTCCTCATGGCCAAAGTTTCAGTGCTCCTTAATCCTCCATCCAAAACTCCATCTCCAACCCAAGGTCTCTCCCCTGAGCCCGACGCAAGTTCTCACCTGCTCCTGGCTGCCCCCAGGGCCTTAATAGTCAACCATATTCCAACTGAGCTTAGTGTCTTCCACCATATTAGGGATGGCCCTGCCATCCCATCCAGTTCATCGAGCCAGACCCTTGGGCACTGTCCTCACCTTCTTCTTGTCCCTCACCCTGAAAAGCGTTGAGTGCCCAAGTCCTGCTCCTCCTTCCCCTGAATCTGTCTGTCTCATTCCCTCCTTTCCTGGTCCCAGGTCAGGCCTCATCATGTCCCACCTGTTGCATTGCCAAGTTCCTCCCTGACCTTCTGGCCTCCCCTTCATGTCTACAGGGGGGTCTTTCTGGCACCCAGAGCTGACGCTGTCCCTCCCCTACCCACAATTTTCTCCCAACTCCCCATCATGCTCAAGAGAAAGTCCAGCATGACATTAGAAGCCACAGCCCCCACCTGCCTCTCCCTCTTCATTTTCCATCCCCCGCCCCCCCACGTTCTATATCCTGGCCCTAAATTACTGTTCTTCATCCCCACAAGATTCCTGACTTCTCTGCACATTCATCTTTGGGCCCCTCTGCCTGGAAATTACCTTTCCTTGGCCCTTAAGAAGCTCCTAAACGTTCTCTCTCCAGAAAAGTCGTCTCCATCCCTCCACAATACAGTCAGTCTTTTTCCGGCGTTCTCCCTGCACTGGGACTGCTGTCTGGCCTGTATTAACTGCTTCTGGTCTATAAGTGCCTCCTCCCCACCATCCCACAGACTGAGCCCCTGGTGGGCAGGGCCTGGGTCTGACCCGTGCCAGTGTCCCCAGCATGGGGAAATGTGCAAAGAGAACTGACTGAGTGCAAGGAAGGGCCGAGTTCTGGCAAAGGGGACAAAATCAGAGAGGGAGAGAGAAGGAAAGAGAGCCAGCTAAAGGGAGGAAGACACAGGGAGAAAGAAAAGTGCTGGAGAAGGGGAGACATAGACACGGGTTGGAGCCTGTGTCCACATGGGCTGGGCACTCGCGCTGGGCAGGAGCGCCCTGCAGGCTGGTCGGCCTGGTGGGCCCTCACCTTCCCCTGGTGCCCAGCTCCTACCATGGAGCTGGCAGACAGTTGGCTTATGTCTTGGCAGAATTAATCTCAGAATAACCAGATTCCAGCCAAATTTTGTTGAATGAATGAAGAAACAAGAGGAGGGGGTGGGGAAGGGCTGGAAGGGCAGGGTAGATGTAGGACCAGACTTCCCCAAGGCTCCAGATGAGGCCTTTGGAATACAACGCTCAAAACTCATCTTGCCGCTCTTGCCTTCTGCTCACAAGGTTTCATAGCCAGGACGGGGACCGCCACAGTAAGCACTCAGGCTCAGGGCACCTGGGGGGCCAGAAAGAGTTTAAGCACTTGCCCCTGCCCTCTGTCCTCAGGGCCCCCAACTGGACCCTCCCAAGCTCCCCAGGGCAGTGGGCAGGATAGTCACCTGTACAGAGAAAGAGGATAGCTGAGACCCAGCCCAGGTAGAAGGACCAGGAGAAGAAGGTCTGGATCTGGGGGTGTGGAGGCTGGTCCCACCGCTCGCTGGTATACACAGCCATGGCCACCGCCATGGAGAGGGCTGGGGACAAGGACAAGAGAGATGGCTCAGCCCCTCAGCAGGAATTCGCTGGCTCCCGATAGCCCAGTCCAGTCCAGCATGCTTACCTGCAGCAAAGGCTGTGGTGGTTGAGACAAGGGGGCCGTGGCCTGGGGTGGACAGTAAGGGGATGCAGGACAGGACCAGGAAGCTTACAGACACCAGGCCCCACAGGACAGCCACAATGCTGAAGCTCTGCGTCACGTGGATGTAGCCTGATCGGGAGAAGACCACTGAGCACCCATCCCCGCTGGCAGCCCCTCTGTAGGACACCCATTCCCCTTACCTGCTATGATGTCCCCATGCCCTGTTGGCCAGAGGCCCGAGTGAGCTGAGTGGGTGGGACCCACAGCCTCAAACCAGAAATCGGTGCTCAAAGCAATCAGGCAGAACGTCAGGCCCAGGGAGCCCACCAGCAGGGCCAGGGACCGGCGGGGCTCCATGGGGGTAAGCTCAGGGCTTCTGGGTCCTGGAGGAGGAAGAGGCTGCTGATCAGACTCTTGAATCTCAGAGAGAAGGAGGCTGTGCACCTAGACTCCTGAATCCTCAGAGCTCAAGAAAGAGAGACCAGCAAGCAGTTGGGGCAGTGAGGGGTCCTGCACTTTGTCAGATGAGGCTGGTTTGGTTTCACACAGTTCCCGGTAGCTTTTCACATACCCTCCCTTCCTGGATTGCACAGGCAACGTCCTCCCTCCCCTCCCCAGGGTCCGGTTCCCCGCTTAATGTGTGGTGGGGGAGGGCACTGAGGGTGTCAGATCATCAGTGGTTTGGGCAGTGGTTTAGAACTTGCCTCTGTCACAGGTTCTACAACTCCCACCCATGGAGGCTTCAACACCAAGTCGGGGCTTCCTGGAAGAGGTGAGAGAGAGAGAGGCTTGGGGGCCCTGAGGTGGGAGGAAGCCAATCAGGCTGGGGTGTGCGTTAAAGGGGAGGGCAGATGTGGCTGGAGGGGACAGTTGGGGATGTGTCATGCTTTCCTGTGGGTTCTGCAGTCTTCCATTCTGGGAGAGGAAGGCCCCAAGTCTAGGGTCTCTACTGAAGGAGGGGGCTTGGGAGTTAGAACTCCTGGGGCTTAAGGAGGAAGGAGCTGGGGGCCTGAACTCCAGGTCCTGAGGGAGGAAGGGGCGGGAAGGAGCTCAGAATCCTGGGCCCCAGTTTGGAGCATATGCCAAGGGCAGGCAAACAGCAGAGAATCACAGTTCTGAAAGGTTTGCAGAGAGGCAGACACACCCACATCCTCATCTGATTAATGAGTTCAGTGGCACCCCTGCTTGGGTGGGGGCTGCAGCCTGGTGGCCTTTATCACCAGGATCAGGGGGCCTAGGGGGTTTTAGGGGACATAAGGATTTTGGTTCAGGGTTCTCCAGCCCCCCAAACGCTAGCCTCTTCCATCCACACCAACATCAGGTCCTGGCAACACCTCATCTATGAGCAGGTATAAGGTGAAGGTACCACAGCCCAGGTAGAAGGCCCAGGAAAACTTGACCTCTGTGAAACAGAGTGATGTGGTTAGGGTTTGTGTCCCTACCCAAATCTTGTCTTGAATTGTGTCCCCATAATCCCAACGTGTCTAGGTAGAGACCAGGTGGAGGTAATTGAATTATGGGGCCAGCTTCCCCCATGCTGTTCTTGTGATAGTGAGTGAGTTTTCACAAGATATGATGTTTTTTTAAGGGGCTCTTCCTGCCTTCGCTTGGCACTTCTTCCTGCCACCCTGTGAAGACAGTGCCTTGCTTCCCCTTCACCTTCTGCCATGATTGTAAGTTTCCTGAGGCCTCCCCAGCCATGCTGAACTGTGAATCAAATAAAACTCTTTCCTTTATAAATTACTCAGTCTCAGGCATTTGTTGTTGTTGTTGTTGTTGTTGTTGTTGTTGTTTGAGAGAGTCTCACTCTTGTCACCCAGGCTGGAGTGCAGTGGCAAAATCTCGGCTCACTGCAATCTCCACTTCCCAGGTTCAAGCAGTTCTCCTGCTTCAGCCTCCCAAGTAGCTGGGATTACAGGTGCCCGCCACTACACCCAGCTAATTTTTGTATTTTTAGTAGATTTCAGGTTTAGTAGATTTTCGGATTTTCACGATGTTGGACAGGCTGGTCTTGAACTCCTGACCTCAGGTGATCTGCCTGCCTTGGCCTCCTAAAGTGTTGGGATTACAGGCGTGAGCCACCACGCCCGGCCAGGCAGTTATTTATAGCAGTGTGAGAAGACTAATACACAGGGAATAGTCTGGAAGAGGACCTCAGTCTTGAAGATGAACTGGGCCAGCAGTCCCAGGACAGCTGGCAAATGTGGAGAATGGGAAATGACCTGGAAGACTGGTTCCTCTCCTTTATTGGAGAGACTCAGATTGGCAGCTCCCATCCTTCACTCAGATCCTCACCACTCTGAGAACACATTCATGAGCACAGGCTCCCAGAGGTGGCAGAGGCCATGGGCAGGCCAGGTCTCTGGAAAATCTGCCATGGTGTGCAGTGAGTAGCAGGTCAGAGCACACAGCCTATCTGTGACCTTGACCCCCCTCCAAACCCAAAGCCATCCTTAACCCCAAACCCAACTCCATCCCCAAACTCAATATCAAGCCCAGTTCCAACCACAAATTCAACCCATCCCTATCCCCAGAGTTAACCCTATTCCCATTCCTGAACGCAACTCCATACACAATCCCATCCCTATTCGTAATCTCCACCCCAGCTCCAACCCCTAATTTAAGCCCATCCCCATCCTCAAATAGAACTCCATTCTCAGTCCCAACTACACACTCAACCCATCCCCGAATTCGCCCCCATCCCCAAACCTAACATCATTCTAATTCCCAAACTCAACACCATCCTTATTCCCAGTTCCAACCCTTAACCCCTTCCCACCCTCAAATCTAACTCCATTCTCATTCTCAAACCCCACCCCATCTCCAAACCAATCCCCTCTCCATTATTAACCCCAGCCCCTACTCCAAACCCAACCCCATCCTCTTCCTGAAACTTGACCCTATTCTCATTCCCATCCCAACCCTTTTTTTTTTTTTTTTTTTTTTTGAGATGGAGTCTCACTCTGTCACCCAGGCTGGAGTACACTGGCATGATCTTGGCTCACCGCAACCTCCGCCTCCTGGGTTTAAGTGATTCCTGTACCTCAGCCTCCTGAGTAGCTGGGGTTATGGGTTGTACGCCACCACACCAGGCTAATTTTTTTTTTTTTTTTTTGTATTTTTAGTAGAAATGGGGTTTTGCCATGTTGGCCAGGCTGGTCTTGAACTCCTGACCTCAGGTGATCCACCTGCCTCAGCCTCCCACAGTGCCAGGATTACAGGAGTGAGCCACTGCGCCCAGCCACTGTCTTTTCATTCTTCTCTGCAACCTCTATAATTCATACCTAACTCCGACCATTTTCATCCTCCTTTCACTTCCAGGTCCAAGCCTGTAACCTCGTTTCTCATCTCCCCAAGTGGGTCCCACTACCACCACCATCACACCCATGCATGCATGCACACACACAGGTGACCTGTACCTGGCTCCAGTGAGTCTCTGCACACGTAGGTATCACAGGCTGATCACAGGCCCAGGCCCTCTGACAGACACCACAAGCCAGTAAGAGCGGGTGAGTGAAGGTCATCTCTTTTTTTTTTTTTTTTTTTTGAGACGGAGTTTCACTTTTGTTGCTCAGGCTGGAGTGCAATGGCATGATCGGGGCTCACAGCAACCTCTGCCTCCCAGGTTCAAGCGATTCTCCTGCCTCAGCCTCCTAAGTAACTAGGATTACAGGCATGCGCCACCACGCCCGGCTAACTTTCTATTTTTAGTAGAGACAGGGTTTCTCCACGTTGGTCAGGCTGGTCTCGAACTCCCGACCTCAGGTGATCCACCTGCTTCAGCCTCCCAAAGTGCTGGAATTACAGGCGTGAGCCACCGCGCTCAGCCAGCCAAGACCATCTCTTAAGAGCACAGAGGCAAGGCAGCTGGGGCCTTGAAGACAGAGTTGCTCACAGGATCTCCAGCAGCTTTCTCAACCAGATGTGGTCTGTGGCTGCCAGAGGAAAACCCCAGGCCTCCTTCTGAGGCTTTTCCTGAGAGCTCTGTGAAAGGAAAATCTTGGGGCCCTAAAATTACTGAGCTAAAGGGGAAAGTCAGGCTGGGAATAGCTCAGGGAAAACCTGCCTCTCATTCTATTCAAAGTCATGCCTCTGCTTACTGAGATAGATGCATATCTGATTGCCTCCTTTGGAAAGGCTTATCAGAAACTCAAAAGAGGCCATGCCTGTAATCCCAGCACTTTAGGAGGCCTAAGCAGGTGGATCACCTGAGGTCATGAGTTCGAGACAGCCTGGCCAACATACTGAAACCCCATCTCTACTAAAAATACAAAAATTAGCCGGGTGTGGTGGTGCACGCCTGTAATCCCAGACTCAGGAGACTGAGGTAGGAGAATAACTTGAACCCAGGAGGTGGAGGTTGCAGTAAGCCGAGACTGTGCCACTGCACTCTAGCCTGGGCAACAGAGTTAGACTCCATCTAGGAAAAAAGAAACTCAAAGAATGCAACGATTTGTCTCTCACCTACCTGTAACCTGGAAGCCCCCTCCCTGCTTTGAGTTGTCCCCACCTTTCTGGATGAACCAATGTACTTCTTACATGTATTGATTGATGTGTCATATCTCCCTAAAATATATAGAACCAAGCTGTGTCCCAACCACCTTGGGCACATGTCGTCAGGACATCCTGAGGCTGTGTCATGGGCGCACGTCCTCAACTTTGGCAAAATAAACTTTCTATTGTTCTTTTTTTTTTTTTTTTTTTTTGAGATGGAGTCTCGCTCTGTTGCCCAGGCTGGAGTGCAGTGGCACGATCTCGGCCCACTGCAAGCTCCGCCTCCCAGGTTCACGCCATTCTCCTGCCTCAGCCTCCTGAGTAGCTGGGACTACATGGCAAAATAAACTTTCTAAATTAACTGAGACCTGTCTCAGATTTTCAGGGTTCACCGCTCATGTCGCCTGCTTGGCCACTTGGTTTTCTTAGGTCTCTGTCAGTCTTGTCTAAGCACTGTCAGTTTTTTTGAATCACCCCAGGTCTCTTCCAACTTTCTCCATCCCCTTCCAACCTCTCCCGGGCTTGAAAGCTCCTCAGTAGCCCCCATCTGCCACGGAAGACCCCAAAAAATTAGCTGGGAGTGGTGGCGTGCACCTGTAATTCCAGCTACTCGGGAGGCCGAGGCAGGAGAATCGCTTGAACCCCGGAGTCGGAGGTTGCAGTGAGCCAAGATCGCACCACTGCACTCCAGCCTGGGTGACAAAGCGAGACTCCATCTCAAAAAAATAAAATAAAATAAAATAAAGACTAATCCTCAATTAACCTACGTTCTATTAAAGAAATGAATGCTAATGGTAAATAGTTATTATGGAAGGCATCATCATTTCTATTGAGGTGCACTCTAGTCATAATATTTAATGGCTATTATAATGATAAAAAGATATTAAATCTTAGTATCATTAGCATACATCTCAATAAATAATACTTTATGTAAGTCAATAAACAGCACTATCAATTGACCTGAATAAAGATTTATTGTTCAACAAATGTTCTTTTGAGTGATTACCATGTGCCAGGTGCTGTCTTTGAGGATTTACAGGAAACCAAAAGCAGACACAGGCCAGCTGGGGTGGCTCATGCCTGTGATCCCAGCACTTCGGGAGGCCGAGGTGGGAGAATCACTTGAGACCAGTAGACAGAGACCAGTCTGGGCAACATAAGGAGACCCCATCTCTACAAAAAATTAAAAAATTACCCAGGCATAGTGGGTGGTGCATACCTGTAGTCTTAGCTGCTCAGGAGACTGAGATGGGAGGCTCACTTGAGCCTGGGAGGTGGAGGCTGCAGTGAGCTGTGATCATGCCACTGTATTGTAGCCTGGGCAAGAGTGAGACCCTGTCTCAAAAAAAAAAAAAAAAAAGCCAACATTGAATCCCAAAGTTGTTGGCTTGAGTAGCTGGATAAAAATGGGGTTGTTGGCCAGGCGTGGTGGCTCATGCCTGTAATCCCAGCACTTTGGGAGGCCGAGGCAGGCCGATCACGAGGTCAGGAGTTTGAGACTAGTCTGGCCAACATGGTGAAACCCCGTCTCTACTAAAAATACAAAAGTTAGCTGGGCGCGGTGGCAGATGCCTGTAATCCCAGCTACTTGGGAGGCTGAGGCAGGAGAATCACTTGAACCTGGGAGGGGAGGCAGAGGTTGCAGTGAGCCGAGATTGCACCACTGCACTGCAGCCTTGGCAACAGGGTGAGACTCCATCTCAAAAAAATAAATAAATAAAATAAAAAATGAGGTTGTCATTTCCTAAGATGGGGAAGACCATTGGAGGAACACATAAGGTGTGTGTGAGATCAGGAACTTATTTTTGGATACGTGAGATTGGAGATGTCTCTTCTTTTCAAGTGGAAATGTTGAGTAAGTAGGTTGAGTAGGTAAGTCAGAGTCCTGAGTCTGGAGTCATAATTATATCATTATTATTGCTAGAGTAAGCCCCTATAAATATGATTACTAGAATAAGTCTTGGCAAATATTTCTATTTAAATAGGCCTCAATAAATTATTAGAGAAATCTTCAATTGTCATTATTATTAGAGAAAACCTCTATAAATACAGTATTTCTATTTGAGGAGGCCCCAGTAAATATTGTTTTAGGGAATAAGCCTCTATAAACATAACATTTATTAGCATAGCTGTAGTAAATAGTCTGATTAGAATCAGCCTTGTGAAGTAGTCTTATTATTTTATGATAGACATCAGTAAATCTCATGGCAGTTAGCAACCATTTATTTTCTTTTTCTTTTTCTTTTTTATTTTGAGACATAGTCTTACTCTCACTCAGGCTGGAGTGCAGTGGTGCTGTCACAGCTCACTGCAACCTCCGTCTCCTCGGACTCCAGCGACCCTCTCACCTCAGCCTCCTGAGTAGCTGGGACAGGCACACACCAACGCGCCCAGCTAATTTTTTTTTTTTTTTTTTTTTGGCAGAGATGGGGTTTTTCTCATGTTGCCTGGGGAACTCCTGGGCTTCAGCAGTCCACCTGCCTTGGTTTTCCAAAGTGCAGGGATTACAGGTGTGAGACACCACACCCAGCCAGCATCAATTAATAGAATGAATTACTAATGAGTGAATAAAGAGAAGATCACGGTCATGAATGGTGTGTGAAGAGCAGGTGCCGGAGGTGAAGGCTCAGGGTTCTGGTGTTTCCTTTGAAGGGACGCATCAGGGGAGGAGAGAGGAGGCTGGGGAGAGCCAACTAGAGGTGGGGGGGGCAGGGAGTTTTTTCAGAGATCTTTTCATTTGTCCGATTCTCCTACACATACATATCCTGGAAGTTGAACTGTGGTGAGCTCCTGGGCACGGACTGTTGATTTATCTCTGTTCCCCTCCCTGCAGAAACTGAGAAGGTCAGGCCTCCATAATACAGCACCCCTGGGCCAGGTGCGGTGGCTCACGCCTGTAATCCCAGCACTGTGGGAGGCAGAGGTGGGTGGATCACCTAAAGTCAGGAATTCGAGACCAGCCTAGCCGACATGGTGAAACCCCGTCTCTACTAAAAATACAAAAAGTAACCAGGCGTGGTAGTGGGCCCCTGTAATCCCAGCTACTTGGAAAGCTGAGGCAGGAAAATCACTTGAACCCAGGAGGCAGAGGTTGCAGTGAGCTGAGATCACACCATTGCACCCCAGCCTGGCCAACAAGAGCGAAACTCCGTCTCAAAACAATGACGACAACAACAACAAGAAAAACACACAAAAAAGCACCCCTGCCCACACCCACCACCCTTACAGCTGTTTCTCCCCATCCTAGTCCCTCAAGGATTAACACTTTAGTAGTTTCACATCAGTTTTATTAGACCCCAGAAAGTTGCTCTAATGGATATTCCATTTTTCTAACAACCTGCCAGGCAGATGGGGACTTAGGTCTTCTCAGCTCCCTCCCACAGGCCCTATTCTTCCTCCTTGAGCCTAGGACCAGGAGTCAGCCTCCCCCCGCAAACCCACAGTCCAGAACTGAGCCCCCTCATTCCCCTAGGAACCAGGATTTCAGGCCTCTAGACCCTCCTCCTCTTCTTCAGTGGCCTCACTTTAACTTCCAGATGAAGTTGGGGGACACATTTGGGCTCAGCGGGGTGTAGACAGGCGCCGACATTCATGCACCCGGTAGGCGCACATGTAGAAAATCCCTGCATGAGAAGAAGTTCAAATTGACCCCCGCAAACCTCCCCCAGCTCCATTTCCACCCCAAGAGAGCCCAACACCCTACTCTCTTTCTCGCTGGGTATCCCCGACCCCAGACTCCATAGGCCTGGAGTCTTCCTCCTGACCCAGTGCTGTGGGACTCATGTGGGACACCCTGTCATCTTCCACCCTATCTGCTGCCCACTCTGCCCCAGACGCTGACCTTCCCACCCCTTGCCCCCAGTACCTGCGAAGAATGTCATAAGCACTGCCACCCAGCCCAGGATGTAGGACCAGGAAAAGCGCCAGTCCCCAAAGCGGCGGCCCAGGAAGCTGACGGTGACTCCAGTGTAGATGGCCAAGGCCAACACGACAAAAAGGGCTGGGGAGAGAGGGCGGGAGGATGCAGGTGGGACTAAGGCTGGGTGTGATTTTGGAGATGGGCCAGAGAGCTGACGATGGGGGTGGGAACTAAGATTGGGGAAAGAGGTGGAAATGGGTTGGGGGTGAGGATGGGGTTTGAGTTGAAATTAGGGGTAAAGACGATTGGGGGATAGGTTTGGGATGGGGTTGGACACGCTTGTGTTTTATAACGTAATTAGCCATTGTCTCTGGTTCCTGGGAGGGAGAATCAATATTTGGAACTTCCTGTGTAATAGGAGGGTCTTTGTTATTCTTGAGCCTCTTGGGCCCAACCTGAGTTTATGGTAATGAGATGAGATGACTCAGGGTTGAGTGTGGTTGTCAGAAAGACCAACCAGGCCAGGCACAGTGACTCATGCGTGTCATCCCAACACTTTAGGAGGCTAAGTAGGGTGGATCACTTGAGGTCAGGAGTTCAAGACCAGCCTGGCCAACATGGTGAAACCCCGTCTCTACTAAAAATACAATAAAAAAAAATTAGCTGGGTGTGGTGGTGGGTGCCTGTAATCCCAGCTACTCAGGAGGCTGAGGCAGGAGAATCACTTGAACCCGGGAGGGGAGGTGGAGGTTGCAGTGAGCTGAGATCGAGCCACTACACTCCAGCCTGGGTGACAGAGCGAGACTCCATCTCAAAAAAGGAAAACAAAAAAGAAAGACCAACCATGATATTAGAGGGTTGGGGCTCTGAACCACTTGATATCAGGGAAGAAAGGAAGCTGGAAACTGCATTTCATCAATGGCCAATGATTCAATCAGTCATGCCTATTTTACAAGACTCCAATAAAATTTCTAGACACTGAAGGTCAGTGGCGCTCCCTATTGGCGAAAACATCTGTGTGCTGGGAGGGTGATCCCTGGCTCCACAGGAAGAAGGCTTGGAAGCTCTGCATTTTGGGCTCTCCTAGACTCTGCCCTCTGTGTCTTTTCATTTGCTTGGACCTGAGTTGTGTCCTCTATAATGAAACTATAACTGTAAGTATAGCACTTTCCTGCAGTCTATGAGTTATTCCAGCAATTTTTGTTGTTGTTATTGTTGTTGTTTTTGTTGAGACAGAGTCTTGCTCTGTTGCCCAGGCTGGAGTGCAGTGGCACAATCCCGGCTCACTGCAAGCTCCGCCTCCCGGGTTCACGCCATTCTCCTGCCTCAGCCTCCCAAGTAGCTGGGACCACAGGCGCCCGCCACCACGCCCAGCTAATTTTGTTTTGTATTTTTAGTAGAGATGGGGTTTCACCATGTTGGCCGGGCTAGTCTCAAACTCCTGACCTAGTGATCCACCCGCCTCAGCCTCCCAAAGTGCTGGGATTACAGGCGTGAGCCATCGCACCCAGCCTCCAGCAAATTTTTGAAACTGAGTGGGTCTTGGGAACCTCCTAGTTTGTAGCCAGTGGATCAAAAGCATGGGTGGCCCAGGCACCCTACTTGCAGCTTGTAGCTGAGGTAGAGGCAGTCTTGCTAGGGACTGTGGTCTTAACCTGTGGAGTCAAACACAAATTTTAGGTGATTCATGCCAGAACTGAATTGTAGTACACCAGCTAGTGTCAGAATAGACTGGAACTAGAAATAGTCATGAGGTTGGTTTTGGGTGTGGGGATGGGATTAGGGTGGGGTGGGGTTGAGTGTGAGGAGGAGTAAGGGGTGAGAATGGTGTTAAGGGGTGGGGACAGATTGGGGTTTGAGATGAGAGTGAGGAGAGGGGTAAGGAGAGGGTGGGCTTACTCACTTGAGGAAAAAAACATGATGCCAGCAGAGAAGGGCCGGGAGATTCGGGAAAAGGTAGGCTGATGAGCGAAGGCCATGATGCCCATGATGATGCCGGAGGTGGCGCATAGGGCAGACAGGATCATGAAGGCCCGGGTGGCATTCCAGTATGCTGTGGGAGCACCCCATGGTCATTCCCACACCTCCCCTGCTCTAAGTGAGAGATGCTGCTACCTCTGAGATGAAAATGCCTTGCCCCTTTCCATATCCCTAACGCAGCTCATCTTTCCCTTCTTTGCAAATGCCCTCTTCTTCACCTGGCAAACTCCTACTCATCCTCCAAAGCCCAGCTCCCATGACCCATCCTCTAGGAAGCATCTCCCCACCCCTCAGTCATCATCTTCACCCACGGCTAAAGGTTGTGACTCTCTTTGTCTGTCTCCCCCTCCAGGCTGATTGCTCCTTGAAGACAGGCAGTGGGTTGGTTCTGTGTCATAAACACCCCCACCACACATTTGGTTTGCATTCTGGCCTCGGGAAATGTTTGTTGAATGAATGAATGAATGAATGCTGATTCCCTATATTTTCCTGCTAATTATATTCTCTCTCACATTTCTTTCATTTCTTTTTTTCTTTTTCTTTTCTTTTCTTTTTTTTCTTTTTTTTTTTGAGACCGAGTCTTCCTCTGTCACCCAGGCTGAAGTGTTGTGGCACAATCTCAGCTCACTGCAGCCTCCGCCTCTGGGGTTCAAACGATTCTCCTGCCTCAGGGTCCCGAGTAGCTGGGACTACAGGTGTGCACCACCACGCCCAGATAATTTTTGTATTTTTAGTAGAGATGGCATTTTGCCACGTTGGCCAGGCTGGTCTCAAACTCCTGGCCCCAAGTGATCCACCTGCCTTGGCCTCCCAAAGTGTTGAGATTACAGGTGTGAGCCACTGCTCCCAGCCTACTCTTTCATTTATTTTATACTGCTTGCTTATATCTGAAAATGTCCTATTTACTTGTTTTTAACTTATTTATAATGTCTGTTTCTCCTCAGTAAATCCTTAGCTCTGCAAGGACAAGCGCCTTGCTGTCTCATTCACCATTGTGTCCCCAGCACCTAGCACCTGGTGCATAATAGGTGGCCAATAAATGCGTGAAATGAATTCATGTTGAGCATTGGGGCCATTCTTCTCGTGCTTTGCCCAGGGATGGCCGCTCAGGAAAGATAATAACAATCTCTTCCTCCTTTAGCAACGGCTAACTATATGCCAGGCTTGCTACCCAGGTGTGATGTTATTTATTCCTCCAGAGCCCTATTCTATAAGTACCATTTTTATGCTTATTTTTCAAGTGAAGAAATGGAGGCCCAGAGAGGTAAAGTGACTTGCCCGAGGTCTCATAATTAGAAACAGGGCTGGAGTTGGAATCCAAGCTCCAAGGCCCACGCTCCTAACTGCTTGGCTATTCTGTCCGCTGGAGCACCCGGGAAACGGTACACCTCAAACCTTGCATCTCGCCATTGAAAAGTAAAAAGTCTAGGATCTTTGTAAAACCCAGTCTTTTGCCTTGTAGAAGCCTCGGTGAGAGAAATTCCTGGCTGTTTCTCCATGGATATTGTTATGGGTTGAGTTATGTCTTTCTGTCCCCCACCCCAAATTTTTATGTTGAAATTGTAACTAGTGCCTTAGAATGGTAACTTATTTGGCAACAGAGTCTTTGCAAATATAATTAGTTAAGATGAGATCATGCTAGAGTAGGGTGGGGCTCTAATCCAAAGACTGGGCTGGGTGTGGTGGCTCCTGCCCAGTGTAATCCCAGCACTTTGGGAGGCCAAGGCAGGTGGATCACCTGAGGTCAGGAGTTTGAGACCAGCCTAGCCAAAATGGAGAAACCCCATCTCTACTAAAAATACAAAAATTAGCCAGGCTTGGTGGCGGACACCTGTAATCCCAGCTACTCAGGAGGCTGAGGCAGGAGAATCACTTGAACCCGGGAGGTAGAAGTTGCAGTGAGCCAAGATCATGCCACTGCCCTCCAGCCTGGGTGGCAGAGCGAGACTCAAAAATAAAACAAAACATAAAACAAAGACTGCCATCCTTATAAAAAGAGGAATCTGGACACAGACATGCTTTTAGGAAAAATGCCATGTGTGAGGAAGGTAGAAATTGGGGTGATGCATCTCCAAAGCAAGGAACACCAAAGATTCCCAGAAAATCACCAGAAACCAGGGAGGGAGGGACATGGAACAGATTCTCCCTCACAGCCCTCAGAAGGAACTGATTTTGCCCACATCTTCATCTTGGCCTCCAGAACTGTGAGACAACACGTTTCTGTTGTTCAAGCCACCCAGTCTGTGGGGCTTTGTTATGGCACCCCAGCACACTAATTCAGGCTGGTCACAGCGGCTCAGGCCTGGAATCCCAGCACTTTGGGAGGCCAAGGCAGGAGGATTGCTTGAGGCCAGGAGGGTTTCTTTTTAAGTATTTATTTTATCTTATTATTATTTTTTGAGACAGGGTCTTGCTTTGTCACCCAGGCTGGAGTGCAGTGGCTCTATCTTAGCTCACTGCAGACTTAAACTTCTGGGCTCAAATGATCCTCCCACTTCAGCCTTCTGAGCAGCTGGGGCCACGGGAGCACACCACCATGCCCAGCTAATTTTTTATTTTTTGTTGAGATGGGGTCTCCTTACGTTGCACAGGCTGGTCTCAAACACCTAGGCTCAAGTGATCCTCCTACCTCAGCCTCTTGAAGTGCTGGGATTACAGGCTGAGTCACCATGTCCATCTGAAACCGGGAGTTTGAAACAAGCCTGGGCAATACAGTGAGATGCTGTCTCTACAAAAATCAAATCAAATGAAATAATGAGGCCAAGTTCGGTGGCTCATGCCTATAATCCCAGCACTTTGGGAGGCCGAGGCGGGTGGATCACCTGAGGTCAGGAGTTCGAGACCAGCCTGGCCAACATGGTCAAATCCTGTCTCTACTAAAAATACAAAAATTAGCCAGGCATGGTTGTGGGTGCCTGTAATCCCAGCTACTCGGGAGGCTGAGGCAAGGAGAATTGCTTGAACCCAGGAGGCAGAGGTTACAGTGAGCCGAGATAGCGCCATTGCACTCTAGTAGGGGTGACAGAGCGAGACTCTGTCTCAAACAAAACAAAACAAAACAAAAACAAACAAAAAAACGAAAGACCTTCACCAAGCCTCCCAGTCTCCAGCATCCCTGGCAGAGATAAGACAGAGAGGTGGCTCAGGGCTGTCCCTCGGGGAATTCCCAGCCTGAAGCAGGAGAAATGTAGAAGTGTCACAAATGAGACAGCCAGAAATGAGAAGAACGTGTGGAGTCAGGCAGACCGGACTCTGAAGCTGGTGGCCCAAGGCAAGTCTTTTCACTTCTCCCTGCCTCAGTCTACCCCTCCAGCAAACAGGCATCGTCCTGCCTCTCTCTCAGGGCTGGCTCGGGGAGAGATGAGTGGGCGAAGTCTCCCATGCCTGTCACGTCCAGCACTCAGTGAGGCTTAGCTCTTCTTCTCAACCAGTCAAGAGGATGTTTGAATTTTGAGGTCAAATCTCATGTCTCACTCTTACATACAATTGAACTGCCCGTAGTGTTGTTGGGGATGGAAGCGAGTTTATCCATGTAAAGTGCTTAGAATAGCACATAGGGCATAGTAAGCACTCAATCAATGCCAGTTATTATTATTACTATTACTAGTAGTAATACACAATATATTATGTATTATTAATTAATTTTTATTTATTTTTTAGACAGAGTCTTTGTCTGTTGTCCAGGCTGGAGTGCAGTGGTGCCATCTGGGCCCACTGCAGTCTCCGCCTCCCAGGTTCAAGCGATTCTCCTGCCTCAGCCTCCTGAGTAGCTGGGATTACAGGTGTGCACCACCATGCCTGGCTAATTTTTGTATTTTTAGTAGAGACTGGGTTTCACCTTTTTTACCAGGCTAATCTCGAACTCCTGACCTCAGGTGATCTGCCCACCTCGGCCTCCCAAAGTGCTGGGATTACAGACGTGAGCCACCATGTCTGGCCGAATTTATTAATATGTTATATAATAAGTGTGCAATATAATATACTCTACATTATATATTAATTTATTATATAATATGTTGTATAATATATACATTATTAATTTATTATATAATGTATTGTATAATATATACATTATTAATTTATTATGTAATATGTGGCATGATATATACTATTTATTAGATAATGAATGTGTAATATAATGGATTCTACATCATATATATGATATGTGCATTACTTATATAATATGTAGCATATTATATACACTATATTATGTATTAGTAACATTATATAATAGAGGTGCATGTATAATACACTATACTGTATATTAATTTATTAATGTATATATGTAGTTACATATATTATACATCATAAATTATATGTAATAATATAAATTGCATATATTATACATAATGTAGTATACATTAACTTAATATATTATAGGTGCTATGCAGCAAGCACTATACTATATATCTCCATGTATCTCTCTATCTATGGCCTGGCACATTATAAGTAGGCAAAAATACTTTATGTTGCTTTATGCAGTATTTACCAAATTCAAGGCCCATATTTCTTCTGTATCCCCCAGTACCTAAGATAGTTCTTGCTCCATAGTAGGTATTTAGAAAATGCTGTTTCGTGACACTAGCCCCAATTGCTGTGCATGACACTTTTGAGGCGTCAGGAAATGCCACCTCTCCCAACTTAACCTGCAAACCAGCACCCCGTGAAACTGCAGCTAGAAAACAACCCTGTAGTCCCAGTTCTGCCCCCTCCATGCTGAGTGACCTTGGATTGCTCCCTTTCCCTCTTTGAGCCGCAGAGTTCTCCATCTGGAATACAGGTGTCCTTGGGCCCCGAAGTCCGCCCTGCTCTTTCCCCAGGCGCGGCCCGGACCCTGGCCGGGGGGCTCACCGATGCTGTCTGTCTGCAGGTAGCACTTGTTGCCCAGGCAGTACCGCCACAGGCCCTGGTGGGCGAAGGACCCTGACAGCCGGTACTGCATCCAGTGGTCTGTTGCCGTGGCCACCACCAGGAGGATGGTCCCCACCCAGGCACAGAACAGGCCACCACCCATGAAGCTGTACATGGTGATCTGTAGGGAAGGGGAGAGATGGGGTTGGGAGCTGGATTCCTGGGACTTGATGGAGGAAGGAACTGGGGGAAGAGAGGGCTCAGGAGTGGGATGCCAAGTGCTCGGGAGAAGGAGATGGAGACCTAGACGCCTGGGTCCTGGGGAAGGAGGAGACTGGAGCCCGGACTCCTGGGTCTGAGGCAGGAGGATGGTAGGGATCCTGGAAAGACGACAGGGAGCGGGGGGCTGGGTTCTTGGAGCCTTGTGTTCTGGAGAAGAGAAGGCCGGGGGCCTGGACTTCCAGGTTCTGAGCAAGGAATAGGCTGGAGGCCTAGATTCCTGAGTCCTAGGTGAGAATGGGCCCAGGAGCCTGGATTCTTGGGTGGTGGGTAAGGAAGGGGCTAGGGGCTAGGGGCTAGGGGGTGGGACATCAGGTCCTGGGAGAAGAAGGAGCTGGGACCCTAGACTCCTGGGACTTGGGGAAGAGGGGGTACAGGTCCCATGCCTGGTGCCTACCTGAGTGGCAGAGCCTGCCTGAGCCCTCCTTCTGCCACGGCCCCTCTGTGCAGACTGAGCTGAGCCTGGTCACTGGCCTCTTTGCCCGCTTAGGTTCCCCAAATCCCTTAAGCCTCCCTACACAATGGTCCCACGACCCAGCAGCTTCCAGCAGGCAGAAATGCAGCGGTGGCAGAGGCCTCAAATGGAATTCGCTGAAGCAGGCATCCAGGGGGCTCCCCCAACCCAGCCCCTGCTCACTGACCTCTGTGACCCTCCCCGGAACCCAATACCTTGTTGCCAGCCTTGCTCACAGCAACCCTGGCTTTGTCCAAGCTGTGTAAGCACGCACGCACGCACACACACACACACACACGCGCACGCATGTGCGCGCAAGATACAGGGAGAGTCACGCATTTATTGTTCAACCAGGGCTTCCTATCTGAAGAGCAGGCAGTAGGGCTGGGAGTCGCAGGTGTCTGGATATGTGGGGCCAATGCGGTTCTTTGTGGGGATGGACACAGGGCTGTGGCTGAGGTTGAGGATGGGGCTCTTTGGGGCTGTAGATTCAGAGGACATTAAAGATGGGCTGAGGTACATAGGGAATGAGGAGAAAGGGGTTGGTAAAGAGGGTGGGTTAGGGTTGAGGCGCAGAAGTGGAGCTGGGACTGGTGACAGGGATGGGAATGAATGGGTTTGGGAATAGGGTATTGAGAGTGGGGAAGAGAGAGGCAGGTAGGAGTGGCTTTGGGATTAGGGAGAGGGTAGGGAATGGGGTTGGAGGAGCCCTGGGGGTTGAGAATGAGGTAACGATTGTGGTTGTGGTTGGGGATGGCGTTGGGAATGGGGTTGACGCCATCAAGGACACAGGCCTGGGTATGAGGTTTAGGGTTTTCTTCTCACTTGGGATTCAGGTGGCTTAGGTCAGGTTCACCAAGTGCCTCACAGGAGCTACTCCTGGGACCGTGGTTTTGGGGAGAGGGGTGGATGGAAGATGTTTCTTGGGGTTCTTCTGACAGGGCTGAGATCACTCTGGGCCCCAGGAAAACCCTCCTGGGTGACTGCAATCTCAGGTGCTGGACCCTCCAAGGTCCTAGTACTCTGTCTCCCAGTCCTCGGCAGATGGTGGTGTTTCCAGGGGTGGCTCTGGACCTCGAGCTTCCTTCTTCCCATCCTGGGCAGGCAGTGTTGGTGGTGATGGCAGCGTCATTGGTGGGGTCCTGGGGCCAGCCCCAGGGCCCCCCGCCCGGCACCTCTCTGGCTGCTCAGCTCTCCCGAGGCCCCGTCGATGTGGGCCTCGGCCCCAGCCTGGCCTGTGCCTGACTTCCCAGCCTCCGCGTCCCCTGGGAGGCCTCCTGACTGCGCCCGGCTGGGAGTGGCCTGCCTGGGGGCAGCAGGGGCAAGAGGGCAAGGCCTGTTGGAAGGTGTAGGCCCCCAGCAGGGCACTGTGCAGGAGGCAGGAGAGGGTGTCCAGGCGTATGGGCACGGTGACAGAGGCCACGCTTTCCGGGAGCCCCAGGTGGGCGGGGTCTGTGGAGCTCAGGAGCCAGGGTGGAGGGGCTGGGAGAGGAGCAGGGGGCCACGGCTCGGTCCCAGATGATGGCAGGGACAGGTTGTTCCTAGAACAACAAAAAGACAGGTCAGTGGGGCTCAGCGTCTCCGTACTTCCTTGTTTCTCACTGCCAGGCTGTCTCTGCACCTCTGCGGAAGGCAGCCATCTCTCCATCCTCAGTGCCCACCTGTGACTTCCTCCCCCGCTTCTCTCTCTTTGTTTCTAACCCGGGTCTCTCTAAAGAAACAGACAGCTCTGCCATGAACTTCGGCATCAGACAGAACTCAGTTCCAATTCCTGGCCACCTCGCTTTTGGTGGTGTATCTTTGGACAAATCATTTTCCTATTCCGAACCTTAATTTGTTTATAGTCACAGATGGCTTTGGATGGTATCAAGGGTGCGTATGACAGGGCTGGGTCTGGTAAGTGCTAAAACAATGGACAGCTACGATTTCTCCAGCCTTGTGGGGATCCCTGGAGTCTTCACATTTCTTGGTTTATTCTTGGAAATTTCTGTTCGATGAGTATCTGTTTCTAGCTCTTTTTTTTTTTTTTGAGACGGGGTTTCACTCTTGTTGCCCAGGCTGGAGTGCAATGGTGCTATCTTGGCTCACCACAACCTCTGCCTCTAGGGTTCAAGCGATTCTCCTGCCTCAGCCTCCCGCGTACCTGGGATTACAGGCACGCGCCACCACGCCCGTCTAATTTTGTATTTTTAGGAGAGACAGATTTCTCCATGTTGGTCAGGCTGGTCTCGAACTCCCGACCTCATGTGATCCACCCGCCTCGGCCTCCCAAAGTGCTGGGATTACAGGCATAAGTCACTGCACCCGGCCTCCGCCTGTTTCTAAGTATCTCGCTCAACTGTCACCAAGATCTTCTAAGATTCTGTACCTATGTGATGATAACTGAGCTTTTTTGTTTTTCCTGATTCTCTATGCAGGTTTGTTCAGCGCGCCCTTTCTCTCTCGTTTTCTCTGTCCCCTCCTCTCTCTGGGTCTCTGTCCCCCTCTCAGGAGGTCTTTGTTTGTCTCACCCTTCAGGCCCAGCCCCGTCCTTTGGTTGTTCCATTTCCACTGGGGCCCTCTTAAGTATCTTCCAGCAACTTCGCCTCCGAGATCCTTCGAGGGGCCGAGAAGGTTGGGGAGGGGCCGAGGCCGAGAAAGGCGGGGCTTGACCGGGTCAGAAATGGGGCGTGGCTCGCGGAGTGATCCGGGCTCCCAAAAGAAAGAGCGCAGGCCCGGACCTGGATCTAGTTCCTCAAGACCAATTACCTAAGGCCTCTAGCACCTCGTAGCAGCTCCTCCCTCAGACCCAGGAGTCCAGATCCCCAGCTCCTCCTCGCTCAGACCCAGGAGTCCAGATCCCCAGCTCCTCCTCCCTCTGACCCAGGAGTCCAGATCCCCAGCTCCTCCTCGCTCAGACCCAGGAGTCCAGATCCCCAGCTCTTCCTCCCTCTGACCCAGGAGTCCAGATCCCCAGCTCCTCCTCGCTCAGACCCAGGAGTCCAGATCCCCAGCTCCTCCTCCCTCTGACCCAGGAGTCCAGATCCCCAGCTCCTCCTCGCTCAGACCCAGGAGTCCAGATCCCCAGCTCTTCCTCCCTCTGACCCAGGAGTCCAGATCCCCAGCTCCTCCTCGCTCAGACCCAGGAGTCCAGATCCCCAGCTCTTCCTCCCTCTGACCCAGGAGTCCAGATCCCCAGCTCTTCCTCCCTCTGACCCAGGAGTCCAGATCCCCAGCTCCTCCCTAAGACCCAAGAGTCTAGATCCCCAGCCCCCTCCTCCCTCAGACCCGGAAGTCTAGGGCCCCAGCCCCTCCTCCCTCAGACCCTGGAGCCCAGATCCCCAGCTTTTCCTCTCTCAGACCCGGGAGTTCAGATCCCCAGTTCCTCCTCCCTAAGACCTAGGAGTCCAGATCCCCAGCCTTCTTCTCCCTCAGACTCGGAAGTCTAGGACCCCAGCCCCTCCTCCCTCAGACCCGGGAGTCCAGGCTCCAGCCCCTCCTTCTTCAGACCCCGGACTCTGGGTCCCCAGCCCCCTTCCTCTCTCAGATCCAATAGTCCCGGGACCCCTGCCCCCTTCTCTCTTTCTCTCTCTCTCTTTATTCCTGCCATATCCTCAAGACAGATTCTTTAGGACTCAAGGGACGTTTTAGGTAGGGAAATCTGGACATGTGGACACTCCCCAGGGCAGAGGGCGTGGTAGATGGTCTGGGGGTCTTAGCCATTCTAGGCGCTGGGTTCTACTAGGTGCCGTGTCTCTAACTTGTTTTGTAACTTTAGGTCCTTCTAGTCTCTATGTCCTATTTTCTCCATCTGAGAAATGGGGCTAATATTACCGTCCAGGTTCTTGTGATATTACTCGTGTATTAGTAAACACAGAATCTGGACCACAATTAGGCTGAACAAATGAGATTTACTTATTGTTATTGCTGGTAGTTGTGACAGTGTTTTGCTGAGAAGCAATCGTCATTATTACATGCATTCATTTAAGAAATATTCAATGCCTGCTATGCTTTGGGCTCCAGGCTGCACACGGGACAGAATAGACATGGCCCCTACTCTCAGGAAACTTGCATGCTTGTAAGGGAGACAGATGAGACATACATAGCATATGTTCTGTAAGAATAAGTACCTGAAGATGTCAAATCAGGGCAAGGGGATATAGAGGCACCGAGGTAGGGAGATACAGTAGATAACGTGGTTAGGGGCCTGGCCCGGTGGCTCACGCCTGTAATCCCAGCATTTTGGGAGGCCGAGGTGGACGGATCACTTGAGGTCAGGAGTTTGAGACCAGCCTGGCCAAGATGGTGAAACCCCATCTGTATTAAAAATACAAAAATTAGCTGGGCGTGGTGGCAGGCACCTGTAATCCCAACTATTTGGGAGGCTGAGGCAGGAGAATCGCTTGAACCTGGGAGGCAGACGTTGAGTGAGCTGAGATTGTGCCACTGCACTCCAGCCTGGGCAACAGAGTGAGACCCTGTCTCAAAAATAAATAAATAAATAAATAAATAAATAAATAAAAAATACAAAAATTAGCCAGGCATGGTGGGGCATGCCCGTAGTCCCAGCTACTTGAGAGGCTGAGGCAGGAGAATCACTTGAGCGCGGGAGGCTGAGGTTGCAGTGAGCTGAAATGGCACCATTGCACTCTAGTCTGGGCTACAGAGTGAACCTTCATCTCAAAAAAAAAAAAAAAGAATAAAAAATTAAGTAGATAAGATGGTTAGAAAAGGCTGTTATGGGAAGGTACTGGAAGACTGGAAGTTGAATATTCCTGGGGAGGGAACAGCTTCTGAAAGTAAAACAAATATAGTGATTCAGGGACTGGAAAATAATCAGCTAAGAGGAGTGGCATAGGTCTTTATATTTTTAAATAAATGCTTTATTTTGCAATACATTTTTGTGTGTTTTTTTTGAGACAGGGTCCCCCTGTCACCCAGGCTGGAGTGCAGTGGTGTGATCATGGCTCACTGCAGCCTCAACCTCCTGGGCCCAAACTATCCTCCTACCTCAGCCTCCAAGTAGCTGGGACCACAGGCACACACCGCCACACGGGGTGCCTTATTTTGTAGAGACAGGGTCTCAGAATGTTGTCCAGGCTGGTCTCAAACTCCTAGGTTCAAGAGATCCTCCTGCTTTGGCCTCCCAAAGTACCAAGGCATTACAGTCATGAGCCATCATGCTCGGCCTGGAATACTTTTATACTTACATAAAAGTTACAAAGATAATACAGAGAGTTCTCATTTACTCCAGACTGGAGTTCCCCTAATGTTGCCATCTTACATTGTCATGTAATGTACATGGTACATTCAGTCACAACTAAGAAACTGACAGGACTGTTAGGTAAACTGCAGGCTTTATTTGGATTTTACCAGTTTTTACACTAATGTCCTTTGTTTCTGGTCCTGGATCCAATCTGGACTACCACATTGGATTTAGTCGTCCTCTCTCCTTAGTCTCCTCTAATCTGCAGCCCTCTCTAAGTCTTTCCTTGTTTTTCACAACCTTGAGAGTTGGGGGAGTACTAAATTATTTTGTAAAATGAAGGTCTTTTTATTTTTTTTTGAGACAGGATCTCCCTCTGTCACCTAGGCTGGAGTGCAGTGGTGCTATCTCAGCGCATTGCAACCTCCACCTCCCGGGTTCAAGCGATTCTCCTGCCTCAGCCCCCTGAGTAGCTGGGATTATAGGCGCCCGCCACCACGCCCCGCTAATTTTTGTATTTTTAGTAAAGACGGGGTTTCACTATGTTGGCCAGACTGGAGATCTATTTTAATGAATAATATGAACTCATTTAATCCACATTTTAAAAAATTATGTATTTATTTTAATAGAGAAGAGGTCTCTCTATGTTGGCCAGGTTGGTCTTAAACTCCTAGCCTCAAGCAATCTTCCCATCTCGGCCTTCCAAAGTGCTAGGATTACAGGGTATTTTAAAATTTTTGTTTATTTATTTATTTATTTAAGACAGTCTTGTTCCGTCGCCCAGGCTGGAGTGCAATGGTGCGATCTCCGCTCACTGCAACCTCTGCCTCCCGGGTTCAAGCGATTCTCCTGCCTCAGCCTCCCAAGTAGCTGGGATTACAGGCATGTGCCACCATGTCCATGTCCAGCTAATTTTTGTATTTTTAGTAGAGATGGGGTTTCCCCATGTTGCCCAGGCTGTGATTAGTGGGGTAGGCTCCCGTGCCTGGCCCACAACATTGCATTTTAAGGAGAAGTCCCAGGCAACAGGATCGCCCTATGCTGGACGATGTTAGTGGCACTGACATCGGAATAGGCCGGAATAGGATTTTTACCAAGAGATCTGGCTTGCTTTTCTTTCCTGGAGACTGATGAGAACCCGGATCTTCAGATTTCAAGTCTGGGTCTATCCATTCGGTTACTTTAAATCCCAGAGGCAGATGGCGCTCACTGCTCAAGTCTAGCGTCATGGGATTGTTCTAGCTTGTTCTTTTATTGCTTCTCCTATTACTGAGATCAGGATCTGACGCCATTTGGAAACCAGGGTCTGACCGCTTACCACGTACCTCGCCCTTTAAGGCTTTTTCTGCCCCGCCCCCCCCCCGTGCCCCCGCGGCGCTAGGAGACTGGAGGCGGGACCTTGTGTCGCTAAGGAAATGCCCTTTACTCAGTTTCCAAAATTGACAGGCGAGTTCTGAAAACCGGCCAACCAACTTCTGCTTAAGGGGAAGCGAGACTTCCGATTTGTAGGGGAACGCAGCGGCGATTGGTTAGAGTCCCGCCCACTTGTTAAGCGACGCGAGCCACTATTCTCGGCTCTGATTGGCCAGAGAACTCGCGCCGCTTTTTGAATCCCCACCCTGCGGACCCCGCCCGCCTCGTCTTCTCCCTCTGGTTGGCGAGCGCCTTTCTGCGCCTTCAGGCATTTTTGCTGAAGCTTTTGTCTGCGCTTGTGCGGGGAGGTTCTGGTAGCGTCCGGGAGACCCGGCCCAGGTCTGGAGATTCGGAGCGGAGCTTGGAGGGAGAGAGGAGACTGGGTTGTTGAGGGGAGAGTCCCTCTCGGCATCTCCTTGGCCCACTGGGGAGCCCCATTGCCCCATCCACCGCTTAGAACCAGACCCTTCCTTTCACTCTCCACTCCCTATCCCTACTGGCTTTAGACCTTCAAAGTTCCAAGATTCGACCTTCGGGGTCTCCCCATTTCGTAGGGGCTTACAGATTTCCTAAAATCCCCATCCTCCCCGAACCCCCTTCCGTCCCTGGAGATCCTGGGGTCCCTGCTCTTTCCCATTCATTCCACCTCCTCTACTTGGGACCCTTCCAAGGGCAAGGTGGGCGCCTCTCAGTGCCTCTTCTACCCTCATGTCCTTTCTCCTCTTTTAGGTCCAGGAGGCCATCTTTGCCTCCCTTCCTTGAAATCTCCCCAGATTTAGAGGCCCTCACCCAGCTTCTCCCCTCTCAGCCCTGTCGAGGTGTCAAGGTTCGGGGGTCACCTTTGTTGTTGTCGGGGCGTCAAGGTTCGGGTGTCACCTTTGTTGTTGTGTGTGTGTGTGTTTTTTTTTTTTTTTTTTTTTTGAGACTGAGTCTCGCTCTGTCGCCCAGGCTGGGGTGCAGTGATGCGATCTCGGCTCACTGCAACCTCCGCCTCCCGAGTTCAAGCGAGTCTCCTGCCTCAGCCTCCCGAGTAGCTGGGATTACAGGTGCCTGCCACCAGGACTGGCTAATTATTGTATTTTTAGTAGAGACGGGGTTTCACCATGTTGGCCAGGCTGGTCTCAAACTCCTGACCACAAGTGATCCACCCGCCTTGGCCTCCCAAAGTGCTGAGATTACAGGCGTGAGCCACGGCGCCCGACCTAAGCCCTGGTTCTTCATTGCCGCAATGAGAAAAGGTACAGGAAAGTGTTGAGATCATGGGCGTGGAGGCCAACTGACATGCTTGACTGATGTCACATACTGGCTCTGCCCCTGAAAAGCTGAGTCACCTTGGGTAATTTGCTTAGCCTCTCTGAGCTTCAGTTTCACTCGGGAGCTGGCCAAGAACACTTGTCTCAGAGTTGCTATGACATTCGAACATGGTGGTGTAGGTAAAGGGCTCAGCATGGAGCTTGTTCTCATTAAGCCCCATGGCACGTGGGCATCTATGCTTTTTTTTTTTTTTTGTAGAAAAAAGTTTATTTGCTGGTTATTGTTTGAAATACAATTCCTCACTGGTGATACTAGTATAAAATGGTGGTTATGAATCCATGCTAGCCCAGTGAAAACTAATTTAACAAATTGGTGTAAAAAAAAAAAAAAAAAAAAGTCGTTTTTGAATCTCTATTAAAATTTGAACTAATACATAAGCAAATCTGTGCTAAAACTGGAACTGCTGGGCCGGGCGTGGTGGCTCACTCCTGTAATCCCAGCACTTTGGGAGGCCAAGGCGGGCGGATCACTAGGTCAGGAGTTTGAGACCAGCCTCACCAACATGGTGAAACCCCATCTCTACTAAAAATACAAAAATGAGCCAGGCGTGGTGGTGCATGCGCCTGTAATCCCAGCTACTGGGGAGGCTGAGGCAGGATAATCACTTGAACCCAAGAGGCAGAGGTTGCAGTGAGCCAAGATTGCGCCATTGCACTCCAGCCGGGGCGACAGAGCAAGACTCCATCTCAAAACAAAACAAAACAAAAAACTGGAACTGCCTTCTCACACTACATATAATATACCTTCCAGCTTCAACCATCTGATGTTGAAATCTAAAGCACTCTCATGACTTAAATGTCCCTGACAAACCATGTAGATGGACAAACCAGATTGGTGGTCTTTAACTGCTGGTGATAGAAAAAGGCTGCAGTTTAGTACTTAAACCTGCAGTTAGTGGTCAACTTTCTATCTAGGTAGAGTAACTAAGGAGAGCTATGAAATATCAAAAGAAAACTAGAGGCCAGGACAAAGAGGCAATGTCAGTCGAGCCACTGCAAGCTGGTATGCACCCCTGTATTTCAGCCAAGGGCAGGCAATCCAAAATTACAGATTGCTTACCTTAACTTGACCAGTGTATATTACCTCTGAAAATCTTGTCAAGGGTTGCATTTCATTGTACCTAGTAAAACACAAAGTCCACTCTCATAAAAATATTATATTTTTTGGAAGAAATATATGTAATACATTGAAAATCACTGATTGCTTTTGCTTTGTCTTTTTTTCCATGAGTGTGTAGGTGTTTGAGTCTTGTGTTTCTTATTTTACATAGGATATGGGCTGTTTGAAAACTATTTCATTAGCTTCATCATCATCATTCATTTCAGCCACTTCAGATTCTTCTCTCTCCAAAAATGTTGGTGTACAAACTGGTGTGAGGCCCTGTATATCCACCGTCTTCTCAGGAGTGTCAAGAGTGCCTAAAACCTTTTTCTTCTTATGTAAAACGTGGCCTTTTGTAGACGTCTGACAATTAGTTTTTGAAATACTTTCTGTTTTCTGGAAAATCAAAGAAGGAAGAAGGAAAATCATAATCAATTCCTTTTTTAGCTAATTCCTTTTTTTTTTTTTTTTTTTTGAGATTGAGTCTTGATCTGTCACCCAGATTGGAGTGCAGTGGCCCAATCTTGGCTTACTGCAACCTCTGCCTCCCAGGTTCAAGCAGTTATCCTGCCTCAGTCTCCCAAGTAGCTGGGATTACAGGTGCCTGCCACCATGCCTGGCTAATTTTTGTATTTTTGGTAGAGATGGGGTTTCACCATGTTGACCAGGCTGGTCTCAAACTCCTGACTGTTGGGGTGATCAGACCCAACACTAGACTGTGGGGGCCATGAAGTCCAGCAGAGTCAAAGGAATGAGAAAAGACAAGAGTGCGTGAGGTGGGTCCAGGGGGCCAACGCTAGTATGGAGGCTGCGAAGGCCCCGAGCTCTGGAAGCCCGTACTGTTTACTGGTGATCAAACAAAGAAGCAGGTAGTGATGTGGGGGTTGAAAGAAAGTGGTGCATCAAGTGCATGATTTACAGCTGTGACAGTTTAGCATTTTCTTTGAAGCATATGGAACATGTTCTGCTACTTGAGATAATGGGAAACATGTTCTTCTAGTTTAAGATACAATTGATCTAGGAGCCTGGGAATGCTAGAAGCAAGGAGCCAGCAAGTCTAGACACATTCCAGAGGCCACGAGGGGTTTCATGCCCTGAGACCTGGATTCCATCCAAGCCACAAGGGGTTTTATGCCCTGGGCTTAGATTATGGTGCAGCAGGGCAGCCTTCCACCCTTTAGCACAGAGCTTGGTGTTCCAAAGGCCACAAGGGGTTTTAGACCCTGGACCCCAGACATGTTCCAAGACTTTTTATATTATGTCAGACTAGCAAGCCCTGCCTCAGCTTTTTCCCCAACACTCAGCTTTTCTCCAACATGCCCCCCTTTTCTTTTTTGTAAAACCACCACAGCTATCATTGCTTGTTCTCAGTGGTGGCTTTCTCTCCAGAGGCGGCTTCTGCATCTACAGACTAAAAGGAGACAACATAAGCACATAATTATTAGAACAGAATTTGCAAGTGTAGAGTTTTCAATGGCCTTAATCCATTTAAGAGGATTGATTGCAGACAACCCATTGGCTGTCTTGTTCAAAATATCAGTTCCAGGGAGCAGGGCTAAGTGAGTCTGAGAGGCTTCAAAATCTCGCTCTTTTAGTTTTACAATATCGAGGGTGAGATTTTCCTCTCTACCCTCTAGATGGCGTTTAACCTTCTTCCATCGGTGTTCTGTATCATTGTAACCATGAGGAGTAATACAAAAGTCAGATGTATTCCAGTCACATTGCATTTGAATTCTACTTTCTAAATTCATAAACGATCTCCCATCCAAATCACTGTCTGACGGAGATCATTAATTTGGTTAACTATTTTTTTTATCTATTTGAGCTTGGGAGTTCCATAATTTTGTGGAGTTCTTTTGCCACTTATTGACAAATTCAGCAGTTTGCACAGATGAATGTACAGCCACACCAGCTACTGCAGCGGTAGTAGTAACAGCAATGAGGCCAATTATAGCAAATATAAGAGCAACTATAAATCTTTGGGATAAGAGTTTTTTAAGGATTTAGTTACAATATGAATGCATGATGATGCCTCCCATGGTCTATTTAGAGACACATAGGGATCCAAACTCCTTCTCTGGCTTTAATTATCAGGATAGTCTGATTTTTATTAAAAGTTGGTAACATTTCCTGTTGCTAGCATAAAAGGTGGCCAAACACAACTATGAATCCAAAAGGTCCTGTTGGAAAGAAAAGAGAGAGCATGTTTATTTTTACCTCCCTCCCCTCTATACCTTTTATATGTACCCTCCCAACTTTTGATTGAACTTTGAGCCATAGCTAATTTCCATAATTCAGAATGTTCCTGTCTTATGGCAGGAGATATCATTTTTGGACTAGGGGCAACAATGCCAGCAGGACTCCATATGATAGGGGCATTAGCTTCCGTCCGAACATACTGTGTATGATTCCTTTGCCAGCGATTCCTCTGGTTTACTACATTTGTTCTACAAGAAGGCCTTCCAGTGCAATTTTCTTTAAAGATCCCCTTAGGGGACTAATCAATGTTTATTCCATAGGAATTATTTTGTAGCACCTCAGCCTTACTTGCTATACAATCTTCCCAAGTTCAAGCATCCACACCTTCAAACCAAACTTTGTTTCGCTCACATTCAAGCTTATTAGGACGGAACTTCAGAGTTTTAGGATTGGAATAATTATATTTTAAACTACGCCCCCAAATCATATGCAAAGCAGCCTGTGATTTATTTTTTCTGGGGACTACTGCCAACCAGGCTTGTGTGTTAATCTGTAAGCATCCAACAACAGGTCCCAGGCATATGGGGGATATTTATATCCTATAGATATATTCATTTTTTCATCCCTTCCTCATTAGGATGCATTGGCCCTTATTCAAAATGGAGTCGTTCTGGTTTGAATGCTTCTTATATATTTCCCCTTTCCCTTTTACAAGAGGACCCTTAATCCTAAGGGTTGCAGAAGGACGAAGGTCCGTCTTCTGCAACTTCATGCTGAATAGGGGCGATGATATTCCTGCCTAACTATTAGGGTCTCTTGTATTCAGGTAGAGAGGAGCTCAGTCAGAAAGCATTGGTCCGTTAAGCATCTATTGTACCTCTGAATCCCAGTAAAAGGTAAAACCCTGGTGTTCCAGCAGTTTCTCAGCTTCCTGTGTGGTTTTCTTGATCTGTCCCCATGTTATGGGGGTTGATGTCAGCATGACTCCAGTCAGTCCTCGTTCCATTCTTTGCATTCAGACTCAACTGGCTCATGGCTTGTACTGGGGGAACCAGGTCCACGGATGGGATCCATGGGTCCCTCCAGTCTCCCATTCCATGGTCGTACACATCTTGAGGGCATCCGCACAGTTTGTTCATCTCCTGCAAAAACACAAGCATACCCTCACCCCCACGTTAGTAAATCTAGCGAAACATAAGCAAAAACTTTTGTGGCTGTAGCCGGGAGGCATGCCATTGCTGAAGCATTTGTTCTACAAGTTGTAACTCAGCTTCTGCCACTTTGGTTAATTACCATGGGGTAAAACTTTCCATGATAATGAGAAACAGGCCCCTTCTAACAGAAGGCACAGAAAAAGCAAATCGAGGCTTATCCTTCTTGTGCAACAGTATAGCAAAAAAGCAATCCTTAAGACTTCAATTTGCACTGTACAGGTGGGTCCACTAGATGCTGTAACTCATGATACATCTTCAGATGTTTGGTGGGCACCACACAGGCACCTGATTGTCACGTGGAGAGACACAAGCAAATCCTCTTCCCCATATAATTATCTTTCCTTTTTCTCAGCTCTTTGTATGTGCATCGCTCCACCATATATCTTGTCCAGACTTTTTATTTTCCTTTTCTACATTCCTTTTTTGCGTGTCCAAATTGTCCACAAAGCAAGAGCCTGAGAAACAGGGCACATTCCTTCCTACTTTCAATCCAGCCATAGCCTGAGCTAAAAGAGTAGCCCTATGCGAGTTATCTCCAATGCCATCGCAAGCCCCAATATATTCAGCCAAATGAGGCTTCCCTCTCATAGGTCTGATAGCAGTTTGACACTCCGCATCAGCATTTTCATATGCAGGAAGCTGTATTACAACATCCTGAGCTGTTTTATCAGTTATGGATTTATACACAGCCTCTTGGAGCCAAGCAATAAAATCAATATATGGTTCTTTAGGTCCCTGTCGGACGAACTGAAAGAAGGATATTTTTCCGCTGTAACATTTATCCTTTCCCGTGCCCGCAAGCATGCAGAGCACAGCTGAACAATGGCAACATCCTCCATTACTGCTTGATTTTTAAATCTACCCCAATTAGGGCCAACTCCCATTAACTGTTCAAAGGAAACAGGCACAGGTGGCTGCACTTGTGTGTCTTCCCTTGGCCTGAGTTTGAGCTTCATCAGTCCACCATGTTTTAAACTGTAAATACTGAGACAGAGTGAGAACAGATTTTGGTAAAGTATCCCAATTATACGGTATTAATCTATTATCAAGAGCCACATTTTTTAACAAAGTTTGCACAAAAGGAGAGTTCGGTCCATATTGAGTAATGGCTTACTTAAATTCCTTTAATAACTTAAAAGGAAAAGTGGCCCAATTAATTATATTCTGTCCTCCTTGCTGGATTATAGTAACTGGAAATTGCCATGCTTCAAGGTCTCCCTCAGTTCTAGCTTTTTTTTTTTTTTGACAGAGTCTTGCTCTGTTGCTCAGGCTAGAGTGCAGTGGTGCGATCTTGGCTCATTGCAACCTCCACCTCCCGGGTTCAAGTGATTCTCCTGCCTCAGCCTCCCGAGTAGCTGGGACTACAGGCACACGCCGCCACGCCTGGCTAATTTTTTTGTATCTTTAGTAGAGATGGGGTTTCACCGTGTTAGCCAGGATGGTCTTGATCTCCTGACCTCGTGATCCACCCATCTCGGTGTCCCAAAGTGCTGGGATTACAGGCGTGAGCCACTGCGCCTGGCTTGCTCTAGCTTTTTGAATAGAATTTTGCATAGCACCACCAATTGCTCCAGGTTTTAATGTTGCAACTACAGGAGCAGAAAGTTTTACAGCTAATTCACTTTCTTGCCCATTAAGGGGAAAGGGAGGAGGTGGCCATTCACTTAATTCAGCAGGTGGAGCTGATGGGCTAGTAAAATATACCTTTTTCAGTTTCCCCTTCTTTAACCTCTTCTCTTTTTTGCTCCTTGCATTCAGAATCTGAAGTTAGTTTTTTACACTCGTCCTCCTCTCCCTCATCTGAATCTGCCTCATCATCTGTTTGAAAGGGCTCAAGAGCTGCCTTTATTAGCGCCCACATTGACCAAAAGGAAACTGGAATTTTTGCTCCCTCTTTATATGCCTTTTTAAAATCTTTGCCAGTTCTCTCCCACTCATCCAACTCCATAGTCCCTTGTTCTGGAAACCATGGGCAAAACTGCTTTACTGTACTAAAGAGTGATAACAAATTTTGAGTACTAACTTTCACTGCCCCTTTTCGTAATAAATGCCTTAAGAAATTCAAATAAGCAGAATGTTTGCTTTCACCTTGTCCGATTGTTACCCTGGTTCTTCTGAGCACTCAGCTTTCCCACCGAGCTTCTTTCAGTCGTCCTCAGGTGTCCTCTGATGATACTTCCTCCACTTTCATGTCCTCTAGCGTTTCTTCACCGGGATCTTCATTGTCCCATGTTGGGCGCCAGGAATGCTGGGGTGATCAGACCCAGTACCAGGCCATGGGGGCTACAAAGTCCGGCAGAGTCAAAGGAAAGAGAAAAGACAAGGTAAGAGTGCATAAGGTGGGTCCAGGGGGCCAACGCTAGTATGGAGGCTGCGAAGGCCCCGAGCTCTGGAAGCCCGTACTGTTTATTGGTGATCAAACAGACAGGCAGGTGGTGAGGATGTGGGGGTTGAAAGAAAGCAGTGCATCAAGTGCATGATTTACAGCTGTGACAGTTTAGCATTTTCTTTGAAGCATATGGAACATGTTCTGCTACTTGAGATAATGGGAAACATGTTCTTCTAGTTTAAGATACAATCGATCTATGAGCCTGGGAATGCTAGAAGCAAGGAGCCAGCAAGTCTAGACACATTCCAGAGGCCACGAGGGATTTTATGCTCTGAGCCCTAGATTCCATCCAAGCCACAAGGGGTTTTATGCCCTGGGCTTAGATTATCATGCAGCAGGGCAGCCTTCCACCCTTTAGCACAGAGCTTGGTGTTCCAAAGGCCACGAGACGTTTTAGACCCTGGACCCGGGACATGTTCCAAGACTCTTTTACATTATGTCAGACAAGCAAGCCCTGCCTCAGCTTTTTTCCCAACACTCAACTTTTCCCCAACACCTAACCTCAGGTGATCCACCCGCCTTGGCCTCGCAAAGTGCTGGGATTACAGGTGTGAGCCACTGTGCCCAATCAGCTAATTTCTTCCTGAGTAATCTTTGTTTCTTTTTAAATTGCTCCTCATCCGTAGCTTTTGTGTTAGTGTCCGATTCTGATTATACCATTTTGCTGATGGATTTGATGGCTGCTTAAATGGAATATTCCAGTCTTTAAAGAGTTCTTTATGTACTTTTCCAGGTGGCATAAAATGACACTCCAAGAATCTTTCACCAAACAGGTAGTTGTTCATTGTTTCAGCAACTATCTTGGCAACATCCTCAGACTCAAACTCCACAAATGCATAGCCTTTGCTATTTCCAGTCATTTTACTTCTGGACAGTCTGAACTGTGTCACAGTGACAAACTTGGAGAACTATGAAAAGATCTGTGTTTCGTTAAGTAGGTTAGGTAGGTGGCACATGTAGACTACTCCAGAAGTAAGTTGTTCTTGTTTTTTTTGCTGGGTTATGTGCTTGCAAACCTGCGCCAGCTCCTTTTGAAACTGGGCATCTTACTGCAGGTTAAGTTTCAACATGAATTTTGGAGGGACACAAACATTCAATCCATGGCAGAAACTCTTTGCAGAGCCATTTTGCTGCAAAAACTTGAGGGTGGGGGTATGACTTATTTAATAAAGATGACATTTTCTGTATAAATGATACCTAAGTCCTCCTCATTAGCAGATGTTGAATAGGACATTTTCTTTTTTTATTATTATACTTTAAGTTCCAGGGTACATGCTCAGAATGATGGTTTCCAGGAACAGGATATTTTCTTTCTTTTTCTCTTTCTTTTTTTTTTTTTTTTTTTTTGAGATGCAGTCTCGCTCTGTTGCCCAGGCTGGAGTGCAGTGGTGCGATCTTGGCTCACTGCAACACCCACCTCCCAGGTTCAAGCGATTCTCCTGCCTCAGCCTCCCAAGTAGCTGGGATTACAAGCACCCGCCACAACATCTGGCTAATTTTTGTATTTTTAGTAGAGACAGGGTTTTGCCATGTTAGCCAGGCTGGTCTCGAACTCCTGACCTCAAGCGATCCATCCGCCTTGGCCTCCCAAAGTCCTGGGATTACAGCCGTGAGCCACTGTGTCCCGCCCTGAATAGGACTTTTTCTGTTGCCTCTTAAATGGTTTAAAGAGGGCAGCCAATATTGGGGTCAGAAAGCTTCTCTCCGCCTAGCTTCCCAAAAAAACAAAGCTGCCAGCTGGCTGTTGGACAGGTGAGAAGTCTTTGGTGAGATGCTTCATCATCCTCTCTTTCTTGAACTCTTCACATGTACCAGGGCTCTGGGTAGGTGGGGGTGCTCCAAGAAAATGTTTAGGAAAGACTAGGGTTTCCTGATAGAATGGGAGGAATCAACATGCTATCTCCCCATTGGGTGTCTGTGTGGGCAGCCAACTTCTTGCTGTGCCCTGCATCTCCCTGTGCAGGGGAGAGGAGCATTAGAGAGGAAAAGCTGGGGGCAATGAGGAGCTTGGGGCAGTGTAGCCTGCACTCCACAGTCCAGCATGGTTAGGATGTGTGGGTTTCTGAGTCCTTTCTGGCTACTATAACAAAAATACCATAGGCTGGGTGGGTTGTAAACAATGAAAATTTGTTTCTTATAGTTCTAGAGGCTGGGAAGTCCAAGATCAAGATGTCAGCAGATTCAGTGTCTGATGTGGACTCACTTCCTGGCTTACAGATGGTGCCTTCTGGTTGTGTCCTCACATGGTAGGAGGGACAGCTCTCTGGGGTCTCTTATTAAGGGCACTAATCCCATTTATGAGGGCTCCACCCTCATGACCTAATCACCTTCCAAAGGTCTTGACTTCAAATATCATTACATTGGGGGTTAGGAATTCAACCTAGACTTTGGAAGGACACATACATTTTGTCTATAGCAGGGGATGGATGGACATGAAGGAGGGTAGCTGGGCTTCTGCAATCTGGGTGATATGTCACCCAAGAAAGGGGTAAGAGGCTGCATGGTGTCTGCCAATGGTGGAATTGGAGAAGGTATGGGAGAAGCAGGGGACACAACTCTCATATCAAGAAACAGAGGAGGCTGGACATGGTGACTCACATCTGTAATCCCAGCACTTTGGGAGACTGAGGCGAGCAAAGCAGTTGCAGTTAGGAGTTGGAGACCAGCCTGGTGAACATAGCAAAATCCCGTCTCTAGTAGTAAAAATACAAAAATTAGCTGGGTGTGGTGGCGTGCACACCTGTAGTCCCAGCTACTCGGAAGGCTGAGGCATAAGAATCGCTTAAACCCGGGAGGCAGAGTTTGCGGGGAGCCGAGATCACACCATTGCACTCCAGCCTGGGCAACAGAGCAAGACTCTTGCCTCAAAAACGAAAAACAAACAAACAAACAAAAAAAATGATTGAATCAGTGATCAGAAAAAATATAACTATTTCATATTCATACTTCCTGGAGTTAATGTCCCAGTTGACTGGTTAAAAAGAATATTTGGAGGCCAGGCGCAGTGGCTCATGCCTATGATCCCAGCACTTTGGGAGGCCGAGGAGGGCGGATAACAAGGTCAGGAGATCAAGACCATCCTGGCTAACACGGTGAAACCCCATCTCTACTAAAAATACAAAAAATTAGCTGGGCTTGATGGCGGGCACCTGTAATCCCAGCTACTTGGGAGGCTGAGGCAGGAGAATGGCGTGAACCCGGGAGGCGGAGCTTGCAGTGAGCCGAGATTGCACCACTGCACTCCAGCCTGGGCGACAGAGGGAGACTCCGTCTCAAAAAAAAAAGAAAAAGAAAAAGAATATTTGGCAATACGGAAAGTTCCCCTTGGGTTTTCTGATCCCAAGCCTGGTGTTTTTTGTTTGTTTATTTGTTTGTTTGTTTTCATTTGCACAACATTGCCTTTCCCCAAGAGTACTGGATAACAATGCCCTCCCTCCAAGTCCCAAGTCACTATTGCAGAAGTCAGGACCTTAACACACACATTTCAAAGTTACTGACACCTGGTCAAACCTGGTGCCTTAGCAATGCAATCGTGTAATTTCCCAGGTCAAACAGATCTTCAAGGGTTGCTCTCATGGCAGACTTTGGTGGTAGAAGGAAGGAAGCAGAGTCTTAATCTTTGTGCGGCTTGTAGGGAAGTCCCTTTTTCTCAAGCCCTTGCAGCATCCTTCCCACTCTAAGCTTAGTTAAAGGAGACTGTGTAAACTCACCCATCCTGGGCCTGAGTTTGAATCCCAGCTCTGCAGTTCAGCTGTGTGACATGCAAGACCTTGTCCCTCTCTGAAGTCCTTCTGTAAAATGAGGTGGCTGCATTGGGTGATCCCATTCCACACCATGAGTCTGTAGTCCTATCATCCTGGGTATACTGACGTCTGGTGGCCAACTTTGGTCCTTACAGCTAATTCAGGTTTTTTCTTTGTTTGTTTTGAGACATAGTCTCACTCTGTCACCCAGGCTAGAGTGCAGTGACGCGATCTCAGCTCACTGCAGCCTCTGCCTCCTGGGTTCAAGCGATTCTCATGCCTCAGGATCCTGAATACCTGAGGAATACAGGCACCCGCCACCACATCCGGCTAATTTTTGTATTTTTAGTAGAGACAGGCTCTCGCTCTGTTGCTCAGACTGGTCTCGAACTCCTGAGCTCAAGTGATCTACCTGTCTCAGCCTCACAAAGTGCTGGATTACAGGCATGAGCCACCATGTCCAGCTCAGTTTTTTATTTTTTATTTTTCGGTATCTGGAGTGTTTAGCACGGCCAGGAAACAAAACACACCAGAGAGGGCCACCTTGCCATGTCACCAACTATGCAATAACTACCGAAGAAAGGCCCCTTGGGTGGCTATGGAGGAGCAGAAGTCAGCAGAGGAGATGGCCAGCAAAGTGCTCACCTTTGCTCTATTTCTTTTTTTTTGAAACGGAGTCTCACTCTATTGCCCAGGCTGGAATGCAGTGGCACGGTCTCAGCTACTGCAACCTCCACCTCCCAGGTTCAAGCAATTCTCCTGCCTCAGCCTCCCGAGGAGCTGGGATTACAGGTGCCCGCCACCACATGCGGCTAATTTTTGTATTTTTTTAGGTGAGACAGGGTTTCATCATGTTGGCCAGGCTGGTCTTGAACTCCTGACCTCAGGTGATCCACCCACCTCAGCCTACCAAAGTGCTGGGATTACAGGTGTGAGCCAGCATGTGATTCTCAGCATGTTGTAAGTTTGTCATTGTTCCGTTTCCAAAGCATTCCCGCCTCCATCCCCGCATGTGTTTGCACTTCTTTAGATTTGTGGGTCTGAGAGCGCATTAGCACCCCATCCACGTGCAGTCTCCTGCCCTTCCAGTCCTCACCCTGAAAACCTTCCTCTGGTCACAGACCTAGTCATTTTTCCCACGGCTACTCTTGAACTCTTTATGGACTTCTGCGCTTGCTTCCTCTTCTGTGAAAACAAATGAGTTTATGTAGATTAAGATCTAGCCAACTTCTGTAAAGGATCAGATGGTAAATATTTTAGGCTTTGCAGGCTAGTGACTCAACTCTGCATGAAAATAACTGCAATGTGTAAAGGAATCAGCATGGTTGGGCACCACACTGAAATTTGAATTTCATCTCCTTCCCGGGGACCACAGAAGAAAGTTCTTCTTCGGACTTTTTCCCCAAGCATTTAAATGTAAAAACATTTCTAGCTTGCAGGTGGTATGAAAATAGGCAGCAGGCTGGAGGTGACTTAGGAGCCTATCTAGTCATTTTTTTTTTTTTTTTTTAAACAGTCTCACTCTGTTGCCCAGGCTGGAGTGCAGTGGCGCAATCTCGGCTCACTGCAACCACGGCCTCCTGGGTTCAAGCAAATCTTCTGCCTCAGCCTCCCGAGTAGCTGGGACTACAGTTGCACACCACCACGCCCAGCTAATTTTTGTATTTTTAGTAGAGACGGGGTTTTACCATGTTGGCCAGGCTGGTCTCAAACTCCTGGCCTCAAGCAATCCATCAGCCTCAGCCTCCCAAAGTGCTGGGATTACAGGTGTGAGCCACTGCACCTGGCTGTATCTAATCATCTTTAAAGGCCCTCCCATCTCTGAGAACCCATGAAACTGCGCAGTCCTCTGGACTGGAACTGGGGTGTGTCAAAGGCAAATCTTTGCCTGCCTTCTCAGAACACCATATTCAGAGAAGGCTGCTCAGGACAGATTTGTCAGGCTGTTCTGAATGCCCAGGTCTGGGACGAGATGGCCTATCCATGGAGGATTTTTATTTTTTTGAGACAGGGTCTCACTCTGTTGCTCAGGCTGGAGTGCAGTGGTGTGATCTTGGCTCACCACAGCCTCTGCTTCCTGGGTTCAAGTGATCCTCCTGCGTCTGCCTCCCAAGTAGCTGTGTTACAAGAAAGGGGTCCTGATCCAGACCCCCCAAGAGAGGGTTCTTGGATCTCACACAAGAAATAAATCAAGGCGAGGCGGTAAGGTGAAAGCAAGTTTATTAAGAAAGTAAAGGAACAAAAGAATGGCTACTCCATAGACAAGAGCAGCTCCTAGAGCTGCTGGTTGCCCACTTTTATGGTTATTTCTTGATTATTTGCTAAACAAAGGGTGGATTATTCATTCCTCCCCCTTTTAGGACTTATCGGGGAACTTCCTGATGTTGCCATGGCTTTTGTAAACTGTCATGGTGCTGTCGGGAGTGTAGCAGTGAGGACGACCAGAGGTCACTCTCGTGGCCAACTTGGTTTTGGTGGGATTTGGTTGGCTTCTTTACTGCAATCTGTTTTATCAGCAAAGTCTTTATGACCTGTATCTTGTACCGACCTCCTGTCTCATCCTGTGACTTAGAATGCCTCCACTGTCTGAGAATGCAGCCCAGTAGGTCTCAGCCTCATTTTATTCAGCCCCTATTCCAGATGGAGTTGCTCTGGTTCAAATGTCTGACAGCTGGGACCACAGGCACACACCACCAAGCCCAGCTATATTTTGTATTTTTTGTAGAGATGGGGTTTCACCATGTTGCCCAGGCTGGTCTCAAACTCCTGGGCTCAAGCAATCCACCCAACTCAGCCTCCCAAAGTGCTGGGATTACAGACACCCAACCCATTTGGAGGATTTTTTTTTTTTTTTTTTTGAGATGGAGTCTCGCTTTATTGCCCAGGCTGGCGTGCAATGGTGTGATCTTGGCTCCCAGGTTCAAGCAATTCTCCTGCCTCAGCTTCCCAAGTAGCTAGGATTACAGGCGCCTGCCACCATGCCCAGCTAATTTTTGTGTTTTTAGTAGAGACGGGGGTTTCACCAAGTTGGCCAGGCTGGTCTCGAACTCCCGACCTCAGGCAATCTGCCTGCCTTGGCCTCCCAAAGTGCTGGGATTACAGGTGTGAGCCACTGTGCCTGGTCAGACTTTTTTTTTAAAAAGAGAGAGAGAAAGAGAGAGAGAGAGAGAAAGAGGGAGAGAAGGAAACTTTGCACTCTGTTATCTTCAACCTCTTACTCTACCTTCCTCCCTAGCCGAGGTTCCAGTCCTAAAGCCTAGGAGACCCTCATTGGAACTTGACTTCTGCATAATCCGCCTGGGTGCCCTTGGGCATCCGGGCCTCAGGCCTGGGTCTGACGCCTGGGAAGTTGAGCGTGGCATAATGGAGCTCCTCTTGGCTTTCCTGGGATTCTGGGGCTTGAGTGGATGATTTGGGTTCTGGGAAACTGGGCAACTGATACTGCTTTTTCTGGTTCTTCTTTAATTCTGGGGAGGGAGCACCTGGTGGAAGAGGGGTCCGAGAAGGACTGCTTGGTGTGGCTTTCTGATTCCGCTTCTGAGCCTGAGGGAAGAACCACCATCCTTCATTCATTCATTCAGCAAATATTTGAGCACTTACCATGTGTCGGGCACTGATTTATAGCACAGAATGAAACTAAGTCCCTGCCCTTGCCTTGCTGAGCTTGCATTCCATCTTGGAAAGAGGAACAGACAATAATTAGCAAAAGTACAATGACTGGTAAGTGACAAATGCCATCAAGAAATTTGAGCACCTTTAGAAGGCAGCGAAAGGGAGGGTGGGATGACTGTTTAATAGGGCATCGAGGGAAGTTCAAGACCAGCCTGGCCAACATAGCGAAACCCTGTCTCTACCACAAATACAAAAATTAGCTGGGCATGGTGACACATGCCTGTGGTCCCAGCTACTCAGGAGGCTGAGGCAGGAAAATCACTTGAACCTGAGAGGTGGAGGTTGTAGTGAGCTGAGACTGTGCCACTGCACTCCAGCCTGGACAACAGAGAGAAAATCTGTTTCAAAAAAATAATTGATAGCTGGGTGCAGTGGCTCACACCCGTAATCCCAGCACTTTGGGAGGCTGAGGCGGGTGGATCACCTGAGGTCAGGAGTTCGAGACCAGCCTGACCAACATGGTGAAACCCCGTCTCTACTAAAAATACAAAAATTAGGGGGGCATGGTGGTGGATGCCTGTAATCCCAGCTACTTGGGAGGCTGAGGCAGATGAATCGCTTGAACCAGGAGGTGGAGGTTGCAGTGAGCCGAGATCTTGCCACTGCACTCCAGCCTAGACAACGACAGTGAAATCCCATCTCAAAAAATAAAATAAAATAAAAATAAATAAAATAAATGATAGCATGCATGCACGGAGAGAAAGACTGGAGGGGGTGAGAACGGAAGCAGAGAAGGCATGCAGAAGGGGCCTGTGGTGCCCGGGGGTGTGGGGGGTGTTGGTGCATGGCTTGTAGTAGTGAGGGAAGAGTAGGGAGAACTGGCTTCGTTGTATTTTGAAGGGAATTTGCTGATGGATTGGTTGTGGGGTGATAGAGAAGAGAGGAGTGAAACATGATTCTAAAGCTTTAGACTTGGCTGGGCAAATGTGGTGTTATTTGCTAAGATGGGGATAGAGATAGAGCATAAATGGTGGAATTAGTCTTTTTTTTTTTTTAGATGAAGTTTCGCTCTTGTTGCCCAGGCTGGGGTGCAGTGGCGCAATGTCGGCTCACCACAACCTCTACCTCCCGGGTTCAAGTGATTCTTCTGCCTCAACCTCCGGAGTAGCTGTGATTACAGGTGCCCACCACCATGCCCAGGTAATTTTTTGTATGTTTAGTAGAGATGGGGTTTCACCATGTTGAACACACTGGTCTTAAACTTTTGACCTCAGGCGATCCACCCACCTTGGCCTCCCAAAGTGCTGGGATTACAGGTGTGAGCCAGCATGCCTGGCCTTTTTTTTTTGAGACAGGGTCTCACTTTGTCACCCAGGCTGGAGTGCATGGTGTAATCATGGCTCACTGTAGCCTCCAACTCCCAGGCTCAAGAGATCCTCCCACCTCAGCCTCCCAAGTAGCTGGGACAATACGCATGCAGCACCACACCCGGCTAATTTTTAATTTTTTTTGTAGAGAAGAGGTCTCACTATGTTGCTCAGGCTGGGGAATTATCTTAAGTTGGTTTTGGACAGGCTAAGTTTGAAGTGCTGATTAGACACCCACATGGAGATGTTGCATAGACAGTCCACAGTTCAGGGAAGGAGCCACGAGATACAATTTTGCAGTCATCAGCATAAGATATTGTCTCTTAATAATTTCCAGAATTTACAAAGTATTACCCAGGGGCCAGGTGATATTCTGAATATTTGATTATACAAGTACAATATATTTAACACCCAGCATCATCCTAGGAGGTGGCTGCTAGTATTATCTCCATGTTACAGCTAAAGAAATTGAGGCACAGAGAAGTTAAGACACTTGTTTCATGACACAGTGATGACAGCAGGATCTGAACCCATGCAGGCTGATTTCAGACCCCCTGTGCTGAATCCCTAGGATGTACAGCCTCCCGACGATACGCATAATTGTTAAGCAGTTAAGTGTAATTAGTCGTGTTAATGGTGGCAGTAATAATGGAATAGTGGCTACAGATTGAGAAAGTGCATGTATTCTAATCCTCAAACCAACTCTCGAAGGAGACAGAGGAAGAAATGAAGGCTCAGAGGGGGTGAGTGATGTGGCTGAGGTCTCATAGCTAGTAAGCACCAGCCAGGATTTGAATTCAGAACTATCGTTGGTGCTTTTCCCACCTTGATGTCCCTAAGACAAGGGGCGCAGAAGTCAGAAAGTGGGGTGTCAGCTTTAGAGAAGAGAAAAAGCGGAAGCATGGCCCAGACACTCACCAGGGGGCCGGCCTTCGGGACCACATTGATGTAATCCAGGATCGTGCTGTGCCGGGAGAACCTGGGCCTCGGGGTCTCTGTCTGAGTCCGTCTCTTTGGTAGAATCTTCATGCTGAGGAAATGAACCCACCTGTTTGTGCCCTGCTGCACCTCCCTGTGATAGACTGCCACGTTTACTACCTGAGACCGTCACTACGACAGTTACTACTGTTACTACCTGAGACCGTCATTATGAGACTGAAAGAAGGAGGACAAACGTAGAAATGAAAGCTGAAGACAAAAGAAATTATTTTAAAGGAAGGGGTCAGGAGAAGAAGAGGGCTCCCTGCTTCTAGTGAGCAAGGGCAGCTGTCTGAGCCTCTACAGCCCTTCGTATTTATTGGGTAGAAAGAGCAGGGAGCAGGAGGTAACAATTGGTCAGCTGTTTAATTGATCACAGGTTCATATTATTACTAACAAGCTTCAGATGTGCCTAATTACAAGAAACACTTCGCTTGGGGCGTGACTGCCCTCAGCATTCCCTCTGGGAAGCAGACGCCGTTTGTCAGTTTGACAACATTCTGCATTTATGAGAATAGTTTGCTGTTTACTCATGTAGCCTCCAGTGGTATACTGCGTTGATCATGACCCTCACTCTTTCGGCCTGCAACGCCTCCCCTCCTCCTGGGTCCAGGCCCCAGACCCAGCCACGCCTCTTCTTAACCTACATGATCAGGGCCAGGCAGAGGAAAAGAAGAGCCGTGATGCCGATTCCCAGAAACGCTCCGTTGGAGAATGCCGTTGAGATGAGTCCCTTCTTATCTGCACACGGAGAGGGCCAGGTGAGCATCTCCCATCCACGCAGGGCTCATGAAGCCCGCTCATCACTCGGCATTCAGGCTTCCAGTTCCCATGGCGGACACTGTATCTGCAACCCGTCTGTTTACTTTTAGGAAACTACCACACCCCGGCCCAGGTGTTAGGACTTCCCATTGTGTTTTCCTGTCTACATACAGATGCCACGGGTCTGCTGTGTCCCTCCGAGCTCCTGCTCCAACCACAGGACCCTACTCTTTGCCCCACTCAGCTTCTCCTCCAAGAACCTTGGCATCCAGGCGGCCCCCTAACCTGGCAGCTGCAGGATGGATCCACTCTGGGCCCCATGGATGTTCCAGGCCTCACAGCTGAGCCTGAGGCCAGAGCTGAGCCCTCCTTGGAGGTTCAGGGAGCTGTTGGCCCAGGGCCCGGCTGAGCTGGGGGTGACCTCGAAGGAGTCCTGGCTGCTGTTTCCCTCCAGCAGCTCCTCCCCAAGCCACCAGCGCAGAGAGGGGGCCGGGCTGGCTTGGGAAGAGCAGCTGCAATGCAGACCCTCAGCCTCCCAGGAGCAGGAGGGGCCCAGCAGCTGTGGAGGGTCTGAGGGGAGGGAGGACAGGACTCAGAAGGGGCCCCTTCCTGGGACCCAGGTGCCCCCCTTTCCCCCACTCACAGTGCACGGAGAGGCTGAGAGAGACGAGCTGGGAGCCCAGTGGGTGCCAAGCCTGGCAGGTGAACTCTCCTTCGTGCTCCATTTGAACCCGAGGCAGCTCCAGGACCCCGGGGTCTGAGGACTGGGAGGGGCTCAGAATCTGTCCCCCCCGGGTCCAGCTCAGCCTGGCTGGGGGGCTGCTGTGGGTGACACAGACCAGGCGCAGGCTTTGGCCCTCCAGGACTGGGACAGACGTGCCATTCCCAAGGTTTTCCAGGACTAGGGAAGGAAGAGGCAGAATCGATGTGCAGCTCAGGACTCAGGGACCCTCTTGCGTGGGGACCCTCCAGACTCCTGGGCCCCGAATTCGGCACTGAGAGGCCCTGGCTCCTCTGTCTCCTTTCCTACCTGTCCTGTTTGCCTGGGAAACCATCACTCTCAGGTTCTCTGGAGGATCTGAAATGGAGACAGGGGACTGGCTCTAGACGGACCAGGGGCTTCCCTCTGGGTAAAGGGAAGCATCCTGGAGACTGAGGTGGGGGAAGTGGGTGGGATAGAAGGGCAGTGCAGAATCACCCACTGAGTCCCAGACACAAACTGCATGAGGGTCTACACAGGTAAGAAGGTTGGTCCCCGAGGCCTGGGGCTCCAGGCCCCCTCAGCTCTAGGACCCTGAGCCCAGCCCCTGTATCCCTCTGCCCTCCCAATGGACTCCAGGCCCCTGCTGGGCACACTCACACTGCACAGAGAGGTCCAGGGCTCGCTGCTGAGAGCCAAGCCTGTTCTCCGCTCGGCAGGTGTAGCGCCCTGAATCCCCAGCCTTCACCCCGGGCAGCTCCAGCCCCAGGGGTCTGGGGCCCCAGGGATGGGACGAGGAGAGGACTCTATCCTGCAGGACCCAGCTCAGTGTGGCAGGGGGCTGGCTGTCAGCAGCACAGAGGAGCCGCAGGAACTGGCCTTTCTGGGCTTCCAGGTATGGGACATTTCCCTGGGGCTGGGGCTCCAGGGCTGGAATGGGAGGAAAAAAAAAAAAGAGAGAAAGGGAGGGAGAAAGAGAGAAGGGGTACAGGGAGGAGCACATCCCCTCATCCCCTGAAGACTTTTCATCTAAAGACAACTGGCCCAGCCCCAGCCCGACGGCCCTCAGTACCTGGCGTGTTGTCACGTGAAATGCTGATAACAAGGTCTCTGGGGGCATCTGCAACAAGATTGTGTGCTGGCTTCAGGGAGGGACAATTTATTCCTCACACCTGGAAAAAACTCCCTCAGGGAAAAGAAAGTGGGACTATCCCGGATAGACAAGTGACAACCAGCACCAGGGCTCACGTGTGTGGACCAGACGCCATTCCCATCCTTCTCCCAGGGCTGAGCCGGCATCCTGGGACCCCACAGCTTCCTCTCCCTGGATGCTCCTGAGCTGGGAGCCACTCACTGCCCCTCTGGGCTCCTCCCACCACCTACCCACCGGGTCTGTCTGAATGCCCCACCCTCCCAGGCCATGCTCACAGGCCACGCGGAGTCGGACCGTCCTCTGTGCGCTCACACCCTTTCTGGAGAAGTCCACATGGCAGGTGAGGTCGGTGTTGTGGTCCTGGGGGCTGGGCGTGAAGCTGAGCACTGAGAAGTGGGAGGTCGTTGGTTTGGTTCCTTGGGAGGAGAGGGCAGCCCCCGTCCAGGAGAAAGAAGGGGGTGGACATTCCTCAAAGGACCAGTTAAACACACAGATGACCATCACCGGCTGCCCGGGCTCCAGGGTCTCGGGGATGTAGACATCAGGCTTCTGAGTCAGGGCTGGGACAGAGACCGGGGTGGGGGGTTCTAGTGCTGCAGGGGTCCCTGAGAGCCCTCTCTGCTCAGCCCATAGCCTGTCCCCAGGGTCCCTCCCCAGTGTGACAGGCAGGGGTTCCCACCCCATTCCATACCTGTTACTTTTAGAAGGAACCCGTCATTCATGAAATTATATCTCACATAGCTTCCTCTCTCCACCCGAAAGAAGTACTGTGACTCATCCTGCATCTGCGCATCTCTGATCACCAAGGAACAGTTCCCCTTGGCAGGATCCCCAGTGAGCTGGAATCGGCCCCGGGTGCTCATTTCCACCTCTCGATTCTGGTGGTTTGTCGCCACTGGAGCACCCTTGCTTGTCTCAGTCACTGCTTTGAACCAGTAGCCATAAGCTGGGGTAGACTCTGTCCAGTCCTTTCGGGGGTAGGAGAAAGAGCAGGGCACAGAGATGCACAGGCCCTCCGGCACCATCACCGACTCCTGCACTCGTATCCAGAATCTCCCATCCATAGCCTGGGACCCTGTGGGGAGACAGAGGCTCAACCTGCAACCCCAGCCCTAGCTCCGCCCCAGGTCCTTTCTGGCCCTCGGCCCACTCACCGCCCAGCAGCGAGGACAGCAGCAGTGGCAGTAGCATCTCGGCATAGGAGGCACAGGACTTGCCTGAGACAGGCCTATTCTCTGGTCGTGCTGTGAGTGGCTCAGGGCTCTTGGCAGAAGGGGAAGCCGAAGGCGGAAGCTGAGCCCTGGGGCCTGATGCGTGAAATGAGTTTCAGATGCTGAGGTCACAGAACTCCTTTGCTTTCCCCCGCACTCTCCAGCCCACCTTGCCCAGTTGTCTTCTGGGTCTCCTGGGGGCCCAGCCTGGCCTTGGGCTTGTTGAGCTGGTCCTTCCAGAGCTCCCTGTGTAGGAGGAGAGGGCAGGCTTGTGTCTATCCTGGGGGCCTGGCTGGGGGTGGGGTAGTGGGGTGGGGGCTCTCCCTCTGGGCCCTGGGTCATTGAAAAAGCAGAAGTGAAAAGGCCACAGTGAGCTACCCTTACCTGGGCCACTGGTGGTGGAGGTGGTGGGTACAGGGGAAGGGACAGTTACTGGAGGGGGCTGGTCTTGTCAGATAAAATGCAGGATGCCTGGTTAAAGCTTTCACAGAAAATATAAATTATTTTATTTATGTTTTTTAGTATAAGTATGTCCAAAATGCTGCATGGGATGTACTTATACCAGAAAGCAAAATAAATTTGTTTATCTGAAATTCAAATTAATTAATTAATTTATTTATGTATTTTGAGACAGAGTCTTGCTCTGTCACCCAGGCTGCAGTGCAGTGGTGCAATCTCTGCTCACTGCAACCTCCACCTCCCAGGCTCAAGCAATTCTCCTGCCTCAGCCTCCTGAGTCTGGGATTACAGGCACGCACCACGACGCCAAACTAATTTTTGTATTTTTAGTAGAGGTGGGGTTTCACCATGTTGGCCAGGCTGGTTTCGAACTCCTGACCTCAAATGATCCACCTGCCTTGGCCTCCCAAAGTGCTGGGATTACACTGCACCTGGCCTAAAATTCAAATGTAACTGAGCATGTTGAATTTCTTTTTTTCTAAATCTGGCCACCGTAGGGTGGTGTCAGCCCCACCCCTTCATGCTTCTTGGTGACCTCACTGACCCTTGGTCCCCAGAAGCAGTCTCCTGCCCCAACCAGGCCCTAGTCCACTTCCCAGTCTCCCTTCCTCCTCTGTCATTCAATTGGGACACCCATTGGGATTAGAACACATATGCCCAAAACTAATGCTGATGGGAGGAGTTTGAGGAAAGGTGGGAGTGAGGGGCAGAGTGGGGGAAACAGACTAGGGAAGGGGTAATTTGCAATGAATGGAGTAAACTCTACAAGATGTTTTCCCCTCACTGAGCTCTTCCTGAAATGACTCTGTTTGGGTCACACAGAGACACAGAACTCATCCTTCAACCTCCACACACCTTGGGTATCAAGCACTGAGCTTCAGGGGGACTTGGGGGTGAATCCTCCATGGTGAGTCAGCTCCAGGGCCCCAGGTTAGTAAATGAAGATTCTTAGAAACAGGAAAGTACAGAAGGTCCCCTAAATGACCTGGATGCTGGACAGACATTCAGGATGGGACCTGGGGAAGGAGTGGTCAGCTCTTCCTGGTGGAGGGAAGTCAGGAGAGGCCTCCTGGAGGAGATGACCCAGCCTCTACCCTGTCCTGGTTCTTTCATCCATGGCATTTTTGTGTTTTGTTTTTGAGACAAGGTCTTGCTCTGTTGCCCAGGCTGGAGTGCAGTGGTGTGATCATGACTCACTGCAGTCTCAATCTTCTGGGCTCAAGCGATTCTCTCACCTCAGCCTCCCAACTAGCCGGGACTATAGGCACGCACCACCACGCCCAGATAATTTTTGATTTTTTTTTTTTATTTTTGATAGTTTTCGTAGAGACAGAGGTTTTTTTTTGGTTTGTTTTTGGTTTTTTTTGTTTGTTTTTTGAGACAGAGTTTCCCTCTTGTTGCCCAGGCTGGAGTGCAGTAGCATGATCTTGGCTCACCGCAACCTCCACCTCCTGGGTTCAAGCGATTCTCCTGCCTCAGCCTCCCAAGTAGCTGGGACTACAGACATGCGCCACCACGCCTGGCTGATTTTGTATTTTTAGAAAAGATGGGGTTTCTTCATGTTGGTCAGGCTGGTCTCGAACTCCTGACCTCAGGTGATCCGCCTGTCTCGGCCTCCCAAAGTGCTGGGATTAGAGGCGTGAGCCATTGCACCCAGCTGAGACAGAGTTTCACCATGTTGGCCAGACTGGTCTTGAACTCCTGGGCTCCAGTGATCCTCCCGCCTCGGCCTCCCAAAGTGCTGGGATTACAGGTGTGCACCATGGCCTCATCCACCGTATCAGTCGCTTGAACTGCTGTAACAGCGTGCCCCAGACAGAGGGGCTGAAACGACAACATTGACTTCCTCACAGTTCTGGGGCTAGACGTCCAAAACCAAGGTGTGGTTCCTTCTGAGGCTTCTGCTTGGTTTGCAGATGCCACTTCTCCCTGTGTTCTCACACAGCCGTTCCCCTGTGGGTGTCTGTTTCCTCAACTCCTTCTCTTATAAGAACTTACAAGAACTCAAGTCATATTGGACTAGGCCTACTGTAGTCCAAATGAGTGACCTCATTTCAGTCGGCCCTCGGTATGCATGGGTCCCACATCCCGGAATTCAACCACCTGCCCATCACGGTATTTAAATACAAAACCAACAAAACCAACATAACCATAAAAAACAGCATGAATTAAAAATGCAGCATTACAACTATTTACACCTCATTACACTGTATTAGGTGTGATAAGTAACCTGGAGATGGGAGGATGTGCAGAGGTCCCACACAAACACGACTGTATGAGGCAGCTGAGCATCATAGATTTTGCTATCCAAGTGGTGGGGATCCTGGAACCAATCCCCCACTAATACAGCAGAACAACTGTATCTCTTTAAAGACTCTGTCTGCATGTACAGCCACATTCTTAGGTACTGGAGGTTGGGACTTCAACAAAGAAATTTGGTGGGGGGAGGGGGAACACAATTCAGACCCTAATATCCACCTCTCCCCACTTTTTTTTTTTTTTTTTTTTTTGAGAGATAGTGTTGTTCTGTTGCCCAGGCTGGAGTGCAGTGGCATGATCTTGGCTCACTGCAAACTCTGCCTCTCTGATTCAAGCAGTTCTCTTGGTGCAGGCTCACGAGTAGCTGGGACTACAGGTGCCTGCCACCGCGCTTAGCTAATTTTCATATTTTTAATTTAATTTTTTTTTTTTGAGACAGGGTTGTGCTCTGTCACCCAGGCTAGAGTGCACTAGCATGATCTCAGCTCACTGCAACCTCCGCCTCTTGGGTTCAAATGATTCTGCTCAGCCTCCCGAGTACCTGGGATTACAGGCACCTGCCACCACGCCCAGCTAATTTTTGTATTTTCAGTAGAGATGGGGTTTCACTGTGTTGGCCAGGCTGGTTTCGAACTCGTGATCTCAGGTGACCCTCTCGCCTCGGCCTCCCAAAGTGCTGGGATTACAGGCGTGAGCCACCGCGCCCGGCTTCACCTTCCCTTTGATCCCTGCTTCCCTGTGACCTAACCTGGGCCTTCTCTGAGGACACCAGCCTCCTTCCCCCAGGGGAGCTCTTGTGTTGGGACACATCACACCTTCCTCTCCACAGAGCTCAGAAAAGGGCCTCTCCCAGGGAGGAGTGAGGGGAGGAAGGGTGCCTGGGTCCTGGTGGAGGTGGGTCCCTAAGGAGCTGATCTCTAGGGCCCCCAGCCTGGGCCCAGCCCCACCTCTGCCTTTGAGCATTTCACACCCATGGGATCAGCTGACAGGAGCCAGGAAAACGGCACAGTCTCCCTCCCGCGGGTTTCTCCACATCGCTGCCCCCTCCCATTCCCACCTCTTCACTTTTCTGAGTTCCTGCGGTTTCTGTGGCCTCCTCACCACGTCCCCTTCTCCAGCGAGGCCAGAGCCCCCGACGCCCCCACTTGGTCCCAGCCCTTCCTACCCAAGCCGCCCTCCCAGCCTTGGTCCGACAGGACTGGAGAGGCTGCCTGGGGCCCCGGGACTGGTTTCTGGTCAGCCTCAAGTCTGTTTTCTGGCCTGAGAAGGTTCGGGTTTTCCCTGAGCTTCTTCCATCCAAAACCAGCTCCCTCAATACCAGCCCCCCACCCCCGCACCCGCCTCTCCATTCAGCAGGGGCTACGCGCCTGCTCTTCGTCCATAATTCCACACGGAGGGGCTTAGGAAGCCCCACCCCAGGCTCCAGACCCCGGAGCTGCACGAGGGCACAGGTGGGCGCTGGAAGGAAGGGCGGGGACGGTGGGAGATGGGGGAGGGAGAGGCGGGGGTGTCTGACAGGGGTCGGGGCAGGATCTCGCCCTGGGGGGCGCAGGTGCGGCGTGAGGACCGCGTCCTGAGGAGGGAGGGGCGAGGGCCAGGGTCCTGGAGAGGATGGAGAGCCCAGGAGTGGCTGCAGCTGAGACCCCGAGGGAGCCCAGGAGGTTTTGTCGGAAGAAGGGCGATCTGGACCTTCCCTGACCAGTGTCTTTGCTCCTTTGAGGTCCGGACCTGGTCCTGGGTTCCTCCCACCTCGGACTGTGCTGCAGTTCAGGACGCCGCCCCCAGGGGGCGCTCCACCTTCAGAGCCGGGGGCACCGCGGAGCCTCAGGCCCCAGAGCCTGCGCTGTCCATGGTCCTGCAGAAGGGAGGCTCCCAGGGGAACGAGTCCCAGGCTCTGGACACGTTTGCAGACAGTACTCTCTAAAAAGGCTACTTTTCGCCGCACCTCAGAACAAGATCTCCAGGGGAATCACATTAAAGCAAAAACGAAGTCACCATGGTCACTCCACTTCTCTCATCCCAAACCCACCCTCCCCAAGATATAAAGCCCTTCAAAATATTCACACTCTTTTTTTTTTTTTTTTAGACAGAGTCTCGCTCTGTCGCCCAGGCTGGAGTGCAGTGGCGCGATCTCGGCTCACTGCAAGCTCCGCCTCCCGGGTTCACGCCATTCTCCTGCCTCAGCCTCCCGAGTAGCTGGGACTACAGGCGCCCACCACCACGCTCGGCCAATATTTATTTATTTATTTATTTATTTACTTATTTATTTATTTACTAGAGACGGGGTTTCACCGTGTTGGCTAGGATGGTCTCGATCTCCTGACCTCGTGATCCGCCCGGCTCGGCCTCTCTAAGTGCTGGGATTACAGTCGTGAGCCAACGTGCCTGGCAATATTCACACTCTTTACAGCGTTATTCTCAAATGGCTTCCACCCAGGCACGTTAAGCATGTGATGTCCACATAAGAAAATGCGCTCCTGGGGGCTTTTCAGGTCATTCGTCTTTGCTTTGTCTGGGTTGGGGTCGTGTATATTTCAGGGGCTCTTAGCTGGACCTCCGTCCTTTCATTTTCAAGTCAGAATAACACGTTGCAGGGCAAGAAGGGTGAAATATCACTAGACGATAGACTTGGATTCACCCTAATTTCTAGTGAAGGAAAAATTTTGCAAGTGCAACACTTTATTTCAGATATAATAGTGACTTACTGGTGTGTGAGTGTGATATGACACTCACTTCAAGTATTAGTTTTCCAAAATAAGATTCAACTCCTTATGTCAAACCCCAAAGCTGTCTGTGATCTGACACCTGTTACATATGTGCATTTCAGATATTTTACCCCATCTGTTAATTTTCTTTTACTCTCCTGTTATTTACAGAACAGCAGGATGCTTGCTCCCCAGAACATGAGTTACCCATGAAATGATCCCCTACTGTGGATGGAAAAGAAGAGCCAAGAAGATAAAAATAGCCCTGGAGTAAAGAGAACACTAGGTCCATCACCGGAGAGGGTGAAAGGTAAAGAGCCTTAAAAAGGCCAACCTAGGCCAGCATAGTGGCTCACGCCTGTAATCCCAGCACTTTGGGATGCCAAGGTGGGAAGATCACCTAAGGTTAGCAGTTCGAGACCAGCCTTTCCGACATGGTGAAACCCCATCTCTACTAAATATACAAAAAAATTAGCTGGATGTGGTGTCGGGCACCTGTAATCCCAGCTACTTGGGAGGCCGAGGCAGGAGAATCGCTTGAACCCAGGAAGCGGAGGTTGCAGTGAGCTGAGACAGCACCAGTGCACTCCAGGCTGGGTGACAGAGCAAGAATCCATCTCAAAAAAAAAAAAAAAAAGAAAGAAAGAAAGAAAGAAAGAAGTCAACCTAAATGCAAGTGACTTTCAAGAAGAAACATCAATGCTGTTTAATGGAATATAACAAAATCAAGCAGCCAACCACATAAAAATCACGATGTCCAGTATATAGAGAGAAGAAAATCAGAAAAAAATTATGTAAATATCATTTTCAATTGTCCAAATTTGACCAGAACTATAATTTTACAGATCCAAGATACTAACCTACTTGAAACAAGGTATCACTCTCTCTCTTTCTCTTCTCTGTCTTTTTCTATCACACACACTCCTGCTCTCCACACAGAAAGGGACATAATAATCAAATAATTAAAACCCAGTGACAAACAGAAAATATTAAAATTAGTCAGTGAAAAATGCAAACTTCCAACCAAGAAGTAAAAGTTAAAATTAGGCTGGGCCCAGTAGCTCACACCCGTAATCCCAGCACCTTAGGAGGCTGAGGTGGGCAGTTCACCTGAGGTCAGGAGTTTGAGACCAGCTTGGCCAACATGATGAAACCCTGTCTCCATTAAAAATACAAAAAAAATGGCCTGGTGCGGTAGCTCACGCCTATAATCCCAGCACTTTGGGAAGCTGAGGTGGGCAGATCACGAGGTCAGGAGATCAAGACCATCCTGGCTAACATGGTGAAACCCTGTCTCTACTAAAAATACAAAAGAATTAGCCGGGCGTGGTGGCAGGCACCTGTAGTCCCAGCTACTCGGGAGGCTGAGGCAGGAGAATGGTGTGAACCCGGGAGGCAGAGCTTGCAGTGAGCCGAGATCACACCACTGCACTCCAGCCTGGGCAACAGAGCGAGACTCCATCTCAAAAAAAAAAAAAAAGAAAAAAGAAAAAAGAAAAAAAATACAAAAAATTAGCTGGGTGTCGTGGTGGGCACCTGTAATCCCAGCTACTCAGGAGGCTGAGAGAGGAGAATCGTTTGAACCTGGGAGGCAGAGGCTGCAATGAGCCAAGATGAAGCCACTGCACTCCAGCTTGGGTGACAGAGTGAGACTCTGTCCAAAAAAAAAAAAAAAAAAACCAGAAAACTACAGTAGAATGCCCATAAATTTTGCAAGTCAAGCCCATAAATTTTTCCCTTTTGTATTTTAAATACAAAAGGGAAAAAATGTTAACCGAGACCCAATTTCATTAAAAATATCATTCCTGGCTCATGCCTGAATCTCAGTTCTTTGGGAGGCCAAGGTGGGCAGATTGCTTGAGCCCAGGAGTTCAATACCAACCTGAGCAACATGGTGAACCCCTATCTCTGCTAAAAGTACAAAAATTAGCCAGACATGCACCTGTAGTCCCAGCTACTCGGGGGGGCTGAGGTGGGAGGATTGATTGAGCCTGGGAGGCAAAGGTCGCAGTGAGCCAAGTTAGGGCCACTATACTCAGCCTGGATGACAGAGGGAGACTCTGTCTCAAAAAAAAAAAAAAAAAAAAAAAGTATTATTCCAAAGTGAAAGTAAATGAAAATGTTTCAAAACCACAGCTGAGAGAATTCATCACCAGCATGCCAACACTATAGGAAATGAAGTCTTCAGGCTAAAGAAAAATGATACTTTAGAGAAAATTATATGAACACATAGGAATGAAGAGCAATTAAAATGGTTAATAAGTGAATAAATATGAAACAGCTTAATCTGTAATAAAACATCTTTTTAAAAAACAAACTCTTTTCAGGCCGGGCGCGGTGGCTCACGCCTGCAATCCCAGCACTTTGGGAGTCCAAGGTGGGCGGATCACAAGGTCAGGGGTTTGAGACCAGCCTGGCCAACATGAGTGAAGCCCTGTCTCTACTGAAAATACAAAAAAAACCACTTAGCCAGGCATGGTGGCAGGTGCCTGTAATCCCAGCTACATGGGAGGCTGAGGCAGGAGAATCGCTTGAACCCAGGAGGCAGAGGTTGCAATGAGCCAAGACTGCACCATTGCACTTCAGCCTGGGCAACAGAGCAAGACTCCATCTCAAAAAAAAAAAAAAAAAGAACTGTTTTCAATAAACATGATATGGAGTTTATACCAACATATTATGGGGATGAATTAGTGGCCTATCAAAATCACATTAAAGTAAGCATGGAGAACAAGATATTGCATGGATTATAACTCAAATCAGTGATAACACATATCAATCTATTTCCTCTCCTGCCCTTCCAACCATTCCTATAGAGCCATAAGGAAGAGGTGTGGAAAACAGAGGTGAGAGGTGGAGAGAGGTTGTTCTGCCCAGGAGGTGGGACCGAGGCACCCAGGAGCTCCTTGCTCCAGCCATCCGCTGGGTGAGAGTCTTAGGACACGTGGTCTGAAGGACCCTCACCTCCACTGGGGCCCTGGAGCCCAGATTTCAGCTCTGCTGTGAGGAGGGAGCTCAGTCACCGCAAGCAGCCGTATCCCCTTGGGAGCCCGTGAGCCTGTGTGGGAAACACAGTTCTGAGAGGAGAGACCAGTGCTGTGGAAGGTGTGCTCTGGGGAGGAGAGGATAGGTGAAGCCACTCAGGGATTTGAGGGCTCATGTTATAGAACAACTTGAGAAGGTCTTCTCCCCTGTGCAGACATCCAGGTGATGTCACAGGTTAAAGAAAACCATCCCCATTGTGGCTCCCCTGAGCAGGGTGAGGGGCAGAAGCCAGGAGCCCCACTGCTCTCCAGAAATTTGAGAGCAGGAACAGGCATTACGGGGAGGGGTCTGGGAGAAGGAAGACAGAGGTGGGGGTGTCCTCAGCCCACTCTTCCCTTGCCTAAGGCGCCCCCACCCGAAGCAGGTGTTCTGCTAACACTCACCCTGCACAGCCAGGCTCAGGGAGATGGGGTGGGAGCCCAGCAGGGCCTGAGCCCAGCAGGTGAATTCCATCCCCTAAAACCGCCTGGGGCAGCTCCAGGACCCGGGGATGCAAGGGTTGGCAGGGGCTCAGGATCAGGCTGCCCTGGGACCAGCTCAGCCTGACTGAAGGGCTGCTGTCAGCATCACAGACCAGGTGCAGGGACTGCTCTCCTGCACCGCAGAGAGGCAGCATTGCCCAGAATCTATGGGACTAGGAAAACTGAGAGAGCTGGAGGGGCAGGGCTGAGAGGCCCTTCTCTCCCTGTGCCTTCCCCCCCAGACTCAGGAGAGGAAACAGCGTTTCTGAGACAAGCATCACAAGCAAGGGCAAGTAGGGATGAAGACCCCCAGCATGCAGGGGTGGGGAGGCAGCTTAATGATCCCGGGACAGGGGCATGGAAACATGCGGAGGACTTGGCCGTATGAGGACATGGAGAGAGCGTCCCAGGACGACCGGCCTTGATGTGCAAAACCGTGGAGGGTGCTAACCCTCGTGGTTCTGGCCACTTGGAGGAACCAAGACAGGTGACACACTTGGGCTTTCTCCTGGGGCCACAGGACCCAGGGGAGGAGCTGAGTAGGGATGTGACAGGGAAAGATTTGGTTAAAGAAAGACTCCTCTTTGGGGCCCGAATTGTGGTCATTGAAGGGAGCAAGACCGGAGGCTGCTCGGCCAGGAGGGAGGCTGCTGCAGGCCCAGGCATCACCCGGGTCCAGGTGAGCAAAGTTAGACTTTGGCTAAGTGGGACTGTGGCTGTGAGAATGGAGGAAGAGAGGGATTTGAGACATTTTCCGGTAGCCAAATTTGCGAAGCTCTTGCCTCATGGGAAGACTTCGGTGAAATTCAGAGATGTGTAAAGAGCTTTCCAGGACATTGACTGAGCTGACTCACATGGGTGGGGGCGCCTCTCAAGGGGAAGTGAATTGTGCTCAGAACAAGCTGGGCCAGACAGAAATTTGTGGGCAGCTTCCCGGCAGAGGTAGGGCTAGGATATGAACTTTCTGAAAGGGTCATGCAGAGGGAGGCTGGAGGCCTGGGGCCCCACTCTGAGCTAGTAGCCATAGCTGGGGTAAAATCATTCCAACAAGGATCATTGTTGCCTATTCCATTCATTAATTCCACATTTCCTGGACCCCATTTATTTATTCTTTGTTCACCATTTACATAAATATTGACTAATGACAATACCTAGACCTGATTAGATGAAGTGGTCGACAGGGTAATGGCCCCCAAAGATGTCCACTTGCTAATCCCTGTGAAAGGCGTTAGCCAGCTTGCATTAGGCAGACAGTGAGGGAAGGGCCCCCTGAGAACCTCTGACCCACCTCATAAGCAGTTACACCAGATGTTTTGTGCAGATAAGGGAACTTGCACAGGGGGTTGCCTAAACACCCCAGCAGCGGACTAAGGGCCCACATACGCACTGGGGAAATGGGGTGGAGCCATCAGGAATTTGCACCTTATACAAACAGGGAACCCAGCCCCATCAGCTTATATAAAAGCTCTTGTGGCCGGTTGCGGTGGCTCATGCCTGTAATGCCAGTATTTTGGGAGGTTGAGGTGTGTGGATCACCTGAGGTCAGCAATTCAAGACCAGCCTGACCAACATGGTGAAACCCTATCTTTACTAAAAATACGAAATTAGCTGGGCATGGTGGCTCACACCTGTAGTCCCAGCTACTCAGGAGGCTGAGACAGGAGGATCGCTTGAACCCAGGAGGTGGAGGTTGCAGTGAGCTGAGATCGCACCACTGCACTCCAGCCTGGGCAGCAAGAGCAAAACTCCTACCCCACCCACCCACAAAAAAACACAAAAAAACAAAACAACACCACCACCACCTTGTATTCAGCTGTGAGGAGGTAACCGAGAACCTGCTTTCAGGAATCCTGTCTTTGCTGAGAGCTTTCCTTTCACTTAATAAATTCTACTCCACTCCATCTTCAAGTGTCCACATGCCTAATTTTTCCTGGTCATGAGACAAGAACTTGGACCTAGCTGAGCTAAGGAGCCAAAAATCCTGCATCACCTGGAAACTGTGAATATGTTGCCATACAAGATAAAGGAAGTTTTACCCTGCAGAGCCAACAGCCAAGAGTTGCAAAAACAAAAAACAAAACAAAAAACAAAAACAAACAAGCAAAAAAAGACAAAGGGACTTTGCAGATGTGACTAAGTTCAAGTTCAAGATCTTGAAATGGGCAGAAGATCCTGGGTTATCCAGATGGGCCCAGTGTGATCACAGGGTCCTTACAAGAAGGAAAGGGGGAGAATCAGAGTCCGAGAGACAAGATGTGAGGATGGAACAAAGGTCAGAGAGGAGAAAAGATGCCACAAAGTTGGCTCTGACAACCGAGAAATGGGCCATGAGCCCAGAAATGCAGGTGGCCGCTGAACGGTAGAAAAGGTGAAAGAACAGTCTCCTCTGGAGCCTCCAGAAGGAATCAGCCTTGATTTTTAGCCCAGTGAGTCCTGTTCCATCCTTCTGGCCTCCAGAACTGTAAGAAAAGAAATTGTCTTGTTTCAAACCACGAATCCTGGGGTAATTTGTTAGAGCAGCAACAGGAAAATAGCACAGGTGAGGACTAATCACACTGCTTCCTCCCCAGATCGTACAATAAACTCCGTGCTATTCTTTCCATTTTATGTAAAAGGACATCAGGGCTGAGGAATTACAGATAATCTCTCTGAGTTGGCGCACGTGGTGGTGATGGATTGAGGATCCAAATAAGGGGTCAAAAAATTATGGAATTCGATGGAGGGCCCCTGAGGCCTGGGCAGGGCAGGTGTGGCTACAGAAAGAGCCCCTGGAAGATGCCTGACTGACCCTGATCCAGGTTACTCTCTGGTGCAGGGAGCAGACAATAAACCGTGAACATAATTATGCAGCTGCGAGTTATTGCTTGATGGAGGGGAGCCGGTGCAGTGACAGAAACAACGTCCCAACACAATCCAGCCTCTGGGGTCCAGGAGCCCCACTGTTGTGGGGAAATGGGGTCTGGATCCCATGGTAAAGGGACGTCCATAGGAATAAGCGGGGAGGCCGACACAGCCGGGTTCTCAGGTGCGTCTTCCTCATTGGATTCTCCTGGGGCTCTGTCCTGTGAACTTCTCTTCTCTACCTGCAATCATCTCTTACCCTTTCAAATACCTTTTAATTTTGGTAAAAAGCAAATGCAGAACATAAACATCACCATTGTCATTTTGTTTAGGTGTATGGTTCAGTTCTGTGAAGCATATTCACTTTGTTGTACAACCAATTTCCAGAACTCTTCCATATTGCAAAATTCACTCTGTACCCACAAAACAGCGACTTTCCATTTTCCCTGTCCTGGGTGCCTGGCAAGCACCACTGTACTCACTGTTTCTGTGAATATGACTCCTCTAGGAATCTCAGTAGGTGGAACTGTACAGTATTTGACTTTTCATGACTGTATTTCCCTTAGGATAATGTCCTTAAGGCCCAGCCTTGTGGTAGCAGGTGTCAGGATTTCTTTTCTTTTTAAGGCTGACAGATTCAAATGTATGATTTTACCACCTTTTGCTTACTCATCTGCCTCTCCAGAAATCCACCTCTTGGCTCTGGCGAATGATGCTGCCATGAACACGGGAGTATAAATATTTATTCAAGTTCCCAATTTCTTTGTTTTTTTTTTTTTTTTGAGACGGACTCTGGGACTCTGTTGCCCACGTTGGAGTGCAATGGCGTGATCTCGGCTCACTGCAACCTCTGCCTGTCAGGTTCAAGTGATTCTCCTGCCTCAGCCTCCCGAGTAGCTGGGATTACAGGAGCCTGCCACCATGCCCAGCTAATTTTTTTATTTTTAGTAGAGATGGGGTTTCACCATGCTGGCCAAGCTGGTCTCAAACTCCTGACCTCAGGTGATCCGCCTGCCTCGGCCTCCTGAAGTGCTGGGATTACACTCGTGAGTCACCGTGCCTGGCCCTCAAGTTCCCACTTTCACTTCTTTTCATGTAGACCAGAAGTGGAGTGGCTGGATCCTATGTGAATTCTATTTTTAATTATTGGAGGAATTGTCATACTCTTACCATCTCTTTCCCCCGTCATCTCTTGTCATCACTTTACACTATAAAGATTTACTCTAGAGTAGTCCCCCATCCACAGTGGATACCTTCCAAGACCCCCAGTGGATGCCTGAAACCACAGACAGGGCAAACCCTATATGTGCTACGTTTTTATACACACACACGTATGTATATCGATGATAAATTTTATTTTATTTTATTTTTTTGAGACAGAGTCTTGCTCTGTCACCAGGCTGGAGTGCAGGGGCGTGATCTCAGCTCAGTGCAAGCTCCACCTCCATGGTTCAAGAGATTCTCCTGCCCCAGCCTCCTGAGTAGCTGGGACCACAGGCACGCATCAGCATGCCTGGCTAATTGTTTTTTTCGTATTTTTAGTAGAGACAGGGTTTCACCATGTTGGCCAGGATGGTCTTGATCTCCTGACCTCAAGTGATCCACCCGCCTCGGCCTCCCAAAGTGCTGGGATTACAGGCGTGCGCCACCGTGCCCAGCCTCCTTCTTTTTCTCTTTCTCCTGCTCTGGCCTTGTAAGACCTGCCTGCTTCCCCTTCACCTTCTGTCATGATTGTAAGTGTCCTGAGGCCTTCCCAGAAGCAGAGGCTGCTATGCTTCCTGTACAGCCTGCAGAGCCTTGAGCCAATTAAGCCTCTTTCCTTTCTGAATTACCCAGTCCCAGGTATTTCTTTACAGCAGTGCTAGACCTGACTATATAATATGTAACATATAATTTGCAATTTGTAACATTCTACAGGGTACAATTCAGTGACATTAAGCACATTCACCATGTTGTGCAACCACTATTTACCGAATTTCCTCATCATCCCAAACAGAAACTCTGCACCATTTGCACAATCACCCTTCTTCCTTGCCCTGTTCCCCAGCCTCTGACATGCGATTCTACTTTCTGTTTCTGTTAATTTGCCAATTCTAGGTAAGGCTACATAAGCAGAATTATATACTATTTGTCATTTTATGTGTGGCTTCTTTCGTGTGGCATGTTGTTTCAAGGTTCACCCATGTTATAGCATGTATCAGTTCCACTCAATTTTTAAGGCTAAAGAATATCCCATATTATGGATATGGAACCTTTTTTCTATTTACTTATCAGTCAATGGACACGAGTTTTTTTTTCCCCCACCTTTTAGCTATTGTAAATAGTGCTGCTATGAACATAGATGTATAGGTATCTGTTTAAGTTCATGTTTTCAATTCTGGGAACATATCTAGGAATGGATGGCTGGATTACACTGTATTTCTAGGCTTAACTTTAGGAGAGAATTCCAAAGAGTTTTCCACAGGGTCACACCATTTTACATGCAGTGCAAAGGGGTTCCCACTTGTCCATATTCTTGCAAACGATTAGTATTTTTTTTCTTTTGAGACGGAGTCTCGATCTCTCTCCAAGCTGGAGTTCAGTGGCACGATCTTGGCTCACTGCAACCTTTGCCTCTTGGGTTCAAGTGATTCTCCTGCCTCAGCCTCCCAAGTAGCTGGGACTACAGGTGTGCACCACCACGCCCAGCTAATTTTTGTATTTTTAGTAGAGACGGGGTTTCACCATGTTGGCCAGGATGGTCTCGATCTCTTGACCTCGTGACCCGCCCACTTCGGCCTCCCAAAGTGCTGGGATTACAGGCGTGAGCCACCACGCCTGGCCAGTATTTTTTTTTTTTTTTTCAAGAGAAGTGTATGTTTGGTTTTATTCAGACCTTTACAAAGAGTTATAAACCAATTCAAAAAATTAGGTCTCCCATGGCAGCTGTACTCAAGGTATTCAAAACACAATGCAAAACACTTGCATCTGTCTGTTCTTGCAGCTGTTACATTCGTGATCGTTCTACATATGCTACCAAATACCTATTTAGTCCTTATTCAAAAGGCCATACAAAGGAAAATATCAACAATACAGTGGGACTCTTCTCACTTCTCTGAGATCCAAACTCCTCATTATAAGCAACTAACTACTTAGTTGTATCTATCAACATCATCATACCAAGAATTTATTTATTTCTGTTTTTCTTTGTTTGTTCATTTTTATTTGTTTATTTAACGCCTTCCTAATAAGTGTGAAGTAGTATCTCCTTTGCAGTTTGGTTTTGCATTCATCAAATGAGTAACTATATTGAGCATTTTCTGATTTGCACACCATCTGGGAGCAAAGTCCAGCAGGGGCAGACCACGTAGGGCCTTCAGTCCAGGCTGTGGTGTTTCCACCTCATTCTCCAGTAGTGGAGAGGAAGTACCGCCATTCATACTGTGGAGGCACTGAACGAGGAGGCATCTGGAAGCAGAGTCTGGAGGCCTGTGTTGGGGAGAGATGGAGGCAATAGATGAGGAGGGTTCAGTGACCAGGGAAGAGGTGAGGCCCAAGGCATGACCAGAGTCAGGATGGAGAAAAGGGCTCCAAGATGAGCCCTGCCGAGAAGAAAGAGGAACAAGAGTTAATGATTTATGGGCCCTGGAGGACGGAGGGAGCTCAAGGTGGAGACTCACATTCTGGTTCGGAGTTTAGTAGTGTCGAGACCTAATAAGGAAAAGGAGTCAGGCTGGTGGGAGCAGAGGAAAGCAAAGAGAGAAAGCAGATAGGCTACAAGCCTGCCTTTCTTCATGGTTCAGGACAGGTAGCCCTCCTGTGCAAATAACTCACAACTTTTCTGTGCCCAGCTATCACCAGAACCTCAGCTGATAGAACAATGCGAGTTAGCTCATTGTAACCTCGGCATTATCAGTACTCCATGCATCCCTCTCCAGTACAAGCACCACAAGCCCCTTGCTGGGGCAAGCCTTTGTCTCTTTGCAGTCAGCTCCTCTCTTGCTGGCCTGCCCGTTGCAACATATTTTCATACTTTCTCTAATAAATCTGCGGTTCTACACCTACAACTGTCTTGGTAAATTCTTTTCACTGCCCGTGCCACTGGCCCCAGATAGTCACTTACCCTTGACAAGAGGCGGGGCCACTGTGTCATCAGTGGGATGGGGATCCCAGGAGGAGAAAAGGGTTTGGGGAGGGAGATGGGTGGACCATGCTGAGCAGAGCAATCATGGGGGCCATCAAGGGGGAGGTGCCCAGTGGGATGTTGGAGGGTGAGATGCCCTCAACACTCACCTGAGAGATTAACCTTTGACAACCTATGCAGCCTCCACACCTGTAGCTGCCTTTGCTGCCTTCCTCTGGTGGGACTTCACTCTGAGTGAAGAGACAAGGACCTGTGAGTGCGGCCAAATCAGGGTGCAGGGGCCAGCAGACTCACTTCCCTGTGCTCTGCTAAGGGGCTGGAGAGGACTGATGTGGAGATAGCAGGTTCAGCCTCCAAGACCTCCATGATGAGAGAAGGAACCTCTCACCCTGGACACACAGCAAAGTTGGGTACAGAAAACATTTTCTTGGGTGAAATTCTCACCACAACTGAGCCTCTGTTGGCCCAGGTTCTCTTGACTGGTTCAGGACCCTCCAGCACTGGGACTTAAATTCAGCATTGTGTCCCCTGCCCTCTCCGCACCTCCCTTTGCTCCCTGGGGCAGTGCTCACCTGAGGATGATGAGGCAGAGGAAGAGAAGCAGGATCTTCACAGCAGCCTCCCCAATGGCCACCAGAACCACCTCTGCCATGGACCCTGATTTCCCTGCAAAAAGGTGCATGAGATGGATTCATCTGCTAAACCACAATTCCTTATTGTTTCTCTCCTGATAATTGGACATAGGTTCTACCAGTTCTACCTGCATCCCTGCATGTCAGTAAACAGCCCAGGGTTTACCTCATCCCCTACCAAGACTGAGCAGCAGTAAAAGGCGGCTCTGGCCCCCGAGACATTGCTGGCCTCACAGCTGAGGCTGAGGCTGAGCTGAGCACAGCCCTATTCTCTTGGTGAGCCTGGTGGACTACTTGTTCAACACCTGCGAGTAAAGGTCATTGGGAGAGAGGATCTGGTGTGTAGCCCTTTGACACTCACTCTGCACAAAGAGCCGCAGGGAGACTTGCTGGGAACCCAGAGGGTTCCAAGCTCGGCAGGTGAATTCTCCTTCATTCCTGAGGTGCATTTGAGGCAGCTCCAGCATGCCGGGGTTGGGCTGTGAGGGGCTCAGGGTCAGGTTCTCCTGGGCCCAGCTCAGCCTGGCGGGAGGATTGCTGTCAACAGCACAGACCAGGCGCAGGGACTGTCCTTCCAGGATGTGAAGAGATGATCCATTTCTCAGGGTTGTGGATGCTGAAGAAAAAGAGACAGAGGGTCAGAGTGACAAAGAGGTTGAGAGAAAGAAGAAGGACATCTAAGGAGACCAAATAGAGGAATAGATTCAGACTCACAAGAAGCAAAAACTGATAGAAACAGACTCTGTGAGATGGATCCAGAAAGCAGGGTGAGCCTGGGCTTAGAGGGTGGCTCAGGCCCCAATTTCTCCATATAGCATGGTTTAGATTTGTCTCTGCACTGATAGGCCCTTTTTGGCTGGATTTGTGCCCCAGAAATCACAGAGGGAGGGTCTCGAGCTTCACAGGGCAACCAAATAAGATGTCAGTTTAGGCCCATATTCCATGTCCTCTTCAATGCTCTCGCTGAAACCTCAGCTTCCAGGTTCTCCCTGAACCTTCTTGTTCTTTATCCGGGTCCTTACCTGACACTGGTTTACTGACTTATCACTGTGCCTCTGAGAGGCTCTCACTCCCAGAAATTCAGAGTCTGGTTGATAGCAGTACTTAGGAACAGGTGCTCATGAGGCCACATGACATGTGGTAGAGGTGACTCAGGCTTCAGTAGCCTTGGGGATGTCAATGTATATGAGACCAGGTAAATTATGTGATCCAGGAAGGCTTCCTGGAGGAGGCATACCTACTTCACACAGGAAGTAGTAGGGTATGGAGGACAAGCAGGGGTAGCTAGATAATGAGGGCTGGAAGGACATTCCATTAAGAAGGAACAGAAAGTGCAAAGATGACAAAAACCTGATCACATCCAGAAAATGCAAATAGACCTGCAGGGCTGGAGGGAGACAGGGTGTACAGGCTGGGGTGGAGGGTGGAGTTCAGACACAAGACACAGGAGGAAAAGTGGGGAGATTTTTTTTTTTTTTTTTTTTGCCACCCAGGGTAGAGTGCAGGGGCTTGATCTTGGCTCACTGCAACCTCCACCTCCTGGGCCCAAGCAATTCTTCTGGCTCGGCCTCCCATGTAGCTGGGATTACAGGCACGCACCACCACACACAGCTACACACAGCTAATTTTTGTATTTTTAGTAGAGATGGGGTTTCACCATGTTGGTCAGGCTGGTCTCGAGCTCCTGACTCAACAATCCACCCACATTGACCTCCCAAAGTGTTCTGGTTACAGGAGTGAGCCACTGCCCCTGGCCAAGATTTGTTTTAATAAATTCGGCATGGGGGTAATTGTCACCAATAAAAGAAATCAAGAAGTGTGAATACAGGAATAAATTGATTCCTGTACATTGAGAAAATCACAGACAGCTAAGAAAAAGCCACGTGGGGCTGGGCATGGTGGCTCACACCCGTAATCCCAGCACTCTGGGAGGCCAAGGTGGGCAGATCACCTGAGGTCAGGAGTTCGAGACCAGCCTTGCCAACCAACATGGTGAAACCCCATCTCTACAAAAAATACAACAACAACAAAAATTAGCCGGAGTTCTGGCGCGTGCCTGTAATTCCAGCTACTCGGGAGGCTGAGGTGGGGGCGTCGCTTGAACCCGGGAGGTGGGGTTGCAGTGAGCCGAGATTGTGCCACTGCATTACAGCCTGGAGCACAAAAGAAAGAAAGAAAAAGCCACATGGCATATTGGGATATGTATTTGTAATGTATATTACTGATATTCAGTAATTTCTCAAACTGAAGAGATCCTCAAGAATAAATAATAAAGGTAAAATCACTCTGGAAAGCTGAGAAAAAACTATAAACGGGAGTTCACAGAACAAAAGAAATAAAATGGCTCCTTAACGTACAAAAAATGCATACCATTCACAGTAAGAGAAACATTCTAATGAATGTGTACATGGAGATGCAGATTTTCACCCAATATTGGCAAAGGTCTAAGTGTCTCACCCCACACTGGGTTGGTGAGGCTGGGGAAACTCACGCATTCACCTCTTCCTGTCAGCAAGGTGAGCCTGTCCTTTTTAGATGGAGAACAACATGGCCATATCTCTCAATATTCAAAAAACACAATGGCCCAGCTATTTGGCATTTAACTTAGAGATGTTCACATACACACTTGTGAAAAGAGATACAGGATAAATCACTATAGCATTTCTGTGCTCAGACAAGTTAGTGCCATGATCACGAATTAGGAGACTCCACAAAATCAGAGTCCATCTTGTGCAGTGGAATCACACACAGCCTTAGAGGAGGGGGCGGACAGTCTCACTACTGACGTCAAACCACCTCTGACATCCTCCACATGCACAAACCAAGGCTCAGAGCAGCCTGGACGGACACTGGTGAATTCTGGTGAGAGGGACGGGCCTCTAAGGACAGATTCTGCTGTGCATTTTGAATTTTTGCCCATGCGACAATATCATCTATCCAGAAGTATTAGGTCAGAACTATTAGGGAAAATAAAAAGTTGAGGCTGAATGTGTGTTCCAGGAGTGGATCATCAGGGGCCTTGGGGCTGGGGCTGCGTGACTGTCACCCTGCTCTTGCAGTGGGGCCAAGGTGTGTGTGTGTGCAGGATTCTGAAGGGAGTAGGAGGGGAGGGGACAGATGCTCAGGTGGCCACTGGGGTTGAGGATGCAGAGAGGCCCTGGGTTCACCCACATGGGGGTCTCAGGTCACCAGGGTGAGTCCAGGATGAGGAGGGACCTGGCTCTGCCCTGAGCTGGAGGCCCTGCTCCCTCAGCCCCAGGGAGGGGGCTCCATCCTACCTGTGCCGTCTCCTTGGAAGACAGTCAAGGTCAAGTTCTGAGGAGGGTCTGGGACAGAAAGACACAGCGACCCGCATCACTGTGAGGGCTGGGGACACCGGTCTTCTCTCCCCAGGAGCTGCATAAACAGGGAAGGCAGAGCCAGTGTCCTCCTGACCCCCTACTTCAAGCCCAAATTCCGGGACTAGGCACCCATGTCCAGCCCTGACCCCCCATCTCCTGCTCTCAGTGACCCCACCCCATCAGGGACCTAGGTGTCCTGGCCCAGCTCTCACAGGATACGTTAAGTTGGACGGTCCTGGTCGTGGTTACACCGGCCCTGGGCAAGGTCACCTGACAGGTGAGTCTGCTGCCGTGGTCCTGGGGCTGTGGGATGAGGGTGACCACTGAGGAGAGGGCTGTGGTGGGGCTCAGTGGGGACACAGAGGTCCCAATCCAGGAGAAGATGGGGGGTGTCCCCTGCTCACAGGCCCAGGGCACAGAGCAGGTCAGGTTCCTGGGGCGGCCAGACTTCAGGGCCCCTGGGATGAGAATGTCGGGCCTGTGGGTCAGGGCTGGTGATGAGAGGGGGATGCAGGATCAGGAAGGGGTTCTGAGGTGCAGCTCGGGGGAAGTGCAGGCTCTGGTTCAGGTCTTCCCCTGTGCCTGACTCACTTCGCCCTTTACCCCTTCCCAGCCCGGCCCTGCCTTGCAGCCCCCATGACCTCCCGCTGTGGGGGCTCCTGGATCCCGTGCCTTACCTGTCACATGCACAGAGAGCTGGTGATCTTTGTAATTATATTTCATCATTCCTTCCTCCACACGAAAGAAGTACGAACCACTGTCCCTCCTCCTGGCGTCTCTGATGCTCAGGGAGCAGTTTTTCTCCCTGGGATTACCCAGGAGGCGGAATCGACCCCGCGTCTCCTCCCGCACTTGTCGAGCAGGGTCATTTGTGGCCACTGGAGCATCCCGTAGAGGATTGTCTCCTTCCCGGAACCAGTAGCTACGAGCAAGTCCAATCTCGTTGAAGAGGTGCCTCAGGTAGAAGAAAGTGCAGGGCACGAAGACACACAGACCCTCCTGCACCGTCACCGACCCCGGCACCTCCAGCTGCAATGTGCCCTCCAGAGCCAGGGCCCCTGTGGAGACACAAGGGTCAGGTCGGCTCATGCCCACAGCCCCTCTCCCTGGGGCCACTCACCTGCCCACAGCGGGGGAAGCAGCAGCGGCAGCATCTCTGAAGCGGAGGCTCCTTGTGCTCCCCCTGTGAGGAGAGAAGGGGAAGGGAGTGGAGGGGAAGGGCAGTGGGGATGATCGGGAAGCTGAGGAGGAAGAGAGACTTCAGCCTTGCACAGAAGAGGAACCTCAGGCCCACAAGTCAGAGCTCCTCTCCTCCGCACTGATTGGACAGAAACCCCATGGCCCAGAGAACCCAGCAACCTGCCCAGAGAGGAGAGGAGATGGAGCAGAAACTGATTCTTACCAGAGCCTGGATTAGGACCTCTGGGGACATCCGAGCCATGGGACACTCATGAAGATCTAAAAAAAGAAATTGTTGGGCTAAAGGCTGCCTGTATGTTTAACTCTGGTAAAATGGCATGGACTTTTACCACTCCTCCTAGCCATGTGCCAGAATTCCAGTAGCTCCACGCCCTTATCAATGCTTGGTATTGCCGTGCTTTATGTATACCTATACACTTAAATTAAAAATGTTTTTTGAGTCAGGGTTTCACTCTGTCGCCCAGGCTGGAGTGCGATGGCATCATCTCGGCTCACTGCAACCTCCACCTCCTTGGCTCAAGCAATCCTCCCACCTCAGCCTCCCGAGTAGTTGGGACCACAGGTGCTCACTGCCACGCCCGGCTAATTTTTGTATTTTTTGTAGAGATGAGGTCTCACCACGTTGCCCAGGCTGGTCTTGAACTCCTGACCTCAAGCGATTCTTCCTCTTTGGCCTCCCAAAGTGTTGGGATTATAGGCGTGAGCCACTGTGCCCAGCTTATGCTTTATATTTTAAGAGTTCTAGTGACAGTGCAGTGGCATCTTATGTTTAATTTTTAAAAATTTACTTAAAGTTAAATATGGTTGAATTCATTCTTTATCATATGCAATTTTATGTGGGTTGACCGATGTATATAGTTACATACACAACCGCTGTGCAGACAATGAAAAGTGTCATTATCCAAACAGCCCCTCCCTCTGCTGACTCTAGGTAGTCAATCCTCCCTCTACACTTAGTCCCTGAGAAAACACGGATCTATTCTCCATCCCTGTTGTTCCGCCTTTTTATAGAATGTCATATAAATGGAATCATACAAAATGTATCCTCTAAAATCTGGCTTCGTTTACTTGGCATAATGCCTTTGAGGCTCATCTATGGGGCTGGGTATAAATCAGTCATTTTAGTTTAATTGTTGACTGGTGCTCCATTGTTTTCACGGTCTCTCATTTTGCATATATTTGCCATTTGCGGAGCATTGCAACTGTTTTCAGGTTCTGGTGACTCTAAAATAATGTTGCTATAAAAATTCCATTCAACTTTCTATGTGTGAACATAAGTTTTTAATTCCCTTGAGTAAATACCTAGGAGTCAAGTGCTTGGCCAAACTGACACTTGGTCAAGTGTAAGTTTAAATTTATACGAAATTGACAAACTATTCTCCAAAGTGTATATACCATTTTATATTCCTACCAGCAGTAGACATGAGCTCTGATCACTTCACATCCTTGCTAGCATTTGATATTATCCACATATTTTAAAATTTCTTTTTACCTTTGTTGTACTTTTCAGTCATTTTTCTTAGGTATGTAATTCTACCTCATTCTTCTTCTGTTCTATAATTACCTAATGACAGATTTTATCGAGGATATTTTCATGCCTTGTTTGCCATCTGCTTTTCTTTTTTGGTGAGGTGGCTCTGAAATCTTCAGTAGCTTTTTTCTTAATTGTGGTAAAATATACAGAAGAAAAAAATTACCGTTTTAACTGTTTTTCAGTGTTTAGAGAAGTTGCACCAAGTACACTCACATTGTTATGAATCACCATGATTGATCTCCAGAAGTTTCTTCATCTTCCCAAACTGAAACTGCATCAAAGAGGTGAAAACCCCCTATTTCTTTCTGATCACAGCCCCTGGCAAGCATGGTTCTACTTTCTGTGTCTGTGAATTTGCCTACTCTACACACCTCATATAAGTGGAATCATACAGTGTTTGTCCTGCTGTGACTGACTTAGCACAATATATTTAAGCTTCATCCATGCTGCATCATGTGCTAGCTTCTCCTTCTATTTTTTTTGTTGTTGTTGTTTGAGACGGAGTTTCACTCTTGTTGCCCAGGCTGGAGTGCAATGGCGTGATCTCAGCTCACTGCAACCTCCACCTCCTGGGTTCAAGCAGTTCTCCTGCCTCAGCCTCCTGACTAGCTGGGATTACAGGCACCTGCTACCAGGCCTGGCTAATTTTTTTTTTTTTTTTTTTGAGACAGAGTTTCGCTCTTGTTGCCTAGGCTGGAGTCCAGTGGCGTGATCTCGGCTCACTGCAACCTCCACCTCCCAGGTTCAAGCAATTCTCCTGCCTCAGCCTCCCGAGTAGCTGGGATTACAGGTACGTGCCACCACACCCGGCTAATTTTGTATTTTTAGTAGAGATAGGCTTTCACCATGTTGGTCAGGCTGGTCTCAAACTCCTGACCTCAGGTGATCTGCCCGCCTCAGCCTCCCAAAGTGCTGGGATTACAGGCGTGAGCCACCACGCCTGCCTCCTTGGTTTTTTGTTTGTTTGTTTTGTTTTTGTTTTTGTTTTTGAGATAGGGTCTTGCTCTGTTGCTCAGGCTGCAGTGCAGTGGCATGATCGGGCTCACTGCAACCTTTCCCTCCCAGGTTCAAGCAATTCTCCTGCCTCAGTCTCCTGAGTACCTGGGATTACAGGCACATGTCATCATGTCTGGCTAATTTTCATCTTTTTAGCAGAGACGAGGTTTCATCATGTTGGCCAGGCTGGTCTCGAACTCCTGACTTCAAGTGATATGCCCGCCTCGGCCTCCCAAAGTGCTGGGATTACAGGTGTGAGCCACCATGCCCCAGCCCAGCTTATCCTTCTATTTTAAGGCTGAGTAATATTCAATTGTATGTATATAACACACTTTGTTTATTCATTCACTTTTTAGGAATACTGGGGTTGCTTTTCCCTTTTAGCTATTGTGAATATGCTTCTGTGAACACAGATGCATAAAACTATGCTCAAGTTCCGGCTTTTGATCTTTTGGGCCATATACCCAGAAGTGAAATTGCTGGATCATAAGATCATTCTATTTTTAATTTTTTTGAGGAACGCCACTACTACTCTCTAGAGCAACTTCACCATTTCACTTTCCCATCAGCAATGCACAAGAGTTCCAATGCATAAGAGATCACATGGACAGCTCAGCAAGCTGAATAATGGCCACCCAAATAAATCCAGTCTCAGCTCCTTGAACTTCTAAATATTACCTTACAAATAAAGTGTCTTTGTAGAATTTTTTTTTTTGAGACAGTCTCACTCTGTTGCCCAGGCTGGAGTGCAGTGGTGCGATCCCAGCTCACTGCAACCTCCCCCTCCCAGGTTCAAGTGATTCTCCTGCCTCAGCCTCCTGAGTAGCTGGGATTACAGGCGCCCGCCACCACACCCAGCTAACTTTTGTATTTTTGGTAGAGACCAGGTTTCACCATGTTGGCCAGGCTGGTCTCGAACTCCTGACCTCGAGTGATCCACCAGCCTCAGCCTCCCAAAGTGCTGGGATTACAGGCATGAGCCACCATACTGGGCCACTGTACAGAGAATACTGTAGCCACATGGAATACATGTGGTTAGGGCATTGTGTTAGCCCATCTGGGCTGCCATAGCAAAATACCATAAATTAAGCCTCCTATAAACAACAGAAATTTATTTCTCACAATTCTGGAGGTTAGAAGTCCAAGGTTAGAAGATCAAGTTGTCAGATGATTTGTTTTCTTGTGAGGCTCTGTTTCCTGGCTTGTAGATACCACCTTCTCACTGTGTCCTCACATGGTTGAGAGACAGCAAGTTCTGTGGGGTCTCTCCTTATAAGGGCACTGTATTAGTCCGTTTTCACACTGCTGGTAGTGACATACCTGAGACTGGGCAATTTACCAAAGAAAGAGGTTTAATGGACTTACAGTTCCACGTGGCCGGAGAAGCCTCACAATCATGGCAGAAGGTGAAAGGCATGTCTCATATGGCGGCAGACAAGAGATGAGCTTGTGCAGGGAAACTCCCCTTTTTAAAACCATCAATCTTGTGAGAATTATTCACTATCATGAGAACAACACAGGAAAGACCTGCCCCCATGATTCAGTTACCACCCACAAGGTCCCTCCCACAACACGTGGGAACTCATGATGAGATTTGGGTGGGGACACAGCCAAACCATATCAGGCACTAATCCCATAGTGGGTCCCCACCCTCATGACCCCATGTAACCTAATTACCTACAAAAAGCCCCATCTCCAAATACATCACATTGGTGGTTAGAGCTTCAACATATGAATTTTGGGGGAACATAAACATGCAGTTCATAACAGGCATTTTACTGAAACCTTGTCATCTCCCATGCCATGAGTTTAGATCAACAAATAATCATGCGGAAAAAAAAAAATCTATATAGAAATTTCTTACAGCAAAGCCTCTGCTCATTTTTTCAATAATCTCATTTTTTTAAATTGCAAGGAACAGAAATGAAAACCAATAGCTTAATCTGGAAAATAAGGGTTTTATTAAAAAAACACCTTTGCTTAAATTTTTGGCCCAGGCAGTGGGGAATCTGGGAACATCTCCTAACTTAAGGTCAAGATCAGCACATCACTGATATGCAATGTAACCCTCAGGGTGCTGTTTCTTACTGTCTGCATAGTGGGCTGCAGGTGCCTGAGCCTTCATTCTCTGGCTAGCAATGTTCATGCAATGTGAGGTCTCCCCAGCTCATGGCTCATGCCATTCCTGCAGCTGACAGGGAGAGCAACACCTCCATCCTGTAAGCTCCAACAGCATCTTCCTGACAGCCACGAGGAGCCACATCCAGTTCTTTCTTCCATGTTTTTATGAGCGAATAGGTTGACTCGAGTTTGAACTTCTGGGATCAAACCCTCAGAAGTTCAAGGTTCAGTCCCCCATTGACCTATTCCCACACTCGACATCCATGATAAGAATGATTCTCAGGGTGCATTGGGCTTGTTGACAAAGAAAGGTATGATTTTTTATAAGAATTTCCATCTCTGACTTTTGTCCAACAATTAGATTCTATTCCTTGTTTCTAAATGAAAATATGAAGAAACACATCCTTTTGGAACTAAAATAAATAACACTTTGAAGTTGAAACAGAGAAAATATATGAGGCTGCACATGGAATTAGTGGGAAATTATGCTCTCATTTGAGGTTATTCTGATTTCTCCAAGGAAGATTTAAGCTCAAAAGGTAAGGTGGCCAGGGAATCACCCCATGGTGAGACACATAGGGATATTCGGGCATAGAGTGCAAGCTAATTAAGCTTGATATGTACAAGGAATTTCTCTTAGTAATCAATGAGAATGTGAAGTGTATAGAAAATAACTTTTGATGAACAAGGAAGAGTACATGAATTTACATACAAGAAATCTTTCCTCACTGGGCAAAAAGCTCATTCAATTTATTTCTTTTTTTCAAGACAGAGTCTCTGTCACCCAGGCAGGAGTGCAGTGGCACGATCTTGACTCATTGCAGCCTCAACCTCCTTGGTTCAAGAGATTCTTATACCTCAGCCTCCCAACTAGCCGAGATTACAGTCGTGTGTCACCACATCCCACTAGTTTTTTGAATTTTTGGTAGAGATGAGGTTTTGCTATGTTGGCCAGGCTGGTCTCAAACTCCTGGCCTCAAGTAATCCTCCCACCTTAGCCTCCCAAAATGCTGGAATTACAGGTGTGAGCCATCATGCCCAGCTTCGTTCAATTCCTTAAGGAGGATGAGCAGCATTGAGCGGATGGGATGGGAATGTGCCTTCTCTGGAGACAGGTTTGCATGTAGAGATGCCATCATAATTTATCAGGACAGGTTTTTCTCTTTTTTCCTGTTTTTTAGAGATGGTGTTTTGCCATGTTTCCCAGGCTGGTCTCCAAGTCCTGGGCTCAAATGATCCACCTGCCTTGACCTCCCAAAGTGCTGGGATTACAGATGTGAGCCACTGTGCATGGCTTTCTTTTTTCCTTTTCTTTTTTTTTTCTTTTTTAGACGGAGCCTCACTCTGTCACCCAGGCTGGAGTGCAGTGGCGCGATCTCGGCTCATTTCAACCTCCGCCTCCTTGGTACAAGCGATTCTCCTGCCTCAGCCTCCCAAGTAGCTGGAACTACAGGCACGCACCACCATACCCAGCTAATTTTTGTATTTTTAGTAGAGACGGGGTTTCACCATGTTGGCCAGGATGGTCTCCATCTCTTGACCTTGTGATCCGCCCACCTCGGCCTCCCAAAGTGCTGGGATTATAAGCGTGAGCCACCGCGCCCGACCCCAGGACAGGTTTTCTAAGGCTCATGGCCCTTGGCCATTTGCTGCGTGATCTCCATCTCCATAGGGCTTTGTAGCAGCTCTCATTGCCTCTCCCACAATTCAGACATCAGGCAATGCCCAGGAACCACAAGAGTATAATTAATATTCACATTAAAAATCATAGTTGTTTCTATCCAATGTTATAGCATGCTTTTGTTTTTGTTTTTGTTTTTGTTTTTTTTTTTGGCTTTTAATGAAAAAAAGCATTGATTTCTGTTGTCTGGGAAATCTGAGGGGTAGACCTGGCTTTAACTATGGCTGGATTTCAGGATCTGATGACATAAGGGCTCATCCCTCTGTTTGCTTTTGGCTCTTGTTCTTGTTTGTTGTTGTTCTTGTGGTTGTTCATTTATTCTGCCTGGTTTTTGTTCTCAGGCTCATAAATGTAGGAGCTCTGATGTCCACTTTGCAGATGAGGACGCTGAGGCACACAGAGATCAAGTAATTTCCCTTCTGAGGCAGAGTCCGTGGGCTTCCCACAGCCCTGTGACACCCCCTTATATCTGTGTATCCAACTCAACATTCCCTGCCCTGGTCACGGCGCCCCCTGCTGCTCACCCAGAGAGTTGCCGGGATCCCTGCACCAATCTCCTCCACCCTTTTTGACCCCCAAATGCTTCCTGACACCCGTCTCCCACCCTGTCACTCAGAGACTAACCTATGTCAAGATTTACAAACTCGCTGGGTGCAGTGGCTCACGCCTGTAATCCCAGCACTTTGGGAGCCCGAGGCGGGCGGATCACCTGAGGGCAAGAGTTCGAGACCAGCCTGGCCAACATAGGGAAACCCCTATCTCTACTAAAAATACAAAAATTAGCTGGGTGTCATGGCGGGCGCCTGCAATCCCAGCTATTTTGGGAGGCTGAGGCAACAGAATCACTTGAACCCAAGAGTCAGAGGTTGCAGTGAGCCGAGATCGCGCCATTGCACTCCAGCCTGGGCAACGAGAGCGAAACTGCATCTCAAAAAAGAAGAAAAAAAAACCACAAGTAAACAAAAAACAAACCCCCAAAAACAAAGATTTACAATCTCACCAAACAGGAATGGTAACTACAGGAAGTAGTTATTATCTGAGGTTATTGGTAATGTTATTGCTATTGTTAATGTCACTTTTTTTCCCACTCCCATTTTCTCTGGAAGCCGTTTGGGGAGTCCTGCCTCTTACCTTCTCTATCCACTTCTTACCCCTACCAGAGGTTGTAGAAAAAGATTAGGGTTGATGCATTGTGCAACTCTATGGCTCCCCCTAGTGATATGATACATTTGGGGTGATGGGGTTTGCCCAGACAAGGCCCCAAGGATGCTGATAGGGAGCGGGTAGGGAACCCCACCTTGTGTACAGCTCCTCAAAAATCCCAGGTTAACATTCCATTTGGTCTCCAGGCCTGATAAATGGGGAGGAGTGGCTGTTCATTAGTGTGCACTCTGGCTGCACCTGGCAAGACTTTGCCCTGGGAGGGACTGTGATGTTCTGCTCTCTTGATAAGAAGGTACAAAGCTGGGCTCCAGAAATGGACTGAGAGCTCCTTGGGTCTGCTCCCCAGGCTGCCTCCCGCCCCCAGGTGAGCCCTGGATACTGCTATTCCTGACCGAACAGACAGGGTTTTGGACGAGGTGCTCCAGAAGGCCAGATTTCTCTCTGGGCAAGATTCATGTGTTTCCCACATAAGTCTACTGCTGGGATTCTTCACAGATCTACAAATTGGACTAGGCAAAAGCTGTGCATGCTGCTGTGTATACAAAATAGTGAACGCTGATATAAACGATGGACTTCGGGTGCTAATCACGTATCAATGGAGGTTCATCAAGTATGACAAATGTACCACTCTGGTGGGGGATGCTGATAATAGAGGAGGTTATGCATGTGTGGGGGCAGGTGGTATATGGAGAATCTCTGTACCTTCTGCTCAATCTGTGAACCTAAACTGCTCTAAAAATTATGTCTATCCCGTCATATGCTTCTGGGAAAAATTGTCTATATATATTTTTTACATGGAAAGAACTGGCTGGGCATAGTGGCTCAAGCCTACATCTCAGCACTTAAGGAGGCTGAAGTGGGAGGATTGCTTGAGTCCATGAGTTTGAGATCAGCCTGGGCAACATAGGCGGACTCTGTCGCTACAAAAAAAAAAAAAAAAAAAAAAAAAAATTAGCTAGGCATGGTAGCGCATGCTTGTGGTCCCAGCTAATCGAGAGGCTGAGGCGGGAGGACTGCCTGAGCCTGGAGGTTTGAGGCTGCAGTGAACTATGATCATGCCACTGCACTCCAGCCTGGGCAACAGAGGAAGATGCTGTTTCAAAACAAATTGAAAAAAGCTTAATGCTCCCAAATAGGGTATTGGTTGAATAAATCAACACACATCAAATTCAGTGGAATACTATGTAGCCATGAATAATTAACAGTAGTGGTGCAGAGCTGTGCTTCTCCAGTGGGAATCCAGGACCCAAGGGCAGGGCGTGAAAAGTGCTTTAGAGGAGCTAAAGGCAGAAGGTCCACTTTGCATATCTTCTGGGGATGCCATTTATACTCAAATACTGAGTCAGGTCAATCAGACAACTTTAGGGACAATGAATGCATTATTTTCCTATTGAAACTAACGGAAACGTGTTTTTCCATAGGCCACAAATATTCATTTGGACTTTCAGAGTACAACAGAAGACTTCAGAGATATTTTGTAATTATATCTGGATACAGAAGACTTGAGATACTTTGTAAATATATGCTAGACACCCAGAGCTGTATATTCACCTTCTTCTGATTAAATTTGCCCTTAATGTTTCAGAATTCCTAATAAAGGACATTTAAGAATATGATCCCACTTTGGTAAACATTATGTATATGTGCATAAGTGTATATAACACATAAAAACTGAAAAGAGAGGATGGCAGATTGCAGGCATTGTTAGCAGGCCTCTCCCACCTTGGAAAGATGAAACAGTATATAAAGATTTATGTTGTGAGCTTTTTACCAGGGAGCAACACATGAACTTAACAGGAAAACTGATAGAAACCACAGACCTTTCTAAAGAAGCGGTGGGCAGCAGCCTACACCACGAGCCAGGCAGAAAACTGTGAGTCCCCACAGTGTGAGAAGGGGAGAGACTGACTCAGGGATGTGCACTCCCACTGGGGTGCCACGCAGTCCAGGCCACAGGAGAGGGAAGCCCTCACCCTGCCCAGCACTGGAGCTGAGTTAGGGAGCGCTGGGGAGTAGATAAGAAGGAGCCACATTGGGATGTGCTTGGTGTGCAGTCCCAGGCTCCAGCAGGGACAGAGGGAAGCCATTCCCGATGCTACCTCACAGGGGGCCTTGCAGAAGCCAGCCAGCTGACTCAGGAGGTGGTCACGGGTTGAGAGAAGCTCCTGACTGAGATTTGCAATCTCATCTTGAGTGGGGAAAGTAGCCTTGCCTGAAATCTAAGACTCATAGGTGTTCTTGAGGGAGAAGAAAAAGCAAAAAGTTGAGAAAATTCATGATTGGAAAGATACAGAATCAACCTAAGTGCTCTTCAACCTGAAGGAAAGGCTACAAAAGAATACACATCCCTGAGTCAGTCTCTCCCCTTCTCACACTGTGGGGACTCACAGTTTTCTGCCTGGCTCGTGGTGTAGGCTGCTGCCCACCGCTTCTTTAGAAAAGTCTGTAGTTTCTTCCAGTTTTCCTGGGAAGTGCCTGTGTTGCTCCCTGGTGCAGCTGCAGCGGAAGTAGGTTAGACAGGCGTTTCACAGCCTCCCTTAAAGGGAAACAAACTTGCTAAACAGATGGAGAGAACAATCCGCCTGACAGCGCACAAACCGCATCCTGGGCTCGTGGTCAAAACATCCTGCAGCAAGGAGGTAGAAGGGAAGAAGGGACAGTCCCCATATTCGTGCAAGTGCAGAAACCCATGCTTAGTTAGTGTCATCGGGCTGACCTATGCTCATTATAATAGTGAAAACACACCCCCAGGTGGAGACTTAAGGTGCTACTGAGACAGCGATGTATGCACTAGCATGTACAGCCATTGCGCATGTGGGCCTAAGAGACCACCCAGAACACGCTTAAGAGCAACACCGTCCCACCCCCGCAGGAGTAATCACAGAAGATTCCCCTAAAGGGAGTTTCCCCAGCGTCAGTCAGTGCTGTCTCACCTTTGAGCAGCCGCTCTGACCAGCTGTTAGAGTGCACTTTCACTTTGCAATTAACTCTCTTGCTTACTTTTACCTTGGACTCACTCTCGAATTCTTTTTTTGAGGCAAAGTCAAGAATCGGAACTGGCCCACCAGCCATAGCACGGGAGACTGTCTGTGCCGCGGTGCAGGCAGCACTCATGCCAGGAATGGTCTGGATGGCACCAGCTTGTTGGATTTTTTGTGGGCATTTGTGTTTGTTTCTCTAGTCACCACCCAAGTGATAAAATAGGATCCTTGGTGTGAAACTTAGAATTCTGCCAGAAAGCTAACAGTTCTCCTTTGTAGCCAGCTACAAAGCCAGACCGTGCCCACCACTGCCATACTTGCAAAAGATGTGCTTGCAAAACGGGTCACCACGGCCTGTGGGTGAGCAGTTGTGTAGGAGAAAAGAATCCATTTTTTGTGTGTGCTCTTTACTATTATGTAGACAGCTCCGTCTTCAGCCCACACTCTGATTCTCTGTGGATTTCAGTTTGTCTCCTGTGTCTGAGGACAGCGGACTGAATGCAGTGATTTTTTACCTCCAATGATTGTCATCTTGCTGCCCTTCCTGTGCCTTGAGAGTTGTCTGTTTTTCTTTCTTTTCTTTTCTTTTCCTTCCTTCCTTCCTTTCTATCTCTTTCTTTCTTTTTCGTTCTTTCTTTCTTTCTTGTCTCCTTCCTTCCTTCCCTCCTTCCCTCCTTCTTTCTTTTTGACAGAGTCTTGCTCTGTCACTCAGGCTGGAGAGCAGTGGCATTATATCAGCTCACTGCAACCTCCACTTTCCAGGTTCAAGCGATTCTCCTGCCTCAGCCTCCCGAGTAGCTGGGATTACAGGCACACGCCACCACGCCCAGCTAATTTTTTGCATTTTTAGTAGAGACAGGGTTTCTCCATGTTGGCCAGGATTGTCTCGATCTCTTGACCTCGTGATCTGCCCACCTCAGCCTCCCAAAGTGCTGGGATTACAGGTGTGAGCCACGGCTCCTGGCCCTGTTTTTCACTTTTTTTTCCCCACAGGATAAATTTATTTGTTGAATAGACATTTATGGAGCATCTATTATAACAGGAAAAAGTACTAGGCCCTGAAGACACAAGAATAAAATCAAGCGTTTACAACTTACAAAAGGAGAAAGACAAGTATACCACAATGTACAGCAATATTTATAGTACTGACATAAAGTAGTCATAGAAATGGTGTTCGGGGGAGCAGTGAAGGACAAGGACCAGGACAGAGGAACTCCATTTTGAATGGAGTATTAAAAGATGACTAGGATAAAATCTTAAAAGAAATGATATGCTATGCATTCCATGAAAACAAAACGAAAAACACCAGTGTGCTCTGCCTATCAGGATTCAAGCTACCTTGTAAGTATTACTAATTATTCATATTAGGAGCACATTAGTCAACTCCATTAAGAAGCTACTTTCCATCCCTGCATAATGGTAGCTCTATGAATTTGTGATTCAGACCATATTCCCCCAAACAAATGCATCACTAAACTTTGACTAGACATCAGAATTGTTAAACAATAACAAAATAAAATAGAACAACTGAATAAAGCTGAAGCCCTGAACAGCCTAACTGGAAAAGGAGAAGACCCTTTAATTGGTCATATACACCTCTTGACCTGTATTTGGCAATCTGCTCCCCGACTGTCAACAGATAAGCAGCACAGCCCTCAAGGTTGGAGACTGATCTTTGGTAAAGCAGGCATCCACCCCAGATGCTGCTGTCTCCCATACACAGCCCTCAGAGCCAAGGGAGGCCTGGAACCTGAAAAGTTTATTTCCAATTAGGACAGTTGCCAATGCTTCTCATTTGAAGCATCCAGAGACAAGGGCCAGCCCAACCCCCAATGCCAGGAGCCAAGGCAGCATTATCTTCTGTATGAGTTCCTGACCCAGACGTGACCTGCACGATTTCTTCTGTGTCCGCTAAGGGCCATGGAAGAATTTGCTCAGCTCAGCTATTATGTAAACTCTAACCTTACCAGTGGCAACATGGCAACCACAAATCCCAAGTCCTGGGAGGATTATACTTAATAGAGATAACTCACTGGTCTATTGGGACTATTGGCACTGCAAAAATGGCATAAAGAGCTATTTACGACAAACCCACGCCAATATCTCACTGAATGGGCAAAAACTGGAAGCATTCCCTTTGAAAACTGGCACAGGACAGGGATGCCCTCTCTCACCTCTCCTATTCAACATAGTGTTGGAAGTTCTGGCCAGGGCAATCAGGCAGGAGAAAGAAATAAGGGGTATTCAATTAGGAAAAGAGGAAGTCAAATTGTCCCTTTTTGCAGATGACATGATTGTAAATTTAGAAAACCCCATCGTCTCAGCCCAAAATCTCCTTAAGCTGATAAGCAACTTCAGCAAAGTCTCAGGATACAAAATCAATGTGCAAAAATCACAAGCATTCTTATACACCAATAACAGACAGAGAGCCAAATCATGAGTGAACTCCCATTCACAATTGCTTCAAAGAGAATAAAATACCTAGGAATCCAACTTATAAGGGATGTGAAGGACTCTTCAAGGAGAACTACAAACCACTGCTCAACGAAATAAAAGAGGACACAAACAAATGGAAGAACATTCCATGCTCATGGATAGGAAGAATCAATATCGTGAAAATGGCCATACTGCCCAAGGTAATTTATAGATTCAATGCCATCCCTATCAAGCTACCAATGACTTTTTTCACATAATTGGAAAAAAAGTACTTTAAAGTTCATATGGAACCAAAAAAGAGACCGCATCGCCAAGACAATCCTAAGCCAAAAGAACAAAGATGGAGGCATCACGCTACCTGACTTCAAACTATACTACAAGGCTACAGTAACCAAAACAGCATGATACTGGTACCAAAACAGAGATATAGACCAATGGAACAGAACAGAGCCCTCAGAAATAATACCACACATCTACAACCATCTGATCTTTGACAAACCTGACAAAAACAAGAAATGGGGAAAGGATTCCCTGTTTAATAAATGGTGCTGGGAAAACTGGCTAGCCATATTTAGAAAGCTGAAACTGGATCCGTTCGTTACACCTTATACAAAAATTAATTCAAGATGGATTAAAGACTTACATATTAGACCTAAAACCATAAAAACCCTAGAAGAAAACCTAGGCAATACCATTCAGGACATAGGCATGGGCAAGGACTTCATGTCTAAAACACCAAAAGCAACGGCAACAAAAGCCAAAATTGACAAATGGGATCTAATTAAACTAAAGAGCTTCTGCACAGCAAAAGAAACTACCATCAGAGTGAACAGGCAACCTACAGAATGGGAGAAAATTTTTGCAATCTACTCATCTGACAAACAGCTAATATCCAGAATCTACAAAGAACTCAAACAAATTTACAAGAAAAAAACAACCCCATCAACAAGTGGGTGAAGGATATGAATAGACACTTCTCAAAAGAAGACATTTATGCAGCTAACAGATACATGAAAAAATGCTCATCATCACTGGTCATCAGAGAAATGCAAATCAAAACCACAATGAGATACAATCTCACACCAGTTAGAATGGCGATCATGAAAAAGTCAGGAAACAACAGATGCTGGAGAGGATGTGGAGAAATAGGAACACTTTTACACTGTTGGTGGGACTGTAAACTGGTTCAACCCTTGTGGAAGTCAGTGTGGCGATTCCTCAGGGATCTAGAACTAGAAATACCATTTGACAAAGCCATCCCATTACTGGGTATATACCCAAAGGATTCTAAATCATGCTGCTATAAAGGCACATGCACACGTATGTTTATTGCAGCACTATTCACAATACCAAATACTTGGAACCAACCCAAATGTCCATCAATGATAGACTGGATTAAGAAAATGTGGCACATATACACCATGGAATACTATGTTTTTCACTTTCACTGTGGTTGTTTGGCAACTGAATCCACTCAATATGCAATAAACAAGACAGAGATCGAAAGATGGAAAAATGAGAAGCCCATGTGGGAGCAGAGGCTGCAATACGAAAGGCTGAAGCCTGTTTTTGTGGCTCCCCCTCACTCCCGATGAATCCCTTCCTCAGCTCCTGGTTTAGGCGACTGCTGATGAAACCCAGAAAAGGAAGACCGGGTTTCTCCCTGTGAGGCCCCTCTCATCAGGCTGGAACTTGGTAACTGGCTTTCACTTATTTATTTGGAGTCTGAAAGGAATCAACAGTTCTTTCAGGACCAATGGGGCAAATGGAACCTACACAAACCAATCGCTTGCAGCAAGCCATGTTTTATAGATCTATAAATCTATAAAACATTTATAAATGCAATGTTTTTAACATATTTATAAATATATAAATTTAGATTTTCCAGGTCAGGTGAAGCTCTCCTCAGTCCCCACCTGTATAACTAAAGAAAAGTGTGTGGCTATGCAAAGAAGCCAAATGTCATTACCTTCCTGTAGAATTAGGGTTTTTGTTAAGAATACTTCGCAATTTCTAAGAAGTTGTTTGGGATACTACATGGGTTAAAATTCTGTGTACTGAGTTATTTTTCAATCATGAAGGGAAAAAAAAGTCAATCCACTGAACAAGAATTTACCGAGCAGTCATTTCAGGGAGTTGCCGTTGAACCTGCGATTTGGTAGTGCACTCCCTTGGATCACAACACGGACGTTTACAGAGAAAGATATTTTGGTCTGGATTAGCTCTAACGCTAGACACTGAAGCTACAAGAAATCTGTATACTGAACAACAAAGGCGACTTCCAGTACGCTCCCCGCTGTCTGGGAAGAAGCATCCTTTGACCCTTTTAGCAAATCTGTGTATGGGTCTGTGCACGTGCCTGCCTGTGTGTGTCAACATTGGGAGTGTTGCTTAGGCAGTGTAATATTTCAGAGTAGTGCAGCAAACAAGCTAGTTTTTAGAAACTAGCAGCCACTGTTTCAGGGAGGAGGGAGAGCTGCCACAGGGTCCTCCCTGTGAGTTACTATGAATGCATTGTATATTGGAGAATATCTTGATCCAAAGAATAGTCATTCCTGAGTGGTCCTTTTGTGTCCGGAATTGGTTCCTTCAGGTGGGTTCTTGGTCTCGCTGATTTCAAGAATGAAACCACGGACCCGTACGGTGAGTGTTACAGTTCTTAAAGATGGTGTGTCCGGAGTTTGTTCCTGTTCCTTCAGATGTTCAGATGCTTCCAGAGTTTCTTCCTTCTGGTGTGTTCACGGTCTCACTGACTTCAGGAGTGAAGCCGCAAACCTTCACGGTGACTGTTACAGCTCTTAAAGGTGGAACGTCAGGAATTCTTTGTTCCTCCCAGTGGGTTCGTGGTCTCGCTGGCTTCAGGAGTGAAGCTACAGACCTCTGCGGTGTTACAGCTCATAAACGTAGTGCAGACCCAAAGAGTAAGCAGCAGCAACATCTATCCTGAAGAGTGAAAGAACAAGGCTTCCACACCCCTGAAAAGAGACCCCAGGGGGTTGCTGCTACTGGCTCGGGTGGCCAGCTTTTATTTGCTTATTTGGCCCCACCCATATCCTGCTGATTGGTCCATTTTACAGAGTGTTGATTGGTCCATTTTACAGAGTGCTGATTGGTCCATTTTACAGAGTGCTTATTGGTCTGTTTTTACAGAGCGCTGATTGGTGCATTTACAAACCTTTAGCTAGAAACAAAACACTGATTGGTGTGTTTTTACAGAGTGCTGATTGGTGTATTTATAAACCTTTAGCTAGAAACAAAACACTGATTGGTGTGTTTTTACAGAGTGCTGATTGGTGCATTTTTACAGAGTGCTGATTGGTGCGTTTACAAACCTTTAGCTAGACAGAAAAGCTCTCCAAGTCCCCACTGGACCCAGGAAGTCCGGCTGACTTCACCTCTCACTTTGTTGCTCTCCTGTTTTAATTTTATTTTGAAACTCTTGGGTGCCTCAGGGTCTTGGTACTGATTTATTGTTGTTGATCCAGCCAAATTAGCCATGTAAAAATAGCACCTGGGTAAGAGACGAGCAGCATCTTGGTAGCCTGATACTTCGGGCAGCTTGATGCTGATGGTGGTGTGTGGGAAGAGAGGGGATACCAATCACAAGATAGGAGAGCAGCGTCTGGACCTTGGGCACCTCTGGGAAAGTGCAGGGAACACGAGGCAGCCAGCCCCTGGCAGGGGAGACTGTGTGTGCGGCCGTGCGGTGCAGGCAGCACTCATGCTGGGAATGGTCAGGATGGCACCAGCTTGTTGGATTTTTTGTTGGCATTTGTGTTTGTTTCTCTACTCACCACCCAAGTGATAAAATAGGATCCTTGGTGCGGAACTTAAAATTATGCCAGAAAGCTAACAGTTCTCCTCCTTGGGGAGTTGTCTTAAACTTGCCTGGTTTGTACGTTTCTGGCCGGACACATGAAGAAGCAATCTGTGACAAGTCTGAAGGTCTTCCTTTCGACCTGCCTCCCATGCTAAGAAAAGTCAGTGTTTGCCTCCTTGGAACTGTTGTGAATTTCTCTTTATCTGTGAACTGTGTTGGTTTTGTTTTTAATTGCTCTGTACTCCCTCTGAATCAAGGCTTCTACCACTGCCGGCGAAAACCACAAAGGGACCTGCTTGAGGCGCCATCCTGGCCAAGAGAACAAACCTGCAGGAGGTTTGGAAATGGACTCAGTCTCTGCAAAAGCGTGTGCACTATTAGGGGATGAACTGTGTCATAGCCAGGGGCACAAAGGTCGTATTGTAGGTGATCCAGGAGACCTGAGTTCCCAGAGATTGTTTTGTGCATTCATTTGCACACTGTTGTCGGGGTTGGACTTGTGTTTCAGGCTTCAATGTGAGGCTTGTGATATGCATTTCCTGTTTATCAATAAAAAAATTATCAAAGTGGTTGAATCCTGTGAGTTGATAAATGTGTGCTAATCCACTGCACTTGACTCTTCAACCCCTTCTTTCAATATCATTTTCATATGAAATCAGGCTTCAATGTGAGGCTTGTAATATGCATGTCCTGTTTATCAGTAAAAAAAAAAATTATCAAAGTGGTTGAATCCTGTGACTTGGCAATTATGTGAGAATCCAGTACACATGACTCTTCAATTTCTTCCTTTAATGTCACTTTTAGAGGAAATAAAAGTAACCAATATGACAATCTCAAAAAAATAAAACAAAATAAAAATTAGGTGAGGTCCCGAGCAGGAAAACCAAATGAAAAAAGCAGAAACAGGGCACCTGAAAATCTAAGGCTTTGCTGTGCTTTTCTGTATTTCCCAATTTTCCCAACAGTGAGCTTTGATTTTTGTGTTTTTGTTTGTTTTCTTGCTTGTTTTATAACCACGTCAAAATAATGTAAGCAAATATAAAAATAAGTAAATAAATAATAAACTAAAGGAAACATAAAGTGAGCGCTGGATGAGAGGTGCCTCTGTTCCCCTGATTAAGGTGACCTTTGTGCCTTGGGGCAGCTGCGTGAATTCAACCTGGACCCTCTACTTGCTGGCCTGTGTGGTGCTGAGCAGCTCACCCGGGCTCCTCTGTGGCCTGGGTAGAGCCGGCCCTCTCAAGAGTCACTCTGAGGCCTGCAGAGACAGGACAGGTCCAGTTCCCAGTGCACAGCAGGCGCCAGCAGGTGTGTTGGTGTCAGGTGTGTTGGCTTCTTAGGGCTTCCATATCAAATTCCCACAAACTTGGTGACTCAAAGCCACAGAAATTTATTCTTTGATGTTATGAAGGCCAAATGTCCCAAGTCATGGTGTCATTGGGCTGTCTCCCTCGGAAAGTGCTGGGAAGACTCTTCCTGGCCTTTTCTAGCTTCTGGCGGCCGTGGCAGCAAAACCCCAACCTCTGCCTATGCTGTCACGTGACCTTCCTCCTTATGTGTGTCTTGTGTTCAATTTCCCTTATTGCATTAGGACACCAATCATGGCACTTAGGGCCCACCTCATCCAGTATGACCTCCTAATATTAGCTTGGCTACATCTGCAAATATTATTTCTAAATAAAGCCACAGACATAGATACTAGGGGTTAGGACTTGAACATACCTCTTTGGGGGACAAGATTCAACCCACAACGACCCCATTATCAGGATGACGGGACCCTCTGATGTTTCCCGTGTCCATCTCCAGCCCCTCCCTCCGTCCCTCCTGAGTTGCTGAATGCCATCTCCACAGGACATCCCGGATACCCTCGAATGGCCAGCATGCGAATCTGACCTCATTGTTCCCATCTCAGCCCTGCCCCAAATCCCAGAGAAAATGGAAACACCTCAATACACTATCATACAAATATGTTCACAGTAGCTATATTGATAATCACAACAACCAAAACAGTATCAATGAATAGGAAAAAATAAGGGAATGAATTGTGATTTGCTCATACAATGCAATGGTGTCCTACTCAGCAATAAAGAGGAACAGATGCTGACACACACAACATGGATGAATCTCAAAACACGCAATGTGGCCGGGCGCCGTGGCTCACGTCTGTAATCCCAGCACTTTGGGAGGCCGAGGTGGGTGGATCACAAGGTCAGGAGATCGAGACTATCCTGGCCAACATGGTGAAACGATGTATCTACTAAAAATACAAAAATAAGCTGGGTGTGGTGGCATGCGCCTGTAGTTCCAGCTACTCAGGAGGCTGAGGCGGGAGAACCACTTGAACTCGGGAGGTGGAGGCTGCAGTGAGCGGAAGTCACGCCACTGCACTCCAGCCTGGGAGACAGAGTGAGACTCTGTCTTCAACAACAACAACAAGGCAACACTGAGTAAAAAACAAAAGACACAAAAGCCACAAGAATACACACTGGGTGATGCCAATTATATGAAGTTCAAGGGACATGGAAAATATCTGGTGATAGGAATCAGAAAGTAGTGGCTCTCAGGGCTAGAGATTGACTGGGAAGGACACCAGGATCTTTCTGGAGTGAAGGAAAATTTCTCTATCCTTGATTGAGGAGCTGGTTACACAGGGGTGGATGTTTGGCAAAACTCATGGAATGGCACACGTAAGAGCTGTGTGATTCAACTGAAAAGCTAATGCTATTTTTAAATTTCAAAGAACAATGTATTAGCCTGTTTTCAACTGCTATTAAGAAATACCTGAGACTGAGTAATTTATAAATGAAAGAGGTTTAATTGACTCACAGTTCCACATGGCAGGGGAGGCCTCAGGAAACTTACAATCATGGCAGAAGGGGAACCAGGCACATCTTACATGGTGGCAGGCAAGAGAGAAGAGCAGGGGAAACCACCACTTACAAAACCATCAGATCTCGTGATCACTCACTCACTGTCAGGAGAACAGCATGGGGGAACCACCCCCATGATCCTATCACCTCCCACCAGGTCCCTCCCCCAACACATGGGGATTATAATTCTGATTGCAATTCTAGATAAGATTTGGGTGGGGACACAGCCAAACCGTATCAAACAAACAACCTGCAATTAAAAAAATTTTTAAATTGGGGGTAAACAAAATAAGTACAGACCCGCCATACAGGTTGGGCAGGGGGTCCCGGCCTTCATCTCCTCAGTGCACCTGTCTTGTTCCTGAGACTCTAGGCCATTGCTGCTCCCTCTTTTGTAAAAGTCAATGCCCTCAAGGAATTTATTTCCTGAAAACTTATGGCCAAGGGGTGCCCGGCCTGCTGATTGCTTGACTCAGTGCTAGATGAGAGAAGAGACCTCAGAACCGGACAGGCTTTAAATTCCAGCCCTGCCCTGAGTAGCTGAGTGGCCTTGAGACAGACCCAGTGAGATTTCCACACCCAGATACACCATGGAACCATCAAGTCACAATGATTAGCACACCCATCTGTGCAAATATTTATCTGTTTTTGTGAGACCATTTAAAATCTTTTAGCTCCTTGAAAATATTCAGTGTAAGCTGGGTGCGGTGGCTCATGCCTGAAATCCCAGCACTTTGGGAGGCCAAGGCAGGCAGATCACTTGAAGTCAGGAGTTTGAGACTAGCCTGGCCCACTTATAGTGAAACCCTGTCTCTACTAAAAAATACAAAAATTAGCTGGGCATGGTGGCACATGGCTGTAGTCCCAGCTACTCGGGAAGCTGAGGCAGGAGAATCGTTTGAACCCGGGAGGTGGAGGTTGCAGTGAGCAGAGATCGAACCACTGCACTCCAGCCTGGGCAACAGAGCGAAACTCCATCTCTCAAAGAAAAAAGAATATTCAATGCACGATTCTGTCATTTGAGAGAACGTGGATGAACCTAGGGGATATATTGTTGTATGAAATGAGCCAGGCACAGAGAGGCAAGTACCACATGACCTCATCTCTATGTGGAATCTAAAATAGTCAACCTCAGAGAGGTCGAGAGGAGAATGGTGGATAGTAGAAGCTAGGGGCAGGGATGGGTCCCGGGTAGCGGTGGAAAGGGGAGACGTTGGTCCAAGTTTTGGTTAGACAGGAGGAGGGAACCCTGGTGACCTACTGCATAGCGTGGGGCTCTAGAGGTTCTTGTTCTATGAGAATCAGCCTCTGACTTCTTTGCTGGAGGGGTTGTGATTCCTCAAACAGGCCTGAATCTCTGCAGTTTCTCACTTGTGGATCTTGATCTCCGAGTATTCACTGTCAGTGGCCTCCTGTCCCTGCGGGTCCTGATGCTTCACTTTATGGAAGCTGAGGATTGCATAATGGAGCTCTCCTTCCTCCCCTGAGGAGGGGGCAACAGCTGGGGGAGGCTTCTTTGGGGGGTTGCCATCTTTCCAGGATGTAGTCAGGGGTCCCTGAACAGAGAGACAGAAGGGAGTCAGAGCAGAGCAGTGGGGCCAGGATGAGGCAGGGAGAGTCCAGGAAGGAGGCCTAGGAGATCCGTCCTCCATTCATCCCACCTGCATTTTTGTCCAAGTGTCTTTCATGCTTTCCTCCACTATTTAACACTTACTGAGCACCTATTTGGTGTTTACTAATCTCATTAACTTCCCGCAACAACTCCATAGTAAGATATTATTATTATCTCCATTTTATAAATATGAAAACTGAGGTCGAAACAGTCAGCACTGCGCCTGAACTCCCTGTTGCAGCAGGACCCAATCCAGTCTGTTCCTTCTGACCCCAAAGCCTGGAGTCCTGCTGAGGCCTCTGTGTGTGAGGCCCTGAGCCGGTGCTGGATAAACTGTGATGGACATGGTAGGTGTGGGCCCTGACCTCCTGCAGCTGACTGTTTTTGTTTTGTTTTGTTTTGTTTTTTGTTTTTTTGAGACAGAGTCTGGCTCTGTTGCCCAGGCTAGAGTGCAGTGGTGCAATCCCAGCTCACTGCACCCTCCACCTCCTGAGCTCAAGGGATCATTCCATCTCAGCCCCCCAAGTAGCTGGGACTACAGGAACTCACCACCATGCCTGGTTAAGTTTTGCATTTTTTTTGTAGAGATGGGATCTCATTATGTTGCCCAGGCTGGTCTCAAACTCCTGGGCTCAAGCGATCCTCCTGCCTTGGCCTCCCAAAGTGGCAGCTCAGTCTTTAATTGAGGGAGGTGGCAACAAATGACTGTTAAAGAAAGGAATATCGGCTTGGGTGTGGTGGCTCACGCCCCTAATCCTTACACTTTGGGAGGCTGAGGAGGGTGGATCACGAGTTCAGGAGTTCGAGACCAGCCTGGCCAACATGGTGAAACCCCGTTTCTACTAAAAATACAAAAATTAGCCTGGCTTGGTGGCGCGTGCCTGTAATCCCGGCTACTTGGGAGGCTGAGGCAGGAGAATTGCCTGAACCTGGGAGGCAGAGGTTGCAGTGAGCCGAGATTGCCCCACTGCGCTCCAGCCTAGGTGACAGAGCAAGACTTTGCCTTGAGAAAAAAATAAAAATAAGAAATGAATATCTACAAGTAAATTATATATGATGGGCAAAAAGAGGGTAAATGAGAGAGAATTACAGGGCCTTGATTGAGACATGATACCTGCCCTGGGGAAGCTCACAGGTTAGTGGCATAAGGAGGACAAGCCGGTCAAAGAAATCAGGTCCCACCAATAGGAAAAATAATAAGAGGGGTCAGGATGGCTGGGGCCAGGGAGAAGAGATGCCAGCTATTCTTGGGGAGGAAAAATGAAGGAGAGATGGTGAATCGGGGCTATAGAGAAGAAAGGGAGGACAGAGGAGATAACTCCTACTCAGTGTCTGGCCTGGGAAAAATTGGGGATAGGGACTGCCATGCTGTCAGCAAGATGGGGAGTCCTGTAGGAGAAGCTGGCTTGTGGGAAGGAGGAGGAGATGAGGAAGTGACTTTGGCCATACCAAAGAGAGCAATCCTGGGGGCCATCCTGTGAGAGGTGTCCAGGCTGGATGCTGGGTGTGGAGATGCCCACATCACTCACCTGAGAGGCCGAGTCCCTGACGGCCTTTGCATCCTCCATGCCTGTATCTCCCACGCCCGCTGCTGGCCTTGCCGATTTCTTCCTGCAGGACCTCACTCTGAGAGAAGAGACCAGAGAGCCTTTCAGTGTGGTCAGATCGGGGTGCAGTGGGCAGACCAACCCCTGCCCTGTATTTCCTACTGGGGGCTTGAGGGGTGACTGAGGTGCAACGGTGGTGGTCCAGTTCCAGAGACCCCAACGGTGAAAACAGAGACTCCTGCCTCCTGGATGGTGGGGCCCAAGGTTGCTACAGATGTGGAGCCCCACTAACAAGGACGCTCGTGAAATGCTCACCGTGTACCTGTGAGCTCATTCTTGCCCCAAGCTCTTGACCCATCCAGGTCCTTCCAGCTCTGGCTTCAGAAATTCTGTTCCCGGCCTGCCCTGCCCCAGGTCTCTCTCTCCCTCCCCAGGGTCGATGCTCACGTGATGAAGATGATGCAGAAGGACAGGAAGGCCAGGGCTGTGGCTCCAGCTCCCCCGACCGCCGCCAGTGTCACTTCTGATAAAGGCCTTGCGGTGCCTACAGATGGATTGGAGTTGCTTTGGGGATTTATATCACGGAGAACTGGGTCTCTTCCCCTCCCACTCTCTGCAGGGCCCTAGACTTCCATTCCCCTCTTCTCCTTCCCAGACACAGAACAGGAATGGGAGAGAGGAAAGGAGACTACTTCTGAGGCCAGTGAGGCATGAGAGTGCTGGATGCAGCTTGTCTTGCCTTTATGTAAAATTTTGATATTATGTTCTTGTGGAATCATTTTGCATTCAATTTTATTTTTTTCAAAAGATCATGGCATTGCAATATTACTTTACTTGCTTTCTGAGTTGGATTTTTCTTTGGCTACTTAAATTTGGTGCCAAGGCAAGTGCCTCACGTGCCTCATCCTAGTCTAAGCACTGCAAAGCAAGGCACTCGTCCTTCCAAACACATCTATCCGGGCCCCAGCTCCTCCCCTCCAAGACCCACTCCTCCCCTCTCCACCCCACACCCATTTCCTGGCAGGGAGAGGACAGTGATGCTCTGGGTCGCAGGGAAGTTCCAGGCCTCACAGCTGAGCACAGACCAGAGCTGAGCTCCCCCTTGAAGCTCCGGGGCAGTGGGTGGACCATGAGGGTGGGGCAGGTGTGTTCTCCTCCAGCCCCTCCCTTACCCACCTGTGCCCTCATTCTGCAGGGAGAGGCTCAGGGAAATGTGCTGGGAGCCCCAAGCGTTCTGAGCTCCGCAGGTGAATTCCCCTTCATCCCCCACGTGCACTCGAGGCAGCTCCAGCAGCCCAGGGTTTGAGGACCGTGAGGGGCACATGGTCAGGCTCCCTCGGGTCCACCTCAGCCTGGCAGGGGGATTGCTGTCGACAGCACAGACCAGGCGCAGAGACTGGCCCTCCAGGACGGAAAGAGATGAGCCATTTCCCAGGGCTGTGGATGCTGCAGAGAAAGAGACAGAGGGTCAGAGAGACAAATGGATCTGTAGAGAGAGGAAGGACACAGAAAGAGACGGGTGAGAGGAACTGATACACAGACATAGATTGAAGTGCTGGAAAATGCACACTTTCACGGCTCGGTGTTGGGAATGTAAACTTGTCTACTTTTAATTGAGAACAGCTTCACTGAGTCTTTCAAAATTAGAAACAACATACGACACTGGTATATTTTGCTTTTAGGAATTTATCCCATACACTTAGATATTCCTGTGGAAGTAGATACAAGACTATCCACTGCACAGCTTCTGCGGAAGGATACTTGTGCCATGATTTTCCTTAAGGGATGCCACAAAGTCAGAGTCCATCTGTGCAGTGAAATCACACACGGTCCTAGAGGAGGGGGCGGACAGTCTCACTACTATGCCAGACCACCTCTGAGATCCTCCAGGTGCACAAACCAAGACTCAGGGCAGCCTGGACGGACACTGGTCAATTCCGTGGAGGGGGATGGGCATCGGAGGACAGACTTTGCTGTGCATTTTGAATTTCTGCCCATGTGACTGTATCATCTGTGCAGAAGTACTTAGATCGAAACTACTGGGAAAATAGAAAGATCAGACAGAGGAAGTATTCAGGAGATGCCTGACAAGAAACTTGAAAGTCTGGTCCCAAAATAAAAACGAACAAAAACCAAAAAAACAGGAGTCTGGTCCGGCTGTGTGAATGTCGCCCTGTCCTTGCTGTGGGGCCAAGGAAGGGGTGTGTGGAGGAGTCTGAGGGGAGTAGGGACAGGATGGGGACAGGGGTTCAGGTGGCCACGCGGGCTGGAGATGTGGGCTCTTGTGCCCTGGGCTCACATGCAATGGTAGCTCTGTTTCCCAAAGTGAGTCCAGGATGAGGAGAGACCCAGCCCCATCCTGAACTGGAGGCCCTGCTCCCCCAACCCCAGGGAGGGGGCTCCGTCCTACCTGTGGCATCTCCTTGGAAGACAGTCATGGTCAAGTTCCAAGGAGGGTCTGGGACAGAAAGACATGAAGACCCACATTACTATAAGGGCTGGGGACACTGGCCCTGTCTCCCCAGGAGTTGCAAATACAGAGAAAATGGAGCTGGCATTCTCCTGACCCCACTCCCAGCCCAGATTCTGGGACCCAGAACCAAGTGTCCAGGCTTGAACCCCATCCCCTGCCCTCAGGAACACCTCCCAACCCATGAGGAACCCGGGCGTCTTGGTCCAGCACTCACAGGACACATCAAGTCGGATGGTCCTGGTCGTGGTCACACCTGTCCCAGGCAAGGTCACCTGACAGGTGAGGCTGGTGCCGTGGTCCTGGGGCTTTGGGATAAGGGTGAGCACTGAGGAGCGGGCAGTAGTGGGGCTTGGGGAGGACACAGAGGCCCCAATCCAGGAGATCATGGGTGGCGTCCCCTGCTTACAGGCCCAGGGCACAGAGCAGGTCAGGTTCCTGGGGTGGTCAGACTCTAGGGTCCCTAGGATGAGGATGTCAGGCCTGTGGGTCAGGGCTGGTGAAGATGGGGACACAGGATCAGGAGGAGGTATTTCAGGTGCAGCCCTGGAGGAAGCTCAAGCTCTGGTCCAGCTCCTCCCTGGAGCCCGACTTGCTTCAACCCAACCCCCTCCCAGGCCCCATCCCAGCCCTGCCTTTCAGCCCCCCATGACCTTCCCCTGTGGCCTGTCCTGGAGCCCGTGCCTTACCTGTCACAAACACAGACAGCTGCTTAACGTTGTAATTCAACTGTGATTTGTAACTCCATTTCATGCTTCCTCTCTCTAGCCGAAAGAAATTTGACCCCTTATCCCTCTTCCTGGCGTCTCTGATGCTCAGGGAGGAGTCGTTGCTCCAAATGTCCCCAAGGAGTTGGAATCGGCCCTGGGTCTCTGCCTGCACTTCTCTGTCTGGGTTGTTTGTGGCCACTGGAGCGTCTCGGTATGGTCTGTCTCCTGCCCGGAACCAGTAGCCATGAACTGGGTCAGAATAAGTCCAGCCATCCTTGGGGTAGGAGAAGGAGCAGGGCACATGGACACACAGGCCCTCCTGCACCGTCACCAGCTCCTGCACTTGCAGTAAGTAACCATCCCCATATTGTCTGTCTCCCTCCATCCCCTTTGTCCCCCGGAGCAGGGGCAGCAGCAGCAGCAGCAGCAGCATGTCTGGGTTTGGAGGTGCCAGGGCCGCCAGGGAACGTCTGTTCCTCAGGGTTCTTCTCTCAGAAACTGAGGGCTCAAGACTTAGGGGAGGTCCCGCAGGAGGTTGGGGGTGAAGTCAGAAGAGTGACCTCCTCAGAGGAGGAACTTCACATGCAGACACTGTCAGGGCCGGGTCAGTCCTGGGAGATCCACCGTCTACCACCCCATGTCCACTCCTGGGAACCCTGAGGCCAGAGACTCATCCAGATTCCCATCCTATGCAGGGCCCACCCTCTTTCTTGCTTCCCGGACTTGCCCTTCCATTTGGGTAACATTTTCTGCAAGGTGAAATTTGGTACCATCTGGCCAGACCCCTGAATCACCCCTGTGGCTGTCACTGTTTGTGGAGGTCATACCAGCCAAAGGTGGAACTCAGGGCCATGAGAGACCAGGCTGCAGGTGAGGTGAGCAGGCAGCCTCTCCTCCCTCTCTCAGCAGCAATGAAGTGGGCACCTCCTCTTTGCACAACGAAGTCAACACAGCAGAGGCAGACACTGTCCTCAAGGAGTCACTGTGCAGAGGGGAGACACGGAGGCTCCTGACACCTGAGCTCCCCAGGACAGGAGCTTCAGTGGGGGGCACAGGGAAGGGGTTGTTCTCCCCTAGGTCAGGGGTTCAGTCTCAGGAGGACTGAGCAGAGGGACATGGGGCTGTGGAGGTGAGGATTCTGCATGTTGATACACACGAAGGACAGGGGGCTGGGGGAAGCCTGGCTTGCAGGAGGCCTGGGAAACTGAGGTGTAACTGTTGTACTGTGGGGTTTGGAAGGGAGAAATGTCAGAAGGGAAAGGGTCAATTTGAAAAGGGCACACACTTCTCCCTTTGTTGCAGCTATCTGGGTATCAGAATGGGTTTCTTCACCACCCATGTCTTACTCAGCCACACTTCCCCTGGTTACTCCACAGCAGGTGGAGTCTGCTGGCCCCAGGGCTTTGCTCCTGCAGGCTCTGCTTCCAGGGGTCCAGGTGAACAGGTGTCATGGAACGAGCACACCAGCCCTGGGGTGTGCACCTTCAGCGATGGGCAGGATTTCTTGAGAGAAGAAATGTGCACCTGAATTCAATAGATTATTATTATTATTATTATTATTATTATTATTATTATTATTATTTGAGACGGAGTCTCTCTCTGTCGCCAGGCTGGAGTGCAGTGGTGCGATCCCGGCTCACTGCAACCTCTGACTCTTTGGTTCAAGTGATTCTCCTGCCTCAGCCTCCCAAGTAGCTAGGATTACAGGCATATGCCACCATGTCCAGCTAATTTTTCTATTTTTAGTAGAGCCGGGGTTTCACCATGTTGGCCAGGATGGTCTCGATGTCCTGACCTCGTGATCCACGCGCCTTGGCCTCCCAAAGTGCTGGGATTACAGGTGTGAACCACCGTGCCTGGCCTCAACAGATTATTTTAAACTGTGTGGCTGGGGTCTGGGAAGAAGTTGAGGGGGATCCTGGGAGGTGGAGCCTCCTTTGATTCAGGTCAATTTTCTTGAAACATTTTTTGGGGGGTAAATATAAGAAATATAGATAAAAACAACCCCCAAAGAAGACCTCAGTGATTTACATCCAATGAGCCCGCTCCTAGAAATGGCACATTGACAAAGTCCCCAGCACTGCTCATTTGTTTCTCCTTCTTATTGGTCACACCCCACTCCCTTCCAAAAGATCCCCTAGCCTCACTTTGGTGCAAATTGCCTCAATGCTTTTGTATGTAGTTTTATTATCTGAGCAGGCTGCATTTACTAAGCTTTTGCACGTTTTTCTGAAGACTTTGTATACACAGAAAATCACACTCTACTTTCTTCCACTCAGCTTCATGGATCTGCCCATCTCCTATCTTCCCCTCACTACTCATAAACTGGAGTAGATCATTCGGCTGTGATAATTGAGAAGGGAAGGTGCAGGGCTTGGGCGTGCATAGCCGACTCCCACCCCCATCACCAAAGCTTGCATTTGTAGCTGGTATCTCATCCTGCAGCCACTTCCCCATCCTGGGCCTCATATCCTTGCCCAGTAGAGACAGCTGCAGCATCTCAATAGTCAGAAGGGCTGAGCCACGACACAGGTGTTTTCCATGGTCCCCAAGTGGTAATTGAAGCCTTCAGTGAAGACTCCTGTGCAGGCCTTGCTCTCCAGCAACTTAGCCAGGCTGGAACTACAATTCCCAGAATCCCCTTCCCTGTTTGCTTCCCAGAGAAAGTTCACCACAAGGGAAGGGGGAAGTTGGAGCAGCAGCCCTGAGGGGTCCGTGTAGGGGCAGGAGCTGTTGCAGCTCTCACATATTGACACTGACCACTGGCCCATCTCATAGGGAGACACGAAAGCCGCTCACCTGTTCACCTGCTGGACGGCAAGGAGGGCATGTGGGACACCATGGGCTGTGCCTCAGGGAGCAGAGAATCATTGAATCCTGACACGGGGATTGGTGACCCACGTGGACACAGGTGCCCAGAGAGACACGTACAGTGACAGGCAAGGGATCCATCAACATACAGTGACAGGCAAGGGATCCATCAAATGGCATCCCAAATAGTTCTCTCACCCTAAGACGATGTCCCAGGGTCTCTTTGACCTGACAACTAGTGCCATTCACCTTTTCAGGGGAGCCCCAGCTTCCTAGGGCAAAGGGAAGGACACAGCGCATCTCAGTACCCAGAATACCCAATGCTTGGGGGTGTGTGTGTGTGTGTGTGTGTGTGAGTGATTGAGAGAGAGAGAGAGACAGAGAGACCCAGTGTGTGAGGGAGAGGGAGTGTCTGTGTGTACCTGTGTGTTTCTGTGTATGAGCTGAGCACTGCCTCCTTGGGCAGTTGTGACAGTTAATTTGATGTGTCAGCTTCACTGCCCTGGGAACCCCCATTCGTGTGTCCTTTCTTAACCTCATTCCTTACCCTTCACATGCACATACAGCATTTCTGTAATTACATTCACATAGATCTCTCTTTTCTCCCTAAAGAGGTCTGTCCCTGCATCTCGCCTCTGTGTGTCTCTGACGTCCAGAAAGCAGGTGCTGGCCTGGGGTCTGAAGCAGGTGGAATCGGCCCTGGGTCTCCTCATGCTCTTTTCTACCTAGATTGCTTTTGGCCACTTGAGGATCCTGATGGAAATGTCCCCTTTCTGGGACAGTAGCTTTGGACAGGGCTGGAGTCATACAGGGACCCATGGGGGTGGAAGACGGAGCAGTGTGTAGTCACAGAGACCCTCCTGCACCTGCACCAACTCCCGGGCTTCCTGCCGGGATCTCATATCCTGAGCCAGAGCCCCTGTGGGGAAACGAGGGTCAGCCCAGCCCAGCCGCATGGTTCCTCTCCCTGAGGTCCATTCTCCTGCCCACAGCAAGGGCAGCAGCTACTGCAGTGTGAGCTTCTTTAGGGTGAGACTTGGTGTCGCAGGGCCCTAGAAGGGCCCCACAGGAACCCTGTGGGTAAGATCTTACCCTGGGGGTAAGATCAGAAAAATAACTGACCACAAAAGAGGACCTTGGCCCCGACACTGCCAAATCTGTCAGGGCTCCTGGGGAGTGGCCAATTCTACTTTCCGGATGGGTCTTCAGTGTGGGCCACACACAGCAGGGAGACCCCGACCCACAGCTTCAGGCTCTCTGCCCACAGCCTTTCCCTCCCGCAGCACTGTCCACACCAGGGAAGCAGGCACTGCCTGGCCATTACAGCTTCTAGGTGCTCGGGAGGGTCAGTCCTGCCAGAGCTGGGACTAAGGAGGGGCTGGCGGAGGAACCATGAGGCATGAGAGATGGGGAGGGGTCCCCTGAGGCGGGGGAGGTGATGTTTAATGAATGAGCACAACAACCACACCAGGAGGATCTCCTCCTTTCAGGGGGGTGGAGGCAAGGGGGAGAGTGTGACAGACTGTCTCCTTCCTTGGGAAGTTCCCTAATGAACGAGGAGGCAGAGGAACCCTGGGCCACCCCAGCTCCTGTTAGTAAGGGCTGTGATGCTGGAAACAGAGGCAGGGCTTGTGGAACCCCGAGGGCCCTGTGCAGCTAGAAGGTGTGGTCTCAGGTATACTCGGGCAGAGTGGACAGGACCAGGACTCTGAGGTACTGTGAGCATGTGGCCTCACAGGTGGTCCCCGGCCTTCCTAACCTTCTCAGTGCCCGCTGCCCAGCATCCCTGGTGGTGACTTCACAGCCCTGGCCCTGTGAGCCCAGCATGGGGAGAAAGACTGAGCCCAAGATGCTAGGGGAGGCCCTGGCTCTGGAGTGTGAGGGTCCTGGGCCCTCTCCCTCCAAGTCTCAGTCTCTTCATCTGTCCCCTGGAGGGATCACAGCACCCACCCCTCAACCTGAGAGAGAACCTAGCACGAGGAGGCGACATTCTCTGCAGACTCAGGCATGGCCAATGTGCTCTGTGTCCCTGGGCAGGCCCTGAGCATCCACGTGTCTGGCCCTAACCATCCTCAGGGGTCACTCAGAGTCCTGCCCTCAGTAAGGAGCTCCTGGTGGTCCACACTGCCCTGGGGCTTCCTCAGCTGAGGTCTCACAGAGAGAGTTCATGGGTACAGGCTCTGTAGCTGGATGGCTACTGGCTTGAGCTGGGCTCTGTAAAACCCACGGTGCTGTCTTGGGAGGGGGCTTACCTGCTCTGTGCATCATTGGATGTCCACACTTACAGGGTGTCAGGGATGAACTGTGTCCCCTACAAATTCCTATGCTGAAGTCCTAACCCCCAGCACCTCAGAATGTGACCATATTTGGAGACAAGGACTTATAAAAAGCTGACTAAGTTAAAATGAAGTTGTTAGCTCTCATCCTACATAAGCTGTGTCTTTATTAGAAGGGGTGATTAGGGGTGGAGTGTGGTGGCTCAGGCCTGTAATCCCAGCACTTTGGCAGATGGCTTGAGGTCAGGAGTTGGAGACCAACTTGGCCAGCATGGTGAAACCCCGTCTCAACTAAAAATACAAAAATTATCCAGACGTGGTGGCGTGTGCCTGTAATCCCAGCTACTCCAGATGCTGAGGCAGAAGAATTGCTTGAACCTGGGAAACGGCAGCTGCCGTGAGCCAAGATGGTGCCACTGCACTCCAGCCTGGGTGACAGAGTGAGGCTCTGTCTCAAAAAAAAAAAAAAAAAAAAAAAAAGAAGGGGTGATTAGGATAGCGACATACTCAGGAGAAAGACCACATGGGACACAGGGAGAAGATGCCACCCGCAAGCCACCGAGAGGCCTCAGAAGGAAGCAACGCTGACCACAGCTTGGTCTCAGACTTCCAGCCTCCAGAAGGGTGGGAAAACGAAGGCCTTGTTGAAGCTACTCGGTCTGTGTTCCTTTCTCAAGGCAGCCCTGGCAAGAGAGTACATAGAGTGGTCGAGAGGATTCGATGTGTTCCTGTGAGCACAGCCCAGTGTGGACCGCGGTGGATGCAGAGTCCCAGAGGGGTCTGGGACAGCCTGTAACATGGGGTTGCTCAGAGGATGGAAGGAGAAAAGGGAAGGGAAGGGCTCCTCACCAGAGGAAACCAGTGCTGCCACCGCCCTGTCTCTGACATCTGCAGGGCTGCACCCTCCACCCACACTCACCCTCCCTCCCCAGGACCGGGCAGGGCTCTCAGCCGCAGCCCCTCACTGCCCCTGCACCCTGGGCAGTTGCCTCCCATCTATGGGGCAGAACCTCCTGGGCGTCTGGGCTGGGCGAGGCAGAGCCTGGAGGGGCACCCGCCACGGGCAGGGGAGACAGAGGCGGGCACAGCCTGGCGGGGTCCGGGCTGAGCCAGCGGGGAGGACGGGGCTGTGGGAGCCCAGCGGAGAGGGCGAGGATCCGCGGGCAGGTGGGACAGGTGAACCGGGAGGTGAGAGATGGTCAGGGCTGCCTGAAAGGCAAGTTCATCCCAGAGCAGCGAGCAGGGCGCAGCCAAAGGCCATGGGGGAAACAGCGGTGAGAAAAAAACGGCAAAAACGGCAAAAACTCTGCCTGCAGTGAGCCTATATCCTAGTGGGGCGGCCACAAAAATATTGTTGAGTAGCAAGAAGTGTTTCGAAAGTGTGCAGTGGGTAAAGTGTGAGAAAATAAAGCAGATTTCGTCGACAGAAAGAGAAATAGAGAGAGAGAGCGCCCAAATCAACCCAAAGTCATTACTATTCATCACTATTATATTGCATTTTTCAAATCTACTACAGTGTTAACTTAATATAAACTTTATGGAAACATACCTTACGTATAACAAAAAGCTCCCATTGTAAGCATACAGTTAAATTAGTTTTGGCAAATGTAAACACCCTGTAACTATGTCCTCAATCAAGGTAGGGAATCTTTTTTTCATCCCTCCAAGCTTTCTTATTTTCTATCCCGGTGAGCGTTTCACTTGCAGCCATCACTTATATGATTCCCATCACTATCTATTAGTTTTTTCTATTCTGGAGCTTCATATAAGTGGACTCACACAGTATTTATGTATCTGGCTTCTATCACTTTGTTAAAGATGTGAATATGTTAAATGTATATGCACCCAATAACAGAGCACCATTTATCAAAATGTCAAGTATCTTACCTGACTATAGTTGAAAACAACTCAAAACCAGTAAAAAGAGGAACATTAGAAACTATACAAATATATTAAAATTAAACGACATGCTTCTGAACAACCAATGGGTGAAGGACAAAGCTAAAAATGAAATTTAAAAATTCATTGACCAAATTAAAACAGAAACGCAACATACCAAAAACTATAGGACAGAGAAAATGAAGTATTAAGAGGTAAGTTTATAGCAATAAATGTTTACGTGAAAAACTAGAAAGATTTCAAATAAACAACAATGCATCTCAAGAAACTAGAAAAGCAAGAACAAAGCAAACCCAAAATTAGTAGAAAAAAAGAAATAATAGAGCTGGGCGTGGTGGCTCATGCTTGTAATCCCAGCACTTTGGGAGGCTGAGGAGGGTAGATCACCTGAGGTCTGGAGTTCGAGACCAGCCTGACCAACTTGGAGAAACCCCACCTCTACTAAAAATACAAAATTAGCTGGGTGTGGTGGCACATACCTGTAATCCCAGCTACTCGGGAGACTGAGGCATGAGAATTGCTTGAACCCAGGAGGCAGAGGTTGCGGTGAGCCAAGATTGCACCATGACACTTTAGCCTCCTGGGCAAAAAGAGCGAAACTCTGTCTCAAAAAAAAAAAAAGAACTGAGCACAAATCAAATTGAGACAAAAATAATACAAAAGATCAACAAAACACAAAGTTGGATTTTTTAAAAGGTAAACAAAACCAATAAGCCATCAGCTAGAGTAACTAGGAAAAAAAGAAGGAAGACGCAAATAAATAAAATCAGAAATGAAAAAGATGTCACAATGGATACCACAGAAATACAAAAGATCATGGAAGAATATATGAACTATATGCCAATAAATTTGAAGACCTAGAAGAAACTGATAAATTCCTCGACATATAAAATCTGCTAAGATTGAAACAGGAAGAAACAGAAAACCTGAACATATCAATGACATGCAACAAGATTCAATCAGTAATAAACCTCCCAGCAAAGAAAGAACAGGACTGGATGGCTTCCCTGCTGATTTCTAGTGAACATTTAAAGAATTAACATAAATTCTTCTCAAAATGTTCAAGAAAAATTGAAGTGGAGGGAACTTGTCCTATATCCTTCTGTGAGGCCAGCATAATCCTGATACCAAAAATAGACAAGGACACAACACAAAAGAAAAACTACGGGCCAATAACCCTGATAAATATAGACACAGAAATCTCCAAAAAAATACTAACAAACCAAATCCAGCAAAACACCAAAAAGATAATGTACCGTAATCGAATGGGATTTATCCCAGGAATGTTAAGGATGGTTCAACATATGTAAATCAATAAACATGATATATTATGTCAACAGAATGAAGGAAGAAACCTATAGGATCATCTCAATTGTTGTAGAAAATGGGTTTGATAAAATTCAACATTCTTTCATGATAAAATCTCTCAATAAATTAGTTATGAAAGTAAAGTAACTCAACCCCAAAAAGACCACATAGAAAAACCCATAGCTAACATCATAGTGAATGGAGTAGTGTAGAAAGCTTTTCCTCTAAGAAGTGGAACAAGACAAATATATCCACTCTCACCACTCTTATTCAACATAGTACTGAAATTTCCAGCCAGTGCAATTACACAAGAGGAAAAACAAAAAACAAAAAAACAAGGATCATCTGGATTTGGAAGGAGGAAGTCAAATTGTCTCTGTTTGCAGATAAACATGATCTTACCTATAGAAAAACCTAAAGACTACCAAAAAACTCTGAGCATTGATAAACGAATTCAGCAAATTTGCAGGATACAAAATCAACATACAAAAATAAGTAGTGTTGCTATACGCCAACAAAAAATTAGCTGAGAAAGAAATCAAGAAAGCATCCCATTTACAATACCTATAAGCAATGAAATACTTAGGAATATGTTTAATCAAAGAGGTGAAAGAGCTCTGCGAGGAAAGCTACAAAACACTGATGGAAGAAATTGAACAGGATACAAACAAATGTAGTAGAATTAATATTGTTAAAATGACCATGCCATTCAAAGTAATCTACAGATTCAATGCTATCTCTATGAAAATATCAATGACATTCTTCACGGAAATAGAAAAAAGTCTTAAAATTTGTATGGAACTGCAAAAGACCTGAATAGCCAAAGCAATCCTGAGCAAAAAGAACAAAGCTGGAGGCATCACACGATCAGACTTCAAAATATACCACAAAGCTGTGGCAACCCAGACGCATGGTACTGGCATATAAACCAGTACATAGGCAAATGGAACATAATAGAGAACACATAAATTAATTCATGTTATCCACTGCTAACTGATTTTTACAAAAATGCCAAGAACACTCATTAGGGAAAGGACAGTTTCTTCAATATGGTGCTGGGAAAATTACCCGTATGCAAAAGAATGAAACTACATCTCCACCTTTTGCCCTATATACAAATCAACTCATAATGGATCAAATAGCTAAATTAAAGAACCCAAACTCTAAAACTACTGTAAGAAAACACAGGGGCAATGCTTCAGGTCATTTGTCTAGGAAAAGATTTTATAAATAAGACCTCAAAAGCACAGGTAACAAAAGCAAAAATAAGCAAATGACATTCTGTCAAACTAAAACACTTCTGCACAGCAAAGGAATCAATCAACAGAGTGAAAAGGCAACCTACAAAATGGGAGAAAATATCTGCAAACTATTCATCTGTCAGGGGATTAATATCCAGACTATACAAGGAACTCAAACACCTCAACAGCCAAATGGAGCTGATCAGATGCTCTCTGTGGCTGTGGTTGCTGGTCTCCTCTCAGTATCCACCCCCTCTTTTTCCTTAGTAATAAGGACCTCAGACATGAGAGCCCAGCTAAGAAGGATTCTACATTCTACACTTTCTTCTGTAGTTTTTTCTGAACAGCTCTATGAAGAGGAAACATTTCATATCCCAATTAAAAACAATTTCCAACGAACTCTTGAAATCTAGGACATAATACTATTTGTCACCATATATTAGTAAAATATGTATTACAGTATTATCTAGATAAATGCTCATTTGTCCTTATTAACATGGAGAACTATTTGTATCCTTACTTAATATATAAATAATTGAGGTTTTAATAAGTAATATAATACCTTGTTGTAAGTTATTTTAAAATTAAGAATGTGGCTTGGATTCATTCACTCGGTGTAATGCATTTGAGGCTCAGCTATGTGATTGGATATATATATATGAATAATTTGTTTTTGTTTTTAAATTGCTGACTCATACTTCATTGTTTCCCACAGATCTCCCATTTTGTATATATTCACTGTTTGACAGATACTCAGAATGTTTCCAGGTTTTGGTGAATATAAAATAAAGCTAGTATAAATATTCCCATGCAGATTTCTGTGTGTGGACGCTAGTGTTTTTTTTTCTCTTGCATAAATACCTACGAGTTGGGTGCTTAGTCACATGTGTAAGTTATAAGAAATTGCAGCTGGGCACGGTGGCTCATGCCTGTAATCCCAGAACTTTGGGAGGCTGAGGCGGGTGGATTATTTGAGGTCAGGAGTTCAAGACCAGCCTGGCCAACATGGCAAGACCCCATCTCTGGTAAAAATACAAAAATTAGCTGGGTGTGGTGGGTGCCTGCGATCCCAGCTACTCAGGAGACTGAGGCAGGAGAATCACTTGAAACTGGGAGACAGAGGCTGCAGTGAGCCGAGATAGGGCCACTGCATTTCAGCCTGGGTGACAGAGTGAGACTGTTTAAAAAGAAAAAAAGAAAAAGAAATTGCCAAACTGTTCTCCAAAGTGTGAGTGCCACTTTACATCCCCACCAGCAAAACATGTGAGTTTTGGTTGCTCTACATTCTCATTAATATTTGGTATTATCAGGAATGTGTAAAATTTATTTTTCTTTTGGTTTGTTTTGTAGCCATTCTAATAGGTATGTATTGCCACCTCATTCTGGTTCTAATCCGCGATTTCATAACAGCAAATGGCATCAGGAATGTTTCCATTCATGTGATTATTTGCCATGAGTTTTTCTTCTTTGATGAGGAGGCTGATCAAATCTTTAGTGCTTTTTAAAATTCGTCTTAAAATGCACATAACAAAAAATTACCATTTTAACCATTTTTCAGTGCACAGGTAAGTGGCACTAAGTACATTCACACTCTTATGCAATTATCAACCATTGATCTCCAGAAATTTGATCTTGCCAAATTGAAACTCTGTACCCACTGAATGATAACTCCCTATTCCATCCTGCTCCCAGCCCACGGCAGCCAACTTCCTACTTTCTGTCTATGAATTTGCCTATTCTAGATACCTCCTATAAGTGGAATCATACAGTATTGGTAACTTTTGTGACTGGCTAATCTCATGTGGCATAGTGTCTCCAAGGTTCATCTAAGTTGCAACACGTGTCAGAATCTCCTTCTTTTTAAGGTTTAATAGTATTTCATTGTATGTATATAATATAGAGGCTTTTGACCAGTGTAGATCATCCTGAATTATCGAGTTGATCCTTAAATCCAATCAGAAGTGTCTTGCTGGGAGAGGAACAGATGGAGATTTGATGCACACAGAAGGCGGCGGTGTCTGGGCAAACCCATCACCTCAAATGCATCACACCACCAGGGGGAGCCATAGAGTCGTGCGATGCATCCACCCTAATCTTTGTACAACCTCCTGGGGGTAGGGGTAAGAAGTGGATAGAGAGGGTGAGAGGCTGGAGCCTCCAGTCAGCTTCCAAAGATGGGAGTGAGATGGAAAATAACGATAATGACATTAACAATAACAATAACGTTACTAATAACATTAAATCGTAACAGCTACTTCCTGTAACAGCAAAAACCAGAGTAGGGGGCTGTGAGAAACCCACCTTATGTACAGCGCCTCAGAGATTCCAGCTTCACATGTTTTGTGGTCTCCAAGATCGATAGACAGGAAGGAGTGGCTGTTCATTAGCCTTCACTGTGGCTGTGCCAGGCAGAACTTTGCCCTGGGAGGGACTATGACGTTCTGCTCTCTTAATAAAAAGGTACAAAGCTGGGCTCCAGAAATAGATTGAGGGGCCCTTTGGGTCTGCTCCACAGGCTGCCTCCTGCCCATAGGTGAGCAGTGGATGCTGCCATTCCTGACTGGAGAGACAGGATTTCAGAAGAAATTCTCCAAGTTATGGGGGATCCCAGATGGGATGGGCCAGGTCTAGCTCTGGGGTCTACTTAAGGAAATGAGAGTGAGACTTTGAAGTTCAAGGCACCCTCCAAACCTGCACTCCTCTCCTGAAAGCAGAGTCCTCATGAGGGTCTCGTTGCATGAGACAGTCAGGGTCATGCCATGGGCTCTGAACGAAACCAGTTCTGCCATCTTCATCCTGATCGTTCAGACTAGGCATCACTGACCATGCACAGTCTAGATGGAGGAAGGGACATGTTTCCGCAGGGACTTGGCACGATGCTGTGTCTAAAAGGAATGCTCCGTGTTGGTGCAACCAAATAGATGCTCTCTATGGCTGTGGTTGCTGGTCTTCTCTCAGTATCCACCCCCTCTTTTTCCTTAGTAATAAGGACCTCAGACACGAGAGCCTAGCTAAGAAGGAGTCTGCATTCTACATTCTACACCTTCTTCTGAAGTTTTTTCTGAACAGCCCTATGAAGAGGAAACATTTCATATCCTGATTAAAAACAATTTCTTTTTCTATTTAATTTTTGTGGGTACATAGTAGGTGTAGACCCCAAGATTCTTTTAAATTTATTTAAATTTTTTATTTCTTCACTTTTATTTTAGGTTCGGGGTACATGTGCATGTTTGTTATATAGGTAAATTTGTGTCACGGAGGTTTGTTGTACAGATTATTTCATTACCCATGTGCTAAGCCTAGTACCCAATAGTTATTTTTTCTGCTCCTCTTCCTCCTGTTACTCTCCACCCTCAAGGAGGCCCCAGTGTCTGATGTTCCCCTCTATGTGTCCAAAGTGTTCTCATCTTTTAACTGCCACTTCTAAGTGAGAACATGCGGTATTGGTTTTCTGTTTCTGCATTAATTTTCTAAGGTAATGTCCCCATTTTACAGGTGTAGAAAGTGAAGCTTAGGGGAGATAGGCAACTTAACTGAGATCACATGGCAGGTAAGTGGCAGCATTAGGTTCAAACCAGGCAGTGTGACCAGGAATCCCCCCTCTTAACCAGAGTCTCTCCTCAAACAGCCTGTACAGCCTTTGACCCAGCAGTCCTCAGTAATTAGGGAGCAGTGCACAAGACCGTCCTCACTTCTAACTCCAGCTTCACACTCAAGGGTCCCCTGACCACCTTCAGTTTCAACAGTTCATGAGTAAGTCTCACAGAACTCACTGAAAGCTATTATTCTCATGTTATGTCTCATTACAGCAAAAGGATACAAATTAAAGTCAGCCAAGGGGAGAAGAGCATGGAGCAGGGTCCAGGGAATTCCAAATGTGTAGTTTCCAGTTGTCCCCTCCCAGTACAATCACAGAGAGCAGTAATCCCTCCTGACATGATGTGTGACAACATGCATAGAGCATCACCAACCAGGGACACTCACCTAAGCCCTGATGTCCAGGTTTTTATTGTGGCTTTGCCATGTAGATATAGATGGCTGTTCACACGGCTGATCTTAGCTTCAACTGCTCTAGGGATAGAGCTGATAACAATGACCCAAAGTCCCTACCATTAGTCATATTATTAGACTATTTGGTAGTCATATTATTAGATGAATATAACTATTTAGTCATATTATTATGAATATTAGTCATATTATTGGACAAGGCTCTAAGGTAAATAAAGACATTCCTATCAGGTGAGACATTCCAGGGGCTTAGAGTTCCCTCCCAGTAGCTGAGAGCAAAGGCCAGACCTCTATTTAAGTGGGGTTGAGCTCTTTCCTATGCAAGTTCACCTCTGGGATTAATCACAGATCTACAAATGGGACTAGGCAAAAGCTGTTCATGCTGCTGTGTATAAAAAAAGTGGGCCAGACGTGGTGGCTCACACCTGTAATCCCAGCACTTTGGGAGGCCAAGGTGGGTGGATCACGAGGTCAGGAGATTGAGACCATTCTGAACAATGTGGTGAAACCCCGTCTCTACTAAAACACAAAGAATTAGCCAGGCGTGGTGGTGTGTGCCTGTAGTCCCAGCTACTCGGGAGGCTGAGACAGGGGAATCGCTTGAACCTGGGAGGTGGAGGTTGAGTGAACCGAGATTGTGCCACTGTACTCCAGCCTGGTGACAGAGCAAGACTCCATCTCAAAAAAAAAAAAAAAAAAAAAAGTGAACTCTAATATAAACTATGGGCTTTGGGTGCTAATATTGTATCAATGTGGGCTCATCAAATGCAATGAAAGTACCACTGTGGTGGGGCTGTGGATAATGGGGGTGGCTGTGCATACGGGAAGGCAGGTGATATATGCAAAACCTCTGTACCTTCTGCTGAATTTTGCTGTAAACCTAAAACTGCTCTAAAATATCGTGTTTTTTAATTGAAAGAACCTGGCCTGGCCCAGTGGCTCATGCCTGTAATCCCAACACTTGGGATGCCGAGGGGGATGGATTGCTTGAACCCAGGAGTTGAAGACCAGCCTGGCCAACATGGCGAAATCCCGTCTCTACTAAAAATACAAAAAATATTAGCCCGATATGATGGCACACGCCTGTAATCCCAGCTACTCTGGAGGCTAAGGCATGAGAATCACTTGAACTCAGAAGGCAGAGGTTGCAGTGAGCCTGGATCACACTACTGACCTCCATCCTGGAGGACAGAGTGAGACTCTGTCTCAAAAAAAAAAAAAAAAAAACTGAAAGGACACAAAGAGAACTGGATGAATAACTCAACCCATATCTGATCCAGTGGAATACTACACAGCCATGAATAATGAACAGTGATGGTGCAAAGCCGTGCTTCTCCCATGGGAGTCCAGGACCTGAGGCAGAATGTGGGGAGTGCTTCAGGGGAGCTAAAGCCAGAAGATCCACTTTGTATATATTTCAGAGGCACCATTTACACTGTAATACTGGGGCAGGCCAATTAACTAACATCAGTGGTAATGAATGCGTTATTTTCCTATTAAAACTAACATGTAGGTGTTTGGCTGTAGGCTGCAAATATTCATATGGGTTTTCAGGGCACAGAAGAAGACTTCAAAGATATTTTATAAACCAGTAGACATCCAGAGGTGCATATTCACCTTACTCTGACAAAACTTGGGTGTAACATTTGAAAAGCCCTAATAAAAACAAAAATTTAATGATATAATTCTGCTACAATAAAAGAGATTCATATGTGCGTGCGTATGCCAGCTATAACATACCCAAACTGAAAAGACACAGAAGACAGCTGGTTGTATCTCTGGGTGGTTTTAAAAAATGGTATTCATTAAATGACAATAAATAATTTTATATTTATTTTACATACTTATATAGTTATACATATAAAATGTATGTATAAATATGTAAATGTTAAATAATAATATTACATAAATATGTAAGTATGTAAATCAACAATTTTTATAACAAATGCAAATTCACTCCTTTTGTAATTTAAAAAGTAGGGTGTGTTATCAAAACGAAAGACAAACACATTCCCAAGTACGGTTAGAAAGACCTTGTCAATTGGGCATTTCTGAGTTGTTCTCTTTCTCTCTCTCTCTCTGTCTCTTTCTGTGTCTTTCCTCTGTGTCTCACTCTGCCTGCATCTTTTTTTTAGGTCCCTGTCTGTCTGTCTCTCTGTCAGGTTTCAAGGCGCCCACACCTCATTACTTCTGTGCACAACTCCCCTGTCCTGGATCCCTGTTTTTAGAAACAGCCTGACCCTCCAACAACAAAGTGTCAACCTAAATAACAAACAGAGAGAAGCTGTCTAAAAGAAAATGATATGTATTCAGGAATGGGGCATTGCAATGGGAATCTGGGTGCTATAGTAAACTACGTGCATATTCAGGGAGGTAAAAGGACACAAAGGGTTTTCAATGGAAAAATGAGGAGGACCCCATAAATGTTTTGAGATAATCCTAGGCTACAAGGATCCCTAACGAGGGTGACGTCAGTCCAAGTTTGGACAGGAGGTTGCTGTCCAAATACTTGTCACAGAAGTATTTTTTTGGTGGAAGGTTGCAACTATATAAGTATGTAAAATAAATATAAAATTATTTATTGTCATTTAATGAATACCATTTTTTTAAAACCACCCAGAGATACAACCAGCTGTTTTCTATGTATCTTTTCAGTTTGAGTATGTTATAGCTGGCATACGCACGCACATACACTTTTGTGCAAGGCTATGGTTTCTGCAGCGTCTTCTGTGAAAGTTTTTGTTGTCAGAGAGCCCTCACTTCATAGCCTTCCCCACTGTATTTCTCAGGGCTTTTTTGGCTTGTGAGAACTTTCACAAAAGGACCTGGTTATACACACACTGGTTCAGGTCTAGAAGAGGATTCCCTGCAGCCCCTCACAATGCTCATGGGAGGAATATTTAGTGGCGTAGAGAAATAGTCCACGGTTGAGGAGGAAAGCAGCCAGTTGTAAAACAGCCCCAGGCAGTCTAAAAGTTGGGCCCTGCACCAGGCACGGTGGCTCACACCTGTAATCCCAGCACTTTGGGAGGCCGAGGTGGGCGGATCACGAGGTCAAGAGATCAAGACCATCCTGGTCAGCATGATGAAACCCCGTCTCTACTAAAAATACAAAAATTAGCTGGGTGTGGTGGCACGAGCCTGTAGTCCCAGCTACTCAGGAGGCTGAGGCAGGTGAATCACTTGGACCCGGGAGACGAGGTTGCGGTGAGCCAAGATCATGCCATTGCACTCCAGCCTGGTGACAGAGCGAGACTCTGTGAAAAAAAAAAAAAAAAAAAGCTGGGCCCTGCATAGGAAAACCAAACCAAATAGAAACAGGACATACAATTGAGGAGTTTGATGTGCCCATCTTTGAGGCACTTGGCTGTATTTTCTGGTTTTCCTTATTTTCCCAACAGTGAGCCTGTGTTTTTCTGTTTTTTCATGACCAGAGAAAAAAATGTAAATTAATATAAAAATAAGTATATAAATAATGAACTAAAGGCAACATAAAGCCATAAAGATAAGGTCGGGCTCTCAACAGTCGTCTTCCCCAGGCCCCATCTCTGCTGGTCAGAGTCCACTCTGGGGAGGAAAGTCTGCCCTGAAGGCTGGGAGATGAGACTGGCAGCCTCTGTGCCAGGAGACACAGGTCTGGGAGGGAGCAGAGGAGGTGGCTGTGTCTCTGGAGGGACCCCTCCTCCTGGAGGACCCCAGGCAGCTCATGGACCTTTCCAGACCCAGACGGAGCCTGTGGAGGAGGCTCTTCCTCGTGGGTAAGAGATGCTGGATGCTGGACAAGCTTCCTAGGACTGAGGGAAGGGCAGCTAGGAGCGAAGTGGCGGGGAGGGGGCTGGGACCATCCCCATCCTGGGGCACAGCAAGAAATTTCCAGAGCAGGGTTCAGGGAGAGGGGAAGGGGCAGGACCCTCAGCAGGACTTTCATGAGTTCACATGTGGGCACACTTTGCCCCTAGACACACCCCTGCACAGACCCACAGATGTGGTGTTACACACACACACACGCACACGCACACACACACACGCACACACACACACACACACAGAGAAAACCTGTATTTCTATCCACACCCAGGAATCAGGAGCTTGGACATTCACCCTCACCTCCCTGCACTCACTTCCCACTGGGTGCCCCAATCTGCCCTATCCCCTCCCCCAACTCTCAGGCTAGATTCCTTCCCAGCCCCTCACATTTGCCCAGGACCCTCTGTGCCCCCTACAAGCACAACTGTCCTGCTTTACCACGTGTATCGTCCTTGAACAGGTCCAGTGTGTCCATACGTGAGGCCTGGAGCCGGGGTCTCAGGCATCTCTGACTCCTCCACATAGCCCAGGCTTGGGGTTCACAGGGCAGTGGACACCTGCCCATGTCATATGTGGTGACAGGCTCCCGCCTCCATTCACACCCACTCCAGTGAATTTAGATGCAAAATCAAGGACATGTGGACATTCTCGGGGGAGTATTTCTCACCCAGACAATCATTACTGAGCTCCCCCTGTGTCCAGCCTGTGCTCGGGGGTGCTGGGGACTCAGTGGTGACTGAGACAGGGCAGCCCTGCCCTCTTGGAGCCCACAGTCTAGGGAGAGATATAGATATGTGACCAGACTCTGAGGACCCCCAGAGGTCACAGCTGGGATAGGGGGAGCCCAGGAGGAGCTGGGGGAGCCCAGAGGGGACACCTGACCCAGGCTGGGGTGGAGGAGACATCCAAGCTGAGACCTGAGTGATGAATAGAAGTGAGTCAGCAAGGAGGGTGCAGATGGAGAGGAGGGAGAAGGAGTCCCTGCCGGGAATGGGGAACAGCGTGTGTGAAGCCTGGAGTTAGGAGAAGGTGTGGTGCACCAAGAGAGCTATGTAGAGGCCTGGGGCATAGAGCGTGGCAGTCATGTCTTCTGATAAATAACTACAGGAATAAATGAGTAAAAGGTGCATAGTGGGGACAGGATGAGGTTGGTGTGCTCCACAAGGAGGCTCGATGAGTCACAAACACCAGCTCTGGCTGAGAGTGTTTCATATGCCCACCTAAGAGTTTGGACTTTATCCTAAGAGCACTGGGGAGCCATAGAAGGTGTTCGAGCAGAGGAGAATGGGTCACAACTTGGGCTTATTAACATTTACATAACTGTCATGTGAGGATGGATTGGAGGCTGTGTGGCTAGCGAGGAGGGCCTGGGAGAAGATAAGGGTAAAATGGACAAGGGCAGGGACTGAGGGGAGGCACAGGAGGGGACAAGCTGGGAACTCTACCAGGAGCCAGAAACTCTTGCCTGATTCACCAGCGTTTCTGGGAATCGTTCCCTGGATGGTGTCTTGTTTTCCTTGTCTTCTCAGCCAGTCTGAGTCTCTTTGTGAATTTCTCTGTGTCTTTTTTCCTTGTCTTCTTCAGCCAGTCTGCTGGCCTGTGGGATCTGCCAGGCCTCTGGCCAAATCTTCATCACCCAAACCCTGGGGATCAAGGGATATCGGACTGTCCTGGCCCTGGATAACATCCCTGAGAATGTTCAGGAATACAGCTGGTACCGGGGTGCAGACGACAGCGTGGGAAACATGATTATCAGCTACAAACCGCCCAATGCCCAGCAGCCTGGGCCCATGTACACTGGCAGGGAGAGAGTGAACAGAGAAGGCAGCCTGTTGATCAGGCCGACTGCATTAAATGACACGGGAAACTACACTGTTCGGGTGGTTGCAGGCAATGAGACCCAAAGAGCAACCGGCTGGCTGGAGGTTCTAGGTGGGTTAGCAGGTGCTCTGTTTCCCAACCCCCAAGGAGAGCTAGATGTGACACATTTGAGAGAAGGACAGTATACAGAGCATACTGTATATGTGGAAATCATGGCGCCGCCCTGGAATTACGTGTACCATGGACAGCTCCTGGGGGATCTGAGGGCTAGTGGAGGAGAGGGCGGAGTTGGAAGGCAAGCAGTCCTGACAGTGGCTGCAAATACATACTGCATGACCCTGGCCCATTTGTGTTCCTTCTGTGTTCCTCAGTTTCCTCATCTGTAGAGTGGGGAGGAACCCACCATTGTGGTTTGTCGTAGCGTTGGAGGGAGTATTCGTAAAGTGAATGGGACTCAAATAATGGAGCAGTGTTGTGTAGCCAAATGCCACCTCTCACTCAGAGCCTCTCATGGCTCCTGGATGAGGGTCCTGGTTTGGGGGATCAGAAACAATGATTAGGCCACATGTTTATGCCAAGAGCTCACCATTATGGCAGCAGACAGCACGGCAGTGGCTCAGGAAAGGCCCACACCTCGGCAGCCTCATTGCCCTGTGCCTACTCCACTGCCCTTCTCAGCTCCCTTGCCAGGATGCCAGATCTTATCTTACAGCTCTTGGCTTCTCTCCAACATGCCCAGAAGTCCCCTGGAGAGGAGCAGAGCCTGGGGAAGCAGACCCCACTTGTAATTTTTTTCTCCTTCCTGCTTCACCCAGAGTTGGGAAGCAATCCGGGCATCTCCGTCAATGCCAGGGCCCTGGTGGAGAACATGGATTCCGTGGCTGCCGACTGCCACACAAATGTCACCAACATCACGTGGTATGTGAACGACGTGCCTACCTCTAGCAGTGACCGGACGACAATTTCCCTGGACAGAAAGACCCTCGTCATCCACAGGGTCAGCCGCTATGACAGAACACTTCAGTGTGTGATAGAGAGTTTCCCAGAGATCTTTCAGAGAAGTGAACGCATCTCTCTGACTGTGGCCTGTGAGGGGTCTGGGCTCCTGGGACTGAAGCCAGCGCTGTTCTCAGGGCTTTCTAGGGATAGGAATTGGTTAGGACATGCTGAGCTGGAGAGAGGGGGCATCCTGGGCCAGCCTGCAGCCAGCTCACTCTGGGTTGGAATCAGCTCAGGCTCTTGAGCCCTGTGAACTTGGGAGCTGCCCCTGCTACTCAGAACCGTGGTACACTCGAGTTTGAAATGGAGACGCCAGTCCCCACTTCTCAGATTAGAAATGGTCAGTGTGCCTTTGTTGAAGTCTGCTTTTGTGTAAAGAGGGGACTACTTAATACCATTGTTTCTTAAATTGATGTTCAATTATTAAGTTTTCAAGCCCCTTGAGCCTTCAAATTCTGCTCATTAATTTCTTTCTTCTTTTCTACTAAATTTAGTATAGTCACTGTCACTCTCTTTCACTGACACTGAACAGACTATGCTCCCTTAAACAGAGAGCTTTATTTAAAGACTCAATTATGCATTCCATACATTCTTTTTTCTTTATAGCCCTTTAGTTGCCTAGCGGGGCAAGTTCACCACCCAGCAAGACCTCCACAAATTCTCAGACAGCTTTTGGAAATCGAATATGCTGAACTTAGAAATACATTAACACTTAGATTTTTTTCCCAATATTCCAGGACTGCTCACAGAGTTTAATAAACTCTTCCACATCTTCCAGCTGAAAAACATAATCACACATCTAAAATCACTTTCACGTCTCCTGGAACTACTCCAGCGGTCTGTCAGATTTCCTAAAGCACAGGCTATGACACCCGTCCTGCGGAAGCTGGGGTTGAGGGGTGAACAATTTCTGACCTCCATACAGCTGTTTACAGGTCAGAGGCTTGGAACAAAGACCCAGGATCCAGAGGTTGCAGCTGCTCAGGGCGGTTGCTCCTGGGCCCTGAGACTGGCTCAATCCTTCTGTGTCAGTTGGAGTCATAAAGTCCTAATCCTCTCCTCCAAGTCTCATTGTTTTCCATCTATAAAATGGATCAATGGTGGAACCAGTCACATGGGTTGTTCTGGGAATTCAACAAATGTGGGGACAGGCACAGAGCTTAGAACAGTGCCTGGCACACAGTAGGCCCCATGTGTTGGCTTTTACTCCACCAATTTTATTACAATGTAAATGGCACCATGGGCCTGGCCTCTAGTAGTTCCTTAATCATAGAAGATGCTCTTATGGTTATTGTTGTTGACACAGCTGCCTTGCTGGGGGCAGGTCTATGGGTTAGCCCGAGGTGCACAGTGGGGAACCTCCTGGCTGGGGGAGGACTTCATGAGACAGGACGCCGAGGGGTCAGAAACATAGCCTGGGCCTCCCACCCTGTCTGTACAGATGGGCCCGACTATGTGCTGCTGAGGAGCAATCCTGATGATTTCAACGGCATTGTGACAGCTGAGATCGGCTCCCAAGTGGAAATGGAGTGTATCTGCTATTCTTTCCCGGATCTCAAGTACCACTGGATCCACAACAGCTCCCTTCTGAACTTCTCAGATGCAAAGATGAACCTCTCGAGTCTTGCCTGGGAGCAGATGGGCCGTTACCGATGCATTGTGGAGAACCCCGTGACAGAGCTGATCATGTACACGGACGTCAGGATCCAGGCCCCCCGTGAGTGCAGCAGCTCCCCATCCAGGCTCACACTCTGCACATCTCCCTGCCTCCATGCCCTGCTAGGCAGTGCCCACCCTCAGGAGTGCCACCTCCACCCTGCCATGACATGCTCACAACTTCTGGGTGAAATCTCCCAGTTCTCTGAGGTCTGGGTCCAAAGCTGCCTCCTCTGTGAATCCTCTGGAGTCCTCAGATCAGAGTCAGGGTGACTCCCAGGGGGATAAGAGTAGCAGACATTGGCTGAGCACTTACTACGTGCCCGCCTTTGTTCTAACCTGTGTGACCCTCACCATTTCTCTATGGAGTAAGTGAATGTGATTAGCATCACCTCCATTTTACAGGTGAGAAAACTGAGCCCCATGGAGTTTGAGTGCTTATTCAAGGCTCTATTGCTCCATAACCCATGGAAGAGGTGGAATTCAAGCCCAGGCAGGCACAGCCTACGCCCTCAACTGCTCCTCTCAGCTGCTCCAAGATGAGGAATTAGAAAGACGCAGGGACAGGATGGGTGGAGGGGGAGTAGAGATTTGGCATGGCCATGGCATCAGAAACTTGGCTTGGGAGTGAATTTATAAATGGGGAAAGCATCTTCTCAGCAACCATGTGTCCAGTCTTCTGCATCAAGGAGATAGACTGACATGCTCAGGGAGAGAGCAGAGGAGTGCGGCAGGTAAACGCAGGGGCTCTGCAGCCCAAGGTTCTGGGTCCAAATCCCCACTCTTCTGCTGCCTGTCTCCATGAACCCAGGACAAGCAGCTCCATCGTTCTGAGACTCAGTTTCCTCAACTGTAATGAAAGGATAAGAATCCCTGCAGGAAAAGGGTGCTGTGAGATAAAATGAAACTGTGCAAGAAAGTACAGGAGACGTTACAGGATGTGGTCTGCAGACTTTACTTCAGCCACACTACTTCCTAAGCACCTACTATGCACCAGACACGATGTGTGCATGCAGCCCTCTGAGTCATTGATTCATGTTTTTCTCTTCCCCTGGACTACAAGCTTCAGGAGGGCAGAAGCTGGGCAAGCATTTTTTTTTTTTTTAACAGTCTTGCTCTGTCACCCAAGCTGGAGTGCAGTGGTGCAGTCTCGGCTCACTGCAACCTCCACCTCCTGGGCTCAAGTGATTCTCCTGCCTCAGCCTCTTGAGTAGCTGGGATTACAGGCACATGCCACTGTGCCCAGCTAATTTTTCTATTTTTACAAAATAGAGTAGAGATCGGGTTTCAACATGTTGCCTAGGCTGGTCTTGAACTCTTGACTTCCGGTGATCCACCCTGGGCGAGCTTTCTGTTTTCCATTTGTCCTCAGTGCTTGGTACAGTGTGTAGCACATAGTTGGTGCTCAGTGAACATTTATGCAATGAGTTAATGACCCTGTGTCACACACCCCTCTTCGGTCACTGTCTCTCTCCTTATGAGGGTTTATTCTTCTCTATTCACTTATGGTTGCTTGCAGTGTGAGACATCTCTTTGCCTAATTGTCCACTGTCCACTTCCCAGCTAGAATGTCAGGCCCATGGGTGCAGGGAGTTTGTTTTGCTGGCTGCTGAATCCCTCATACTTGGAACAGTGCTTTGCTGATAATAGATGTTGACAAATCTTTGAAGAACGGATATGTGAGTGGGTGAAGAGATGAGTGAATGCATGAATGGGTCAATCATGGTCCTGACCCCCAGGTGTCCTCTCACTCCAGGGATCTTACCTGTTGCCCACAGAGATTTCTCCATCTCAGGATCCATGGTGATGTTCCTCATCATGCTGACAGTGCTGGGTGGTGTCTACCTCTGTGGAGTCCTGATCCATGCTCTGATCAACCACTACTCAATCAGGTGCCCTCATTGCTCTGGGACAAGGGTGGGATGTTGGCTGGGGGCTGGGACTCAGGAGCCAGCCCTCCCTCCAGAGGGGAAGCAGAGCCAAAGGGAAAGGGATAAGTCAGGAACTGGGTTGTCAGGGATCATCTGGGGCAGACAGATCAGCCCCCAGGACCTGAAGCTGATGGGAGCAAGAGATGGTTTAGAGCCAGCCATGGTTCTAAATAGCTGTGGGGTTTCTTCTAGCAACTTCCCTTCTCTTTGTGTTTAAAAGGGATATTAAGGTTTACCTAGAGGGACAGGTAAAAAAATGAGACGTGTACATGTCAATTCCTGGTAGATAGTCATCCTTTGCTACCAAGTGAAGTTGGGGAAACAGGTATCAGCTGTCAACTATGCAGGGAGAAGAGATTGGGCGGTGGGATGGTTAAGGTCTGGGTTCAAACCCCAGCTCTGCTACCTGTAGGCTAGGTTACCTTGGGTAGGTCACTTCTCCTTATAGCTCATCCTCAGCCCAGCTGAAGAATGCAAGGAGCAACTCCTGCCTGAAGGGTGATGTGGGGATTAGAGACACATCTTGGAGGAAAAGGGGACTTGCAGCATTCTCAGCATAGAGTAGACCACAGTTTCTCAACATCAGCACTATCAGCATTGGGACCATAATTCTCTGATGGGGAAGAGGAGGTAGTAAGGCTGTCCTGTGCATTGTGGGACATTTAGCAGCATAACTGGCCTTTTTCCGTTAGATGCTAGTAGTAACAACCACCACCACCCCAGTTCAGAAAACCAAAAATGTCTCTAGACACTACGAAGATCACATGGAAGGGAACTTTGCCATGGTTGAGAGTCAGTGGAGTAGATGTTAGAAAGTGCAGTGATGCTTGGGAGGATGGTGACGTTAAGGATGGAGATAATGGTACCAATGGTGATTGTGGTGATTATAGTGGGAATGGCAATGATGATGGAGACCAATAGTGGAAATGGCATTATTGTAATGGTGATGGTGGTGATGATAGTAATGGTGGTGATAGTGATGGTGGTGATGATGATGATGATGATGACAAAGATGATGCTAGTGTTGCTAGTGATGGTGGTGACATTGGTAGTGATGGTGATGATGACAATGGTGATGATGATGGCCATAATGGTGGCAATAGTATTATGGTGATGATGATGGTGATGGTGGTGCTAATGATGGCGGTAACAAATGCAGTGCTGATGGTGATGATTATGATGAAGCACAATGCCTATGTTTTTCTGTGAGCTCTGGGGTGACAGGCAGGCCTCTGAGCCTTAAAAACAATCCTAGACCAAGGGTGCAGCTGGGTCAGCAGGTTGCATCATTGTGCCCAGGAGGAAGCTGTTTCTTAGGGGATTTTTCCAGAGTCAGGGAATGCATCTCCTTCCTACTAAAACTGTAGTAGGAGCATCAGATGGAACTACTTGAGCCCCCTGGTCTAGGAAGGAGAGCCCTCATCTCTTGGGGCCAGTCTCCTTCACCTGAGATCAACATGCCTAGTGACAGCTCAATCCTCAAGGACTCTCACATATGTCTAGGTGTCCTGCAGAACAAAACTTTTGTTTATTGAGCTAATTTTCTTTTTTCTTTTCTTTTTTATTTTTTAGACGGAGTCTCGCTCTGTCGCCCAGGCTGGAGTGCAGTGGTGCGATCTCAGCTCACTGCAAGCCTCCCGGGTTCATGCCATTCTCCTGCCTCAGCCTCCCGAGTAGCCGGGACTACAGGCGCCCGCCACCACGCCCAGCTAATTTTTTTGTATTTTTTTTAGTAGAGACGGGGTTTCACCATGTTAGCCAGGATGGTCTCGATCTCCTGACCTCGTGATCCGTCCACCTCAGCCTCCCAAAGTGCTGGGATTACAGGCATGAGCCACCGCACCCGGCCTTATTGAGCTAATTTTTATCTAAAATTTTAAACTAAATGAAAATGTAATTGAAGCATAAACTGTGAGATCAAAATTATATTGAAAGTTCATCTAATCGAAAGATTAAACATTAAGTAAGATTTAGTGCCTGTTTCATCTAATATTAAACTGAATTTAAACTGTGAAGAAATGGCCAGCCATGGTGGCTCATGCCTGTAATCCCAACACTTTGGGAGGCTGAGGCAAACAGGTTACTTGAGCCCAGGAGTTCGAGACTAGCCTGGGCAACATGGTGAAACCTCATCTCTACAAAAAATACAAAAGTTAGCCTGGAGTGGTGGAGTGCTTCTGGAGTTCCAGCTACTCAGGAGGCTCAGGTGGGAGGATCTCTTGAGCCTGAGCGGCAGAGGCTCAGTGAGCCGAGATCGTGCCACTGCCTTCTAGCCTGGGCAACAGACACCCTGTATAAAAAATAAATAAATAGGCCAGCCGCGGTGGCTCAAGCCTGTAATCCCAGAACATTAGGAGGCTGAGGCGGGCGGATCACCAGGTCAGGAGTTCGAGACCAGCCTAGCCAACATAGTGAAATCCCGTCTCTACTAAAAATGAAAAAAATTAGCCAAGCGTGGCGGTTGTCACCTGTAATCCCACTTACTCGGGAGGCTGAGACAGGAGAATCACTTGAGCCTGGGAGGGGCAGGTTGCAGTGAGTTGAGATCACACCATTGCACTCCAGCCGGGGGGACAGTGTGAGACTCCGTCTCAAAAATAAATAAGTAAATAATCTGTGAAGAAAAGGCCTGTAACATGAATTAACCAATATGGTAGCCACTAGTCATATGTGACTAAGTTTAAAATGAATTAAAATTAAATAAGTAAAAAATCCAGCTCCTCAGTCACACCAGCTTGTGGCTATGAGTATTGGACAGTGCCAATATAGACCATTTCGTCATTGCCAAAAGTTCTACTGGACAGCACTGCTGTAAACCAATTATGTAGAATGTTCTTAAAGAGTAAAAACAAAACCAAACAAAACCAGAAAAAGTAGAAAGAGACAACCCTCCTCTGTCCCTCACCCCAACTCCAGGAACTATGCTGCATGGGAAGAGAAGAGAGCTCGAGATGGAAACAGAATTCTCATATTCAGGAAAGAGCAGAGAAAAGGGGATTGCAAAAGCAGATGGAGAGAGTGGCCATGACATTGTGCGAAGGGGCTCAGGTCAAGGGCAGAAACAGAATAATATGATGGTATTAATAATAACCTCTGAGATTTTATGACGTGCTTATTGTGTACCAACCCTTCTTCCAACGTATTTACTAGTAAGAGCTTACTTTATCCCCATAGGAGATATCCCTGTGAGGTTGGGACCAGTATTAGTTCCATTTTACACATGGCAAGTAAAGCACAGACAGGCTGACTCCCTGCTATCTCAGTGTATGGTCAATGTTGTAGGCTCCTTTGCTAAGGGACCATGTAATAATCATAAATAGGCTCAATATCTAAATACTAGACCTCGCCTGGGAGGTCAGCGAGGTCTTGGAAATGCAGGGTTGTTGGCTAGTCTTCAAGAGAGGTCTCAAGACAAAAGGTCTCAGAGAATTCAGCTGAGAAGGGGTGGGCCCCTGCATTAGGGTGGGCTCCTCCCTGGGAGCAGCCCCTCCTGGACCTGGAAGCACATTCTTCAGAAGGGCTGCAGAAGGTGCCAGAGTTTGGAGTGGGGCAGAGAACTCATGTGGACAGGGCTCCAGGGTCCCTCCTCATTCCCCTAAGAGCAGGGCCATTTCTGTTTTACAGAATGGACTCCCTCCAGGGGTGCATTTTTGCTTTAGTGGGCCCTCCTCTAGAAAAATATTAAAAATTATATTTTACAACTCTGTTGATATAAACATGTATAAAATATAGGGTGGGTTGTATTCAGTTTTTTTCTTCTGATTTTAGAAGAAATTGAAACATTTTTGTGAGCCCTAAAAGTATAATGGGCCTTAGTGCCTCTGTCCATAATGATCCTGCTTCCACTTGAATTTCTTCAGATGAAAAGTTTCCAGGGGTTTCTATCCTTGTGTTCAAAGCCATTGATGGAGACTGAATGAGGGACAAATGAATGAGTCACTGAGTTGACTTAATAGAGACATCCAAAGTTTCACTTTGGATGATGAGGTTGATATTAAGTCAACCTCAGTGCCTCATTCATTTGTCTCTCATTCAGTTTCTCGGTCCCCCCACATTTCACCAAGCTCCTGGCTTTATTCTTGGACCTCTGATGAACAAAAGATGAACAAACTGCTTTCCCTGCCCTCAGTAATGTCACAGCTACCACGATCCAGCCCCCTCCTTTCAGCTCCCCTTCTCCCTCCCCCAAAGATCACCCTGGAGTTACTCATATTTTAATCATGATTGGATCTGGATACCACCCAAAAAGGCACAGGAGTGGCATTTCCTAGAATAAATGGTGGGGCAAGAGGGAGCTGAGGAGACACACAGCATACGTGTATGCATTTTCACTAAATTGTCTAAAGACTTTAGAAGATACATCTTAAATTATCTTAGTATTTAGATACTGAGCCTATTTATGATTATTATATGGTCGCTTCACCAAGGAGCCTACAATTTCGACCATACAGTGAGATAGCAGGCAATCGGCCTGACTGTGCTTTACTTGCCATGTGTAAAATGGGACTAACACTGGTCCAAACCTCACAGGGATATCTCCTATGGAGATAAAGTAAGCTCTTAGTAGTAAATACCTTGGAACAAGGGTTGGTACACAGTAAGCACTTCATAAAATCTCAGATATTATTATTAATGCCATCATATTATTCAATGTGCAATTCTAAACTGATTGTGATAAGCTCAAGAAAGTTCAAGGGTATTTCAGAGTGTATCTGAATCATCTCATCTTCCACCACCTGGAAGAACCCCCCTGGCCTGGCAGAACCACCTCCATGCCACTGTCCCATTCCTTTCAAAGGCGCCATGGTCTCTATGGTCTGAGGCCTCCCGTCTGATGTGAGAGCAGGGGTCTGGAATCGGAGAAGCCAGGCTGGGACTATTGGCATCTGTTATGTTCTGGCTGTGTGACCTGGAGCAAGTAACATCACCTCTCTGTACCCTCATTTCTTCATCTGCAAATGGGTTAAAGTATCTGTCTTGCTTGGCTGTTGGGAGGGTTAAAGATAACCCTGTCATAAGCTATAGTGCCTGGCATATAATTGGTGTGAAGTAAATTACTATTATTACCTCCATCATTGTTGTGATCACTCGTAATTAGGCCAGCAGTGCCAACTCCTTCCTCAGCTTCACCCGGCCTCTTTCCCCCCCACACAATGGTATCTTCCTCCAGTGTTCTCGGAAATCTTTAAAAGTATGGAGATGTTGAGGACTCTCGGTGCAGAGGTGAAGCCCTCAGACCATCTCCTCCATAGGGTCCCATGTGAGGAGGACTTGGGCTTGGACTTGGTGGGAAGTTGGGCCCCTTCACCTCTCTCTACCCAGGACTCTCCCATGTTTCTTAGGGACCTGAGATGTGGCTTCTTCCCTGATTTCTCCCCATAGGACAAATCGGGCTCCATGAGTGTCCACCTCAGACCTGAGGACAAGACCAGAAGGGCAAGCAGGTGAGGAGAGGGTGATGGAGAAGGGCTGGGGGTCCCCATAGGGCCAGCGAGGCTGAAAAGGGTCTAGGGTCTCTTTGGAGGGTACTGGCAAGAGAGGGACCCAGCCCAGTCAACGGAAGCCTGGAGATGGAGGCTCCAGTAGGAGGTCTACAGACCCCACCCGGGACCTGAAGATGATGTCGTGGGTAGCTTGGCCATTGGGCGCTTCATCTGCCAGTCAGAGCTGGCCAATGGGGTGCAGGTCGGGGCAGGCCATGCGCAAAGCTGGGCTCTAATTCCAAGCGCCTCCTCCCTCAGCTCCTGCTCTTCCAGCTTCTCAGATTTCTTCACCCATGGAATCAACAGCGATGCTGTAAACTTATGGCCAAGGGGTGCCAATCAGTGGTTGTTTCACTCAGTGCCGGATGAGAGAGGAGACCTCAGAATCAGGCAGGGATTAAATTCCAGCCCTGCCCTGAGTACCTGAGCGACCTGAGCGACCTGAACGCAGCCCCAGTGAGGCTCCCTCACCTGGATGCACAGTGGAACTATCAAGTCAGCATGATTAGCACATCCGTCAGCTCAAATATTTAATTTTTTTTTTTTTTTTTTTGGTGACAACATTCAAACTCCTGTCTTTTAGCCATTTTGAAATATTTAATACATTATTCTGTTATTTGGAACAACACGGATGAACCTAGAGAACGTTATGTTGAGTGAAATAAGCCAGGTACAGAGAGACAAACACTCTACGATCTCATTAAATTTGGAACCTAAAAGAGTCGACCTCAGAGAAGTAGAGAAGAGAATGGTGGGTACCAGAGGCCGGGGTGGGGAGTGTGGACCGATTGGATGGAGAAAGGGAGAGTTTGGTCATCAGGCACCCATTTTCAGTTAGACAGGAGGAACAAGCTCTGATGTCCTGTTGCACAGCATGGAGGGCTGTTAATTCTACAGCAATCAGCCTCGGGCTTCTTTGCTGGAGGGGTTGTGAACCCTCAAACAAGCCTGAGTCTCTGCAGTTTCTCACTTGGGGATGTTGATCTCGGAGTACTCACAGCCGATGGCCTCCTGCTCCTGTGGGTACTGAGGCCTCACTTTGTGGAAGCTGAGGGATGCATACCGGATCTCTCCTTCCTCTGGGGAGGGGGTGGCCAGGGCTGGCGGAGCATGGTGTAGGGGGCTGCCATCTGCCGGGGATTCAATCAGGGGTCCCTGAATGGAGGAAGAGAAGGGAGTCAGAGCAGAGAAGTGGGGCCAGCATGCACCAGAGAGCATCCAGGAAGGAGGCCCAGGAGTTCCTTCCTCCATTCATCCCATGTGCACTTTGTTGAAATCTCTTTAATACGTTCCGCTAATGTTTAATACTCAATTATCACCTTATTTGGTGTTTACGAATCTCATTAACTTCCAACAACAATTGCATAGTAAGATATTATTACTGTCTCCATTTTATAAATTTGAAAACTGAGGTAGAAATGGTTAAATACCCTGTGCAAACTCCCTCTTATACCAGGACCCAATCCAGTCAGTTCCTTCTGACCCCAAAGCCTGGAGTCCTGCTGAGGCCTCCTGTGAGTGAGTTCCTGAGCTGGGTGCTGGATGGACTGTGGTGGACATGGTAGGCATGGGCTCGGACCTCCTGCATCTCACTCTTTAACTGAAAGAGATGGCAATAAATGACTGCCAAACAAATGAATATCTGTGTGTGAATTATGATAAGACGGGCAGGAAGAAGGCAAGTGAGAGAGAATTCAGGGCCTTGATTCAGATGTGGCACCTGCCCTTGAGAAGCTCACAGTTTGGTGGTGTGGGGAAGACAAGTCAGTAAAATAAATTATATCCCTCTTATAGGAAGAATAATGACCCCTCCAAAATGTCCATGCCCTAATCCCCTGGAACCTGTGGATCTGTTACCTTACATGGCTAAAGGGGCTTTACAGATGGAATTAGGTTAAGGATATTGAGATGGGGAAGTTATCCTGGATTACTTGGGTGGACCCACTGGAATCACAGGGGTCCTTACAAGCAGTGAAAGGAGGAGGGCATAGATAGATTGGAAGACGCCAGGCTGCTTGCCTTGCAGACAGAGGGAGGGTCCTGAAGCAAGGAATGAAGGTGCCTCTAGAAGCTGGAAAAGGTGAGAAAGCGCATCCTCCCCTGGATCTTCCAGAAGGAACCGGCCCTGCCTGCCAGTGCCTTGATTTTAGCCCAGTGACACCCATTTTGGGGTCGTGACCTTCAGAACTTTAATCCATGTGTGTTGTTGGAAGCCAGGAAATGCGTGGTAATTTGTCACAGCAGCCACAGGAAACTAATACAGACTCACAGGGTGGAGAGTGACAGAGGCTGCCTGGCAGGCTCCTCCTTCATCTCCGAGCCTCCCTGCTACTCCCCTGCACAGCAGATGCTCCATGGAACTGTTTGTGATTTCACTCCCTCATTCTGTCTTGATTACTCAAATGAACATTCACACACACGCACTACATCTCAGCACTGCTATTATCAAGGTCACCGTGACCACTGCTTGGCTGAGTCCAAATGTCCGTCTTGCAGTCTTTTCCTTCCTGGACTTTGCAACAGCAGAGGACCCAGCTGCTCACCTTCCCTACACAGAAGCCCTTCTTGACTTAACTACAGGACATCGTGCTTTCTGGCTCCATCTCACCTTCTTGGCAGCCCTTTTGCCAGATGCTCCACGTCTCCCTGACCCTAAATATCAGAGCAGCCCTGAGCTCTTCTTTACTTTTGCTTTGCGATCTCATCCACTGTGTTGTCTTCATGCCATCAATAGGCTGACAACTTCCAAATTTACACCCAGCCCTCTCCCCTCTGCTGACTATAGTCCTTGATCCAATAGTATACTTCAAACCCACACATTCTTGTCGAAAGGCACAAAAATTGCAACCTATTCTATCTGAACTCCTCCTTTTTTCCCCCATATCTCTTTTTTTGCACAATCTTTTCTGCCTCAATGACTGACACCTCCATTCTACCCATGGCTTGGGGCAAAAATCTGGAAGTCTTCTTGCTCCCTCTCTGTCATTCACATTGTACACCCAATCTATTGGCAATTCTCATAAGTCTAACTTCAGAATTTACCCAGAAGACAGCCATGTCCACCACCGCTGCCATCCTGGTTCCAGCCAGCACCACTTCCTGCCTGGGATGTTCACCAGCCTCCTCTCTATCTTCTCTGCTCTGTCTTTCCTCTACCACACACAGTCTCTTCTGCACACAATGGCCAGAGGGATCCCATGAAAATGAAAGTTGATCATGGTCTTTTGCACAAAACTCTACAAATGCTCACAGTGCCCTGTGCAGCCAGACACGATTCACACACAGGCTCAACTTCTCCAAACTCATTTCCTGTTCTTGGCCCTGCTTCCCTATGTCTAATCACACAGATGTCCTTGTGGACCCTCTCACTGGTCCCTCCTGTGCTTGAGCCTCACCCTGTTCTTCCCTCTGTCTGGAATGCTCTTCAATCTCACAGTCAGTGTCAGATCTGAGCCTCCTTTATTCCTGTGCTCAAACATCACTAACAGAAACACAAGTCGTCCTACAGAATGGTAGAAAATATTTTCAAGCCATACATCGGAAAAAAGTTTTAATATCCAGAATATATAAAAAAAACCTCTTAGAACTCAACAACAGAGAAACAACGCAGTTTCAAAAATAGGCTTAAACTCTGATAGACTTTATCTAAAGGTGATATACAAATCAAAAGAAGCATATGAAAACATCACTAATTATTAGAAAATGCAAATCAAAGCCTTAATGAGATATCACCTCACACGCATTAGGATGGCCACTGTCAAAAACAAAAGAAAACCAAAAAGTAACAAGCGTTGGTGAGGATGTGGAGAAATGGAAACCGTTGTGTGACATTTGTGGGAATGTAAAATAGTGAAGCCACTGTGGAAAACAGTATGGCAGTTCCTTAAGATATTAAAAAACAGAATAATCATAGAGTCCAGAAACCCTACTTGTGGATATACACCCAAAAGAATGAAAAGCAGGATATTGAAAAGATATTTGCATGCCCGTGCTCATGGCAGCATTATGCACAATAACCAAGAGGTGGAAGCAAGCCAAGTGTACATCAACAGATAAATGGATAAAGAAAATGCAGTAAACATACACACAATGCAGTATTAATTACCCTTTAAAAAGAAGGAAATCTTGTCACACCTTACAATGTGGGTGAACCTTGAGGATATACGTTAAGTAAATCGTCCAGTCACAAGATGAGCAATACTGTATGATTTCACTTATATGAGGTATCTAGAGTAGTCAAATTCATAGGAAAATAAAGTAAATTTGGTGGTTTCCAGTGGCTGCAGGAGGATGAAGAGGGTGGGAGGGAAAGGGCAGAGTTATTGTTCAACGAATGTGGAGTTTCAGTTTTGCAAGATAAAGAGTTCTAGAGATCTAGCACAACCATAAACTTAATAAAGTTTAGGTGGTAAATTTTATGTTATGTGTTATTTTCCACCGTAGATGGTTGGATGGATGGATGGATGGATGGATGGATGGATGGATGGATGGATGGACTGGTGAGTGGATGGATGGATGGATGAATGGATGGATGAATAAACAAAAATAAACCCACAAGCCTTCTCCTTGGAACTTCCTATTTCTTCTACATTGCATTTTCCCTAAAGTATATATCTATCTTTATATTATATTCATTTGTGTTTTATTAGTTTTGATTGGTTGATTGGTTTGGCCATATCCCTCTGTATAGAATTAAACTTCGATGAGCCCAAGGTTTTTAAATGTTTTCCACAGATGGGTCGCTGGCACCTATAGTACTCTTCTCGTAGGAGATGCTCTGTAACTTTTCCTGAATGAATTAATGAATGAAGGGATGGATGTTACTCTGCTACTTGAAACCTTCCACAGGCTTCCAGTCACATTCAATACAATCAATAAATGATGAGTGTGATATTTATATCAGAGCATGAAGGATGAATAGGAATCAGGGAGTGCGGAGAAAAAAGCATCTGAAGAGGAGGAACAGCCAATGTGAAGACGTAGAGACACAAATAACCTTGTTGGTGATGACACTGGAGTCCAGCGTTGATGGAGCATGGAGCAGAGGCAGGAGTGGCTGGAGGCGGGGCTGGGATTGAGGCAAAGCCAGGGAGGCCCTTACCCAGAGCACAAAATTAAAAGGGTGCCCCAAATCTCAGCAATGAAGATGAATACAATTTTAACGCAATATTTAAAAAATCAAAATTAATATAAAAAGTCCATGGAAAGGCTGGGCACGGTGGCTCACACCTATAATCCCAGCACTTTGGGAGGCCGAGGCGGGTGGATCACCTGAGGTCGGGAGTTTGAGACCAGCCTGACCAACATGGAGAAACTTCATCTCTACTAAAAATACAAAATTAGCCGGGCGTGGTGGCTCATGTCTGTAATCCCAGCTTCTCGAGAGGCTGAGGCAGAATTACTTGAACCCGGGAGGTGGAGGTTGTGGTGAGCTGAGATTGCACCATTGCACTTCAGCCTGGGCAACAAGATCAAAACTCTGTCTCAAAATAAATAAATAAATAAATAAATAAATACAAAAAATTCACGGAGAACAAAGATTTAAATAAACCCAGATTAGTGACAGTGCTCTGCTGAGCCAAATGGAACTTGAAGCAAAAGCTATTCAACATGCAGAGGAACCAGACAGTGATGGCTGCGGAATGGTCCCTCCAGGCCGGGAAGGGGAGGCAAGAGGCAGGGAGGTGAGGAGGTCCCAGACAGAGATCCAGAGGCTTCAGCAGTGAGACGGGTCAGGATGGGATGGGGAGGGCAATGAAAGCTGTTCTTAGGAGGAAAAAGTGGACAGGACGTGATTTTTCAGCTGTAGGGGAAGAAAGGAAGGACAGAGAGGAGGTAATCCCCTTCCATGCCTGGCCTGGGAGAAAGCAGGGGAGAAGGGCTGTGATTCAATGCTCACTGACCTGAGAGGCTGAGCCCCTGACGGTGTTTGCCTCCTCCATGCCTGTATCTCCCACGCCCGCTGCTGGCCTTGCCGATTGCTTCCTGCAGGACCTCACTCTGAGTGAAGAGACCAGAGAGCCTTTCAGTGTGGTCAGATCGGGGTGCAGTGGGCAGACCAACCCCTGCCCTGTATTTCCTATTGGGGAGCTGGAGGGGTAACTGAGGTGGGAGGAGGGTGGTCCAGTCCCAGAGACCCCAATGTCGAAAACAGAGGCTATTTTCTCCTGGGCAGTGGTGTCTGAGGTTTGCCACAGACATGGAGCCCCACAAACACGGGCGCTCGTGAAATTCTCACCATGCAGCCATGACCTCATTCTGGACCTTGCTTCAAGCTCTTGACCCATCCAGGTCCTTCCAGCTCTGGCTTCAGGGATTCTGTTCCCAGCCTGCCCTCCCCCAAGGCTCTTCCTCCCCAGGGTCAGTGCTCACACAACGAAGATGACGCAGAAGGACAGGAAGACCAGGGCTGTGGCTCCAGCTCCCCCGACCGCCCCTAGCGTCACTCCTGATATAGGCCTCATTTTGCCTGAGGATGGATTGGAGTTGTTTTGGGGTTTACCCTCCAAGAACTGGGCCTCTTCTCCTCCCACTCCCTGTAGGGCCCCAGACTTGGGTACCCCAGTTCCGCTTCCTGGACACAAAGAACAAGGACGGGAGGGGACTTCTCCTGAGGTCACTGAGGCGTGAGAGTGCTGGGTGCAGTCTGCCTTTATTTAAAATTTTGATTAGTGTTCACCATGGAATTATTTTACAATAATTTTTAATTTTCAAAAAGATAATCACATAGCAATATTATTTCTCTTGCTTGCTGAGTTGTTTTATTTTTGGTTCTTAAACTGTGTGCCCAAAGTGAGTGCCTCACTTACCTCACACTAGTCCAGGCACTGGAAAGCAAGGCCCTTGTCTCCCCAAACACACTTGTCCAGGACCCAGCTCCTCCCCTCCAAGATCAACTCCTCTCCTCTCCCCACCCCGCACTCACTGCTTGGCAGGAAGAGGACTGTGATGCTGTGGGTGGCAGGGAAATTCCAGGTCTCCCAGCTGGACCCTGAGGGTGGGACAGGTGTGTTCTCCTCCTCCAGCCCCTCCCCTACCCACCTGTGTACTCGTTTTGCAGGGAGAGGCTCAGGGAAATGTGCTGGGAGCCTAGAGGGTTCTGAGCTCGGCAGGTGAATTCCCCTTCATCCTTCACATGCACTCGAGGCAGCTCCAGCACCCCAAGGTTCGAGGACTGTGAGGGGCTCAGGGTCAGGCTTCCCCAGGTCCAGCTCAGCCTGGCAGGGGGATTGCTGTCGACAGCACAGACGAGGTGCAGAGACTGGCCCTCCAGGACTGAAAAGGCTGAGCCATTCCTCAAGGTTGTGGATGCTGTAGAGAAAGAGACAGAGGGGCAGAGGGAGACAAAGTGATCGAGGCAGGGAGGAAGGATACAGAAAGAGACTGGTGAATGGAACAGACACTGATACATGCTGAAGTGTAGGGACATATGCACGTTCACCACTCACTGTTGGGGATGTAAACTTGTCCATCTTTAATTAGAACAATTTCACTGTATCTTTCAAAATCAGAAAGATATATGACACTGCTATATTTTGCTTTTAGGACTTTATTCCATACACTTAGATATTCCTTGTGGGAGTAGATACAACGTTATTCCTTGCAGGTTCGTGCTGTAGGATAAAATTAGTGCCATGATCTTCCATTAGGAGATGCCACAAAATCAGAGACTATTCAGAGAGTGGAATCACACACAGCCCTAGAGGAGAGTGCAAACAGTCTCACTACTGACATCAAACCACCTCTGAGACCCTGCAGGTGCACAAACCAAGGCTCAGGGCAGCCTGGACAGACACTGATTGATTCTGGGGACAGACTCTGCTGTGCATTACACATTTTTGCCCATGTGACTATAGTATGTATCCAAAAGAATATAGCTCAGAACTATTGGTGAAAATAAAAGGATGAGGTAGGAGGCGTATTCAGGAGCTGGAAGATAAGAGGCCTCAAATCTTTATGCTGCTGTGTGAATGTCCCTCTGCCCTTGCTGTGGGGCCAAAATAGGTGTGTGTGTGGAGGAGTTCAAGGGGAGTGAGGGGGTGATGAGAAGGTGCTCAGGTGGCCACAAGGCTGAGGATGAGGGAGGGGGGGCCCGGGGCTCACCCACAAAGGGGTCTCAGGTCACCAGGGTGAGTTCAGGATGAGGAGGGACCTGGCTCTCCTCTGAGTTGAAGGCTCTGCTCCTCCAGCCCCAGGGAGAGGGCTCCGTCCTACCTGTGCCATCTCCTTGGAAGACAGTCATGGTCAAGTTCTGAGGAGGGTCTGGAACAGAAAGACACGGAGACCCCCATCACTTTGAGGGCTGGGGACACTGACCCTGTCTCCCCAGGAGCCCCATAAATGGGGAAGGTGGAGTCAGCATCCTCCTGCCCCCCAACTCCCAGCCCTGATTCCAGGACCCAGACCGAGTGTCTGGGTCCCACATCCAACTGGCCTCAGGGAATCCCAATCAGGGACCTGGGCGTCCTGGCCCAGAACTCACAGGACACGTTGAGTCGGACAGCCCTGGTCGTTGTCACGCCGGCCCCAGGCAAGGTCACCTGACAGGTGAGGCTAGTGCCATGGTCCTGGGGCTTTGGGATGAGGCTGAGCATCGAGGAGCGGGTGATAGTGGGGTCCAGGGAGGACACGGAGGCCCCCATCCAGGTGATTGTTGGGGGCTTCCCCTGTTCACAGGCCCAGGGCACAGAGCAGGTCAGGTTCCTGGGGTGACCAGACTCCAGGATCCCCGGGATGGAGAAGGCAGGCATGTGAGTCAGGGCTGGCGATGAAAGGGAGATAGGCAAAATGAGGGTGTTGGGGTCTGAAGTGTGGTGCTGAGGAGGCTCAGGCTCTGGTCTTACTCCTCCCCTGAGCCAGACATGCTTCACCTCCAATTCCCTCCCTGGATGGGGGTCCAATCTCAGCCCTACCCTGCGGCCCTCAGGCCTTCCCCTCTGGCTGGTCCTAGAGCCGGAGATTTACCTGCCACATGCACAGAGAGCTTGTCATATATGTAGTTCCATTTCCTGCTTCCTCTCTCCACCTGGAAGTAGTACTTCCCTGAATCCCCCTTCCTGGCATCTCTGATACTCAAGGAGCAGTTGTTGGTTTGTGGGTCCCCAAGGAGGAGGAATCGACCTTGGGTATCCTCTTGCACTTTTCCACTTGGGGTGTTTGTGGCCACTGGAATATCCCACGGTATATCGGCCCCTTCCTTGAACCAGGATCCATAAACAGGGCTAGAGGCAGTCCAGTTGTAATGGGGGTAAAGGACACTGCAGGGCACATAGATACACAGGCCCTCCTGCACAGTCACTGACTCTGGAACCTCCAGCCTGTATCTTGACAGTAGGTCCTGGGACGCTGTGGAGAAACGAGAGTCAGCCCAGCCCCTACTGTCCCTGTCTTCATTTGCCCATAGCAGGGGCAGCAGCATCTCTGAGGCAGTGGCTTCCTGGGCTCCCTGTGTGAGCAGAGAAGGGGGAGGGAGAGGAGGGGCAGGGCTGTGGGACACATGGGGAGCTGGAGAGGAGCTGGAGACCTCAGCCCTGCATGGAAGAGAAACTGCAAACCCACACACTATAGGAACTGGTTCCCTCTGTACAGAGTGAAGGAAACCCTAAAGCTCAGAGACCCTAGAGACCCACCCAGGGAGGAGCAGAGACCGTGTCCCACCTCCTACCTCCGGGCTTCCCTGAAGCACCAGGGCCTGCACCAGACACGTGGGTCCTGCCCTCCCAGCCTCTGGACCATTGTGGAGGTCCCTTCGGTCTTTTGAGCATCTAAATGTGGATCTCCGAGGACCTCAGGGCATGAGAGATGGAGGGGCCATGAGCTGAGTCTCCCTGTCCAGGCTCAGGTGCCTCTGCTGCCCTTGGTTTGCACCAGGAAGTGCTTCCTCCCTGGCCTGGCCTGAGACAGTCATGGGGTTGTGTAGACCTAAGGCTCTCAAGTGGGGAGGACTTAACCCCCCAGGACGTTTGACAATGTGCTGAGATAATTGTTATTGTCTCACTGCATGGGTGGAGCGGGTGCTTCTGGCATCTGGTGGGGAGAGGCCTGGGATGCTGCTAAACCCCTGTCATGCCCAGCACAGGCCCCAAAACAAGGAATCATAAGGCCCCACATGCCACAATGCCAGCGTCAGAGCAGGATGAGGATGTCAGGCCTGTGGGTCAGGGCTGGTGAGGGGAGGGGCTTGCAGGATCAGGAGGGGCATCCGAGGTGTGGTCCTGGAGAAGCTCAGGCTCTGGTCCAGCTCCTCCCCTGAGTCCATCACCCCCAGCCCCCCCCCAGGACATGCGCCGCGTCTCAGCCGTGCCCTAAAGCTCCCATCACATTTGCCTTTGGTCTGTCTTGGAGCCTGTGCCTTACCTGTCACATTCACAGAGAGCTGGTCATGTTTATAACTCCATTTTATATTTCCTCTCTCTACGCGAAAGAAGTATGTCCCTGCATCACTCTCTCTGGTGTCTCTGATGCTCAGGGTACAATCCTTGTTCTGTGGGTCCCCAAGGAGGTGGAATCGGTCCCGAGTCTCCTCCCGCACTGCTCGAGCTGGGTTGTTTGTGGCCACTAGAATGTTCCGGCTTACATGGTCTCCTGCCCGGAACCAGTAGCCATGAACTGGATCGGAGTCAGTCCAGTCATCTTGGGGGTAGGAGAAGGAGCAAAGCACAGAGACACACAGGCCCTCCTGCACTGTCACGGACTTCTGCATCGTCAGCAGGTAATCCTTCTGCTCCTTAGCCCCCACTCTCCCACAGAGCAGGGGTGGCAGCAGTAGCAGCAGCAATAGCATGTGTCGGGTTGGAGGTGCCAGGGTTGCCGAGGTAAGTCTGTTCCTCAGGGTTCTTCTCTCAGGAACTGAGAACTCAAGATTTCGAGGAGGCCCCACAGGAAGTTGGGGGTGAGGTCTGAACAGTGACCTCACAAGAGGAACTTCACACACAGACACTGTCAGGGCAGGGTCACCTCTGGAAGATCCACCGTCCAATACCCCGTCCACTTCTGGGGACCCTGAGGCCAGAGAGGATGAAAGACTCACCCAGATTCCCACCCCATGCAGGGCCCACCCCACCCACTGCCTCCCTCTCAGTGCCCTTCCCCTTGGGCGATATTTTCCACAAGATGAAAATGAATCCCATATGGCCAGACCTATGAATTACAGGCTGTGGATGTCTCTGTAGGTTGGAGGTGACACCAGGATATAAGAGATGAGGGTGCAGGTGGGATGAGCAGGCAACCTCTCCTTCCTCCCTCAGCAGCCATGAGGTGGAGTTCAACACAGCAGAGCTAGACACTGTCCCCAAAGAGTCACTGTGTAGTGGGGAGACACTGAGGCTCCTGATATCTGAGCTCTCCATGGCAGGAGCTTCAGTGGGGGTACCAGGCAGGGTGTGGTCGCTCTACCCTATGCTGGGGAATCAGTCTCCGGAGGACCGAGCAGAGAGACACAGGGTTGTGGAGGTGAGGATTCCATGTGTTGATACACACCAAAGACACAGAGAAGAGCCCAGTTCACAGGAGGCCTGAGAAACTGAGGCTGTGACTGTTGTACAGTGAGGTCTGGAAGGGAGGAACGTTGGATGGGAAGGGACAGATTTCTAAAGGGGCAGGCGTTTCTCTCTCAGCCATGGCTCTCTGGGCATCAGGACGGATTCCTTCACCACTGCTCTCTCACAAGTCCTCCTTACTCCAGAGCATGAGGGGTCTGCTGGCCCTTTGTTCCTGCAGGCTCTGCTCCCAGGGTTTCAGGTGAATAGGAGACCTGGAGCGAGGACACCAGCCCTGGCGTGTCCATGCTCAATGATGGACAGGATTTCATGGGAGAAGAAATGCACCTGAATTCAGCAGAAGATTTTTTGAAACTGTATGGTATGTGCTGGCGGGAAGGTGGCGAAAATCCTGGGAGATTCGCCCTCCTTAGACCCATGTCAGCTTTTCTTGAAACAATGTTTTTTGGGGAAGTGTAATACAAGTAAATAAAAGTGTCACCTAAAAAAATGACTCAGTGATTTTCACCAAATTATCACTGTTCAAGAAATAGAACATCAGAGGATAATTGCCAAATCTCTTCAATGAGATGAAGAAAGAAATTGCATTCATTTATTCAGCCCTGTGTTTCCCCTTCCTATAGGCCACATGCGCTTCCTCCTGAAGAGGCCCCAGCCTCACTTTAATGATAACGGTCTCCTTGCTTTTCTATGTAGTTTTATCATCTGAGCGCACTGCCTTCAATACTATGGCTTTGCATAGGTTTTTCTAAAGACTATTTTTACATAAAAACAACAATCTGTTTTATTTTACTCGGCTTCATGGATCTTCCCATCCCCATGTTGTCCCTTATTTGCCCATAATCTAGAGTAGAGTCAGTCGGCTGTGATAATTGAGAAGGGAAGGTGCAGGATTGGGGCATGCATAGCTGCTCCTCTCCCTGACACCACTAATTTCTGCATTTGCAGCTGGTATCTCATCCTGCAGACCAATCTGCTCCTGGGCCCCCATCCTTGCCATCTCACTTTCTTCCCGTAAGGGCAGTTGCAGCATCTCAGTGGGAAGAAGGGCTCGACCATGGCCCATCTCTTTCCCACGGTCCCCAATTGGCAAAGAAAAGCAGAAAAATGGGAAGGACAGACATGAGGAAGCCACAGAGAATCTGCAAAGGAAGAACGTTTGAACCACATATGACTCAGAGGAGCTGATGGGCCCTCTAGACCCACTTCCACAATTTGGAGAGGAAGATATTAAGGACCAGAGTGACAAGTGCTACAGCTACATGTCTCTCCTCAAAATTCATTTGTAGACCTTTGAACCTCCATGTGATAGTATTAGAAGGCATGGTGTTTGGGTAGGTGGTTTGGATTAGCCTAATAAGATTAGAGCCTGATATGGTTTGGATCTGTGTCTCCACCAAATCTCATGCAGAATTGTAGGCCTCAATATTGAAGGTGGGGTGTGGTGGGAGGTGGTTGGATCATGGGGGTGGATTTCTCATGAATGGCTTACCACCATCTTCTTGGTGCTGTTCTTGTGATAGTGGGTGAGTTCTAACAAGATCTGGTTGTCGTCTGTGTGTGGCATCTCCCCATTTGCTCTATCCTGCTACTCTGGCCATGTGACATGCTGCCTTCCCCTTTGTTTTTTGCCATGATTGTAAGTTTCCTGAGGACTACCCAGAAGCCAAGCAGATGCCAACATCATGCTTCCTGTACAGCCTGCAGAACCATGAGCCAATTATTCCTCTTGTCTTTATAAGTTACCCAGTCACAGGTATTTCTTTATATCAATGGAAGAATGAACTAATACAGAAAATTGGTACAGAGGAGTGGGGCATTGCTACAAAGACACCTGAAAATTTGAAAACAGCTTTGGAACTGGTTAACGGCAAAAGTTGGAAGAGTGTGGAGAGCTCACAAAAAGACAGAAAGATGAAGGAAAGTTTGAAACTTCCTAGAGACTGGTTGAATGGTTATGACTGAAATATTGGTAGTGATATGGACAGTGAAGGCCAAGCTGAAGAGGTCTCAGACGGAAATGAGGAACTTATTGGAAACCAGAGCGATGGTCCATTTTGTCATGCCTTAGCAAGGAACTTGGCTGCATTGTGCCCCTGCCCTAGGAATCTGTGGAGCTTTGAGCATGAGAGTGAAGATCTTCAGTATCTTGTGGAAGAAATGTCTAAGAAGCAAAGCATTGAAGACATGGCCTGGCTGCTTCTAACAGCATATGCTCATGTGTGAGCAAAGAAAGAAATCACTGAAAACTGGAAATTGTATTTAAAAGGGAAGCAAAGTGTAAAAGTTTGGATAATTTGAAGCCTGGCTAAGTGGCAGAAAAGAAAAGCCCATTTTCAGGGGAGGAATTCAAGCAGGCTGTAGTCCCAGAGACCCCAACATTGAAAACAGAGGCTCTTTTTTCCTGGACAGTGGGGCTTGAGGTTTGTCACAGATATGCGGCCCCACAGACAAGAGCACTCATGAAATTCTTCCCATGCACCCATGCTCATCCTCTCCCTTGCTTCATACTCCTGACTCATCCAGGTCCTTCCAGCTCTGGCTTCAGGGATTCTGCTCCCAGGCCACCCTCCCCCAGGGCTCTCCCTTCCTCTCCAGGGTCAATGCTTACATGATGAAGATGACACAAAAGGACAGGAAGACCAGGGCTGGGGCTCCAGCTCCCCCGACAGCCTGCAGCATCACTCCCGGAGGGTTCTGAGCTCTGCAGGTGAATCCCCCTTCATCCCTCAGATACACTTGAGGCAGCTCCAGCAGCCCAGGATTCAAGGGCTGTGAGATGCTCAGGGTTGGGCTCCCCCAGGTCCAGCTCAGCCTGGCAGGGGGATTGCTGTCAACAGCACAGACCAGGTGCAGGGACTGGCTTTCCAGGACTGGAAGGGCTGAGCTATTCCCCAAGGTTGTGGATGCTGTAGAGAAAGAGACAGAGGGTCAGAGAGACAGTGATCGAGACAAAGAGGAATGATACAGAAAGAGACTGGTGGATGGAACCGACACTCATACAGGCTGAAGTGCAGGGACATACACACCTTCTCTGCTCACTGTTGGGGATGTAAACTTGCCCACTTTTAATTGAGAACAACTTCACTTTATCTATTAAAATTAGAAAGAACATATAACACTGCTATATTTTGCTTTTAGGAACTATCCTATGCACTCAGATATTGCTTGTGGAAGTAGATTTATGATTATTCATTACAGTGTTTCTGCAGTATGATAAAATTAGTGCCATGATCTTCCATTGGGAGATGCTACACAATCAGAGTCCATCCATGCAGTGGAATCACACACAGCCCTAGAAGAGGGTGTGGGCAGTCTCACTACTGATGTTGGAGCACCTCTGAGATCCTCCAGGTGAGCAAACCAAGGCCCAAGGCAGCCTAGATGGACACTGGGTGACTCTGGGGACAGACTCTACTGTGCATTTTGAATTTTCGCCCATGTGACCATAGCATGTATCCAAAAGAACGTAGCTCAAAACTATTGGGGAAAAGGAAAGATGAGGTAGGTGGTGTATTCAGGAGATGGAAGAAAACAGGCCTCAAAGCCTGGTCCTGTGTTGTGAATGTCCCCCTGCCTTTGCTGTGGGGCTGAGGTGTGTGTGTGTGGAAGAGTGTTAGGGGAGTGATAGGGAAGTGTAGAGTCATCAGCGGCTTGCAACCTCAACATGGAAAAGCTACAGGCACTCAACTCCAACCCATGAGAGCAGCCACATGGCCTACACCTGTCAAAGCCACAGGCAGAACCACCCACGGGCTTGGGAGCTCACCTCTTGCACCAATGTGCCCAGGATGTGGGACACAAAGTCAAAGATTATTATTAAGCTCTAAGGTTTAATGTGTGCCTGCAGGAATTTGGATTTACATGGAGCATGTTGCCACTTTCTTTGGGGCAATTTCTCCTTTTTGGAATGGGAATATTTCCCCAATGCCTGAACCACCAATGTATCTTGGAATTAAATAACTTGTTTCCTATTTCACAGGCTCATAGGTGGGAAGAACTTGCCTTGAGTCTCAGATGAGACCTTGCACTTTCGGTTGATGCTGGAAAGAGTTAAGATGTTGGGGGACTGCTGGGAAGAGATTATTGTATTTTGCAATGTGAGAAAGAGATGAGATTTGACGAGCCAAGGCAGACTGATAAAGTCTTGATATTTGTCCCCTCCAAATCTCATGTTGATATGTAATCCCTTATGTTGGAGTTGGAGCCTGGTAGGAGGTGTTTGGGTCATGGTGCCCTCCCATGACAATGAATTCTCACTCCATTATTTCACAGAAGAGCTGGTTGTTTAAAAGAGCCTGGTGTCTCTTCTTGCTCCTTCTCTCACCCTGTGGCATGCCTGCTCCCCTTTCACCTTCTGCTATGATTAGAAGTTTTCTGAGGCTTCACTAAAAGCTGAGCAGATGCTGATTCCTTGCTTGTACATCCTACAGAACTGTGAATCAAATAAACCTCTATTCATTCTAAATTACTCAGTCTCAGGTATTCCTTTACGGCAATGCAAAATGGACTAATACAATACTTTAAGTCGTCTCCAGATTATTGATAATACCTAATACAATGTCAACGCTATGCAACTAGTTGTTATAATGTATTTTAATTGTATTATTTTTCATGATTGTGTTGTTGTTCTTATTGGTTTTTGTTTTTTTGAATATCTTTGATCCCCAGATGGCTGAATCCAAGGATATGGAATGGGTGGATATGGAGGGTGCACTGTATTCATTTGAAATGAAGTCACTTGTATGGGTCCTAATTCAATATAACTTCTGTCCATCTAGGAGAGAAGATTAGGACACAGAGACACACAAACCATGTGAGGACACAGAGAGAAGTCAGCAGCTACAAGCCAAGCAGAGAGTTCTCAGAAGGAACCAACTCTGCTGACATGCTCAGCACAAGAACTGTGAGAAAAAAAAATTGTTGTTTCAGCCCCTCGGCCTGTGGCATGTTGTTATGAGAGCTTGAGTGACTAACAAAGTGGATAAGAGAACAAGGACAAGGCGGAGACAGGAACAGCTAGGGGTTACCTCCTCCAGGAGGCCTCTCCTGACTTTCTTCCATTACAAAGAGCTGACTACTCCCTTCCCAGGTCCTGTCCTGAATATCTGTCCAGCATCTGGGTCACTTAAGAGACCTCCAGTGCTTTTCTTTTTTTAAGAGTCTTCATTTACCAACTTGCAGTCCCTGGAGCTCATATGCCATGTAAGATTCACCTCCATCTACCCTCTTTAACTCAGCATCTGGTTGGTACTCCCGGTGCATGGAGGTTGAGGGATGAGTTCCTTGTCTCTCCATGACCAAAACAGAGTCATTTCAGGAAGTGCCAAGTGAGGGGACAATACCTTGCTGAGTTTACTCCACTCACCCCACATACCTCAAGCGCTTCATGTTGCCTGAAACTCCCGCCATCAGTGTTACCTTTGAGTACAAGCGTTCAGATCTCAAAAGCTGTTACAAGCATTGCCCAGTTGAATGACAGAGGAGGAAGGGAGACTGGGAAGTGGACTAAGGCCTAGTGGGGGTGGGAGGGTACTTCTGGGAGACCAAAGGTCAGTGAGTTCACCAGGAAGCATGAAGGGGTGGGGCTGACACCAGCCTAAGGCGGCCAGATTTATCAAAACAAAAAACAAAGACAATGCAACATATGCGGTTGAATTTGAATTTCAGATAAAAACTTTTTTTTAGCATAAGCATGCCCCATGCAATATTTGGAACATACTTATGCTAAAAAATATATTATTTATTCTCTATCTGAAAGTCCATTTCAAGCAGGCATCCTGTATTTTATTTGAGAAGACCAGCCCCCTCTAGCAATTGTTCCTCCCCTGCATCCATCACCACCATTGCTGGTAGCCCAGATAAGGGGAGTTCCCTGTGGACTTTCACTTCTGTTTCCTCAATGACCTCTAAATTGGTGGCCAGAGGGAGAGCCCCCAAACCCCTCTGCACACATAACCATGCCCCCAGGACAGACACAGGTCTCCCTCTTCTCTTCCCTAGAGGGGGCTCTGGAAGGACCAGCTCAGCAAACCCGAGGCCAGACAGCCCCCAGGAGACCCAGAGGAAAAGTGGCAAGGTGGGCTGGGGAGTGGGGAGGAAGGGAAAGGAGTCCTTCTACCTTTGGCGGTGTCCATGTGCCCTGCTCCTTCTGCTACCCCCAAGACAGCTGGACTGACTCTGACCCGCTTCACGGCTATTGGTTAGGGGAAGTGGCCCTTCCAGCCTTGGATGCTCCAGTGGCCACAAACAACCCAGATAGAAAAGCGCAGGAGGAGACCCAGGGCCAGTTGCAACTCCCCAGGGACCCACAGATCAATTACTGCTCCCTGAGGGGTCATACTTCTTTCACGTGGAGGGAGGAAATATGAAATGGAGATACAAAATTAACCAGTTGTCCATGCATGTGATGCTTAAGACGTGGGCTCCAGGAGAGGCCATAAGCAAAGGTGCTGGGTGCGGCAGGGCAGTGCTGGGTGCAGCAGGGCAGGGCTGGGACTGGATCTCCATCCTGGGATGGCATGGTTGATGGGCTCAGGAGAAGAACTGGACCAGAGCCTGAGCTTCCCCCTGGGTGGCACCTTGGATCTCCATCCTAATCCTGCTTGTCCCCCTCTCCTCACCAGCCCTGACCCACAGGTCCAACCTACAGGCCTGACATCTTCATCCCAATAACCCTGGAGTCGGCTGCCACAGCAATCTAACCTGCTGTGTGCCCTGGGCCTGTTAGCAGAGGATGCCCCCAACTATCACCTGGATGCAGGCCTCTATGTCCCCACTGGGCCCCACCTCGGTGCCCTCCTCAGTGCTCACCCTCATCCCACAGCCCAGGACCACGGTGCCAGCCTCACCTGTCAGGTGACTTTACCTGGGGCTGGTGTGACCACGAACAGGACTCTCCAACTCAATGTGTTCTGTGAGTGTTGGGCCAGGATGCCCAGGCCCCTGACTGGGATTCCCTGAGGGCAGTGGGATGTGGGTCAGGGTTGGACACAGGGATCTGGGTCCTGGAATCTGGGCTGGGAGTTGGGGGTCTGGAGGATGCTGGCTCCACCTTTTCCATTTATATGGCTCCTAGGGAGAGAGGGCCAGTGTCCCCAACCCTCACAGTCATGCACCACCATATCCAGCTACTTTTTATGTTTTTAGTAGAGATGGGATTTCGCCATTTGGCCAGGCTGGTCTCAAACTCCTGAGCTCAAGGGATCCTCCCGCCTCGGCCTCCCAAAATGCTGGGATTACTGGCATGAGCCACTGCACCCAGCGTCAACGTGAGCTCTGAAGGGGACAAACATTCAAACTGTATCAAGTATAGAAGAGGATGTGCTTATGTTATATGCAAATACTCTTTCGTTTTCTATCAGAGACTTGATCATCATGGGTTTTGGTATCCAAGAGGCTTCACTCCCCCACTAATACCAAGGGACAGACGTATCTCTTAAAAGATGTGTCTCCAAATACAGTCACATTCTTAGGTACTGGACATTGGATATCAACAGATAAATTTGGTTGGGGAAAGGAACACAATTCAGACCCTAATATTTACCTTCCCCTTTTCTCTGATCTCTGGTTTCCCATGAGCCACCCACCTGTGTATTCTCCAAAAAAAAAAAAAGTTATCTTTTTCCTGGGAACGCTCATGTTGGGAAACATCACACCCTCCCCTCCATCCACAGAGCTCAGAAAAAAGGCCTCTCACAGGAAGGTGTAAACGGAGGAGGGTGTGGGTGTGGTTCTCTCAGACCTCAGAGCTGACCCCTGAGGTCCTGCAATCCTAGGCCCAGCCCCACTTCTGCCTTTGGGCATTTCATACCCATATGGAACAAGCTGACAGGAACCAGGAAAGTAGTAACGTCTCCATCCTCCTGTGGATTTTTCTATGCCATTGTTCTTAGTTGCCCATGGGCCAGAGAAGGGAAAGAAGACCCTCTGCCACCTTGAGGCTGAAAGGTGCCAATCTGGGACTCCCCAGTGGACTCAGAGGCCTCATCATCTCCACTGACCGTGTGGCCCCCCTTGGGTTAGATCTCCCTTTTAACCTCAGAGCTGATCCCCGTGGTGAGACTGAGGACCTATGGACTTCAGCACTAGGGGAGGACACTGTGGGGTCAGGCAGCATCTGTGTGCACAGCTGAATTGAAGCAGAGCTGGGTTTGATAGGAAGAGAAAGGGAGAGAGGGGGTCAGGGGCCCTCAGTGGCTCTGCTGTGGGTTGACCCTTCTCGCTCCTGGAGGTGCTGCCAAGAGGGTTCTGGAAAAGTTTCTGAGCGCATCAGCCCCTGTGCCTCTCTCCCTGCAACCTTGTGGGTTCCCTCTTCTCTTCACAGGAGTATTTCTCTGAGGAAATGTCTTTCTTCATTTCCTCTCCACTCTATTTCATCTTGCTCTGTCCCCACCACATCATTCAAACGGTTCTGGTAAGGATTACTAACGACCTCCAAAGTGCTGAACCACCTGCACGATTTCTATTCTCATCTCACTTGGATGCCTCCCTCTCAGTAGCATTAGGCTCAGTCACTCATTCCTGTTTCAAACACTTCATAGATTGGCTTCTGGGCCACCTAGAGCTGCCACCTTGCACCAGTCGTGGGCAACACACACATACTCCTAAGTCACCTGCCTGGATCAAACTATATGTAACATACTAGAAGCTTCATGCCTCCTTCTACCTTCCTAACCATCTTCCTTATATTTCTAAGTGTTCCTTCTCTGTTCCTGACACCTAAGTGTTGGAATCCATCCTATTCCAACATGTCCTATTTGAAACGCGAAATATGAAAAGGGTCCTATTTCATATACTGTTTTAAAAACACAAGCTACCAATGTCAATTCTTTGATTTTCAGATCATCATATTCTCGTATCCTATGATGATAGTGAAGGAGGCTGAGGGGAGGGTGTGTGGGTCCTCCCTGTACATTTCTTTGCAACTTCCTATGAATCTATAGTTGTTTCCAAATCAAAAATAAAACAAAAAAACAAAAAACGACCATGAAGGCACGTGACAATGACAGCCAAGAGACTCGCTGATGACTGGTAAAGTTGGATGCCAAACCCTGACCATTTCTTGTCTCTGTGATATCTACTCAGGGAAATAAAATGGGCGTCTCCAGCCTCACATGTTCCAGGCAGCGCTTAGTGTTTCTCTCCTCAAACTTCCTGCAGGGGGCGTTCCCTCTGGCCCTTTGGGATGTCTGAGCATCAGTATCAAGTGGTATCTGTTTGCATCTGCCTGCATCCCAGTGTCATCCTGATTTCCAATTCCCATATGCAATCTATCCACACGGCCTGTCAGTTAAACTTTTTTTTTTTAGATGGAGTTTTGCTCTTGTAACCCAGGCTGGAGTGTAGTGGTGTGATTTCAGCTCATTGCAACCTCTGCCTCCCGGGTTCAAGCGATTCTCATGCCTCAGTCTCCCGAGTAGCTGGGATTACAGGCATATGCTGGCACGCCTGGCTAATTTTGTATTTTTAGTAGAGACAGGGTTTTACCATGTTGGTCAGGCTGGTCTTGAACTCCTGACCTCAGGTGATCCACCCGCCTTGGCCTCCCAAAGTGCTGAGATTACAGACATGAGCCACCACGCCCGGCTGTGAACTTTTAAAATATCTTTTAAAATTCCATCCAGGTATCTGCACCCCAAACTGCACTGTCCTAGCCAGGATTTTCCATCTCAGAACTGTTGGCCTTTGGAGCCAGAGGATTCTCTGTGGATTTCCCTGCATGGCAAATGTTGAGCAACTTCCCTGGCCTCTCCTCACCAGATGCCAGGAGCTCCCTCCCATCCCTGCTGTGAGAATTAAACATGTCTCCGACTGAGAATGCCCGTGCGGGTCCAACCGCCGTCCTCACTCATACGCAGGAAGCCAGGACCAGGGGTGACCCTCCCATCCCTTCCACAGTGTCCTCTCAAGCAGCATCCAGGCCCTTTGTTGAATTGCGAATCAGACCAATCCCTCTCTCGCTAAAACATTTCTATAGCTGTTCTTCTTATGTAGAAGAAAACCCTAGCACTCCCCATCCTACCCAGCTGCACAGGACATAGCCCCTGCGGACCTCACCAGAGGCACCTCACCCCTCACTGTGTGCCTGTACTCCCTGCACCGGTGTGCACCGAGTTTCTCAGACATCTTCCCCCAGGTGCATGGCTTTTGCAGGTCCCTCCTGCAGAAATGCTCTCCCCAAGGCGGCCCCGTCTGTCTGTTTCAGCTCAGAGGCCGTCTCCTCAGAAACGCCTTCCTGGTCCTACAAACCACGCTACTCCCTCTCATCATCCCCCTCTTCACTTTTCTGAGTTCCTATAGTATCTGTGACCTCCTCACCACGTCCCCTTCTCCGGCAAAGCCAGAGCTCCAGCCGCCTGCACTTGCTCCCAGCCCTTCCCGCCCAAGACGCCCTCCCAGCCTTGGTCAGGCAGAACGGGAGAGACTGCCTGGGGCCCCAGGACTCGTGTCTGCTCAGCCTCACTCTTGTCTTCTGGCCTGAGAAAGGTCGAGTTTTCCCTGAGCTTCTTCCCTCCGAAACCAGCTCCCCACGCGCCCCTCCTCTCTTTCATTCACCGGGGGGTGCGCGCCTACTCTTCGTCCTTAATGCCACACGGAAGAGCTTGGGAAGCTCGACCCAAACTCCAGACCCCGGAGCTCCACGAGGGCACAGGCGGGCACTGGGAGGAAGGGCGGTGACCGTAGGAGGTGCGGGAGGGAGAGGCAGGGTGTCTGACAGGGGTCGGGGCAGGATCCCGCCCTGGGGGGCACAGGTGTGGCCTGAGGACCACTTCCTGAGGAGGGAAGGGCGAGTGCCAGGGTCCTGGCGAGGATGGAGAGCCCAGGAGTGGCTGCAGCTGAGACCCCGGGGGAGCCCAGAAGGCTTTGCCGGGAGAAGGGGGATCTGAAACCTCCCTGACCAGTGTCTTTGCTCCTTTGGGGTCCGGACCTGGTCCCGGGCTCCTCCCACCTCTAGCTGTGCCGCAGTTCAGGACGCCGCCCCGGGGAGCGCTCCACCCACCAGAGCAGGCGGCACCGCGGAGTCCCAGGCCCCAGAGCCCGCGCTGTCCATGGTCTTGCAGAAGGGAGGCTCCCAAGGGAACGAGTCCCAGACTCTGGACACACTGCAGACAGCACTCTCCAAAAAGGCTACTTTTCACTGCACCTCGATAGAACCAAATCTCTTCCAGGGGAATCACATGAAAGCAAAAACGACGTCATCACGGTCACCCCACTTCCCTCACCCCAAACCCACCCTCCCCAAAATATAAAGCCCTTCAATAGTACAGCATCATTGTCAAATAATTTCCACCCAGGCACACTAAGCATGAGATGTCCACATGAGAAAACACGCTCCTGGATGATTCTTCAGGTCAGACGTTTTTGCTTTGTCTGGGTTGGGGTCATGTATATTATTGCAGGAGCTCCTAGCTGGGCCTCCATTCTCTCCTCCTCCAGTCAAGATGGCACATTACAAGGCAAGCAGGAGAGTGTCATATTACCAGAGGAGAAACTTGGATTCACCCCAGTTTTTAGTGAGGAAAAAATTGTGCAAGTCCGACACTTTATTATCAAATGTAATAATTACTCATTGGTGTGTGAGTGGGATTAGACACTCTGTGAATTATTATTTTCCAAAATAAACTTTCAGTTCTTTATGTCAAAACCCAAGGTTGTCTGTGATCTGATGCCTGTTGGCTTCTCCAGCCCCATCTGTTCTTACTCCAGTGTTTTTCAAGTGTTCCTCTGAGAAAGAATAACACAGCCCCTGATGTGCAGAAGGTGGCTTGGCACCCACAGCCAGGCTTTGCTCTAACTCCAGTTGTTCATTATTTCAGAGCACATCAACACCAGAGAAGGACACTTGGTTACCATGATGGTCAAGACATGAACAACAGCACTCCACAGTCATGTCTCAACACAGACATAAACAAGAACGTTGTCCAAATCACAAATGTATGCACAAGTTTTTGTTTGAACATCCATTTTAAATTTTTAGGGATATATTCCAAAGAATGTCATTGGTAGTTGATACAACAAGTCAATGTTCAGCTTATTGAGAAACCTCCAAATGGTTTTCTGCAGCTACTGAATCCTTTTACACTCCCAGCAGCAGGGTATGACGGCTCCAATTTCTCCACATAACTCACCAGAACCTCTTTTTTCTGTTTCACTGATTATAGCCATCTTAGGGGTTGTACGGTAAAGCTTTCCCTTCTGTTATTGCGCTTTTGATTTGCGTTGCCCTAGTGACCAATGATGTGTGTGTGCATTGTTTTCTGGGCTTTGTTGGCCATTTGTGTATTTTCTTTGAATAAATGTCTACTCAAATCCTTTGCCCATTTTTAATTTGGCATTTTTTGTCTTTGTTGCTGTTGAGCGGTAACAGTTCTTCTATGTTTTAATATTTGACTCATCGCATACATAATTTGCAAATATTTGGTTCCATTCTTTTCAGTCTCTTGGTAACGTGCTTTCACACACAAAAGCTTTTAATTTTGATGAAGTTCAATTTATCTATTTTTTTCTTATGTTGCTTGTATTTTTGGTGTCATATCTAAGAAACCCATGTAAATCTAAGGCCATGAAGATGTACGCTTATGTTTTCTTCTAAGAGTTTCATAACTATAGTGCTTATATCTAGTTCATTGATCCATTTAAAATTAATTTGTGTACTGTGTATGTTGTGTGGAAGGAGTCCAACTTTATTCTTATTTATATGGCTTTCCAGTTGCCCCAGCACCACTTGTTGAAGAGATTATTCTTTTTCATTAAATGGTCTTGGTACCTTTATCCAAAAACTTAGCGGGCCATACACTTATGGGTTTCCTTCTGGACTCTAAAATCTAATCCATTGATCAGTGCTAGTACCACCCTGTTTGATTGCTGAAGCTTTGTAGTAAGTTCTGATGCCAGGAAATATGAGTCCCTCAACGGTTTTACGTTCAAGATTATTTTGGCTATTCAGATTTATTGCAACTTTATATGAATCTTAAGATGTGTGTTTCCATTTCTGCAAAAGGCAATTGGGGTTTTGACAGGGTTTGCATTGAATCTCTAGATGGGAGAACGTTGATAAATTAATATTAAGTCCTTTGATCATGAACACTATGTTTTCCCATTATTTAGGTCTTCCTTATTTTCTTTCAGTAATCATTTGTAGTTTTGAGTGTAAAAGTCTTGCATTTTCTTGGGTGAATTTATTCCTTGGTGTTTTATTCTTTTTGTTGCTACTGTAAATGGAGTTGTTTCCTTAATTTCCTTTTCAGATTTTCATTTCTGGTGTATAGAAGTGCAACTGAATTATGTATGATGATCTTGTATCTGGCGACTTTGCTGAATTTATTAGGTTAATAGATTGTTGTGAATTTCTTAAGATTTCTTATATATTACAATAACTCTTGTTTTCCAATTTGGATACAATTTATTTTTTTTCTGCACAATTGCTCTGGCTAGAACCTCCAGCACAGTCTTGACTAGAAGTGGTGAAAGTAGGGATCCTTGCCTTGTTCCTGATCTTAGAAGGAAAGGGTTTCAGTCTTTCGACATTGAACATAATGTTAGCTTTGGGTTTTTCACAAATGCCTTTTATCATGTTGAGGAAGTTCTTTTCTATTCCTTGTGTGCTAATCATTTTAACATGGAAGGGTGTTGGATTTTGCCAAATATTTTTCCTGCATCAATTGAAAACGATTCTATGCCTTTTCTTCATTCTATTAATGTTACTGTATTACATCAATAGGTTTTCGTATGTACACCACCCTTGTATTCCTGGGATAAATCCCACTCAGTATGCTGTACAGTCTTTTATACACTGCTGGATTCAGTTTGCTAGCACTTTCTAGAGGACTTTTTGTGTCTATATTCATAAGTGATATTGGGCTGTAGTTGCATTTTCTTGTGATGTCTTTGTTATTATCAGGCAATACTGTGTTCATAGAATGGGTTAGGGCATATTCTCTCCTCTTCTATTTTTCAGAAAACTTTGAGAAGGGTTAGAGTTAATCATAAAAAAGTGTAATCCCAGCACTCCGGGAGGTCAAGGTGGGTGGATAACTTGAGGTCAAGAGTACGAGACCAGCCTGGCCAACATGATGAAACCTCATGTCTGCTAAAAATACACAAATTAGCCAGGCATGGTGGCATGCACCTGTAATCCCAGCTACTCAGGAGGCTGAGGCAGGAGAATCACTTGAACCCAGGAGGCAGAGGTTGCAGTGAGCCAAGATTGGGCCACTGCACTCCAGCTTGGGTGACAGAGTAAGACTCCACCTCTAATTTTAAAAAAATTACAAGCAGTCAGAGAAAACCACAAACTATAAACAAAGGCATAATGATAAAAATTACGGCAGAATTCCCGCCAGAAATTACACAAGCCAAAACAATTTAAATTACTGGAGAGAAAAATGTTAACCTGGAATTCCATAAAAATTTCAATAAAAATATTTTTAAATGAATGTATATGAAATGTTTCCAGACAAACCAGAGCTGAGGGAATTCATCACCATCTTTACACTTGAAGAAATATAGGAGATCTTCAGGCAAAAGGAAAATGATACCATAGAGAAACTCGGTTGTATACAAAGTAATGAAGAACAATTGAAGTGAACACATGTTTACTATGTGGATAAACATAAAATAGTTTATTTTCCTAATAAAAAATCTACTTAAAAATTGACTGTTTAAAATAAACATATTGCAGAATTTGTAAAAATATGTTATGGGAATGAATTTGGAGCTCATGAAACCCACATTAAAGTAACCACACAGAAGCAAGGTATTACAGGAAGAATAATTGAAATTGTAGTAAAGCATATCAATCTATTTCCTCACGTGTCCTGACAACCGCTCCTGTAGAGCCATAAGGAAGAGTCATGGGGAACAGAGGTGAGGGGTGGAGAGAGGTTATTCTGCATGGGAGGCGGGGCCGGAGCACCCAGGAGCTCTTTGCTCCAGCCCTGTGCAGGGTAAGTCTCAGGACATGTGGTCTGAAGGACCCTCACCCCTGTCGTGCTCTGAAGCCCAGACCTCAGCCCTGCCGTGAGGAGTGAGCTCCTGTCACCCAGAGCAGTACTGCCCCTTGGGAAACCCTGAACCTGCGGGGTAAACACAGTTCTGAGAGGGGAGACCAGCGCTGTGGAAGGTTCCTCTGGGGAGAAGAAGATGGGTGAGATCAGCCAAAATTTGGGGGCTCAAATTCCAGGACACCTTGAGAAGAGCTTCTCCCCTGGTGCAGTAGATCCAGGTGAGGCTACAGGTTAAACAGAAGCTACCCCCCGCCCCCCACTTAGGGCCTCCTTTAGCAGGGTGAGGGTCAGAGGTCAGGAGCCTCACTCCTCTTCAGAGATTTGGGCTCAGTAATAGGGGGTACCAGGCATAGGAAAAGTTGGAGGGGGAAAGAGGTGGGAGTTTCCTGAGTCCACACTTCCCCTGCCTATGGCTCCCTGGAAGCAGGTGTTCTCCTAACACTCACCCTGCACAGCCAGGCTCTGGAAGATGGGGTAGGAGCCCAGCAAGAGCTGAGCCCAGGAGGTGAATTCTCCTCCATCCCCTGAAACCACCTGGGGCAGTTCCAGGACCTGGGGATGCAAGAGCTGGGAGGGGCTCATGGTCAGGCTGTGCTGGGACCAGCTCAGCCTGGCAGGGGGCTACTGTCAGCACAGACCAGGCTTAGGGACTGCCCTCCTGCACCCACCAGGAGTGGGCATTGCCCAGGACCTGTGGGACGAGGAAGACCCAGAGAGCCAGAAGGGCAGGGCTGAGAGGCCATTCTCTCCCTGTGTCCTCCCTCTAGACTCAGGAAAGGAAACAGCATATCTGAGAGAAGCATTGCAAGCAAGGGCAAGTAGGGGCAAAGACCCCCAGCATACAGGAGTGGGGAGGCACCTTAATGATCCTGGGACAGGGGCATGGAAGCATGGGGAGGACTTGGCTGCACCAGGACATGGAGAGAGTGTCCTGGGATGACCAGCCTTGATGTGCAAAACCATGGAGGGTGCTAACCCTCGTAGTTCTGGCCACTTGGAAGAACCAAGACAGGTGACAGACTTGGTCTTTCTCCTGGGGCCACAGGAGCCAAGGGAGGAGCTGAGTAGGGATGTGACAGGGAAAGATCTTGTCAGAGAGAGACTCCTCTTTGGGGTCTGAATTGTGGTGGGCTGGAGAGAGCAAGACCGGAGGCTGCTAGGCCAGGAGGGAGGCTGCTGCAGGTCCAGGCGTCACCCCAGTCCAGGTGAGCGAGGACAGAGGTGGGTTTGGAGGAAAGGAGTGAGTTGAGACAGTTTCCGGAAGTCAAGTTTGCAAAACTCACCAACTCATGGGAAGTACTGGGGAAATACAGGGATGTGCAAAGAGACTTCCAGGATATTGACTCCGGCTACTCAGGTGGGAGGGGCCTCCCAAGAGAGTGGGACGTACTCAGCACCAGCTGAACCAGACAGAGATTTATGGGAGTCTTCAGGGCAGAGGTAGGACTGGGACCACCAGGGTGGAGGAGCTTCCTGGAGGAGTCATGCAGAGAGTGGCTGGAGGCTGGGGCCCCACTGCGGGAACTGCTGAACTTAAGGTTCCTGTGGGAGACTGGGATGGCCTGGCTAGAGAAGTGGCAGGGAACCAGGAGGAGGCTGTCATGGGAAAGTGAGGGGAGAGGGAAGGACGGGGGAGAGGAAGCACCAGCTGTTACGGGCCCCATGACCCTGTATTGGACTGAACAAAGGAGGACAAATGTGGGAATAAAGACAAAAGACAAAAGAATATGTTTGGAAGAAGGGGTTAGGGAGCACCTTGCCTCTAGTGGACAAGGGCCCTGATCTTCCACAGCCCTTTGTATTTATTGGTAAAGGAGACAGCAAGAAAGGGGGGTGATTGCTGGTCTGCTGCTTGATCCAGAGTAGGCTTGCAAGACTGCATTCCTCAAACAAAAGGCTCTAGATGTCCCAGTAGATAAGCTCAAGGAGCCTGGCACCAGGAAGTGATTGCCCTCAGCAGGTGCAGTGTGAGTTTGCCCACATCCTGCATTCATGACAAACAGTTTGCTGTTTGATCATATAGCCTCCAGAGGAATGTTGAGTTGGTCACAATCCCTTTGGTCTTTTGGGCTCCCAACAACCGGCAGTGATAGTGGGTTGTTAGCTGGGAAGTCACAGTGACCCTAGAGAGCCCCTGCCTGGAGAGGGGGCAGAAGCGAGACTGGACAGCCTGAGAGTGAGGGGCTGTGTTGGTCACACTCAATGACCTTCCCCTATTGGACCCCTAAGACCTCAATTCTCCCCAGGGCTGGCAGAGACCCACCCCGCTCAGAGAGCTGAGGGCCTCTCCCACCCGTGCTGCGGTCCCCAAGACATGGATGCCCAGGTTCCATGGAGCAACTGGAGTAGAAATCAGTAACTGACCACCTGCTGTGTGATGGGCAGTCCTGAGCAAGGGGGTGGAGTTTGAGTGTTCCCTCCCCATAGACCCCAGCCAGGCCCCTAAGAACAGTCCCCCAAGAAGAATTCCTCAGAATCACAGGCCCTGCTCCACTTCCCCGGCATCCCCTGCCCTCAGGGACACCCGCATATTGACCCAGCACTGTCAGGACACATTGTGTTGGGTGGTTCTCCACAGTCACACCAGCGCTGGGGAACAGCTCTCCACAGGTGAGGTTGGTGCTGTGGTCTTGCAGCCCAGGTTGAGTGTGAGCACCAAGGAGTGGGGAGTCTTGGGGCCCAGAGAGGTGGAGGCCACCCCAGATCCTGGAGAAGGTGGGAGTACTCCCTCTTACAGGCCTATGGGACTATGGGGTTATGCTCCTGGAGTGTCCAGATTCTAGGGTTTCCTGGATGTGCATGTAGTGTCTGAGTCACAGCTGGGGAGGAGAGAGGCAGAGACCCAGGCTCTGCAGGTGGGGACCCCAAGTGTGGCCCTAATTTCATCTTCTGCCTAAGGCAGCTGTCTTCCCCCAGCCAGACCTAGTGCCCAGTCCCCTTAGGTCCCTCCTAGGATGAGATGCAGGGGACAGAGCCTGGCCATGCTCTAGGGACCCTCAGGATCCCTCTATGTGTCATTGTGTGATGCCATTTCTCACTCATCACATCCACAGAGTGCTGATTTCTGTAAATATAGGTCACATAAGACCTGTTTTCCACCCTAAAGAAGTATGTGCCTAGCCAGGTACTGTGGCTCATAAGTAATCCCAGCACTTTGGGAGGCCAAGGTGAGCAGATCATGAAGTCAGGAGTTCGAGACCAGCCTGGCCAATGTGGTGAAACCCTATCTCTGCTAAAAATACAAAACTTAGCTGGGCACGGTGGAGCATGCCTGTAGTCCCAGCTACCAGGGAGGCTGAGTTAGGTGAATCGCTTGAATCCAGGAGGTGGAGGTTTCAGTGAGCTGAGATCATGCCACTGCACTCCAGCTTGGGAAGCAGAGTAAGACTTCACCTCACCAAAAAATAAAAAATTAAAAAAAAAGAAAAAAGAAAAAAGTGTGTGCCCATGTCTCTTCTCTGTGCTTCTCTAATGTTCAGGGAGCAGTTGTTGGCCCAGGGGACTTCAATGAGGTTAAATTAGCTCTGGGTCTCCCTCTGCAAGTAATGATCTGGGTTGCTTGTGGACACTGGAGTGTCATGGTATATACGGGCCCCACCCTGGAACCAGTAGCCATAGCTGGGGCAGCATCATTGCAGCAGTTTTTCTGGGTAGAAGATGGAGCAGTGCACAAAAATGCACAGGCTCTCCTGCACCGTCACCAAGTTGGGCACTTCCAGCCAGAATCTCACATCCTGAGCCAGGGTCCCTGTGGAGACACAAGGGTCAGCTTGGTCCAGCCCCACAGCTCCTCTTCCCATGGCCACTCACCTGCCCACGGCAGGGGCAGCAGCAGCAGCCGAAGCATCTCTGAGACTCCCTGTGTGAGCAGAGAAGGGGAAAGGAGTGGACAGGAAGGGCTGCAGGACCCATGGGGAGCTGGGGAGGAACTGGAGACCTCAGCCCTGCACAGAAGAGGAACCTCAGACCCACAAACAGAGTCAGAGCTCATCCCTCCGCAGAGTAACAGAAACACCCAGGCCGGGAGACCGCAGGGATCTTGATCCCTTTTCTCCTGCTCATCTGCCTCTTTTCCATTTATTTCCCAGACTTAATTAACAAACTCTCAGAGGGTACAGGGAAAGTCTTCCCTCCTCTACCATGCAGTGTAGATTTCATAATATCAAGCAGCACATTGGGCATTTAAATACAGGAATATGAAGGGCTTTTTGGCATCTAGTTTCTGGATATAAGAAATTTCAATAACGCCTTCAAAAGAGTTGCCATGCAGCATGTTATTTATGGGAAGCAAAAGGAGAACACAGATGTTCTATGAGCCAGTGGGGAAGGAGTTTCTCTTCCCTAAATAGTGCCACTCAGTGCAAGGCGGTCAGGAGAGATGTCCTCAGTTTGTGCCATTCTGATATGGGTGGGGTGGTGTCTCATTCTGATGTCATTTTTGGTTCCCCAATGAGAAGTGAGGCTGGGCATAACTTCATTTGCTAATGACCATTGTTTCTCCTCTTTGTGAAGACTATAATCAATTCTTTAGCTTATTATATTTCAATTGGATTTTGTTGGCTTGTTGTTTTCTTGCGAGAGTCCTTTATATAACATTTTCCATATATAAGCCTTTAGTTAAATACGTGCATTTCAGATATTTTCTTCCAGTCTGTTAACTTTTCTTTTCACTTTCTAAACTGTTGTTTACAGAACCATAAGACCCGTGTTCCCAGAAAGATGAGTTACCCATGAATTGATCCCCTATTGTGGATCAATTGCAGCCAGGGTGCCAGAAGGGGGCTCACTGGGGGCTGCAGAAAGTCCCCTGGGAGAGAACACAGAGATGGACCTGAGAAGAGTCCTCCTGCACCTGCTGTCCATAGCCCACTGCTGCTGCACTGACCCAGGAATGGAGGGACAACTGCCCACAGCCCACTGTTACTGCAGCAACCCAGGAACGGGGGGACAGCCGCCCACAGCCCACAGCTGCCGCAGTGATTCAGGAACAGAGAGACAGCCACCCGCAGCCCACGGCTGCTGCACTGACCCAGGAACAGAGGAACGGCCACCCGCAGCCCACTGCTGCCACATTGACACGGGAATGGAGGGCCAGCCGCCCACAGCCCACTGCTGCTGCCATAGTGACCCGGGACTGGAAGGACAGCCACCCACAGCCCACTGCTGCCGCAGTGACCAGGGAATGGAGGGACAGCCACCCACAGCCCACAGCTGCTGCAGTGACCTGGGAATGGAGGGACAGCCGCCCACAGCCTGCAGCTGCCACAGTGACCTGGGAACGGAGGGATGGCCGCCCACAGCCTGCAGCTGCTGCAGTGACCTGGGAACGGAGGGATGGCCGCCCACAGCCTGCAGCTGCCGCATTGACATAGGAACGGAGGGACAGCTGCCCACAACCGGCAGCTGCCACAGTGACCCGGGAACACAGGGACAGCCTCCCACAACCCGCAGCTACCGCAGTGACCCGGGAATGGAGGGACAGCCACCCCCAGCCCACAGCTGCTGCAGTGATCCGGGAATGGAGGGACAGCCACCCACAGCCTGCAGCTGCCGCAGTGACCTGGGAATGGAGGGATGGCAGCCCACAGCCCACTGCTGCTGCATTGACACAGGAACGGAGGGACAGCTGCCCATGGCTGGCAGCTGCCACAGTGACCCGAGAACAGAAGGACGGCCACCCACAGCCCGCAGCTGCTGCAGTGACCCGGGAATGCAGGAACAACCGCCTACAGCCCGCAGCTGCTGCATTGACCCAGGAACATAGGACAGCCTCCCACAACCCACAGCTGCCGCAGTGACCCAGGAGGGGAGGGACAGCTGCCCACAGCCCACAGCTGCTGCATTGACACAGGAATGGAGGGACAGCCACCCACAGCCCCAAGCTGCCGCAGTGACCTGGGAACGGAGGGATGGCTTCCTGCTCCTAACAGGATCCCATGGCTGGGACTCTTCCCATGTCACCCTGAGAGTCCAGGTCACAGTCAGTTGGCTGCCTCGTCTAGGAGCCTCCCAGCCAGCCCAGGAGCACTCAGCCCATCCCTGAGCCTGGGCTCCACCTGGGGCTGGTCTGTCTCAGCCTTGAAGCTGCATTCAGCATGGGTGGGGAGACACCTGCTGGTGGACAGGACCCTGCTGATAAGCCCTGATGGAGCGGAGGGAAGGATCCCACGAGGTAAGAGGTGCATGAGGGGGCCGGGAATAGGATCATTGTCGCCTGATCCATTCATTAATTCCATATTTCCTGGGCTCCACTAATTTCTTTATTTATCATTTCCATAAGTATTTATTAATAACAATGCCTAACCCTGATTGGATGATGTGGTCAGCAGAATAATGGCTCCACCTGCTAATCCCTGGAAGCTGTGAATATGTTGCCATACAAGACAAGGAGGCTTTGCAGGTGTGATGAAGTTTAAGATCTTGAGATGGGCTTTTCAGATGGGCCCAGTGTCATCCCAGGGTCCTTGTAAAAGGGAAAGGGGGAGGATTAGAGTGAGAGAGATGTGAGGATAAACAGAGATCAGACAGGAGAGAAGATGCCACAAAACTGGCCTTGACGTTGAGGAAAGGACGATGAACCAAGAAATGCAGGTGGCTGCTGAACTCTGGAAAAGATGAGGAAACAGGTTGTCCCCTGGAGCCTCCAGAAGGAACCAGTGTTGGTTTTATAGCCCAGGGAGTCCCATTCCATCCTTCTGAGCTCCAGAACTGTGAAAGGGAAGTGTTGTCGTTTTAAACCATGGACACTGGGGTGATTTGTTACAGCAGCAGCAGGAAAATATGACAGGCAGGGACTAATCACATTGCTTCCTCCCAAATTCCTGCGATAAGCTCAGGGCTATCTTTTCCATTCCACATAAAAGGAAATTGAGGCAGAGGGAGGGACTACAGATAAGCTGCCTGAGTTGGCGCATGTGGCGATGATGGATCAAGTATTCAAATGAAGATTCAAAAAATTACAAATTCCGAGGGAGGGCCCCTGAGGCCCGGGCAGGGCAGGTGTGGCTGCAGAAGGAGCCCCAGGAAGACACCCTCCTGGCCCTGATCCAGGTTACTCTCCAGTGCAGGGAGCAGACAGTAAACCATGAACATCATTATCCAGCTGTGAGTTATTGCCTGATGGATGGGAGCCGGTGCAGCGAGAGAGAGTAACAAGGTCCCAATGCCACGCAGCCTCTGGGGTCCAGGAGGCCCAGTGTTGTGGGATGTGGGGAAATGCGGTCTGGATCCCACGGTAAAGGGCTGTCCATAGGAATAAGCAGGGAGGCCGAGGCAGTTGGGTTCTCAGGTGCGTCTTCCTCATTGGATTCTCCCGGGTCTCTGTCCTGTGAACTTCTCTTCTCTACCTGCAATCAGCTCTTCCCCTTTCAAGAAACTTTTAAGTTCAGTAAATATATATATATATGATATATTATATATAAATTATATATAAATGTATATATTATATATAATATATATGATATATTATATATTATATATAATATATATGATATATTATATGTTATATATCATATATATGATATATTATATGTTATATATAATATATATTATATATTATATGTTATATATAATATATATTATATATTATATGTTATATATAATATATATTATATATTATATGTTATATCATATATATTATATATTATATGTTATATATAATATATAATATATATTATATGTTATATATAATATATTATATATTATATTATATATTATATTGTATTATATATTATATTATATATTATATATTATATTATATAATATATAATATGTATTATATTTATAAATATATAAATATATTATATAATTTATATATAATATATAATATATAAATAAATTATATACTATAATATATTATATTATATATAATATATTATAATATATAATATATAAATATAAATATTTAAATTTACATTTATATAAATATAATAAATATAAATATAATAAAATTATATATAATAAAAAATATAAAAAATATATTATATATAAATATAATAAAATTTATATATATTTATATATAAATTTATATATATATAAAATATATATAAAAAATATAAAATTATATATAATTATATATATTATATTATATATCATATTATATATAATATAATATATAAATATAAAATATTATATATAATATAATATATAAATATAAAATATTATATATAATATAGATAATATATATTCAGTAAAAAATATATAACATAAACATCACCATTGTAATTATTTTTAAGTGCACAGTTCAGTTCTGTGAAGCATATTCACTTTGTTGTGCAACCAACTTTCAAAACTCTTTCATATTGCAAAACTTCCAAAACGGACTCTTTAACCAGAGCAGCTTTCCATTCCCGCTCTCCTCAGCTCCTGGCAAACGCCTTTGCACTCACTGTCTCTGTGACTACAGCTCCTCTGGGAACCTCATGTAGGTGGACTCTACCGTATTTGACTTTTCGCAGCTGGTGTATTTCTCTTAGGATAATGTCCTCAAGGTCCATCCATGTGGTAGCAGGTGTCCATTTTTTTTTTCCTTTTTAAGCCTGACGTATTCAAATATATGTTTATATCACTTTGTTTGTTCATTCATCTGTCCAGAAATACTTAGGTTGTTTCCACCTCTCAGCTCCAGTGAATGATATCACCATGAACATGGGAGTGTAAATATCCATTTAAGTTCCTACTTTCAATTATTTTGGGTGGAGAACCAGAAGTGAAATAGAGTCATATGTGAATTCTTATTTTAATTATTGGAGGGGTTGTCATATTCCTTACCTCTTGTCATCACTTTCCACTATAAAGATTTACTCTGGAGTAGTCCACCCCATCCACAGTGGATACCTTCCAAGACCCCCAGTGGATGCCGGAAATCAGACAGAGGAAACCCTATATGTTTTATGTTTTTTTCTATAAATACACACCTATGATAAATTTTAAGAATGAGCACAGTAAAAGATGATCAACAATAACTAATAATAAAGTAGAACTATTATAACAATATACTGTAATAAAAGTTGTGTGAATGTGGTCTCCTCCTGTTGTAATACCTTAGTGTACTGTCCCACAGGTAACCGCAAAACTGCAAAAATCAAAAGCAGAGATAAAGGGGATGACTGCATAAAGATGATCATCTGTTAGAATCGTTGTGACCTCAACGTCTCCAGCCTGGACCATTCTCCTGAGCTCCAGCATTTGCATCCAGCTGTGTCCCTGACGTCCCCTTTTCCATGTCCGGTAACGCTTCATCATCAGCATCACCCCTGAGAGCCTCCCCTCTGCAGTCCTCCATGGACACATCTCCTTCCTTCCTGGTGCTCAGGGGAACATTCTGGCCCCATCCTTGCTCCTCCCTTCTCCTCTCTGACCACATCCATTAGAAAACTCTGTGACCTCGACCTTCCATACACATCTAAACACACGTCCTCACCCCACCCTGCCTCCCCGGCTTGGCCCGATCCCTCCTCCCGGAGGATCCAGCAGCGCCTTCCCAGTCTCTCTGTGGCTATTGTGACCCATGCAGGCCTGCTCTGACCAGAGCAGCCGAGGGTCTTGTTAGAGTGAGAATCCAGTCGAGCCTCTGCTCTCCCCAAAGGCTCCAGGTTCCTACGTGGCCTCAGGGCCCCACACGGTCTGCCTGGTCCTCCTGCTGCTCCCTCCTCCACCCTTCTCTGCTTTCAGACATGGGGCTCCTGCTGTTTCCACAGTGCCCAGGCCTGCTGCTGCCTCTGAGCAATGCACTTGGTGCTCCCCTTCCCTCTTCCTGGGATGCTTTTCTCTATTCAGACACAGAGCCTGCCTGCTCAGCACCTTCATGCCTTTGCTCAGACCTGACCTCCTCTCACTGCCAGATGAGACACGGTCCCCAATCTGTCACAAGCTCCCCTCCCTGCATGACTTTACCCCCCCTCCCCCACAGATTACCATCCCACATGCTCTCATTTTATTTTTTCCTTCTGGCCTTCAGAATCACATTACTTTGATGACAGAGATATTTTTCATTTTCTTGTTTTTATTTTGGTAAAATATATGTAACACATAATTTGCAATTTGTAACATTCTGTAGGGTGCGATTCATTGGCATTAAGCACATTCATCGTGTTGTGCAATGTCACCACTGCATTTTTTAAACTTTCTCATCATCCCAAACAGACACTCTCCACCAGTGGTATCATCAATCCCTGTTCCTACCCTGTCCACTAGTTTCTGGCAACCACCATTCTGTACGTCTCCATGAATTTGCTGATATTGGATAAGGCTACACAAGCAGAATCATACACTATTTGTCACTTTTGTGTGTCTTTTCACTTGACAGGTTGTTTCATGGTTCACCCATGTTATAGCATGTATCAGATTTTTTTTCATTCCTTTCTTAAGGCTAGAGAATATCCCATTTTTTGCATATGGAATCTTTTTTCGATCCATTCATCAGTCATTGGATGCTTGAGTTTTTTCCACCCTTTAGCTACTGTAAATAATGTGGCTATAAACATTCGTTAACATACATCTGTTTAAGACCAGGCTTTCAATTCCTTTGGGAACATGTCTAGGAGTGGAATGGCTGAATTGCATGGTTTTTCTATGCTTAACTTTTGGAGGGAATCCAAAAGCATTTTCCACAGGGTCACAGCATTTTACATGCAGTGCAAATGGGGTTCCATATGTCCACATCCTTGAAAACAAGTAATATTTCTTTCTTATTTTTCAAGAGAAGAGTATGTTTGGTTTTACTCAGACTTTTACAAAGAGTTATAAACCAGTTCAAAAACAGGTCATCAATGGTTGCTCTACTCAAGATATTCAAAACGCAATGCAAAACACTTGTATCTGTCTGTTCTTGTAGCTGTTACATTTGTGATGGTTCTATATACACATACCAAAATACCTAGTTAGGCCCTATTCAAATGGTCATACAAAGGAAAATGTCAACAATACAGTAGGACTCTCTTCCTACCTTTTTTTTTTTTTTGCAACTGAGTCTCACTCTCTTGCCCAGGCTGGAGTGCAGTGATGCGATCTCGGCTCACTGCAACCTCTGCCTCCCTGGTTCAAGTGTTTCTCCTGCGTTAGCCTCCACAGTAGCTGGGATTACAGGCACTCACCAGCATGCCTGGCTAATTTTTGTATTCTTAGTGGAGATGTGGGTTTCACCATGTTGGCCAGGCTGGTCTCAAACTCCTGACCTCAAAAGATCCGCCCACCTTGGCCTCCAAAAGTGCTGGGATTACAGGTGTGAGCCACCAAGCCCGGCCTCTTCTTACCTCTCTGAGATCCAAACTATTCATTATATGCAGGTGGTAAGCAACTAACTACTTAGTTGTAACTATTAACATCATCATACCAAGCATTTATATATTTAAGTATGCCTGGTTTTGTTTGTTTTTGATTTTTAACAGCTCTCCGAATGGGTGTGAAGTAGTATTTCCTTTGCAGTTTGGTTTCGTGATTGTCAAGTGACTAATGATGCTGAGCATCTTCTCATGTGCTTTTGGCCATTTGCACACCATCTGGGAGCAGAGTCCAGCAGGGGACAGGCCGTGCACGGCCTTCAGTCCAGGCTGTTGCATTTGCACCTCATTTTCCAGCAATGGAGAGGAAGCAGGGCCACTCAGACCATGGAGGCACTGGACGTGGAGGTATCTGGAAGCACAGCCTGGAGTCTGTGTTGGGGAGAGATGGAGGCAGGAGGCAAGGAGAGTTCGGTGACCAGCAAAGAGGTGAGGTCCTAGGAATAACCAGGGCTAGGATGGAGAAAAGGGCTCCAAGATGAACCCTTCTTAGGAGAAGGAGGAACAAGAGCTATTGATTTATGGGATCTGGAGAAGGGAGGGGGGTCAAGGTGGAGACCCACATCCTGGTTCTTGCTTTAGAGATGCAGCCTCTGTGTCATCAGTGGGATGGGGATCCCAGGGGGAGAAGTGGGTTTGGAGAGGAAGATGCGTGGCTCAACTTTGGCCATGCTGAGCAGAGCAGCCTGGAGGTCACCTTTGGGGATATGTCCAGTGGGACGTGGGAGGGTGAGACTCCGAGGACACTCACTGGTGAGATGAATTTTGGACAGGGTCTGCAGCCTCCACGCCTGCTGCTGTTGCCGCCTCCCTCCTGTGGGACCTGACACTGAGTCAAGAGACCACAGCCCGTGAGTGTGGCTGGATCCCAGTGCAGAGGGCAGCAGACTCACCTCCCTGTGCCTTGCTAAGGGACTGAGATGGAGAGAGCAGGCTTAGCCCCCAAGACCTCCACAGTAATAGCAGGAACCTCTGACCCCGGACTCTTGGTCAGCATCAGGCATGGATAAACATTGGCCCCTGTGGAATTTTCATCACAACTCAGCCTCTGCTGACTGCAGGACCTCTTGACTCATTCAAGTCCCCCCAGCATAGGGATCCAGAATTCAGTGTCATGGCTCCTGCTCTTCCCACACCTCCCCTTGGTCCCTGGGGCAGCGCTCACCTGAGGAGGATGAGGCAGAGACAGAGAATCAGGATCTTTGCAGCCGCCTCCCCAACGGCCACCAGAACCACCACCGCCGTGGGCCCTGATTTCTCAGCAAAAAGTGGGATGAGACAGATTCACCTGCTAAACCAAGCTCCCTTGTCTTCCCATGCCAGAAGGAATTGGACATTGGTTCTCCAGGTCCTTCCTGTGTCACTGGATGTGGTGACACATGAGCCCAGGGCTCATCACACCTTCTTCTAAGGCTGTCCAACAGTAAGCAGGGGCTCTTGGCCCCAGGACATTTCTGGCTCACTGCTGAGCTGAGGACACTCTTAATCCTCCTGAAGATCCCAGGGGCAACTTGTTCTGCAATCTGAGAGTGAAGGTCATTGGGAGGGAAGGGGTCTGGTGTGCAGCCCCTTGATGCTCACTGTGCAGGGAGAGCCTCAGGGAGATGTACTGGGAGCCCAGATAGTTCTGAGCTCGGCAGGTGAATTCCCCTTCATCCCTGAAGTGCACTCAAGGCAGCTCGAGCCCCCCAGGTTTCAAGGGCTGGGAGGAGCTCAGGGTCAGGCTCTCCTGGGATTACAGGTATGAGCTACTGCACCTGGACATTTGTCTTTTGATTTATATAAAATTTCTTATTTTGTAGTTTTTTATACTTTTTCACGTACATAATTATGTCACCTGCGAATCTAGTTTTTGTTCCAAAATATACACATGTATGTATGTATGTATGTATGTATGTATGTATGTATGTATTTATTTTAATGAGATGGAGTCTCAATTTGTTGCCCAGGCTGGAGTGCCGTGGCATGATCTCGGCTCACTGCAAGCTCCGCCTCCCAGGTTGACGCCATTCTCCTGCCTCAGCCTCCCGAGTAGCTGGGACTACAGGCGCCCACCACCACGCCCAGCTAATTTTTTGTATTTTTAGTAGAGATGGGGTTTCACCATGTTGGTCAGGGTGGTCTCGAACTCCTGACCTCGTGATCCACCCGCCCCAGCCTCCCAAAGTGCTGGGATTACAGGCAGGAGCCACCGTGCCCAGCCTTGTATTTTTTATTTCTTAATTAATTTCACTGGCTAGGACCTATACTACAATGTCGAATAGAAATAATAGGGCAGATATTGCTTCCTTTCTCCCAATCTTAGGAGAAAAAGTGTTCAATATTTCTTTATTATGTATGATGCTAATTGCAGGTATTTTAGATGCTCTTAATCAGATCGAAGTTTTTCTCTTCTAGTTCTAATTTGCTGAGATTGTTTTAAATTATAAATGTGTTTTAAATTCTGCCCAACGTTATTTCTGAAGTAATCAAGAGGCACATTTGACGTTTCTCTTTTATTCTGTTAGCGTGGTATATTACATTTATTTTTGGATGTGAAACCCCACTTGGTCATCATGTATTATGTCAATTTTACCTGTTGGATTGGATTTACTTATATTTAAATGAAGACTTTTCTATGTTCAAAGGGTGCAGTGATCTGCAATTTTCTTGTAATGGCCTCGTGAAGCTTTGGTATCAGGTTTGAATTTTGCCTCATGAAATGAGTGTTTTCTCCTTCTCTATTTACTGAGGGAGTCTGGGAAAGTTTGATATTATTTCTCCTTTAAATGTTTCATAGAATTCCACATACGGTGCCATCATGATTAATTAATTACCTATGATTGAGTGCCTATTAAGCAAATGCCTTGAAGGATCGAATGGCAATGCTATTCACTGCTGTGTGAGCATTAATGACCACAAAGACTGTGTGGTAAACTCTCTGCTCCTAACTCTGCTGGAAAACCTGCAAAGGGCAAGTGCCAAGCTCAGGTCTTACCTCTTAGGTCAAGTTATGGTTGTAAACTACAGAAGTGCCTTATGATTTTAAACAATTTCATGTCATTTGACTATGGGGACAATCTTGCAAAAAAAAAAAATCAGGCCCCAAATTTAATTGTATTTGTTGAAGAATTACGACATAATTCGAACTTAAAGATTTGCCTGTGCTTCTTATAGGAAATTTAGGGCAGTTATTGGAAAGGACTGAGGGGCCTGGACTTGGAAAGGGGTCTTGCATGAAGATCAAGTACCCAAGAACATGTGGATGACCCCTATGCATGGTCTCTGGATAAAGTTGAAAATCACCCCCCTTGCCCCAAGACTTTTTGAAACTCTCTTGATACGAGAATATAGCCTGATTTCCTTGGTCTGGAGAGATTAGTTTTTCCTTACTGGAAGACTCTAATAATTCTGCTTGGAGAGATTGCCCAAGCACAGGAAGGTGCTGAGTCTCTTCAAAACCCATCCCAATCACTACTCATTCCAGACCAAGAATAAAATGCAAGTCTCTTCCATGGGGTAAATGCAATGCATGACCCTTGAAAAGATCTTACATTCTAAAGGAATTATTGGGTACTCTGATTTATATAAGCAGACACCTGAAAAATATATGTTAAAGTGGACACTAGGAATCTTAGACCAAGAAAGATAAAATATTACACTGGCTTAGCCAAATGTATTGATATGGGTATATTAACAAAACATTACAGATATAATGTTTTAGCTCAAGAAGCCCTCAGGTGGATGAAGGAATTTGCTTTATGTTTGATTGAAACAATATTATTATATTCCAATGAAAATGGACTCAACAATGACCCAAATTCAACGAGGATGATGTCAGAACTTTCTTGGCATAATGGAGAAAAAATAACCCAAAGGTTTAGAGAGTTAAAAATGTTGGAAAGTAAAAAATGACAAAAATTCAACCTGTACCCTAATCTCCCCTGCTCCTACCCCTCAAGTAGTATACTGGTAAAGACAGCACAAGTGTCCATGAAAAGCTCTGTGAAGACTAACCTGGTTCAGCCTATTTTTTTTCACCTTATATATTCTGAAGTCATTCTTTGCCTATTTTTGCCTTACAGATTCTGAAGCTATTTTATCATGTGCAGGTAAATTTCTAATGTATTGTCCTAGTATATTGAATATTTAATCCTTATAAAATTGGCCCTTTTATCTCCATTAACACTTCTTTTGGTAAAAGATATATTTTCTGATATTGACATACTTATGATGGTCAGTTTTATGTGCCAATGTGTCTAGGTTATAGTCCCCAGAACATTCAATGAAACATTAATCTAGGTGTTTCTGTGAAGATGCTTTGTACACATGATTAAGATTTATGATCAGTTTATTGGGGATGACAGAAAGAAATACTGCAATGGATATAATCACACTACTTTCAATCAGGATGATGGAATTGTCAAAGGCAATGTGTCATTACTTAATCCCCAGAGATAAGTTGAGCACGTTGGCTTTAAAGAGGATCAGATATAAAATGGGAGGTCATCCTACCCCTACCAAAGAAGCTCAATTCTTGATAGGCACCTTTGGATTTTGGAGGAAATGTATAACTATGATTGGATGCTCTAACCCACTTACTATGTAAATCTTAAGACTTCCAGTTTGGAGTTGTTCTCAGTTCAAGGAAAGGCTCTGCAGCAGGTCCAGGCTGTAGTATAAGAAGCTTTACAACTTGAGGTTTATAACTCAAGATTAAATTATACTGGAAGTATCTGGAATAATTAAGAATGTCGGTGTGCCCCAGAGTGAAGACCCCTAGGACTTTTGTTGCAAAGCCATGCTCTGTTTTTCAGAACATGATGGATCTCCTGAGAAAGAGCTTCTGACTTATTACCAGGCCTTGGTAGAGACTGATACTCTGACTATGGGATATGAAATGAATATATGATACAAACTGCCCATCATGAAGTAGGTGCTCTGTGACCCATCAAGCTAAAAAGTTGAGCATGTGAAGCAATAATCCATTATGAAGTGAATTTGGATATCATATAACTGACTTCAAGATGGCCTTCAAGAGGTCCAGAAATCACAACCAAGTGACATGAGCAGGTGGCCCAGATTCCCACAACTCCTCCTGGGATATTGCCTTATTTTTTCATGAAATCACATCTGTGACCTCATGGGCAGTTCTTTATGGCCATTGCTTGAGGAGGAAAACATTTCATCTTGGTTTTCAAGTGGTTCTGCTCAATCAACTGGCACAGCAAAGAGTGGACTTTTGCATCATGACAAACTCAACTACAGTGAACCCGAAAGCGGGGCTGAAGGAACTCCCCCTAGTGGCAGAATTTCATAAATACATTTGGCTTTTCATTTTGAGACTGAGAGGTCAGAAGGACAGATACAAACTGAACCATGCCTACAGGGTTAGGTAACACATTTTTTCCTAGAAATTTGTCCATTTTATATAAATATTCAAAACTTTTCATACAGCTTACTACTTTCTGCTTATTTTGCATTAGATTAAGTAATGCTTTCTCCCTTATATTCCTGCATACTAGTTATTTTTGCCTTCTATATTTCTGGATTAATTGCAACTGAGGTTTGCCCATTTTATTATTTGTATCAAAGAACTAGCAGTTCGTGATGTTGTTCCTTTCTACTGAATATGTTTTCTATGCTATGTGCTCTTATCATTTGATATTTCCTTCTCTCCAATTCCTTTTGGTTTTGTTGTTCTTTTTCTAAATTCTTGAAATTAAAGCTGAGTTTATTAAATTTTAGCTTTTCCCACCCTAGCATATACATTTAAGGTTATATATAGTTCCTCTAATAAATGCTTTAGTTTTACTCTAAAAGTTTTATGGTATTTTCAGTATCCAGTTTTAAATAATTTCTTACTTGTGTTATGATGATAATGATGACGATTTTTTTTAAGATGGAGTCTCACTGTTGCCCAGGCTGGAGTGCAGTGCCTCCCAGATTCAAGCAATTCTCCTGCTTCAGCCTGCTGAGTAGCTGGGATTACAGGCACATGCCACCACACCCAGCTAAGTTTTGTATTTTTTTTTTTTTAGTAGAAAGGGTTTCTCCATGTTGCCCAGGCTAGTCTTGAAATCCTGACCTCAAGTGATCCGCCCACCTCGGCCTCCCAAAGTGTTGGGATTACAGGCATGAGCCACCACACCTGGCCGTATATTTTGATTATTTAATCTATGACTTATTTTAAGGGATATTCTAAGTTTCCACTAATTATGTACAGTTACATAGACATTGGTATATAGTTATGTTTTATTACTTATTTTGAGCTTAATAACATTGAAATCAATTAACACATTCTGTATGGTTTCACTTCTCTGATATATGTTGAAATATACTTTTGGCCCAGTATATGGCAAAAAAAAATTTTTCAATACTCCATGTGTGCTCAAATAGAATATGTTTTCTGTAGTTGTTTGGAGCAGTTTTCTATGGCCTATGGCCATAGACCAAGTTTGTTAATCATGTTATTTACGTATACTATATTGCATATCCTTAGCAATTCTCTTGTTTGTGTGTACCATCAGTTATTGTAAAATATGTGTTAAAAATTGCCCTCCATAAATATGGATTAGGCCATTTTGTTTTCACTTTGCCTATTCTTGCCTTATATATTCTGAATCTATTTTATCATGTGCAGATACATTTCAAATGTATCTTCCTAGTAGGTTGAATCTTTAATCCTTATGAAGTGGTACCTTTTACCTCCATTAATACTTCTTTTTGTAATAGACATATTTTCTGATATTGACATATTCAGTTTTATGTGTCAATGTGTCTAGGTAACAGTCTCCAGGATAGTCAATGAAAAAATCTAGGTGTTGCTGTGAAGGTGCTTTGTACACATGATTAAGATTTATAATCAGTTTAAGGATGATTATCCTTTATAATCTGGGTAAGCCTGATTCAATCCATGGAAAGACCTTCAGAGCTGAGGCTTCTCTGAGAAAGAAGAAATTCTGCCTGTGGATTGCAGCTTGAGCTCATGACAAAGTCCTAACTTGGGCTTCCTGATGACCCTCCCTGTAGATCTCGGGCTTGCCTAGCCAGCTCCCACAAAAGCATATGCCATTTTCTTGCAATGAATCTTTCTTTCTTTTTTTTTTAAGTTCCTTTTTTTTAAACTTTTATTTTAAGTTCAGGGGTACAAGTGTAGTTTTGTTACATAGGTAAATTTGTGTCATGAGGGTTTGTTGTACAAATTGTTTCATCACCCAGGTATTAAGTCTAGTACCCATTAGTTATTTTTTCCTGATATTCTCCCTCCTCCCACCCTCCTTCCCTCCAAAAGGCCCTGTGTGTGTTGTTCCCCTCTATGTGTCCATGTGTTCTCATCATTTAGCTCCCACTTAGAAGTGTCAACAGGTGGTATTTGGTTTTCTGTTCGTGTTAGTTTGCTAAGGATAATGGCCTCCAGCTCCATTCATGTCCCTGCAAAGGACATGATCTCATTCTTTTTTATGGCTGCATAGTATTTCATTGAGTATATGTACCATATTTTCTTTATCCAGTCTATCATTGATGGGCATTTAGGTTGATTCCATGTCTTTGCTATTGTGAATAGTTGAATCTTTCAATACATACATCCTACAGACTTGTTTTTTCCAGTGGAAACTTGACTGACTACATCAGTTTCTTTTGGTTACGGTTTGCATGGTATGTCTTTTTTCATCCTTCTATACACAACCTCCCCTATCTTTATTTTTTATGTAGATCTCTTGTAAACAATGTATAGCTACATTTTCCCCCAGTCGTACTATGCTGGTATTTTAACTGTAGCATTTAATTCACTTGTGCTTAATGTGATTTTTAGAATGTATTCGAGTCTAAATACAGCATCTTATACTTGTATTCTAAATGTTCTATTCATTCTTTTTTTCTTTAATCTCTCATTTCTTGTCTTCTCTGGTTTGACTGAATAATGTTTCTAGCACCTTTTATACTTCCTCTAGTTCAGAGGTGATAAACTTGGCTTCAATTCTTTAAATTTCCCTGACGTTACAATAATAAATTATCCAAATGTAACATTCATCATAACATTTAATTTTCTCTGGAATAATATAAAGACTTTATGTAATATAAGTTCTATTTACACTCTTCTGAACTTTATGTTATTATAGTTTGTGGGCTATATAATATTGGTATTTCAATATTACATTTGATGTTTGACCCCTCTACAAACTGTCATTATTTTTACAACAAGTATTTGTTTCATTTTGCTCACATATTTGCTACTTTCTTAGGTTTTCATTTTTTTTTTTTTGGATCTCAAAAATCTAATCTGGGATCACTTTCCTAATACCTGAATTATGTATTTTAGAATTTATTTGAGAAATCTTTTCTTTATTAACACTCACATATTTTGGTTTTCCTTAAAATATCTATATTTCACTTTCAGTCTTAAAATGTGTTTTCATTGAGTAGGCTTTCTAAAACAACACTTATTTCTCTTAAGGCATCAAAGACATCTTTCTATTGCATTTAGCCTTCCAATATTGCTCCTAAAAAAGTCAGCTGTCCGTCTAACTGTGGTTTTTTGCTTGTTTGTTTTGTTTTGTTTTTTCTGAGTTGGAGTCTCACTCTGTCGCCCAGGCTGGAGTGCAGTGATGCAATCTCAGCTCACTTTAACCTCCACCTCCCAGGTTCAAGCAATTCTCATGCTTCAGCCTGCTGAAGTACCTGGGATTACAGGCAAGCGCCACCATGCCCAGCTAATTTTTGTATTTTAGTAGAGATGGGGTTTCACCATGTTGGCCAGACCAGTCTCAAACTCCTGACCTCCAGTGATCCACCCACCTCAGCCTCCCAAAGTTCTGGGATTACAGGTGTGAGCCATTGCTAACTGTGGTCTTTTAAGTGTAATCTGTCTTTTTATTTTTCGTGGCTACTTTTAAGAATTTTCCTTAATAGTTGGTCTTCGTTAAATGCTTTCTTCAATTTCACTGAAAGAGTGGAGACTGGGATTTGTAAGAGGAAGCTGTGGAAATGGACATGGGGTATTGGTGACTGGTGAGGAATTGATCTGGGGAAATCTGGTTGGACAAGATCATGTAGAGAGCCTTGAGCAGAAAGATGATGGATGGAAACCTTATTTTGGGGAGTCATGAAGAGTTCTGAACAGGGGGTGACACAGACACCTGATGCCGTGGCCTCTGGGCCTACTCCTTTTTAGCCTTAGAAGAAATTGCCAGCAGAAACCGTCTGTTAAAACAGCTAACCAAAGCTGGACACGGTGGCTCATGCCTGTAATCTCAGCACTTTGGGAGGCCGAGGAGGGTGGATCATGAGGTCAGGAGATCAAGACCATCCTGGCTAACATGGTGAAACCCCGTCTCTACTAAAAATACAAAAAATTAACCGGGTGTGGTGGTGGGCGCCTGTAGTCTCAGCTACTTGGGAGGCTGAGGCAGGAGAATGGCGTGAACCCAGGGGGCGAAGCTTGCAGTGAGCCAAGATCGCACCACTGCACTCCAGCCTGGGAGATACAGCAAGACTCCATCTCAGGAAAAAAAAAAAGCTAACCAAAGCCAGATACAAGGCATTTATTTACAATAATATACAGACTTTATGAAAACCTTTGTGTCAGGGCCTTTGTTAGCTGTTTTACAGCTAACAAAGCTGTATGTTAGCTGTATGCTTTCTTTGACCTTTCATAACAATCTGGTTAGATGGAAATTATTTCCCTGCCTTACTGAGCAGGGAGATAAAGTGACTTGCTCAATAGCTGGCATAGATGGAGTTGAACTCAGTTCTCTTGGACAGAAGTCCTGTGGTCTGCCATATATACGAAGGAATTTATATAGTCCATGGACAACAAAAACATTAATTTTAAAAGAATTGGACACAGTGTTATGGGCTAAGTTGTTCCCTTCTAAAATTCATATGTTGGAAGTCCTAAATCTCAATATCTCAGAAGGTTACTGTATTTGGAGGGTCTTTAAATAGTTAATTTATTTAAATTAGGTCATGGGGAAGCCCTAATCCAATATGACTAGTGTCTGTATAAGAAGAGAAGATTAAGACACAAACACACTCAGAGGAAAGACCATGTGAAGACACAAGGAGGAGACAGCTATCTACAAGCCAACAAGAGAGGCCTTAGAAGGAACCAACCCTGATAACACCTTGTTCTCAGACCTCTAACATCTGAAACTATACGAAAATAAAGTTCTGTGTTTACGTCACTCAGTTTGTGGTACGACGCTGTGGCAGCCCTAGTAACCAATACACTGAGAGGTACCATGTTCTCTCCAATCAAGGTTATGGCTTTGGACAATTCCTTACTTGTGTATCTTGATTTCTGAGTACTCAGTGTCGGTGACCTTTGGTTCCTGAGGTTGCACCTTGTGGAAGCGTAGGGCAGCGTAGTGGAGCTCCTGCTCATCTTCTGAGATGGGGCCAGCCTCAGCAGGGTGGTCTGAAACTATGCCTGTCTGGAACTGGTGCTGATGACCCTGAATGGAAGAAAAGAAAAGATTCAGGGCTGGACAATAGGTTCTCAAAGAAAGCAGCCAAGGATCAGAAAGGGAGTAGAACTGATGTAACTTTATTATTTATCCATTCATTTATTATTTTATTGTATTTCGTTTTATTTTATTTTATTTTGAGATGGGGTCTCGCTCTGTTGTCCAGGCTGGAGTGCAGCGGCATGATCACGACTCAGGCAGTCTTGAACACCTGGGTTCAAATGATCCTTCTGCTTCAGCCTCCTGTGTAGCTGGGACTACAGGCATGCACCACACCTGGCTAATTTTTGTAGAGATGGAGTTTCACCATGTTGCCCAGGCTGGTCATGAACCCCTGGGCTCAAGGAATTCACCCACCTTGGCTTCCTAAAGTGCTGGGATTACAAGCATGAGTCACCACATCCACTGCATTCATGTATTTTGAAATATTTAATAATTAAGATTGGCAGGCCCTTAGTGAGTGTTTACATTAATCAGTCATATTCTATTCTCAAAAAATGCTTTGCAGTGGATTCCATGATTACATTCATCTTACAAACAGGAACACTAAGGCTAAGAGAGGCTCCACATGTTGCCTAAAGACACACATCCATATAAATGCACAACTGAGCAGGACTCAGGACCACCTTATTGTTGTGTAGGTCATGTGACATGTGCTAGATGTCAAGCCATGAAGAAAGCAGACACAGTCCCAGATAGTAGGCAGTGTGGTTTTCTATGAGATGCAGTTAGTTAAAAACAGGAAACAAAATCACGTTTTTAATTCATGATAGCAGATATTTTGAAATATAAAGCAGGGGCAGGAGTGGCATATCTGATTCCTAGACAGGTACTGGAGGACAGAACAGAGACCGGGTCCTGCAGTACAGGCCACCGGACGCCCTCTCCTGTATCTTCTCTTTCCAATGCCCCTGAAAACTTGAAAGTAAAGCATGGTAAAGAAATTATGTAATGATTCCCAACAAAGTGGGGATTTAACACACACTAAGTGTGTTATTCCTCCAAATAAACCAAGAGGCAATACAAGAAATTATGGAATGAGCAAATAAGAAAAAGTGGGAGATCTCTGGGGAAACAAAATATTTTATATCGGAGTGTGTGTGTGTGTGTGTGTGTGTGTGTGTGTGTGTGTGTGTTCAGGGAGGCATTGGTGACAGCGGGCGAATGGCTACAGAAATGAGATTTATGTTCTGCTCATGTCTTTCATCCATCATTGGGATAATATATTCCTGCCTGCATTCTTGCTACACAAATCAGTGGCAAAGTCCGAGACTAAAGGTGTGAATTTCTGTAGGAGAAATGACAGATCAGCACAAAAGCCCTACTGAATGAAGAAAAGAACAGGTGGAAATTGCCTCTCCCTGGGCTTTCCCTGGCCACCTTCCCCCATCCACACATCCCAGACTTTTGGAAGACAGTCTAGGTATTACCTCCCACAGCACCAATTTTTCCTGAGGGTCTGAACAACAGGAATCATGACTTGAATTATTCTTGGTCAGTTCTCATTCAGGCTATGGTAGAGTAACTGGCACCCTCCCAGCATAATTAGAAAACTATACATAGTATGTAAAATATGTGTTTCACAAGGAAAACAGGCAGCCCAGGACTGTGACATCTGAAAGAAAGGAAACCAATGAGGTGAGTCCCATGATCAAATGACAATTTCCAAACTGCAGTACGTGGAGGATAAATCCAAGCGGAACACAAGAGTCTTATGAAACTGTGGAGGCAGCAACTGCAGTTCAAGTGGGAATGATGTGGGTGGAATTTGTAGAGCAGAGTACAGAGAGAAAAAGCTACACAGAGAAAGAACTCCAAAAAATATGCATAGAGGTCCCCTTGAATCTTTGGCTGAATACTAAGCTATATGCACAGAGTGAAAGGCTGAAAGCCTGGGTACGTACTGCTGGAGAAGGAACAGCTATGAAAAAGCCGGAATGAAGGCAAATATAAACTCACCCTACCAAAGCTTTTGTAAAAATCCTTGAATGGGTGAAGACAATCCACTAATAAATTAACTGCATTCAAGAACAAAGCTCAACAATTTTTAAAGGAAGATTAAAATATCCAGATAATCAACAATATAACACGATGTCCAGTATGCCACCAAAATCACTACCTATGCAAAGAAGCTGTGGAATGTAAGCAATGAAAAGTATATCAGTGAGTAGAAACATATCACCAAATGATGGAATTAGCAGAAAAGAAGATTAAAAACAGCTATAAATACACATATTCAAAGACTTAGGCCAGGTATGGTTGTTCATGCCTATAATCCCAGAACTTTGGGAGGCTGAGGCAGGCAGATTGCTTTGAGCTCAGGAGTTCAAGACCAGCCTGGGAAACATGGTGAAATCCCATCTCTAATCCCCAACCCACAAAATAATTAGCCGGATATGGTGGCTCGCGCCTGTAGTCCTAACTACTCGGGAGTCTGAGGCTGGAGAATTGTTTGAGCCTGGGAAGTGGAGGTTGCAGTGAGCTGAGATCATGCCATTGCACTCCACCCTGGGCAAAAGAGTGAAACCCTCTCTCAATAATAACAACAAAAACTTAAAGGAAAACAGAACATAATAAGGAAATGAAAACTATAAAGAACTGGGCTGGGTGTGGTGGCTATTAAGTCCAGCAATTTGGGAGGCCGAGGCAGGAGTATTGCTTGAGCCCGAGTTTGAGACCAGCCTGGGCAACACGGTGAGACCCTGTCTTTACAAAAATTTGTTTAAAAAATTAGCCAGGCGCAGTGGTGCATGCCTGTAGTCATAGCTATTTGGAAGGCTGAGGCAGGAGGATCACTTGAGCCTAGGAAGTCGAAGCTGCAGTGAGCCATGTTCATGCCACTGCACTCCAGCCTGGGCGATAGAGTGAGATCCTATCTCAGGAAAAAAAAAAAGAAAAAAAAACTGAATTGAATTTCTAGAGATGAAAAATGGCAATATCTAAAAAGAAAAGCTAATAGCAGATTAGGTACAGCAGAAGAAAACAGCAATGAACTAAAAAACATAGCGATAAAAACTTTCCAAACTGAAGCACAAAGAAAACACAAAAACAAAAAATAAATAAGCACATCCTCATTGGCCTGTGGGACAATATCAAGCATTCTGACACAAGTGCAACTGGGATCCCAGAAAGGGGAAGGGAGTAGAAAAATTGTGGAAAAAATAATGATTAAAATGTTTTCACAATACCAAAACATATATCCAAGAATATCTGCAAATACCAAAAAAGATAAAAACAATGAAAACCACACCTAGGCATGTCATAATCCAATTGCTGAAAACTAATAAGGAAAAGAAATATGCCCTAGGGAAGCCAGACGATTGGACACCCCTGCTAGAGGATAAAAGTAGTAACTCTCCTCTCAGCAGTCTGATGGAACTGGGTAAACCAAATTTGATGTTCCGGGTCTGATAAGCAGAGGCCCAGTAAACACCCCAAATCTTCCCTTAGGACTCAAGAAGGGTTACAGATTAAAAGTAAGGGTCGGCTGGGCACAGTGGCTCATGCCTGTAATCCCAGCACTTTGGGCGGCCGAGGCAGGCGGACCATGAGGTCAGGAGATTGAGACCATCCTGGCTAACACAGTGAAACCCCATCTCTACTAAAAATACAAAAAAAGTTAGCCGGGCGCAGTGGCGGGCACCTGTAGTCCCAGCCACTCGGGAGGCTGAGGCAAGAGAATGGCGTGAACCCAGGAAGTGGAGCTTGCAGTGAGCTGAGATCGTGCCACTGCACTCCAGCCTGGGTGACAGAGTGAGACTCCATCTCAAAAAAGAAAAAAAAGTAGTAATATTTTAAAACTACCAAAAAGGCAAAAAAGAGAGATAAATATAAAAGGACAAATATAAATATAAAGCAAAGAGCAATCTGGTAGAATTAAACTGAGCCAAATCAATAATCACATTAAATATAAATGGTCTAAACACTCCAATTAAAAGGAAGATATTGACAGACTTGATAAAATAGGTAGAATAAATGTGATATCTGTAAGACAGACACAATACATATGAAGGCACACATGTGTTAAAAGTAAGAGGGGGGAAAATGCATAACAAACAAGCACTAATATTAAGAACACTAGAGTGGCAATGTTAAATCAGACAGTGTATTTTAGGAAAAGAAATATTACCAGAAATAAAGACATTTTATGATGATAAACAAGTCAATTCATTAAAAGATATTAAAATCCTAAGTGCATATGCAACCAATCACAGAGCATGATTTAACAAAATAAATTGTAAAAATAAGCAGACAGAGAATCACTAAGGATATAGAAGGATTGAACACTAGTGTAAAATAACTTGACCTAATTGACATTTATAAAATACTACATCCAGTATCTTCAGAAAACACATTCTTTGCAATTGCACATGTAACATTCACCATGGTAGACTGATTTTTCATGTACTTATACTACCAGTTACTGAGATAAGAGTTTTTAAGCCCTCTCCCTCTCCCGCTCCCGCTCCCCCTCCCTCTCCCTCTCCCTCTCCCCTTTCTTCGGTCTCCCTCTCCTTCTTTTTTCGGTCTCCCTCTGTTGCCGAAGCTGGACTGTGCTGCAACCTCCCTGCCTCGAGCTCCTGTGACTCTCCTGCCTCGGCCCGCTGAGTGCCTGGGATTGCAGGCGCGCCCCGCCACGCCTGAATGGTTTTTGTATTTTTGGTGGAGACGGGGTTTCGCCCTGTTCACTGGGCTGGTCTCCAGCTCCTGGCCTCGAGTGATCTGCCGGCCTCGGCCTCCCGAGGTGCTGGGATTGCAGACGGAGTCTCGCTCACTCAATGCTCAATGGTGCTCAGGCTGGAGTGCAGTGGCGTGATCTCGGCTCGCTACAACCTCCACCTACCAGCCTCCTGCCTTGGCCTCCCAAAGTGCTAAGATTACAGCCTCTGCCCCGCCACCACCCCGTCTAGGAAGTGAGGAGCGTCTCTGCCTGGCCGCCCATCGTCTGGGATGTGAGGAGCCCCTCTGCCCGGCCGCCCCATCTGGGAAGTGAGGAGCGCCTCTGCCCGGCCACCCCGTCTGGGATGTGAGGAGCGCCTCTGCCCCGCCGCCATCCCGTATAGGAAGTGAGGAACGTCTCTGTCCGGCCGCCCATCCTCTGGGATGTGAGGAGCGTCTCTGCCCGGCCACCCCGTCTGGGATGTGAGGAGCGCCTCTGCCCAGCTGCCCCATCTGGGAGGTGAGGAGCGCCTCTGCCCGGCCACCCCGTCTGGGAAGTGAAGAGTGCACCTCTGCCTGGCCGCCACCCCGTATGGGAAGAGAGGAGCGCCTCTGCCTGGCCACCCCGTCTGGGAGGTGAGGAGCACCTCTGCCTGGCTGCCACCCCGTCTGGGAGGTGAGGAGCACCTCTGCCTGGCTGCCCCGTCTGGGAGGTGAGGAGCGCCTCTGCCCGGCCGCCTCGTCTGGGAAGTGAGGAGCGCCTCTGCCCGGCTGCCTCGTCTGGGAAGTGAGGAGCGCCTCTGCCCGGCCGCCCCGTCTGGGAGGTGAGGAGTGCCTCTGCCCGGCTGCCACCCCGTCTGGGAGGAAGTGAGGAGCACCTCTGCCCGGCTGCCCCGTCTGGGAGATGAGGAGCGCCTCTGCCTGGCCGCCACCCCATCTGGGAGGAAGTGAGGAGCGCCTCTGCCCGGCCGCCCCATCTGGGAAGTGAGGAGCGCCTCTGCCCGGCTGCCCCATCTGGGAAGTGAGGAGCGCCTCTGCCTGGCTGCCCCATCTGGGAAGTGAGGAGCGCCTCTGCCCGGCCGCCCCGTCTGGGAAGTGAGGAGCGCCTCTGCCTGGCTGCCCTGTCTGGGAGGTGAGGAGCGCCTCTGCCTGGCTGCCACCCCGTCTGGGAGGAAGTGAGGAGCGTCTCTGCCCGGCTGCCCCGTCTGGGAAGTGAGGAGCGCCTCTGCCCGGCCGCCCCCTCTGGGAAGTGAGGAGCGCCTCTGCCCAGCCACCCCGTCTGGGAGGTGAGGAGCGCCTCTGCCTGGCTGCCACCCCGTCTGGGAGGAAGTGAGGAGCGCCTCTGCCTGCCCGCCCCGTCTGGGAGGTGAGGAGCGTCTCTGCCCGGCTGCCCCGTCTGGGAAGTGAGGAGCGCCTCTGCCCGGCCGCCCTGTCTGGGAGGTGTACCCAACAGCTCCGAAGAGACAGCGACCATCGGGAGCGGGCCATGAGGACGATGGCGGTTTTGTTGAAAAGAAGAGGGGGAAGTGTGGGGAAAGGAAGGAGAGATCAGATTGTTGCTGTGTCTGTGTAGAAAGAGGTGGGCATAGGAGACTCCATTTTATTCTGACTAGGAGAAATTCTTCTGCCTTGGGATGCTGTTGATCTATGGCCTTGCCCCCAGCCCCGTGCTCTCTGAAACATGTGCTGTGTCAACTCAGGGTTAAATGGATTAAGGGCGGTGCAAGATGTGCTTTGTTAAACAGATGCTTGAAGGCAGCATGCTCTTTAAGAGTCATCGCCACTCCGTAATCTCAAGTACCCAGGGGCACAAATACTGCAGAAGGCTGCAGGGACCTCTGCCTAGGAAAACCAGAGACCTTTGTCCATGTGTTTATCTCCTGACCTTCTCTCCACTATTATCCTATGACCCTGCCATATCCCCCTCTCTGAGAAACACCCAAGAATGATCAATAAATACTTCATAAATTTAAAAAAAAAAAAAGAGTTTTTAAAAAATTGACTATAGAGTGTACACCACTCTAATGGAGAGGAGATAGAGTGGCAAGTAAACATTAGCTTGCCAACTAGACCATCCAGAAGGACACGTTGAAATTCATCAAGGAAGCAACATGACCTGGAGAGCAGAGAAGAATGAGACAAGGCAGCTCCCTACCCAGGATTGGCACGGAGCCAAGGGAGGCTCCCCACCATGCGGAAACAGTGAGTGAGCGACAGCCGCCAAGGACCCACACTTCTGCCATGGACCTTTGCAATCTTGGACATGAGAGATCCCCTGAAGCCTCCAGACTGACATGGAGAGCTGTGTGGAGACTGGGCAGGGCCACTGCTCAGGCCCAAGTGGAGCCCCAAGGACCTTGGACCTATGAGCACCTGGGCACCAGGTGACATAGCTTCACCAACAAGAGAGGCCAGGCTCTCTCACATGCTCTCAGGGTAGGGACCACATTTATGGTGCTGAGGAGCAGATGGATTGCAGACCTCACCTCTGCTACAGCTTGCCAGACAAAGCCCACTGGCCTGGGACCCCAGCACAGCCACCTCACCCCTGCCTGAGCACTTGGGCCAGTAGCAGCTCTCCATTTCTCTGGGACAGGGCTCCCAGAGGTAACAGACAAGTCTGCCATTTTTTCTGCTGCCACAGCTCCCACTCCTGTTCCCCGAGGCTGGAGAAGGAGAAAAGAGCATAAGGACTATCACTGGCCTCCAACACACCGGAACTGCTTTATGGAAAAGCAGCCAGACGGTATCAGTGTGGGTCCCTGCCCCTGTTATTCCTCACTGAGAAGGACATCCTGACCCAGGCCCCCAGCACAGCTGCCCTGCCCCCACCTGAGTTGGTGGCAGTTCTGTGTTTCTCTGAGGAGGATATCCCGGGGTCAACCCACAGGCTCTTTGCCATTACCACTGCAGTGGTACTGCCCTTGATGCCTTCAGCCTGGGAAAAGAACAAAGACCTTGATCACTTTGCTGGCACCTCCAACACACTACAACCACCATACAGAAAGAAGCCAAATCTCACTTCCCTGTGGGCCCCCTACTCCCTGCTCTTCACCAGGCAGGGCCCCTGGCTGGGGCCTGCAGCACGGTGGCCCCACCCCTAGATGAATGTTCCCATTGGCAGTGGCTCTGTATCTTTCTGGGTTGGAGTTCTCAGAGCAGCTGGCAGCCCCTCTGCCATTGCTGCTGCAGCTATGCTGCCCTTGCTGCCCTCAGGCTGGGGAAGGAAAAAAGAGCCTGATTTATTTGGTGGAACCTCCAGCATGCCGCAGCGGCATTACGGAGAGGAGCCCAGTCTCTCTTCCCCGTGAGCCTCCAACCGTTACTCTTCACCAGGTAAGTCCCCCTGCTTGGGCCCACAGCACAGCTGCCCCAACCCAGGGTGATTATTCCAATTGGCAGCAGCTCTGCATTCCTCTAGGATGAAGCCCCAAGAGACAAGGAAAAAGCCCTCTACCACTGGCACTTCTAACGTCCCTGCCCCTGCTGCTCCAAGCTGGGGAGGAAACAAAATGCCTGGGCTCACCACAGGGCTATAGTGTGCAGCCCAAGAGTGCCAAGTCAAAATCTGTAGCCAGCACTTGAGTGAGAGAGGAGCCCACATTCTCAGAGCACTGGGAGGCAGCATGGCTGCAAATGTGAGGAACTACAGAGGATTCATGTGGCTGAACAAGAGCCTACCTGCCAGCCATTATGCTTAAGCACCATCTATTGGATCACATCCAAACTTCAACACCAAAAATACTTTGCTAATATACCCCACTGTGAAACTAAGGACAAGAATTTAGCAACAAATAAAGATCGTGCACAAAGCTTTGGCCTTCTGAAAACATCCGGAAACAAAGCCAACTGACTAAAATTAGAGCACAATTAAGGGAACATGAGCCCACATAAATGAGAAAGAACCAGTGCAAGATCTCTGGCAAATCTAAAAGCCAGAGTGTCTTCTTACCTCATAACGACCACACTAGTTCCCCAGCAAAAGTTCTTAACCAGAATGAAATGGCTAAAATAACAGACAAAAAATTCAGAATCTGGATGACAATTAAGATTACTGAGATTCAGGAGAAAGTAGAAACCCAATCCAGGGAATCAAAGGAATCCAGTAAAACAATTGAAGAGATGAAAGATGAAATAGCCATCTTAAGAAAGAACCAAAATGAGCTGATAGAGCTGAATAACTCACTATAAAAATTTCATAACACAATCAGAAGTGTTAACAGCAGAATAAACCAAGCTGAGGAAAGAATATCAGAGCCCAAAGACTGGTTCTTCAAATTAACTCAGGCAGACAAAAGAACAAAGAATTTTAAAAATGAACAAAACTTCCAAAAACTGTGGGATTATGTAAAGAGACCAAATCTACAACTCATTGGCATCCCTGAAAGAGGAGAGAGAGCAAGCAACTTGAACAACATATTGGAGGATATTGTCCACAAAAATGTCCCCAACCTCTCTAGAGAGGTCAGCATGCACATTCGGGAAATTCAGAGAACCTTGGTAAGATAATATATAGGATAACCATCCCCAAGACACACAGTCATCAGGTTCTCCAAGGTCAATGCCAAAGAAAAAATATTACAGGCAGCTAGAGATGCCTGTAATATTGTAATAGTGATGAGCAGTAATGACTTTGGGTTGATTTGGGCTGTCTACTCTAGGGCTTGTGTCTACCACATTCCTTGTACTTAATGCACCTGACACAGACTAAGTTTTGTTCATTTCTTTTTCTCAATAATCAATGCCATAAGAAAAGGCTAATATTCCAGGAAATATGATAATCTGACATTTGAGGAGCATAAATACCCCCAACAAATTCACTGGACTACATATTTCATCAGAACTATTAGATTCAGTTCCACATGTGACTATTTTAAATTATTGAAATCAATACTTTTTAAATTATTACTGAGTCAAAAATTTAAAATAGTCACATGTGGAACCGCAGGGAATGTCAGGTGTTAATGAAGAAATGCCTCAGGGTCCTTACTTAGGGCAGCATTCAAAAGGGATAATGCTGAATGGAAATTAAGGTCTCTATCACTCACCCTGGAGCCTGAGACCATGACGGGGTTCACATCATCCGTGTTTTGCACTGGCTGGGCTGCTTTCTTCCTTCTAGTCTTCACTCTGAGGGAACAGCCCTAAGCCTTTCAGCCTGGTTATTTGGAGCCTCTTTCCCCAAAAGAGAACCATCTCCCCACTCCCAATGGAGAGTACAGAAGTAATGAAGAGGTCCAGGTGCTCATATGAGCCCAAGAGTTGGACCATGGTTTCAAAGAGACCCCATGCTTGGTTCAGCTGTTCAACGGGGTAATTCACACCACCAGTACCCTCCCTTTCCTCGCTCTCGACTTTCCCAAGTACCCCATTTTCCCCCACTCAGGTTTTCTGAGATTCTGCCACCTGTGTGCCCTTCCCACATCAAGTCTTTCTGTGCCTCCCTGGAGCCCACTCTCACCTGAAGATGAAGCAAACACAGAGGAAAACCAGGGCTGTGATGCTAGCTCCCCAGACTGCTCCCAGGACACCACCAGTCCTGCCTTCTGGTTTCCCTGTAATTTGAATTTTGAGTGAACTCCAGTTTCAATTCCAGGACATCCTCCCAACAGCCATTCCTCTCCACCTTCCACTAATGTGACCACCCCCATCCAGGACTCAGTCACTCACCATTTCACTGCCCTGTGAACCCGGAACCAGCCTCTTCTCTCTCCATGACTCCCCCTTCCCCCAACTGCAAGACTGAGGACGTTGTGCCCCCAGCCACTCTGGTCTGGGCCTTGGAAACATCTCCTCCAAGCTTCATTTCTCTGGAGCAGTTAGGGGTTGAATTATGTCTCCCCACAATTCCTATTTTGAAGTCCTAACCCCCAGCACCTCAGAGCATGACCTGATTTGGAGAAGGGTCATAGCTGATGTAATTAGTTATAATGAGGTCTTCCTGGATCAGGGTGAGCCCTAATCCAATATGACTGTTGTCCTTATAAAAAGGGGAAAATATGGGTCGGGTGTGGTGGTTCACACCTGTAATCCCATCACTTTGGGAGGCCGAGGCAGGCAGATCACGAAGTCAGGAGATCGAGACCATCCTGGCCAACATGGTGAAACCCCATCTCTACTCAAAATATAAAAATTAGCTGGGCATGTTGGTGGGCGCCTGTAGTGCCAGCTACTCGGGAGGCTGAGGCAGGAGAATCACTTGAACCCGGGAGGTGGAGGTTGCATATGTCAGATTATCATGTTGCAGTGAGCCAAGATTGCACCATTGCATTCCAGCCTGGCAACAGAGTGAGACCCTCCCTCAAAAAAAAAAAAAAAAAAGGAAAATGTAGACACAGACGCACATGTGGACACAGACACCACCATGTGAAGATTAAGTCAGAGTTCGAGGCAATGCTCCTTCAAGCCTAGGAACGCCAAAGACTCCCAGGAAACCACCAGAAGCCAGAGAAGGAGCATGGAAGAGATTCTCCCTCACAGCCTCAAAAGGAACTAACTCTAACACCTTATATGATCTTGGACTTCTGACGTTGAGAACCATAAGACAATAAATCCCTGTTGTTTAAGTCATGCACTTTGAAGTACTTTGTTATGGCAGCCCTAGCAAACTCATACAAGGACCCAGGCTTCTCTTCCCCCAATTGTCACCTCTTAGCAGACTCCTGATCTGGCAGCAGCTGGGTCAGAGCTGCTCTGGGATGTTCTGGGCCTCAAAGCTGAGGCTGAGACTTGAGCTGAATCCCTGGCAGAGGCTCAGGGAGCTGTTGGCCAAGGGACCGGCTGGCTGGGGGTGACTGTGAAGGAGCCATGGCTGCTGTTACCATCCCTCCAGCATCCCCTCCCCAAGCTGCCAGTGCAGGGAGGAGCCACTGCAGTGTGGACTCTAAGCTTCCCAGAGGCAGGAGGGTCCCAGCAGTTGTGAGGGGTCTGGGAAGGGAGGACAGGACTTAGCAGGGGCCTCTTCTCTGAATACTATGGAGCTCTCGCCCAGCTGCCCACACTCTCGAGCACCTCCCCTCACACTCACAATGCACAAAGAGACTCAGAGAGATTTGCAGGGAGCCCAGAGGATGCTGAGCACGGCAGGTGAAATCTCCTTCTTCTGCAGACCCTACTTGAGGCAGCTCCAGGACCCCGGTATTGGAGATGGGGGTGGCGTTCAGGGCGGGGAAGCCCTGGAACCAGCTCAGGTGTGCAGGGGGGTTGCCGTCAGCATCGCAGAGCAGCTGCAGAGCCTGGCCCTCCAGGACGGGGAGGGACGAGGTGTTTTGCAGGATTTTGAAGGCTTTGGGGAGAGAGGTGCAGAGAGTGAGAGATGGGGTGTAGGGGCAAGGCACTGGTGTCCCTCTCCTCCTGTGGGGTCCACACTAGCTCTGAGGAGGAGACTAGTAAAGTAGGGGCCTCAGGTCTTCAGAAAAGCCCAGACCATTTCCCTGGAGCTGCCCAGGCTGTCCTGCAGAGAGTGGAGCAGGGGCTGCGGACAGCGTCGTGGCAGACAAGTGCCACTCCTGGACCATGGAGATGCCTGTGACAGTAGGAAAACAAGCAAGACGGGGGAGTGTGAGGGGTGTGGCAGCTCCTGCAGATGAGGCGACAAAGGCTGGGGGTGAGCAAAAACTCAGTTCAGGGCTTTGAAGTCTATGGAGGCCTTAGTCCCGGCTTCTCATATTGATCCCCATTAGTCCCCACTCTGCTTCCGTCAGGCCCTGGAGAGAACAGGACAGGCTGGTTCCTACCTGCGCTGTTTCCTTGGAAGATGCTGACGGCCACTTTCTGTGGAGCATCTGGGGTGGAAAGAGGTGGCCGCCTCAACATCCCTGAAGAGGGATGGTAGGCATGGGGCCTTCCCCTCAGGGGCCATGAAAACAGGGAAGGGGGCTCTCCTCTTTGGCGACCAGGTCCCCAACTTTAAGCTCTGGCTCAGCCCTGCCCTGTCCCCCCCACACCCTCAGGGACCCTGGCATCCTGGCCCAGCACTCACAGGAGACATTGAGCTGGATGGTTCTCTCCACGGTCACACCGGCTCCAGGGAACGTCACCTGACAGGTGAGGTTGGTGCTGTGGTCCTGGGGCCGTGGGGTGATCGTGAGCACTGAGGACTGGGTGGTCCTGGGGCCCAGAGAGGTGGGGGCAGCTGACATCCAGGAGAAGATGGGGGGCGTCCCCTGCTCACAGGCCCAGGGCACAGAGCAGGTCAGGGTCCTGGAACAGCCAGACTCCAGGGTCCCTGGGATGGAGATGTTGGGCCTGTGGGTCAGGGCTAGTGAGGAGATGGGGACGCAGGATCAGGACGGGGGTCTGAGGTTCCATCCAGGGGGAAGCCCAGTCTCTGGTCCAGCTCCTCCCCTGAGCCCAACAGCTTAATTGTACGCGCCTCCCAAGAGGGTGCTCCCGTCCCAGCCCTGCCCTACGGCCCCCATGACCTTCCCCTGTGGCTAGTCCTGGAGCTGGTTCCTTACCCATCACACGCACAGAGAGCTTGGAAGATGTATAAACGTATTTCATCCATTTCGACTTCAACCGAAAGAAGTATGCAGCATTGTCCCTCCTCCGGGCATCTCTGATGCTCAGGGAGCAGTTCTTCCTTCTGTAATCCCAGAGGAGGTGGAATCGGCCCCGGGTCTCCTCCTGCACTTCTTCATTTGGGTTATTTGTGGCCACTGGAACATCAGCCCCTTCCAGGAACCAGTAGCCATAATCGTACAAGGCTGAAGAGGGAGTGGGCAATCTGCAGGGTACGAGGACGCACAGACCCTCCTGCACCGTCAGTGACTCTGGCCCCTCCAGCTGGAATCTCCGCTCCTGAGCCAGGGCCCCTATGGAGACATGAGGGTCAGCTCGGCCCAGCCCCACGGCACCTCTCCCCTGGCCCACTCACCTGCCCACAGCAGGGGCAGCAGCAGCGGTAGCATCTCTGAGGCGGAGGCTTCCTGGGCTCCCTGTGTGAGCAGAGAAGGGGAAGGCAGTGGAGGGGAAGGACTGCGGGGAGGAACGGGTGGCTGGGGAGGAGCGCGTGATCTCGGCTGTTCACAGAAGAGGAACTGCGAAGCCACAAGCCCTCGCAGCTCCACTCCCTCTGCAGAGAGCAGACGGAAACCTTGCGACCCAGAGACCTGCCCAAAGAAGGGCAGAGGAGCAGAGACTGTGTCCCGCCTCCCACCTCGTGGCTTCCTGTGAGCAACAGAGCCTGGACCAGGGCCTCCGGGGGCATCTGAGGAATGCGACACCTGTGTCCAAGGCCCTGCCCACCTGAGGTGCTTTCCTGTGCACCACTGTTTACACCTGGGAGCTGGTCACTCCTGGACTCAGAGAGTCACAGCCTCATCCCAAGCCATGAGAAAGTCAGTCCTGCAGGATATAGGATTCTGTAAGGTCTGTGGGAGTGTCTGGGACAGTGAAAGGAAGAAGGGTCCCAGGTGCAGTGTGGGTGATAGCCACTCATTCATTCACTCATTCATTCATTCATTCATTCACCAAACACATAGTGAGCATCTGTATGTAGGTGGGGCTGGAGAAGAGGTGCCAGGGACCTGGTCCCTACCCTTGAGATGATCCCCATCCATAGCCTCCCATCCTCAGCAACACACCCACACTATCTAGCTTTAGAGCTGTGGGCACTGGTGAGTTTGCCGTGTGACACAGAATGACAGATATTTTTTAAAACATGAGTGTGGAGGTTTTTACTTGACAGCTAGTACGCTGATTTACAAAATTTCAATGTCATCTCCAAAATAAGAACCATGCAGCATCTTCATTTAAATCAAAAGGGAGGACACATATTTTACGAACTGCAGTGCAGAAGAAACTTCTTTTGAATTAATGTTGCCACTCAGTGCAGTGTGGACTGGAGAGATTTTTTTTTTAGGTCCTCATCATAGAGATTAGAAATTTCTTTCCTGTAAAAAATCTGCTTCTCACAGTTAAATGTGGCACAAAAGACATATTTCTGGACAACATGAGCGGAATATCCAGACAAAATTAAAATTTTTAGGTCTAGCTCACATGGCTTTCCATTTTCCTCTGTGCAGTCTGCATCTGGCAAATCTCTAATACCTATGAGGTATTAGAATTTGCCACCATATATTTGTAAATTTTTTTATTTCTACAAACTTAAGGAGTAGATGTAAAATTTTTTCGCGTGTATATAATGCATAATGATTATATCAGGATATTTAGAGTGTCCGTCACCTGAGTGCAATACATTCTTGTTAACTAAAATCACACTATTCTTCTCTCTAACACTGAATTTATTCCTTTTAACTGTATGTTTGTAGCACTTCACTCACTTCTCTTCATCTTCCGTCCTCCCCCTATCTGACCCTTTCCAGTCTCTGTTGTCTATCTTTCTACTGTCCACCTCCATGTGATATTTTTTTAGAAGTGAGAGCATGCAATATTTGTCTTTTTGTGTCTGACTTATTTCAATTTAGATAATGATTTCTAGTCCCATCCATGTTGCTGCAAATGACACAATTTCATTCTTTTTTATGGCCAAATAGTATGTATACCATATTTTCTTTATCCATTCATCTGTTAATTGACGCTTAGGTTGATTCCACATCTTGGATATTGTGAATAGTGCAGCAAAAAGCATGTGAATGCAGGTATCTCTTTGATGTATTTCTTTCTTTCCCTTTGGGTAGATACCCAGTAGCGGGATGGCTTGCATGATCGAATAGTAATTCTATTTTTAGTTCCTGAGAAATGTCCATAGTGTTTTCCAAAGTGGCTGTACTAGTTTAAATTCCCACCAACAGTACAGAAGAGTTATCTTTCTCCTCATCCTTGCCAAAATCTGTTATTTTTTGTTTTTTTTAGTAATAGTCATTCTGACTGGGTAAGATGGTATCTCATTTTGGTTTAGATGTGCACTTTTCTGATGATTAGTGACGCTGATCATTTTTTCATATTGGCTGTTCTTATGTATTCTTTGAGAACTGTCTATTCCTGTCCTTTGCCCACTTTTTACTTGGATTATTTGCTTTTTCCTGTTGAGTTGTTTGAGTTCCTTGTACAGTCTGGATATCAGTCTCCTGTCAAAAGAATAGTTTGCGAATATTTTCTCCAATTCAACAGGTTGTTTCTTCACTCTGATTATTTCTTTTGCTGGCAGAAGCTTTTTATTTATTAAGTCCCATTTGCTTATTTTTGTTTTTGTTGCCTGTGCTTTTCAGAACTTAGTCATAATTTCTGACTCTTCTGACCAATGTTCAAAAGAGTTTTCCCTAGGTTTTCTTGTAGCTGTTTTTTTTATTTATATATATAGTTTTGGGTCTTACATTTAAGTGTATGATTCATTTTGAGTTTTTTTTTATATGGTGAGAGAGAAGAATCCAGTTTCATTCTTTTGTGTGTGGGTATACAATTTTCCCAGCACCATTTATTGAAGAAGGTGTCCTTTCCTCAATGTAATCTCTTGTCAGTTTTGTTGACAATCAATTGGCTGTATACATGTGGCCTTATTTCTGGGTTATATTCCATTGGTCTATGCATCTATTTTTATACCAGTATCATGCTGTTTTGGTTATTATAGCCTTGTAATATACTTTGAAGTCGGGTAATGTGATGCCACCAGCTTTGTTCTTTTTGCTCAGATAGCTGTGGCTATTCAGGCTCTTTTTGGATCCATATGAATTTTATAATTGTTTTTTACAATTCTGTGAAGACTGACATTGGTATTTTGATATGGATTACATTAAATCTTTAGATTGCTATAGACCAATGTGGTCTTCTTAACTATCTTCATTCTTCCAGTCCATGAGTATGGGATGTTTTTCCATTTATTTGTGTCATCTTCAATTTTTTTCATCAGTGTTTTTTAGTTTTTCCTGTATAGATTTTCACCTGGTAGGTCATTAACAGCCTATTGTTTAATTTCCATGCATTTGTCTTGTTTCCAGAGTTCCTCCTTGTGCTGACTTGTTGTTTTGTTCCATTGTGGTCTGAGTATACATTTAGTATAATATTGATTTTTTAAAAATCTATAGAGACTTATTTTGTGGCCGAATATATGGTGTATCCTGGAGAATGTTTCGTGTACTGATGAAAAGAATATGTATTCTGCAGTTGTTGGGTAGAAGTTCTGTAAAAGTCTGTTAGTTCCATTTGGTCTATAGTGTAGTTTAAATGGATGTTTGTTGATTTTCTGTCTAGATGATCTGTCTAATACTGAGAATAGGGTGGTGAAGCTTCTCACCATTATTGTATTGCATTCTATCTCTCTCTTTAGATCTAGTAATATTTGCTTTATAGATATGGCTGCTCCATTGCTGGGTGCATATATATTTAGAATTGTTATATCCTCTTGCTGGGTTGATCCCTTCATCATTATGTAATGACCTTCTTTGTCTTTTTCTACTGCTCTTGACCTAAGGTCTGTTTTATCTAAGTATAGTTACTGCTGCTTACTATTGGTTTCCATTTGTGTGGAATAACTTTCTCCATCCTTTTACTTTTGGTCTATATGTGTCTTTTCTTAAGGTGTGTTTCTTTAAGCTGCATATAGTTGAGTCATTTTTAAAATCCATTCAGCCATTCTATATCTTTTAAAAGGATACTTTAATCCATTTACATACATGGTTATTATTGATTTGTGAGGCTTTCTTTCTGTCAGGTTATCAACCATTTTCTTGTTGTAAACATTTGTTGTTTCTTTCCTTTTATCTTATTGTTTGTCCTTGTGATTTGGTGGATTTCTGTAGTGGTACCATTTGAGTCCTTTCTAGTTCTCATTTGCATGATTGCTTTACCAGTGAATTTTTTACTTTCATATGTTTTCATGATGATAAAATCATCCTTTTGCTTCCAGGTTTAGGACTCTTTGAGTATTTTTTGCAGGGCTGGTCTAGTGGTAATAAATTCCATCAGCATTTGTTTGTCTTGGGATGACTTTATTTCTCTTTTATTTATGAAGAATAGTTTCTTTGCATATTCTGTGGTGGCAGTTATTTTTTCTTTTAGCACTTAGAATATATCAGTTCCTTCTTTTCTAGCCTGTAAGGTTTCTGCTGAGAAATCTGCTCTTAGTCAAATGGAATTTCCTTTAGAGGTAGCTAGATGCCTTTCTCTTGCTTTTTGTAGAATTTGCTCTTTAATTTTGACTTCACACAGTCTGACTATAATGTGCCAAGGAGAAGACCTGTTGCATTGGGGATGTGCCTGGGGATCATTGGGCCTTCTGTATCTCTATACCTAAATCTTTTGTTAGACTTGGGACGTTTTCATGTATTATTTTGTTAAGTAGGTTTTCCAATATTTCTTTGTTTTTTCTCCCCTAGAGATACCAATAATTTATAAATTCCATTGCTTTATGTTGTCCTAAATGTTATTAAGGCTGTGCTCATTATTTTTTGTACTTTTCCCTTTATTTTTGTCTGACTAGATTATTTCAAAAAACCTGTCTTCAAGTTCTGAAATTCTTCTGCCAGATTTAGTCTATTGTTAAACTTTTCAAATGTGTTTTGTATTTTCTTCAATTAACTATTCAGTTCCAGAATTTATATTTGATTATTTTAAAAAATATATATCTCTTTGATCAATTTCTCACTTGTACCCTGAATTGTTTTTCTGGTTTCCATAGTATTGATTTTCAGAATTCTATTGTATCTCACTGAGCTTCTTTAACATCAATATTTTGAATTCTTTGTCTGGAATTTCAAAAATTTCTTTTTGATTAAGATCTTTTTCTGCAGAATTCTTGTGTTCCTTTCCTTGCTCTTTCATGTTTCCTGTGTCCGTATGTTAAAATCTGTGCATCTAGTACAACAGTGGCTTCTTCCTATTTTTTAATTTACTTTCGTAGAAGACATTTCTTTTTTTTTTCATGGTCCAAGCATGTGGTGATTTTTATTAAGAATAACTTTGGTTCTAAGAATTCCACTCTCAATTCTTTAATACTTTCCATTAAAAACAATTATACAAGAGCAAATACAAAAAATATTAAATTATGAAAACCAATCCCTTAAGGCTCCGTTTATATAAAATATACACTCAAACAAGTCAAGATTTTTCAGAGTAGAAGAATAAAATCGACTGTTACAGCTTAGAAAGCAACACTACTACTATGAGACTACAAAACATTGAACTATTTTAAGAAAATCACACTGTGGAAAAATGGAGCCATTTTTTGTCAAAAAGTGGCTCAAAGCACAAAACTGCTCAGATGTTCAAGAGTCCTAGGGGTTTGGGCTGCACAGTATTAAGGGGAGAGAGGAGACTGACAGCCTGTTTGAATCAGGCTTGTGAGCCCAGCTCATCTGACAAAGAGCTTCTCTGCCTAAACCTTCCACCGTTTAGTATAAGACACACTTTACGCTATTTACAAGCCTCCTTTTGGCCAGATTTTGTATCATTAATTACAAATAATTCTGCAGATTTGAGTGAGATTAGGAAAGAAATACTTTCCTAGTTAACTTTTTTTCTCAGTGAAGAATTAATTCTAGTTAAGCTCTAGGAACAGAATTGGTCCTTGTAAAGGAGCCTATCAGGGCCCTTGAGAATACGATCAAGTGGCAGAATTGCTTCGAGAATACAGATTTCAAGATCTAACATCTAGTTAGATAAAAAGATATGAGCCAGTCCCGAATAGAAGACATTTCTTGAAAATGTATCTATGTTGCTTGTTTAGTGGGGTGCTTTGGCTTTGATTCTGGGTATGTGCAGTAGTGTACTTTCTGTATATTTCTTTGACTATAAACAGCATTAGTGATATGTGTGATTTCTTTGGCTAGTTGGAGCATGGTTATTAGTGGAGAATATGGTAAAGTTGTGCTAGGGACAGAGATGCTGAGTGGGAGAGTCTTCAGGTCCCCAGCTTTGGCACCAGTGGGCTGAGCATCTATCTTTGTGCCCCAGGGTGGTATATGCTGGCTTCTCTGTTGGCAGTTACCAGTGGGTTGATTCTTGGGCCTTCAGGTTGCTCACTTGGATGCTCATAGTAGCACCAATGGATCAAGCAATTGTGTGGGTTCTCAGGCCCCTGGGTAGCCAGCATGGCATTGGCAATAGCAACAGCATGGGCAAGATGATTCTATGAGTCCCAAGTGATGTGCATTAATATTGGTGCTGGCTGCAGTGGGCTGGACAAGACAGCCTTTGGACCCACAGGTGGCACTTGCAGGTAGGTGCCAGGCAAGGTGGTAGCAGCCAGAAGTTTAGGTCCAACCTCAAGCCCCCAGAAGAAGTGCTCAGGTGCCCAAGGTAGTGAATTGGGTCGGGCAATACGCAGGACCCCAGGCTATGTGCTCTATCTCAGAGCGGGAGAGGTGAGGTGAAGCTGAGCTAGATGGGCTTGTGATGAGGTCCTCAGTGGTGAGAGCAGGCACTTGCCATTGTGGGCAGGGTCAGAGCAATCATCAGGTCCCAGGCAGAGTATTTGGGTGAGGGGCAGTGGCAGCCTCACTGAGGCCCTGCTACTGAAGAGGGTAGGGCCATCTTGAGTGGTCACAGCCTGGGTCAGTTGAAGGTGGTGGAAGAACATATGTCCCTTTCACACTCCAGTCCTGGAGGGGCTCCACACCCCCCCTCACTCTGGTTGCTGGAGCTCCCATCTGGCTTGCAAACAAGCTCCAATGGAAATTTGAGCCCCTCTTGCATCCTTGTCTCAGATCCTGGCAGTGCTTGCTTCACAGCCATTGCTGGGCAAACCTTGCTCACTTTCTAGCCCCACCTGCAGGAGCACTCCTGGTTCAATCCCCTGTCCCAGCAGCAACAGCTTGAGTTTCTGTAATGCCCCAGTTTCAGTGTCTCTGGGTCCCTGAACAGCATACAGTTTCCAGAGGATAAGCTTGAAAATGCTTAAGTGTCAGAAAGGTGTGGAACCCAGCAGGAGCTCCCTTCCTGGAGTAGTTCTGTCCAATGGTGTCCTGACTCTCTATGTTAGTTTCATAGAGTTGAGGGCTTCTCCCTTGGCCAGGATTGCTGAATTCTGCCATGGACATGTGGACGACTGGAAGTTCCTAACTCAGTCCTTTGTGCATGGGAAGTCACTCCCAGCTCCCAGCCAATCCCAGCCAGGGAGGCTGCCTATTTTCCTTCTCCTTCCCTGTTTTTGGTGTCCTCTGCCACTTCTCTGGTGGATTCCAGGATTTTCCCTTGGATAATGTAATTTGAGTGTGACTGTCTATACATTACTCTGGTTCTTCTAAGTGGAGGAGGCAGGCATGAAATGCTTCTAGTTAGTCGTCTTGAACTACACCACCCTTATTTGAACAATTTTTAAACACAGTAGTATCTAGATCAATGTTCATTCATCCTTACTAAAATAAGAGAGCTAGTTTTACCTTTATTTGATATATAAGTGATTGAGCCACCCATAAGTACAATACTTGTCCTAGATTATCTTTTAAGTAAAAATGTGGCATATAATAGAAAATTCAATGAAATTTGTTTTGATAGTAAATAAAGTTATATCATGTTCATAGACTGGAAGGTTAAATATGAAGTTGTGATTTCTCATTATGTTTTTTAATGAACTTTATTAGGTGTAATTTTTATAGTCTAATTTGGAATTTATTTTGCCTAAAAGAGTTCCAGTGAGAGAAACATTTTGACATAACAGTGAAAACAAAATCCTCATACCTTACAATTAAAATTTTTGGATATTTGTATCATAAGCTTGCTCGGCCTATAAGAAGCATCATTTCTACTAGAGATTTCTCATCAAGAATAAATTAGGTCGTTTCCATGAGGAAAACAAACAAAACTCTTAGTCATAACTTTGATCCATGTTCAATCTCCTCAACAAAGTTTTGCGTGCATTATCTCTATACTAGAGATGTGAATTTTTAAAATTAGCAACACATATTTTTAATATACCTGAAGATATTTCCTTATTCTTTCAAATAATTATCAATAAAAGGAAAGGCAGGTATACATATTATTATTATTAGATCTATCAGCTTAATTTTAATTTCTAATTTATATCTTTATCTAAATTGTTCAGTGTAATAAAAATAATTTAATGGGTTAAGACACTGCCTTCAACCGGGTTTTAGTTTACAGCAGGAGACAGACCCTACATGAATATTTAATGTATCTGGGCACTTTTTCTGACCTATGCCAGTTTGCCAACCAGTGTTTGTCCAACATACAAAGATAGGCTGCATATACTCAGAAACTGAATTACTGAGATTTCAACAATATACAAAAGTCGTTTCATAAGCTCAAACTTTCCGTTTATTCTCTTATTTAAGGAAAAGTGTGCATTGTTAACAGAAAAACAGGTTCGTGTGCCAGTAGGCTAGTAAATCTCATAATTTCATTAAAAACACTTTGGGTCACTTTGTACACTATTAATGGGACTGTATGTTAGCACAGCCATTATGGAAAGCAGGATGTTTGTCCTCCCAAAATTAAAAATACAACTACCATATGATCCAGAATTCCCATTTATGGGTATCTATTGAAAGAAAACAAAAGAGACATTTGTACTCCCATGTTTAGCAAAGTACGATCCACAATAGTCAAGATATGGAATCAACCTAAGTGTCCATCAATGGGTGAATGGATAAAGAAAATGTGGCATGTATACGCAAGAGAATATTATTCAGCTTTGGAAAGAAAGAAAATTTTGTCACTTTCAACAACATGGATGAACCTGGAGGACAATATGCCAAGTGAAATAAGCCAGGCACAGAAAGGCAAATACTTCATGATTCCGCTTATATGAGGAATTTATAGAAGTCAATTTCATAAAAGCAGAGGCTAGAACCCTGGTGATCAGGGGTGGGGATTGGAGACAATGAAGAGATGTTAGTCAGAGGGTACAAAGTTTCAGGTAGACAAGAGGAATCTGGAAATCTCCTGTACTGCATGGTGACTAGAGCTAATAATACTGTATCATATATTTCAATACTGCTAAGATAGTAAATTTCCAATGTTCTCATCACAAAACAAAACAAATATTGCTGGATACAAAGCAATCCTTTTGATGAGTATAAGGTGTTACTTTAAAGTGCAAAGGGGTTGATAAGTGTGAGATGTAATGCATATATTAGCTTATTTCTTCATTACACAATGTACACATATTTTAAAGCATTATGTTACATATCATAAATATACACAATTTTATTTGTCTTTTAAAATAGAATAATGATAAAACACAAAGGAAATGTCCACAAAACATCACATTGTATGCTGTAAATAAATACAATATTTATTTTTCAATTACACCTCAGTAAGGCTGGAAATATTGCTTTGAAAAATCCAAAGGCACCAGGCATGATGGCAAGTACCTGTTGTTCCCACTATTCAAGAGGCGGCTGTGAAGGAGGATAGCTTGAGTCCAGGAATTCCAGGCTACAGTGGGCTATGACAATCACGCCTATGAAAAGCCACCACACTCCCACCTGGGCAACAAAGTGAGACCCTTCTAAAAAATATAATAAACGAATAAAATTTTAAAATTCCAGATGGAATCCAAATAAATTTTTGGAATTAATAAACAAAAAAACCTGCTGTTGCAAAGATCATGAATGACAAAGATGCCCACTTCTCCGTCTGTCATCACCCCTGTCTCTCCTTATCTGTGGTCATCAGTTTACTCCAGCTGTGCATTGAAACATCTCCATCCTGGACCCCTCTCCTGAGCTCCAGACATTGTCTCCCTCCTATCCCCATTCAGATGTCAGGGGGATTCTCAGAATTATCATCGCCCCTGAAAGCCTCCCCTCTGCAGTCCTCCATGGACACAGCTTCTTCCTTCCAGGTGCTCAGGGGAACATTCTGGCCCCATCCTTTCTCTTCCCTTCCCCTCCCTGACAACACTCATTAGAAAATTCTGTGAGCCTGGCCTTCCACTCACATCCAAAAACACATCCTCACCCCACCCTGCCTCCCTGGCTCAGCCCCATCCCTCCTCCTGGATGACCCAGCAGCGCCTTCCCAGTCTCCTGTGGCTGCCATTCCCCACGCGGGTCTGCTCTGACCAGAGCAGCTGAGGGTCCTGATAGAGTGAGAGTCCAGTCGAGCCTCTGCTCTCTCCAAAGGCTCTAGGTTCCTGCATAGCCTCAGGGCCCCACGCGGGCTGCCCCGTCCTCCCCGCTGCTCCCTCCTCTGCCTCCTTCTGCTCTCAGACTCGGGGCTGTGGCTGTGTCTGCAATGCCCAGGCTGCTGCTGCCTCTGAGCAATGCACTCACTGCTCCCCTTCCCTCTTCCTGGGATGCTTTTCTCTTATTCAGACACAGAGCCTCCCTGCTCAGCACCTTCACGCCTTTGCTCACACACCACCTCCCCTCACTGTCAGATAAGAAACGGTTCCCCAATCTATCTTATGTTTCTTTCCCTGCATGCTTTTTCTCCAAACACAGCTCTCCATCCCACATGCTCTTATTTTATTTATTATTTCTTTTCATTTGTACTTTTCCTGTCTCTAGAATGATAGCTTCTTGAAGACAGAGATTTTTTCATGCTGTGTCTACTGATGAACCTCTGGTGCCAATAATAATGCTGACACATAATGGATGCTCAGTAGAGTCATTGAAGTTAGCCACTTCGTGTCTATCACCAGTAATGAATGAATGCCTCTCCTCCACTCAGAACCAAATAAGAATTACACACACACATACACACATACACACATACACACAAACACACACACACACATACACACACACACACACCCCTGAGTGACATTAAGACTGAGCCTGAAGGACAATTGGGACCCGGATTGGCAGGAATGGGAGGGAAGGGCATTTCAGAAGGAATTACACACACAAAGTCTCGGAGCCACAGAAGGCTTGGCCTGCAGAGACTTTGGGTGATGCAGGGAGAGGAGGGATCAGGAGGAGAGTCTGGCCAGGAACAGACCGTGCAAGGCCTGCATTCCAGGCTGTGGCATTTTCCCCTTGTTCTCCAGCACCGGAGAAGAAACACGGCTGCTCAGACTGTGGAGGAACTGGATGAGGAGGCATCTGCAAACCAAGTCTGGAGTCTGTGTTGGGAGAGATGGAGGCAGGAGGTGAGGAGGGCTCAGTGTTCACGGAGGAGGCGAGGCCCCAGGCATGACCAGGGACAAGGTGGAGAAAAGGGCCCCAGGATGAACCCTGCTTAGAAGGAGGGACAAGAGTTAGTGATTTGTGGGATCTGGAGGAGGGAGGGGGGTCCACGTGAAGACCCATATCCTGGTTCTGACTTTAGAGATGAGGCCCACTATGTCATTGGTAGGATGGGGATCCCAGGAGAAGTGGGTTGGGGGAAGAAGATGGGCAGCTCAACTTAAGCCATGCTGAGCAGAGCAATCCTGGAGGCCATTGAGGGGGAGATGTCCAGCGGGATGTTGAGGATGAGATGCTCACGACACCTGAGAGATTAGCCTGTGACAGGGCCTGCAGCCTCCACGCCTGCTGCTGCCCTTCCTTCCTGCAGAAACTGACACTGAGTGAAAAGACAAAGGCCTGCCAGTGTGGCCAGATCGGGGTGCAGAGGGCAGCAGACTCACCTCCCTGTGCCCTGCTAAGGGGCAGGAGGGGACTGGGGCGGAGAGAGCAGGCCTAGCCCCCAGAACCTCCCTAATGAGAGCAGGAACCTCCCCAGCCCGGACATTCAGTGAAAGCCGAGGACAGACAACAATTGGTCCATGTGGAATTCTCACCACAATTCAGCCTACTGCCTGGCCCTCTTGAGCCTTCAGGTTCCTCCAGCACTGGGACCTGGGATTCAGCATCGTGTCCCCTGTACTCCCCACATCTCTCCTTGGTCCCCGGGGCAGCGCTCAACTGAGGAAGAGGAGGCAGAGGCAGATAGGCAGGATCTTCACAGCTGCCTCCCCGACAGCCACCAAAACCACCTCCACCATGGACCTTGATTTCAAAAAGTCTTGCCCCGGCTGGGAGCAGTGGCTCACATCTATAATCCCAGCACTGGGAGGCTGAGGTGGGCAGATCACTTGAGGCCAGGAGTTCAAGACCAGCTTGGCCAACATAGCAAAACCCTGTCTCTACTAAAAATACAAAAGAAATTACCTGGGTGTGGTGGCACATGCCTGTAATCCCAGCTGCTAGGGAGGGAGGCTAAGGCACAAGAATTGCTTGAACCTGGGAGGCAGAGGTTGCAGTGAGCCAAGATCATACCACTGCACTCCAGCCTGGGCAACAGAGTGAGACTCTGTCTCAAAAAATAAAAAAAAAGTTTTGCCCCACACTGGATAGGCGAATACATACACTTTTACCCCTCCCTGTTCGGCATGTAACCTTGTTCACCTTCATGGAGAACCACTTGGCCATATTTTTTCAAAATTAGAAAGAACATATGACCCAACTATTTTGCGTTTAAGAACTGATTTCACAGGCATAGATGTACACTGTGGCAGTAGATACAAGATTATTTATTGCAGTGTTACTGTTGGTAAGATAAAATTAGTGCCGTGATATTCCATTAGGCACAAAATCAGAGTCCACATTTTTGATGCCACAAAATTGGAGTCCATCCACACAGTGGAATCACCCACAGTACTGGAGGAGAGCAATGTCACTCTGATGTCACTACTGATGTTAAACCATCACTGAGATCCTTCGGGCAAGCAAATCAAGGTGCAGCGCGGCCAGGACAGACACTGGTGGATTCTGGGGAAGGGGACAGGCATCTAAGGATAGATTCTACTGCGCATTCTGAATTCTCACCAATGTGACTATATCATCTGTTCAGAAGAACTTAGATCAGGACTACTGGGGAGAATAAGAAGATGAGGGAGGAGGAGTATTCAGGAGGCAGGGACTCAAAGCCTGGATCTGCTATGTGAATGGCATTCTGCCCTTGTTATGGGGCCAGTAGGAGTTGTGTGTGGAAGAGGCCAAGGGGAGTGAGGGGAGGATGGGGACAGGTGCTCAGGTGGCCTTGGAGACTAAGGATGGGGAAGACCCCTGTTTCACTTACGAGAGGGTCTCAGGTTACCAAGGTGAGTCCAGGAAGAAGCAGTAGCCCAGGCCTGCCCCAAGCTGCAGGCCCTGCTTCCCCAGCCCTAGGGAGGGGGCTCTGTCTTACCTGTGCCATCTCCTAGAGAGACACCGATCCTTGGGTTCCTTAGAGCATCTAGAACAGGAAGAGAGAATTTCCCTTTCGTTGGGGTGGAGATGAGGTAAAAGTAGGCACTCCTCCCCTACCCCAGAAGCCACAGAAATGTCAAAAGACACAGCTTGTGTCCTTCTAGTTCCCCTGCTCAGCCAGGCCTCCAGGACATAGCCACAAGGTGTCCCCTGCCCTGACCCTCCTCTGCCCCTACACCCTCAGGAAGCCAGGCATCCTGGCCCCAGCACTCACAGGACACACTGAGCTGGATGGTTCTCTCTGTAGTCACACCAGCTCCAGGGAACTTCACCTGCCAGGTGAGGTTGGTGCTGTGGTCCTGGGGCCATGGGGTGATCATGAGCACTGAGGAGCCGAAGGTCCTGGAGCCCAGATACAACAGGGAGATCCCCATTCAGAAGAATGTGGAGGGGGCTCCTCCCACTCACAGGCCCAGAACACATAGCAGGTAAGGTTCCTGGTGTGACTGGTACCCCAGGATCCCTGGGATGAAAATGTTGGGCTTGTGGGTCAGGGCTGGTAAGGAGAGAGAGGAGCTTGGGGAACCTCTGAGTGTTGTCAGCCCACCCCAGGGTCCTTTCACAGCTGTCTGCATGCCACCACCTCTAGAAGGAGCAGAACCTTCGTTGCTTTATTTCTGGTGTCTGGGCTTTTAATATACTTGTCATATTCCAAGAGAGCATCCTACAAGATATGAATGTTTCCTGAAGGGTTTCTCCTTTCTGAAGAGTCCCTGTGGGCTGGGCGCAGTGGCTTATCCCTGCAATCCCAGCACTTTGGGAGGCCGAGGCAGGCAGATCATGAGGTCAAGAGATTGAGACTATCCTGGTCAACATGGTGAAACCCCGTCGCTACTAAATATACAAAAATTAGCAGGGCATGGTGGCAGGTGCCTATAATCCCAGCTACTTGGGAGGCTGAGGCAGGAGAATCTCTTGAACCTGGGAGACAGAGGCGGCAGTGAGCCAAGATTGTGCAACTGCCCTCCAGCCTGGTGATAAAGTGAGACTCCATCTCAAAAAAAAAAAAAAAAAAAAAGAAAGAAAGAAAGAAAGGAAAAAGTGTCCCCGTGTGTGCCTCTGATGCTCAGGGAGAAGTTGCTTGTCTTGAGGTCCCTGGGCAGGAGGAATTGGTCCTGGGTCCTGCCATGAAGCATTTTTCCTGGTCACTGGAGGATTGTGGTCTACATCCATCCCTTTCTGGAACCAGCACAGGTGGAGGGTTCCATAGTAAGTCCAGGAGTAGGGAAATTTGTGTAGCCCGAGGACACACAGGCCCTCCTGCACCATCACAGGTTCCTGGAGCTGCAGCTGGAATCCCAGAACCTAAGCCAGGAGCCCTGGAGACAGGAAGACACTAAGCCTTGGGCTCTGGAGCCTCCTGAGTGGGGGCTGCTGTCCCCGCAGCCTATGCAGGGTCAGCAGCAGTGGCATCTCTGCCTCATACCCAGGGGCAGACCTCTCTGAAAGGGAAGGGAAAGCGACAGATGTGGGACAGCAGAGGAAGCTTGTGGTGAGAACAAGAGGTGACCAGCCCAGTAAAGAGAAATTCAGGCACACAATGAGTCCATTGTAATTAACTCTTTAAGAAAACTGAGTTCCATTTCTGCATGTTTCTCAGACAAGGCAAGAGGCTTGCCCTAAGTAAGGCAGCAACAAAGGACCAGAGCCCCCAAGTCCTGCCTCCTGGACTTGTGCACAAGTGACCGGAGAAACAGGTGCCACCTGGCCAGTTCCCCATGAATCACAGGCATGGGATCCCCACAGAGGTCAGTCTCCTAGGGATCAGCACCAGAGGCATGAAAGGGTCCAGGTGAGGTAAGAGCAGCAACACTTCATTCATTCCACGTGTGCATTCATTCTCAAACAAAAGTAAAAGAGACAGATTTGCATCATTCCTGACCCTCAACTAACTCAAGTAGTCCTGGAAGACAGAAACAATGATGGGCTTGAGCTTTCTCCAAGGACAATAGGGAGTCATGGAAGGTTCTCATGCAGGAAACGGTCAGCATAATATACACATGTCAGAGAGATCCCTCCAAGGCCAGACTGCAGGCTAAGGGCCTAGGGAGAAAGCTTTCGTGATTGTTCGGTAAGGAAGAACCATGCCTTCAAGGAGAGAGTAATGTAGTGAATTCTTAGAATTGCATGTGACCTCAGTGTCGTTTTGAAATACCAGAAGCAGGGCTCAGTCATCCTTAACAACTTCCAGTTCTAAACCACACTCAAATGGCTCAAGCTGGTGGCCAGAGATAAGAACTTAGACGGTTACAGTGACTCATGCCTTCAACCAACCCCAGCACTTTGGGAGGCTGAGCAGGTCGATCTCTTGAGTGGAGTTCAAGACAGCCTGGGTAATATAGAGGGACCTCATCTCTACAAAAAACAATAGGTAAATAAAAGAAACAGCAGCATCTCTCCTGTAAAAGCAGACTGGCCTTCCTGCTTTTTCTGCTGCTACTTTTAAGGGAACCATTCAGATACTTGCCCGTGAACTTAAAGTAACCACACCCAATTCCTTGAGAGGTACACCAGTTGCCATGTGCTTTTCTTTCTCTCTCTGCCTGACTCCTCATTCCTGACTCGGGTGACCAGGGATGGACTGGGTCCCCCCACTAATTACTGCCCCCCCTCCACTCATTACACCCTCATTGCCTGGAGTGTATAAGTAAAAATCTTTAAACATATTTCCTAGCTTGATGGTGCATTGAACTTGCACCCTCCACCTGAAGAACTGTGGCTACTCTAGGCTGGGTTTTCCCCCAGGACACCTGGGTGGGTACAAGGGTGGACTTCCAGTGCCAGGGCAATGGTCAGGCAGGCATAAAGTGAACACGGGTCAGAAAAGAACCACAGGGGCATCTGTAGCTTAAACAAGTTGCCCATGTGAGGCACCCATGGTCATGGTTCAGACAACCAGGCATTACATCATCTTCCATGTAAGAGAAAGATCCTGTGAAAGGTATGCTGTAGACACCACGTCCAGCTCTCCTTCATTTCCCATTAGGGCAGGGTCATCAGCCACTCTGGCACTGAAGCCCCAGTTTAGCTGGGACTGTCAAAACAAGTCACCTTGGTGATTGAAGAAAGAAGCAATTTGAGACATTTTCAGAAAGTGGACTTTGCAGGCTTGGTGGTGGTGCACGACAGAGCAGGAGCACCGTCATCTTAAACTAACACTGCCACTTTAAGTTCCAGCTCCCTTTCTAGCCTCATGCATTTCAAGGAAATCACTTCTCTTCTAACAACAAGCAGCCGGAAAGAGCAGACAGTGAAACACAGATAAGACAGCTCAGGCATAAACGGATGTCTGAGGGGGAAAAGTCTCCTGGGAAACCACCAAACTTCACACTCATTCAATGGGCCCCAGTAAAACAGTGGGCCCTAATAAGCACATTCCTTTCCCTTTAGGTACACTAAGATAGGGAAGCTAAAAGCAGACTCAGCGGGTATGCCTGCAGCTGCAGGAAGATGTATGAGATTAGACACAAAACTCTCCCTCCCAGGTAAGCAAGACAAAGAGACACAGAAACATTCTGAACTTGTGATAAGTTCTCCCGCCCTGAACCCTTAAAAACTCTTAGTCTGTAAAAGAGAGTGCCTCTGACCTAACTCAGCCAGAAGCCCCTCTCAGGTTTAGTCTCCAAAATAAACCTATCTTTAACTGTTAAGCTGTTTTTTGTGTTTCCTTCTTTCTTTAATTCTTATAGTGTGTGAGAGAAGGGAGCATCTGCAGCAGCTCCCAGAGCCCCGACTCAAGCAGCAGGGGTTTGGGGGTATCATGGCAGAGAGCTGGTGAGATGAACTGTCAGGGCCTGGGGGCAGGTCTGGGCTAGAGAGGGAGGGGTAGGGAGTTTCACAAAGCCTATTGGAGTTGTACTTAGGGGAGGTGGATGTGTTCACCAAGGGGAAACAGAAGGCCCCAGTGGGAGGGGTGGGGAACACACAGTCTTAAGCTTAATTGTGGGTTGGGGAATGGCTGAGATGGCCTGGCCAGGGAGGTCGGAGGAGAAGGAGCTGCACATTGGTGACACCAGTGGTGAGAATTTTATCAGGTACGGGTGGGAGGGGCAGACTGCAGGGGGCAGCGGGGTGAGGGGGAGTGGGACTCATTGGGATGTCTTCAGCCCTCTCCTGTCGGAGCTCTGTGCCTCCACTTCTGTCCCGAGCAAGCAGGAAGCCCACCTTCATCACGACCCCAGAGGAGGGTTTTTTTCCTACCTGTACCATTTCCTTGGGTGGGGCCAATAGCCAGGTTCTGTGGAGAATCTGGCATCTGGCATCTGGAATGGAGAAAGGCACCATGTTCTACCACCATGGAGGAGTATGGCTGCTCTGCCTCTTTGGCTAAATCCACGGAAAGCTGCTGAGGTGGGGACTGCTGTGATTTCTCCTCCCTTCTCCAGTCGAGCTCCTGACCAGGCGTTGAATCTCTCGGGCCCTGAACCCTCCCTGTCCATCCTGGCAGGCCTCAGCCACCCAGGTGTCCTGGCCCACATCCAAGGGGGATGCTGAGCCTGGTGGTACGAGGAGCTCAGCTGGGCTGTGAAAGAGAGCTGAGCTGCAAGGTGGCAGGATCACCAATTAAAGCAACAATAGACCAAACTGAAAGAATGAATCAAGCCTTTAATCACAGACAGCAGTGATAGAGGCAAGAGTCTAAACCAGAGAATGCACCAACTCTTCTTGTTTCATTTCCTGCCTCCCCTCTGGAACAGTGCACACTGCTGGAGGGTCAGGTGGCTCATGGATCAACACAGACATAGGGGTCCGGGTCCTCTCACTGAGGAGGGAGCCCTGAACAAAAGGCTCAGGCAGTTCCACAGACCCTGGGAAGGGTGGGGGCATGAGAAGGGCTGGGAGTGGAAAAGAACTGAGTACTGAGTCAGAGTGGGGAAACGTGTCTTCAAGGTTCCTCCTCCTGCCCCCCGCAAGGTGGTCTCAGCAGAGGCATCTGTGGAAGACCTCTGTCCAAGACCTCAGAAAAAGAGGCCTAGAAATAAATGTAACTGGGATAGAAATGCAAATTTGCATAGCGCATGACTGGCCGGAAAGGTGGAGCCCTTGACCACAACCGAGTGTGAAGAGGGTGGAGTCTCCCAGTGAGGCCTGCCAGGAAAAGTCTTTGCAACTGCCTGTGATCGAACCTGAAAAGCCACACCTAGGTTTTTAACCATGTGCTGGACTCCTCCGATAGTTCTACCCATGGATCTACCGCTTCCTAGGAAGGTCACCTGGTGTGGAGGCCTGATGCCACGATCTTGGACCCTAGGATACAGGGGGACACTGAGGACTTGAAGTGGGGGGCTTCAGAACACCAGGAAGAGAGGTGCATCTTCCTTCACAAGCCCCTGGCATGGTGCTGTTTAGACTCCAACATGGCTGGATTTAAGCTTAAAGGGATATAAATTATGGGTATCTGATACAAGCTAGAGAGGAGGAGAAACTCAGAGAGGAGACCCCAGAGTGTCAGCCTGGGGTTAGCCTCCCCTGCCCTCAGCCCCAGGATCCTGTACCTCTCCCTTACTCTCTAGATAAGAAACAGGTATGTTCCTGCCTTTGGGGCTCTCTCCTGGGGACCCTTCTCTACTGGTCACAGTCAGAGGCAGTGTCATTCGTTGGGAGCTGTATTTCATGTGATATCTCTGACCTAGAGATGTGTTCCTACTTTCCTGCATCTGGAACATCTGATGCTCTGAGAGTAACTGTGGGTCTTTGGGTCTCTGAGGAGGTTAGCTTTGCCCCAGGTCCTCTCTTCCAGGTTCTTCTTTTCTTTCTCTTTTTTTTCTTTTTCTTTTTCTTTTTTTTTTTTGAGATGGAGTCTCGCTCTGTCACCTAGGCTGGGGTACAGTGGCACAATCTCGGCTCACTGCAACCTCCACCTTCCAGGTTCAAGTAATTCTCCTGCCTTGGCCTCCCTAGTAGCTGGGATTACAGGCACCTGCCGCTACACCTGGCTAATTTTTGTATTTTTAGTAGAGACGGAGTTTCACCATGTTGGCCAGGCTGGTCTAGAACTGCTGACCTCAGGTGATCCACCCACCTTGGCCTCCCAAAGTACTAGGATTACAGGCATGAGCCACTGCACCCAGCCTTCTTCCAAGTTTTGACAGGGCTTGTTTGTGGCCACAGGGGGATTATGGTGTCTGTGGGCCCCCTCTGGGATCCAAAGGTGGGTGTGGACTGTGTTAAAGTCAGTCCAGAAAACCCACGGATTGGACTGGAGAATGAAGCTGGGCACAGAATGCAAAGGTTCCCCCTTCACCGTCACTGACTGAAAGGTGAGAGCGCAGCCGAGTGATTCTCATGGGACTGCTGCCGGGAAGCAAGCTGTGGCTGCAGCCAGACTGAGTAACCTCTTCCTCAGGCCTCTGCTGCCCTCACAGCTGGGGCAATGGCAGCAGCGGAAAAGGATATTCTATATTCCGCTGACACCATCTGATTTGTTGGGAGCCGAAAAGGCCAAAGGGATCGTGATCAACTTAGCATTCCACTGGAGGCTATATGATCAAACAATAAACTGTTTATCATTAATGAGGATGTGAACAAACTCACTACTGCACCTTCCGCCCGAAGGTTTGCTGAGGGCGGTCACTCCCCGGCGCCGGCTTCTTGAAGTTATCTTCTGGGACATCTAGGGCCTACTGTTCAAGGAATATAGTCTTGCAAGCCTACTCTAGACTGAGCAGCTGACCTCTTCTTCCGCCCCTCCTTCTCGCTATCTCTTTTGCCTAATAAATACAGAGGACTGTGTAAAGCTCAGGGCCCTTGTCCACTAGAGGCAAGATGACCCCTGACCCCTTCTTCCAAACACATTCTTTTGTTCTCTTGTCTTTATTCCCGCATTCATCCCCCTTTGTTCAGTCCCCCAAGGTCCGTGCAGGTTACAAGCGGTGCCCCGAACAGCGACAGGATTGGGCACTCTACAAGTGGCGCCCCAAACAGTGAGAGAACCGGGCTGTCTACACTGATTAGCCTCTCCCACTTGGAAGTGGGCACAACCGTGGAGTGATAGATTCTCTTCCTAGATTGAATGTATGGTTCCTCTCCCAAATTTCTGCCTTCAGCAGGAACGCTACCTTTGCCCTCAGACCACTCCAGGGGAAATGAAAGCTGAGCTCTCCTCTCCCCTGACCACAGCAGGGTGGGACCTTCCTTCCTCCTCTTCCTCACCACCTGAAGACCAACCCCCACTTCCCTCAAGAGAGATGTGGAGTTTGTGGGTCTATTTTCCCCAGTTGCTTTTCTTGGAGCCCCTTGCATAGGGTCATAGGAGAATGAGACTGAGACTCTCCTAAAATGGAACCCTCTCTGTCCTCAGCTCCAGCCCTGGCTCCAGCTGTGGCTCCAGACTTAGGTGAGCTCTTTGGGTTCAGGGTGAGGCAGACAGAACTTGCCCTGTGTCTCTCCTTCTCCTCTCACTTCCTGTGGGCCCTGCCTGCACATACACGTACACAGTCTCTCCACTTTGACTTTTCCACAGTTTTCCAGCCTCTACAACTCCTCCTCTCTGTGGAGTGACCACCAAATCTTCCTCTCCTGGCCTCTCTCTCTCTTGAAATTAATAGCCTGCTAGGTTTCCCATGGACAGCTCCCCATCTCTGAGCTCACGGGACTTTTTTTTCAATCTAAGTAAGATCCCTTGTGTGCCTAAACACTTTGAATGTCTTCCATCACTTCCAAAGACCATGCTTCCATCAGCTGCCTGATACTCTGTTCCTCCATTTAGCCTACAGATCCTGAAGCATATATACATAATATATATATTATATATATGATATATGATGTATATATATGTAATCTTTTAGGATTGGGCACAAAGCTAAAGACTGAAAAGGACCATGAGTATTGTTCTTTGTCCTCCAGAGCTCCATTTGGGTACCAGTACCAGTCGGAGGTGGTACAGAGGTGAGAGGAGTAGGAAAGAAGAGAGCGAGGGGAAGAGAAACAGATCGAGACAGAGAGAGAGGGAGGGAGAGAGAAAAAGAGAGAAGAGGAAGAGAGGGAGAGGGGAAAGAGAGAGAGAAAGAGAGAGAGAGAGAGACTGACAGACAGAGAGAGAGAGAGAGAGAGAGAGAAAGTTTTCTTTCAACAGGAACATTCCCTTTGCCCTCAGACAAGACAAAGGGGGAAAGAAAGGGAATAGAAACAGATTGAGACAGAAAGAGAGGGAGAGAGGCAGGAAAGAGGGAGACAGGGAGAAAGAGACAGAAGAGGGGAAAGGGGAAGAAGGTGAAAAGAGACATAGATTGAGATAGAGAGACGAAGGAGCAAGGGAGAGAGAAAGGGGCAGGAGAGAGGGAGAGAGACAGAGAGGGAGGAGAAGGAGGAGGAGGGGGAGGAGAAGGAGGAGGAGGGAGAGGGGGAGGCGATGGGAGTTTATCACAATTAGACAGGGATTCCTGAAGGCCCCGGGGGTGGAGTCTGCCCTGAGAGGCAAGAAACCAAGGATATGTGCAGATTCCCTCTCTGAGTGATCTAAGGGCCCATCTCCTGGGCATGACCAAGAGCCCGAGAAGGGCAGACCCAGACTGGGAGGTTTTCCTATCCTGCCCCGTTCTCTCCCATGTCTCCCATCAGGGCCTGCCCAAAGAGGCGGGCGGCTCTCGCTGCACATCCAGACACGTTTTGGTCCTGGCGAGCCACAGGCATCGGGGGAGTGGCGCTGTCCCTGGTGCTGAAGCAGGACTGTGTCCCTGGTTTAGGAATGACTGGGCTATGCAGAGGAGTCTGACTAGATAGGATACAGATCTGGGTCTCCAGCCGGCAAAACAGCTGAGTCACAGGATTGGGCCGCTCAAGAGGGAGGAGGTTAAGGAGGGGCCGACTGTGGGTCTGTATGGGCTGAACTTCCCTCTGTGCCCCTCCCTGCTCCTCCTTCTTTACCCCGGGAATGTTTTGTGGGCTCAAAGCTAGCAGCAGCTCATCTGTACGCCTCTTGTTGCATGGAAAAAAAAATTATTTGTTAAAGCCCCTGAAAATCAACAAACTCACAGCAAAGTGCATTTCTCATTGATACAAAACGGAGGGGTGAAGATTACCCCAATTCCATTTGAAGCCAACAGGATATTTTCCAAAAGTGCCATACTCCTTTAAATCACCTGACCACGCATAAGAGTGCCCAATATGACAGACATTTTTTCACTTTTGGTAATTCAAGATTAGATAAATAATATAATCTCCCTTCCTTACTTTTCAAAGATGTGATTATAAACAGCTTTGTTGATCCAATTTTTAAATTAATCCCTCTTTGTGAATTATTTATTTAAAGAGTTTATGCAGAGAGGCTTTGGGGTTTTCCTTATCAATGTGTCTAAACTTTTTGTAAAGATATTAGTCTTACTCCTATTATTTACCTTGGAGAATAATATAATTTTTTTAGCCAACAAAATATGCATCCCTAAATATCAAAATTTAGGTTTTACTGTTTTTGGCATTTATGTAAATTGCATCATATTGTATGCATTTTTCCTGGCTACTTCACACAATAATAGCTTAAGAATTTTTTACTGTCATGCAGAAGGGATGCAAATCATTAAGTGTACAGCTCAATGATTTATCACACAGAGAGCACATTCAGCTCACAAAATACGTATTGCTAGCTCTGAAAATGCCTCAACAAACTGCATTCCCACCATCAGAACACAAAGGTCCCGACTTACTCATATTTTTGCCACACTCACTGTTATTTGCCTTCTTGATTTTCTGAATGAGTGTAAAGAAGTATCTCATTTCTGTTTAATTTGATTTTTTTTCAACTACCAGTGAGGCTGCGCATCTCAACGTGGACTTGTTTTCCACTCGTGCTTCCATACTAGTAGATTAATATTCATGTGCTTTGCATATTTTTACGTTGGCTTGTTTTCCTTTTTCTCATCAGTTTGTGGGAGTTTCTTACACATTCTAGTTCAAAAGTCTTTGTGAGCTTTAGGTGAAACATGATTTCTCTCATTCTGTCATTTCTTAATGAAAGTAGTCTGAGTTGTCCTCGATTTGATGGAGAAGCATAGCTTGGATGCAACCAAATGTGTCCTACAAATTGGTCTTTTTTTTTTTTCTGGTTGGTTAAACTCAGAATTTTCGAGCTTTAATACCCCCATCCCAATTACCCCAAAACACCTCAGCTTCCCTCAGGCTCTACATAGGAACTGGTGGCAACATCAGTGAAGGCCTCTCTGGGCAACTTCCGGTTCACATTGGCGTCCAGGCGTGATTTCTTCAGCATGTTCATTGACACGCATGTTCAATATCACTTTTGGAGCTACACTCTGCAGATAGTTATCATGGCTTAACGCGGTGGAAGGCATGTCCATTATTTCCATTGTAAACTTTTCTTCAGCGGCTTTGTCAGGAGAACAACATGGTCGCACCCAGATAGAGTTGGTCATTGGAGGATGCCATCTTCAAAGGATGGTCATTCCATACAGCCAGGGAAGGCCTTGGGGTCTCACACAGCAAGGTCTTGGAGCTGTGCCATACTGGCAGGGACCCTGTTGTGTATATATCTACGCAGATATGTGTATGACTGACATTACATGTTCTGAAAAATAACTCTTTTATATTTTTACACTTATTTGAAGGGTTTTTTTCCCCCTTCTACTAAAGAATTCAATGTCTTCTTGAAAATCAACTAACTGCATATTCTTAGATTTACTTCTGGGCTCTCTAGTCTGTTCCATTGGTCTAACTGGTTCATATGTCTGTTGGAATATAGCTAGCACCATACGGTTTTGATTACTATAGTTTTGTAATGTAATTTGAAATCAGGAATGTGATTCCTCCAACTTTGTTTTTCTTTCTTAAAATTGTTTGGCTATTCAGAGTCTTTTGCGATTCTGTAAGAATTTGGCAATTATTTTTTTCTGTAAAAAAATGCCATTGGAATTTTGATTCAGTGAGAATGCCGTTGGAATTTTGATTCAGTGAGATTACACTGAATCCATATATCACTTTGGGTAGTATGGATATTTTAACAATATTAATTCTTCTAATGCACAAACGTGGATATCTTTTCATTTATTTGTGTCTTCTTCAATTTCTTCCTTTAATATTTTGTAGTTTTTCACTGTACAGATCTTTCACTTCTTTGGTTAAAATTTATTCCTAAGTATTTTATTCTTTTTGATGCAATTACAAGTGGGATTACTTTCTTGATTTCCTTTTTGGATGGATTATTCTTGGTGTAAAGAAATGCAACTGGTTTTTGTATGTTGATTTTGCATCCTATTACTTTATGGAATTCATTTATTCATTCTAATAGTTTTGTGGGGTTGTTAGGATTTTAAGACACAATGTAAAAAGGGTAATCTCTTCAATAAATGGTGTTGGAAAAAGTGGATATCCACAAGCAAAAAAATGAAACTGGACTCTCTCATCTTACATCCTACACAAATATCAACTGAAAATGGAGTAAAGATCTAAACATGAGACCAGAAATAGTAAGACTCCTACAAGAAAACATGGGGGCAAATCTACCTGATATTGACATTGATGATAATTTTTTGGATATTACACCAAAAGTTCAGGTAACAAGAGCAAAACTAAACAAGTGAGATTGCTTGAAACTAAACAGCTTCTGCACATCAAAGGAGACAATCAACAAAATGAACATGCAGCTGATAGATTGGAAGAAAATATTTGCAAACCAAATATCTGATAAAAAGTTGATATCCAAAATATATGAATAACGTATACAACCTAATAGCAAACAAACAAACAAAAACCCAACTTCAAATTGGGCAAGGGACTTGAATTGACACTTTTCTGTAGAGACATAAAAGTGACCAACAGGTATATGAAAAGCTGCTCAATATGAATGGACAAAACTACAGTGAGATACTGCCTCACACTTATTAGAATGGCTATTCACAAAAAGATAAAAGACAACAAGTGTGTTGTGTAGAGTGGGGAGAAAAGGGAATGCTTGTGCCCTGTTGGTGGAAATGTACATTGATACAGTTGTTATGGACAAGAGTATGGAGACTCCTCAAAGAGTTAAAGGGAACTCAATATGACTAAAAAGTCTCTCTGTTGGGTATATACCTTAAGGAAATGAAACCAGCATCTCATAGAGATACCTGCACTCTCATGTTCATTGCAGCATGATTCACAATAGCTAAGATATGGAAACAACCTAAACTCCTATCAACAGATGAATGGATAAACAAATCATTGTGTGTGTACGTGCGCGCACACACACACACACACACACAATGAAATGCTACTAGCCTTAAAAATAAGGAGATGCTGCCATTAGCCACAGCATGGATGAAACTGGAGGACATTTTGCGAAGCGAAATGAGCCAGACACAGAAAGAAAAATTCTGCACAATCTCACTTACACGTAGAATAACAAGGAAAGGTGAATACATAGAAACAGAGTAGAATGGGGCAGGGAGAGGGAGGAGATGGGGAGAGTGTTAGAGGGTACAAACTTACAGTTTTGAAGGATAAATAAGTCTAGAGATAAAATGCACAGTATGGAGAATAAAGTTAATAAAATTGTATACTCAAATTTTGCTAAGTCAGTAGATTTTAGGTGCTCTTACCACAGAAATAAGTAAGTATGGAAGGTGATGGATATGTTAATTTGCTTGACTATATTAATCATTTCACTGTGTACATTTCTATCTGAATATCATGTTGTATACATTAAATATATACAATGAAAATAAAGTTTAAAAAATTAAAATAAAGAAAAATAAATGAAAACCAAATACTGCATGTTCTCACTTACAAGTGGGATCTAAATGATGAGAACTCATGTGCACAAAAAGGGGAACAGACATGAGGATCTACCTGAGGATGGAGGGTGGGAGGAGGGAGAGGAGCAGAAAAAATAACTATTGGATACTAGGCTTAGTACCTGAGTGATGAAATAATCTGTACAACCGCCTCGTGACATAAGTTTTCCTATGTAACAAACCTGAACATGTACCTCCGAACCTAAAATAAACGTTAAAAAAGAGAGGAGGTGGAGGAGAAAAGAAAGTTAAAAAATAAAATTTAAACCAAAGTTCCAGCACCATTGTTTAAGTAATTTACCCTTTCCCACAGACCTGTTGTGCTGGCTAGGATCACCTTTTCCCCAGTGATCTTCTACTTGCCCTCACACATGTTAGAATTCTATACCACATCAGCCCCTCGGCTTCCCTTGGCTGTTCACATCCACTGGTATTTTATTATGTATATTGCTTTATAATAACCTTTGATATACAGTAGGACAAGGCTCACCTTTTTAATCTTCTCCTTCAAAGGGTCTTATTCTTCGTCCGCACTTTCACATGTTCCATTCCTCTCTACCCCAAATGGGATTTTGAATGAAAGTGCATTGAAATTATTGATTCATAGATGATTGGCATATTTATGTAACTGGGACATTCTATTCATTAATACAGCTTATGGATCAATTTATTTAGGTGTTTGATATCTTCCAACAGAGTTTTATAAAGTGCTACATTTAGATGTAACACATCTCTTATAGTTCCTTATTTTTGTTAATATTTCAAGTGGTATCTTTTTATTACATTTTCTATCAACAGTTACTGGTATATAATGATGCAATTATTAAATATATCTGTATTCATTCATTTGCTAAAGTTTCTGTTATAATTTGTTTTTACATTATTTTGGAATTTTCTATATAGAATTTTATATTATTTTTAAAAATAAAATAGAATTGGCAAAACTGAAAAGTGACTGTCAAGAAGAAAATCTCTCTTCCAAATTATATTTTTAAATAATTCGTCGTCTCCCATAGTGTTCTAAAAATTTTTGTCTTTCTGAGAAATTTTATCTTTGGTATCCTTGCACAGTTTCTCTGTATACCTGGATGAACCCATTGATGAAATTACCCATTGAGAGACAAACTATGAGATAATTTAGGGATCCTGCAATATTTTATTTAAAGGGAGGTGAATAAAGAAAATGCAGTCAAGTTAATGGAGAAAACACAATTACTCAGGACTACACCCAGCCAGCCTAAAGGGACAGAATTTTCAGGATGAGATTTTTCAGTCATCAAACAGGCAGAAGTGTATCTAAGATTGTGGGCAATGGTGGCCATAAAGTAAACAATTGGTCTGGTTATGGAGAAATAGAAAGGTGGGAACACAAAAGTGAGGATCTGAGATGAATTCCTTCTTCATGATAAAATAAAAGCATTTTATGCTCATAGGAAGGACAAGAGTTAGGCTGGAATTGGAAGGAGCAAGAATATCCCACAAATAACACTGAAATAAGTCTGACCTACAAATTCCTGATTGCACAAGTAAACATGTTTAAGACTAAGAGAGAATGATGATGCTTAGGAAATGGACCAGGAATGAAAAAGTCTGGGGTAAAATCCCAAGGCTGGTAAGAGGGTTACATTCATTGAGTAGAATCCCCACCCACCTATTTATTAACCCTTCCATCCATCCATCCATCCACCCATCCATCCATCCACCCATCCATCCATGTATCCATCTGTCTTTCCATTTATCCATCTGCTCATGTGTCCATATGTATCAGTTAAAGTCCAATTACTAAAAAAGAAATCACACAAATATTTAAAACAGAGGACATTTAATGGCAGAAATTGATTATACAGTTGATGTTAGAGATGAAAAATTAAACAGAGGACAATCAGGCAACCTAGAAATGAACAACAGCAGGAAACCACCACCACTTCTAGGCTAGAGGACAGAGGTAAAGGGCAGTGCACCAGAGCCCAATAATCAGGGGCACCCGAGGCTGAGTGCTGAGCACTCCCTCTGAGTCTGAGTGCTGGAGGCTCAGAGAGGATGCTGCCACTACCAAAGAGGTTGCACAATTCAGAGAGAAGGGAAAAAATAAATGCTGCTGATTCTCTATTTTCTTCCCGTATTTTAGTCTCCAACATTAGCCTCTCATTATCTGAACCTAGATGGAAGCTGGCTAATAAAGATGCCTGATAAATGTGGTCTGGCAGAGGAAGTATCTGGAGTACATAGCAATGTAGAGGAGGTGCAAGGAAAGGGTCTGAGAGCAGAGCAGTCATTGACGGTCCATCCAACCATCATCTATCCATCCATCCATCCATCCATCCATCCATCCTTCCATCTATCCATCCATCCATCCATCTCGCCCAGCAGTACAGTTCAGGAGATAGGATATGAAACTGGACAGAGATTATTTCTGGATGAACCAAGTCAACAAGTGATTCAAGATGCAGAGAGGTGGGCTTTAGTAAGATATACAGGGGCTCTGTTCCTCTGGACTTCAATGTCCATCTTCTCGCCATGTCCAGAGGAGAGAGGTCAGTTCAGTCCACTCTCCCAGCCATGCTCCTCTGGGACCCTCTGATCCTGTGAGAAAATGTAAGAGGAGGCAAGCGGTTAGGGCTGCTGAGAGCTTACCCTGGGGAAGACAGACCAGGCCACTTTTCCTTGGGATTTGGGGGCTCAGAGACTGGGTCATCTGAGCAAGGCACTGCTCACCTAGTGCAGCAGATCCAGGTGAATCCACAGATGAATGTAAAGCTGGTCCCCATGAGGATTCCCCTAATCAGTGTGAAACCCAGGGTGTGTAAAACACCTTCTTCTATAGAGATAATGGAGTCACCTAAAGGGGAGGAGAGGAATAAAGTGTTTCTCCTAGACCTCATCCCACTCACAGTCCCATCCTAGAATCCAGGTGCCCTGTCTGTTCTTCCCACCAATGACTCACTCTGCACAGAGAGGCTAATGGAGATGCGCTGGGAGCCCAAAGGGTTCCCCTCCATCACCAGACTCCACTGGGGGCAGCTCCAGGATGGCTGATTCTGAGGACTGGGAGAGATTCAGGGCTTGGCCTTCCCAGGTCCAGCTCAGCCTGGCAGGTGGGTTGCTGTCAGTTACACAAACAAGACGCAGGGATTGGTTCTTCAGGACTGACAGTAAGGTGGCATTCTCCAAGGCTACAGGTGCTGGGAATAGAGGGGAGAAGAGAAACTCAGCAAGAGAGATACCAAGAGAGGCACATGCAGGCCTTGGGTTCAGATGTACAGAGGGGTCCCCCTTCCCCTTCATGATGCAGTTTGGTCTCTCCCCCTTCTCAGTTATTCTGTTAGTTTAGATGCAGACCCTGTTAGGTACAGGAATAGAGGAAAGGACTTTGTCCTTGATGAGAATCCCAGTCAAGATCTCCTGGCCACCCCCTAGTTCCCACACCCTCTTTCCTGCTATATTTACCAACATCTCCAGTTACCTGAAAGTCTAATCATTTATTTATTCATTCTGCAGCCCTTTACTGATCCTTGTTTAAATGAGGTGCTACTGAGAGGGTATCAGCTCCCGAGGGTCTCACAGTCTGGTGGTTATAAGAGGCCCAGGACTAGATCTTCACTCTGCAATATGACAGGTGATGTGAGGGAGTGACTCAGGTGAAGGAGGGTGAGCAACACAATAAGACAGAAAGTCAGGGAGGGCTCCCTAGAGGACGAGGGGCTTAAGAAGAGTGAGATGCAGATGGACAAGTGGAAACAGACAGTGGACAATATTGGAGCAGAAAAGCATGCTGGAAGAAAAGAAGAGCAGTGCAAAGACAACTGAGAATAGAAATGGCCTTGGAGTTTCAGGGAATGGAAATTAATCCTGTAAGGGAAGAGGATAGAAATGTGCATAATCATGTGGAGAACAGGGTGAAAATAGGAACCTTTGGCAAGATTATATATAAATGTAAATGTAAATTAAATATAAACATAAATATAAATATGCGTTTGTGTATCTATACATGTACATTATGTATACTATGTACATTGTATATAATCTCAGAGGCGGAAGTGCCAGAATGATAAACAAAGATTTACAAGCAAAGACTTACAAACTCAACTACATAAAACAAAACTTCCATAGCACATCCAAGCTAAATGAAATCAGGAGAGAATGATGAAATTGACAAACTTTTCTGATCAATGACAAAAATACTGGAAAAGACATTTGCAATTATATTATGGATTAGTGGTTGCATTTCCTAATATAAAAATAACATCCAAATCCTGAAGAAAATAAGCACAAGCTAATGACAATGGGAACCTGTATGAACAGACAGTTCATAGCATGGCAGAACACAACAGAACGGACAATGTTAACGTCAATTAAACCTCACCTTCATGCCCAGCTAGAGAAATGCAATTAAAGCTATGGTGGGGTACATTTTTTATCAGTAGTCATGGAAAAATCAAAATCATTGCTAACGTATTTGGTTGTCGAGGTTGGAGTGAGGCAAAAGCTAACACATTGCATGGGCTGGGGAGGACGTGGGGATTGCAAAATGGTACAACCACGGGAAAAGCCATGTGGCCACACCTCTCAGAATTGGTAATGCATGTGCCCTTTGATCAAATAATTCAAATTTATACAGACATATTAGCTTCCTTGCAAAATATATGTAAATATTATTTATTGTAGCAGTGTTTATAAGTAGCAAATGACATATATGCAATGGAATATTTTGCAGTTGTGAAAAAGAATGAAGTTCTTTATTTACTGGCATAAAAAGATCTCCAAAAATTATTAAATTTTAAAAAAATAGGCCAGGCGTGGTGGCTCATACCTGTAATCGTAGCACTTTGGGAGGCCGAGTCAGGTGTATCACCTGAGGTCAGGAGTTCAAGACCAGCCTGGCCAATATGGTGAAACCCCATCTCTACTAAAAATACAGAAATTATCCAGGTGTAGTCACAGGTGCCTGTAATCCCAGCTGCTCAAGAGGCTGAGGCAGGAGAATCACTTGAACCTGGGAGGTGGAGGTTGCAGTGAGCTGAGATAGTGCCATTGCACTCCAGCCTGGGTGTCACAGTGAGACTCCATCTCAAAAAAATAAAAAAATAGGGTGCAGAACAGTGTATCAAGGATGTTTTGTGTGTAAAAAAGCATGCTCACATGAAATTTTTATATTTCCTTGTAGATGAAGATACACATGCATAAAGCATCTCAGGATGAATGTATCCAAAACAGTTTACAATGGAGGCCTCAGAGGAAGCAAACTAGGAATCTGGAGGGCAGAGGTGAGACAGGTGCATTCTGTACATGCCCACTTATATCTTTTCTTTAAGAGATCATGTGAATAAATTGCCTGGGAAAAAATCTTAAATTAAAATTGTTGAAAAGTAGAGAGGAGAGGCTGAATGAAGAGGCAGGAAGGCAACATCTGATTCTCGAATTTGGTTCTGTTAGTGTTGGGGAAAGAGCTGAGAAGTTCCAGAAAGCTGCCAGGCTGGCCACAGTGGCTCACACTTCTAATCCCATCACTTTGGGAGGCTGAGGCCGGCAGATCGCTTTGAGCTCAGGAGTTTGAGACCAGCCTGGGCAACATGGTTATTCCCTCTACAAAAAAATACAAAAATTAGCCAAGCATTGGTGGCTAGCACCAGTAGTCCCAGCTACTCAGGAGGCTGAGGTAGGAGAATTGCTTGAGCTTGAGAAGCAGAGGCTGCAGTGAGCCGAGATGGTGCCACTGCACTCCAGCCTGGGAGACAGAGTGAGACCTTGTCTCAAAAAAAAAAAAAGTCATCGGACAAAACAAAACAAAACAAATCCCCCAGAGAGGCCCAGGTAGGTGAAGTCCAGGAAGGTGTCTGTAAGATTTGACAATAAGAGGCCAGGCGTGGTGGCTCACACCTGTAATCCCAGCACTTTGGGAGGTCGAGGCAGGCAGATCACAGGGTCAAAAGATCGAAACCATCCTGGCCAACATGGTGAAACCCTGTCTCTACTAAAAACACAAAAATTAGTTGGGCATGGTGGTGCGATCTGTAGTCCCAGCTACTTGGGAGGCTTAGGCAGAAGAATTGCTTGAACCCTGGAGGCGAAGGTTGCAGTGAGCTGAGATTTCACCACTGCACTCCAGCCTGGTGACAGAGCGAGATTCCATCTCAAAAAAAGAAAAGAAAAAAAAAGATTTGACAATAAGAAAGTCTTTGTCATGGTGGTGAGATTAGGGAGTGTTCCCTGGGGCTGAAACAGGGGACAGAGGATTTAGATTTAGGAAGTCTTCTGGCACCTGTGCTGGAATTCCTGATCTCAGCCCTCCTATCATGCGAGCTCTGAGACTTAGACTCTATTCTGAGGTGTTCTTAGATTCTCTCTGAGGTGCCCTCCCACCCTAATCACAACTTTGGAAAGGAGGGCTTGTCTCCTATCTGTGTTATTTCCATGGAAGACACTGATGGTCAGGTTTTGTGGAGCATCTGAATTCAAAAGATGACACATCCCTCTTCAGTTTTGAGGGTTAGGGGAGCATCCTTTTGGCCCCTTCCCCTGCCCAGAATCCAGGACCCCACTCCAAGTATCTCATACCCTGACTCTCTTCCCACAGCCACTGCCCAAAATAACTCAGACTCACAAGAGACATTGAGTTGGATGGTCATCTCTGTGGTCACATGAAACCTTGTAAAAGTCACTTGGCAGGTGATATTGAAGCCGTGGCTCCAGGGAAGTGGGATGATGGTGATCTCTGAGAAGTGAGGGGTCCCAGTGCCCAAGGAGATGACAGTTCCCCATGTCCAGGAAAAGATGAGCGGCTTCCTGCTTTTACAGTCTGCTGACACGTAGCAGGTTCGCAGGTCGGCCAGATTCCAGAGTTGCTGGAACTTGGATGTCAGGTGTCTGGGTGAGGGCTGGGAAGGAGAGAGGCAGAGACCTGGGACACAGAGAGGGGACTTCCAGGGTGTGAACTCAGAAGCGGCCTCTGTCCCAGCCCCAGGGATGGCTCCCCAATCTGAGCCCTAGGCTCCTGGACACAGCACCCCTACCTGTCACGTTCAAAGACAGTGTCTTTTGCTTGAAGCTGAATTTCACGACAGGACTCCTCTCCAACCAAAATAAATACACTCGGCCATCTTTCCTCCTGGTGTCTCTGATGCTCAGGGAACAGTTGTCGGTCTGGGGGTCCCCGAGGAAATTGGAAATGGTCCTGGCTTCTTTTTTGCAGCTTCTAGCTGGGTTTGTTTGTGGCCATGGGAGGATCCCAGTGTTCATTGTCCCCTTTCCAGAACCAGAAGACGTAGAGTGGGTCTGAGTGACTCCATCCATCACTGAGGTAGGAGAAGGAGCAGGGCACCAGGACACACAGGCCCTCCTGCACCATCACCAGCTCCGGAATCTGCAGATCATACCCCGTGTGGTCCTCCAGGGACACTATGGAGAGCCCAGTATTTAGGCTTGTGACACTGAGCTCCCGCCAACCATTCCGCCTCTGCCCGGCCCCCTCACCTCCCCACAGGAGTGACAGCAGTAGCAGCAGGGATGGCATCTCTGAGACTGGAAGGGCTGTTTAGAGCCCCCTTCACACTATCTGAGGAGCCCTTCCCAGCAGACACCTGGTATCTATTTTGAGTTTTTGCCTCAAAACCTTCCCTCCAACAGAAACACCCAAACCACTTTTGGGGAAGTGAAGGCTGAGCCCAATTCACCACAGGGCCAAGGACACCCTAGCAGGGAACTTTGTTCCTTTTGCTTCCCCACTCAGACTTCAGATTATGCCCCCTGAAGCCAATTCTTCACCTTCCCTCAGGAGAGCTGTGGATTTGGGGTCATTCTCCCGCCATGCAGGGAAGGAGATGCTGGAAGCTGGGTCCCACCTGGGACTGAATCCTCCTATTCCATGCTCATCTTCAGATCTGGGCACGTCGGGAGCCTTGGGAAGCCCTGGCTGAGCTCTCGAAGTTCTCTGAGCAGGGAAACCCGTAGTGCTAGGGTTGAAGCCTGGGGGCCATGAATGGAGCCCCTGACTTAGGTGGGATATTTGTTGCTTTCTGATGCTTGTTTGGGTTCAGGGAGGAGCCTGGGCTTGCCTCACAGACCTTTCTTGGGTTTCTGTGTGAGCTCTGCCTTTGCTGTGGGGCTTTTTTTCTTCCAGAAAGAACCCAGGAAGCATTGCCATTTACTGCTCTCACTGCCCCGAACGCCTGCCTTGGATTTCTTCCTCTTCGCAGGCTCTTGCAGCAGGTCCTGATGCCCCTCCTTCATGCTTTACCCAGTCCTTCATCTGTCCCCACATCCACTAAGACCGCAACATCTCCCTTCCTCATCCTGCTTCCTCCCAGTAGACACCTGGCCTATGGGCTGCCTTCCTGAAAACTATCTGACTTGTGGTTCCATGAAGACAGAGTCCACTTGTGGTTATGAGCACAGGATCTTCCTGGGTCAGATAATGTGTGTTTAGCTTGATCCTAAATGAGTTTCAACCTAACACCCTCATCTGGCCTCTCCTATCTGAGTCTGGTTGTCGGCTACCCATCCGTTTGACAGGTATTGAGCACCTTTGACCTGTCCCAGAAGTGGCATCACATTGACCTGTCTCAGAAATGGCATCAAGGGCAAAGAAAAATGACTACATCAAGACCCCTCCTACGCAAGAAGACATGGGATGACGGAGAACCAATTCTGCTACTGATAGTGGAGCTATGGTTTCTAGGATGAGAGTAGATGAAGGGGTTTGCTGGCTGCTAGAACAGGATCCAGTAAAGGGGCTGGCCCTAAGGGGTGCCGTAAGGGGTTGACTCCCTCAACCCCTGAGGAGTCTGACTGGCACTTCTGATATTTGGGGCTCAGGAAGTTTAAAACCATAGAAAATATTAATTCCTCACTCATAATATAATTGGCATGTACTATTCCCATATATGCAAATTAACTCTTCGCTATGAACATATGCAGCTTGGCATTCCACACTCAACCGGCATAGGGGCAGACTAGGAGTCCCATGGAGTTGATGCTCCCAGGAGCACCCCTCAGCCTATGCTGGTGGATAATACCTGGTGTGGGGGTGAGTGAGAAAGATCCCAGTAGAATAGCCTTTCTCCTCCCCACTCCTTCCTCCACCCATGAAGACTATTCTTTATTCAAGAGAGACATGAATTTGGGGCAGAAGTGTGCTGAGAAATATTTAACAACTGGATTTCCAAAAAATACATATTCATAATAAATTTTACTGATATAAAGTATTTGTAGCACACTGTTGAGCACCTAATTTGATGCTGTTCGGGGTGCCACTATGTAACCCTCATGGACCTAGGGGAACTGAACAAAGTGGGGTGAACGTAGGAATAAAAGACAAGAGACAAAAGAGTATGTTTGGAAGAAGGGGTCGGGGGCACCTTGCCTCTAGTGGACAAGGGCCCTGAGCTTTACACGGCCCTCTGTATTTATTAGGGAAAAGAGATAGCGAGAAGTGGGGTGGAAGAAGAGGTCAGCTGCTTGGTCCAGAGTAGGCTTGCAAGACTGCATTCTCTAGATGTCCCAGTAGATAACTTCAGGGAGCTCGGCGCCAGGAAGCAATGGCCCTCAGCAAACCTTCTGGCAGTGGGAGTAATTGTGAGTTTGCCCACATCCTGCATTCATGATAAGCAGTTTGCTATTTGATCATATAGCCTCCAGTGGAATGCTGAGTTGGTCACGTCCCACGGGCCTTCGTCTCCCTGCAGCACGTAACTTTTAAATAATAATAAAATGTACTATACTTTTTATTGTAAATTCCACATAGTCAACTGATTCTCACAGAATGTTTTCACTGATTTTTCTGAACTTTTGCAACTTTAGCTAACTTACAATGGCAATTGATGAACAGTACACTGTGTAGTTATGAATGTTGGTTGATATTTTCATTTACATTAAGGAGTAAGATGAAGCAGAAATAATGAGATGTATGGTGGGATTTTATTCATCTGTCAATGACAGGAGTAAACTCTTTGCTGAATCAGATAGGTTTTGGAATATGTACACTAGAAGAATATTTTCTGAATTTTTGTGCTATTTACAGTGTAATGACTGCAGATATTAACATCTTTTAAGATGCATTATTAACATTTTATTCATCACTATATCAAGTGTAGACAATCAATAAAATGATAAATCAAGACTTGGTGGATAGTATTTGCCAATTTCTGCAGTGTAAACACTTCTGTCGTGACTGACTTCAAGCTACAAATGTGACTCGTGTAAAAATATAATTTCTGATTATTTCCTTAGAAGATATTTTTAGCAGAAACTGGATCACCTTTTCAAGGGAAAGTAATATATTTGCAAGACAATGATGAGTATTTACAAACTGCTTTCAAAAATGGCTGTAACAGGCCATGCACAGTGGCTCACACCTGTAATCCTAGCACTTTGGGAGGCCAAGATGGAAGGATTGCTTGAGGCCAGGAGTTTGAGAAAATGGCTGAAACAGTCCATTTCCCCAATCTTGAATGAAAGTAACCATTGCCTCTCTCGTTTCAGGAATTATTACTTTTTCCAGTTTTGTTAATTGGCAGTTTGGATAGTCATTCTAGACACAAGAACAAAGGAGATCACACTCCTGATTAAAACCTGTCAGCGACCTTCATTCCTCCAGCCAAAGCCCTCAGCCATTTTCCCACATAAACCCTAAGCAGACTAAGAATCTCATTTTCATAGACTTGCCCAAAGTTTGTCTTCAGGCCATATGCAATTTCCAAGGGCTCCTCTTCCTCTACTTCTGTGGAAGGTGCAATATCAGAATATGAATGAATCAGAATGATGTTCTTAGAATCTTAATATTGGATCCATTTGAACAGATCAGTGATTGAACTTTGGGAAAACTTCAGCACACTTCCTTAGCGTACGATTTCTTGTGATGCAAATCACAACTGTTAATTTGTATTTTGTTTTCTAATCCTATATCTCAGAGTGATGAAGCCTCTTTTTACCAGAGGTCTTAGAATAGGTTTGCTTAAAATGAAATATATGAAAGAAAAGGGTCATTTTAGTCAGTGGGCGAGCATTTATCCTTAGCTATAAATGAAGGTGATAAACAGTTTCATTTCTGTATATAGAACGGTCTGTTCAATGCTATATTTTTTGGGTAAAGTTTCTTTTAATGCTCTTGGTTGTTTACTTTCTTTGATTTCTAGGAAAAAAAAAACAGGCACAATTGCTATCAGATATTTTGAGGGCAGGCATCTTGTTGAGATCATTATTTAATTAGGTGTTGAGTCATGCAGGCAGTAGATTGGTTTGAAGTTGGCCAGGATGAGAGTTCTTGGCATAGTTTAAAGCAAAGCATTTGAAATTCTGAAGTCCTCATAAGTTGCAAACAGTTGTCTTTATTTTTTGAAGCACTTTAATTTTGAAGCACTTTTATTTAAGTTTCAAGAACCAGAATTGTTTTTCTTTTTCTTTTTTGACTTTCATCTGCACAAGACTTTTTGTCTTTATTTTTTGAAGTTTTGAAGCACTTTATTTAAGTTTCAAGAGCCAGAATTCTCTTTCTTTTTATTTTTCTTTTTTGACTTTCATCCACACAAGATATATGAAGATTCATAGTCAGAAAGTTTTGTCTGTCTTCTTGAGGAATAGCCAACTCCAATCTTAAAAAACTCTTCTAGAATGTCATAATCAAATTTTTAAACTTCTAAAGATTAGAATAGATGAAATAAAAAAGCAACCACAGGCTGGAAGAAAAATGTTTGTGATATGTATATCTCTAAAAGACTTATTTTTAGAATATATAAAAAATTCTCACAGTACAATAATTTTAAAACACAATGAAAAATGGGTGGAAGATTTGAAGAGGTGCTTCAGCAGAGAGGATAAATGAGTGGCCATTCAGCACTTAAAATGCTTGATCTGGGAAATGCAAATTAAAATTACTATGAGATACCACTATGAGATACTCACCAGAACATATTAAATTAAAAAGACTAACAATACTAAGTATTGATAAGGCAGTGGAGCAACTGGAATTACCATGCATATGATAAAAGATAACTATTAAAACACCAACTCTCACCCTAAATAAGGAAAATTCAGGAGCATTCTCATTTGAATCAGGAACAAGACAAGGATGCCCACTGTCTCCACTGTTACTTGACATTATTAAAGAGATTATAGCCAACAAGGTAAAACCAGAAAAATAAGCAAGAAATGTAAAAATTAGAAACTGAGAAATATTTCCAGTATTTGCAGATGATGTTCAAGTTCCCATAGATTTTAATATCATAATCTAATAATAGAGATAAGTCCCATAACTTTTGCCATATTCTGTTGGTAAGAAGCAAATCTTAGGTTCTGTTTGCACTCAAAGGGATGTATTTGTACAAGGTGTGATTCAGTAGGTGTCACCTTAGGGTATGCCTGCCCCACTAAGAGTATGAGGGTGCAGTTACCCCTCATCCTACAGATATACAGATGTCCCAGTGGAGGGATGCCTTCACTTGCCCTGAACATACACATGTGGGGCTGTTGTACTTAAAGTCTCCTACTTCTATCTCAATTTTCGCTCTCTGCGTTTTCCTTTTTTTAAATAAAATGTACCAAAGCCCTAGGGTAAAACCTATGACACAGTAAAGAATAGTCTCAGATTTATAAGTGGAGAAAATTCAAAAGTTCTAAGTCCGGGGAATTTCTTAGTAACTCAAATAAAATGTCACACTTTCTCACAGTAAAGAGAAGTGTTTTTATTGACTTTACACTATTTGCTTATAGTAAATATATAATTGATTTTTTAAAATAAAAGCAGGTTTCATGCTTCATGTAACAAAGTTAGGCTCAGATACTAATGTGAAAACTGAACTATTCCTGGGAAACCATGTTCAAAAAAATGCTTCATTGGCTAAGCAGTCTTATTTTATTATTCAAATTGACTAAAAATGAGGTATAAAGTAATTAAAAGTAATATGGTGGCTTTAAGTGCAGAGATGGGGTGGCAGAAGCTGTGAACACAGAATGTAAAATCGGTAACTACAAAATGACACAAACTACTAAAGCAATATATTTAAATTATTATTTTTTTAAAAAGAAGGATCATTTCAGACCTTCACCTTCAGATCCTCACTCAACCCTGCCTCCTATTTCCCATAATCAGCCATTTTTTTAATTTTATGATTGCTATTGCTCACCTTCTAGAATATATTTTTGTTTATTTGATTGAACAACCTCTTCCTGAATATTCTGCCCAGTTGGGCTGGCTGATATTGATCTCAGTAATTGTGTTTTTTTCCTTTAACTTGATTTTTTTTTTTCATTTCTCTCTTTAAATGAAGTGTCCCAAGAGCCCTAAATTCTCTCTTCAGGTGGTCGCTTGGTAGGTTACTTCATCAATAGGTTCATCCAGGTATAGAGAGCAATGGTGTAAGGATAACAAAGATACAATTTCTCAGAAAGATAACATTTTCAAAAGTGCTATTAAAGACAGTGAGTTGTTTATCAATTCAGGAAAAAAAAGTCTTTAAATCAGAGGGGAAAATATAGAGAAAAAGTATTTTTCAGAATACATGTCAGTTTCTCCTAGAACTATATATACACAAGTATTGAATAGGTCCCCTGCCAATGTAGGACCCAAGACTTTTACTCTGTGACATTCCATTTGTCCTTGGCTGTACGGAATAAAAGCCCTTTGACGATGGCGGCCTCCGATATCATAATCCGTATGGGTGCGGCCATGCCTTCCTCCCGACGAAGTTTCTGAAGTTGAATGAACCACGAATAAAGGTACGCCGTTATACGCCATGATAACTGTTGGCGGAGCGTAGCTTCAAAAGTGTTAGTGGGCATGCGCGCGGTTCAACAGCGCCTACAGAAATCCTAACGGGAATGTAACCCAAACCGGAAGTGGCCTAGAGCTGCCATTTAGCTTCTGTTGTTAAGTAGGTCTAAGCATATGTCGCTTACTGGACGCTGAAGTGATTGGGAATATTAGCAGTGGGGGTTCTGTAGGGTCAGGAAGGGGCGGCCGGCTTTGGGTGAGTGATGAGGGGCTTGTTGGGGGTGGGGGTGCGTGATAAAGGGATTTCTCGGCTGAAGACGAGGCTGTGGGTGAGTGACGGGCTTGTTTTGGCTGAGCGATGGGGGGTTTCTGGGGTGGGTGATGGGTGCTGTAGGGTAAGTGGCGTTTGCTAATTTTAGTTGGATAATTAGCCGGTTAATTTTTCCTCTTTTCTTGCTTATTTTCTGCTTGTAGTAAGTATTTTTGTGACTTAAATTCCAAGTGTACTTTAATATCGGATTTTATATTGGTCCACGAAACTTGCTAACTTGAGGACAGTGAACGTGCGTCTTAAGAGCGCCTTTGCGGATGGTGCTGGAGGACGTTCAGGGAGGGGATTCACTGTCCGTGGGACTAGGGGAGTCAGTGATTGATTGGCAGCCAAGAGCTTCAGAGGTTGGAGGACCTCGAGGATCACACTGTAACACTCTCAGGGGACCAGTGATGGGCAACCTATAGGAATCAGTAGAGTGGGGTTGCCAGGGGTAGCCTATGGCAGCCAGTTGACTGGAGGCGTAGGGGGTCAATGATGGGGATTTGTGAGGGTGACTGCATTGCTTTCTAGGCAGTGAGTGTTGGGGTCCTTCAGGGATTGGTGGGTGGGTCAGTGTTGGCCTCTTCTTGGGTCCCTTGGACGTGGTAAGGATCAGTAATTGACAGTTGAGCAGATCGATGATGGTTTCCTATTGGGGCATTTCATTTGGACCCCTATGTTGGGGATTATTTGTCGTTTTATGGAAACCAGAAAATTGTGCTCGCTGGGAAACATTTCTTGGCTATCAGGGCAGTAATGATTTCAGAAGCCTGGGCCATGTCAGTGACTGGGAGGCATTTTGGAACTTTCTGGCAGCCCTGTAGTCCACTCATTGGGGATTTCTGAAAGTCAGTCCTGTCAGTGATTGCATTCAGGTGCGGTGGGGGCAACTTATTGTGGACAGGCAAGAAATGGTAACTGGAGGCCCTGATGCATGTCTGCAAATTTTCTGTGTCAAGGTGGGGATTGGGACAGTGATTTTAAGTTTTAGCACTAGTCAGAAGAGGCTGGTCTGTGTGGTGTATTATGGATGGGGACTGAAAAGTCCAGAAGCTCAGAATAGGTACACTAGACAGAGCCACCTCCCGGCCTGAGTTCTATGAAGGCAACAGGAAGAGGAAATGGTGTTTCTGAAGCTGGCCACATATGGGTACATGAGATAGTGGAGACAGTGTACAATTTAGAACAAGGCAGATGTGGGGCTGATTCCCTGTTTTTCCATTTACAGACTGAGTAACCTTCAGGCAAATTATGTAACAGCACACAGCCTCATTATCCTCATCCTCAAAATGGGTATAATAATGCCCATGATATTTAGCTGACAATTAAATTGACAACTTTCTTTTTTTTATTCATATTTATCACTTGCCAGGCAGGCACTGAGGACTTGACAAGCTTCATCTTGCTTAAGTTTCCCAACACCTGTGATAAATACCTGCATTTTCATTTTGGAAACTACAACTAAAGTAATATTTTCATATTCTCACAGTGAAAAGGTGGCAAAGCTGCAATGAATTCACCATTTAGTCCAGACTCAGTCTTTATTGTTAACCCTGACTAATAACTAGAGTTGGGCTTTCTGAACTTTGTCTACTCCAGTGTCTGACACAGTGACTTCACCTCAGTGCCCTCAGGAAATACTTGTGGAGTGAATATTGAATGAGTGACCATGTACTCATTGCTTTTCCAAGGCTTCTGCAGAACCCCCGGGTCAGGCCACATCATTGAGGCTGCAGGATCTCTCTTCATAGCCCAGCACGACTCTCCGCAGTGTCCCTGGTTGGAGAATCCAAACACCTATCCAGCTTCTGGCTCCTGGGAAAAGTGGAGTCAGCAAGAGAGATCAAGAGTAGAAGCTCAGAGCAGAGATGCCTGCTGATGTGAATTTATCCCAGAAGCCTCAAGTCCTGGGTCCAGAGGAGCAGGATGGATCTTGCGAGGTAAGCAGGAGCAGCCCTGGGGACAGTTCTCCAGAACGTGAGGGCAGACACAGGATGCAGCAGGTCTGGGCTCCCTGCTCCTGAGTCAGTCTTGAGCCTCCTGTCAAGCGAGGACCACAGAGACTGATGTTTCCACATTCATAGGCTATCTGTCTTCTAGAGGAAACCATGAACTGGCTGATAAAAGAGGATAGTAGAGGGTTGGCCTTGGGTCAAGAAAGAAGAAACTGTAGTCCCTGGTCTGATCAGAAGCCCCAGTCATAGGATGGAAAAGCTGACTCTTTCCTGCTAAGCACTGGTTCTGCTCCTTCATCCACCACTGGGTCTTTGAAGAATTTCAAGTGGTCCCCCCCACCAAATTCCTTGCTTGGTCCATGGGGATTGGCCTGTTTTTCCTCTGTTCTCATAAGGTGCAGCAAAATCTCCTTCCTTTGTAGTTTAAATAGTCACAGGGAGGTAGAGTGAGAACAGGCTTTTAAGGACCATGTGGTTTTTCCTGTTTAAAAAGGTGAATAAAAAATGCTGGAAAATAGTGTTTCCAGATTGCCCACAGATAGAAATAGTCTGGATTTGGTAACAAGAAATCAGAATTCTTGGTATAGTCAAGATTTCCTGAAATCCTAAATTATTCTGTGTATCTCTTGATGCTTTATTTACAAGTCTTTAAATAGTATGTGACTATAATAGTAAACAGTGCACCATTGTTCTGTGATGGGTTTATACTCAAATTTACAGAGATGTTGTTTTTTTAAAAAGTATAATAAATATGTGTGTTATTATCCTGAACCAATATATTGTGAGAAGATTATATATTTCAGTAACCTGTTAAAATCATCTCAACCTGCTAGAAACATTTGATAATATAAAGTATTAAAAGAAGGGAACATTAACACAAAATAAATTGCATATATAAATCATTTTCAAAATTGTAAATACCCCAAATATTTAAAAGTCGTTCTTAAAAGAAAAATTGAAACATACAAGTTTAGGTGGGGTACGGTGGCTCATGCCTATAATCCCAGCACTTTGGGAGGCCGAGGCGGGCAGATCACTTGAGCCCAGGAGTTGGAGACCAGCCTGGGCAACATGGCGAGACTCTACAAAAATACAAAAATTAGCCAGGTGTGGTGGCATGCACCTGTAGTCCCAGCTACTCAGAACGTTGACGTGGGAGGATCACCTGAGCTTGGGGAGGTCAAGGTTGCAGTGAGCTGCAATCATGACACTACACTCCAGCCTGGGCAATAGAGTGAGATCCTGTCTCAAAACAAGTTTAAAACATGAAATTGTCTAAGTCTTTGTGACAGCAGTGCAGATGCACAAACGTTTCTCTCATTTGCATTGATGTTGGTCAACTTGCGTGTTCAGAACATCTTCAAGTTTAGTGTTTTAGGACACATGTTCAATATAAGCTTTTTTCCTTTTTTAACAATGAAATTTTTTTTCTGCTTGACCTGATTTCCAGTTTGTCATTTGAATCAATATTGCTGTCGCTAATTCAGATTTTCCATCAGTGTCTGAATTCATGTCAGAATATATCCCACTACCATTCACATTATCTTCTCTTTGTGGTGTGTATTTCCCTCTGCTCTGGACAGTACTATTTTTATTTTGTTATTTTTATCTTTTCTAATGTGATGGAAATAAAGATAGTATAGTGTTTTAATTTGCATTACTTTGTTTACAAACAGGATTTTTTTTCATAATTTTATTGGTCAATTACTTGTCTTTAGTGAGTTACTTTTTCTTACCTTTTGATTTATATTTTGGTTTGGTTTAGCCTCCGATTTTTAGCGAGTTCTTTTTTTTTTTTTGAGACGGAGTCTCACTCTGAAGCGCAGGCTGGAGTGCAGTGGCGCAGTCCCTGCTCACTGCAAGCTGCACGTCCCGGGTTAACGCCATTCTCCTGCCTTAGCCTCCTGAATAGCTGGGACTACATGCGCCCAACAGCACCGCTGGCTAATTTTTTTGTATTTTTAGTAGAGATGAGGTTTCACCGTGTTAGCCAAGATGGTCTTGATCTCCTGACCTCGTGATCTGCCCGCCTCAGCGTCCCAAGAGAGTTCTTACATAGTAATAACCTAAGGTCCTTTTTGCATATGTTTGTAAATACTTTTTGTTACTCCTTTGAAAGTAGGTTTTAGTTTTATTTGAACATAGGAAAGAGGATTAGATGGTTTTGTGAAGCCTGTAGTCTTTTAAAAGGGCTGTCACTTGCTATATTTTTACCAAAGTTCCAGTTCCTCCCAGGCAATCACATTTTACATTTTTAGCTAATTATTTTGGCATTTACTTCCTAATCTTTTAGTGACATGCTTATATTGCTGCCTCTTGGATTGTTAATTAGCACATTAATTAATTAAGAAACATGTCATTAAAAGGTTTGCTTTTACCCGCTTCCTCATACTTTCACCCCCAACACCTGCTTTCCTTGCCCATGCTTCTCTAAGAACTGGTTCAGATTCTGATCAGGTCAATATTCCTTGTTTATGATTATGACTGTGTAAACTATATTCAGAGCTGCCTGTATAGACACCGTGATAACTCTTTGCCTGCATAACTTATGGTTTTTTCCTGGAGCGCACAATTTTATGGATTATTTACTTGCCTATATACATATTAATGTATTATACAATTTTCTACAAGTGTGTACACACTGTCTTCATAAATTGAATTTGTTACTAGGTAATTGCAGGCCCTCGCTATTTCAGGGACAGTTTTTTTTTGTTTTTTTTTTTGAGACAGAATTTCGCTCTTGTCTCCCAGGCTGGAGTGCAATGGCGTGATCTTGGCTCACTGCAACCTCCGCCTCCCGGGTTCAAGCGATTCTCCTGCCTCACTCTCCCGAGTAGCTGGGATTACAGGCACTTGCCACCAAGCCTGGCTAAGTTTTATATTTTTAGTAGAAACAGGGTTTCACCATGTTGGGCAGGCTGGTCTCAAACTCCTGACTTCAGGTGATCCACCAGCCTCGGCCTCCCAAAGTGCTGGGATTACAGGCATGAGCCACCACACCTGGCCTTCAGGAACAGTTTTAATCCTCATAACTTTGCGAGGTACTGCTGCCATTATCCCCACTTTACAGACAAGAAGACTGAGGCACAGAATGAAATAAGTGGCTCAAGTTTACATAGTCAGCAAGCAGCCAGCCTGGGATTGAAGGCAGGCAGTTTGCTTGAAGGTTGGGGCTGTCAATGCCATCTCCTTGAGGAAACCTTTCCTATTGCTTTTTTGTCTTGATGTGATTGGACCTGGCTGTTCCCCTGGCACCTCGTGCTGTCTTCTGATGGTGGCTGTGTTCACCATCGCCTGGGAATTCTATTTTTCTCTGTCAAGTGTCCAGTTCCTTGTGTCTTGAATCCTTCGGCTTTCTCTTCCACGGTTTACCATTACTCTTATTTCGTGAAAGTGCATCCTCTAGGAGTTCTTGGAGACAGTACACGGCAGTAAATCCCGTGAGAACTTATCTGAACATGTGTGTTCAGATAATGGAGACTAACAGCTTAAAAATAGGAGAATCACTTGACCCACGAGGTCGAGACTGCAGTGAGCTATGATGGCACCACTGCACTCCATTCTGGGTGACGGAGTGACATCTTGTCTCAAAAAACAAAAACATAAAAAAAGACCTGAGAGGTTTACATATATGAGCATGACATGAAAGTGAAATGATAAGAAAATGAATGATATGAAAATGTCATGCCAAAAAGCAAAGATCATATATTTGCATATTTAATAGAAAGATGTCACGGAAAATGACTTGATTTACCCTCACACTAAGTTGATCTTTGCCTGGGTTCATAGGTTGGAAATCATTTTTTTCTTCCTAAAACACCCCATATACTACTTCCTCATCACACACATATAGTCTCTCTGCTCTCAAATCCTGAAACTCTTATTTTTAAGCTGTTAGTCTCCATTTAAAAGGGTTTTTCTGCTCTGTCATTTTCTATTTCTTTGGTTTTGGACCTTCTTTCTGGAAGAATTTCTCAATTTTATTTTCTAACCCTCCGATAATCATTACTGCCTTAAAAAATTTTTAAGAGCTTTTAGATATGAATACTCCTTTTAATGACATGATGTTTTTATTTAATGATTAAACTATCTTACCTAAGGATATTTGAGATATTTTAAAATGTAATTTTATGAATAGATAATACACAGCGTTTACAAATTAAAACATCATGAAAAGTAATTTTTTTACAAAATACTCCTTTCTCTCTCTCTTACTCTGTCGCCCAGGCTGGAGTGCAGTGGCGCGATCTCGGCTCACTGCAAGCCCCGCCTCCGGGGTTCATGCCATTCTCCTGCCTCAGCCTCCTGAGTAGCTGGGACTACAGGCGCCTGCCACCACACCAAGCTAAATTTTTGTAGTTTTAGTAGAGACAGAGTTTCACCGTGTTAGCCAGGATGGTCTCAATCTCCTGACCTCGTGATCCTCCCACCTTGGCCTCCCAAAGTGCTGGGATTACAGGCGTGAACCACCGCACCTGGCATACCCCTCTCTCTTTTGTCCCTGATTTGTCCAGGTTTCTTCCACATAGGTAATTATAGTTAGTCATCTGCCGTTACCTCCCAAACACTACCACTTCCTTCCAAAGTTAACTACTTTCGTCACTTTTAAGTTAATTACTTCATTTTAAAAAACGAGGCCGGATGCAGTGGCTTACGCCTGTAATCCCAGCACTTTGGGAGGCCGAGGCGGGCTGATCACGAGGTCAGGAGTTTGAGACCAGCCTGGCCAACATGGTGAAACCCCATCTCTACTAAAAAAATACAAAAAATTAGCCAGGCATGGTGGCGGGTGCCTGTAATTCCAGCTACTTGGGAGGCTGAGGCAGGAGAATTGCTTGAACCCGGGAGGCGGAGGTTGCAGTGATCCAAGATCATGCCATTGCACTCCAGCCTGGGCAACAAGAGTGAAACTCTGTCTCAAAAAAAAAAGAGAAGCAAGCCCCAAAATGGGAAAAGATTCTTGTTACACATACAGCTGACAAAAGTTTCCTGTAAAATGTTGAGGACGGCTGGGCATGGTGGCTCATGCCTGTAACCCCAGCACATTGGGAGGCCAAGATGGGAGGATTGCTTGAGCCCAGGAGTTTGAGACCATCCTGAGCATCATAGGGAGACCCCATCTTTACAAAAAATAGAAAAATTAGCTACATGTGGTGGTGTGTGCCTGTGATCCCAGCTGCTCAGGAGGCTGACATGAGAGAATCACTTGAGCCCGGAGGTCGAGGCTGCAGTGAGCTGTGATTGCACCACTGCATTCTGTCTTGGATGACAGAGTGGCATTCTGTCTCGGATGACAGAGTGGCATTCTGTCTCAAAAAACAAAAACAAAAACAAAAGACCTGAGAGGTTTACAGGACAATGAGATACTCCTTCAGAAACACAGAAATGGCCATGTGCAGTGGCTCACACCTGTAATCCCAAAACTTTGGGAGGCCAAGGTGGGTGGATCGTGTGAGCTCATGAGTTTGAGACCAGCATGGGCAACATAGTGAAACCCCATCTCTACAAAAAATACAAAAATTAAGGCTGGGTGTGGTGACTTACACCTGTAATCTCAGAACTTTGGGAGGCAGAGATGGGCTGATCATTTGAGGCCAGGAGTTTGAGACCAGCCTGGCCAACATAATGAAACCCCGTGTCTACTAAAAATACAAAAATTAGCCAGGCGTGTTGGCAAGCACCTGTAATCCCAGCTACTCGGGAGGCTGAGGCAGGAGAATCGCTTGAACCCAGGAGTCAGAGGCTGCAGTGAGCCGAGAGTGTGCCAGTGCACTCCAGCCTTAATGAGAGTAGACTCCATCTCAAAAAAAAAAAAAAAAAAATAGCTGGACATGGTAGTGCACGCCTGTGGTCCCAGCTACTTGGGAAGCTGAGGCAGGAGGATCGCTTGAGTCTGAGAGGCAGAGGTTGCAGTGAGCCGTGCTCGTGCCACTGCAATCCAGCTTGGGCAACAGAGTGAGATTCTATCTCCCAAAAAAAAAAATTCTTTTTTTGAGGAAAAGTGTTTTTAACCCAGTAGAAAACCGAAGAAGAGACTTGCTTGAGTAGGCTGGGAAACATGGGAAGATGCTTAGCTTCATTAGTCATCTGGGAGATGCCAGTGTAACCCCCATGCCTCCACCAAAATGCATACAGTTACCAACACTGATAATACCAAATGTAGGTGAGGATATGGAGCAACCAGAAGGATTTTGTGTGCTGCTGGTGAGCATATAAATTGGTACAGCCAATTTGGAAAAAGATTTCCAATGTTCTACTAAAGGCAAGCATGTTTTTCCCATGATCCAGAATTCCACCCCTGGGTATATGCCCAACATCTGTTCTGAACTGGTATTTAAATCTAGACCTGTGCTGTCCAGTATGCTGGCCACTCACCACATGTAGCTATTGAGCACCTGAATGTGGCTGGTTCACACTGAGATGTGCTTGAAGTATAAAATATATGCTGACTTCCGAAAACTTAGTATGAAAACAGAGTGTAAAGTATCTCATCTCGATGATTTTTAAAATATTGGTTACATATAGAAATGATAATGTTTTGAATATAATGGATTAAGTAAAAATATCATTAAATTGATTTTATCTGTCTTTTAAACATGGCTACTAGACAATTTTAAGTTATATGTGTGGCTCACATTCACGGTTCATGTTTTATTTCCATTGGATGGCTCTCCTCTAGAGGCTTGATCAGAGTCCACTTGGATTTCTTTGTTTTTGGAAATGATACTTAATAGTTTGCACACCACGTATTTTCCTACCTCTCTACTTTTATTTTTTTATTTTGCATCATATTAGGTGCACTTTAATATCTGGTTATCTCTCTCCTTGTGATAAAATTGATGATTGGTTTTAGATGTTGTCAGCCTACTCCTCCATTATAAAGACCCCATCAGTCTTTCATATGGTTTTAGCAGTCATTGGTAATCAGTAAAAGTGGTATTTTTGTTTTGTCCTTCAGGCTGCATTTATCATCTGCAGTACTTCTGGAATGAAGATCTTTCCATCATCAGTCCTTTCATTAACCTAATGTTGGTTCTTATAGGAAAGATCATCTTGTTGAAATATTATATGATCATATCTCTTCCCTGCACTTACAATCCTGAAATGGCAATCCATTCATTAAAATAAATAATCCATACCCATTATATATTCAGGCACCAGCCCACTTCTTTGGAGCTTGGATGGTAACCACCTTCCAAACATGACATAGTCGCCTCTTATCTTACACAGAGCTGTCTGCTTCTCCCTGAATTCAGTGTTTTCCCACCTTTCTAGTTTTATTCATGCTGTTTTCTGGAAAATGATTTCCTTCACACATCCTGCATCAAAGTTCTTACTTCCAGTGTAAGCTTCGCCAACTCTGAGTAGCATTACCTTCTACTCCTAGGTAGAATTTGCCTTTCCCTAATTTGCCCCTCCCCAACAGTGTCCTCTGCATATATTTCTACCATGTTCCCTTTTTAACCCTGTAGTTGAGCTTTTGTATTTACATGTCTTCCAAGTCTCTGAGTTGCTACAAGAGTAGAAGCTTATGTAATTCTGTGTTGAGCACCAGAACCCAGCTCAACTACAGCCTCACATGTAGTTGCTTCATCAACATCATGCTGGTTATTCCTAAATTAGCTAGAGGGAACCCATTTCTGGCCTCATTTTTGAAAAAAAAAAAAATGAATGAATGAATGTAGGTATACAGTGGATGGAGGATATTTCTCTTAATTTTTTTAAATCCCTAAAAATGTGAAATAGGTGTTTGGTTGGGAAGCCTCTGTGATGGATCATGGTGAAAATCATTAAAAGCATGTTGCTCCTATATGTGCCATCCCCACTCGCCAATGATGACCTAATTCACAGTGAGCTGGGGTACACTGTTACAGGCATCAGTGTCGTTTGAGGACGTGACCGTGGACTTCAGCAGAGAGGAGTGGCAGCAACTGGACCCTGCCCAGAGACGCCTGTACCAGGATGTGATGCTGGAGCTCTATAGCCACCTCTTCTCCGTGGGTGAGCACAACTGACCTGGGAATCTTGGCTGGATCCTGTTGAGGAGATTTCCTTCCTCCTCATTGCAGAACGCAGTGGGATATCAAAGTATGTCATGACTCTTTCCTTGGTTTGTCCTGGATTGTTTGTTTCTTTTGGGCACCTTTTAGTATTATTTTGTGCCCAGTGGAAAATGTTGACTTTTCTAATGAGCCAGTGTAAAGCTTCATTGAATGGCCTCTAAAACTGAAGAAGCTACACCCAAATCCAGTATCCTTTCTAATTAACAGGGTATCACATTCCCAACCCAGACGTCATCTTCAGAATGCTAAAAGAAAAGGAGCCACGGGTGGAGGAGGCTGAACTCTCACATCAGAGGTGTCAAGGTGAGTAAGTTGTACCCAGGCAAATGTAGATACCTTTGCAGGGAACCATTACCCGTCTACCATACTTTTCTATTCCCTGCATTCCCCCAGTGATGGCCCGTAGATCGCCTCCTACTCCCAGTTTCTACATCAAACACTGTAAATGTTCTATAAATTCTGAATGTCCTATAGGGGCTGCCTTAAGAATTTTCCATTGGTGAATACTCAGGAATGGGATTGCCTGGTCCTGGAGATAAGTATATGTGACTAAATCAACCATATTGCTCTTCTGATGGGCTGATGGGCTGCACCAGTTCACACTTCCATGTGCAGTGCACAAGGATTTGCATTTGCACATATTGCTTGCTAACACTTGGCATTAACAAAATTGGTGAATTTATAGCCCTACTGATGGGTGAAAGGGCTGTTTCATTTTTTTTTGTTTTTGGTTTTGGTTTTTTTGAGACAGAGTCTCACTCTGTCACCTAGGCTGGGGTGCAGTGGCACGATCTTGGCTCACTGCAACCTCTGCCTCCTGGGTTCAAGTGATTATCCTGCTTCAGCCTCCCAAGTAGCTGGGACTACAGGCACCTACCACCATACTAGGCTAATTTTTTGTATTTTTAATAGAGACAGGGTTTCACCATGTTAGCCAGGATGGTCTCGATCTCCTGACCTTGTGATCTGCCCACCTCGGCCTCCCAAAGTGCTGGAATTATAGGCGTGAGCCACCACGCCTGGACTGTTTCATTGTTTAAGTGTTAATTTTTCTAATAACTGAATGGTGAGAGCCTCTCATCTGTTATCTGATTGGCTTTTTCATTTGTTTGTTGCATTTTCTTACCACTTATCTCTTTGTGTCCATGGAGTTTTCTGCCTTTTTTTTTCCTATTTTTTTGCCCCTAATTTTATTTTCTTTTCTTTGCTGGATCTGCTGTCTTCTTTTCCCCCCAGTTGTGGCACCTCTAGCTTGGGGCCCTGTTCTTCCATATGGGCATCTTTTCTTTTTTTTTTGAGACAGAGTTTCGCTCTTGTTGCCCAGGCTGGAGTGCAATGGTATGATCTTGGCTCACCGCAACCTCCGCCTCCCGGGTTTGAGCGATTCTCCTGCCTCAGCCTCCCAAGTAGCTGGGATTACAGGCATGCACCACCATGCCCGGCTAATTTTGTATTTCTAGTAGAGACGGGGTTTCTCCTTGTTGGTCAGGCTGATCTCGAACTCCCGACCTCAGGTGTTCCGCCTGCCTTGGCCTCCCAAAGTGCTGAGATTACAGGCGTGAGCCACCGTGCCCGGCTATGGGCATCTTTTCATACAGGAATTGACTTAAAGGACCCATCCATTCTGAACTCTTAGTCCTCACATTTTTATTCTAATGATTTATATATCAATACCTCTAGTCCCTGTGCTTAAACTGTGTTCTGCTACCTTACTTAGCTCCATGGAGGACAGTTCCCATGAGATAACTCACTTCCTTAATTTTGGGAGATCAGAAATTGGAATTATCATCACCCAGATAAGGAATTCTCACCTGATAAATTTTGTCAGATTTTTCTGTTTCTGGGCTCAGAAACACAGTCCTCTAATTTAATTTATTACTTTGGAATTCTTACCAGTTTTTCTTTTTTTAATTAAGAAAAAGGTGACCCTTTTTCTTAATCTCAGTGGTATTACAACAAACTAGATCCCCATTTTCTCATATTTAGACAATTTTGTTCCTAGTGAGATATGTTGATTTCAGTTTTTTGAGTTTAGTCAAGATACTGACAGATTTTATGACCCCAAACATGGCTATTTTGTTTCTTTTTTCCTCAGCAGATATGATAAAAACAGGCAGTTATTTCCTACTGTGTAGGATTAACAAATTCTTTTCAGTGACATTGTCCTCATGGCCACATATTTCCAATCTAAAAATATACCTGAATAGTTTTCATCACTCATGCTCTGCTCCATTGTTTTTGTATGTTGTTTAATGTCTTACTCCATAGAATGATTCACTTTGCATACAGTCTGCTGATTACTTTGTACTTTCTTAATCTTCATTATATCAATGTTTAGCATGAGGAAACCATTGTATTTAAGATATAGGATTAGGATTTTTGTATTTAGGATACAGAAATTACTGATTTTCTGAAAATGGGCAGAAAAGAATATTTCACACTATTTTAAAAGGATGCTTTAAATATTTGCTGAGATAAATTCAAAAGAACAGAGATTGTATTTAGATGGAGAGGACAATGGCATTAAATGTTAAAAGTATTAGCCTTTGTGCATCAGTCATGTCTGTTTCATGGAAGGCTACTCAAAAAGTAAGTGTATCAACATGGGAAGCATGGATAGCAAATGCTTGTGAAGTTCAGAAAAAATGATGTCAGCCTAGAGGTGGAGTGACATTGGGAATTAATTTTAAGGGCACAGTACCTATAACTGGTTCAAGAAGCCATTTTGAAGTGAAACAAAGAAGCAGATGAAGCAAGCTTAATGGCAGTAGAGGACATGAGAGTGTGCTTGGATTTGAGAATAAATTGGACTTCTTTTTTGCAATCGGCATTGTTAGGCTGTGTTGCAGAGTTGTGGAAAAGCTTTTCAGTACAGTTCTGATAGTTTACATTGAACATTTTGGGCAGTAATTTAAGTGTTACCAGGTTCAGCAAGATTTTTATGACCTGAATAAAGTGAGAAGTTAAAAATGTTTCAAATCTCTGCCTGGGGACACAGTGGAAGATTGCCAGAATAAATGACCACTCATATATGGGGAAAATTGCTATTTAAGAGTGAAAAATGAAATAGAAAACAACCTGTTTTAATAAGTGGGAAAAGGATGTGAATAGACATGTCTTCAAAGATGATATACAAGTGGCCAATAATAGGAAAAAATGCTCAACTTCACTAATTATGTGGGAAATGCAAATCAAAACCACTGGGTGATATCCCTTTACATCCATTAGAATGGCTATGATTAAAAAAACAGAATAACAAGTGTTGGCAAGGATATAGAGAAACTGGAATCCTTGCATATTACTAGTGGGAATGTAAAATGGTGTAGTCCTATGGAAAACAGGATGGTGATTTCTCAAAAATTAAACATAAAATTACCATATGATCCAGCAACTCCACTTCTGGGTAGATACCCACAAGAATTGAAAGCAAGGACCCAAACAGCTGTTTGTACACTCTTGTTCATAGCAGCACTATTCACAATATCCAAAAAGTGGAATTGTCCATTGACCAATGAATTGGTAAACAAAATGTGGTCTATACATACAATGAAATATTATTCAGCCTTAAAAAGGAAGAGGAATTATGAAACATGTTGCAGTGCGGATGAATCTTATCATGATGCTAAGTGAATAAGCCAGACACAAAAAATCCAAATGTATCATTCTACCTATATGAGGTGCTTTAAGTGGTCAATTCATAGAGACGGAATAAGATTGCGGCTGCCAGAGGATGAGGGACAGGGGGAAAAGGGAACTTGTTTCATGGATACAGCATTTCAGTTTTGCAAGATGTAGAAGTTTTGGAGATCCATTGCACAACAGGGTGAATACAGGTAGCACTACTGAACCGTACAATACAAAATGGGTAAGATGGTAAATTTAATATGCACTTTTGCTATGATAAGAAAAAGTTAACAATAAAGATTAAAAGTGTCCTTTTTTAAAAAAAAGAATGAAAGATGATTGAGTTTTTTTGATAGGACAAGAGTCTGGGATACAGTTTAAGTGACTGAAAGCGAAAAGAAACTACATGTGATGGTCATACTCAGTATTAAAATCTGGTAGAAAAAGTAATAGTAAAATTTAGTAACTATTATTTTTATTGAGAACCTGCTGTGTTTTGTGCACTATACTAGTAAAGTGCACAAGATGATGAGGGACTCTTATTCTTGGCAAAAAAAACAAAACAAAAAACTAAACTAAAAAAGGTATATTTGATAGCATAAAGCCAAAAGTTCTAACAAAGGACAATTAATTTCAATGGAACAAGGGTGAAACAAATTCTGGGGAACAGCTTGCTTGTCCAGTCTTTTAGAATATATTTCTGGGGATATGGGTATATTCCTAAGTTCAAGAAAAAAAAATTGTAGCTTCATGGAGAGTTGAGGCATAGTCATTCTTTCACTGGTTGGCCATGTCAAGATAGGTGAAGCTTTAATAGTTTTCAGAAGGATATACAGGGCTGATGGACTTGGCATTGTTTCTAACAAGTAAGATAAAGCAGGCAGATTGGTGAGGATTCATCTCTGAAAGTTAATGAAGACCTACACACTGAGCCCCCTCCTTCAAGCCTTGGCTGCCCACAGATGTTGCCCTGCAACACTCTTGTCTGTTTTATCCCCTACTCATCCTACTAGATCTGGGTGTCTAGACCACTTGCATAAGTGTCCTCAGGTTGTTGAAATCTAATCTCCACAGATTAGCAAAGTGATCTTGGCCAATTACATAACCATTATGTTCTTCCTTTTCTTTGTAAAACAGGAACACCCATCATCGCTACCTCCTGAGGTTATTAGGCAGATTAAATGAGTATGTGTGCACCATGTAGGCCACTGCCTGGCACATGCTAAGTGCTATGTAGATAAGTGCTCATCATATAATAAGGGCTCTGTGTTTCTGCTCATTGTCAGCATCATTAGCACCATTATTACATGACTCAGCAATTTCCTTGTGTTCAATGTCAATCAGCTTCATTCAGTTTCTCCTCTTTCCTGTTCATTGTGTCTATTTCATCTTCTCTTTCTCCTTTTAGAAGGGGAGTTTGGGCTTGAAATCCCACAAAAGGAGATTTCTAAGAAAGCTTCATTTCAAAAGGATATGGTAGGTGAGTTCACAAGAGATGGTTCATGGTGTTCCATTTTAGAAGAACTGAGGCTGGATGCTGACCACACAAAGAAAGATGAGCAAAATCAAATTCAACCCATGAGTCACAGTGCTTTCTTCAACAAGAAAACATTGAACACAGAAAGCAATTGTAAATATAAGGACCCTGGGAAAATGATTCACACGAGGCCCCACCTTGCTTCTTCACAGAAACAACCTCAGAAATGTTGCTTATTTACAAAAAGTTTGAAGCTGAACCTAGAAGTGAATGGTCAGAATGAAAGCAATGACACAGAACAGCTTGATGACATTGTTGGGTCTGGTCAGCTATTCAGCCATAGCTCTTCCGATGCCTGCAGCAAGAATATTCATACAGGAGAGACATTTTGCAAAGGTAATCAGTGTAGAAAAGTCTGTGGCCATAAACAGTCACTCATGCAACATCAAATTCATACTCAGAAGAAACCAGATGGATGTTCTGAATGTGGGGGGAACTTCACCCAGAAGTCACACCTCTTTGCCCAACAGAGAATTCATAGTGTAGGAAACCTCCATGAATACGGCAAATGTGGAAAAGCCTTCACGCCACAACTAAAACTTAGTGTATATCTGACAGATCATACAGGTGATATACCCTGTATATGCAAGGAATGTGGGAAGGTCTTTATTCAGAGATCAGAATTGGTTACGCACCAGAAAACACACACTAGAAAGAAGCCCTATAAATGCCATGACTGTGGAAAAGCCTTTTTCCAGATGTTATCTCTCTTCAGACATCAGAGAACTCACAGTAGAGAAAAACTCTATGAATGCAGCGAATGTGGCAAAGGCTTCTCCCAAAACTCAACCCTCATTATACATCAGAAAATTCATACTGGTGAGAGACAGTATGCATGCAGTGAATGTGGGAAAGCCTTTACCCAGAAGTCAACACTCAGCTTGCACCAGAGAATCCACTCAGGGCAGAAGTCCTATGTGTGTATCGAATGCGGGCAGGCCTTCATCCAGAAGGCACACCTGATTGTCCATCAAAGAAGCCACACAGGAGAAAAACCTTATCAGTGCCACAACTGTGGGAAGTCCTTCATTTCCAAGTCACAGCTTGATATACATCATCGAATTCATACAGGGGAGAAACCTTATGAATGCAGTGACTGTGGAAAAACCTTCACCCAAAAGTCACACCTGAATATACACCAGAAAATTCATACTGGAGAAAGACACCATGTATGCAGTGAATGTGGGAAAGCCTTCAACCAGAAGTCAATACTCAGCATGCATCAGAGAATTCACACCGGAGAGAAGCCTTACAAGTGCGGTGAATGTGGGAAAGCCTTCACTTCTAAGTCTCAATTCAAAGAGCATCAGCGAATTCACACGGGTGAAAAACCCTATGTGTGCACTGAATGTGGGAAGGCCTTCAACGGCAGGTCAAATTTCCATAAACATCAAATAACTCACACTAGAGAGAGGCCTTTCGTCTGTTACAAATGTGGGAAGGCTTTTGTCCAGAAATCAGAGTTGATTACCCATCAAAGAACTCACATGGGAGAGAAACCCTATGAATGCCTTGACTGTGGGAAATCATTCAGTAAGAAACCACAACTCAAGGTGCATCAGCGAATTCACACAGGAGAAAGACCTTATGTGTGTTCTGAATGTGGAAAGGCCTTCAACAACAGGTCAAACTTCAATAAACACCAAACAACTCATACCAGAGACAAATCTTACAAATGCAGTTATTCTGTGAAAGGGTTTACCAAGCAATGAATTCCTAGTGCATCAGCATATTCCTAAATGAAATATACTCCGAGTTTCTTGAAGAAGAGAAAATCTTCTCAGAATCAGGTCTAATTATATGTTACTGAATTCATGCTTCAGAAAAACTCTAGGGATGCACTGCATGTGTGAACACATGACAAAAAAGTCATGCTTTATTTTAGTGAGGGCAATTACAGAGAAAAGAGTAAGCAGAAATGTCCTTCTTAGTACTGGCCTCATTAAGGATTATAAATTTTCTCCCCGGGAAGAAACGCTGACTAATGCATTGAGAAAAGCCTTTCTGTAAAGAATGGTACTAGACAGGTTGTTACCTGATTATTTATAGTAAAATGTGTGGGAAATTATATCAATGATAACCCTGTTTATTGTGGGATATCAATATTTCTAAAGTGCCAACACAGTCATGATAGGACAATATTTTATGTGTGTGTGCCTTATGTATATAAGCATATATATAATATATAAGCATATTATGATATATAGGTTGAGTATCCCCTCTCCAAAATGCCTGGGATCAGAAGCGTTTTGGATTTCAGATACTTACAGATTTTGGAATATTTGCATTATATTTATTGGTTGAGCATCCCTAATCTGAAAATCCAAGATTAAATGCTCCAATTAGCATTTCCTTTGAGCGTCATGTTAGAGTTCAAAAAGTTTCAGATTTGGGGTTTTCAGATTAGGAATACCCAACCTGTATGTACGTATATTTCTGTATCTACGTATGTATATATATGCATATGCAGACATATGTATATGGTCTGGTCAGCATATGTGTATGTATGCGTATGTATGTATGTATGCCCTCAGTGCAGTGGGGTTTGCTGCAGAATTCACTGCATAGCAGGAGATGTAAGTAGATTAGTTATTTTTTAAGAGAATCTAATCTAATTGTTTTTATAAAAATTATTCCCTATTGAATATTTATATAATGAGGTTGTATCAACAATGATTAACTCCTTTATTATACATACACATGAATGTACATTTTTGGTAAATGCATAAATGAGATTCTATAATGTTTACTGATCTTTATATTACAGCTTTTCTCTTCTTTTAGGATTAGCTCAGCTTGCCCCTCCCTTTCCATCTCCACCATCTATAGTGAGCCTCTCCATAATCAGTGCCAACCATTAGTCTCGTTCATATTTTTACACAGGCCCCTAAACATACACACCAGGAGTCAACAAACTGTGGCCATTGGCCAAATATGGCCTCCCAACTGTTTTTTTAAAATAAAGTTTTACTGGAACACAGCCATGTTCATTTGGACATGTATTGTCTGGGCTTCTTTCATGCTGCACTGGCAGAATTGAGTAGTTTTGGTGGAGATCAAATAGCCCCCAAGCTGGAAACTGAAAATATTTATTCTCTGGATCTTTACAGAAAATGTTTGCCAGCACATGATACACACACAAACACACACACATACACACATATTACTATGTTCATAATCATATACCTGTGTAAGGACTCTTTCATTGATTTATAAAACTCAGATCTCTTACGTGTGTGGATGGTATTTTTTTCATTCTACAATCCATGATGGATTGTACACACGTGTATTCTATGAGGTTGACCTGCCATAATTTATTTAGCCATTCCCACAGTTTTGATTACTTATTTCCTCCCCACACACATTTTTTGCTAAAAAACGGGGAGGGGACTGTTATCAATACTTCTGAGAAGCAGACCAGCATAATCGTTTAAGTGCACAGGCCCAGGAGCCAGGTTCCTGCATTTGATTCCTGGCTCCACTCTCTACCCTCTGCATCTGCTGAGCAAGTCATTTGGTCTCATCTATTCTGGTTTTCTCATCTACAAAAGGGAGATGATGATAGTACCCTACCCCCATGCATTTGGTGTGAGAAGTGTGTGTGTGTTAAACCCTTGGAACTGCATGGACAGACCAAGTGCTGATGAGTTTTAGCGGGCCTCATATCCCTGAGCCTGCCTGGTTCCCTTGTGCTGGGTGTGGGACTGTGGTGGGAGATTTCAGTCAGCTGGAAGTCTTTTCCAGAAGGGTGTTAGAGATGGGCACCCATGGCTTTAGTCTCCATACCCCTTCAAGGTTGATAGGGGCCCACACAGCTGGTCAGGAACCAGCACAGGCCTGAGGCTCTGTCTAAAACAAGGTGACTTCACATGCAGGAGCCTGTGCTGGGCCCTGGAGAGCAAATCTGTTCTGTCTCACTGGCCTCTCCCTGTCCAGGGGTGTAGAATCAGTAACCATGTCTCACCTCCTGAGAAAGGTGGAAGAGTCTCACCTGGGGAGTCCAGGCACAAGGGCTGGCCGGCCGTAGACATAACTGTGTGGGGTGGAAAGGGCGCAGAGGGCTCTCCATGGTGGTGAAGGGTAAATAGTGTGCACCTGGGTCCTGGGAGTGGCACCCTATTCAGTTTCAGGGAGGAAGGTGGCAGGGCCCTAGGAAAGGTGTGTTAAAAACTTGAGCCCACAGTGTAGATACACTGGTTCCAAAGACCCCTCAGGGTGTGCCTCCCTTCTCAGATCTGGGCTTTCCCTGTTCCTAAGCATCACCTGGGGGGATCACTCTGGGGGCCTCATCTCCAGCTACATGTTCACTCCTCACGTGGCCCTCCCTAACTGTCCCCGTCAGGGCAAGCCCTTCCTCCCCATTTCCAAAAAGCTGTTCGTTTCCTGGCCATCCCACACCTCTGACCTCATGCCTCTTCCAGGGCCTGTTGTCTTTAACACCTTTGTTTCCTCCCTACCCCCCAACCCCCTCTGTCTAGAGGGCTCACCTCCCTCCCAGCCTCTGTCTCATATTACTTTTTCTTTCCTCTCAGTACCAAGCGTTGGGACAAGCCAGTCTGTACTCAATGCCTGTGGGATAATAGACAGAGGAATCTGGAGTTTGGTTGGGTGATTAGCTTTGGAATTGATGGGTCCCAGGGAGCTGTCTAAAGTTTTCAGTCACATGAGGGCATGCTCACAGATTTGTGAAAAGATCTGTTGGCTCAGAGAACTAAGAGATGAATAAATGTTAGTCTAATGGCCTCATCGTGAGATGAGGGGTCAAGAGTTTTGAGTTTCCAGAGGGAGAAGCTACTATTCTAGGCAGCTTGTATGAACTAACTCGTTTATTCCTCACAGCCATTGTAGGAAATAATCTACCCTCATAAACCCCATTTTAGAGATGAGGAAACTGAGGCTTAGAGAATTTGATGTAAACTCAAGACCGAAAATCTAGTAATGAGAAAAGCCTGGATTTGAACCAAGCTATCTGATGCCAGTGTTTTAACTCTTAACCATTGTACTACTTTACCTCCCTATGACCTTTTTTTTTTTTTTTTTTTTTGTGAGATGGAGTCTTGCTCTGTTGCCCAGGCTCTGGAGTGCAGTGGCGCAATCTCGGCTCACTGCAAGCTCCGCCTCCCGGGTTCACGCCATTCTCCTGCCTCAGCCTCCCGAGTAGTTGGGACTACAGGCACCCACCACCACGCCCGGCTAATTTTTTGTATTTTTAATAGAGACAGGGTTTCACCATGTTAGCCAGGATGATCTTGATCTCCTGACCTTGTGATCCGCCCCCCTCAGCCTCCCAAAGTGCCCATGACCTTTTTATTGTTGGGCAGTGAAAGCCATGGTGAAATGAAGAATGTCCTACTGTCATGTGATGTGATCAGAAAACATACTGCCCGGAGTCCCCTGCCCCCACCCCCAAAACCAGTACTTGATCCATCCTTTGACTGTTGTGGGGATTAGCACAAAGGTTGGGCACAGTAGCAGTTAGGCTCATGGGCTCTGGAGCCAGCCTACCTGGATGCTACACATCCCAGCTCTGCCCCTCGCTAGTTTGGTGGCAAGCAACTTAACCTCTCTGCCTTAATTTCTCCAGCGGCACAATGGGAATAATAATAGATCTCACCTTGTGGCTCCTTTGCATATTACATGCGTTAATTATGTAAAGTCAAGCATTAGAATGGTGGCTGTCCACCGTGAGTACAACACAAATGCTCGTTCTTAACGATTCAACAAACATGGAATTTCATTAAATCTGAAATAAAGGTATTTTGAGAAACTGAATTCTGTTATCAAGTGTGAAGTCCTGATCCAGACTCACCTCGTGCACACTATTTACCACAAAGGTGGACTCCCTACTTTAAATGCATTCACTTAAAGAGACCTTTGCCTGTACTAATTAGTGTTTGTTAAGAAGGACCTTCTGGACATAGTTGAAAGAAGAGAGAAAAGAAGCAGGGGTGGTGGGGAGGAGGAGAAGGAGAAGGGAGGAAGGGAGGGAGGGGAAAGAAGATGGATGGATGGAAGGAAGGAATTAGGGATGGCAAAAAGGAGATAAAATAAACTCTACCTTAATAAGAAACAAGGTGGGGTGAGTGGGAGGGCTTCCCTGTGACCTTGCCCTCAGGGGCTCTGTTCTGGCTTCCAGATAAGATACCCCTCAGCTTGGCACTGGGTCTCCTGAGGCTTGGAAGTTATGTCCACAGTGAGGTTGGTGTAGAGGGGCAACCGCTCTTTGGAGAGCAGCCTGTAGCCCAGAGAGTTGATGCCATCATTGGAGGATCGAGGGATCGGAGGGTTGGCGGATCTGGGACAGAAGGCGAGGCCTAGAGGATGGGGAGGGGCAGTCATGTGAGCCTCAGGGAGGACCCAGAACCAACCACCCCACTTCCAACACTGATTCACCTCCAAGGCCTCTGCTTGTGGCCAGGGTCTTCCCCCTCCAGCATATGGTAGCGTCTAAAAAGCAGGTGGGGCCGGGAGAGGAGCATCCCGCTTAGTTTCACCCTTCCAGAGACACAGGAAGGCATGGAGGCCAAACACCTGTCTCTGACAGGGTCCCCATGCCACAGCCCAGCCCTCCAGTCCAGGGTAGCCCATGTCCCCCTCAGCCCAGGGTGGCCCATACCTGCCTCATCATGTCAGGACCTGCAGCTCCTGCCCCCCACCTGGCAGTGATGTCATCCTCATCATCCCAACCCCAGTACACGTTGGAGAAGCCATTTATCTTCAGGTAGTGCGTGGGGTGCACGGCAAACACCCCTCCAAGGTGGCCTGGGTGGGGCAGCCTAGAGGCAGAAAGTCGGAGAGGCAGAAAGTCGGAAGCACAACTTTCCTTGTAGGGGAGGGCCCCGGCCCTTTCCTGGCCAGGATCTACAAGGTCTGTTTCTAGATTGGCCCTTTTCCACTTACCCTGTGATGTCCTCTCCCCTGACCCCTGTGATAGTCCCATCTTGAGCCTGGGATGTCCCCTTTTCTGACCCCAGGGTAACCCTTCCACTGACCCTTGGGATGGCCCTCACCCGACTCTTAGGTATCCCCTCTTCTAAGTCATCTGGCTGGCCCATCTTGTGACTGTGTTGATGGCCCCTTCTCCCCAGAACCCTAGGATAGCTCCTTTCTCACCCCTAGTCAGACCTCTCCTATGTTCCCGTCCTCTGACCTCCATAACAACCTCTCAGCTCACCACTTTATTAAGCACATCTTCTGACTTTTCTATCAATAACCACCCCCACCCCCACTTGACACCTATGTCTCAGAGGAAGGTTCACCATCTGTAAGGGTTTCCCCACATCCCATCACCCATTCCCTCCCTACCTCAGCCACAGGGACCAAGGGATGGACCCTTGACTTCAACCTTACTGCACAGATAGGCAGGGTGAGATGCAGGGAAAGGCAAGGCCTGGCCAGCAGTCCCCCACAGGAGGTTCCCTCCCTCCACCTACTTGTAGTTGAACTTGTTAATGGCCACAGACACATGGGCAGGGATGAAGTCACAGGTGTAGAGGTTGCAGTCATCTGGGAGCAGGTTTACATCGTGGAAGAAGACACAGTCCCAGTCCTCCTCCTGTATAGCCTCCCAGAACCCCACGTTGCATAGCCTGCCCTGGTTGAAGGCAGTGTTGTTTACCTGGGGTGGACACAGATGCTCAGAGCTGTCCCCACCATCAGGCAGCAGTGTTCCCCCACCTACCAGGCCAGTCCTTTTTCGCCTTCTCAAGTGCCATTCCCCCACCTTGAATGTCTTCTCTTTCCCACTGTGTAGTTAGAAAACCCAGACTTGTCAAGGATGATGCAATGCAAAGGTTACTCCCCTGAGAAACTTCTCTTGTATTTCCCACCTCCATCCAAGTCAAAGTCAGTAATTTCAGCATCTCAGCTTCCCTCCTCCGGCCATCTCCAATGTTCTCGAGGATTATCACCTTTGAGGGGCCATCTAAGAGAGGCAGAGGTTAGGGGTGATAAGGGACCAGCTTTGTCTCTGTTTCTGCTCCTACTAGATAAAGACTGGGTCAGAAGCCCAGGAATCAACATTGGGCTTAATCTCCTCCTCCTCCCCTTCCTCGATCATCATCTTCATCATCATCATCACCATCATCACTATCATCATTATAATCAGCATTACCATCATCACCATTACTGCCTTCATCATCTTCAACACTATCAACATAACCACCTCACCTCTGCCATCATCATCATCAGCACCATCACCATTATTTTACTCATCATCACCACCTTCCTTACCATCACTATCATCACCACCACCATCACCATTATTTTACTCATCATCACCACCTTCGTTACCATCACTATCATCATCACCAACATCATCACCACCACTACCACCTTCAGTATCACCATCAACATCACCACCATCATCACCACATCAGCAGGAGCAGCAGCAGCAGCACCATCATTTATCAGAATCATCATCATCACCATTCATAATCACCATAATTGCAATCACTTATTGAGCACCTACTATGTACTAGGCATTGGCCTAACTGCCTTACATTGGTTAATATAAGGCATTACATTAGGTATGAATCTTCCCCATAATGTAACAGTGGAGGTGCTATTATCATCTCTATCGTGAATGAAAACTGTGGCACAGAGCATAAGCTCCCCAAATTCATACAGTTATACTGAATAATAGCATGCTGAATGAGTGAATGAATGATTCCACACTCAGACAACACAGCTAGTAGTAGGCAAGGCCAGGATTTAAACAATCCCGTAACTGACCCCAAACCCAGTGCTTTAATTTGCCCCTTAGGTTTACCGTGCAATCTGGTCAGCACTGGTCTCAAGGAACCTCACACTCAGCAGGACTGAGCCTTTGCCTCAGACAGCCTTTTAAGCTGATCCCAGACTTGGCAAGTCTAGATCAAACCTATAGCCCTTGGCTCCAACATCCTCCGATTCAAGTTCTTCTTGACTCACAAACTCAGCCTCCCAGATACTCTCTAACTCAGACCACTATCACCTTAGAGAGTGCCAACTTCAGGCCAAGTGTGGTGGTGCACGCCTGTAATCCCAACACTTTGGGAGGCTGAGGCAGGCAGATCATGAGGTCAGGAGTTCAAGACCAGCCTGGCCACTATGGTGAAATCCTATCTACTAAAAATAGAAAAATTAGCCAGGCGTGGTGGTGTGCGCCTGTAGCCCCAGCTACTCGGGAGGCTGAGGCAAAAAAATCGCTTGAACCCGGGAAGTGGAGGTTGCAGTGAGCTGAGATTGCAGTGAGCTGAGACACTGCACTGCAGCCTGGGCGACAGAGCTAGACTCCATCTCAAAAAAAAAAAAAGTGCCAACTTCAGCCCTGCCATGCCGGGACCCTTCTGCCCTCTTACCTCTGCCCCTCCCATTTCTGCCTCACCTGGTTCACCACCTAGATGATGACGTAGTGCAGTTGTTGGCACTGCAGGAAGGGGTGCAGGTGGAAGAGCAGGTACTTCAGGTGCTAGTTTTGCCCATAGTAGGGCACCACTACCGCTGTGTGGTGCTGTGCCCAGCAGTCAGGTGGCTGGTATTGACCTCCCAGCTTCACCAGTGGGTTCTTCTCTACCACCTTCTCCATTGTCAGGTTCTCTGGGATGATCACCTTCAAGAGGCCATCTGAAGGGGCAGAGACCTAGAGTGGTCAGGGACCTCCTACCCCACAACTCAGTTGTACTGGGTTGAATATTGTCCCCCCAAAATTCATGTCTACATTAGAATGTGGCCTTATGTTCAGAAATAGGATCTTTGCAGATGTAATTTGTTAAGATGCAGTCATACTGGATTAGAGTGGGCCCTAAATTCAGTGACTGGTGTCCTTACAAGAAGGCCATGAGAAGACCCCCAGAGAGAAGATGACCATGGAGGTAGAGATTAGAGTAATATGCCTACAAACCAAAAGATGACAAGGATTGCCAGCAACAACTAGAAGCCAGGACAGAGGTATAGGTTCCTCCCTCAGAGCCTCCAGAAGGAACCAACCCTTGCCAACACCTTGATTTGGGGATTCTGGCCTTCAGAAATGTGACAGAATCTCTGTTGTTTGAAGCCACCCAGGTTGTGATAAGTTGTTTATGGCTGCCCTAGGAAACTACTAATAACATGCCAGTGCAGAGGGCTCTGGGCTGCCCACGTAGACTCAGGAATGCCCAGCCCTCCTGGCTTTCCCTCCACCTCTCAATGCCTCGTTCTCTCACTCTTACCTCATCTCCCCCCTGATTAAATATGATCCTCTGGGCCTCGTTCTGGTTCCCATGTTTCTCACTCTTCTCTCAGCAAGTTCCTCACCTCCTGTTGCTTTCCTTCCTAGGGACTCCAGTGGTCCTGAATCTGCCTTTTGAGCGCCAACCCCAAACTGCCTCCCAGCTGTCTCCTCCTGGATGGTTCGCAGGCTGTCCACTCTCACTGCATCTCAGACCACCTTCCTTCTTGGAAGGCAGTATCTCTCAATTCCCTCTTCCACTGAGGACCCCCATCCATGCTTATTCCCTTCATGCCCGATTGGATTTATTCTAAACACGGCCATAACGATATCTCTTATCCAGCATGCCCTTCTGAGACTGTGTGGAAACTGCACGGGGCACAGCGTCTGGCACAAGCTAACGGCTTAATTGCTGTTGTTTCCCCATGTCCTGGCTTGCAGCACTTGTAACCTCTGGGCTTCCGCAGCCCTTAACATCTGATACCTTCACATTAAGATTTATCATCCTTATCTCTGGACCAGGCTGAATACACCTGTGTCCCGGTGCATCTGGCCAGCCGGTGAAAGGGCCTAGCACACAGATTAACAAATGAATGAGTTCCAATTACCAAAGTTCAATCCTTGAGGTGGGCAGAAGACGCCCGAGGCGTGTCTCCCATCACCCTTCACTCTCAATCCTCCTTATCAAGGGCCTCACGGGAAAAGAGATAAGATCTCAGAATATACAAGAGGGAGCAGTTTCGGGAAGGGGGACATTGGAAGGAAGTGGAGGGCTTGGATCTGGGGAGCAAGCGGGGAGAGTGCTCCGTTCCTTGGTTTTGGGATCTTGCCTTACGGTTCTCACATGCGCTCCATCCTGGCTTCCACCTGGCAAGGTGTTTGTGTCAGAAAGACGATTGTGCGTAACTGTTCACCGCGTCCACGTCCCGAGAGTTGCGCACGCATGGAGATCTGCAAAACGCTCCCTTTCAGCTCCGCGCATGCACAGAGACCCCACCCCGCAAGTCCTTGCCCCTCGGCCTGGGCAGGCGTCCACTCCCATGGCTGCAGGGCGCGCGGAAGAGCCCACTCTGCATCCCCGAGAGGCGGCCCAATCCTAGGAATGTGCTTAGCGCAGGTGCTATCTTCCCTTTTCACATTCCCAATCCCTTTCTCCGCCCCCTCAAACTCTTGCCATACTCCCACAACAGCAGAAAATGTGAAAAAAATGTCCATCCCGTCTGTGCACTGACAGCGGTGCACAGCAGCTAGCAGAGAACTCTAGCACGGCGATTGTGCTCGCGCAGGCGCAGACGAGAAGCGGGCCGGACCGGCCTAGTGCACTCTGGGAGGCGTGCGCACTGCAGCGCTGCCGCGAGGATCTCTGGGGGACTGTAGGCCCAGTTTGTCCGAGAGCCGCAAGTGTCTCAGGGCGAAGCAACGCAGGGGCACCTGGGAGTCGTAGGCGGATGGGCCCAAAGCCTTCCGGGAGTCGTAGTCCTTCCGTCCGCTCCCCGTTTCCTTGGAGGTTGGCCCTTCCAGCTCCAGTTCTGCCCAGGTGAGCGCCCATCCCGCGGCCGGCCGGTCCTGGCCCTTTGTCGCGATGACGTGGAGGAGTTGAGGGTCTCTGTATTTCTCTCCCCCGCGTTCTGGTAGGCGTCCCTGGAAAGATGGCACCCTTTTCCGTGATCTCTCAATCCCTCTCTCCGTGTAGGAGTGCCTTAAGCAGCTGTTGTACCTGCTGACCCGCTTTGGATTCTGCGGCCCAGCCTGACACCTTCTCGCTCTCGCCCTTCAACCTGGGTGCAGTGCGAGCGAACCCTCCTCTGTCCTGGTTACAACACAGAGTGGTCAGGGCTGGCCCAGGGGGTGCTCAGGAGGCTGTGGGAACCCAGAGGAGGTGCTGGACCCAGCCCAGGGTTCAGGAAAGACCTTACAGAGCAAAGGACCTCAAATCTACCACATCCAAACGAAATCCCAGATTCTCTGTCCTAAACCTGCTCCTCTCACAATCTTTCCGCCTCCTCCCCACTAACTGTCCATCCAAGTGCTCAAGCCAAAACCTTGGAATGGTCGCCAGTGTTCTGTTTCTCTCATCCGCTTCCCTCCACCAACTAAGTCTTGTGTGAATCTCATCGTCTCTATCGCCAGAAGAGGCTCAGAATCTAACCACTTCTCTCCACTTCCACCGCCTCCATTCTGCTCCGAGCTACCGTTACTCCTCACCCGCATCACTGCAGGAGCCTCCTCACTGTTCTGTTGCTTCCCTTGCCACACTCCACCCTCTATTCAGGCACAGTGCCAGGAAGCCTGTGGAAATATAAATCAGATCCTGTCACCAGTCACTACCCTGCCCCCCAGCTTAAAATCATCCAATGGTTCCCATCTCAGAATAAAATCCAAGCTCCTTATCTTGCCAACCTCTAAAGCCTCTGGTCCTTTCTGGTTGTCTTCAGCCACAACACACTTTCCAATGGGCTGAACACAGCCAGGCCCTGCCCTTCATGTCCTTTGTATTTGTTATTAACTCAATTTGGAGCATTCTTCCCACCCTGACGCAGGATCTGTCTCCTCATTTTGTTGGCCTCAGCTCAGAGGCCTCCAGCCACCCTAAAGAACCCCCTCCCCATTCCCCCCCAGTCATACCACCAAAGATAATTCCCTCATATTACTCCTCACATTTGGAAAGCATCTTGGTCATTTACTTGCTTATCCATGGCCTGGTTCCTCCATTAGAACATCAATGCCCTGACAGCTGCAACCTTTCCTATCTTGCTCACTGCTGTGTCCCAGTACCTAGAGCATACTGGGTACATAGGCGGCACTCAGTGAGCCGATTTATCTTTAAATTAATTAAAATAAAATTAAGGATTAAATCCTCAGTCACTCTAAATACCTTTCAAGTGCTCCGTACCACCATATTGAACAATGCAGACACAATGCTTCCATCGTCATGAAAGTTCCATCGCACAGTGCTGTTCTAGACTGTACTAGAATCCAGAGGAGGAAAATTTCAGTCAGAGCTCAAAAAAATCTCCGCAGTTTTTCAAACAAAATACTAGAAATTCAACTAAAAATTAAAAAGTTTACAAGCATGCCAGGAGATATGACAAAATGGTTGAATACCAAGAGACTGGGCATCAAGCACAGATGTATTTACAGGTGTTCTAGATATGAGTTTTAGGTATGGACTTTAATTGTCATCACGTAAAAACAGATGCTAAAATGGAGAGTTTCACCATTGTGTTGGATTACATTTTTAAAAGAACCATTAAAACTGTGAATGTGATGAATAATAATAACCAGGCAGAATGGAGTAACTAGTACCAGACTTACCCTCCTGCTGTAAACAACTATAAAATAGCATAATGTAGTAGGCAGTTTTCCCTGCTTTGCTCCACATGCAGGCCGTCTTCCCAACTGCCAGCCCTGGGGATGACCAACACCAGCCTCAAGTCTACCACCACCTGCTTGGCTATGTGCTTACAGAGGCAGTAGCTACATAGGCAACAGTTTTCCCTAGAACTTTCTGAGATCCCCCTTTGGGGGTCCCATGGTAACAATGGGCATACTTGGCTTTTCATATATCCCTGCAAGCTCTATCTTGCCTATCCACACCTGTTCTTCAATGGAACTGCTTAATGATGCTCTCATGATCATCCTGCCTTCTCCAAAGCATCACTTTCCAGCTCTACCACATTTGCATTAAGTTCTAGGTCCTCTAGTGAGCGCTTTATTCTCATAAAACTCTTAGTTGCTGTTTCCCTGGCCACACTCTTGTCTGGTGGAGTGATGAAAACCTATAGAGATAATTTTAAACTCTGAGTCACATTATCCTTCTTCAGGGCATATTTACTCTTGCTTGTGGCAAGCTGACCACTTCAATTTGATCAGATATTGAGGAAATTTGGTCTGGCTTTAATCCTTATGAGGTATCATCTAGTTCCAACTCATCCTTACTCTACAAGGTCCCAACCACAGCACTACAGTGTTTACCATGGCCCTTTTTCCTTGGCAAGCCCTCAGCCATAACTTTTATCATTCTATCCCCATGAGATTCAAATATTCTACTTAGCTTTTCAGTCTATGCTTGGAATCAGCAACCTATTTCATCCAAAGGATTGGGTTGTGGAAGGCATGAAGGACCCTGAGCTGAGAGCAGAGGACCCAGCTCAGGGGCTGATGCACAGGCCACTCCTGGTACCATACCCTCCTGTGTGCCCCAGGTCCTCCCTCTCCCTGCAAGTGCTGACCCAGACACCTGACATTCACATCTAGGTATCACGGAGTCTGGGTGCAAGGGGGCTCTGACTTCCCCATGTCAAAGCCTGCTAAGGATATAGGACACCCAAGAACTGTTACTGGCAATGGGTCACCCTGAGACACACCTCCCTCCACCCCCACACACACTTATTGTAGTTGTGATGATCAGAAGAGCTTGCACCTTGCACTTTTCTCACTCCAGGATCCCCAGATGTACCCAGATCCAGTTCGTGGCTATTGGTTCTGGAAAGGGGCCATCCTCACCTGGATGCTCCAGTACCAAACATAACAGAGTCTAAAATGTGAAAGAAGAAGGCAATGGCAAATCTACCTTCTCTGAGGCCTCCAAACTCGCAACTGGCCCTCAAGCATGAGAGGTGCTCAGATGTGGGACACAGGAACACCTAAGCTCTCTGTAAGTAGAGTCGTACTCTACCTTTCACATTTAGAGGTTATGTTTTCTATTTGTGACAATATCTCACAAAAAGTCTTCTCCTCATGAGGGAAAAATGTCATGCTTCCGTCCTTCTTGGCATCTCTGTTGCTCAGTGAAGGTCCCCAAGGAAGTGGAATCAGCCTACGGTTCTTGGTGTCTCTTCTGCAGCTTTTGACCTGGTCTATTTGTGGAAATAGGAGGATCATGAAAATGGAAATGTTGACCTCTTCCACAAATCAAAAGACATAGGCTCTTCTAGAGTAAACACAAAAATTTCAAGATGAGAGAAGATCAAAGCATGAGGATACAGAGGCAGTTTGTCCTGTACCACATCTTCAAATCTCAGACCTGCAGCTTCTATCCTGCATATTTCTCCAAGCTGTACCCCAAAATGACGATGAAGGACCTTCTGTGAAGTCACATTTCCTGCAATCCTCTTGCCCCTGCACATGCACAGCAGGGGCAACAGCAGCATCTTGGGTTTGGAGGGGGGTGAGTCTGGAACTCCTGACATCGCCTGATGAGTCTCTTCTATCTGGAGATCAAGGCAGCTACAGAAAGAGGACAGCTAGAGACTTTTCCTGGGTTGGGCTGCTCCAAGTTCCTTTCTCTGTTAGGAGTCCTCTTCCCTCAGACAACCACCAGGGAAGGGAAAGCTGACCTCGTTTCACCCCAGGCCTACTGATAACCTGTTCAGTGCCCCCTGCCATCTCATTCCTCACTCAGATGTTGCCTCTGAGTGATCCTCCAGGCATCCATTCCTACCTCTCCTCAGAAAATGAATGGGGCATGCCCCACCTCTTCTCTGTTCACTTGGAACTCGGAGATCTCTCTCAGAGCAGAAGAGTCTAGGAGCCCTGAAACTGAATCTTCTGCCCCTCCACCCGGTCCTGATCACACAAGAAGTCACGAGAAGGTGGAACTGAAACTCACCTGCAAGGGGGGCCCTTCGTGGTCAGAGACTGTGACTCAGAACTGAGGCCCTGGCTCCAGCTTCACACTCGACTGTGATGTTTGTGGTTTTTCTGGTGTCAATTTGAGTTCAGAAAGTCACTGAATTTTTGTATGTCTCCTCGCTTATTCTCAGGTTTCTGATAAGCCCTTCACTCACACCTTCAGTGTGAGTTTTGACTTCTTTTTTTGTTTGTTTGTTTTTGTTTTTGTTTTCTTTTTTTTCTTTTTTTTAATTATTATTATACTTTAAGTTTTAGGGTACATGTGCACAATGTGCAGGTTAGTTACATATGTATACATGTGCCATACTGGTGTGCTGCACCCATTAACTCGCCATTTAGCATTAGGTATATCTCCTAATGCTATCCCTCCCCCCTCCCCCCCACCCCACAACAGTCCTCAGAGTTTAATGTTCCCCTTCCTGTGTCCATGTGTTCTCATTGTTCAATTCCTATCTATGAGTGAGAACATGTGGTGTTTGGTTTTTGTCCTTGCGATAGTTTACTGAGAATGATGATTTCCAGTTTCATCCATGTCCCTACAAAGGACATGAACTCATCATTTTTTATGGCTGCATAGTATTCCATGGTGTATATGTGCCACATTTTCTTAATCCAGTCTATCATTGTTGGACATTTGGGTTGGTTCCAAGTCTTTGCTATTGTGAATAATGCCGCAATAAACATATGTGTGCATGTGTCTTTATAGCAGCATGATTTATAGTCCTTTGGGTATATACCCAGTAATGGGATGGCTGGGTCAAATGGTATTTCTAGTTCTAGATCCCTGAGGAATCACCACACTGACTTCCACAAGGGTTGAACTAGTTTACAGTCCCACCAACAGTGTAAAAGTGTTCCTATTTCTCCACATCCTCTCCAGCACCTGTTGTTTCCTGACTTTTTAATGATTGCCATTCTAACTGGTGTGAGATGGTATCTCATTGTGGTTTTGATTTGCATTTCTCTGATGGCCAGTGATGATGAGCATTTTCTCATGTGTCTTTTGGCTGCATAAATGTCTTCTTTTGAGAAGTGTCTATTCATATCCTTCGCCCACTTTTTGATGGGGTTGTTTGTTTTTTTCTTGTAAATTTGTTGGAATTCATTGTAGATTCTGGATATTAGCCCTTTGTCAGATGAGTAGGTTGTGAAAATTTTCTCCCGTTTTGTAGGTTGCCTGTTCACTCTGATGGTAGTTTCTTTTGCTGTGCAGAAGCTCTTTAGTTTAATTAGATCCCATTTGTCAATTTTGGCTTTTGTTGCCATTGCTTTTGGTGTTTTAGACATGAAGTCCTTGCCCATGCCTATGTCCTGAATGGTAATGCCTAGGTTTTCTTCTAGGGTTTTTATGATTTTAGGCCTAACGTTTAAGTCTTTAATCCATCTTGAATTGATTTTTGTATAAGGCGTAAGGAAGGGATCCAGTTTCAGCTTTCTACATATGGCTAGCCAGTTTTCCCAGCACCATTTATTAAATAGGGAATCCTTTCCCCATTGCTTGTTTTTCTCAGATTTGTCAAAGATCAGATAGTTGTAGATATGCAGCGTTATTTCTGAGGGTTCTGTTCTGTTCCATTGATCTATATCTCTGTTTTGGTACCAGTACCATGCTGTTTTGGTTACTGTAGCCTTTAGTATAGTTTGAAGTCAGGTAGCGTGATGCCTCCAGCTTTGTTCTTTTGGCTTAGGATTGACTTGGTGATGTGGGCTCTTTTTTGGTTCCATATGAACCTTAAAGTAATTTTTTCCAATTCTGTGAAGAAAGTCATTGGTAGCTTGATGGGGATGGCATTGAATGTATAAATTACCTTGGGCAGTATGGCCATTTTCACGATATTGATTCTTCCTACCCATAAGCATGGAATGTTCTTCCATTTGTTTGTATCCTCTTTTATTTCATTGAGCAGTGGTTTATAGTTCTTCTTGAAGAGGTCCTTTACGTCCCTTGTAAGTTGGATTCCTAGGTATTTTATTCTCTTTGAAGCAATTGTGAATGGGAGTTCACTCATGATTTGGCTCTCTGTTTGTCTGTTATTGGTGTATAAGAATGCTTGTGATTTTTGTACATTGATTTTGTATCCTGAGACTTTGCTGAAGTTGCTTATCAGCTTAAGGAGATTTTGGGCTGAGACAGTGGGGTTTTCTAGATATACAATCATGTCGTCTGCAAACAGGGACAATTTGATTTCCTCTTTTCCTAATTGAATACCCTTTATTTCCTTCTCCTGCCTAATTGCCCTGGCCAGAACTTCCAACACTACGTTGAATAGGAGTGGTGAGAGAGGGCATTCCTGTCTTGTGCCAGTTTTCAAAGGGAATGCTTCCAGTTTTTGCCCATTCAGTATGATATTGGCTGGGGGTTTGTCATAGATAGCTCTTATTATTTTGAGATACATCCCATCAATACCTAATTTATTGAGAGTTTTTAGCATGAAGCATTGTTGAATTTTGTCAAAGGCCTTTTCTGCATCTATTGAGATAATCATGTGGTTTTTGTCTTTGGTTCTGTTTATATGCTGGATTACATTTATCTGCGTCTGATTGGTGTACCTGAAAGTGATGGGGAGAATGGAACCAAGGTGGAAAACACTCTGCAGGATATTATCCAGGAGAACTTCCCCAGTCTAGCAGGGCAGGCCAACATTCAGATTCAGGAAATACAGAGAAGACCACAAAGATACTCCTCAAGAAGAGCAACTCCAAGATACATAATTGTCAGATTCACCAAAGTTGAAATGAAGGAAAAAATGTTAAGGGCAGCCAGAGAGAAAGGTCGGGTTACCCACAAAGGGAAGCCCATCAGACTAACAGCGGATCTCTCGGCAGAAACTCTACAAGCCAGAAGAGAGTGGGGGCCAATATTCAACATTCTTAAAGAAAAGAATTTTCAACCCAGAATTTCATATCCGGCCAAACTAAGCTTCATAAGTGAAGGAGAAATAAAATACTTTACAGACAAGCAAATGCTGAGAGATTTTGTCACCACCAGGCCTGCCCTAAAAGAGCTCCTGAAGGAAGCACTAAACATAGAAAGGTACAACTGGTACCAGCCGCTGCACAATCATGCCAAAATGTAAAGACCATCAAGACAAGGAAGAAACTGCATCAACTAACGAGCAAAATAACCAGCTAACATCATAATGGCAGGATCAAATTCACACATAACAATATTAACTTTAAATGTAAATGGACTAAATGCTCCAATTAAAAGACACAGACTGGCAAATTGGATAAAGAGTCAAGACCCATCAGTGTGCTGTATTCAGGAAACCCATCTCACGTGCAGAGACACACGTAGGCTCAAAATAAAAGGATGGAGGAAGATCTACCAAGCAAATGGAAAACAAAAAAAGGCAGGGGTTGCAATCCTAGTCTCTGATAAAACAGACTTTAAACCAAGAAAGATGAAAAGAGACAAAGAAGGCCATTACATAATGGTAAAGGGATCAATTCAACAAGAAGAGCTAACTGTCCTAAATATATATGCACCCAATACAGGAGCACCCAGATTCATAAAGCAAGTCCTGAGTGACCTACAAAGAGACTTAGACTCCCACACAATAATAATGGGAGACTTTAACACCCCACTGTCAACATTAGACAGATCAATGAGACAGAAAGTTAACAAGGATACCCAGGAATTGAACTCAGCTCTGCACCAAGCTGACCTAATAGACATCTACAGAACTCTCCACTCCAAATCAACAGAATATACATTTTTTTCAGCACCACACCACACCTATTCCAAAATTGACCACATAGTTGGAAGTAAAGCACTCCTCAGCAAATGTAAAAGAACAGAAATTATAACAAACTGTCTCTCAGACCACAGTGCAATCAAACTAGAACTCAGGATTAAGAAACTCACTCAAAACTGCTCAACTACATGGAAACTGAACAACCTCCTCCTGAATGACTACTGGGTACATAACGAAATGAAGGCAGAAATAAAGATGTTCTTTGAAACCAATGAGAACAAAGACACAACGTACCAGAATCTCTGGGACACATTCAAAGCAGTGTGTAGAGGGAAATTTATAGCACTAAATGCCCACAAAAGAAAGCAGGAAAGATCCAAAATTGACACCCTAACATCACAATTAAAAGAACTAGAAAAGCAAGAGCAAACACATTCAAAAGCTAGCAGAAGGCAAGAAATAACTAAAATCAGAGCATAACTGAAGGAAATAGAGACCAAAAAAACCCTTCAAAAAATTAATGAATCCAGGAGCTGGTTTTTTGAAAGGATCAACAAAATTGATAGACTGCTAGCAAGACTAATAAAGAAAAAAGAGAAGAATCAAATAGACGCAATAAAAAATGATAAAGGGGATATCACCACTGATCCCACAGAAATACAAACTACCATCAGAGAATACTACAAACACCCCTACGCAAATAAACTAGAAAATCTAGAAGAAATGGATAAATTCCTTGACACATACACTCTCCCAAGACTAAACCAGGAAGAAGTTGAATCTCTGAATAGACCAAGAACAGGATCTGAAATTGTGGCAATAATCAATAGCTTACCAACCAAAAAGAGCCCAGCCAAATTCACAGCCGAATTCTACCAGAGGTACAAGGAGGAACTGGTACCATTCCTTCTGAAACTATTCCAATCAATAGAAAAAGAGGGAATCCTCCCTAACTCATTTTATGAGGCCAGCATCATCCTGATACCAAAGCCGGGTAGAGACACAACAAAAAAAGAGAATTTTAGACCAATATCCTTGATGAACATTGATACAAAAATCCTCAATAAAATACTGGCAAACCGAATCCAGCAGCACATCAAAAAGCTTATCCACCATGATCAAGTGGGCTTCATCCCTGGGATGCAAGGCTGGTTCAATATCCGAGTTTTGACTTCTTAACAGTTCCTCCAGCCCTATGGGCCTCCCATCTTCACAGTATTTATGAGATCTCTCCCTTCTTAACGCACATCCATTTTACCCTGTCATTGCCTTGCCTGTTCTGCCCTTCATGACAACTCTCTCCATCCTGTGGTCCACTGAGGCCCCAGGATCCTTTTCCTAGTATAAACACTTACCATTCATGTAGAATGAAGGAAAACTTAGAATTTGTTTCTGTGACCCCTCAGCTCCAAATATAACTTCACAACCAGCCTTCTGATAGATACATTCCTTCATTTGAGCTGATTCAGGATTTGGCACAGAGTCAGGTACGGAAAAGGATCACATATCATGTTCTGTTGTTCAGAACACCATGACAGGACAAATAAGGGATTCAAAGCAAGATCAAATTATCGACTCACTGGAAAAGGAAGGGAGGAAGAGATGGAGCCTGCCACATAGAAGGTTTCCTGGAAGAAGTGAGGGCAGAGTCAGCCCAGAGAGGCAAGGATCCCAGTGGCCTGTGAGAAATGCACCATCTCTCTAAAGTTAAGTCTTCTCTTCCCTAAAATAAGGGGTACTTCAGAAGAAGACTAAGGAGGAGTTTGAATATCCTCTGACCAGCACCTCTGTCCTGCAGCACAGAATGTAACCAACACTACCTTCCAACCTTCTTACCTCTGCATTTGAGACAGGCCAGAGTTCTGCCCCCAGGGGGCGCTCCATCCGCCATGCCCGATTTGGGGAACAACTAGCCCAGGGTTGGCGCTGTCCATGGTTCTGCACCATAACTGTGCTCTGAGTTCAGGAAACTCCCAACTCTGCCATGGACACAAATTTACAAGCACACGGTACTGAGCTGTAGGCCAGCGGGGCACCTAAGTCAGAGAGGCTTCGAAAAGGCTGGGTCCCTTTTGGGAAGGAGAGACCAGGGAAAGAGACTTATCGCTGTGCTTTTCCTCTCACTCCTCTTGTTGAGCTAAGGATCATTCTTTTGAATTGTAGTACCGGCCTGGCTAAGGGACAGGGAAGAACAAGGTATTTATCTGAGGTTCCAGATTATGCTGATGTTGCTAGCTCTTGGACCACGCTTTAAGTAGCAAGTCTGTGCCTGGATCTCCTCTCGGATAAGGGTTTAGGAAAGAGATGGACATTCACTGAAGCTCCCCAAGTTCCAGACTCACGGCTGTGCTTTTCTGTATATGCCTCATTTAATCTTCATAACCAACCTAAGAGAGGTTTGGTTAATAATTCTCATTTGACAGAGTGGGAAACAGAGACTGGATGTATAAGCGATTTCATGGGGTCTCACATTATTGGTGCATATATATATGTGTATGTGTGTGTGTGTATATACATTTTTTTTTTCTTTTTTTTTTTTTTTGAGACAAAGTCTCACTCTGTCGCCCATGCTGGACTGCAGTGTCGTGATCTCAGCTCACTGCAGTCTCAACCTCCAGGGCGCAAGTGATCCTCCCATCTCAGCCTCCCAAGTAGCTGGGACCACAGGCACCTGCCACCGTGCCCAACTCGTTTTTGTTTATTTTTTGTAGAGATGGGATCTTACTATGTTGCCCAGGCTCTTCTTGAACTCCTGGGCTCAAGCGATCATCCCATCTCAGCCTTCCCAGTAGCTAGGACCACAGGCGTGTGCTTCCATGCCCACTAACTTTTTCTTTTCTTTTTGTAGAGACAGGGTCTCACTACATTGCCAGGCTTGTTCCAAACACCGGGGCTCAAGTGATCCTCCCGCCTCACTCTCCCAATAGTGCTGGGATTACAGGCATGAGCCACTGAGCCTGGTGATATTTTCCATTGTGATGTTGTCAAATCTATCAAGATTTTTGGTAAGAAGGATGAGTTTTTATTAACTTTTTGTCATAATCTCCTTAAAGAAAATTATTTTTTCTTCAAAAAATTTAAGAAAAGATGACTATCAGAAGATCAGACATTTCCTAGCTTGCAATATTTTTCCATGTTTGTGTTATCAAAAATATACTTACCATTCACATTGTGTAATCATCTGTTATGCTGAGAAATATAACATGCAGGCACCCCGGGAATCTTAGAACCCCTCTTTGTTTCCCACCCTCCCTGACCTTCTTTATGACTACTACGTTGCTGATATTTGGGATTATTCTCGAACTCCTGGGCTCAAGTGATTCTCCACCCCTCGGCCTCTCAAAGTGCTAGGATTACAGGTGTGAGCCACTGTGCCTGGCTGGTTTACTAAGTTTTTAATAGTTATTAAATAGGTATTAAAAACTATTTAATAGGTATTAGATAGTTGTTAATAGGTATTTAATACCTATTTAATGGGTATTAAAAACTAATAGGTATTAAATAGTTATTAATAGGTATTTAATAGGTATTAAAAACTTTTTAATACCTTTAATGATCACTAGGTTGAAAGTTATATATTATGATTCTGTTCTTTTAGCCATCATGAGAAAAATTTACAGCATGCATTATTAACCTATCAAAGTCTTTAGTAAATGAAAACCTCTCTCTCCTCCTGGATAATATATGGATATTAGGACATGTAAAATACACTTACCTTGGTACTTAGCCATTGTGATTGTCAGGAATTCTAAACTATCTTTTGTTTTTATTAAAGCTCCCCCATTTACTTGCTCTGAAAGATCATTATTGCTTTCTCATTTTTGAGTTGACTTTACTGAGTATAGATTACAAATTGATGTTAGAAATAGTATTTGCCTTCTTCTACTCTCCAGTTTGCTACTGATAATTCAGTTGTCAATTAAATGACTTTTCTTTTGAAGGTGATCCTTTTTCTCTGGTAGCTGTTCAGACTTTTTTCCTTGTCTTCAGTTTTGATTCAGCCTTACCTTGACACAAACCCAATGTGGGGATGGTCTCTTTTGACATTTCCAACCTTTCGCTGGGCCATATACTTAACCTTCATTTCCAGAGCCACATGCAAGACCACAGAACCAAAGCTTCGTTTTTCAATATGAGCAAATGCCCTTGGGAATTTTGGCTTAGTGATTCTGCTTACTTCTCTGGGTTCAGCCTTTCCCCAGAATTTTGGCCTACTAAGTTCCCATTTTCTTTTCAGGCATTCTATACTATTTAAGGGAAGTATTCTTTTTCTACTCATTTTTTCCCCAGAAGATTTTATTATTTTCAACACAAGACTTGATCAAAATTATCTAACCTGTCATAACCAAAACAGTAGTCACAATTCAATTTCTTTACAGTGATGAAAATGAGGTTTGGGTGGTAGATATTGAGAATCAATGTCCTCCCAGTACTCCACTGGAATTATCCACTCATTTCCTCATGGCCACTTGCTAAAGTTTCTAACATTGTCATTTATCTGGGTTTGGAGATACCCTAGATAAGTAACTGGAGAATTTTTAGCTGCTTTTTGTTTAGCATTTTAAAAAATAAATTAGTTCAATTTTAGAGGAGGGAGAGTATAAGTTCTTTCTTCAGTCCACTCTTCCAACCCAAGACCACCCATTAACTCATGTTTGGAGGAAAAGATAGTGTAAGCCAGATGAAAGCAAGGAGGCATGGCTTCCAGGAGGAGGAATGTCAAATTGCAAAGACAGTGTGGTATGAACCAGCATGAAAGGCTTAAGGAAGGGTTGGCCAAGAGGAAACTATAAATGAATAGATAGCAGGGAGGTCATGAAGGACTTTAAGTGTCAGGGGAGATGCTTGTGATATATTGTCTAAGACCAGGGGGCCATGAATGGGTTTGGGCAGGAAAGAGTTAGACTCAACTCTTTGGCTGTTGGGAGGATTCCTATGGGTCTCATAAATGAAGGACTGGAGCCAATGGAATATGATGCAAGGATTGCAGGTAAAAGTGGGCAAAGATATGACCCTGGCAAGGATATAAGATCCCACATCATGAACCAAGTGCCAGGCTGAGGGGCTGGTCTTTCTTAGGGAGTCTTTGAAAAGTTTTGGGAAGGGGAGTGACACCAACATATTGCTGCCCTGTTTTTTGTGCCTGGTCATCCCCAGCCTTGAAAGAACTTGCCAGCAGGACCTTCCTGTTCAAGGAAGATAGACCAGAAAGCACTGAGCACAACACCCTGTGCGAGGACCCATGTTGGTTGATTTCCATGTGTTGATTTCTTTAATGTTCACAACAACCTTTGAGGTAACATGCATGATCTCTGATTTACAGAATGGGAAACTGAGGCACAGAGGGATGCAGTGAATTGCTTGATGACAGTGCCAGGGTCTAGGTTTGAGCCCACCTCTCTAATTCCATCATCTGTCTTCTTTCTGCTCTGCTTGGAGCACTTAAACATCAGTTAATGTTAACATTGCCACAAGGTCTCTTCGTGCTTCAGCAAGTGGTCCCTGACTTGTCCTTTCCCCCAGACAGGCTGTGGCTCCTTCAGCCAGGACTGAACTCTGGGCAAATCCTCACTTGCTTGTCTTGATCTCCGAGTACTCCGTGGTGCTTGGGGCTTCCTGATCCTTAGGCTCCCTCAACTTCATCTCAGAAAAACTAAGGGAGGCATAATGGAGCTCCTTTTGTTCTTCCAAGGGAGGGGCATCCCCAGGAGGAGATGCTTGGTCTCCGGGGCTGTCTGGCCAGGGCTTCTTCCTGGAACCCTGAGTAAAGGGGAAGGAAAGGTGTCACAGTAGGAATAAAGAGGCAGGCGTAGAATAATGAGTTCTTATGTTTATATGTTGCCTTGGGATTTATTTTGAATATAAGTTGGACTTTCTCATGCCAGAAGCAGGGCTTAGTCACCTGGACACAATTTCCAATTCTCTGCCTCCTCCCAGTTCCCTAAGGCGGTTAATCCAAATGTCTGCCTTATACAACCATCTCCTTGTGACCAGCTCCCTATGGGACATACAGCTACAACCTACTTGACTTACCTCCTGACTCCTGTGTCCCTCATAGGCTACACAGATATACTGCGGCAACCACCTCTCAGTCACAGCGTGGCTCCACAGAACTCCTGCCTGCTAGCTCTAAACCCCCAGTTAGAACTCCCTGTGGGAAGCCTGCTTGGGTTATGCCCTGGACTCTAATTAAGGCTTTGGCTCATGGGTCCTTCTCTCTCTCTTTCTTGCTCCCTACCCACTGGATGGGCACTTGTGTCCTGGTCAGTTCCCTCCTTTCCATTCGCCCTTCCAGGCTTGCTGTGCTGTCTTCTCTCTGGGACCTGTGAGTAACAAACTGCTTCTGTTATTTCATGTGTTTTGTTCTGCTGTCTCCTCTGTGTCCCACCCGCCCAACAGACCTGAACCTAACTTCTTTTCTGGTCAAGGCTCTCCTAGAGAATAGCTGTCTTGGCGGGAATAAACTGGACACAGGTCATAGGAAAGCTGCAAGGGAATCTGCCAGGATAAACAAGTTTGCTGTGAGAGGGGGTCACAGGCCGGGCACTTAGGCAGTAGGTGGTGTGCCAGGATAAAGGAGCATTCTGTGAAAGTCAAACTGTGAACATGATGGCCAGATCCCTGCGGTTCCCATTCAAGGCAGGGCTAGAGTTTATGACCACTCCCCAAAGAGAGACCTCAACACCAAATAAGAGAAAAATACAACAAATGGTTCCCACAGGGAAGTTGGGCTGATGTGACATTTATCAATTCATCCTTTTATAATCCACTCCTCCTAAGGACAGGCCATAGGCTGCCTAGGTCAGGGTCTATGTCTGATTTCTCACACTGTACATGCCCAGGACCTGGCACAGAGCAGACAGGGCTGGGTTCAAATCCCGGCCCCACCTGTCCATATACATTTCCTGTGAACTCAACTATTCACTCATTCTTTCAAAATTTTGTAATACTATGATTGATGAGACCATATTGAGGACTTACTAATCACATTGAATCATCATTAAAAAAACCCACAACAGTATAAAAGATATTCTAATTATCCCCACCTTACACACAGGGAAACTGAGGTGGAGAGAGGTTAAGTAGCTTGCCCAGGGTTATTCATCTAATACATGGTGAGGCCAGGATTCGAACTCAGCCCTGTCTCCCCGTTTCAGGTTCTGGGCACGTACAGTGTGAGAAATCAGACATAGACCCTGACCTAGGCAGGAGGAGCGGATTATAGATGAAGCAAATGTATACCTTCGGCATGTGTTACAAGGTGTCTTATGTGCAAACCAGAAAAGAGATGGCAATTCTGATCCTGGACCCAAGTTCCATGAAACAGAAACAAAATGGAGCAGATCCTGTCCCCAGCAAAGCTGGTAACCAGACACAAGTAAGCAATTTCTTTCCTCTCCCACCTTCACCCATATCCCTACCCATCACGCTATGGAAAATATGTTGAAAGCAATGTGAGTCTTCAAACAGTAGCTCAGAAGTTTTCTTTTTGAGACAGAGTTTCACTCTATCATCCAGGCTGGAGGGCAGTGGTGTGATTTCGTCTCACTGCAACCTCCCGTCCCTGGCTCAAGCAATCCTCCCACCTCAGCTTCCTGAGTAGCTGAGACCACAGGCACATGCCACCATACCCAGCTAATTTTTGTAAAGACAGGGTTTCGCCACGTTACCCAGGTTGGTCTCAAACTCCTGGGCTAAGCGACTGGCCCAGCTTAGCCTTCCAGAGTGGTGGGATTACAGGTGTGAGCCACCACACCTGGCCATAAAGTTTTTTTAAAAGGACTCCAGAGTTAGGGAAAAATGGCTTCATTGTGTCAGAAAAAAATAGACTTTCTGGAGAGAGCTTCTTATATTAGGCACAAGAAAGATGAAATAAAATGAAAAAGTGGCTATGCACACCAGCATTATGCAGCCAAAGGAAGAAATAAAGACATATGTCTATCAATAGGTTTGCAGTATATGAAATAAAAAGGGTGAAATTGGCAACCGAAAGAAAAGGCACAGCTCAGATTAGTAAATAGGATAATGCAGTATGTTCACCCTTTCACTCAATAGCTCTTTGCTGAGTGCTTGCTTTGGGCTAGATGCTGTTCTTGTAAATGAGGACATAAAGCAGACTGAAACCACCCAAATACCTCCCCCTCGTGCAGTTCCTTGTTAGACAGAAGGAAAAGTAATACTGGATAACAGTTATAAGTGAGCTCCCTGTGAGCTTGCCACTTTACTAAGCACTCCTTGTAACAATCCGAGACAGATACTAGCATATTAATAACCCCATTTCCATAAGAGAAAACAAAAAAGCAGGGAGGTTCATTAGCTTATCCAAGGTCACACAGCTTGCAAGTGGGTGAATCTAGAACCTGAATGCAGGACGTCAAACTCCAGGGACCACGCTGTGCCTCACTTTACCATTCTGCCTATGGTATGAAAGTGTGCAGAAGGGTTAAAGGTAAAATAAAGGAGAAAACAAAGCTCTCTCTACCATAGTTCTTGTCAAAAGAGTGAATTCATACACTGGCTCTGTTCTCCAAGACCTACCAACGATGGAACTAAAGATGGAGCTCCTGGGTGAACAAAACTTTACAAATCAATTTGTGATCAATCAATCACACTGATATCCCTAGGGGAAAGTAAAGGCTAATTTGAAGAAAAGGGGTGGGAGAACTGGGCGGGGGGACAGCTGGCTTGTTGAGAGGGTGGGTTACCCCAAACATACTTGAATTCTTCTCCTTTCTCTCCTCTACCCTTCCAATGGGACAAACATTGTCTGCCCCTCACTGCAGAATTCAGAGTATGGACAGGATTAGGATGTGCCAGTGTCCAAGAGGCATGTGTTGGGTAAGCACCAGAGGCCCACTGGGGTGAGGAGAAGGAGAACAGAGGTGGAAGCTCACTGGTCTTTGACATTCTCCTTGCTATTTTCTCCACTCCAAACTCCCAGGGCTGGTGGATCACAATGCAACGAGAGTCCTCGACCAATGTTGCTTCTCCACGAGGGTCTGAAGATGGAGGGATGACTTAAGCTGCCTTACTGGGGTGATAGGAAGTGGGACTGGTTGGGTGTGGTTTGGGTTCCTGAGGGGCTCCACCCTGGGGCTTGTCCCAGTCATTTCTCTTTTTTTGAGACGATGCTTCGCTCTTGTTGCCTAGGCTGGAGTGCAATGGCATGATCTCGGCTCACTGCAACCTCCACCTCCCAGGTTCAAGCGATTCTCCTGCCTTAGCCTCCCAAGTAGCTGGGATTACAGGCATGTGCCACCACACCTGGCTAATTTTGTATTTTTAGTAGAGATGGAGTTTCTCCATGTTGGTCAGGCTGGTCTCAAACTTCCGACCTCAGGTGATCTGCCCGCCTCAGCCTCCCAAAGTGCTGGGATTACAGGCGTGAGCCACCGTGCCCAGCGTCCCTGTCATTTCTTTGGCTCAGTAAGCCTGACACAGGCCAGCATCTGCCCTTCCCTCATTCAAGAAACACTGCCAGAGTAGCCAGTAACCCCAGGGGAATATGAGCTCACAGCTCAGAAGGCTGGGCACCTTTGAAGAAAAGCAAACCAACAGAACCTGATAGACCACTAGAAGCACCAGTACTAGGACGCTTTGGTCAAGAAGCTAAACTGAGCACATTACATGCACTAAAAAGATGTGGCAATATTAACAGCATGAAAACAAGCATAAGAAACTTTGTCCATAACAAAGTGTGCATGAAAAATGAATGTGAAACATAATAAGGAATTATGTAATTGTGTACTTGATGCAAAAAGGGCCATGTGGAAATATCTGAAAAATATCATAGGAAGAGCCCAATGGATGGGATGGAGAATAGAATGACTATAATTGAGGGCAAATTAGTGAGCTAGAAGGGCCGTCAGAAGTATCCCCTAAAAGGAAGTAGGGAAGGATGAAGACCAGAACATATGAGGAAAAGGTTAAGATAGATGGAGGATAGAAATAGAAAACTTTGGCCGGGCGGGGTGGCTCATGCCTGTAATCCCAGCACTTTGGAAGGCCGAGGCAGGCAGATCACTTGAGGTCAGGAGTTCAAGATCAGCTTGGCTAACATGGCAAAATCCTGTCTCTAAAAAAATACAAAAATTAGCCAGGTGTGATGATGTGCACCTGTAATCCCAGCTACTCAGGAGGCTGAGGCATGAGATTCACTTGAACCCAGAAGGCAGAGATTGCAGTGAGCCGAGATTGTGCCACTGCACTCCAGCCTGGGCAACAGAGTGAGACTGTCAAAAAAACAAAACAAAACAAAACAAAACACTTGAACATTTAGATAATAATAGTTTTCAAATAAGATAAAAAAGAAATAGGCCGGGCACGGTGGCTCACGCCAGTACTTTGAGAGGCCGAGGCTGGCGGATCACAAGGTCAAGAGATCAAGACCATCCTGGCTAAGAAGGTGAAACCCCACCTCTACTAAAAATACAAAAAATTAGCCGGGCATGGTGGTGGGTGCCTGTAGTCCCAGCTACTCGGAGGGCTGAGGCAGGAGAATGGCGTGAACCCGGGAGGCAGAGCTTGCAGTGAGAGAAGATCGAGCCACTGCACTCCAGCCTGGGCAAGAAAGCAAGACTCTGCCTTAAAAAAAAAAGAAATAGAAAAGGAAGAACTTTTTGAAAAAAATAATGGAAACAAAATTTCCAGAGTTAAAGAAGATGAAACACCTCAGCTGAAAGGGCTCCACGAGTGCAAGAAAAAGATGCAGGGAATCCCATGCCTAGATACAGGATAGTGAATCTTAAGAATATCAGAACCAAAGAGAAAATTATAAAAGTTTCCAGGGAAAATGAGTGGATTACCTACAAATACGTGAGATTAAGAATGACGTAAGATGTCTTAACAGCAATACTAAATGCAAGAAACAGTGGGGTGGAGTTTAAAGCACCAAAGGAAAATCACTTTAATTTTAGAATGTATATCCTGCCAAATAAAATTCAAATGTAAGGGAATAAAAGATATTTCCAGGCATATAAGTCTTCAGAAGCCTTGAGGAACCCAAATTGAAAACCCATTGGGAGGAAGAATTCAAATAAAAAGAGAGAAAGAGAAAGGAAAACAGAAAATCTGTGATAAGTATGGAATAGAAAGGTGACAAAATACCTCAGCAAAATGTGTAGCTGTATATTTTTTTAAAAATCAAATAATAGAAAAATGCTAAGTATGTTCATAATAACACAGAACAAAAACTGCACATCTGTAGAAAATATCAACATTGTAAGGAGTTGAAGGAAGAGAGGCCAAGAGATATAAAAGCGCACCAAAATTCTTTTTGTTAGATGTAAAACAGAGATATTAATTTTTTTTTTTTTGAGGCGAGAGTCTTGCTATGTTGCTCATACTAGATTCAAACTCCTGGGCTCAAGCGATGCTCCTACCTCACCCTCCCAAGTAGCTGGAATTACAGGTATGCATCACTGTGCCCGGCAAGATATTAAGCTTCTAAATAAGAAAGGAGAAAAATGAAATATTGAAAAAGTGTAACTAAGTGAAAGTAAAAGGTAAAATAGTAGAAAGAAATGCGCACATGTACATAAAACCTAAAGTATAATAATAATAAAAAAAAAGAAAGTAAAGTTGAAAAAAAAAAAAAGAAATCCACATATGTCAGTAACTACAATAAATACCCGTAGAGTAAACTCAACAAGGGATGTCAAATTGGATTTTTTAAAACCTCGTTATATACTGTTTACAAAAATCACTGGTAGAGCATAAATACATAAAATGTTGGGAGGATGGAAGAAAATGAAAAAGTATCAGGCATCTAACTAATCAATAAGAAACTAGAGTAGCTATATTAAGATCCACATGCCACTTCATCCAGCCTGCCTGAAAGAGTGAGATCCTGCCTCAAAAAAAAAAAAAAAAAAAAAAAAAATCCATTCGAACAGACTTTAAAGCAAAAAGCATCATTATGAGCCGGGCACAGTGGCTCACACCTATAATCCCAGCACTTTGGGAGGACGAGGTGGGCAGATCACTTGAGCCCAGGAGTTCAAGACCAGCCCGGTCAATATGGTGAAACCCTGTCTCCCCTAAAAATACAAAAATTACCTGGGCGTGGTGGTGGGCACCTGTAATCCCAGCTACTCAGGAGGCTGAAGCAGGAGAATTGCTTGAACCCAGGAGGTGGAAGTTGCAGTGAGCTGAGATCGTGCCACTGCACTGCAGCCTGGGCAACAGAGTGAGACTCTGTCTCAAAAAAAAAAAAAAAAAAAAAAAAAAAGCACCACTATGAAGAGAAAGAATTACTATGTTTGATAAAATGTTCAGTTCACTGAGAAGATATAATGCTTTTCTAAAATATATGGTTTTAATTTAAAAGTACATCAAATATAAGAAACATAATTGATAGAACTACAGTAAGAAATTGACAAATACATTATCATAATGTAAGATTTCAACACACCTCTCTCAAGTATTGACATGATGGGAAGATCTATCGACATCTAAAGATTTGGATTTGAACATTACAATTAACACACTGGCCTGTTAATTTAAGAAATAAAAAATGTACATTGTTGCCCAGGCTGGAGTGCAGTGGCACGATCTTGGCTCACTGCAACCTCTGCCTCCTGGATTCAAGCGATTCTCCTGCCTCAGCCTCCCAAGTAGGTGGGACTACAGGTGCCTGCCACCACCCAGCATGCCCAGGTAATTTTTATATTTTTAGTAGAGACGGGGTTTCACCATATTGGCCAGGCTGGTCTTGAACTCCTGACCTTGTGATCCGCCCACCTCGGCCTCCCAAAGTGCTGGGATTACAGGCATGAGCCACCGCGCCTGGCTAAAAATATACATTATTCTTAAGCACACAGGAAACATTTACAAAAATTCATTGTATACAGGCCACAGATCAAGTCTCAACAAATTTTAAAAATAGATATCATAAAACCATGTATTCTGACCAAAAAGCGTCTACTTAGAATTTAATTATGAAAGATGTTTAAAATCTGCATACCTTTGGAATTTTTAATCCCAAATAATTTAAGATTCAAAGAAGAAATCACAATGTTGTTTTAACAATATCCACAACTGAATGTTATTCAAATAATACATATCAAAATTTGTGGAATGGGATGAAAATGAAATTCTGAGAGAAATTTATCCCTAACTACGTTTTATAGAGAATGAAAATATATACACTAAGAAGCTAAGTATCCAGCTTAAATATTTATCAAAGATCATCAGAATAAACCAAAACAAATAGAAGGAAGGTGCTGAGAAAATGAGAGTAAAAATCAATAAAATAGAAAACAAAGATACAGTGAGAAAATTCTACGATCCCAAAAGTTGGTTCCTTGAAACTGATAATAAAATAGGGAAAGCAATTAACAAGATTTAGCTAGAAAAAAAGAAAGAAGTCATAAATAACCAATGTCAGGAATATTTCTAAAAGGGGAAGTAATCTCGACAAAAACAAATAATATAAAGACAAAAGAATGCCACCCATATCCTTTTGTCAAAATATATATATATATAAATCTTAGGTGAAATGAACACGTCTCTAGAATAAAGCTCACTGAAGAATACATAAAACGATTAAATTAGGAAAATTGCACATAGCAACGCCACCAGGCCCAGGTAGTTTGATAAGTGACATCTATTAACCATTCAGGAAACAAGTCATTTCAGTTTTACACACGCTCTTCCAGACAATAGAAAAAGAGAGACTAGTCCCCAATTTCTCGATCTTATCTTGATGCCCAAACAAAAGAAACAGGAGGAAAAAGGAAAATGACAAGTGTACTTGACCATGCATGTAGATGCAAAAGTGCTGAGCAAAAGATGATCAAACTGAACCTACTGGAGTATATACAAAAAAATGCTATGAGCAATATGGTTTTCTCCCAGGAATGCAGGAGTAGTTTCATACTAGAAAAATCTTTGTCATTCCCCATGGTAACAGATTAAGTAGGAAAAAATCCTATCAGTAGATGCATTCAAAAAATACAACAGAAATTTAGGATAAAAACTTATTTAGTGATAGAAAGGAACTTCCTTAACCTGATGAAAGTTCACAAAACCAAGTGGCAGGATATTGGGTGCATTTCCTTCTAAATTAGCAGTAGCAAAAGATGCCCATGGTCACTATGTCTACTCAACTTTGACCGTAATCTCACCCAGCATATTGAAACAAGAAAAAGGAAAGAAGTGCTTAGGACAAAGGGAAGAAATAAGCTGTTATTAGTTTGCAGATGATATAATCATCTAATTTGAAATCCCAAAAGATTCTAAATAATACCCAAGACCAATGTGTGATTTTTTTTCCTTTTGTAGAGATGGAGGTCTCACTGTGTTATCCCCTGGCCTTGAGCTCCTGGCCTCAGGAGATCCTCCTGCCTCAGCCTCCCAAAGTTCTGGGATTATAGGCATGAGCCACCAAACCTGGCCTAATTTGTGATTTTGTTTTAATTGAAAAAAATTTATTTAAAATACTTCAATTTCTATATACAAGTTATTTGAACTAATAGGGGAGCTTAGCAAGTTGGAAGGAAACGAAATCAATTAAAAATGTAATTGAGTTTTACTTGCTGCATTTACCGAGAGAATTAAGACAATTCTCTAAATCCAGAGAGCTGACATCCCAGAGGAGGTGGGTGTCACTATGAAGAGATGCACAGTTATAGTGAATCCCGTCAAGGAACCCAGCCGAGAAATTCAACCCCATCAATGTAGGAAAGGAAAAGGAGAAGTTCTGTGTTGCCAAATGGTGGGGAAATGAAAGGTAACTGGCTATTCTTCAAACCATCCATAGTCACAAACTGCCCACAGTCTGAGGTGTTACATAGACTTCCGTTGCCAGATGAGGTTAGGTTTGTGTGTCCTCACTTCCTCATCAAAGTGATTATTCAGGACAGTGGGTCATTTGTTGAAATCTGACATCTCTTAGAAGAAAAATACATCTGCAGAGTATACATGAGGACAGGCATTTCTTGCTCAGTACCTGAAGCCCAAAAGGATGAGTTGATTCTTGAAGAAAATAGCATTACACTTGCATCAGACCCAGCTGCTTTGATTCAGCAAGCCATGACAGTTAAAAATAGGAATATCACTAATTTTTCAGATGGTATCTATATCTCTGAAAAAGAAGAGATCAGCAGGCTTATAAATGTCTAAGAATTCTCCAGCTACCAAAGCAAGAAGATGCTAAAGGACCCATGCAAGACCAACCTGTGATTTTTTTTTAATTACAAAAAAATCAACCCTTCTTATATTTTTTAAATACTTTCATTCTGCATTCTGATAAGGAATCAGAAAATGCACTTTTAAAAAGATAGCATTTACAATAGCAACAAAAACTGGTATTTAGGAAGAAAAATAGCAAAAGATGTATAAGACCTGTGTAAAGAAACTCTACATTATCTCTTTAAAACACTTAAAAAGATTTAAAGGAATAGAGAGAGAAAGACGTACTGTCATGGATAAGAAGGCATGAATTTCTAAACAAGTAAATTTTTTCCAGATTGAGCTGTAGATTCAATGTATTTTTTGGAATTTGACAACCTGATTCTTTTTTTGTTTTGTTTTGTTTTGTTTTGTTGGGTTTTTTTGTTTGTTTGTTTTTGAGATGCAGTCTTGCTCTCACCCATGCTGGAGTGCAGTGGCGTGATCTCCACTCACTGCAAGCTCTGCCTCCCAGGTTCACGCCATTCTCCTGCCTCAGCCTCCCGAGTAGCTGGGACTACAGGTGCCTGCCACCACGCCTGGCTAATTTTTTTTTATTATTATTTTTAGTAGAGACGGGGTTTCACCATGTTAGCCAGGATGGTCTTGATCTCCTGACCTCGTGATCCACCCACCTTGGCCTCCCAAAGTGCTGGGATTACAGGCGCGAGCCACCGTGCCCAGCCTTGACAACCTGATTCTAACATTTAAGTGAAAAAAAAAAAAGGACCAAGAATGGTCAAGATACTATTGAAGGATATTAAGGAAGAGGTTTTGCTGTACTCTATATCAGGACTTATTTTTGAATTTATAGTGATGACTCAGGGACAGTAAAATTGACTATTGGAATAGAATAGAGACCACAGAAAGAGACCCACAAATATATAAAATTTTAATACATGGCAGAATTGGCATGTAGCTCAATGGAGAAGGGAGAAGGACTATTCAGAAATGAAGGAGAAACATATATGGATCAACACTATACACCATACACAAAAGTCAACCCCAGATAGAGTGAGTACTTAAATGTCAAAATAAAAGCATACTCTCTATGTCCATCAGTTCAATGTTTTTTTATTCTTAGATCCCACAAATATGTGAGAACATGCAATGTTTGTCTTTCTGTGCCTGGCTTATTTCACTTAACATAATGATCTCCAGTTCCATCCATGTTGTTGCAAATGACTGGATCTCATTCTTTTTTATGGCTGAATAGTACTCCATTGTGTATATGCACAACATTTTCTTTATCCATTCATCTATTGATGGACACTTAGGTTGCTTCTGGATTGTTTGCAACTCAACGGATCAATGCTTGAGGGGATGGGTACCCAATTCTTCATGATGTGTTTATTTCACACTGCATGCCTGTATTAAAACAGTTCATGTACCCCATAAATATATATATCTAATATGTACCCACAAAATTAAAAATAGAAGCATAAAACTTTTAGTAGAAACTATATTTGAATATCTTTCTAATATTAGGATGGGTGAAATTTTTTTTAATGAGATCCAAAAGGTACTCAATAGAAAAGAGAGGATTTGTGAATATGATTATATTACAACTAGGAACTTATGTTCATTGAAGATCACTTTAAGAAGTGAAGACAAGCTATGCATTGGGAGAAGATATTTATATTTACAACACATATAATGAGAAAAATAGTGTAAAAATGTATAAAGCCCTCCAACAAATTCAATAAGAAAAAGTCAAACACCCAATAGGAAAATGGGATCCAGATGTGACCAGGTGTTTTATAGAAGATGAAAGCAGAGAGAGATTTTTCATCTTCACTGGTAACCAAGGAAATGCAAATCAATACCATAGTGAGATAGTAAAATAGCCTCCAAAACTGAGAAAACTGAGAAAAGCAAGTGCTGGAGAGATTACAGAACAACACGATTTCCTAGGCATAGATGAGAGTATAAATGGATATAATTGCTTTGGAAAGCCATTTTTCATGACCTTGTAAAGATGCCCATTCACATGCCCAGCGATGCGGCAACTCAATTTTTAGGTAATGCTAAAGAAAAGCTCTTGCCTGTTAGTACGGTGAGACAGGGATAAGAATGTTCAGAACAGCTCAAATGGAAACAACTCAAGTGTGCATCAATATGAGCTTAGGTGATAGATACAATCATAAAATATAATATTATAAGCAGTCACACCTATAATCCCAGCACTTTGGGAGGTCAAGGTGGGTGGATCAAGACCAGCCTGGCCAACATGGTGAAACCCCATCGCTACTAAAAATACAAAAATGAGCCTTGCATGGTGGTACGCGCCTGTAATCCCAGCTACTCAGGAGGCTGAGGCAGGAGAGTTGCTTGAACCCGGGAGGTGGAGGTTGCAATGAGCCAAGATTGCACCACTGCACTCCAGCCTGGGCAATGGAGTCAGACCCTGTCTCAAAAAATATATATATTATAAGCGGGAAAAATGAATACAACTGCAACTTTATACAACATGGATGAATCATAATACAATGTTGAGTCTACAAAGCAAGTCCAAGAAGTGTGCATGGAACATGATACCCTCTGTAGATTCATAAACAATTAAAACTAAATAGTGGTATAAGTGACAACATATACCACTGTGATGTGGTATATGTGGTATAAGTGACAACATATATATGTACCACAATACATATATGTGACAACACTAGGAAGACAAGATTCACAACAGTGGTTACTGGGAATGGATCAGGGAGCAACACAGGTGGATATAAGTTATCACCAATATGTTAGGTCTTAGGTTGGATGGTGGGTTTGCAGTTATTTATCATATTATGAACCAAAGTGAAAAAGTAAAAGTAAATGATGCTTGTTCCAGTGATGATAGCTTGGTCATGAACTAAGCATTTTGGACTATTCATTCGGGGCAACACTAGATCAATTTTACAAAAGAGGAGAGGAGACATGCTGGACAGAAACAGTGTGAGAAAAAACTGCAGGGGCTAAAGAAGCCCCAGCCCCTGTCCTTCAAGAATTCCACAGATATTGGCCGGGCGCGGTGGCTCACACCTGTAATCCCAGCACTTTGGGAGGCTGAGGCAGGCAGATCACCTGAGGTCAGGAGTTCAAGACGAGCCTGGCCAACGTGGTGAAACCCCATCTCTACTAAAAATACAAAAATTAGCCGGGTGGTGCATGCCCGTAATCCCAGCTACTTGGGAGGCTGAGGCAGGAGAATTGCTTGAGCCTGGGAGGCGGAGGTTGCAGTGAGCCGAGGTCGCGCCACTGCACTCCAGCCTGGGTGACAGAGCAAGACTCTGTCTCCAAAAAATAAAAATAAAAAAGAATTAAAACTTAAAGTATAATAATAATAATAATAAAAAGAATTCCACAGATATGATGCGGGGGTGGAGACAGGTAAAGGCAGTGGTGATGTGTGATGGGGACAGGGATGCATGTAGGGCAGTAAACACAGAAGAGAAGGGGTAGATGTCAACAGGAGGGGAAATGACTAGAGTAGCAGATACTGAGATTAGAGCTGGAAGGACTAGATGAGGTAGTCTGGTGGAAACGGGGAAGGAAGGGTAGAAGAAACTATACTTGCGAGGGCTCAAAGTTGTAGGACAGCAGGTCTGTATGGAGACAGAAGGCCAGCATGGCCAGGCCACGGGGCAGGATCAGAGGACAGAAACAGGCTGAAGTGACCACCTGGTGTGGGGCAAGGAACATGGGCCTGATTCTCTAAGCAACAGGAACAAACAACAACAACATTGAAACTCCAGGCTGCCTGGGAAGTAATAGTTTTGGGCTGATGATTCTGGCAGCCTGAAGTTTGGGATGAGAGATGGAGGCAGGGAGGAGGTGAGGCAGGCTCTGTGGTCAGTAGAGGTGGGGAGGGAAGATGAGCAAAGGACAAGTTAGTTTTACTTTTAGAAAAAAGGTTGGTGGCTGGGCGCAGTGGCTCATGCCTGTAATCCCAGCACTTTGGGAGGCCGAGGAGGGCGGATCACCTGAGGTCAGGAGTTCAAGACCTGCCTGCCTAACATGGCAAAACCCCGTCTCTACTAAAAATACAAAAATTAGCCGGGCATGGTGGTGTGCGCCTATAATCCCAGCTACTTGAGAGGTTGAGGCAGGAGAATCGCTTGAACCTGGGAGGTGGAGTTTGCAGTGAGCCAAGATCGCACCATTGCACTCCAGCCTGGGTAACAAGAGGGAAACTCCATCTCAAAACAAACAAACAAACAAAAAACAAAGAAGGTTGAATGGGACATAATGATTTCCTGGCTCTGGGATATGAAGGGGGAGAACAGGAGAGAAGAGAACTCCCAGGTGATGAGGGAGGAGTGGATTTGGTGGAATGCTGAGGAGCTCAGCCTGGACTTTCCGAGTGTACATGCAAATGAGAAGATCCCCAAACCACTCACCGAGGTGATGGTACCCATAATGGGGTCTTCATCATCCATTTTCTCTGGTCTCCCAGCTGCTTGCTTCCTGCGGGCTTTCACTCTAAGGAAAGAAACCAGCACAGTGCAGCTGGGACCACCCAGGCATGGGTTAGCAGGTTGCCCCGTCCCGTGCTAAGATGGTGAAAATGACAATGAAGCCATCCAGGCCCCGGAACTGAACTCGGAGACCTTCCTGATATGGGAGTGAGGGCTCCATCCTCCTGGATGACCAGGGATTTGGTCAGGGTGGCTATGGACTGAATTTCCATCATATAGACCCCCTCTTACACACAAAACCATGGCAGGAACGGTCATAGCAGTGTTATGCATCATAGCCAAGAAGCAGAGGCAACCCAAATACCCATCAACAGCTGAACCCACAAATCAAATATGTTCCATTTGTATAATGGAATATTATTTGAAAACAAAAAGGAATGAAGTATCGATGCATGCTACAACATAGATGAACCTTGAAAACATTATGCCGAGTGAAAGAAGCCAGCCACAAAGGACCACATATCGCATGATTCCATTCACACGAAGTACAACTGCAACTTCAGGACAGACAAATCCACAGAGACAGGGAATAGGTTAGGGCTGGGGAAAAGAAGCAGGAGTGATAGCTAAGGGGTGCAAGTTTTCTTTATGTCTTCGTTTTTCACTTTAGGCTAATGAAAATGTTCTAAAATTGATTTTGGTGAAGATGCACAACTCTGTCAATATACTTAAAGCCATTGACTCGTACACTTTCAGTGGATGAATTGTACAAAATATGTATCTCAATAAAGCTATTAGAAAAAAAAAGAAGACCTCTCTGGATCTACTCAGTTCTGCTTTTTGTTTTGTTTTGTTTTTCTTTTAAGACAGGGTCTCTCGCTCTGAGGCCCAGGATGGAGTGCATTGGCACAATCCTGGCTCACTGCAGCCTCAACATCAATGATCAAGTGATCCTCCTGCCTCAGACTCCTGAGCATCTGGAACCACAAGCACACATCACCACCTCTGGCCTTAGCTCTGTGTTTCTGAGATTCAGTCTCTCCTACTCCCTACAAACACCACCCTGTACCTTCCCTGGGACCAAGACTTACATTAAAAAGAAGATGAGGCACAGACAGATACAGAGCAGGGCCATGACACCAGCACCACCAAGGGCTGCAGGAACCACTCCTGTCCTGAGGTTCGATCTCCCTGCAGAAAAGAGGGGCGTGCAATAACTCACTCCCATGACTCAGACTCTTGCCCTCCCACCTGCTGGGCAACTTGCTCCAGGGCTCTGCTCAGACAGGAGATGAAGACCCCTGTCCTCCCCACCACCAGTCCAGCCTCTCTCTCCCACCATCCATCACTCTGGGATCCATGCCCCTCCCCTCAGGCCCCTGCCCTCTGCAATACGCCCCCGACCTTGCAGCAGCAGGACAGAGCCACTCTGGGACCCATAGATGTTCCAGGCCTTGCAGCTGACTTTGAGGTCGGAGCTGAGCCCCCCGTGGAGGATCAGGGAGCTGTTGGCCCAGGGCCCAGCTGAGCTGGAGTTGACCTTGAATGAGCCCTGGCTGCTGTTCCCCTCCAGCGGCTTCTCCCCAAGCCACCAGCACAGGGAGGGGGCCGGCCGGGCTCGAAAGGAGCAGCTGCAGTGCAGACCCTCAGCCTCCCAGGAGCAGGAGGGGCCCAGCAGCTGTGGGAGGGCTGTGAGGAGGGAGGACAAGACTCAGCAGGGGGCCTCTTCCCTCTTTAATACCATGCACTTCCTGCTCCAGCTGCCCCCACACTCACAGTAAACTGAGAGATTCAGAAAAATTTGCAGGGAGCCCAGCGGGTGCTGAGCCCGGCAGGTGAAGCCTCCTTCTTCTGCAGACCCTACTCGACGAAGCTCCAAGATCCCGGTATTGGAGATGGGGGTGGCGTTTGGGGCAGGGGAGCCCTGGAACCAGCTCAGGTGTGCAGGGGGGTTGCTGGGAGCATCACAGAGCAGCTGCAGAGGCTGGCCTTCCAGGACCGGAAGGGTCGAGGTGTTTTGTACGATCTCTAGGGCTGTGGGGAGAGAGGGGCAGGGAGAGAGAGATGGGGCCAGGGAGGCTGACAGTCCCTATCCTTCCCTCCTTCCCAGGATCCAGATGACATCTCCCTCCCCTCCGCTGGCCCATGCTGGCTTGATTCCATCCTGGTTTAAAGGCTGGGCCTTTGCACACTCAGGAAACTGACCAAAAGTGTCTAAGTCTCAAGTCTCCAGAGGAGGCTCAATATCTCACTGGTACATGCCTGGACTGTGGTGGAGAGAGGACAGAGAGCACCCGGTGGCGTTGGGAAATACAGTCCGCTAATGTGACAGGAAATAAGACTGAGGATGCAGGAGTGGAAGGCTGAGAGGAGAAGAACCACAGAGCTGGGCTGACTGAGATGAGCGGGGCACAGTCCTTGGTGACTGTGGAAAGAACCAGACCACAGGAGGGATGGGAGATGGGAGGGGTCTAAAGTCTGTTCACTGCTTTGAGCAGAATGCACGAGTGTGAACCTGTGTGCGTGTGCATGTGCATGTGTGCGTGTGTGGTATATGTGCATGTGTGCAAGTGTGGTGTGTGTGCATGTGTGTGTGTATGTGCGTGTGTGCGTGTGTGGTGTATGTGTGTGTGGTGTATGTGCGTGTGTGCGTGTGTGGTATATGTGCATGTGTGCATGTGTGTGTGTATGTGTGTGTATGCGTGTGTGGTGTATGTGTGTGTGGTGTATGTGCATGTGTGGGTGCATGTGCATGTGTGCGTGTGTGGTGTATTGCATGTGTATGTGTGTGATGTATATGCATGTGTGCATATGTGGTGTATATGCATGTGTGCATGTGTATGTGTGTGTGGTGGATGTGCATGTGTGCATGTGCATGTGTATGTGTGCGTGTGCATGTGTATGTGCGTGTGTGCATGTGTGCGTGTGTATGTGCGTGTGTGCATGTGTGCGTGTGTATGTGCGTGTGTGCATGTGTGCGTGTGTGGTGTATGTGTGTGTGGGTGCATGTGCATGTGTGCGTGTGTATGTGCATGTGTGCATGTGCGGTGTATATGCATGTGTGCATGTGTATGTGTGTGTGGTGGATGTGCATGTGTGCGTGTGCATGTGTATGTGCGTGTGTGCATGTGTGCGTGTGTATGTGCGTGTGTGCATGTGTGCGTGTGTATGTGCGTGTGTGCATGTGTGCCTGCACATGGGGCTCAGAGAAGGTGGAAGCCAGAAGGCAGTAATTCTCATTCTTGCTCTTCCCAAATCTGATTCCATTCAAGCTCTGATTCTCTATCTCTGCTCAGAGACAGACCCAGAGGCAGGTCCCAGCTTCAGAGAGGAGAAGGTCTTTCCTACCTGTGCCGTTCCTGAAGATGGTGATGTTCTGTGGAGCATCTGGGATAAAAAGATATAACCTTGGCTTCAGCACTGAGGAGTGAGATGGGCATGGGCCCTGGAGGTACCCAAAGAGGAGCCACAGAAACCCACCAAGTGGGGAAGGCTGTCCTGGCTCACTCCCCCAAGATCCGAAGGCTCAGATCCACACACAAGGCTTCTCAAGTTGTTTTGTTTCTCTCTCTTTTCCTTACACACACATACACACACACACACACCTCACTCCCACTGCCCTTGAGGACTCAGCTGTGTCCCCAGCACCACTCACAGGAGACATTGAGCTGGACAGTTCTCTCCGTGGTCACCTGAGCTCCTTGGCGTTTCACCTGACAGGTGAGGTTGGTGCCATGGTCCTCCGGCCTCGGGGTGAGGGTGAGCTCCGAGGAGCGGGTGGTCTCAGGGTCCAGGGGGCTGAGGGCATTCCATGTCCAGGAGAATGTGAGAGGTCGTCCCGCTTCACAGGATCCTGGAAGGCTGCAGCTCAGCCTTGTGGGGCTGCCGGACTCCAGAGGCTCCAGAAAGTGGATGTCGGGTTTCTCTATCAGGGCTGAGGAGGAGACAGGGAGATACCTGGGCCCCAGGGGCTTGAGGACGTACGGTGTGACCCCGAGAGTGGCCAGGCCTCAGGCCCCGACCTGCCCCAAGTCTTACACCTCCTCCAGCCGCCCCTGCCCAAGCCCTGTCCCTGTTCTCATACGGGGGTCTCCACGTCCCGGGGTCCTCTCCTAGGGCCTCTGCCATACCTGTCACCTCCAAGTTCAGCTTATTCTGTTGGTAGCTGTGTCTTACATCATTTCCTCTCTCCATGTAGAAGAAATAGCTTCCCGTGTCCCGCATTCTGGCATCTCCAATGCTCAGTGAGCAGTTCTTCTTCCAGACGTCCCCAAGGAGGCGGAATCGGCCCCGTGTCTCTGGCTTCACTCTTCTGCCTGGGTCGTTTGTGGCCACAGCCTGACTGTAGTATTGGCTCTCCCCGTCCCGGAACCAGTAGACGTAGAGTGGGGGAGAGGAATACCAGGAACTCCAGGGGTAAGAGAAGGAGCAGGGCACAAAGACGCACAGGCCCTCCTGCACCGTCACCGACTTCTGCACTTGCAGCTCGTACCCTGGCTCCTCCTGCGGGGACCCTAGTGGGGCACAGAGGCTCAGCTGCAGCTCCAGCGCCCCCTTCTCACCCCCGTGCCTGTCCCTCCTCCCTCAGCTCACTCACCCCCCCACAGCAGGGGCAGCAGCAGCAGGGGCAGCATGTCTCCATCCGCCAGGGCCCCAGCCCGGTCCCAGGTCCCGCTGTCAGGGAAGGAAATGCTCCAAATGTCCAAATGTGGGGTGGGGCTGAGGAAGCCCCGACAGGAAGCCGGAGGGTGAGTGAGAGCTGCGGCCGCGCACAGAAGGGGAACTTGGGCATCAAGTGATGTCCGGGTGAGGCGGGGGCTGGGAAGCCATCTTGCTCCCACCCCCACTGGACGCCGCAGGTGAAGATACTGAGGCCCCCAGACGATGTGAGGCTTGTCCAGCTGGGGATCTGGAGGTGATCACCCCTCAAATGATGTTTCAGTCATGAGTGAGATCCTCGGGGGGGTGAATGCAGAAAGAAAAGAGAAACAAGGGCTTGTCCCGGTGATGAGGTGAGATGTCAGAACCACCCTCCACCTAAAAACCATGAAACATTCTGAAAATATATAATTTTAAATTTGATTTTAAATGTTCAAAGTAACCAGCCATGGTAGCTCATGCCTGTAATCCCAGCACTTTGGGAGGCTGAGGTGGGAGGATTGTTTGAGCCCAGGAGTCTGAGACCAGCCTGGGCAACATAGCAAGACCCCATCTCTACAAAAAATAGAAACCATTAGCTGGTGTGGTGGCACACCTATAGTCTCAGCTCCTCTGGGGCACTGAAATAGGAGGATTCCTTGAGCCCAGGAGTTTGAAGTTGCTGTGAGCCATGATCGCACTACGGCGTTCCAGCCTGGGCAACAGAATGAAACTCTGCCTTAAAAAAAAAAAAAGTTCAAAAGTGCTGAAAAAAAATTTTTTTTGACCCATATTTAGTGGAGGGTCAGAACATGAGAGAACTGAAGCACTCTTATGTTAAGAAGATTCTTGGGACACAGCACAGTCCAGTTTGGGTCTTGATGGACCTGAGGGTCTTGTGGGACGGCAGTGAAACACAAGCCCCTGCTAAAGCCTCATCCTATTAAGGAGCTACAGAAGCAAATTTGCCACTATGAGGCTGATGAAGCTCAATCTTCAATGCCATCCCTTGCAGGATCCACTTTTCAGATGCCCAGGAGGGCCCACGCAATGTGTGGAAATAACCTGCATTGTTACTGCTCTTTTATGAAAGAAATTTCATAATAGTTTCCAAAAATTTAACAATGATCTTAAAAAAGTTACACATTCCGATTAATGTGTTGTGAGAATAAAGACAGTTTCTTAAACTATCAATGATCAAAACAAATGTCAACCACCCATGCCAGAAGAAATACCGACTTCTCTTTCTATTCTATCTATAAAAATTATATTATAAAATTATTCTCCAATATTGGCTGGGTACAGTGGCTCGCATCTGTAATCCCAAGCACTTTGGGAGGCCGAGGCGGGCAGATCACCTGAGATCAGGAGTTCTAGACCAACCTGGCCAACATGGGGAAACCTCGTCTCTACTAAAAGTACAAAAATTAGCCAGGCGTACTGGTGCACACCTATAGTCCCAGCTACTCCAGAGGCTGAGGCAGGAGAATCACTTGAACCCAGGAGGTAGAGGTTGCAGTGAGCTAAGATCAAGGTACTGCACTCCAGCCTGGGCGACCAAGCGAGACTCTGTCTCAAAAAAAACAAAAAACAAAAAACAAACAAACAAACAAAAATCACCATTATGAAGGCAATCAAAGAGCATCAGTCAAAAATATAGGGAAAAAGTATGCAGGTGTAGGAGACAGGTAGACTATACTATTAATAAAAATAGTATGCCATTTTTCTGAGTTGTCTCATATTTTGACATTTTAGATTTTGTGATTTGATGTGTTTTCTCAGTCCAAAAATCATCCTATGTGTGCCAAATTGTGTATTTTTGTATTTTTTTCTAAAGAGTCACAAAGACTCTCTTCTTAACCAAACTTATGAAAGCTCCTCGGAGCCCTTTTTTCAACTAGGCTTTGTCATTGGGACTACCTTGTCCAGCTGTAGCAAGAATCCTGCGAAGACGGTTTTGCAAGACTCTTGATATCTGATCACCTTCACTATCTGATCAAATTCCCTAGCCCTCACCCTTGGTATCTGATCAGGCTGGCCTGCTTTCAGCAAGAATCCTGTTAAGTCAGTTTAGAAAGAATCCCAGTATCTTCAGTGTCTCCTTTTAGTAGTTTTCCATCCACTGACACACACACCCAGCCTCCCTCACCTGCTGCACCATGCTTGTTGGCTATAAACCCCCCTTGTCTTTGCCGTATTCCGAGTTGAACCTGATCTGTCTCCATTATTGCACTAGTCTTTTTTTTAATTGATTTCTGTTTTTTTTTTCTGAGACAGGGTCTCACTGTGTTGTCCCGGCTGGAGTACAGTGGTGCAACCTTAGCTCACTGCAACCTCCCCTTCCCAGGTACAAGTGATTCTCCTATCTCAGCTTCCTGAGTAGCTGGGAGTACAGGTGCATGCCACCATGCCCAGCTTATTTTTGTATTTTTAGTAAAGATGGGGGTTTCACCATGTTGGCCAGGCTGGTCTCGAATGCCTGACCTCAGGTCATTTGCCCGCCTTGCCTCCCAAAGTGCTGGGATTACAGATGAGCCACCATGCCTGGTCTGCACTAGTCTTGATACCTGTCTCAGTCATCCTGAATAGTCAATGCTAACAGGTGTCAGAATAATTTTTTCTTTTTTCTTTTTCTTATTGCAAATTCTGAACTTTATTTCTCATTTGAACTGTGAAAGTAATTCATCATACCGGCTAGTAGGATCTAAAGATAAAGACTCGATTATGTAGGAACATGGCATTTTTATCTTTATATTAAAATCTTTATATTAAATTCCCTCTCCTAAAATACATACTATGGCTTCTGTTTTCACATCAGCCTTAACTAATTAAATCTCAAGAGATGAATAAATGAGCATTGGGTGATTTCAAATCCCTTTATGATACAATTCATAGCCAACTAGAAATTCTCTTTAGAGAATTTCCCAAACAAGATAAAGGGTGTCTTCAGCAAACATCATATACCTAATGAAGTAGCTTCAGGTCCTAGCATAATAAGGCAATAGAAATAAGCAAAAGGTACAGCAATTACAATGAAATTTTAACAGAGGTCTTTATCAATGACATGATTGCGCATATAGAAAAATCCAGGCCAAGCACGGTAGCTCACGCCTGTAATCCCAGCACTTTGGGAGGCCAAGGCAGGAGGATCACGAGGTCAGGAGACCAAGACCATTCTCGCTAACATGATGAAACCCCGTCTCTACTAAAAATACAAAAAATTAGCCGGGCATGGTGGTGGGCGCCTGTAGTCCCAGCTACTTGGGAGGCTGAGGCAGGAGAATGGTGTGAACCTGGGAGGCGGAGCTTGCAGTGAGCAGAGATCACGCCACTGCACTCCAACCTGGGCGACAGAGCGAGACTCTGTCTCAAAAACAAAAAAAAAAAAGAAAAATCCAAAAGTATATACAGACACATTTGAAGCCTTAATAAAATATTTGCAAGACAGCCAGAGATTAATCAAATTACAAAATCAGTTGTCTTTCCACATCACAGTAATAAAAAATGGAATTTTATAAAAGATGCCATTGACAAAAGCTTCAAAAATTATGATATAATTTATCAATATCAAAAATTATGATATAATTTTTGAATATATAGATTCTATCTAACTATTAGAGATGTATCTAACAAAAATATGTATATGTCACCTCTATGGAGGAAATTATAAATCTGTATTCAAGGACATTAAAGATGTAAATAGGCTGGGTGCAGTGGCTCATGCCTGTAATGCCAACACTTTGGGAGGCCGAGGCGTGTGGATCACCTGAGGTCAGGAGTTCGAGACCAGCCTGGCCAACCTCGTGAAACCCCGTCTCTACTAAAAATATAAAAATTAGCTGGGTGTGGTGGCAGGCACCTGTAGTCCCAGCTACTCGGTAGGCCAAGGCAGGAGAATCACTTGAACCTGAGAGATGGAGGTTGCCTTGAGTCGAGATTACACTGTTGCACTCCAGCCTGGGCGACAGAGCGAGACTCCGTCTCAAAAAATAATAATAATAAATAATAAATAAATAAATAAAGATGTAAATAAACTGAAAAAGAGGCCATGTTGATGAGTTTGAGAACAATATTGTATAAATGTCAATTTTACCCAACAATCTACAGCATCAAAGGAATATGTCATACAATCTCCCGGGTGATTTTTGTGCAATTTGATAACTCTATTGTAAAATTTATACTGAAGTAGAAATGTTCAAGTATGGTCAAGGCAACCATGAAGAACAATGAATGGCTCTGCAAGATAAAAAGATGTATCATAACATTACAGAAAATATGACCGTTTCAGACGGAGCACAGTGGCTCACATCTGTAATCCCCACACTTTAGGAGGCCGAGGCAGATGGATCACTTAAGGTCAGGAGTTTGAGAGCAGCCTAACCAACATGGTGAAACCCTGTCTCTACTAAAAAATAACAAAAATTAGCTGGGCATAGTGGCATGTGCCTGTAATCTCAGCTGCTCAAGAGGCTGAGGCACAAGAATTGCTTGAACCCAGGAGGTGGAAGTTGCAGTTAGCTGAGATTGTGCCACTGCATTCCACCCAGGGTGACAGAGTGAGACTGTCTTAAATTTTTAAAAATGTGAGAAAATAGGCCCATTTCAATGGTTCACACCTGTAATACCAGCACTATGGGAGACCGAGGCAGGAAGATTACTTCAGCCCAGGAATTCAAGACCAGTCTGGGCAACATGGTGACACCCCATCTGTACAAAAAACACAAAAAATAGCTTTGCATGGGTGGCTCATGCCTGTAGTCTCAGCTACTTGGGAGGCTGAGGTGGGAGGATCACTTGAGCCCAGGAGGCGGAGGGTGCAGTGAGCCAAGATTGCACCACTGCCCTCCATCCAAGGTGACAGAGTGACAGAGTGAGACCTTGTCTGAAAAAAAAAAATGACAATTATGTATTGACCAAGTGGAACAAAATTGAGTACCTGGAAATAGACCTCAACCACAGGAAACATCAAGTGTGATAGAGGAAGTGGCAAATGATAAATTTTTCTTTTTATTTATTTTGGGTTTTTATTTATTTAATTTTTTTTGAGACAGTGTCTCTGTCACCTAGGATGGAGTACAATGGTGTGATCAGGGCTCACCACAGTATCTATTTCTCTGGGCTCAGGCAATCCTCTCATCTCAGCCTCCCAAATAGCTGGGACTACAGGAATGCACCATTATGCTTGGCTAATTTTTTAATTTTTTGTAGAGACAGGGTCTCACTACGTTGCCCAGGCTGGTCTCAAACCTCTGGGCTCAAGCGGTCCTCCACCTCAACCTCCCAAAGTGTTGGGATTACAGGCATGAGCCACTGGGCCCGGCCAACTTTTCAAAAAATATCTGTGGGCAAAACTTAATGCAATCAAGTTTGCAGTAAGTTTGCAATGAAATTTGACTCCCAGCTTATGCATAAAAGTCAAGTACAGGTAGCTTGAAGGGCTAAATATGACAAAGAAAACAATAGAGCTGTTAGAAAATAATACAGCAGGAAATTACCATGAATTTGAGGTAGGAAAGGATTTCTGAGCAAAACATAAATAACACTATTTTTTTTATTTATTTGCTTATGTTTATTATTTATTTATTATTTTTGAGACAGAGTCTTGCTCTGTCACCCAGGCTGGAGTGCAGTGGCGTGATTTTGGCTCACTGCAACCTCCGCCTCCCAGGTTCAAGTGATTCTCCTGCCTCAGCCTCTGGAGTAGCTGGGACTACAAGCACGCCCCACCACGCCCAGCTAGTTTTTGAATTTTTAGTAGAGATGGGGTTTTACCATGTTGGTCAGGATGGTCTCAATCTCCTGACCTTGTGATCCACCCACCTTGGCCTCCCAAAGTGCTGGGATTACAGGTGTGAGCCACCATGCCCAGCCAATAACACTATTTATAAAGAGAAAGATTGAAAACTTGACCCCTGGCCCAGACACTGAGCTCTACCTCTCTGAGGTCTTGCCTCCACAGGACCTGCACATCCAAAGGTCTTGTCTCCCCAGGACCCTGACATCCTACTCCAGCTCCCATAAGCCATGCTAAGGAGGCTGGTTCTCTCCATGTTTCTCTGGTTTCCAAAGGGGAAAACTGAAGGGCACCTGCAGAGCACCTGAAGCCCAGAAGTAAAGGTGACCACTGAGACAAGGAGTGAGGTAGCAGTCATCGGTCTCAGGTCCCTGAAAGGAGAAGGCAGCACCTTTTTGAGAGAAGGTAATGGGTGTTTCCTCTCCAGTTGGCTCCAGGGTCCCTTCTGAGTGATGAGTAACTCCATGTGTGGTCCCACCCTGGTCTCCACCTCTTGTTGCTCACTCTTGGAGAATTTGTACCCCTGTCACTCTCACAGTGACTCCTTAGGTAAAAGGTTTATGTTATACCACATCCTCTTAAGATATATCTCCCACTAACTCCCATCTGGAATCCCCCAGTACTCAGAGAAGAGTTATTGTCCTGGGACAATAGGAGGTGACATTGATCTTGGGAATTATATTTTTTATTTTCACCCTCTCCTTTGTGATCACTAGAGCACAGTTACCACATGCCTGGCTGCAGTGAGTTTTAGGATTCCAGGATCCCAGGTGTAGGAGAATGTATAAAACATTAGGTCACTTGTTTCCTTGGGTGAGAGACAGAGATACCTGCAGTGCCAGCCCCAAACCCCACCTGGTCCTCTCAAGCATTTGTCCCACTCAACACTACAGGCATCTCTCAAGCTGGAGATCCCAGATCTTGCCCCAGGACAGCTTCATCCCCCCATCCCCCATCCCCCATCCTCTGTGCTGCCTATTAAGTGCAAGAAACAGATGGGGTGAGAGAAGAGGAAATTGCAACCAGAAGCCACAAGATATAGACAGAAGGGCAGAAAAGGAAATTTCCCCACAGCCTCTACCAGGAAAGCTGGGCCCCAAGGGCAAGAAAGAGGCCAGGCTGGCCCACCTCAGGGACACAATGCCCATCCTAATAAAAGTAAAGTAACACAAAATACAGAATTGGGTGAAAGAAGGAAAAAAAGAATTGGGGTAAAGAAATAACCATTTATTCAAGAAGGGCTACAGAGTTTGCCTTAAGAGAGAAGTGTGTATATTTTATCACTACTTTGTTTTCAAATCAAACTGGTGATAATTTTTTTTTGAGGTGAATTTCAGACGACAAAATTACTAGTGGTAATTTTGGATGTATAAACTTTTGAAGGATGAGGTGAAGAGGAAGCTAAAATGATGCTGGATAAAAAAGGAACATGAACATTAAGGCTACCCCTTGTGGAGGATAGAGAAAGCATTTTTAAAAGTTCTGGATTCAGTGGCAATGAAATGAGGATTTGGGGGATGACCTCTTGGACTCAACAACGTGGTGATAGGACACAAAATCCAGTGAAAGACTTTCTGTGGTAGGGATGAATGATGAATTTTTGCAACATGATGTCTAGCATCCAATTTAACCTACTTATCCTGAAGGGCCATTCCTTTCTGCTGCTCTCAAACCTTGAATGAGAGTGCTACCCAAAATATACTTGTACAAAGTGCTGGGAAAGGCAGGAAAGAAGTCTTCATTCTCATGTTTGGGGAAGGGATACCAGCTTGCATATGTCAACCACCCATCACCCCCAGGAACTCTCCCACATATTGTGGTAAGTTGGCAGCTTTAGGTTCTCTGTGATTATTAAGCATGGGAGATCCAGTTAGTTTCTGGGGATCTTAAAATCTGAACAGGATGCAAGATTTAGGAACTACTGCTTCATACCATCAAAACTTAAATCTGCTCTTAAACTCTTGGAAGATATCAGCCTGGTGCAGTACAATTTTAACAAATTCAAAGCAGGAGAGGAGGAGCTGAGAACAAAGTTACAACCTGTGTCTGAGTTGACGGTATGATAAAGTGAGGCAGGAATTATGTGGAGGCAATTATGAAGGACTCCAACTAAGAGAGGTGTGGACTGAGAGAACACTGTGGTAGCTATGAAGTCTTTACTTTAATTGGGCATCCATTGAATAGATATATTTAGCTTGTATTTCTATTATATTTGACTGAAAGTGTTTACAAAAAAAGTTTTATTTTGGTAAAATAATGCATAACACAAATTTTAACATTTTAACCATTTTTAAGTGTGTGGTTCAGTGGCATTGAATATATTCATCTTGTACAACTATCACAACCATCCATCTCCAGAACTTTTTCATCTTTCCAAACTGAATCTGTGTACTCATTAAACACTGACTCTCCATTTCCGTCTCACCCCAGCCCCTGGCAAGCGTCATTCTACTTTCTGTATCTATGCATTTGACTAGGTATCTCATATAAGTAGACTCATATGACATTTGTCCTTTTCTGTCTGGTTTATTTCACCTAGCATAATGTCTTCAAAATAATCCACGTTAAAGCATTTGTTAGAACTTCATTCCATTTTAAAGCTGAATAAGATTTTATTGGATGCATGCTACATTTTGTTTATTCATTTATCCATTGATAGACATTTATGTTGCTTCCATGTTTTGGCTATTGTAAATAATGCTGCTGTGAACATTGGTGTACAAATGTCAGACTCCCTGCTTTCAGTTCTTCTAGGTATCTACTCAGAAGTGGAATTGCTGAATTACATAGTAATTATATGCTTTGTTTTTTGAGGAATTTTCATACCATCTTGCATAGTGACTGCACCATTTTACATCCCACCAGCAATTCACAAGGGTTTCAGTTTCTCCAAATCTTCACCAATATTTGTTATTATCTGTTTTTTTTTTTTTGTTTTTCAATAGTGGTCATTCTAACGTGTATGAAGTGGTATCTCATAGTGGTTTTGATTTGCATTCCTGTAATTATTACTGTTTACAAAATTGTATAAGTATTTATGTGTTGGAAATTACAAATTAGTTTACAATATTTCGATATTTAGAAGTATTAAAATAATATGAACTTGCTCAACTTACCTTTCAAAATGGAAAGATCTAGTACTCCCCTTATGACAGTGATTAACTGGGGATGAACAGGAACTGCCTCTTTTACTTTGCCACACTTTCTATTATGTACTGTGGTGGTCCAAGCTATCTCTTCCAACAAAAATTACCCAAACAATAAAGAGGGGAAAAACATAGGATGGAAAAGATAAATTGTTTTAGTCCATTTGGGCTGCTATAGCAAAATACCTTAGGCTGGGTGATTTATAAACAACAGAAATTTATTTCTCATAGTTCTGGAGGTTGGGAAGTCCAAGATCAAGGTGCCAGTGGATTCAGTGTCTGGAGAGAATTATCTGCTTCCCAGATAGTATCTTTTTGTGGTATCCTCACATGGCAGAAGAGGAAAACACACTTCCTTCTATTTCTTTTATGAGAACACTAATCCCATTCATGAAGGATGGCACCATTATGGGTTAATCACCTCCAAAAAGGCCCCAACCTTCTAATACCATCACCTTGAGGTTTAAGATTTCAACATATAAATTTGGGGAAGACACACATTTCTATTATAGCATAAATAAAGTATATCAAGAGTTAAAGCATATAGAAAAGAAGCAAATATTGCACTCTCTTTGCTACATGCACTTAGGGAAATTAAAAGAAAAATACCTGAAGTTTATAAAAGTTAAATTCATGAAAAAGAATAAAGAAATTATAAAAGCAGCAAGACATAAACAGACATTGCCTTAAGTGGAACCGCAATAAGAAACTGATGACTGAATTGTCATGAGAAACTCACCTGCCCTCCAAAGTGGAATGACATCTCCAAAAGGTTAAAAGAAAAATGCAAAGCTAGAATTCTACATTTTGGAAAATTATCCTTCAAAACAAAAGAGAAGGAGTCGTGCTTTTATTATGAAGGAGTAAGCTCCTAGCAGAGTGAACTCACCACAACAAAACGAAACAAACAAACAAAAATCCTTACAAGTTATAAGCTTTGAATGGGGGAAAAAAAGCTACTTGGGAAATGGGATAAAAGAAAATAGATTCTGGGCAGGAGTCAATATTTGGGGAAAGGGACCAACAAGGAATAAGTAGCTTTATTCCAATGGTAGGTCAGAGCTACAGTGCAGAAAGGGGCTGCTAAAATTCTGATACAACTCCTTCCATCTTTCTGGACTGAGAAACAAGGGATGAAGCCCAGGGCAACTAGGAACACTGAAACAACAGGTGACAATTCTGGAAAGGAGAGAGCTGGGGAAAAGGAACTCCAGCTTCTGAGTATAAATGCTTTCCATGTCTCTGACGACCTCAGAACCATGTATGTGTAGGGCATACCACAAGCACTGCAGGTAAAGATGACAGAATTGCTATGAGACTTGAGCTGTCACCCATCACAGGCAAGGAATAGTCTGCAATTTTACTTGAACCAAATTATTTGCCTGCTTTAAAAAATACTCTTTAAAGTAATATAACTTGTTGCAGAGTCTCCACAATGTAACCTTAAGAACATTTAGGATCCAATCCATAGCGACTCAACATATGAAAACACAGGAAAATAGGACCTACCTGAAGGTAACAACACACAGAAAAGGGGAAAAGTGAAAGGCAATATACAGAGGCCAATGCTGAGATGACCAAGGTGATGGAAAAAACAGACCAGGACTTTAAAGCAGCTACTATAACTATGCTCAAGGAGATAAAGGAAAACATAGTCATAATGAATAAAGATATAGGAAATCTGACCAGTGATATAGAACATATTTATTTTAAAAGAGCAAATGAAAATTTTGAAACTGAAAACTGTGATACAGTATCTAAAATTTTAAAGGAAACAGATAACTGAAGAAAGACCCAGTGAATGTGAAGATAGATCAATGAAAGTTATTCAACCTGAAAAAAAACAGAGAAAAAATATTGAAAATAATAGGGAACAGAGACTCAGGGACCTGTGAGACAATATAAATAAGTCTAACTATTTGTAATTGGAGTCCTGAAGGAAGAGGAAAGACAGAATGGAACAGACAAAAATATTTGAATAAAATGACCAAAACATCCTAAATTTGGTAGAGACATGAAAGAAACCAAAGATTTAAAGCAATCCTTCATAAAAATAATATCCAGCCCCAACAAAATGGATGAAGAAGTACTCAGTTTCATTAGTAAGCGGGCAAACTTAAGTTCAAACCACTAGCAAAATACTATTACATACTCTGCAAATTGGAAAACTTTTAGATATCTGAAGATGTCAAGTGCTGGTAAAGAGTGGAACACTGAAAGACATAAATTGTTCCCATCACCATCTAATAAATTGAAGATATTCATGTGCAGTGAGGCTGCTGCTCATCAGACCTGATGTCTGATCCCCTTGGCATGTAGGCTGTCTGTGGGAGAGGAAGGAACTGGTTCTGGGTTAAGGGTAATTCCTGTGCAACACTAGAGGTCCCCAGCTTCTCTTCATTCTGGAGCCAGATTCATAGACAGAATCTCAGAGCAAAGAAGATATTTATTGTCTGAGTCCTGGGTGAGGGGATTGGAGGCCCAGGATGTATGTGGGGGCAGGACAAGCTGTGGAATGGGGTGGTAAAGAAATCTGAGCCTGAGGGCATTTGGGGTGATGAGCGAGTGAGGCTGGGAAATCCTCTTGGTAACATCCCTAGTTGACTCCCTGTGTCCTGAGGAAGACAGGAGCTTATCCTGGCCTCCAAGCTCTTCTCATCTTGGAGAGTCTCAGCATCTGTAGTGAACACAGAGCTGTGGTTAAGGTTGAGACCAGGGTTGTAGGGGAGGGTCTGGACTCCCCAGGAATGAAAGAGCTATGCCAACTGATGTAGAACAAGGGAAGGCTATAGATTAGAAGAAAGATGATTCCCATGAGAGATTTCTCACCCCAGCAAAGTTAGTACTCAAGGTCAGGAGCCCTCCTGCTGCTCCTTAGAGACAGAGTAAAGATGTGGAAGTGGGGGAGGGACAGGGAGGAGTTGGTGCCAAGATCAAATCCCCACCCACACTACTCAAAGCCCACCCAGGACCCAGGTGATCTGCAACCAGCTCCTAACATTTACCCTGCCCTGATTGGGGGATGAGGGAGTGATGTGCTTCCAGCTGCAGGGAGCTCCAGGATGTTCTGGTCTAAATGAACTTAACCAGATCCTTCCGGCCTTTTCCTGCTGCCCTGACCTAAGCTGAAAACCGAGGACTCTGCCGCTTAGTGACACGTCCATTCCCCAGCCAACATGTTTTGCCTCTCCCAGGGCATGGAGGTCCTGTGATGACAGTGACTCACAGGCCATGCTCAACAGTGTGGTTCTCTGTGTGGTTGCCCCAGCTCCAGGAAATGGCACCTGAACAGTTAGGCTGTTTCTGATCTCCTGGAGAACCAAGGTGAAGGTGAGAATCAAAGTACAGGGCATCTCAGGTCCCCAGGTGGAGAGGATAGGTGATATTCAAGAAAAATTGAGGGTCATGTTCTCACCACGGTTTCTGGCTGGCTACTCTCCATAGCATGAATAGCAGGGGGTCCTCTTGAAGCTGGGCTTTGATGCCTCCTCCAGTCCCCATCTTCTTGCTCTCTCCTTGAGAAGACTTGTACCTGTCAGTCTCACAGCAAGTCTCTTAGGTCCCAGGGTACATCTCACATGAGAACTCCAAGTACCTCTCCATTCCACCTACTTCAACAACCTGAGAGATTCTAGTCCTCAGGGAAATGTTGATTTGAGGGTGTCAAAGAAGTTAGAATCAACTTGGACTCTATTTTGTACATTTGGATCTAGAGTCATTTATAACCACTAGAAAAAAAAGATTGAATTAGTTGCTCACATTTATTCGAGGTTTGTCCCAGACCATTAGCTTAATTGCAGTCATTCTCAGAATTCCAGGTGTAGGAGATGGCATACAGCATGAGGTCACACAGACCCTCCTATTCCATGAAAGAATCTACACCTCTTCTATAGGAAAGACAGAGACCACCAGCAGCTCCAACTCAATCTCCACTTGTATTCCTCACCCCCGTTCTGTGCCCCCCATTCCACTCAATAGTAAGAACTTATTGTCAAATGATAGTAAGAAAATATTAAAATCAATCAGATATATGAAATGTACAACTGGTTACTTTCAATGAAGTGACAATAATGATGAAGATGATATAACAAAAGAAACTATAAATCAGAAGACAATGGAGTGATATCTTTAAAGTAGCATCCAGATTTCCATACCAGACTAAGAATTCTATAAAAATTAAATTAAAATAGTATTTCATGTTAAAAAAACAAACAGAGTTGAGCTCCAGTAGACTTGCAGTATAAACAAAAGTAAGTTCTTCAGTCTAAAAAGAAATAATTTTTGATAGAAGTCTTGAATTTCATGAGTGAATCATGACCATGTAGGTAATTTTTAACAATCATCATTGTTTAAATCAAACTATAATATTCTATGAAGTTGATAACATTTATAGATGTAAAATATAGGATAATAAAAAACGGTGGGAGAAATGGTATATGTATCTGAAGATATAGTTGTTTGTATTATTCAAGAGATAAAAATACTGATGTATGAAAGATTGCAATATGTCAAGGATGCATATTTTAGTAACTAGGCAACTATAAAAGAAAGTAATAAAAGACTAATAAAAATTAAGAGGAGAAGACCAGGCATGGTGGCTCATGCCTGTAATCCCAATACTTTGGGAGGCCGAGACGGGCAGATCACGAGGTCAGGAGTTCGAGACCAGCCTGACCAACATGGTGAAACTCCGTCTCTACTAAAAAATACAAAAATTAGCTGGGTGTGGTGGCGCTCACCTGTAATCCCAGCTACTCAGGAGGCTGAGGCAGGAGAATCACTTGAACCTGGGAGGCGGATGTTGCAGTGAGCCAAGATCGCACCACTGCAATCCAGCCTGGTGACAGAGCATGACTTTATCTTAAAAAAAAATAAAATAAAATAAAATAAAATAGTGTGAATTTTATGGTATGTGGATTATATCTCAATAGAGCTGTTAAAAAAAAAAAACCACAGTCAATATGGCCAGTTACAGTGGCTCATGCCTGTCATCCCCAGCACTTTGGGATACTAAGGTGGGAGGCTCACTTGAGCCCAAGAATTCAAGGTTACCGTGAGCTGTGATTGCACCACTGCACGCCAACCTGAGCTACAGAGCAAAACCTTGTCTCAGAAACAAAAAAATCACAGTAAATAAATTGAAACAGAATACTAAAATATGTTTGAATAATCCCAAAACAGGGCAGGAAAATGGTAAAATAAAATAAAATAAAATAAATAATAAAAAAAGAAAAATAGTAGTAATAAAATGGTAGACCTAAATTCAAGCATATCAATAATAACATTAAATGCAAATACTCTAAAAAAATTAGAGATTGTCAGAATGAATTAAAATTAAAAGTGTGACCCATATATATGCTTTCTAAAAAGCTCACCTCAAATATAATGAGGTGAGGCTAGGACTTAAAGGATGTGAAAATGCATACTATGCAACTACTAGTCAAAAGAAAACTGGAATGGCTATGTTAATAGCAGATGAAGTACACTTAAGAGCAAAGAAAATTACCAGGAACAAAAAGTGATGTTACATAATGTAAAACAGTTGATTCAGCCAACCGCAGTGGCTCACGCCTGTAATCCCAGCACTTTGGGAGGCCGAGGCGGGTGGATCACCTGAAGTCAGGAGTTCAGGACCAGCTTGACTAACATGGTGAAACCCCGTCTCTACTAAATACAAAAAAAACTAGCCAGGCATGGTGGTGCATGCCTGTAATCCGAGCTACTTGGGAGGCTGAGGCAGGAGAATCACTTGTACCTGGGAGGTGGAGGTTGCAGTGAGCCAAGATCGCGCCATTGCCCTCCAGCCTGGGCAAAAAGAGCGAAACTCCATCTCAAAAAAAAATTTTTTTTTAAGTTGATTCTTTAAGAAGACATGAGAATTCTTAATAGGTATGCACCTAATGACGGAGTTTAAAAATACATGAGGCAAAAACTGATGAAACTGAGAGGAGAAACTGACAAATCCAACATTATGATCAGAGACTTCAACATTCCTCTCTCAGTAATAGACTGAGTTAGTAGACAAAAAAGTTACCAGATATAAAAGTGAACACCATCGAACAACTATGTCTAATTGCCATTTAATATTCGTCCCATAACAGGGCAATACACATTCTTTCTAAGCACACATGCAGCATTCACCAAGACAGACCAGTGTCATAAAGTAAACTTAACCAATATAAAAGACTCTCACTGTTGGTGAAAGTGAAAATTAGTTCAGCCATTGTGGAAGACAGTGTGGCGATTCCTCAAAGACCTAAACACAGAAATACCATTTGACTCAGCAATCCCATTCCTGGGTATATACCCAAAGGAATATAAATCATTCTATTACAGACACATGCATGCATACGTTCATTGCAGCGCTATTCACAATAGCAACGACATGGAATCAACCTAAATGCCTATCAGTGGTAGACTGGATAGAGAAAATGTGGTACATACACACCATGGAATACTAAGCAGCCATAAAAAATAATGAGATTATGTCCTTTGCAGGGACATGGGTGGAGCTGGAGACCATTATCCTCAGCAAACTAACACAAGAAGAGAAAACCAAATACCACAGGTTCTCACTTATAAGTGGGAGCTAAATGATGAGAACACATGGATACATAGAGGTGAGCAACACACACTGGGGCCTTTCAAAGGGTGGAAGGCGGGAGGAGGGAGAGGATGAGGAAAATAACTAATGGGTACTAGGCTTAATATCTGGGTGATGCAATAATCTGTACAACAAACTCCCATGACACTTTACCTATGTAACAAACCTGCACTTGTACCCCCTGAGCTTAAAAGTTAAAAAAAAATCATATCAAGTATGTGTACTTATTAAAATGTAACTAAAAAAGAAAGTAGTAACAATTTGTTTAAAAATAAAAAACCAGTAAAATCTGCAATCACTTAGAAATTAAACAACACACTTCTAAGCAATCCATGAATTAAAAGGAAATCTCAGGGGAAAGAAGGAAATATTTTGAACTAATATAAAAATACAACATAACAAAATTTTTGTGGTGCAGCAAAAGTGGTGATTAAAGGGAAAATGCAGAACCAGTGGATACAGAAGGCTGACTGTACGATATTAAAAGCCAAAAAAACCCACTAAAACCAAGAATGAGCTATTGATACGTGTAACAACATGGATAAACTGGGAAAACCACACTGAAAAAATGAAAGCAGACCCTAAAGCAAATATGTTTGGTTCCAGTTATACGATGCACAGAACCTGACAATACAGGTATTGCCTTCTGTATATGGACAAAAGGAGAATCACTTGAATCTGGGAGGCAGAAGTTGCAGTGAGCTGAGATTTTGCCATTGCACTCCAGCCTGGGCAACAAGACAGAAACTCTGTCTCAAAAAAAAAAAAAAAACATAATTTTTGTCTACAAACTCTCACGGAGGTATTAAAGAGTAAAATCAATTATGTTGTATTGTTTCATAAAAGTTTTACTTATTTTATAATAATTGTATTGGATAATAATCACAATGAGGTAGAGTTTTAACAGGAAAACAAATGCTGCCTGTCTGTGCCTATATGGATAGGGAAGCTGAGGAGACCAGAAATTCAAGTGTTAAGAAGGTAACTTTTGGTGGCCTGGCAAGGTGGCTTATACCTGTAATCCCAGCACTTTGGGAGGCCAGTGCAGTGGATTGCTTGAGGTCAGGAGTTCGAGACCTGGCCAACATGGTAAAACCCCATCTCTACTAAAATACAAAAAAAAAAAAAATTAGCTGGGTGTGATGGCAGGCACCTGTAATCCCAGCTACTAGGGAGGCTGAGGCAGGAGAATTGCTTGAACCCCAGAAGTGGAGGTTGCAGTGAACAGAGATTGTGCCACTGAACTCCAGCCTGGGCAACAGAGCGAGACTCTGTCTCAAAAAAAAAAAAAAAAAAAGGTAACTTTTGGGTAATGGGTAATGGGGGTATAAGACCAAAAGTACATTCCCTTCACAGGGCTGGAGATGGAGGATGGAGAGGGAAGAGAAGGGGGGTGGGGAGGGGATGGGGTGCAGATGGGGATGCAGGTATGGTGGGGCAAGACTCACAAGCAGAGGGGGATAAGTAGAAGGGGCATGCGGCAGGAAGGAAAAGAGGGGTAGTCAGTGGGATGTGAGCTTCCAGAAAGAAGCTGACAGTGATGTCCTGCATCTGTCCCGCAGGGCTGTGTGTCCACACCTCAGTTCTGTCTTGAGCAGGAGGGGCTCAGCCAGGCCTCTCAGCCCTGCTCCGCTGGGGGCCTCCACACCTGCAGAGCCAACATGGGCCTCAGATCAGCACCAGCCACTTCAGTTCTGGTTCCAGGTGGGGCTGAGCTGTCCTGCCCCAGGACAGCTCAGCCCCACCTGGAACTCAGGAGCTTCCTGGAGACAGGCAGGCCTGCTCACCTGGTATAGTAGATCCAAGTGAGGCCGTAGGTGAGGAGGAAGCCAGCCCCCATGAGAGCCCCCCTGATCAGAGTGAGGACAAGGGGCCAGGAGCCCTGCTGTTTCTCAGTTACACATATGCAGGAAGAGGAGCTTCCTGGGGGAAAGGAGAAGAAGGTAAGGTGCTGTTACCAGGCCTCAGTCCCTCCCTCCAACCTGAATACCTCACCGGGCTGTCTACCCTCAGCACCTGTCCTGCAACTCACTCTGCACAGAAAGGATGAAGGACAGGTGCTGGGAGCCCAGTGGGTGCTGAACCTGGCAGGTGAATTCCCCTCCCTCTGTAGCTCCTATGTTGGGCAGCTCCAGGATCCCAGACACTGAGGTCTGGGAAGGATTGAGGGCTTTTCCCTCCCGGAACCAGCTCAGTGAGGCAGGGGGATTGCTGTCAACTGTGCAGGCGAGGAACAGGGACTGGCCCTCCAGGATGGGCACCAACATGCCATTGCTCAGGATCCGCAGGGCTGGGATAGAGAAGCACAGCCAGGTGAGTGGAGCTGGGAGGCCCAAATCTCCCTCACTCCTCCCACTGAGCTGCAAGAAGAAAGACAAGACTGTGTGGTGAGTGCTGAGAATGGACTAGTCATGGGTGAAGGGGTGAGGACTTGGTGATCAGGTCAGGCTACAGGAAAGAAGGTGGCTGAGCTGAGAAAAGACGGATGAGGAGGAGTTCTCACATTAAGGAGAAGTGGATGGGCAGCTTAGGTGCAGATGTGGCAAGAACTGAGACAGGCAGAAGAGGAAAGAGGCATCTATATCTGCAACCTGGCAGGGAGGACCCAGAGTTCCCAAGACACGATAATGGAGGTAGAAGAAGCAGGCTCAGATCTTTTGGAGCATTGGGTGCCAGATTGAGGGCCTTGGGCTTTATCCTGGAAAGCAGTAGGGGGCTATAAGCAAGGGAAACAGAGTTAGCACTGGATCTAGAAAGATCCTGCTGGAGCCAAGTAGGTCCCCGACTGGAGGGAAGTGGGATGGGACGCAGGGAGGCTGGGAGGAGGCTGGGGCAATGGGCCAGGGTTGAGCACGATACTTGAGCTGGGCCTGGAACCAAGGGGATGAGGAGGGAAGTGATGATTGGTGAAGTAAAGGTGTTAAGACTTGTGGACTCACGGAGAAGCTGATGAGACAGGGTGCTGTCTAGAGCGATGTCCAGAACAGCCCTGGGATCAACAGGGAAGGAGGAGCTGAGAAGCATCTGCGGGAGGCAGCTAAATGTGCAGATCTGTGTCTCAGAGAAAGGGCTGGATATAAAGTTGTGGGAGGCATCAGGACAGGGTCAAGGAGAGATCAGATCACTCAGGAATGTGGAGGGCAAGAACAGGGTTCTGGGACAGAGCTATGGGAGGTGGGAAAGTCGAAGGCTCCCAAAAAGGACGATCAGATAGAGATGAAGCAGGGCGTGCATCAGAGGACATGGGGGCAGGCAGAAATTCAAGAAAAGGGAACAGCGTGTCCTGAGTACTCAAACTCACAGAGACAGAAAAGTAGAATGGTGACTGCCTGGTGGCAGGAGGGGGAAGTGGAAAGTCGCTGTTCAGTGGGTACAAAGTTTCAGTTTTGCAAGATAAAAGGAGCTCTGCAGTTTGGTTTTGCAACAATGTGAACACACTTAACACTGTTGAATTCTATTCTTTAAAATGGCTAAGATGACAAATTTTGTGCTATGTGTATTTTCTCACAATGAAAAAATAAATCTGAAAAAGAGAGCAGAGAAAAGGGAGAAGCCAAAAGAAATACTAGGTCTGTTCGTGCAAGATCTTAGTGACTGGGATTGGGGGATTGCGGGCAGGAGGGACCCAGACCCAGGGGCTGAGGGGTGAGGGAGGGTCTCCTCTCCCAGTGCTGAACCCTGAGCTAATAGAAGTCTCCCATCACAGCCCCAGAGGGAAGAGGGTCTTTCCTACCTGTGCCTGTGCCATTTCTGAAGAAGATGCTGATGGCGAGGTTCTGTGGAGCATCTGGGATAGAAAGATACAGCCCCAGCTTCAGAGGTGACAAGAGGGATGGGCATGGGCCCAAGAGGGACCCAAGGAGGGGTCACAGAAACCCACCAGGTGGGGACGGCTGTCCTTCCTGCCCACACACGAGTTTTCCCTGGTTATCATAATCTTTCTCTCTCCTCTTCTACACACACACCACACACACACACACCCCTTACTCCCACTGCCCTTGGGGACTCATCTGGGTCCCCAGCACCACTCACAGGAGACATTGAGCTGGACAGTTCTCTCCGTGGTCACCTGAGCTCCTTGGCGTTTCACCTGACAGGTGAGGTTGGTGCCGTGGTCCTCGGGCCTCGGGGTGAGGGTGACCTCCGAGGAGCGGGTGGTCTCTGGGTCCAGGGTGCTGAGGGCATTCCCCGTCCAGGAGAATGTGAGAGGTCGTCCCGCTTCACAGGATCCTGGAAGGCTGCAGCTCAGCCTTGTGGGGCGGCCGGACTCCAGAGGCTCCAGAAAGTGGATATCGGGTTTCTCTATCAGGGCTGAGGAGGAGACAGGGAGATACCTGGGCCCCAGGGCCTTGAGGACGTACGGTGTGACCCCGAGAGTGGCCAGGCCTCAGGCCCCGACCTGCCCCAAGTCTTACACCTCCTCCAGCCGCCCCTGCCCAAGCCCTGTCCCTGTTCTCATACGGGGGTCTCCACGTCCCGGGGTCCTCTCCTAGGGCCTCTGCCATACCTGTCACCTCCAAGTTCAGCTTATTCTGTTGGTAGCTGTGTCTTACATCATTTCCTCTCTCCATGTAGAAGAAATAGCTTCCCGTGTCCCGCATTCTGGCATCTCCAATGCTCAGTGAGCAGTTCTTCTTCCAGACGTCCCCAAGGAGGCGGAATCGGCCCCGTGTCTCTGGCTTCACTCCTCTGCCTGGGTCGTTTGTGGCCACAGCCTGACTGTAGTATTGGCTCTCCCCGTCCCGGAACCAGTAGACGTAGAGTGGGGGAGAGGAATACCAGGAACTCCAGGGGTAAGAGAAGGAGCAGGGCACAAAGACGCACAGGCCCTCCTGCACCGTCACCGACTTCTGCACTTGCAGCTCGTACCCTGGCTCCTCCTGCGGGGACCCTAGTGGGGCACAGAGGCTCAGCTGCAGCTCCAGCGCCCCCTTCTCACCCCCGTGCCTGTCCCTCCTCCCTCAGCTCACTCACCCCCCCACAGCAGGGGCAGCAGCAGCAGGGGCAGCATGTCTCCATCCGCCAGGGCCCCAGCCCGGTCCCAGGTCCCGCTGTCAGGGAAGGAAATGCTCCAAATGTCCAAATGTGGGGTGGGGCTGAGGAAGCCCCGACAGGAAGCCGGAGGGTGAGTGAGAGCTGCGGCCGCGCACAGAAGGGGAACTTGGGCATCACGTGTGCTGTCGGGGTGAGGCGGCAGCTGGGAAGCCATCTTGCTCCCACCCCCACTGGACGCCGCAGGTGAAGATACTGAGGCCCCCAGAGGGGCTTGTCCAGACTTGTGAGTCTAGACTCCTGAGGTCCCCAGGTCCCATAGCTGCAGCACTTTCCTTATGCACCTTTGTCTACACAGGAAGGAGAACAGCACCTGGCCGTCTCCCTGGGAGTCAGGGCCTCTGGCCCCTCAGCGAAATGGGAGAACGAATTCGTTATGACATGATAGGAGCTGTGGTGAGGGAAGCACAGGGTGGGGGTTTCAGGTGGGGAAGACTTTCCTCTTTCCAGACGGAAGGCAAGTTCTCAGGGACAAACACATCAGGTGGACATGACCGGGTCCTTAGCAGTCAAGAGAGATGTGGTCCCCACCACCCCTTGGATTTGGGTCCCTCATCTCATCATTGTCCTTGTTCCAGACAGCGTCAGACTCCAGCCCTGGTGTTGACAGCCAGGTGAGGCTTGAGAGCCAGGCATTTGAAATGTGGAAGTTGAGGACGTGGAATACCAAGTGTGAACCCAGACCCCTCACCTACCGGCTGTTGAACTTTACAGAAGTTACCTACCCTCTCTGTGCCTCAGTTTGCTCGGCTGAAAAATACAGACAATAATAGAATTGCTGTGTGGGGATTCAGTGAGGTCTCATGTGTAAAGTGCTTAGGACAGTGTCTGGCCCTGAGAATTCACTCTTTCAACTGATGCTTCATGAGCACCAGGCCCCCTGTTTTAGAAGCTAGAGATACAGCAAAGGATAAACTCTTAGGATGAGAAGGTAAGTCAAAAATCCTAGTGAGGGCTCCTCTGGGCACACTGCTTATGGATACCCTGCTCCACGAAGAACAGTAAAAAAAGAAGGCCAGGCACGGTGGCTCACGCCTGTAATCCCAGCACTTTGGGAGTCTGAGGCAGGCGGATCATGAGGTCAGGAGATCAAGACCGTCCTGGCTAACATGGTGAAACCTCGTCTCTACTAAAAATACAAAAAATTAGCCGGGCATGGTGGCAGGCGCCTGTAGTCCCAGCTACTGGGGAGGCTGAGGCAGGAGGATGGCGTAACCCAGGAGGTGGAGCTTGCAGTGAGCGGAGATCGCACCACTGCACTCCAGCCTGGGTGACAGAGTGAGATTCCGTCTCAAAAAAAAGAAAAAGAAAAAGAGAAAAAGTTAAAATAATAAAAATCCTAGAGGGAAGACAAACATTTAATATGAAATTAAAATACACAGTCTGCTAAAGAATAATATATTCTAAGAGAAAATAAAAACGGGAACACAGAAGAGGAATCAGTGAGGACTGATAATTTTTTTTTTTTTTTTTTTTTTTTTTTTTGAGACGGAGTTTCTCTCTTGTTGCCCAGGCTGGAGCGCAATGGCGTGATCTCAGCTCACCAAACCTCTGCCTCCCAGGTTCAAGTGATTCTGCTGCCTCAGCCTCTCAAGTAGCTGGGATTACAGGCATGCGCCACCACACCTGGCTAATTTTGTATTTTTAGTAGAGATAGGTTTCTCCATGTTGGTCAAGCTGGGCTTGAACTCCCGACCTCAGGTGATCTACCCATCTCAGCCTCCCACAGTGTTGGTATGACAGGCGTGATGATAAAATTTTTTACAACACGGCTTGGGGGGCCACTTGGAGGAGATGACATTTGAGTAAAGATGCGAAGGGCTTGTGGGAATGAGTCCACTGGTATCCATTCCAAGGGAACCGCACATTTAAAAGTCCCAAGGTAGGAACACACGTGGTGTGCTTGGAAAATAGCCATATGCCAGCATCGAGGGGTGATCAGTGGGGAAGATGGTAGGAGGGTAGTTCTGGGAGGTGTCCTGGGTCTGATCATGAAGAGATTTGGGAGCTCTCATAAGAAGTTCACTTTTTTCTTGTCCAGCTGGAACCATGGAGGGTGTCAAAGAGAGGAAGAAGAAAAAGAAGGTTCCTGCTGTGCCAGAAACCCTTAAAAAAAAGTGAAGGAATTTCACAGAGCTGAAGATCAAGCGCCTGAGAAGGAAGTTTGCCTAAAAGATGCTTTGAAAGGCAAGGAAGAAGCTTTTCTAGGAAAAAGCAAAGCGCTATCACAAGGAATATAGGCAGATGGACAGAACTGAAATTTGAATGCAAGAAAGGCAAGAAAAGCTGGCAACTTCTATGCACCTGCAGAACCCAAATTGGCCTTTGTCATCAGAATCTGAGGGGTCAATGGCAGGAGCCCAAACATCCGAAAGGTGTTGCAGCTTCTTCGCCATCATCAACTCTCCAATGGAACCTTTGTGAAGCTCAACAAAGCATCAATTAACAGGCTGAGGATTGCAGAACCACATATCGCATGGGGGTACCCAAACCTGAAGTCAGTAAATGAACTAACCTACAAGCGTGGTTACGACAAAATCAATAAGAAGCAAATTGCTTTGACAGATAACACTTTGATTGCTTGATAAATATGTAAATATAGCATCATCTGCTATATGAGGATCCAATTCATGGGACCTGTACTGCTGGAAAATGATTTGAAGAAATAACTTCTCGTAGCCCTTCAAATTATCCTCTCCACAAGGTAGAATGAGGAAAGAGACAACCCCTTTTGCAGAAGGTGGAGATGCTGGCAACAAGGAGGACTAGATCAATAGGCTTCTTAGAAGAACAAACTAAGGTGTCTACCATGATTTATTTTTCTAATCTGGTCAGTTAATAAACAGTATCTACTTTCAAACTGAAAACAAAAACCTGACTTTTGCTGAGTGTATTAGCCAGGGTTCTCCAGAGAAACAGAATCAACGGGGTGTGTCTGTGTGTGTGTGTGTGTGTGTGTGTGTGTTTATTATAAGGAATTGACTCACACAATTATGGAAGCAGAAAAGTCCCAAGATCCTCAGCTGGCAAGCTGGAGACCTGGGAGAACTGACGGTGTAGCTCCAGTCCACAAGCTTCCAGGCTGGATATCCAGGAAGAGCCAAAGTTTCAGCTCAAGTCCAAAGGCAGGAGGAAACTCAGGTCCCAGCTTGCAGGTAGTCAGGCAAAAGGAGTTCCCCTTACTCATAGGAGGGCCAGGCTTTTTGCTCTATCCAGGCCTTCAACCGATTGGTTAAGGCTCACCCACCCTGAGGAGGGCAATCCACTTTACTGAAATTCTACTGATTTAAATGTTAATCTCATCCCAAAACACCCTCATAGGAACACCCAGAATAGTATTTGAGCAAATGCCAGGGCACTTTATGGCCCTGTCAAGTGGAGACCTAAAATTAACCATCACACTGAGCAAATTGTGAAGACAGGGGTTGAACAGAGAAGGGGCAGGATTTTATTTGTTTTTACCTGATCACTCTGCTTGCTTTCCTGAGACTAGACTCTGCTGAGCCATTGCAATGCTTGGGATGTGAGAGGAGGGTGCTCAGGTCTGCAAGGACACAGTGGAGGTGGTGAGAAGAGGGGGAGTTAACAGTATTTGTCAACAGATTGGACACACATAGGAAGAGAAAGGAAAGGGCCACAGATAATGCCTGTTTTTGACCCGAGATTTTGCAGGCTTGAAGCTGCCATTGAGAGAAGAGGAAAAGACTTCAAGAGAAGAATCAGGAGCTCAGCTTGGGGCATGTTGGGTTAGATGTGCTTATTAGACATACAAGTGGAAGGAAAAGGAAAGGGGTTAGATCTGTGGGTCTGGAATTTAGGAAAAATAGGAAAAAGTTCTGGCTGGAGACAAAAGTGGGGTCATTCATGTTCAAAGAGTGTCTGTAGTCATGAGCCTGAGTGACATCACAAAGAGCATGAGTTTATTTATTTATTTATTTATTTATTTATTTATTTAAGACATGGTCTAGCTGTCACCCAGGCTGGAGTGCAGTGGTGCCGTCATAGCTCACTGCAGCCTCAACTTCCCAGGCTCAAGCAATCATCTCACCTCAGCCACTTGAGTAGCTGGGACTACGTGTGCACATCACCACGCCTAACTAATTTTTTTTTTAAGTAGAGACGAAGGTTCCACTATGTGACCCAGGCTGGTCTTGAACTCCTGGGCTCCAGTGGTCCTCCTGCCCTGGCCTCCGAAAGTGCTGGGATTATAGGTGTGAGCCACCATGCCTGGCCAGGGCATGAGTTCAAGTGAAAAAGGGACAGAGACCATCTCCAGGGCTTCCATGATCTGGATATCAGACCCACTTTCCCACTGAAAATGACTAAAAATACAGGGAAGATTATTAACACAAATCTTCTGAAAACCATGGAAGGGCTGACAAGAGAGAAAAGAATTTACAGTCAAAACTGCAGGAGATGGCGGGAACCAAGAGAGGGAATCAGAGCGCCAAAGTCACATGTGCCCTCTGGGAATTTTGAATGTGGGGAACTTGAATTTGGGGTTTCCTAGACCTGAGGATCAGAGTCAGACTATGCACCAGGTGTAGGGGAAGTGCACGGTTCGTGGTCACTCGTTCTTTCTGCACACCCCCAGGCTCTGTCTAGGGAAATGAAACTCAAGTGCAGCCAACCCCACTCTCTGCCCCCATCCACCCTCTGACTGCTGCCCCAGTCAATGGCAGGAAGGCCAGAAGCATCTCTAGGCTGGAGGAGACCCAAGTCCCTGCCCTGGAATCACCTCATTCTCTAACCCCATACTCTGATTCATCTTCTAGGAGCGGGAATGCAGAAGAGATAAGTGAGCGGGAAGGAAGTTGCATTCAGAAGACACAACACGTAGACATAAGCACTCTGATTCAGTAGAAGAGGAAGTTTCCCCATGATGTCTCCAGCTTGGGTCCCCAGCCACCCTTCTGAGAGTTTCTGAGTTGATGTGGAAATACCAACACAACACCACGCTCTTGGTGTCAGATCTCCAGCTCCAATGCTGAGTCCAATGTACAAATCTTGTAACCCTTGGCAGACTTGCCTTCATCTTCACTTCCTCCTCTACACTTTTAGGTTTTCCAAGTTTGAGGGAAAGGCAGAGGTCTCCGATGGCTCTGATCTCCTATGCAGTGGTGTTATTATTTGTTTGCTTGCTTATTTGTTGACTGCCCACAACCCAGTTCTTCACCCTTAGCCCTATTTTATTTTCCTCTGGAGAACTACCACTGTCAGCCCCATCCCTCGCTTCAGTGGGGAGTCTGTGAATTGTGCAGGGAGCACTGTCCAATCGACATAGCTCATCACCAGCAATGCTGCAGCCAATTTTAAGAACAAGCCTGTGTCCAATTGCCTCCAAAGAATCCAAGTTCCAGGATTTTTGCCACACCTTCAGGAAAAATAGCTGTTCAGTTTCTCCTGGCATCTCTGAGTGGAAGAAATGTAAGCCTGGAGCTGCCTGAGAACAAAGTCAACAGAGGAAGGAAGAACTCTAGGGTTAACAAATAAAGAAAAAGGATTTTAGAGACATCAACCAACTCTGGAACCTGCTGTGCCTGAAGCCAGTGTACTTCAGGACTTTTCGGCTAAGTGGGCCAATGCTTGGCTTTTATTTCCCAATAGGCCCATTTGAGCTAGATTGATCTTGCTTGCACCCCAAAGAGTTCTTCCTGATATAACCTCTCCCCTAACCACTGTGTTCCACATCCCCTCACCTACTCTGCATCAGACCCTGAAGCTGCCAAAAACCTCCCTGTGAGACTTGACCTCAATTTCAGAGTTCACAACCCTTCCATGGACTTCTGGGAAAGATGCTGACATATGCCCCTCCCTTTTAACAAGACCCTCTGTGATGTCCATCAACATAAAGTCAATTACCAGGCCTGGTGGCATGTGCCTATAGTCCCAGCTGTTCTGAAGGCTAAGGTGGAAGGATTGCTTGAGCCTAGGAGTTCAAGATCAGCCTGGGCAACGTAATGAGACTCTGTCTCTACAAAAAATTTACAAATGAGGATTAATAACCAGAATATGTAAGGAGCTCAAACAACTCTAGGACAAAATTTAATAATCCAACCAAAAACTGGGCAAAAGATCTGAACAGATATTTCTCAATAGAAGACGTACAAATGGCAAACAGGTATATGAAAAGGTACTTGGCATCATTGATAATCAGAGAAATACAAATCAAAATTACAATGAGATATCATCTCATCCCAGGTAAAATGGCTTATATCTAAAAGACAGGCAATAACAAATTCTGGCGAGGGTGTAGAGAAAAGGGAATCCTTGTACACTGTTGGCGGGAATGTAAGTTAATATAGCCACTGTGAAGAACAATTTTGAAATTCCTCAAAAAATTGAAAATAGAGCTACCACATGATCTTGCAATCCCACTGCTGGGCATATACCCAAAAGGAAGGAAATCAGTATATGGAAGAGATATCTGCACTCCCAAGTTTATTGTAGCACTGTTCACAAAAGCCAAGACTTGAAAGCAACCTAAATATCCGCCAACAGATGAATGGATAAAGAAAATGTGGTGCTTATACACCAGGGAGTACTATTCAGCCATGAAAAAGAATGAGATCCTGTCATTTGCAATAAGCGTGGATGGAACTGGAGGTCACTATGTTAAGTGAAATAAACCAAGCACTGAAAGACAAACTTTGCATGGTCTCACTTATTGGAGGAAAGTAAGAATTAAAACAATTGAACTCATGGAGATAGAGAGTGGAAGGATGGGTTACCAGAGACTGGGGAGGATAGTAGGCATGGAGGAGGAGAGAAGGTGGGGATGGTTAATGGGTACGAAAAATTGGAAAGATGAAATGAGACCTCGTATTTGATAGTACCACAGGGTGATTATAGTCAAAAATAATTTAATTGTATATTTTAAAATAACTTAAAAAGTATAATTGAATTGTTTATAACACAAAGGATAAATGCATGAGGTGATGGATACTTCATTTACCTTGATGTGATTGTTACATGTTGCATGCCTGTATCAAAATATCTTGTGTAACCCAGAAATATATACACCTACTATGTATCCACAAAAATTTAAAAACTTAAAAATTAAACTAAAAATTAAAATTAAAAAATACAAAATTAGCCAGGTGTAGTGGTGCATGCCTGTAGTTGCAGCTACTCAGGAGGCTGAGGCAGGAGGATTGCTTGAGGCCAGAGGTCAAGGCTGCAGTGAGCTATGATCATGCCACTACATTCCAGCCTGGAGGACAGAGAGAGATGCAACCCTGTCTCCAAAATTAATTAATTTATTAATTAATAATTAAAATAATCAAAAGCAGTTGTAGAAATAAAGACCAACTAAATGAGAACAAGGAAAGGCTATGTATTCAGGTCTTGCTATGACAAGGGAGTCAGCCACCATTATTTGCGTTTTGGCAGACACTCACAGGCAGGCCGTGGAGTGGGAGAGCTTCATAGTGGGGAAAAGAGAAAACTTCAGGTGTGTCCTGATTGGAGGCTATTGGCCTGGGGAAACTGTAGGTGAGCCAGCTAGAAGCAGGGAATCCTACATGATTGGGTTAAGAAACCGTATCCACTTTCTCTGATTTGGTCCTAAGTAGAAAGTGGGGACAGAAATTAGGGAAGCTGTCAGTTATTAATCAAGTTCCAGCCATTTAGGGCCAATTGTTACAGGGATTATTGTTTAGCTTCCTGGACAGGTTACCAGAGATAAGTCTGGCTTATAGAGAGTAGCCTGGCTGCCTGAGCTGGTGACTGTGGATGATGGGCTGGTTTTTCAGGGCTGGTTGCTGCAAATTAGGGGTCAGAGTTCTAGTTTTATATATAATCTGGCCATTTCTGCATGTATATTCAGGCTGTCACAGGGTAGGAGAGCAATTTTCCACATTCAAAAAGAGATACAAAATTTATTTCAGGGAGAAGACCTATATACTTGTTTTTCAAAACAAATTGATCACCTTTTTGGGTGTCTAAACAGTAAGCCCAGGACTAGCCTGGAGGGTGAGCTGAAGAACAGGCTAAATTTTCTCTGCACAATAGAATAATGTGAATCCTAAGATTGTGGCTGAGAGAGAAAAGACAGCAAAAGTCCTGGTTTTGATGACAATGGAGGTGGTGGGTACAGGAGCTAGTGTTCTTTTTTGATAGATGGGACCCCAGCAGCCTGGTGACAGCAGACATACAGCTGGTACCAGGTCCTGTGGGGTAGAGATGGATGGTGGAGATTAATGTCCCGTGTAGGTTGCTCCGTTAGGGCTCCCCCTGCTGGACCTGGTGAACTCAGCATTTTTGACACGTCTTTTGGGACCATTCGCTATTGCTTTCCCCAAACTTTCTGTATGTTTTACACAATATCACTGGATTAAGAGTACCGAGGAATGCAAGAAGGAAGCGTTTGTTCCCATGTCAGGAGGAAAGAACATCACTGTGCAAATGACAATTAGGAGAATACCGTTATCTACGGTAATCTTCCCAAATAATGTACAGGGTGGGAAGTTTGGGATTCACTGTACTTCTGTGGCTTGGGTTCCATTTATTTCCTTTAGACTTTAAAATCCTGGAAGGGTGCAGCATTGGGGGATCTCTGGTTTGTACCCTGCATAATGCAAAAATCCTTGAGGATATCAGTTTGGTATCACTATCATGTGGACATCATTGAAGGTAGGGAAGGAGAACTGAGAACAAAGGCAGAGCCTCCCCACCCCTCTCCCCCGGCCCGCGTCTAAGAATGTGAAACAATGTTGTGAAGCTGAAGTATGGAGAGGAAATGATGAAGGACTCCAACTAGCATGGGTATAGACCGCAGGAGGGATGGGATACATGTTTGAACAGTGGTGGCATCAAGGCTGAAAAAGACACCAGGCACTTGTAAAGAGTCTCTCTCCTGAGGCGGGTGGATCACTTGAGGACAGGAGTTCCAGACCAGCCTGACCAACATGGTGAAACCCTGTCTCTGCTAAAAATACAAAATTACACTTTGGGAGGCCGAGGCAGGCGGATCATGAGGTCTGGAGATCGAGACCATCCTGGCTAACATGCTGAAACCCCGTCTCTACTAAAAATACAAAAAAATTAGCCAGGCTTGGTGGCGGGTGCCTGTAGCCCCAGCTACTCGGGAGGCTGAGGCAGGAGAATGGCGTGAACCCAGGAAGCAGAGCTGGCAGTGAGCCAAGATCACACCACTGTACTCTAGCTCGGGCAACAGAGCGAGACTCCATCTCAAAAAAAAAAAAAAAAAATAGCCAGGCGTGGTGGTGCATGCCTATAATCCCAGCTATTCGGGAGGCTGAGGCAGGAGAATAGCTTGAACCCGGGAGACAGAAGTTGCAGTGAGCCAAGATCGCACCATTGCAGTCCAGCCTGGGCAACGAGAGTGAAATTCCATCTCAAAAAAAAAAAGTAAAAAAGGTCCCTCTCCCTTAGACTTGGCTTCCAGTGAGCAGGCAGGGTCTGGCTCCTCTTCGCATTTTGTTTGACTGGGATGGTTTGGAAATACTTAACTAATTTACAGCATTAAAATATTGGGCCGGGCGCAGTGGCTCATGCCTGTAATCCCAGCACTTTGGGAGCCGAGGTGGGCGGATTATCTGAGGTCAGGAGTTCAAGACCAGTCTGGCCCACATGGCGAAACCCCGTCTCTACTAAAAATACAAAAATAGCCATGTGTGGTGGCACACGCCTGTAAATCCAGCTATTTGGTAGGCTGAGGCAGGAGAAGTACTTGAGCCTGGAAGGTGGAGGTTGCAGTGAGCATGCCACTGCATTCCAGCCTCGGAGACACAGCAAGACTTTGTCTAAAAAAAAAGAAAGAAAGAAAGGAAGAAAGAAAGAAAGAAAAAAGAAAAGAAAAAGATTGGAAGATATCTCACACTGACATGAAAGCCCTGACTTTCTTGGAAAATAGGAAGATGTGGTATCCTCACATGTAGCGATCAACTGAGGCTAAGCAAGAACCAATCACCTTTACTTTGCCGCACTCCCCACCATGGGCTATCATCTCCCTCTACTAAAGCCAAAGTCCAGGTGTCATTTGTCGGAATACTTGCCCAGTTGTTTTCCTTACACAAATCCACTTCCCTCATTTGCCGTAACTGCCTTGACCATGTAGAGGTTTGATTCAGGGGCACTGGACCTACCAAACAAAAGATATCCGATGTCTCTCTTTTGGGCTCATCAGCAGAGGTCAAACTCCCTTGAGAAAGAAAAGGCAACCAAAGCCCAAGGGCTCCCCCTGCTGGACCCAGTGAGCTCAGCATTTTTGGCACATTCCGGACGTTAAACTTGAAGAGACACATTCCCGAAGTATTAATGCGCAAGGCCAAGCCTCCAACGGAAATGTACAAAAAAAAAAAAAAAGAAGAAGAAGAAGGAAAATAACATAGAATGAGATTTCTTGTCTCTGCTCGGACATGAGAAGAACTTCGAAGTTGTCACTTTTTTTCTTACAACAAGAAAAGGCTGAACGAACTGAGAATCAACAGCTTTTCTTGGACACATCAAAAGAACTGCAGTAACATAGTGAATTACCATCCCCAAGTCTGGAGACACTGGCAAATCCAGAGAGTTACTAATGAGATCCATTTACACAGGGCAGAAGCTGCTGGAGTCACTAACTGGTGAAGACATTTGCATGGTAATTCTGACAAGTTGCTGCAGGCTGGGTAAGAATTAGCCCAAGAATGATAAATTTCTACAGATTTCAGTCTTACGAGTCCCCACACTTTCGTGGATTTTACCTCCAGTAACTCTATCAGTGAAGAGCCCTGAAAGGCCCCCTAGCCCATAGTCCTGGTAGGGAGAGGAAGAGTAACTGTTGTTAAGTATACCCAGAGCATTCTCCCCAACACAGGCCTATTCTCCAGGGATAAATAATTTATTGGTACCTTCTCCCACCTGGAAGAAGGGATTTCTCCTGGCCGGGCATGGTGGCTCGTGCCTGTAATCCTAGCACTTTGGGAGGCTGAGTTGGGAGGATCACTTGAGGCCAGGAGTTCAAGACCAGCCTGGTCAGCATGGCGAGAAACCCCGTCTCAAAGAAAAGAAGAAGGAGGAAGGAGGAAGGAGGAGAAGGAGGAGATTTTCTCCTGAATCCAGCACAGCACATTCTAGACTTCCTGTCTCACCTGAAATGAATGGAGAGAAGCTGAGAATCACTTGTGAATGCCATAACCCAGAGGCACAGGTCCCCTAAAAGATGGATATTTAATCACAGCGTGTTTAATAATGACTTGCAAAGCTATACAGACCCTAATTCCTAGAACCTGTGAATGTGACCTGTGGCAAGAGAGACTTTGATGGTGTGATTAAGTATCTCAAGATGGGGAGATCATTTTGAATTACCTAAGTGGACCTTCAATGTAATTGCAAGGGTCCTTAAAAGACAGGCAGCAGGGCCGGGCATGGTGGCTCATACCTGTAATCCCAGCACTTTGGAAGCCTGAGGCAGGAGGATCACGAGGTTGAGAGATTGAGACCATCCTGGCTAACATGGTGAAATCCCGTCTCTACTAAAAATACAAAAATTAGCTGGGCATGGTGGCACGCACCTGTAGTCCCAGCTACTCAGGAGGCTGAGGCTGAGGAATCGTTTGAACCCGGGAGGCAGAGGTTGCAGTGAGCCTAGACTGTGTCACTGCACTCCAGCCTGGCGACAGAGTGAGGCTCTGTCTCAAAAAAAAAAAAACAGAAAAAGAAAATCTTCATCCCTTCCCAAGACAAAGCACGAATATTCCTCCCCTTGCTCTTAATGTCCAGCCCCCTAATGAATGATACCCTATATCTGTAACTTCCCAGTTCTCAGGAGCTGAGAAGTTGATTTGTAAGCCCAGCTCCCACTTCCCCAATCCTGTAGCTGTTGAATGAAGCCTGCACTGCTCAATACTCACTGTTGGTTTCACATATTAGCTTCATGATTTGGAACAGGAAACAGTCCCCTTTCTAGGGTGACCAGGACCCCCAATAACAAGATGGGTCTAGGAAGGAAAAGCACTGTGCACTCCCAGGCCTCAGCACCTGGGCTCCTGATTTGGGGAAGAATTGACTTCTTTAAATTATCAAATGTTCTGATCAGGCACGGTGGCTCATGCCTGTAATCCCAGCACTTTGGGAGGCCGAGGCGGGCGGATCACTTGAGGTCAAGAGTTTGAGACCAGCCTGGCCAACATGGTGAAACCCTGTTTCTACTAAAAATACAAAAATTAGCTAAGCGTGGTGGCACATGCCTGTAGTCCCAGCTACTCGGGAGGCTGAGGCAGGAGGATTGCTTGAACCTGGAAGGTGGAGGTTGCAGTCAGCTGAGATCATGCCACTGCACTCCAGCCTGGCGACGGAGCAAGGCTCCGTCTCAAAAAATAAAAAATTAAATAAAAATTTAAAAAATTATCAACTGTTCTAACTCATCAGCATGGTATAGCTCACCATTATTCAGGACGTTAATTCCTCTCAACAACGTGCTCTAGCTTTCAATGTAGAGGTCTTGGAACCATTTTGTTAGTTTCACTTTTAAGAATACTGTGATTTGAGGTGCTATTTTAAAAGATACTGTATCTTAAGTTTAATTTTCCGATAGCTGCTACCAGAGATATAGAAATGATTTCTGTATGTTGACTTTGGATGCTGCTGCTCTGCTAAATTCTCATAGTTATATCAAATTAGAGGATATTTTGGATTTTCTATGTATGTTATCTTGTCATTGAAAACAATAATGTTTTGCTTCTTCCTTCCCAATCAATGTGCCTCTTATTCTTCCTGCTTCATTGAACCCACTAGTAGTTTTATTACAATGTTGCATAAAGTGGTAATAATAGATATCTTTGTTTTTCTTGATCTTAGGGAAAAAGTGTTCAATTTGCACTATTCAGTATAACTGGAAGTCCATGCTACAGAAATACAGTAACTCCAGTGCCATTCACCAATAAAATTCTAGTTCATAGTTGTATTCAAAGTATATATAGTGTTTTAATTTTTTTTTTTAAGAAACAGTCTCGCTCTGTTGCCCAGGCTGTAGTGCAGTGGCACAATCACAGCTCATTGCAGCTAACTCCTGGACTCAAGCGATCCTCCTGCCTCGGCCTCCCAAAGTGCTGGGATTACAGGTGTGAGCCATCACAGCGCCCAGCCATTTAAAAAATATTTTTAATTCATGGATCACAGTTTAAAATTTGGAGCTCTCTCCCAGTAATCTGAATGTCTAACTTCTCTTGAAATAACTGACTAGCTTGCATGCCCACATACCAGCAAATTAGCCCGGGGAAGCAGGAGCTGCCCCTCTTTACTATGCTGCATTCCTCACCAAGTGCTATGGTCTCCCCTGAGCTGAGGCCAAAACAAGTAGACTGACAAAGCTTTGTCAATATCTTGCCCCATTGTTTATCTTTTTGTTGTTGTCGTCATTTGAGACAAGGTCTTGCTCTTGTTCCCCCAGGCTGGAGTGCGGTGGCACGATCATAGCTCACTGTAGTTTCCAACTCCTGGGCTCAAGTGATCCTTCTGCCTCAGCCTCTTGAGTAGTTGGGACCACTGGTGTGTGCCACCATGCCCGGCTAATTTTTTTATTTTTTGTAGAAGTGGGGTCTCACTCTATTGCCCAGGCAGGTCTCAAACTCCTGGGCTCAAGTGATCCTCCCACCTCGACCTCCCAAAGCCCTGGGATTACAGGTAGAAGCCACCATGTCCCACCCCCATAGTTTATCTTACCCCACTCCTACTTATTTTCTATACGTGCTTTTCTCTTGTAGAGACTCGACTGTGTAACTCTTGGGAAACAGATGCACTGAGCCGTTAAATAAACATTCTTCTAGCTGAAATCGCTTGAATCCGGGAGACAGAGGTTGCAGTGAGCCGAGATCGCGCCACTGCACTCCAGCCTGGGCCACAGAGAGAGACCCTGTCTCAATATATATGTGTGTGTGTGTGTGTGTGTGTGTGTGTGTGTGTGTGTGTGTGTGTGTGTATTCCTTTAGCCAGGCTGGGTGCAGTGGCTCAAGCCTGTAATCCCAGCACTTTGGGAGGCCAAGGCAGCAAGATCGCTTGAGCCTAGGAGTTCGAGGCCAGCCTTGACAATATAGTGAGAGCCCCCTCCACCACCAGTCTCAAGAAAAAAACAATTCCTCTAGCCAAGAGTTTACTCTCTAACTTCATTTCTCATGGTGGATCCCACTCAAGCGGAGTCCGGGAGCCAATCGATGTCCAATTGCTGGACAAGTTTCACTTGTTCAGAGGTAACTTGCAGAGAGATGGAGAGCTCCAGTTGAGATGCTCCAGCTCCCTCTGCCAACACAGTTTAATAACAACAAGTAATAAAGTAAAAAAAAAATAGCATAAAATAATTGAAAAAATTATTTTAATTAATAGTGTGAAACAAAAAAGATGGTAGATTAGCAGCTTGCTGCTTATAAGGAAATTAAACTTTCTGGTAAAATTATAATAAGCAATGGTAAGAGAACAGAATAAAAATAAAACGAGAAAATCTAGCAGAAATAATTAAGGAGAAGATGATGATGATGAAAAAATAAAATTGAATTAGAGGCTTGAAATATAATACTTGGCACACAGAAAGCAAAAGCCAGTGGTTCAGAGTCCAGGTTCAGGAAAATCGCACAGGATGAAGGGGAAAGAATCAAAGAATGAAGTAATGAAAGGGAAGGTTCTCCAAAGGAGTCAGATTATCAGGAGAATTCTTCATTTAACTTCTTGCTAATAACTAGAAAACTTGGGATAAATTGATGATTTTTCAGGAATATGTAAATTACAAAAATATTCTCAAGGAGAAACATATTAAATCAATTGACAATTTTGATATACACAGACATAATCATATTAAATTATTTCAAACTATCAACAGACAATTCTGATACAATGTAAACGAAAGAGAAAAATAAAGAGCTTCACAATTATTTGTACAGAGTGAGCATCACATAACATGAAAACCTAACAAGGTAATACAGAAAAGGAAAAGTATATAGACAAATCTCCCTATGAATATTGACATGAAAATTCCAAATATTTGGAATTTAGCAATAAAAACCTCCAGTAATTTTTTAAAAAATACCAGCTGAATGTGGAGGCACAGCCTACAGTCCCAGCTACTCGGGAGGCTAAGGCGAGAGGATTGCTTGAGCCCAGGAGCTCTAGGCTGCAGTGAGCTATGCTGGGGCCACTGCGCTCCAGCCTGGGTGACGCAGCAAGACCACATGTCTTTCTGAGGTCTTGGAGGCTAAAACACACACACACACAAAAACTCATATCTCTTTAAAAATAAATAAACAAACAAATAAATAAGCCATGTTAAAATGGATATTACCTAAGAATAATGAGATGATTGGATATTAGAAAATCTATTAAAATAAATTGTGTATAGATTAGAAGAGACTATGATATCATTTTGTTAGATGTCGAAAAGGCATGTCATAAAATATAGTACCTTTTCCCCCAAAATTCCCTTACATAAGATTATTTGCTTAATCTAAGATTACATATTTATAATCTTGGATTTATACATATTATATTTAATCTTAGATGTATATATATATAATCTTAGATTTATATATATATATTATATTTACCTACCTGTCTACCTAATCTACAAAGCCAAAAGCAAGTTAAATGCTTCTGTATAAAACATTATGTTGCCTGCCACCCCAGGATGTAGTCCTATGATCACTTCTCTTTGGCATCTTCGTTCATTCCCAAAGCAATCTCATCCAGTCCAAATACTGGATGATAGTTAAATACTATCAAACATTGATAAGTCCCAAATATACATCTTCATTCTAGTCTTCAGTTTGCAGCTCTAGATCCATACATTTAATTGCCTGTTTGGATATGTACTCTGCGTCTCAAATTCATCATGTCCAAACCTTACTCTGGACGCCCACTCCAAGCCTGCTCCTCCTACATTCTTTCTCATCTCAGCAAATGTTAACTCCATTTTCCAGCTGCTCAGACCAAGGATCTTGGAGTCTTCCTTATCACTCTTCCTTCTCTTACACCCTGCATCCAGTCAGAAATCCTCTCAGTTCTACATTCAAAATATACCCAGAGGTTGGGCACAGTGGCTCACGCCTGTAATCCCAGCGTTTTGGGGAGCCAAAGTGGGTGGATCACTTGAGGCCAGAAGTTCAAGACCAGCCTGGACAACATGGTGAGACATCATCTCAAAAAAAATTATATACATCTATATCTATAATCCAAATATATATATATATATATTCAAAACTACTTCTCTTCCTCCTCCTGCTCGTTCTTCTTCTTCCTCTTCTTCTCCTCCTCCTCATTCTTCTTCTTCTTTTTTTTTTTTTTTTTTTGAGATGGAGTCTCACTCTGTCACCCAAGCTGGAATGCAGTGGCATGATCTCGGCTCACTGCAACCTCTGCCTTTCAGGTTCAAGCGATTCTCCTGCCTCAGCCTCCCAAGTAGCTGGGTGGCATGTGCCACCACGCCCAGCTAATTTTGTATTTTTAGTAGAGACAGGGTTTCACCATGTTGGCCAAGCTAGTCTTGAACTCCTGACCTTGTGATCTGCCTGCCTTGAACTCCCAAAGTGCTGGGATTGCAAGCATGAGCCACCGCGCCCGGCCTCATTCTTCTTTTGTCCCCCTCCTCCTCCTCCTCCTTCTTCTTGTCCTTCTTCTTCTCCTCTTTCGTCATCTCCATCCTCCTCTTCTTCTTTCCTCACCTCTTCCTTTCTTTTTCCTCCTCATCACTTCTTTTCCTTTTCTGATCAATAGAACCCTGAAGCCAACAGGTGGGGCAGAGCAAGACAGATAGCTGTGCAGAGGTCATCTGGAATGGGGAGCTCCAAGCAGATTGAGGAGGGTATCTACCCAGGGATGTCAGAGGGGAGTGTCAGAACCTGCAGAGGGAGGGCATTTACATGTGTTTGCATACAGGGATGGCCCCTTATGGGTGTCAGAGCTTGAACAGGGTGAGTGGAGTCCTTTGCCAGAGGGCATCCCAGTAGTGGGAAGTGGAACCAAGCAGGATGAGGAGCCAGTCATGCTGGAGAGGAGCAGTAGCTGAGATGAGGGACTAGTTACACTCAGGAGATTGACTGAACAAATGAGTAAATATATCGTGATTAATGGGAAACGAGTTTCTCATTCTCAGAGAAGGGATTTACACATATGGGAAGGCAGAAAACTACAATGACCCATGTAGTACTGGATTGCAACTAGAGGTAAAGGAGTGAATTCATGGATTTCAATCTGTCTCATGAATGAAATAACACATGAATGTAAATGAAAGACCAATTCCAACAAAGTCAGGATCAAGACAATGGCACCCAACTATCACAATGATTATTTAACATTCTCACAGTGGGGTTCTTGGTTGCAAAGGAAACCAATTTGGGTTAACTTAAGCAACAGAAAAGAATTCAGTCATAAGACCTTGGGCAGCTGACAGATTCGATGAAAAGGCTAAAGTACCAAGTTTAGAAAGTGGGTCAGAACCCAAGGAAACAATGAAAGAAGAACCATCTCCAAGTTTCCCTAGGGACAGCCCAGTTCAGTGCCATCAAAATGAGTACTGAGCCCTTCTTTATGTCTTTATAAAGTCTCAGTGTAAGTTTAGTCAGATACCTGCATGCTAGCCACTAGGTTTCCAGGAAAGCGTGTATCTAGCTTTTAGGTCCTTAGAGGTGGGAAGGAGGACTTCCTATCATGATGGAACCCCCTAATAGAGAAATGTAGTTCAGCTGTGCACTGCAAACAATGCTCCGAGAGTGCTAGCCCAATGCAATTACAAAACAGAACCATATAAGTGGTATCAACCCTGGAAAGGATATATCTTTATTATTTGCAATTAGCATGATTATATGTCTGGGAAATTCAAAATTAACTGGGAAAAGGATTACAGGCAACACAGTAACTCATTAAAGTATCAGTTACAAAAGGGTTTTACAGTTTGTCACTATTGACATTCTGAACTGGATAAGCCTTGGTTGTAGGGGGACAGAAGAGATGTTCAGTGCATTGTAGGATGTTTAGCAGCATCCTTGGCTTCTATTCACTAGACACCAGTAGCACTCCCTCCCCTACCAAGTTGTGACAATAAAAATGTCTTCAGACCTTGCCAAATGTCCCCTGAGGGGAAGGCAAAATCACCCCCATTTAAATTGGGTTGTGCAATTAATTTATAAGCATCAATAACTTTCTTACATTAAAAAACTAACCAACACGTGTGTTTATTGCGGCACTATTCACAATAGCAAAGACTTGGAACCAACCCAAATGTCCAACAATGATAGACTGGATTAAGAAAATGTGGCACATATACACCATGGAATACTATGCAGCCATAAAAAATGATGAGTTCATGTCCTTTGTAGGGACATGGATGAAATTGGAAATCATCATTCTCAGTAAACTATTGCAAGAACAAAAAACCAAACACTGCATATTCTCACTCATAGGTGGGAATTGAACAATGAGAACACATGGACACAGGAAGGGGACCATCACACTCTGGGGACGGTTGTGGGGTGGGGGGAGAGGGGAGGGATAGCTTTAGGAGATATACCTAATGCTAAATGACGAGTTAATGGGTGCAGCACACCAGCATGGCACATGTATACATATGTAACTAACCTGCACATTGTGCACATGTACCCTAAAACTTAAAGTATAATAATTAAAAAAAAGTTATAATGAGGCCAGGCAAGGTGACTCATGCCTGTAGTCCCAGCACTTTGGGAGGCAGGAGGAGTGTTTGAGCCTGGGAGGCAGAGGTTGCAGTAAGCCAAGATTATGCCACTGCACTCCAGCAGGGGCAACAGAGCGAGACTCTGTCTCAAAAAAAAATTATAATGAAAAAATCATTCTTGTTCATATTTAAATCACCTCAAAATCAGATTAAATCCATCTGAAATGGCTTTGTGTATGGTATGAGGTAGGGATCTAACTTTACTTGTTGATTCTTTACAAGATCCTGATTAGTGTATTTATGTTATATCTTGCCGAATCAAATAACTTGATTATTTTTCTAAATTTAATTTTGTTTTAAGTTCCAGGATACATGTGCAGGACATGCAGGTTTGTTACATAGCTAAACATGTGCCATGGTGGTTTGCTGCACCTATCAACCCATCACCTAGGTATAAGCCCTGCATACATTAGCTATTTATCCTGATGCTCTCCCTCCCCTGGCACCTCTGACAGGCCCCAGTGTGTGTTGTTCCCCTGCCTCTGTCCATATGTTCTCATTGTTCAGTTTCCACTTCTAAGTGAGAACATGTGGTGCTTGGTTTTCTGTTCCTGTGTTAATTTGCTGAGGATAATAGCTCCCAGCACCATCCATGTGTCTGCAAAGGACACGATCTCATTCCTTTGTATGGCTGCATAGAATTCCACAGTGTATATTTACCACATTTTCTTTATCCAGTCTATCATTGATGGAAATTTTGGTTGACTCCATGTCTTTGCTATTGTGATTAGTGCTGCAATGAACATACACATGTATGTATCTTTATAATAGAATGATTTATATTTTTTGGTATATACCCAGTAATGGGATTGCTGAGTCAAATGGTATTTCTGAGAACTTGATTATTAGTTCTAAGGTTTTTCTGTAAATTCTCATGTGTTTTTTTAGGTAGATGTTCACGTTGTCTACAAAAATGACAATCTTGTCTTTTCATTTCTCATATTTATACCTTATTTCAACTTTCTTTCTGGCTATCTTTCCTAACACCACAAATGCAATGATAATTGTGGTAATAGTGGGACTCTGCCTCATTCCTAGCTTTAGAATTTCATCATTATGACCAATGAGTACCTGAATACGGCTAGTGTGACCAAGTAACTTAATTTTCAGTGTTGTTTCACTGTAATTAATTTAAACTTAAATGGACTTGGCAAACCTGGCCCATCTAAAAATAAATAAAATTGAACTTCTATCTCATCTCAGACTATATGCAAAAATACATGACAGGCTTAAACATACAAAAAGAAAAGACATGAAAGAATTTGAAGAAAATGTAGGAAAGAGGCCAGGTGTGGTGGCTTATGTCTGTAATCCTAGCAATTTGGGAGCCTAAGGTGGGAGGACTACCTGATCCCAGAAGTTCAAAAGCAGCCTGGGCAATATAGGGAGACCCTGTCTCTACACAGAAAAGAAGAGAGAAGAAGGAAAGAGAGAAAGAAAGAAAGAAAGAAAGAAAGAAAGAAAGAAAGAAAGAAAGAAAGAAAGAAAGAAAGAAAGAAAGAAAGAAAGAAAGAAAAGAAAGAAAGAAAAAGAAAGAAAGAAGAAAGAAAGGAAGGAAGGTAGGAAGGAAGGGAGGGAGGGAGAGAGAGAGAGGGAGGGAGGGAGAAAGAGAGAGAGGAAGGAAGGAGGGAAGGAAGGAAGGAAGGGAGGGAGGAAGGAAGGAAGGAAGGGGAAGGGAAGGGAAGGGAAAGAGAAAGAAAGAGAAAGGAAAGGAAGGAAGGAAGACAAGGAGGAAAGGAAGGAGGGAAGGAAGGAAGTAAGGAAAGAAGGAAGGAAGGAAGGGAGACGATGTGGCTGTGATGGTAACTTTCTTAGCCAAGAGAAGAAACCCAAAAGCTGTGGAGAAAAAGTGGTCATAAATGACTATGTGAATATAAAAAATTTTTGTATGGTAAAATGTACCAAAAACAAAATCAGTGCACTAAGGGGTCAGGGATGGTAAATTTTTCAATATACATGGCAGATAAAAGTCAAGATCTATATTCCAGCAAGAACTCATACAAATTAAATTTGTTTTAAAAAAGACAAACATTCCAATAGAAAACAAGCAAAGAATGTGATTAGAGAATTCACAGAAAAGCAAATCCAAAAGGCTAAACATGAAACAACTGCTCAAATTAACCAGTGGTTTGAAAAGTGCTTATTTGAGTCAAAATAAAATGTCATCTTACACATATGAACTGGAAAAATTATAACACCCTTAAGCTGGCATGGATCTGAGGAAATGTGAGCACCTTTAAGTTGGCATGGGGGTGACGAAAAGAGTACCCTTACATGTAGAAACCATTTGGGATCATCCATTAGCAATACTCCCACACATTCACTTTATCTCAAAATCCACCTCCTAAGAATCTACCCCATTGAAACAAAAGCAGCACTACAGAAGGTAAATATACAAGGAGGTTAATTGTTGCATTATTCATGGCAGCAAAACTGGAAATAAAGTTAATGCTCATCAATCTGATAATGGCTGAGTAACTTTGGTTTGCCAACACCACTGAGTACAGGACAAATGTTTAAAAATCACAACAAATTGAACAAAGAAGCAGCTAGGTAAAATCAATTTCCCTTAAGCCAGATATGAAAGAGATTTGCAAAAAATGTAAAACAATGTCAGTCTTTACATTGATTTTCGTTTTTGAAAATGTAGGCATTTTTCTTTAAATATATTAATTGTGTTAACAATTAACATATAACATGCATTGGGGCCGGATGTGGTGGCTCACACCTATAATCCCAGCACTTTGGGAGACTGAGATGGGCAGATTGCTTGAGCTCAGGAGTTGGAGACTGGCCTGGGCACATGGTGAAACTCCGTCTCCACGAAAAATTTAAAAAGTAGCCAGGTGTGGTGGCGCACACCTGTAGTCCCAGCTACTAGGGAGTCTGAGGTAGGAGAATCGCTTGAGCCCAGGATATGGAGGCTGCAATGAGCCAAGATCTCGCCACTGTACTCCAGCCTAGGCGACAGGGTGAGACTCTGTCTCAAAAAAAAAAGGTGGGGGAGGGATTTATCATTGTTATTTAAAATAAATATATAAATATTTTGAAAATAATTCTCATTGAATGAAGATTATAAGGGAACTATAAATGTAACTAGAAAAATATTAGACAATTCAATTGAAAAATTCACTAATGATCTGAGTTTATATCTTAGTCCATTCAGGCTGCTGTTAAGAATGTAGCACAAATAAACAACATACCAGTTCGAAACAAGAGAAATTTATTTCTCACTATTCTGGAAGCTGGGAAGTCCAAGATCAAGTCACTGGCAGATTAGGTGTCTGGTAAGGGCCCACTTCCTTGTTTGTAGAAATGAGGACTTTTGGCTGTGTCCTCACATGTTGAAGGGGAACTCTGGGGCCTTTTTCTTAAAGGTCCCAGTCCCATTCATGAGGGCTTTACTCTCATTGCTTCATCACCTCTGAAAGGCCTCATCTCCTAATATCATCACATTGGTGATTCAATCTCAACATATGAGTAGAGAGGGACACACACATTCATAGCAGCAAACTTCACAAAAAGAAAATCCGAATGACCACGAATTATATAAAAGGATTCTGAATAATTTATTATTTTTAAAACATATGGTGAAATTAGCAGTATTGCACCAATATACATCTCCTGGTTTTGAACATTATGCTATGGTTATATAAGAGAGTAACTTTAAGGAAGTTCAGTGAAGGGTTTGCAGGAATTCACTGTATCATTTTTACAACTTTTCAAAACACTAAAATTAGCTCGGCATAAACAGTTAAAAATGTGGAGGAGTCAAATTTTAACATTTTACATTAGAGTATGGGAACAATGATTTCTCAGTACTTTTAGCTGTTACTTTTTTCTCTGTTCACCTTACTGCACAGTTCTGGTACTAAATAGATGCTCACTTTGCCAGCAAAAGGTCCTGGTGTTGGCTGGGTGCGATGGCTCACGCCTGTGATCCCAGCACTTTGGGAGGCTGAGGCAGGCAGATCACGAGGTCAGGAGTTTGAGACCAGCCTGGCCAATATGGTGAAACCCTGTCTCTATTAAAAATACAAAAATTAGCCAGGTGTGGTGGCGTGTGCCTGTAGTCCCAGCTACTCAGTAGGCTGAGGCAGAAGAATCGCTTGAACCCAGAAGGCGGAGGTTGCAGTGAGCTGAGATCATGCCACACTATACGCCAGCCTGGGCGACAGAGCAAGACTCTGTCTCAAAAAAAAAAAAAAAAAAAAGGTCCTAGTTTTAGTGATGTTGCCAAGTTATTAAGCTTCCTTCCTCACTAATAGAAACTAATACAAGGAAAGGATTACTTCCTCTTTGGGAAATCTGGTCAAGCTGATGATCCAATTTAATTAAAACAATCCCACAAATTGAATCTTTGTTTACTGCTTGAAAAGCTACTTTCTAGATCCTTTTGTAGTTCATAAGTGTGAGGATTGGGTTTTCAGGCTTGTGTATAAGATGTGCCTCCCTCATTCCTTGTTACAACATTGGCATATTACTCATCTGAATGGAAAAAACAGTTTCTGAATAGTTTCAGAAGTAGATGTTAAGATTCATCTTAAAGTAGTCATATAGGTCAAGAAATGAAACATATGCAGTATTTCAGAATCCCCCACATGTGGCTACCCCAGTAATAATCCATGCCTCCCTCCTGAAGTCAGTAACATTCTAATTCTAACTTTTTGATAATTTTGCACTCACTTTTCTTTTTATTGCTATTATTTACATAGTTTTCCTTTTTCTTTTTTTTTTTTTTTTTTTGAGATGGAGTTTCACTTTTGTTGCCCAGGCTGGAGTGCAATGGTGTGATCTCAGCTCACCGCAATCTGAACCCAACTCCACCTCTTGGGTTCAAATGATTCTCGTGCCTCAGCCTCCTGAGTAGCTGGGATTACAGGCATGCACCACCATGACCAGCTAATTTTGTATTTTTAGTAGAGAAGGGGTTTCTCCATGTTGGTCAGGCTGGTCTTGAACTCCTGACCTCAGCTGATCTGCCTGCCTTGTGCCTCCCAAAGTTCTGGGATTACAAGAGTGAGCCACTGTGCCCAGCATAATAGTTTTCTTTTAGCTATTTTTAAGATTACATATTTACATGTATGGAACAAGATTCTATGTGTTCATTTGATTTTGCAAATTTTTATAATATCACATTGATGACAATATTCTATGTACTCATGTAGCTATATTTCATTTTTTTCATTGCTGAATAGTATTCCATTATGTGGATATACCACACTTCATCGATCCACTTGCCTTATAAGTGGGAACTAAATGATGAGAACACATAGAGGGGAACAACACACACTGGGGCCTATTGGAGGGTGGAGGGTGGGAGGAGGGAGAGGATCAGGAAACATACCTAATAAATACTAGGTTTAATACTTGGGTGATGAAGTAATCTGTACAACAAACCACCAGGACACAAGTTTACCTATGCAACAAGCCTGCACATGTACCCCAAACTTAAAATAAAAGTTTAAAAAAAGTGTATTCAAGAGTTGAGATTTAGCACAATTAATGGCTTTTACTGTTTCATCAAGTGCAATCTTAAATGAAGATGGAATTTTTCTTAACAGTGAGTGTGAAGTGATAAAGGATACAACTTCCAGCACAATTTAGTGCTATTACCTTGCTTCCTGCTAAGGTTACAGCCCTTTTATGTACCATTGCTTTTGCACCAGCAATGTAATGTCAACACAGAGAAAAAAGCAAATAACATCTGTGTACTATTACTAAAATAGTTTTGACCTTGAAGATGCCCCCTGAAAGAATCTTGGTATCTCCTAGTAGAACCCTGTCTCTAGAGGATGCATCTTAGAGGAATTTCTGTATATATGTCTGTATGCCTGTGTATAGATGCTCCTTAACTTATGGTGGAGTTTCATCCTGATAAATGTATCATAAATTGAAAATATAGTAAGTCAGAAGTAATTTTCTGCTTAATATTTTCCATGTATGATGGGATTATACTGAATGTGTACTCAGTATACTGAGTACTGAATGTGTATGGCTTTTGCACTATCATAAAGATGAAAAATTATAAGTTGAATCATCGTAAGTCAGGGATGGTCTGTATGTAAGTGTGTGTATATATCTCCTACTTCAGTAGATAATGCTAAAAAATTTTCCCAAACAATTGCATGAATTTACACTCCCAAAAGTGTACAATATGAGAGTTACCATTGCCCTACATCCTTGCCAACCCTTGGTACTTTCCATTTTTAGCAATCTGATGAGTATGTAATGGTATCCACTATGGTACTGATTGGTTTCTACCTCTAAAGAGGTCGAGGGCCTTTTCTTATACAATTGGAGTTCATTGGATTTTCTTCTTGTAAAGTCACTTTTGAAGTGATTGACCAATTTTGCTATTGGATTGGCTGATTTTTTTTTCTAATTGGATTTGTATATTCCTCAGTTGATGAGAATTGTTATGGATAAAGATAGAATTTCATCAGACTCATTTCCGCCTTCAATGGGATAGTCACATTATGTTTTTTCTTGTGTTTGTGCTTGTGATAAATACACTAAATGAGTTTCTAATGTTAAACCACCCTTGCATTCCTGACAAACACATCTTGGCTATGATGCATTATCATTTTTATATCTAGCTCTTTTAATTTGCAAACTTTGGCTTAATATTTGTGCCACTATATACCTAATTAAGATTTGCCTATACTTTTATTTTTTTCATATTGTTGAGTTTGGGTATTAATTTTATAATTAGCCACAGAAAATGAGCAAGAGTTTGAATAGGAATAGAGTAATTTCTTCCTTAAGTTTTGGTACAATTTGCTGGTATACCTAAAGTTTAGCCATCTTGACCTAAAGTTTGCTTTGTGGGATGATTTTTACTACTGATTCTTCTGAATAGTTTTAGAACTATTCAGGTTTTCTACTTGTTTTCTGAGGCTATTATACTAAATTACATATTTTTATTAATTTATCCATTAATCTAAATGTCAAAGCATGTGAAATTGTTCAAAATATTATCGTATATTCTCAATGTCTGCAACATCAGTGGTTATGTCCTTTATTTTATTTCTGACATTAGCTACATGTGCCTTCTCTCTTTTCATTGTGTTTAGACTCACCAGAGGTTTATCAATTTTATTACTTTTTCACCAAACAAGTTATGGCTTTGTTGATTCTATTGCATGCATTTTAAAACATGTATTATTTAGTACTTATTTTATTATTTTCTTATGACTACTTTCTTGAGTTTTTTTATCTCTTGAGAAGAAAGATCGAATTCAGTTTATCTTATTTCAATTCCAGTAATATGATTTTAAGCTATTCATATCTGTCTTAGTCCATTTAGTCTTGCTAAAAAAGCAATACCTGATGCTGGGTAATTTATACAGAAAAGAGGTTTATTTGGGTCACTGTTCCGCAGGCTGTATAAAAAGCATGGAACCAGCATCTGCTTCTGGTGAGGCCTCAGGCTGCTTCTACTCATGGCAGAAGGTAAAGGGGAGCCACCACGTGCAGAGATCACATGAGGAGAGAGAAAGCAAGAGATAGGGACAGTAGAGGTGGCAGGTTCTTTTCAACGACAGCTCTTGTAAGAATTAATAGAGCAAGAACTCACTCATTAACAGGAGGACAGCACCAAGCCATTCATGAGGCACCCACTCCCATAACCCAAACATCTCCCATTAGATTACATCTCTAATACTGGGGATAAAATTTCAACTTAAGGTTTGGAGGGGTCAAATATCCAAACAGCTCTCTAAATATTTTCTAATTTCCAACTTGACTGTTTATTTGACCCATGGACTACTTGGAAGTGACTTCTTAATTTTCAACCTTTCAAGAGTTCAATAATATTTTTGTTTCAGATCTCCATCTTAACAACAAAGTGATCAGAAAATATACTTTTTGTGATAGAAATCCTTTAAACTGTGTTGAGATTTTCTTAATGGCTCAGTCTCTGATCAAATTGTGCAAATATTCTGTGCATGCTTTAATAATGCATGTATTGTTGCTGTTGTGAGTGTACTGTTTTGTCTTTTGTTTAAGTCAATTTGTTAATGATGTTGTGTAGATTTTCTACATCCTCACTGACTTTTTTCATCTGTTTAATTTACTCATTAATGAAAGAGATACGTTAAAAAATTTCCCACTATGATTATGAACTTGGACATTTTCTGTAGTTCTGACAACTTTGGATTTATATATTTTGAGGCTGCATTACTTAGTGTATACTAATTAGGTTTTTAAATGTTCTGATGAAACTATTATCATTGTGATATGATCATCATTACTGGTAAGTATTTTGCCTAAACACTTTGCCTAAATAAATTTTACTTTAGCTGATGTCAATATATCTACCCAGGTTTCTTTTGGTTAGTATTTGCTGCATTATATATAAACTTTCATCTTTTTTCTTTGACATTCCTGTATCACTATGTTTTAGATGTGTCTCTTGTAAATGGCATACAGGTGGATTTCTTTTGGCCCAGTCTAGCAAACTGATTTTAACTGAAGCCTTACATTACATTTAATGCAATTACTAATATATTTGAATCTAAATCTACTATTTTCGTACCTGCTTTGTGTTCTGCGTTTTTTTGTTTGTTTGTTTTCTGTTTTGGTTTTTTTTTTTTTTGCCCTTTCAATGATTCCTTTTTTCCTCTTTCTGGCCTACATTTGGACTGCTGGAATAATTTCTATTCTTCTTAGTTCATTTCTTTTCCACAAGTTTAGAAGTTTTGCACTCTTTGCTAAGTTTATTAGTTATTCTTTAAAAAATATATAATACACAGTTAATAAAGTCTAAAGTTAGTGACCTTTTAAAGCTTCTCCAATATAAGATAGGACATTAGAACCCTTTACTCAATTTGCACATTCCAATATATTACTATTTTCTTATTTTACATGTGTCTTATATTTAAGCCTCTTACTCATTTTTATTGTTATGGTTACTCAAATTATTACCAATGGTGAAATAACAGAGAGTGCAGGTGGAGGGCAAAGCATTGGGAGATTAAGTTGCACTCAGTCACCTTGGTGATAAAGGTTATTATGAAGACTGTGTGGCAGACAGGCTGCCTCTGACCAACTTGAAGACCAAACAAAAAGGAAAAGATAGCTGGGCACAGTGGCTCACGCCTGTAATCCCAACACTGGGAGGCTGAGGCAGGTGGATCACGAGGTCAGGAGTTCAAGACCAGCCTGACCTACATGGTGAAACCCCATCTCTACTAAAACTACAAAATTCAGCCAGGTGTGGTGGCACACGCCTGTAATCCCAGCTACTCAGGAGGCTGAGGCAGGAGAATTGCTTATGAACCAGGAGGTGGAGGTTGCAGTGAGCCAAGATGGCACCACTGCACTCCAGCCTGGGCAACAGAGTGAGACTCCTTCTCAAAAAAAAAAAAAAAAAAAAGATAAATGAGTCCTTGCATGCCCAACTTAAGACATATGTTAGAAACATCAGAAAGCATTTTTGGCTGCCTTAAAAGAATCCCTTATCTTTTTTACCATGCCAGCTAAATGCACAACCCCTCCAGGTCCCACACATTAAACAAGAAAATAATTTTAAGGCCAATAAAGTACAACTGTGTAATGGGCCTCATTACCCAGAAGCAGGTGACTTGATGTATTGATGAAATTACCTACTGAAGGCAAGTTATAATGCCATCTGGAGGTGAATATTTGGTGAGGTTGGGTGAGGTGCTATCGAACAGTATTTGCCTTAAACCAGCACCAATATACAGTGCCATTTCTCCCAGAGCCAGAATACACAGTGTGAAAACCAAGAAGTGGAAGCAGTGAGAGGTGAAGCCAGCTGGGCTTCTGGGTAGGGTGGGGACTTGGAGAACTTTTCTGTCTAGCTAGAGGATTGTAAACACACCAATCGGCACTCTGTAAAAACGAACCAATCAGCATTCTGTGTCTAGCTAAAGGTTTGTAAATGCACCAATCAGCACTCTGTAAAAATGCACCAATCAGTGCTCTGTGTCTAGCTAAAGGTTTGTAAATGCACAATCAGCACTCTGTAAAAATGTACCAATAAGCACTCTGTAAAATGGACCAATCAGTGCTCTGTAAAATGGACCAATCAGCAGCATGTGGGCGGAGCCAAATGAGGGAATAAAAGCTGGCCACCCGAGGCAGCAGGGTCAACCCGCTGGGGTACCATTGCAGGCAGTGGAAGCTGTGTTCTTTTATCTTTCACAATAAATCTTGCTGCTGCTCTCTCTTTGGGTCCACACTACCTTTATGAGCTGTAACACTCAGTATGAAGGTCTGGGGCTTCACTCCTGAAGTCAGTGAGACCACGAACCCACCGGGAGGAACAAAACAACTCCAGACGCACCACTTTTAAGAGCTGTAACACTCACTGCGAAGGTTTGTGGCTTCACTCCTGAAGTCAACTGAGACCACAAATCCACCAGAAGGAAGAAACTCCGGACACATCTGAACCTCTGAAGGAACAAACTCCAGACACGCCATTTTTAAGAACTGTGACTAACACTCACTGAGAGGGTCCACGGCTTCATTGTTGAAGTCAGCGAGACCAAGAACCCACCGGAAGGAACCAATTCCGGACACAGTAGGACCGGTCCCTCTTCCTTATTCCACCTAATCACACACTTATGCAATTTTTGCCTCCTAAACTTGCAACTTTGGAGTGGGTGGGTTTGAGAGTCCTAGTGTCTCAAGGAGAAACACTTCCACTAAAGGACCCAGTTATGGTTTCAAGCGGAAGCAGAGGCTGCCTCTTGGCCATTTTGGGCAAGTCATGATGCTAAACCATCAGGCAGAGAAGGAGGTACCTTTACTAAGCTAGTAAAGGTACCAATTGATCCAATTATTAGGAGAAAAATATGTTGTTGCTATACAGTGCAATGAAGGAGAATTAGGAATGGAAACGAGACTATTCAGGGGGGAGGCTTTTTATACTCTATGTCCAGAATAATGGTCAATGGATAACTGCAGCAATGCAATAAAGAGGAAGCATTAATGACTTGGATCCTTTGGGTCACTCTACCAGGTAAAAAATTCCAAGGAAACAAAGTGCTAGAAGAAGGTAAGAGAGACACAAAATGGTTATCAATTTAGGCTTTATGACCAGCTATAGAAGCAGGAACTGCAGCTATTATGTTTTATGGTAACTAATTGTTTCTTTCCCACCTCAATTTCACCCTGATATCTTACATGAAGAGCACTTTTCATGGCTGTTGTTATAATTTCAGTTTCAGAAGTATAGCAGGAGTGACTTCCCTCTGCAGTAATAGTAGAACTAATAGTGGGCATCTGTGTGTTAAGGATGTGAGCTTGTTTATCCAAACAAAAGAACATAATGGGTGCTCAGTGACAACAGGGATGACCTGTGCCTCTTCAGATTCATCATTCACTTGTCTCTGCTCATTTCTGTGCACTGAGAGGCTGACCTCTCAGGACCGCATCATCAGCTTCCCCTTGCCAGTGGGAGGCACTGTCCAGAGATTGAAGGGTGGGAGGAAAGAAGTCAGGGTTTTTATTCCTCCTGTTCTCTCCCCACAGTTCTGGCAGTGGCTGCATTCCTCTGTGCTACAAGTCCTATAAGGCAGCCCATGCTCCAAGGCTACTGCCCTTGCCCCATCAGGTCTAGGCTGGTACCCATTTCCCACTGCTGCTTGTCCTTGGATGCTGCACCATCTCTTTTTGGACCTCTTAATCCTGCCTACATCTCTATTTAGTCCCTTCATTGGCCTATGTTTATTATTTATTTATTCATTTATTTATTTATTTTGAGACGGAGTCTTGCTCTGTCACCCAGGCTGGAGTGCAGTGACGTGATCTCGACTCACTGCAACCTCCATCTCTCGGGTTCAAGCAATTCTCCTGCCTCAGCCTCCTGAGTAGCTGGGACTACAGGCGTAAGCCACCACTCCTGGCTACTTTTTGTATTTTTAGTAGAGACAGAGTTTCACCATGTTGGCCAGGCTGGTCTGGAACTCCTGATCTCAAGTGATCCGCCTGCCTTGGCCTCCCAAAGTGCTAGGATTACAGACGTGAGCCACCGTGTCCGGCCAAGTCTATGTTTAATTAAGGTATTGAATGAGCCATCAGCTTCCTATTTGAATCCTGATAGATACATCCGTTTATTTACCACCTGCTTCCTCCTCGTACCTCAGACCTTCTACCTGGGATCATTTTCATTCTATGATCAAAGTACCACCTGTGAAGGAGGGTTTCAGTTTGCTTTTACTATATGCCATAGTACCAGTTTGGTGCCACTTTTACTTTTGTTCCTCTCATCTCAGGAAACTGTTGAAAACTACAGCTCATATTTATAATCAGAATAAGCCTATGCTCATCAGTCAAAAGCAGATTTGAATGCTCTGCTTACTTCTTGGAGTTCTCACTTTCTAAATTTTAGCTAGGAAATTCCTCACTAGATTGTCTTTCCATTATTTTATAAAAATTGTTTTGAGTATTTTATCCGCCACTTTTAATGACTTTCAGCAGAGGATTTGATCCATATAGCCTGGACTGCCATTCTCAAAAATGAGAAAGTTCTGCCCTCTCTTACGTTTTTTTGTTTTCCCCTAAGATTTTTGCATTTGCTTGCTATTTCACGTAGGCTGTTGGGAAGAATCTCTCCTTAAATCTTGGATGAGAAATATGACAATAGAGAAAGACAATTCACTTTCAAGATATCAAAATACTATTAATATAACAGAAAAACAAAAGAAGTATTAATATTAGCCATCTATTGTTACCTAGGGAATTATTCCAAAACTGAGCATCTTAATACACACTATCTTACAGTTTCTGTGGTCAGGAATCTGAGCACAGCTTAGCTTGGTCCTTGGCTTACGGTTTCTCACTAGGTTGAAATCAAGATGTTGACTCAGGGTCTTCATCCTCATCTTAAGGCTCTACTGGGGAATGACCCACTTCCAAGTTTATTCATTGGCTTTTGGCAACATGCAGTTCCTCACAGGGTATTGGAATGAGAGCCTCAGTTCCTTTCTAGCTGTTGGCAGGGGCGTCCCTCAGTTCCTTACCTCATGAGTCTCTCAAAAATGGCAGCTCACAATATAACCACTTACTTTATTAATACATGAAAATCAGAAAGGCAATATAGTTTGCTAGCAAGACAGAAGTCACACAGTTTTTTGTAATCTAATATTGGAAATAACATTCCATCACTTTTGCCATATACCATTAGTTATAAGTAAGTCACTAAGTTCAGCCCATACTTTTGGGGAGGAGGTTACACAAAGACATGAATATCAGGAAGTGGAGATCATTGGGAGATATTTTAGAAGGCTGACAACCCCACAAAAATAATTTCTGAATTTCCATCTGTATCTCAGCATTCAATAGCTATGCACCTGTTTCAGCACATTGGCAGGAGCAAAACAATAGCAAAGTGTTTACGGCATGTATCATGTGTGAAATACGTCCACTCCCAAAGCACCTTCGTTTGGCTATTTCTTCAGTAGGTTCATCAAATAAACCACTTTTTTTCAAGCAACTCTCAGTTATCAGTATGTCCTGCTGGGTGGGTATTGTCATCTGTAGAGTACAGTATCGACTTTTTGTTTAAGTATTGCTTTGAACATGGAAGAGCTGCTTTGTCATCCTGTTTAAAAACCTCATAGGAATGCAATTCCAAGGTCTCTTGTATGTCATGAGTTTGATTTTGACTGAAGAATAATGAAAGTGTGGCCCAACCATCTTTCTGCTTATGGACATTAATTCTATTACCTGATACTGAGCTCTAATTATTCCTGGATACACAATTAAAGGTGTGAAGAAATAATAATATACTTCTAATTTCTAATTCACTCATAGCCTTTGCCATTTTTGTTCCATTATCAACAACTGACTTTTTTCATATGACATACATTCCATAAAGTATATGCACTATGTTGTTAACTACATGTAAGACCAAGAAATATCTCCACCACCGAGTAGAAATATAGTGAAATTCATCATAAATCAGGAAGAAAACACCTGATTGTTTCTGTATGTCCAAATGTTCAATCTATAAGATACAGAATTAGTACATAAAATAATTTTGTGCACAGCTTAATATAATTTGGAATAACTTTTCAAAACATGTTTTCTAGAAAGAATTTTAAGAATCATAATTTTAGCAAATTTTGAAAATCCTTCATCTTCTACTTCAAAAAATGGTTGGCAGTGTTGTGCAATCAATTTTACAGCTTTAAGATTTTAGCTTCACTAACTCAAAACTATAAAGAATTTTTTTAAAGTATGTTTATAAAATCTGTTGTTTTGAAGTTTGATTAGTGAGAACAAAATGTGTTTGGGGAATCTGATTTCCAACACTTTTCTATTTTTTTTCATGCTCTTTGCACCCATTATGATGTCTGGATCAAAGACGATTTAGCACAGAAGTTGTTACACATGATTTTAGAGAGTTTCAGTTCTACTTCAAGAAATTTAAGTAAGCAAAATTGCCAATCTTTTTGAAATTCATCCTCACAAATGTGAACAATTTTCAGATAACACTTTTTCTAAAAAGATACACAGCCTAAATGTAAATAACTAAAAAACATCAAATACAGTCATCAAAGATTATTTTCGTTAATAATATGAATGGTAGAATACCAAAAAATTCTACAAGGGAGGCTGCCTGTCACAAAAATGATCTCTGGATTTCCATGGAATCTAATCTTTGCTGTTCTGACTCATGTTATTATTGATATTTTTACAATCACTTGCCAGTTCCAAGAGGAGACAATATTCTTTCTAATGGCATTTAACTAAAGCACTCTTAATCTTCATACCAACACTCAGTCTATTTCCCGAGTTGTATAATTATGCGGAAGTTCTCAGTAATTCTTTTTGGACCTGAAAGGCATGGTGTAATGGATAGAGTGCCCCCAGGACTGAACCACTGGTTCATCCCAGCTGCTGTGAGTGTTGATTGCTGACAGCTGGCAGCACTCCCTTGTAAGGATTGCCTCAGAGCAAGGGAGCTGCCTCACCCAGTCACAGACCCTTCCTGGGTCAGCTCACATCCAACGACTGCTCTATTAAATCAGCGGTGTTTATGCTGGAGGCCATGAGCCTGTTTATGCTGGAGGCCATGAGCCTGAGGTTTTCTCCATACTTTGAGTTCCTACCTAATAAATAGCAACCTAACTCAGTATGTAAACAAACCGAAATGTAACTTAGTAGTATACTTTTTGTAACAAATGGCAAGGTTCCAGCCAATCACAAACAGCCAAGCTTCAACCAATCACAGGCAGCTAACTGATCATATCCGTGCCCAAATAAGGCAAATGCCTAGCTGTAGCCAACCAGATGATTTCTCTACTTTGCTTCTGTGTTCAGCTTATACAAGCTCACTGCTCTTCTGAGTGTTGCCCTACTCATGAATTGTTGTCTACTCAAATAAACTGTGTTCAATTCAATTTGTCTGAAGTTTTTCTTTTAATAGGTCAGTGAGTGGTATAAAGGCCCAGTCCCCTTTCCCTGATTCAGGACATCTCTGTGGAGCCATCTAGCTATAGAGTTTCCTGTAGGATTGGCTGGGGCTTCTGTTATGACTGCATAGTAGTTCACCTTCTCCCACTGCCTAATGCTACTTCCTTCACTCCCCTACAAGTGTGAATCCTGAGAGCAGGAAATTAATAGGGGTGTTCTCAGGATTCACACTTGTAGGGGAGCTCTAACCTCTGCTTCAGAGTCGGTTTCCTGAAGAATCATCTGTAACTTAAAGGCTTTCACAATCACCATTATTTATTTCAGCCTCTTACTCCTGTAATTATATAATTACACACACATTTATACTTTGATAAAAATTTAACTTTGAACACACACACGATTTTCACTCCAAGCTACATTAGAATGCTTAAATTTGAAAGTGACTATTAAGATTTTAAAGTTAGGAACATGATTTGTTCATATTTCTAATGTTATTGCGCTAGTTAGATAGGCTGGTAACCCAATCTATCATGTATTCATCATGACCACACAAGTTCAGGGATGCCAGAAATGAACTTCAAATTGGCACTCAATGGTTCCACCTCCAAAAGACTGAGGTGAGATCAAAGTCAAATAGAAAAAATTAAACAAATACTGAGGCTGAAGCTGAATTTTAATGCAACCCAACTATGTGCCTGTTTGTGTGTGTATGTATGTTTACTTAAGCATGAAGTAAAGAATGACAAGACACACAGATAAACATGGATACTATATTGTTTTTCTAGGGCTGTTGTAATAAAGTATTATAAACTGAGCAGCTTAAAACAACAGAAATTGTCCAGGCGTGGTGTATCATGCCTGTAATCCCAGCACTTTGGGAGACTGAGGGCGGGCAGATCACTTGAGGTCAGGCGTTTGAGACCAGCCTAGCCGACATGGTAAGATCCTGTCTCTACTAAAAATACACAAATTAGCCAGGTGTGGTGGCAGGTGACTGTAGTCCCAGCTACTTGGGAGGCTGAGGCAGGAGAATCGCTTGAGCCCAGGAGATGGAGACTGCAGTGAGCCAAGATCATGCCACTGCACTCCAGCCTGGGTGACAGAGGGAGACTCCATCTCAAAACAAACAAACAAGCAAAAACAGAAATGTATTCTCTCACAGATGTGGAGGCTAGAAGTTGGAAATGAAGGTATCAGCAGGACCAGCTTCCTCTGTAGGCCCCTTGGTTTCTTGTTCTAGCTTCTGGTGGTTGCCAGTCATCCTTGGTGTTTTTTGGCTTGTAGATGCAGCACTTGAATCTCTCTGCCTCCATCATCACATGGCCTTCTTCCCAAGTATTTTCTCTGCATCTTCAAATATCTCTCTCCTTATCAGATTACCAGTCATTGGATTTAGGGCCCACTCTAATCCAGTATGCCTTCATTTTAACTTGATTACATCTGTAAAAGCTCTCAAAGAAGGTCACATTCACAGGTACAGGGGATTCAAACTTTAACATATATATTTGGTGGGGTGGGGACACAATTTAACTCACAACAGGTATGACATATAACTTTGGGAGGAGAAGCACCTGGTGAATGGGTAGGAAGGGAGGGGTCAATCAAGGTAACCAAAGAAAAAAATAAATGAGGATGGGAAAGAATATAGTAAAAATATCTTCATAAGAATAAATTGCCCTGTTAATATAAAATTACGTGCATGTGTATGAATAAATTAGAATAAAGAGCTAGCTCTGTATTAATTTGTAGGCATAACATTCGATTATTCTTTTATATGGCTTATTGTGTGCCAGGCACTGTTTTAAGCACTTTCCATACATTAACTCCTTTAATCCTTATGTCTCAACCCATGATACAGGTACTATTATTATTACACCCATTTTACTGATGATGAAACTGAGACATAGAGAGACATAACTAGTAAAATGGCTGAGCCAGGATTCAAACCTGGGCCATCAGGCTTCAGAATCTGTGCTTTTAATCACCTTGGTATATATAGTATGACTCTGTTCTTCAGAAACTAAAACAATATATGTGTGTACAAATGCATATGTATACATTTATATTTTAGAAGACATAAAATAAAGTATCGAGATCAAAAATAAAATCTTGGATTCTAACCAGCTCTGTCAGGGCTCACAGACGAATGAATGATATTCTGGTTGGCCTATTTTGTGTCATATACTCAGATGCCCAGACTAGGTTTTTTTGGGGGGAGAAGGAGGGGCATTAGTGCTTGGACATTCTTGTCAGAGTCATGTGGAGTGGGTTACTTAAAGGAAAGAGATGATCTATTACCAGAGGTAGGAGGAGATAGCAGCTGATGGACTTGCAAAAACTATAACTAGTCCTGTCTCCTTGAACCTCAGTGTAACCTTCCCTACCTTTTTCTTAGATGTAAACAGCAGAGCAGCTGAAGGTCCTTCACTCATCAAACAAAAACAAGGTATGGCCCAAGGTGAAGAGAAAGGCTATAGGGAAACCCTCCCCAAAACATCACACCCATTTTCCCATGCCCTTTGTTCAGAAAATAATTAATTGTGGAAATGAGATCTGTTGCCTCCCCACTTCCCCCGGCCCAGACCCGACAAAAATGGGGACCCTGTCTCTACTTCCTACAAGTCTACCAGGGGCAAGTTACCATTTGGGGTTATTTAATAGTGTAATAGGAGAATCTGCTGCTTTTAGTTCAGGGGTGTCCAATCTTTCAGCTTCCCTAGGCCAAATTGGAAGAATTGTCTTGGGCTGCACACAAAATACATTAACACTAATGATAGCTGATGAGCTTTAAAAAAATTGCAAAAGAAAAAAAACCTCAATGTTTTAAGAAAGTTTATGAATGTGTGTTGGGCCACATTCAAAGCCATCCTGGGCCACATGAGGCCCATGGGCTGTGGGTTGGACAAGCTTGATTTAGATCATCTCGTGATTTTAGGCTCTGCCAGTGTGGGGATTATCCCACCTGTAGGGATTATGTGGTGCTCTAGGATTATCTTGGGTTTGGGGTTGATCCCCCCACATGGAAGGATTGTTTGGTGGTGCTATCGGATTATCTTGGTTTTAGGGTTGATCCCTCACATGGAAGGATTCTCTGCTACTTTGATGTTCCTCATGACCCAGTGCCGCCTGTTCTATAGTATCAACGTGTAAGTCCTTGACTCAGACCTAATTCAAGGTAGGTTAAGGTGTCTTCCTGTCTACCAGTTCCTGTTTCAGGAACTTGGGATGACCTTGTGAAGGGTAGGAAGTTTCTATTTTCCTTTGAAGTGCTGTTCCAAGAGGTAATAATAGTGGAACTCGAGTTTCAGCAGTTGATGAGAATGGTGGCCCCTGTGTCTAAGAAGTATGAGAATTACAATATTGGGTAGCAGAGACTGATAAGGATGGTGACATAGGTTGAGCATCCCTTATCCAAAATACTTGAGACAGAAAGTGTTTCAGGTTTGATTTTTTTATTTTGTATTTTGGACTATTTTCATATATATAAAATCAGATATTTGGGGATGAGACCCAAGTCCAAACACAAAATTCATTTGTTTTCATTTCATTTATATATGCCTTCTACGCATAGCCTGAAGATAATTTTATACAATATCTTTGTGCATGAAACAAGGTTTTTTGTTTGTTTGTTTTAAGACAGGGTCTCACTCTATCAACCAGGCTGGAGTGCAGTGGCACCGTCACAGCTCACTGCAGCCTCAACTTCCTGGGCTCAAGCAATCCTCCCACCTCAACCTCCCTAGTAGCTGGGAGAAGAGGCATGCATCACCATGCCCTGCTAAGTTTTAAATTTTTTATTGTAGAGATGGGAATCCCACTATGTTGCCCAGGCTGGTCTCAAATTCCTGGACTCAAGTGATCCTCCTGCCTTAGCCTCCCAAAGGGCTGGATTACAGACATAAGCCACTGTGCCCAGCCCTGTGAAACAAAGTTTTGACTGTAATCTATCACATGAGATCAAGTGATGGAATGAAATTTTTCACTTCTGGCGTCATGTCAGTGCTCAAAAAGTTTTTGATTCAGATTCAAGATTTTTGGATTAGGGATGCACAACCTGTACTTGTGTGCCAATGTCTGGTGGGAATGGTGGCCCCCTGTCTCAGGGAGTGAAGGGAATGATGGATCCTGAGTTCTGGATATTTGTAGGAATTGCAGTAGCTGAGTCTTATGTGCTGAGAGATTTGGAGCCCTGTATTTCAGAGAATGAAGGAACCAGTGGTCTCTGTGACTTGCTAACTGATGAGAACAGAACAGAGGCCTTATGTTTCAGAAACTAATGGGAATTATGGTCACTGTTCCTGGGGGCTTAAGCAAGTCCCAGCCTAATCCACAAGCCATTTGTTATTCACTCATCTCTTCATTCATTCACTTAGCAAACATTTTCCTGAGCCCCTTTTCTGAGCCATGCCTGGGTGGAGTGATATTGAGGACACAGAGATGACTCAGACCCAGACCATGCCCTCAGTAAGTTCCCAAAGACAGACCCAGACGTAGAAAATCACAACACAACAGGATCAGGGCCAGGACAAGGACTGTGATGTGGTGCCTGTCCTGATCTGTCTACAGGGCATCCAAGGTGAATGTAGAATGACAGTAACTCCAGATTGTAAGTGAAAGTGAGGGGTCTGACAAAGGGTCCTTCTTAATCATACATGAATTTGTGTGCATGACAAGTTTAAATGTACCCAGTGTCAATCCTTAGAAATAGCAAATTTTCCTAGAGCCAGCCCACCCCAAAGAAGGAGCCAGAGAGGCCTGGGTTTGAATCTCTAGCTCTATCACATACTTTGTGAGCTTGGGCAACTCCCTATTCAGAACCGCATCCTATTCAATATTCCATCCTTACAATTGGGATAATAATAGTTTCTAATAATAAGGTTTCTGTGTAATCAATGATACAATGTATAACAAATACTCATTCCAGGAACTGGCTCCAAGTAGTCGTTCAATAAAGGGTATCTGTTGTCATTATTATTATCCCATTGTTAGTAATTATCAACAAATTTTAAAGGATCTAGAAGTAAGCATTTATCGAATATCTGGGTTTAGAGGCTTAAAAGCATTGGACAAAATCACTTTAAAAATCAGCAAATTTGGGCCAGGTGTGGTGGCTCAGCCAAGGTGAGAGGATCACTTGAGGTCAGAAGTTCAAGACCAGTCCAGCAAACGTGGCAAAACCCCATCTCTACAAAGTATACAAAAATTAACCGGGCCTGGTGGCGCATGCCTGTAGTTCCAGCCACGTGGGAGGCTGAGGTGGGAGAATGGCTTGAACCTGGGAGGCAGAGGTTGCAGTGATCTGAGGTAATGCCACTGCACTCCAGCCTGGGCAATCCACCTCAAAAATAAATAAATAAATAAATAAATAAATAAATAAATAAATCAGTAAATCTGAATATGCAATAGGCATTAGTTTCTTGACATAAAAAAACCTCCCAATCTCCCAATTAACTGAATACACTAGGAATAAATCGATGAATACAATGGAATATTATATCGCTATTAAAATGAATGAGGAGGTTCTATACACCTAGATATGGGAGGATCTTTGGATATCATGTAAAAAAAAAAAAAACAAGGTGCAGAATAATGTGATCCTATCAGGGGACAGAAAAGAGGAGGGTGGTATATATGTGCATAGAACGTATAAAATTCCTCTGGAAAGATACATAAGAAATTAGTGAATATATGCTCTCCCCAGAGAGAACTGGGTGGCTGGAGGATAGGAAGGGAGGGAGATGCACTGTTGAAAGCCCAGCACCATGCATCCTGAACGTTTTCCCTAAAACGTTTCCCTAAAACGTTTCCCTGAACGTTCTCCCTGGCTCTTAACGTCCACTAAGTTCTCAGATGCCCACAGCATCTCTCTCCTCTACCCTCTTCTTCCTCGTGGTTCCCCATTGAAAACAACTCCTGCCCCATCCGTTCCTGGGCCAGACTCAGGGAGTTGTAGCTTTCCTACCTGTTTCCCGCCCACAGGTTCCTGTTCTCTGCCCCCAGTGCCCAGCAGTCTCCAGCCATCTCCAGCTCCTCACATTCCTGCCCCACCCCTTCCTCTCCCCAGGTCCTAGCCCGCAAACTGCAGGGAGGGGGCCTCCTCCCCAGCCTCCACCAGTCTCTCTCGCCAGTCCACACAGCCTCAGCGGGGTCTGACATTCAGCTATAACCGTGTCCCCGCCCCTTGCTCACAGCCTTCCAGGGCTCCCTGTCACCCTCAGAAGGCTAAGTTCCCAGCCTGGCCTGAAACTCCCTAAGAATCACCCCGCCCGCTCGCCCCAGCCTCATCTCCTGTGCTCCTTGGCTCCTGGCTTCGGAGGCTCCAGTCAGACTTAAGGGCTTTGTTGTCCTCCCAGCACCTCCTTGGTTTCCTGCCTTGGGCCTTCGCTTCAGCTGTGCCCTCTGCCTGGAAGGGCCTTAGTGGAGGTCATGCCACAACCACGCCTTCTCTGGAGGTCCTCTCTGCCGTCTCCAGCTGCCAGGATTCCTCCCGCCCTGGGCTCTCACAGCCTCTGGCCTCTCCCTGTGTCATACCCAGATCACCAGGGATTGGGACTGTCTGCGGCTGGCTCTGTCTCTTCCATTACACTGTGAGCTCCATCTGCAAGGGCAGATTCGGGTCTGATTCACCTTTGAGTCCCCAGTGGGTGGGGGTGGGGGGGTGGAGATACCAAAGCTGGTGGGGGCGAAGCTGGGAGAGCAGGAAGGGGGAGAGAGAGACGGGCAGACCCTGACTGGTTCGGGGAGAGAAGGGAGGAGAAAGCGAGAGAGAGGAAGAACAGAGACACAGAGACAGGGAGGGAGGGAGAGAAACAGAGAAAAGGGAAGAATAAATGGGAGACACAGAAGCCCCACAGGCAGAGAAAGAGGATGGAGATAGGGAGAGGGCGAAAGGAAGGACAGATGTGCAGAGACAGAAGGGAGGACAGACGGAAAGAGACACAGAGAGGCAGCAAAAGCAACCAAGAATGACAGGAGCAGAGAGGAGGAGGGAAAGAGGGAGAGAGAGAGAGACAGAGAGAAAGAGAGAGAAGGGAGGGAGGGAGAGAGGGAGAGAGGGAGCGAGAGAGCGAGAGAGCACGCACAGAGCGAGGAGGAGGCGCAGGAGAGAAGAGGGAGGGAGGCCAGCGAGGGACAGGACAGGGCGGAGAGGCGGAGGGGAGCTAGGGAAAGCCGGGGAGGAGCGAGACTGGCCGAGGGAGGAGGGCGGGCGAGGCGGGAGCGCCGGCCGCCGCCGCCTCCCGGCCTCTTTTGTCCCTTCCCTCCTCTGCGTCAGGCTCCCCTGGCCCGGCCTCCCCCTCCCGCTCCCTCCTCCTCCCCGGGGCTGGATGGAATTTTTTCCCCTGGACCTGGGCCAGCTCCGGGGCAGGGGGGAAGCCAGGCCGGACTGGGCTGGGCGGTGGGGAGGGGCCGGGGCGGGGGGCCCCCTGGGGAGGGGGCTGGTCCGACGGCCGCGCCGCCGGCGGGGTCCGGGGAGGGGGAGCCCCGGGCCGCAGAGCCGGGGAGGAGGCGACGGCCGCAGGGAGTCGGGGAGAAGGGAAGGAGGATGGCGGGGACGGCGGGAGGAAGGGGAGAGGCCGCCGTGCGGCGAAGGCGGGGAGAGGATGGAGAGCGTTCGGCGGCGGTGGGGCCCGGCCTGCGGGCCCGGGGCGGCGGAGGAGACCCCTTCCCTGCGACGCGGGAGCCGCGGGAGCCGTGAGTCTGCGGAAAGGGAGGGTGGGGGGCTGGGGCCCGGACTCCTGGGTCCCTGAGGGAGGAGCACCCGGGGGCCTGGATTTCTGGGTTCTTGGAGGAGGAGTTGGGGGTGGGGGGGGTGGGGTGGCTGGGAACCCGGACTCCTGAATCCTTGAAGGAGGGGGCTGGGACCTGGATCCCGGGGTCCAGAAGCTGGAGAAGGCTGGGGACACTTCCTGGATTCAAGAGGGAGGACAGAGATGGGGGCTGGGGCTGGTAGGATCGTGGCTGGAGGAGACTAGGGGCGAGCTGCCCGAGCCCTCGGGGGAGGTGGAGGAAGACTGGCTTTGGAGTGCCTGCGGCAGCGGAAGGGTTAACGTCTGGCTGGAGGGGAGGGGGAGGGGCAGGGATGGGGCTGCGGGGCTTTGCGGGGTCAAGGGTGAGCCGTGCCAGTGGGAGGGGGCCGAGGAGGAGGGGGAGGTTGTCTGGGCTGCCAGACAGGCCAGGGTCAGCGGCGGGGGCAGGAGATGTCTGGAGGAGGAGAGGCCCAGCATCCATGCTCCCTCGGGGACCCGGGATTCCAGGTCCCAGCCCCCTCCTCCCTCAGATCTGGGAGTACACCACCCAGTCCCCCACCCATTCCAAAATCCGAGCGCCCAGCCCCCTTTTTTCCAGGATCCAGGAGTCTGAGCCCCCAGTCTGTTCCTCTCAGACCAGGGAATCCACACTCCAGCCCCTAACCCCTTCAAAACCCCAGAGTTCAGAACCTCAGCCCCTCTTCCCAAGGAGCGCGGCCCCCAACCCTCTGTTCCTCTAGAACCCAAGCGTCCAGGCTCCGGCATCTTTCTCCCTTTGAAGCCTGCAGTTCTGGGGATCCCCAGGCCCCTCCTCCTCCGGAACCCAGGAGTCCCCACCTCCTCTTTAGCCCCAGCTGGAGTCCAGCCCTCCAGGGGTTAAGGGGGCGGGACCAGCTGGTTGCCATGGTGCCAGACTGTTTGGGTCTGCTCTCTGACCCTTGGGGGCTCCCCAGGGTCCGCAGAGAGGAGGAGGGGGACCTAGGCCTGGGGGAAGTCCAGAGCCTACCCCTTCCCCAAAGCCGGCCTATGGGCCCAGGGAGTTCGCGTTTCCACCAACGCCTTGTCCAGTGACCTTGAACAAGTCCTGACCCTTCTCTCTCCGCCTCAGTTTCCCCAAGGAGACACTGGTTGGCGGGTGGGGGAGATGCTTAGGTCCCGGGAATCTTTGAGATTCTCGGCTTCCCCTCTCCCCTCACCCTCCTCCTCAGGCCCCAGGCAGCCCCGGGGCATGCTGGGAACCCAGGCCTGGGCTCCGGGCCAGGTTGGTGTGGGGGGGGTGGGGGCGGGGGCAGCCTCCTCCCTTCCCCTTCCTCCCCACCTTGGCCTGACTCTCGCCCCCGCCTGAGGGTCTGGGAGGTTGGGAAGGAGGGAAGGGGGAAGAGAGCTGGGACCGTAGACCCGTCTCCGGCCCCCGCCTCCCCCTTTCCTTCTCCGCCCCTTTCCCGCCTCTCCTCCCCCTCCTCAGCAGGTCGCTACCCCAGCCCTGGGCCCCTTCTCAAACCACCCCCACCCCACCCCCAGCTCCAGACCTGGCTGGAGCTGCGAGGGGGAGGGAGAGAGGGAAGGAGAAAAGAGAGAGAGAGAAGGGAGGGAGACCCAAAGAGAGAAGGGGGAGGGGAGGAAAGAGAGAGACCTAAGAGGGAGGGAAGGAGAGAGAGAGGGAGAGAAAGGGAAAGAGACAGAGACAGAGAGAGAGCAGGAGACGGAGCTGAGGGATGGAGAGAGGGAAGGGGCGGAGGGAGAGGAAGTGAGGAAAGACATCCGAAAAAAGGGGGTGGAGAAGGGTGAGAAAGAGACTGAGAGAGGGCCAGAGAGAATGAGAGAGACAAAGAGGGGGAAGGGGGAGAAGGGGAGGATGAAAGACAGAAGGTAGAGGAAAAGAAGGAGAAAGAGGGGGAGAGAGGGAAGGAAACAGGAGCAGGCAGAGGAGAGAGGCGATGGGGAGAGAGAGAAGCCAGCGCAGAGCCACGGAGGGATGTCCTGATGCAGGAGGAGGCTGGGAACCAGGGAAGGTGGAAAGAAAGAGGGAGAGAGAGAAAAAGGCAGGGCCAGAGAGAACTGGACTGCGAGAAAGGAACGGGAAAGTGCGCCTGGAGAAGGGGCAGCGAGAACCAGACAGTCCAGGAGGAGGGGCTGGGCACGGGAGAGACCCCAGCTGGAGGGGCTCTGAGCCCAGGGCTGGGGAGGGTGGGTGCTGGGTCCCGGGGTCCAGAAGCTGGTGAAGGCTGGGGACACCTCCTGGATTCAAGAGGGAGGACAGAGATGGGGGCTGGGCCGACTTTGGGAGCCTCTTCCCCTCTCTGAGGCTCAGCCCCCTCACCTGCCAAATGGGGATGCTGAGGGCACCTCGCTGTCTGGACTGGGAAGTGTCAGAGAGAGGACTGGTGCTCAGGGCCTGGCATGGGGTCAGCGCTGGGGGATTGTGGCTGTCATAGTTGTAAATGACCCAAAGAAGGGAGGAGAGAGGAAAGAAGGCACCTAGGGAGGCTTTGATGGTTGACTAGCCCCTGGCCTCCTTAGCCCTGGGCATGGAGTCTCTGCAGACTGACAGGAGGGTAGGTAGGAAGCAGGTGTGCCCAAAGGGCCAAATTACAAGACAAATGAGGTTCCCTCCCAGCCGGCACCCAGGAAGCCAGGTTTTCTATCGGGCCATGCCTTCTCCAGGAGGCCTGCCTGGCGGGAGGGAGGAGGGGCTGGGGGCGGGGACTCCTGGGTCTCTGGGGAGAAGGGGGCTTTGGATCTGGACTCCTGAGTCTGAGGGAGGAAGGGGCTGAGTCCTTGGATTCCAGGAACATTTGGGGAGAAAAGGGCCAGGGGCCTGGATTCCTGGGTCTCTGGTGAGGAAGGGCCTAGACTTCTGGGTTCTTTAGGGAGGAGGGGGATGAGGGCCTTGACTCCAGGGTCCCTGATGAGGAAGGGGCTGAGGGCCTGGACTCCTGGGTTCCTTGGGGAGGAGGGGCCGGGGGCCCGGACTCCTGGGTCCTGGCACCCACCCGTAGAACCGACCTTGCGGGGCCTTCGCCGCACACAAGCTCGTGTCTGTGGGTCCGTGTCGGGGGCTCACCATCGCGGCTGGGGCCTCCCCGGCCCTCCCCCCCATCCCTGGTCCTCCTGGTCCCTGTCTGTCTGTCTGTCGGGTCTGTCCACCTGCCGCGCCCCCCGGGCTGAGGTAGGAGGTTGTATAGTTGAGGAGGACACCCAAGGAGATCACTATACGGCCTCCTAGCTTTCCCCAGGCTGCGCCCTGCACGGGACGGGGCCCGGCGGGGACCCCCAGCCCCACTCGGGGACCCTTAGCCCCACTGGGCTGCCCCAGGGACCCTGGGAGGAGGAGCCGGGCTCTTTTCTGTCCTTGTCCCTGCATCCTCTCCTTCCCCTGAGATCTGTTTTCCTTCCCTGTCTGTCTCTCCGTCTCTGCTGTGTGTCTGTGGCTTGTGCGTCTCTTTCACAGTGGATCCTCTGACTCCCTCTTATTCTGGCTTTCTAGGTCTCTGCCCCTCCCGATATCTCTCTGTGTCTCTATTTCTGTCGTTTTTGGTCTTTCTGTCTCTGGCTCTCAGAATGTCTCTGTACCCATCTCCATCTCTGACCTCCACCCCAGGGCCTACCGGGCCACCGCACACCATGTTGCCAGTCTCTAGGTCCCTGAGACCCTTTAACCTGTGAGGACATCCAGGGTCACAGGTGAGGTTCTTGGGAGCCTGGCGTCTGGCCCAACCACACACCTGGGGAATTGCTGGCCTGACCTCTGACCCCTGACTCCTCATACCCTTCCTCCAGAGCATGACATTTGACCACCAACTGAAACCTGACCTCTGACCCCAGACCACTGGCCCTTCCCCCACCCTGTGGTGACTTCATAAAGGTTACTAGCTTCTCCCCTGGCCTTGAGACCCACACGATGGCCCTGCTGGCCCTGGCCAGTGCCGTCCCGTTTGCCCTGCTGGCCGTTGCTGTCTTCAGGGTGCCCGCCTGGGCCTGTCTCCTCTGCTTCACAACCTACTCTGAGCGCCTCCGCATCTGCCAGATGTTTGTTGGGATGCGGAGCCCCAAGCTTGAAGAGTGTGAGGAGGCCTTCACGGCCGCCTTCCAGGGCCTCTCTGACACCGAAATCAGTGAGGAGACCATCCACACTTCATCAGTGTCCTGGGGAAGGTGCAGAGGGAGGGCCGGAGAGGCCCAGAGGGTCAGGCTGAGGGACAGACAGAGAGAAACAGTCAGAGGAGAAAGGCTCAAAGACCATGAGAACAACAGAGACTTAGGGACAGAGAGACACAGACAGGGGAAGACAGCAGGGCAAAGACTCAGAGAGGGGAGGATGGAGAGTCAGAGAGGGGAGGATGGAGACTCAGAGGGGAGGATGGAGACTCGGGAGGATGGAGACTCAGAGAGGGGAAGATGGAGACTCGGGAGGATGGAGAGTCAGAGAGGGGAGGATGGAGACTCAGAGAGGGGAAGATGGAGACTCAGAGGGGAGGACGGAGACTCAGGAGGATGGAGACTCAGAGAGGGGAAGATGGAGACTCAGAGAAGGGGGAAGATGGAGACTCAGAGGGGAGGATGGAGACTTGGGAGGATGGAGACTCAGAGAGGGGAAAATGGAGACTCAGAGGGGAGGATGGAGACTCAGGGGAGGATGGAGACTCAGAGAGGAGAAGATGGAGACTCGGGAGGATGGTGAGTCAGAGAGGGGAGGATGGAGACTCGGGAGGATGGAGAGTCAGAGAGGGGAAGATGGAGACTCAGAGGGGAGGACGGAGACTCAGAGAGGGGAAGATGGAGACTCAGAGAAGGGAAGATGGAGACTCAGAGGGGAGGATGGAGACTTGGGAGGATGGAGACTCAGAGAGGGGAAGATGGAGACTCAGAGGGGAGGATGGAGACTCGGGAGGATGGTGAGTCAGAGAGGGGAGGTGGAGACTCAGAGAGAGGGGAAGATGGAGACTCAAGGGGAAGGTGGAGACTCAGGAGGATGGAGAGTCAGGAGGATGGAGACTCATAGAGAGCGGAGGATGGAGAGTCAGGAGAGGATGGAGACTGGAGAGGGAATAGAGACCCAGTGAGGGGAGGATGGAGACTCAGAGGGGGGAAGACAGAGACTCAAAGAGGGTGGAAACCCAGAGAGGTGAGGATAGAGATGAGGCAGAGACTAGGGGAAGCAGGATAGCAACCGGTCGGGGGGCAGAGACTCAGGGAGGATAGAGACTCACAGAGAGGTGAGGATAGAGACTTGGGAGGGACTCAGGAAGCATAGCGACTGTGGGGCAGAGTCAGAGAGGGGAGGATACAGACTTGGGAGGGCAGAGACTCAGAAACAGAATGTTCCCATTAGGGACATGGTGTTGCGGGGAGCTGCCTCCCCCAGCCCCTGCTCCCTCCCTTACCGCCAGACTATGATGAGAGAAGCCACCTGCATGACACCTTCACCCAGATGGCCCATGCCCTGCAGGAGCTGGCTGCTGCCCAGGGTGAGTGTGTGGGGATGAGGAGATGGGAGATGTGGACTTGGAGCCCCCAAGAGATGGGGATGTGGGAGGGCCCAGGGCAGAGGAAGGAGGCCCCCAGAGTTGGGCAGTGATCTGGGAGGGGAAAGCTGGGAAGCCATTGAGCTCAGCTACTTGTCCGAACGAAGGTTGAAGGCAGCTCTAAGAGCCGGGGGCTGAAGATGGTGAGAGGGAAGGGATGCTGCAGACATTGCCTAGAGCTGGAAGTCCAGTTGGGGTCAGGTAGGCATAGGTTCTGCCATGGCTGCATGGCTCACACTCTTACTGGCTATGAAGTTCTGGGTGGATCACCGCCCCTCTCCTGGCCTCAACTTACCCATCTGTAAAGTGGGACAATCTTCTTGCCTCCTAGGATGGCTATGGAGCTCAGTGCAGGGGTTGGGGCTGCCTGATGAGCCTGATCTTAGGGAAGGCATCTTCCTCTAGGATAGAACACACACACACACTCGCACACAGACACACTCAGAGACACACACTCACACTCACACACACACAGATTTCTTATAAAGTGATTCCACATTTTTGAGGTGTGAGGCAATTAGAGGGCGGGAAAACAGGAACAGCAGAGTGGATCGCTCAGGTGACAGCAGTGAAAAGAGATGAGGTGTGACTGTCCTGGTGAGACAGGCACATGTGACAGCCTTGAGGTGTGTGGCTGTGCGAAGAGACCTCAGGGCTGGGGGCCATGCATGGCCAATGGGCAGCATGGGCAGTAATCATGCCTGATCACCATGGCCATGATCCCCACGAGGTGCCAGACCCTGGAACTGTGGAGGCTCGGAGTTGCAGGAGTTACAGAGCGCTGCGCTGTAGAATAAACCGGCTTCCTCTTAGGTCCAGGAGCTCAGGGCTTATTCCCACACCCATAGTCGCTCCTTTTGCTTCCTGCTTTGCCTTCCAAGCGTCTTGTCAACAATCCCAGAAGAGGGAAGGTTCCCATCCACCCAGGGGGCATCCAGGGCCAGCCTGGAGAAGGCCTCAGCTGTGGCTCCCCCCATCTCCACCCTAAAGGGAGACCTGAGGCCCTAAAGCTCTCCATGTGCAGGATTCCAAGAAATGCCCTTTCTCCCCACTTAGGCTGCCTTGTCACAGAAGCTTTTGAAAAGATCAGGAACCTTTGAATCTGGGAGTGGAAGCCTTCTTTGGGGCCGCATGGGGGACAAACTTGGAGGGGAGAGAGAAGAGGCTGGGTGAGGGTCCAGGCCAGAGTGGACGCCCAAGTGGGGGCTGGGGCTGTGAAGGTGGAGAAGAAGGTCCAGGGCCAGAGAGTTAGGTCTGCTGGGCTGTTTCAGGAAGCATAGAGAACAGCATCTGAGACAGGTCCTGCTCCATATGCCTGTTGGGCGGTGGGTCATCACTGAAATAAGGAGCCTGAGAGAAAGAGCCGGGGGCAGATGATAAGCTGGGTTAGAAGGCAGTGACTTTGAGGGGTCCCAGGGACGTTTAGGAGGCAACTAGATACCCAGGTGCAGAGTTCAGCAGAAAAGTCAGAGAGTTTTGAGTCTCTTTCCTCAGGGCACTGGGGAGCCGCAGCAGGAGTGTGAGCAGTGAAGAAGTAGGGGCAGCTCTGGGTGTAGAAAGAACCCTCTGGGGTCGTGTCAAAGATGGACCAGAGGGAGAGTCTGGAGGCCGGGAGAAGCTGGTGCAATACGTTCAATGATATTTACTGATTGTGCTGGGAACAACCCTGGTAACACAGCTGCGACCAAAACTGCAAACCACCTGTCCTCGGGTTGCTTATATTGGGGTGGAGTCTGGGGAGACAGACAATAAACATAATCGATAAAATATCTTAGTATCTTAGCATGTCAGTTGGTGATCCCTCCGTGGAGGAAAACAGAGAAGGGGAAGAGAAAGGGGTGATAGTTTTTTTGTTTTTTTGTTTTTTTGAGATAGGGTCTCACTTTGTCACCCAGGCTGGATTGCAATGACGTGATTATAGCTCACTACAGCTTCAAACTCCTGGGCTCAAGCGATCTTCCTGCCTCAGCCTCCCAAGTAGCTGGGACTATAGGTGTGCGCCACCATCTTTGGCTGATTTTTTAAATAGTTTGTAACGATGGTGTCTTGCTATGTTGCATGGGTTGGTCTTGAACTCCTGGGCTCAAGTGATCTTCCCACCTCAGCCTCCCAAAGTGCTGGGATTACAGGCATGAACTACCGTGCCTGGCTGGGTGATAATTTTAAATAGGTTGGTCAGGGCAGGTGGAAATGACAGGGTCCAGTTGAGCAAAGACCTGAACAAGGTGACGGTGACAGTGACAGCCATGCAGATAATCTGGGGAAAGAGATTTTCAGGCCACAGGGAATAGCCAGTGCAAGACCCAGGGGCCCGTGGAGCTGGAGTGAAGGTGAAATCAGAGAGATAGCAAGGGGCCACCTCCTGTAGATCCTCATAGACACGGGGTTCTCAAGCCCCAGCATACATCAGAATCCCCTGGGAGCTTATTTAAAATGCAGATTTCCGGGCTTCACTGCCTCTGATCAGGAGGTCCAAGGTAGGGGCCAGAAATGGACGTTTCTGTCAAGATCCCAGGCAATGCTGATGCTGCTGCTCCGGGAACACTCTTTGAGAATCACTGTCATAGGCCCTTGGAATGACTTTTGTTTTTTGCTCTTGAAATGGGGGAGCTATTGGAGGACTTTACACAGAGAGACGGGATCTGACCTAGGATTTGACAAGATCTCTCTAGCAGCTGTGTGGGGCCTGGACAAAGGCAGGAAGACTTCCAGTGAGAAGCCAGCCCGTGGTGGCTTGGACCAGTCACAGTGGTCCGGGGGGGCCCAGGTGAGGTCTGAGCAGAGTGGGGTGGGCATGAGGATTTGACCGTGTGCCAGGCCTGCCCATGTGAAAGGCTGTGTTTTCCATACACAGAGTCGTTCATATTAAGTATCTTCCTAAAGGATATCCTCTACCGGCCCTGTGAGGCTGGGTTTTATAGCCCCGCTTATCAGATGGGAACGCTGGGCTCTTCTAGACAAGAACAGTAGGCCCAGGATATATTTGGAGATAGACTGGACCAGATGTAGGTGGGTGAGGGCAACAGGAAGAATCAAGGATGACTTTTGTGTCTCCTCCAGAGGGAGGAGCAGGGAGATGGAGGAGCTGACGTAGGCTGACTGCCTCTTGGTGATCCCAGGTGATCTTATTTGTATATATGTATATATAAATCATGGAGTCGATGACCTGGTGCAGACTGGATGCAGTATTAGGTGTGGAGATTATGTATGCAATGATTAGGTGTGGAGGCTCTGGAGCCTGACCACCAGGGTCAAATGTAGCCATGTGACTTTGGACCACTTCTCTAATCTCCCCATGCCTCCGTTTCCCCATCTCAAACTTGGAGATGGCAATCCTAAGTTTGCCAGCCTTCTCTAACACTCACTACGTGCCAGGAGCCGTTCTACACACTTAGTGACACCATCTCATACAATCATTAAACGATGACATGAAAGAGTGGGGATGAGGATGCTTTCATGGTTGTATGGCGTCTCATCCTCCTGCTAATCCTGTGATACAGACACTGCTATCATTCTCATTTGATGAATGAGGAAACTGAGGATCAGGAAGGTGAAGTCACTTGGCCAAGGTCGCATGGGGAGGAGGGCTTGTGATTGACACTCAGATCTGAGACAGGTGTGCTCAAGATGGAAGCACCAGGACTCAGACCCAGATGATCTGAACCAGGGTCAGAGCTCCTGATGATATGCACCTCCTCTGGGGGAGACTTTACAACACCCACCCATGCTGCTTTATGGCCTGCTTGCTATAACCCAGGCCGCTTGGCCTGTTTGGAACATTTCACTCCACTTATACTCCCTTGGTGGGTTATAAGCCCACCTCGCCGCCATGGCTTACTTGGTATATCCCACGCTTACCCTGCTCATGAGTCATTTGATTTGGCCCATAAAAATTCTTTGGATGACTCCTCCAACATCCTGGCCTCTCATTTGTGCACCCCAGTCTGACCACATGCTCCTGATCATCTTGCCGTCTTGAGACCACACTCCTGCTCTGTGGCCAAGGAGAGACCACTGGGTCCTCATTTGGAACCCACTTCTCGGCATCAGTGCTTCCTCTCTCCAAGTGTATATCCAATGATCATTGTTTCAGGCACTCTCTTGCCAATATCCTCAGTTCCCTCCCTTTTTGTATGGCTTTAATCACAGAGGACGCTTTACCCTGTCCCTGCAATGGCTTAAGCCCGTAGGAAGTTTATTTCTCCTATATAAAGTAAGTCCTGAGGTAGGCACTTAAGGCTAGTATGGCACCTCCATTTCTTGGGGATCCAAGCTCCTTCAAGACTTAATATCCCAGGGAGTAGCCCTTGTCCTCACGGTCCTGTGTGGCTGCTAGAGCTCCAACCATCAAAACAAATTTTCAGGTAGCAGGATACAAATTTTCAGGCAGCAGGATGGATGAGGGGAACAATAAGATGGCACCACCTTCTCTCTGTTTTTTAGAGACAGGGTCTTGCTCTATTGCCCAGGCTGGATGGAGGGCAGTGGTGCAATCATAGCTCACTATAGCCTCGAACTCCTGGGCTCAACCATCCTCCCACTTCAGCTTCCTGAGTAGCTAAGACTACAGGCACGCCATCACACCTGGCTAATTTATAAAAATTTGTTTAGAGATGGTGTCTGGATATGTTGCCCAGGCTTGTCTCGAACTCCTGGCCTCAAGTGATCCTATCACCTCAACCTCCCGAGAAGCTGTGATTCCAGGTGTGGTACCACCTCCCTTTTAAGGCCACCTCCTGTGACTCACATAACACAGCCATTTACATCCTATGGCTACAACTTGGTCACGTGACCACAACTGCAAGGAAGGCTGGGAGATGAAGCTTTTTATCTGTGTTCTGTGGATATAGATTATAGATATATAGGTATTTGGAGGCAGTGGACAATTCCTGTGTATTGGCTTGCTAGGACCATTGTAACAAAGTACCGTAGACTGGGTGACTTGAACAACAGAAGTTTCTGCTTTCTAGAATTCTGAGATCAAGGTTTTGGTGTCAGCAGGTTTAGTTTCTCACACCTCTCTCTTTGGCTTGTAGATGCTTTCTTCATATGTCCCTGTGTGCATCTCTGTGTCCTAATTTCCTCTTCTCATAAGGACACCAATCATACTGCATTACGGCCCACCCTAATGACCTCATTTTAACTTAATCACCTCTTTAAAAACCAAGTACAGTCACATTCTGAGGTACTGGGAGTTAGGACTTCAACATACGAATTTGGTTGCGGGGGTGGGAGGTGGGCGGCACGATTTAGCCCATAAAACCCTGCCACATTTCTGATTTCCACAAACCACCACGAGATCAAGTCAGCTGTCTATTCTTATTCCACTGGAACAAGCCACAAACCTATACAGTTTGGAGGCCATTGCAGTGGTCAAAACACAAGGCAAGGCATGGTGGCCCACACCTGTAATCCCAGCACTTTGGGAGGCCGAGGCAGGCGGATCACCTGAGGTCAGGAGTTTGAGACCAGCCTGGCCAACATGGTGAAACCCCATCTCTACTAAAAATACAAAAATTCGCCGGGCATGGTGGTGGGTGCCTGTAATCCTAGCTACTGGGGAGGCTGAGGCAGGAGAATCGCTTGAACCTGGGAGGTGGAAGTTGCAGTGAGCCAAGATCACACAACTGTACTCCAGCCTGGGCAACAGAGCAAGACTCTATCTCAAAACAAAACAAACACCTACAAAGACAAGGAACATAAAAGAGTAAAAGATGGGTAAATATAGAAGTGAATAGAGGCTGGGGACTATGGAGAAGTGGCCGGTGTGTGCCCCATTTCAAGGGAGTGACTGCTACTTATCTCCAGCTAATCGCTGCCTTATGGAAATGCAATCTCTGTGTTACAGCTCTTCCAACTTTGTAAAAAAGAGATGCCAAACGTTTTATGTGACATTCCAAATTTTATATGTTGGCAACTGGTTCATTTTCTTTTAAACACTTTCCAGGCCAAATATAACACATCCCAGGGATGGATTTGGGTCATAGGCCACCAGCTGGGGTCTCCAGTTCAAGTTGGATCCTGGAATTCATTGTACAAATACTTACTGAGCACTTCTAAGACTGAGGGCCCTCTCCAGGATTCAGAGGACACAGCGCTACAGAAGAGCATGTTTATTTACTTATGAGACAGACATAAATGATCATCTATATATAAATATATGTAATTGCAGGCGGATGAGAGCTAGGAATGAAATGATTGCGATGAGAGACAAAAACAGGGAACTTGATTAGATTTGTGGTGATGGAAGGATGATTAGGAGAAGGAAAAATGTGCTAAAAACAAGCCAGCATGTGCAAAGGCCCTGAGGTGCTAGGGAATGTGGTTGTTTTCATATTAAAGGAAATGAGGCCAGGTACGGTGGCTCATGCCTGTAACCCCAACACTTTGGGAGGCTGAGGTGGGTGGATCACTTGAGGTCAGGAGTTTGAGACCAGCCTGGCCAACATGGTGAAACCCTGTCTCTACTAAAAACACAAAAATTAGCCAGGCGTGGTGGTGCACACCTGCAGTCCCTGCTACTCAGGAGGCTAGGGCAGGAGAATCACTTGAACCCAGGAGGCAGAGGTTGCGGTGAGCCGAGATCACGCCACTGCACTCCAGCCTGGGTGACAGTGAGACACTGTCTCAATAAAATAGAATAAAGGAAATGAAAGGTGGCCATTGGGAATGGGACAGGGAGGGAGGGGGAACTAGGCCAAACCATGTAAGACCTAATAGGCCTCGGTGAGGAATTTGATCTTTATCCTCCCCTTCTCCCCGCAACAAGCTACATGCAGGTGATGTCCGGGAGGGCTTCCATCCTGGAGAGATTCAGGAGGCAGAAGAAAGGAGACTTAGGTAGGGACTTGTTAGCCTTCAACTACAGAGGGCGGGTGATGAGAAGAGGAGCAGAGAATATGGTAATGAGAGGGGTGAAGAGGGGCCAGGGAAGGGCAGATACCATGACAGCACGTCCTGTGAGCTAGGGCCAGCCTAGCCCTAGCCAGGCTAGATCAGAATGCAGGACCAAGGACCAAGCCCTAGGGGGAAGGGCTTTACTACACAGGCCGTCCTCCCCTCCACTCTCCAGGATCCTTTGAGACTGCCTTCCCTGATGCTGCGGAGAAAATGAAGAAGGTCATTACACAGCTTAAAGAAGGTAAAATACACTCCATCTCTCCTTCCCCAGACACACGCACACAATTAGAAAACCCCACTTTTGGCCGGGGACGGTGGCTCACGCCTGTAATCCCAGCACTTTGGAAGGCTGAGGCGGGCAGATCACTTGAGATCAGGAGTTCAAAAGCAGTCTGACCAACATGGTGATACCCATATCTACTAAAGATACTAAAATTAGCTGGGCGTGGTAACGCATGCTTGTAATCTCATCTACTCAGGAGGCTGAGGCAGGAAAATTGCTTGAACCCTGGAGGCGGGGTTGCAGTGACCGGAGATCGTGCCACTGCACTCCAGCCTGGGTGACAGAGCAAGACTCCATCTCAAAACAAAACCCACTCCTGAAACCCCCCCCCATCCACTCCCCGTACAATCCCCTGGCCCCATCTCTGAGCATCAGACCTTGAGGAACGACTGTTTCCCCGCGTGGACCATTTTTGATCTGGTCCCGCCCCTTCGATGAAAGGTTTCGTCTCCAACTAAGCCCCTTTCCGGGACTACTACTAGCCTGGCCACGCCTCTTCTCTAACTGGGCCACCACCTTAGCCCTGGTCTCCTGCAAGGATCGCCCAGGATCTAGCCCCGCCTCCTCGGTGGAATACATCCGGATTGCCCATCCCCGTCAGGGCCTACAGCAAACCAGTGTGTTTCCCTCTAAACCCCAAGTAGAAGGCTGGCAGCAGGCCTGGGCCTGACCTCCTAGTGGAATGCTCAGGCTTGGCCCCGCCCCCAGGTTATGACGAAAGCTTGGCCCCGCCCCCTCGGAGCAATGCGTCGGGCCTTGTAACATCAGCTAGGGGAGCATCAGGCAGGGTTCTTCCCACGACTTTAAGGTAGTGATGTTTCCTCTTCCTCCACAGCCCAGGCTTGCATCCCTCCCTGCGGTAAGGACTTCATCTAAAACTTGGAATTGCGGGGTAAGGGAGGCGGTCGGGGCCGAAACGTACGACATCAAGTGTGGGAAATCGGGTGGGCTTCACATCCTTAGGAGGCCAATAAGATCCCTGGAGAAAAGGAAGTAAACCAAGTATTGCTCTAAATCCTCAGAAGGTGTGTGTGAGAGCCGAAGCAAACCAATAGGAATCCTAGAGGGCGGAGAGGAGTGAGAGTCGACCAAAGACAGCAGGGAGGGCGGGGTCAAGATGCCACCTGGCCGATGGACCCCGGGAAGCTGCATGGATCTCAAGTGGGCCAAGGGCCCCGGGCTTGGGAGGGCAGGTGGCGCCTAGACCCAGCGTTCCCGCTCCACAGGTCTCCAGGAGTTCGCCCGGCGTTTCCTCTGCAGCGGGTGCTACTCTAGGGTCTGCGACCTCCCGCTGGACTGCCCAGGTGAGGGGGCGGGGCCTCGGGGTGCAGGAGGCCAACCTGAGAAACGGGACCAGAGCACCGAGGGGCATGAGCTGGTGGCGAGGCCAGACGTGGTCGGGGCCCAGCGAGTGAACCCTGCTCCGTCTTCAGTTCAGGATGTGACAGTGACTCGGGGCGACCAGGCTATGTTTTCTTGCATCGTGAACTTCCAGCTGCCAAAGGAGGAGATCACCTATTCCTGGAAGTTCGCAGGAGGAGGTGTGAGTCGGGGCGGGGCCGGCGCGAAGAGTTTAGACGGGCGAGTTAGCCTTCACTAGAGGTTGGGGAGTCAGCTTGCGGGGACGGGACTCTGGGAAGCTCCGTCCAGACACAAGCATCAGCAAGAGGAGGGTCGCGGGATTTAGGGGAGAGCTCGAAGATCAGAATGCAGGACCAAGGACCTGGTGCGATGGCTCACGCCTGTAATCCCAGCGCTTTTGGAGACCAAGGCGGGAGGATGGCTTGAGCCCAGGAGTTTTGAGACCGGCCTCGGCAACATACTAAGACCCCTCCTCTACCAAAAAATTTTAAAAACAGCCGGGCGTGGTGGTGCACGCCTATAGTCCCAGCCACTGGGGAGGCTGAGCGGGAAGACTGCTTAAGTCCAGGAGTTCGAGGCTGCAGTGAGCTATGATCGCGCCACTGCACTGCAGCCTGGGCGCCAGAACGAGACCCTGTCTGGAAGAAAAAAAAAAATACATAAATAAAAGCAGTTTCTAGGGGTAGGTTATGCGTAAGGGTTTAAGGAGTGAGGGGAAGGGGTGCGTTTAGGGCAGGGGAGCGAGAAGGCTCGGGGGCGGGTTCAAGGCTCAGGGCCAGGACTCCAGGGGGCGTGGTCTGGCTCGGGGGGCGGGGCTTGTGGGTTACTCAGTGGCAAGCCGGAGTTGAGTTTAAACCCGCGTGTCCCGCAGCTCCGGACTCAGGACTTGTCCTATTTCCGAGATATGCCGCGGGCCGAAGGATACCTGGCGCGGATCCGGCCGGCTCAGCTCACGCACCGCGGGACGTTCTCCTGCGTGATCAAGCAAGACCAGCGCCCCCTGGCCCGGCTCTACTTCTTTCTTAACGGTGGGGCGGGGCGCGGCGGAGTGAGTGAGTGGGGTGGGGAGAGGGGTGGGGCTCGTGCCTGGCTGACGTGCGCGCCCCCGCAGTGACGGGTCCGCCCCCGCGGGCGGAGACAGAGTTGCAGGCCTCGTTCCGGGAGGTGCTGCGCTGGGCGCCGCGGGATGCCGAGCTGGTCGAGCCCTGGAGGCCCAGCCTGGGCGAGCTGCTGGCCAGGCCCGAGGCTCTGACGCCCAGCAACCTATTCCTGCTTGCAGTCCTCGGGGCCCTCGCATCAGCGAGTGCGACAGTGTTGGCGTGGTGAGTTCTGGAGACCCCGGAGCCCCAGCATCTACCTCCCCGCTGTCTCAGATCCCAGCGAGAAGTCTGGGTTCCCAGCAGCCTCCAGCCCAGGAGGTCAGGCTTTCAGTTCCTCCTCTCTCAGACCCACGAGTCCAGGTCCCAGTCCTTCTTTATTAGCCCAGGAATCCAAGTCCCCAGTCCCCTCCTCCCTTAGATCTAAGAGTCCAGGCCCCCAGCCCCTCCTCTCTCAGACCCAGGAGTCCAGGTCCGCAGCCCCTCCTCCCTCAGACCCAGGATTCCAGGCCCCCAGCCCCTACTCCTTCAGACCCAGGAGTCCAAGTCCCCAGTCCCCTCCTCCTGCAGATCCAAGAGTCCAAGCCCCCGGACCCCCTCCTCCCTCAAACCCAGGAGTCCAGGCCCCCAGCCCCTCCTCCTGCAGACCCAGGAGTCCAGGGCCTCAGCCCCTCCTCCCTCAGATCCAAGAGTCCAGGCCCCCAGGTTCCTCCTCCCTGAGACCCAGAAGCCCAGGCCCCAGCCCCTCCTCCCTCAGATCCAGGAGTCCAGGCCCCCAGTCCTTCCACCCGCAGACCCAGAAATCCATGATCCTAGCCCCTCATCCCTCAGACCCAGGGGTCCAGGACCCCAGCCCCTTCCTCCCTCAGACCCAGGTGTCCAGGACCCCAGCCCCCTCCTCCCTCAGACCCAGGTTTCCATCCAGGCCTCTGGCCCCTCCTCCCTCAGACCCAGGAATCAAGGCCCCCAGTCCTTCCACCCGCAGACCCAGAAATCCAAGCCCCCAGCCCCTCCTCCCTAAGACCCAGGAGTCCAGGCCTCCAGCCCCCTCCTCCCTCAGACCCAGGTTTCCATCCAGGCCCCGGACCCTCCTCCCTCAGACCCGGGAGTCCAGGCCCCAGCCTCTCCTCCCTCAGACCCAGGTTTCCATCCAGGCCCCTGGCCCCTCCTCCCTCAAACCCAGGAGTTCAGGCCCCCAGGCCCCTTCCTCCCTCAGACCCAGGAGTTCAGGCCCCTAGGCCCCTTCCTCCCTCAGACCCAGGAGTCCAGGTCCCCAGCCCCTCCTCCCTCAGATCCAAGAGTCCAGACCCCCAAGTTTCTCTTCCTTCAGACCCAGAAGCCCAGGCCTCAGCCCCTCCTCCCTCAGACCCAAGAGTCCAGGCCCCCTGCCCCCTCCTCCCTCAGACCTAGGAGTCTGGGCTCCCAGCAGCCCCCTCCTCCCTCAGAACCAGGAGTCGGGGCCCCCATCCCCTCCTCCCTCAGAACCAGGAGTCCGGGCCCTGTCCACCTTTTCGACCCTGGTGTCCAGGCCTCCGTGACCTAGGTTTCTAGTCACCAACCCCTCCTGTAACACACATACCTCTTTGTTTCCCCAGGATGTTCTTTCGATGGTACTGCAGTGGCAACTAACAAAGATATCTCTTTCCTCCTTCCCTATCCTATTTCCATCCTGAAAATAAAGAATATATTTCGACTGTAGATTGTTTCATCTCTGAAGGTGGTCACTACTAACTCAGGTAGGAGGAGGTGCAGCAAGCCCACACATGCCCAGATGAATATGGCCCGCATAATGACAGTGATAGGCATAGCTATCCCAGTGCAAGTTAGGTGGGAACCCAGATACCCCCTCAGGTTACTGGCTGTCTCCTTGACATTTCCACCTGCAGAAGGCACCCTCAAATAGAGTCCTCCTTGTTGCCCTCAGAGGCTGTTCCTCCCCAAGGCTTTCCTCCTACCAGAAAGAGCAACACCATCCACCTAGCAGTTCAAACCAGAAACCCTGGAATCTAACTTCTCCTCCACTTCCAATTCATTTTCATTTCCAACCCTCACACTTTTTAACTCCTAAATATCTCATGAAGCTGCCTTCTCTGTGGTCCTAGTCACCCCCACCTCATGTCTGGATCACTGGAGCAGCCCCCCGCCTCTCCTTGGCCACTCTCCACTGTAGCCCATTCTCTACATACCAGCAGGACTTGTTTTATTTTATTTTATTTTTTTTGGAGACAGGATCTCAACTCCAAGGCCCAGGCTGGAGTGCAGTGATGTGATGTCAGCTCACTGCAACCTCCGCCTCCCGGGTTCAAGCGATTCTTCTGCCTCAGCCTCCCAAGTAGCTGGGATTACAGGCATGCACCACCACACCCGGCTAATTTTTGTATTTTTAGTAGAGACGGGGTTTCACCATGTGGCCAGGCTGTTCTTGAACTCCTGACCTCAAGTGATCCACCTGCCTTGGCCTCCCAAAGTGCTGGGATTACAAGTGTGAGCCACTGAGCCCGGCCAAGGACTTAGGTTTTAAAGTGTGTCAGATTGGGTTACTCCTCTGCCCAGAATCCTTTAGTGGCTCCCTGTTGCCATTGAGACAAAATCCAATTCCTTGTCAAAGCCTCAGAGGTTCCACAGGTCTGGCCTTTGCTGACCTCACCAGCAGCCTTGTCCCGTACCCCAGGTCTGGCCTTTGCTGACCTCACCAGCAGCCTTGTCCCGTACCCCTTTCCTCCTTGATCTTGCCATCCTGCGGGTTTTCTCTGGCCTGTCCTCCTTCCTCGCATTCATCATGATACTTCTTGCTCGCATTCATCATGATACTTCTTGCTCGCATTCATCATGATACTTCTTGCTCGCATTCATCATGATACTTCTTGCTCGCATTCATCATGATACTTCTTGCTTGCATTCATCATGATACTTCTTGCTCGCATTCATCTTGATACTTCTTGCCCTCTCTAGGGTCTTGGTTCACACTGTTTCCTGCCTAGAATAATATTTTCTCCTTTTCTTTGTCTAGTTAACTCTATTATGATTTCCCCTGAGTAGCCATTACATCCATTAACCCCGTTAATCCCCTTGACAAGTCTGCAAGGCTGGCACTGTATTGACTTTACTGACTCTACCTCTCCCTCAGGCCCCTTGCTGCTTTCCAGCCCCAGTGGCCTCCTTATTTGGTCCCTGGAACATGCAAGTCTCAGTCCCATTTCCAGGCTTTTGCTGTGCTTCATACTTGAAATGACTTTCCTCTGAACGTCACAAACCCACCTCTCTCTCATTGCACAGATCCCAGATCAAATGTCCTCTTCTCTAACTACCTCTCTCTCCCTGTTTGACATTGCCCAATTTCACCTTGTTCACTGAGCTCATCTGGACCAATGTTAACTCTTTTTTTTTTCTTTTTTTTGAGTTTCACTCTTGTTGCCCAGGCTGGAGTGCAATGGCGCAATGTCGGCTCACTGCAACCTCCGCCTCCCGGGTTCAAGCGATTCTGCTGCCTCAGCCTCCCGAGTAGCTGGGATCACAGGCATGCACCACCACACCTGGCTAAATTTGTATTTTTAGATGAGACAGGGTTTCGCCATTTTGGCCAGGCTGATCTCGAACTCCTGACCTCAGGTGATCCACCTGCCTCAGCCTCCCAAAGTGCTAGGATTACAGGCTTGAGCCACCGCGCCCGGCCGTTAACTCATTTTTTAATATGGTTTTGCCTTTCCTACCTGAAAGGGAAGCTCCTTCTGAGCATGTACTCATTCTTGTTCACTGTTCTATTTCCCTTTATTGATTTGTTCGTTCAGCAAATATTTATTGAGTGCTTACTATTTTGTCATGTATTGTCAAGGCATTGTAGAGATCCCAATGAAGAAATCAGAAGAGATGAAAAGTTTGTATAGTACTCACATGGAACTTACATTCTAGTGGACAGTAAAAGAAAACTGTTTCTCTCTTTTTTTTTTTTTTTTGTTTGAGGTGGAGTCCTGGAGTGCAGTGGCACAATCTTGGCTCACTGCAGCCTTCGCCTCCTGGGTTCAAGCGATTCTCATGCCTCAGCCTCCCAAGTAGCTGGGACTACAAAGGTGTGTGCCACCATGCCCGGCTAATTTTTGTATTTTTAATAGAGACGGGGTTTCGCCATGTTGGCCAGGCTGGTCTCAAACCCCTGACCTCAAGTGATTGCTTGCCTCAGCCTCCCAGAGTGCTGAGATGATAGGTGTGAGTCACCACGCCCGGCCAGAAAACGGTTTCTCCACTTACAACATTTCTGACACTAAATGTATGGGATTCTACCTCCTGCCCCCATACCAACCAGTCCTCCAGCTCTCTGGGACACCAGTTGAGTGTCCTATAATTCATTCAGTTCTAAAATCAACAACCCAGAGTTAGCGTCGTGCTACACAGGTTTTCAGAGCTCAGGCCCACAAGACTGCCCCCACTTCAGACACCAGTCGCAAGTCAGGGGCTCCTGCAACCTGCAGCCTCCCAGCTCAGTAGTTTGCTAGAATAGCTTGAATGACTCAGGGAAACATATTTACTGGTTTATTATAAAGGAGAGTATGAAGGAAATAGGTTAATAGCCAGATGAAGAGGTAGATAGGGTGAGGTCCAGAAGGGTCCCAAGTGAAGAAGTTTCTGTCTCCATGGGAGTTGGGATGCAGCAGCGTATCAGTGCGTGGATGCATTCACCAGCCTGGAAGCTCTGCAAACCCCATAGTTTAGGGACTGTTCTGGAGGCTGCATCATGTAGGCGTGATCGCTTATTAACTCAGTCTTCACCCCTTATTCCCTCCCCAAGGACTGGAGAGGGGGGCGGGTGAGGCCGAAAGCTCCAAGCTCCTAATCATAGCCTAGTCTCACTGGTGAGCAGCGCTCATCCAGGAGACCACCAAGAGTCACTTGAGTAGGACAAATGATGCTGTTATCACCCAGGAAATTGAAGAGATAAGGAGCTCTATGTAAGACGCTTCTGTTGCCCACATCACTGCAGAAAGTACAAGGGTTTAAGACTGTCAGAAACCAGGAACAGACACCAAGTATGTATTTCTTACTATGTCACAGACAATAAGAAAACAAAGTAAAATACGAAATATGGTAATATGTGTGATGGAGAAGATAAGCAGAGAAATGGAATATGGGGCCGGGGGAAGCAGCATAGGATCTTTGGAGAAACCCTCACTGAGAAAGTGACATTTGAATAAAAACTTGAAGGGGATGACGGTATGAGCCATTATGGATATTTGTGTGAAGAGTCTTCCAGGTGGCCAGGCGAGGTGACTCATGCCTGTAATCCCAACACTTTGGGAGGCTGAGACGGGTGGATTACCTGAGGTCAGGAGTTCGAGACCAGCCTGGCCAACATGGTGAAACCGTGTCTCTACTAAAAATACAAAAATTAGCCTGGTGTGGTAGCACATGCCTGTAATCCCAGCTAGTCAGGAGGCTGAAGCACGAGAATCGCTTGAGCTCGGGAGGCGGAAGTTGCGGTGAGCTGAGATTGTGCCATTGCACTCTGGCCTGGGCAACAGAGTGAGACTCTGTCAAAAAAAAATAATAATAAATAAAACTGTTCCAGGCAAAAATTTAAAAAGGGAAAAGCCCTGAGGCAGGAGTGCCAGGCACATGGGAGGACAGCCGGGAGGACATCCAGGAGGCCAGTGAAGCTGGAACAGGGCCTTAGGAAGTGAATACACACTGAAGTCAGAGACCATGGGGACCAGATGGTGCCACTGGCTGCTGTAAAGTCTAGACTTAACCTTTGTAAGAGATGAGGGTCGGCTGGGCGTGGTGGCTCACACCTGTAATCCCAGCACTTTGGGGGACTGAGGCTTGAGCTTGAGAGGTCAAGGCTGCAGTGAGCCATGATTACATCACTGCAGTCCAACCTGGGCTACAGAGTGAGACCCTGACTCAGAAAAAAAAAAAAAAAGGGCAAGATGCAGTGGCTCGTGTCTGTAATTCCAGCACTTTGGGAAGCCGAGGCAGGCGGATCACCTGAGGTCAGGAGTTCAAGACCAGCCTGGCCAACATGGTGAAACCCCATCTCTCCTAAAAATAAAAAATTAGCCAGGTGTGGTAGCAGGTGCCTATAATCCCAGCTACTTTGGAGGCTGAGGCAGGAGAATCGCTTGAACCCGGGACGCAGAGGTTGCAGTGAGCTGAGATTGCGCCATTGCACTCCAGCCTGGGCAAAAAGAGTGAAACTGCATCTCAAAAAAAAAAAAGGCAAAAAAAAAAAAAAAAAGATGACGTGAGTCGTGACTGCACCACTGCAGTCCAGCCTGGGCTACAGAGTGAGACTCTGTCACAAAAAAAAAAGAAAAAAGAAATAAAAGATGAGCGTCACGGGTGGCTTTTGAGCCAAGTAAGGGCAGGTCATGATTTGATTTCCGTGGCTACTGTATGGCTAAGAGACTGGGGCAAGGTGGAAGCAGGCATTGCTGTGAGGTGCTGCAGTAATCCAGGGACGAGATGCAGCCCTGGGGAACAAGGTCGTGAGGAGCAGTGGCTCTAGATATGTCTTGAAGGTAGAATCAGTGGGATTTGCTGATGGTTCAGAATGTTGGATGAGAGAAGGAGAGAGGCCAAGAGTAATCACAGTGGCACTGTCCAGTCGAACCCTCTGCCACGTTGGAAATATTCTAGATCTGCACCGTCCAGTAGCACAGCACCAGCCACATGTGGCCGTGAAGCACGTGAAAGGTGACCTGTGCAACTGAGGAACTGAATCCATAATCTTAGGTAGCTCTTCAGGCAATAAAGGATGTCAAAAAAAAAATAAAAATAAGAAAAAAATCAACTCAGGTAGCTTTAATTACTTTAACATTACATAGTTCCTGCTCTATGACAACAGAATCATAGAGGCCTATGTGAGTATTCTTACCTGTGGATCACTCTTAACTCTTTGTTTACTTGACTAAGAGCTCCTCGAAGGCAAGCTTCTTAATTGTTTCTATACTTGCAGACTTGGCAGAGTGTGTGGCATTCAGTAGGTACTTGGTGAATGTTTTGGTGACTGATGAATCAAAGAATGCATGAATGGGAAAAAAATGTTTTAGACTTCCATGTGGTAGTGGCTAGTGATGGACAGTTAACAGCTCTAGCATTTTTTGGCCTGAGCAGCTGGGAGGATGAAGTTCTGTTTACTGAGATAGGCTGATGGAGGAGCAGGTTTCACGGGGATTAGCAGGGAGGAAGGCGAGAAGATATTAGGAGTCTGGTTTGAGATGCCTATTAGGCATCCAAGTGGAAATGTCTTGGAGGCAGTTGGATATACAAGCCTGGAATTTAAGGGTGAGATCTGGTCTGAAGATCTGTTTGGGAGTCCCGTCTCCATACATGGAGCATGAATGAAGTATTCAGAGCCGTAACACTGGAGGCACAAGGGAAATGAGTATAGATGGGTAAGAGACGAGGATTAGAGGATCAAGGAAAGAAAACAAGGTGGAGGAAAGCAAGGTAACTGTGGCTTTCTGAAAGCCAAGTAGCTATGCTTGGTGGCTCACACCTGTAATCCCAGCACTTTGGGAAGCCGAGGCTGGTGGATCACTTGAGGTCACGAGTTTGAGACCAGCCTGGCCAACATGGTGAAACCCCGTCTCTACTAAAAATACAAAAATCAGCTGGGTGTGGTGGCACATGCCTGTAATCCCAGCTACTTGGAAGGCTGAGGCAGGAGAATTGCTTGAACCTGGGAGGCAGAGGTTGCAGTGAGCTGAGTTCACACCACTGAACTGCAGCCTGGGCAACAGAGCAAGATCCCGTCTCAAAAAAGGAAAAAAGGAAGTCAAGTAAAGAAAGCATTTCAAGGAGGAGTGATCAACTGTGTCAGATACAGCCAAATCATGAAATAGGGCTGAGAATTGGCTATTGGTTTTAGCAATGTGGATATCATTGATGAACTTGACAAGAGCAGTTTCTATGGAGAACTAGGGGAAAGCATGACCATCTGATTGGCTTCGGTTTAAGAGTTAATGGAAGTCAACATCATTAGTCATTAGGGAAGGGCAAATCAAAACCACAATGAAATGCCACTTCACACCTTCGAGGAAGGCTGTAATCAAAAAGTCGGGTAATACAAAATGTAGCAAGGGTGTAGAGAAATTAGAACCCTCATACATTGCTGGTGGGAATGTAAAATGGTACAGTCCCTGTGCAAAACAGTCTAGCAGTTCCTCAAAAAAATTAAACATAGAATTAACATAGGACCCAGCAATTCAATTTCTAAGTATATACCCCAGAAAATTAAAAAGCTGTGCCCACACCAAAACTTGTACATGAATGTTCATAGTAGCATCATTCATACAGCCAAGAGGTGGAGACATCCCAAATGTCCATCAACTGATAAATACATAAACACAATGCAATATAGCCATACTGTGGAATATTATTTGGCCATAAAAAGGAATGAATCAGTGATACATGCAACAACATGGATGAATCTTGATATACTAAATGAAAGAAGTCACAAAAAAAGCACATACTGCAGGATTGCATTGATATGAAATAGCCAGAATAGGTAAATCTATAAAGAGAAAGCAGATGAACAGCTGCCCAGGTCTTAGGGGGATAAGGGGTGAGAAAGGAGAAGTGAGCTGCCAGTGGGTATGGGGTTCCTTTTGTGGGGTGATGAAAATGTTCTAAAATTAGATTATGGTGGTGGCTGTGCAAACCTGTAAACTTACTAAAAACCATTGACTTGTACACTTCTTTTTTTTAGATAGAGTCTCATTCTGTCACCCAGGCTGGAGTGCAGTGGCATGATCTCAGCCCACTGCAACCTCTGCCTCCCAGGTTCTAGTGATTGTCCTGCCTCAGCCTCCTGAGTAGCTGGGATTACAGGCACATGCCACCATGCCTGGCTAATTTTTTTGTATTTTTACTAGAGATGGGGTTTCGCCATGTTGGCCACACTGGTCTCAAACTCGTGACCTCAAGTGGTTTCCCAGCCTCGGCCTCCCAAAGTGCTGGGATTACAGGTGTGAGCCACCGTGCCCAGTCAAATTGTACAGTTTGACTGAGTGAACTCTGTGCGAGATAAATTGGAGACAAATATGGACAACTCTCCCAAGGAAATTTGCTATTAACAGAAATAGAAATGGAACATTTGTTACAGGGAAACTGAGGTCAAGAGTGGGAGTCCTAAAAATGGGAGAGTAACAATATGTTCAGATGCTGATGGGAAAGGCTCCGAAGGGAAAGGAGAATTGACGGAGGATCAGGTGGAAAGAACTGCTGGAGTGAAGTCTTTGAGCAGACAAAGAGGACATAGGGTCTGGTGCCCTGATGGAAGAGGTTGGCATTGGCTTGGAGCACAGACAGGTCACCCTCAGCAACAGGAAGAAGGTGGAGTGTATGGACACAGGGGCAAATGAGTGGGAAGACGTGGAGATGGGGACTCCAGCAAAAGTTTTCTTTTTTAGCCCCTATTTTCTCAGTGAGATAGGAAGCCAGCTAAGAGGCCGGGGGAGGAGGTGCTGGAGGTTTGAGGAGAAAAGGGATGTGTTACCTTTCTAAGCAGGCGGACCAGAGATAAAAGCACCATCTGCAATACCTGACAGTGCGCGGCAGGTGGCAGGTGCTTTGTAAGTACCCGTGAGTGAGTGAGTTGAGTAATTTAACCCTCACACCAACCCTGCCTCATGGGATTAATAATCCCTGTTTTCAAAAGAGGGAACCCCAGGTTCCAAGGAAGGAGAGTGTCTTGTCCAGGTTCAAACGGCTAGCACCCAGCACTGAGCCCAGCGTCCCCAATTCTCAATCATCCAGTCCCCTTAGTTCTCAAAAAGGAGGAGGCTGGGGGAAAATAAATAAAATTCTTTATTACATCCTGATCACACAGTAGAAATGGAGATTAAATAAGAACGAGGAGAAAGCAGGACCCTTTCCCCTCCACTCCTCAAATCCCACACCCTGACCAATAAATACCCTCCCTAGAGACCCAGAAGTCCTAGTCCCAATATAGTCCAGACTGAAGAATCTTGGGCTGACCCCCTCGTTTTGCAGAGGAGGGAAACTGAGGCCCAGAGAACCACCAAGCAAGTTCGTGGCTCGGGGCCCTGCAGGTCTCCTCTGGCCTCCCCTGAAGACCCTTGAGGCGGCATCCGCGTGGCTGGATTCACACCTGGACGCGGTAGCCCCCGGTCCGCCGCCGGCAAAGCCTCCGCACGCCCACCCAGTACAGAGTCAACATGACTACCCAGTAGCCCACGTAGGCGCCGGCCCCCGCGGCCAAGTGGTAGGCCTCGGCTGCGCGGGAAGGGCCGCTCCAGTCGGCCCTGACCTCGTGTGCCACGCTGCGGACCAGGCCCCCAAGCAGCAGCAGCGCCCAGAGCGCCAGGGGCAGCAGAGGGACGTAGTTAGCAGCCAGCTTCCGCCGGCCCGAGGTGCCCCAGCCACTCTGGTTCATGGTGACTAGCGCCAGGAACTTGGCAGGCAGGAGGCCACACATGTAGAGGGGTGCGTAGAGCGACAGCAGCACCATGCGCAGGCAGCCCCGCAGCCAGGCCGCGAAGGCCGCCTTGGCCAGTGCCACGCCCTGCACGCATAGCAGCACCCACAGCAGCGCCCACGGGCGGCCCGCGTAGAACAGACGCAGCACAGTGGCCGCCACGAAGAAGGGGAATAGGCCGGAGACCACCGCCTCGTAGGTCATCCACGCATGGTGCCGGTGCCACCACAGCGCGTTGTACAGCCACTCACGGAAGTACGACTTGGACCAGCGTGTCTGCTGGCTCAGCCACCGCAGGAAGGACGAGGGCGTCTCTGAGTAGCAGCGGGACCTGGAGGTGTACCTGCACGGGGGCGAGAAATGAGAGCATCATCGCGTGCTCCTTGGGGCCTGGGCAGGATTCTGGAGGCAGAAATGACCACTGTGGATGGCCACTGGGGGCGAGTTTCTTAACCTCTCTAGGCCTCAGTGTTCTCATGTGTAGAATAGGGTGGATAATGGTTCCTAGGCCTGGACGCAGTGGCTCACTCCTGTAATCCCAGCACTTTGAGAGGCTGAGGGATAAGGAGTTCAAGACCAGCCTGGGCAACATAGCAAGACCCCATCTCTACTAAATAAATAAATAAATAAATAAGCACCAATGGGTGGGATGCAATGGCTCATGCCTGTATTCCCAGCACTTTAGGAGGCCGAGGTAGGGGGATCACTTGAGGCTAAGAGTTTGAGATCAGCCTAGGCAACATAGTGAGACCCCATCTCTTAAAAAAAAAAAAAAAAAAAATTAGCCAGGTGTGGTGGCCTGTAGTCCCAGCTATTTGGGAGGCTGAGATGGGAGAATTTCTTGAGCTCAGGAGTTTGAGGCTGCAGTGAGCCATGATCGTGCCCCTGCACTCCAGCCTGAGCCTGGGCAACACAGCAAGACTCTATCTAAAAAAATAAAAAATAAAAAAAAAATTTAAAAAAAGGCTCTCATAAGACAAGGATACTGTAAGGATTGAATGAAATTAAACACCAAGTGCTTAGGACCAGTAGATAGTATTTGCTCAATAAATGTTAGCTACTTCTGTTTTTACTATGACTAATACCATTACTATTGCTGTTACTAATATCATGTTGGTTACTGACACTATTACTATCACTAACATATTACTAATACTGCCATGCTTACTATTACTGGCAGGCCCTATAGTGAGGAGCAGGATGGGCGTGGTTGCTACCCAGGGTAGTCTATGTATTAGAACTTCTCAAGGGAACCATCAGGCCTCCTTCCTGTTTTGTGGCAGACATCATTAATCAATCCCTGCATGGTTTCCAGCCAAGCCCACACAAGACTAGAATCCTGGGCATTACTTGACAGTGTCTAGTCTCCTTCCCCTGTGTCACTTGGCATCCTCAGTGGCCTCCCTGCTTCCGACCTTGCCTTTTGTAGTCTGTACCCAAAACAGCTGCCAGAGGGATCCCATTACAACGTGTCACTTCTCTGCTTAAAACCCTCTCATGGCTCCCTCATGTTAGTCAGAGTCCTTAGACCTACAAGCCTTTCATGAGTGGACCCCTCCTTAACTCTCCATCCTGCTCTCCTAATACTCCCCCAGTTCAGTGCTCCAGCCACACTATTCTCAGCCTTGAGCCCCATCCTACCTCGGGCACTCCACTTAACACTTCACTCCCCACCCCAAAACTTCCTATCCACCCCCCTGCCCGGCATTATTTATCTCCATAACACATATCATGAACATACTGTATGTTCTACTTATTTATTTCTTGTGTGTCTCCCCAGCTGATGTAATCAATTGGTGTCCTGTCTGCCTATTGCTGTATCCCTGCAGCTTAAACATTCTAGAGACCTAGTGAATATTTGTTGAGTGAATTCATGCATGGATTCCCTTGGATTATCCCAAGTCCCCTCTGGGTCTCTCAGTGGACCTGGCTTTGCAGAAATCACTCTCCCCCGAACTTCACGTGGTCTAGATCATCCTCCCCTGAGTCTCATGGAATTACTTGTCTTCTCTTGAAGAACTCACTAGAGTTCAGGTGCTCCCCTTCTCTCACTTGATTCTTTCTCCACGGCTCTCTCACTAGTTAGACCCCACTCTATCCATTTGTCTCTTGCCCTTCCTACTTCACTCCCCACTGTGCTACCTTGGTCTCCATGGCAGAACCAACTCACCCTATCTCAGTTCTAGGTGGAATTCTCTACCCTCACCTTGCCTCTCTTGGTAGAGTTCACTGCATTCCATGATTCAATGCAAATGCCAGCCTTTTCCCTTATAGTGTCTTCCCCTCTCCCCTAATATCTCACTTGGTAGAGTCCATTGGCTCAATGCAAATGGCCCCTCTGCCCATTATGGTATCCTTCTCTCTCCTCTAAAGTCTCACTTGATAGAGCCCATTGTCTGGTGAGTTACTTCGGATTTGGAGAACTCTCAGCATGCACACACGCTAGGATATTCATTGGCCTCCACACATACCCAACCACCTGGTCCCCTCAGCTTACTTGGTAGCGTAACCCATGCTGAGCATGCGGTTGGTGAGGTGCCGGTCATCCCCAAAAGTACAGTGGGTGCCCAGGAACTTCTGGTTGTACCAGGCCTCAAGAAACTGCTGCAAGAGGTTGTTCCTATATAGGCCTGGGTGGAAGGGAGGTGTGAAAGAGTGTAAGCCTCTGCTGTCACCAACACCAACTCCAATGCTGTTTCCAGCCCCAACCCCATCTCCAGTTCCAACCCCATCCTCAGTCATCATAATCTCAATCTCAGCACTATCTCCAATCCCATCTCCAGCCCCAATCCTGTCCTCAACCTCATACCCACTCCAACTTGCCTGTCATTGAGCTATACCCACTGTGACTGCAAACCTGCCCACCCCAGTCTCATCACCAATCCCATATCCATTCTCAGCCCCATCCAAAACCCACTGCAACCTCAAACCTGGCTCCAACTCTGTCTTTGACTCCAAGCCTATCCCATCTTCTTCCCCAGCCCCAGCCCCAATCGTCATCCATATCCTTTCTCCAACCTCACTCCCCACACCAAACTCAGCTCGACCCCAAGCAGCATCCTCACCGCCAGCTTCCAGTTTTATTCCATCCCCAATTCCTGCCCTGCTGCATCTTTGTTCCCAACCCCAGTCACATCCTCAGCCCCATCCGGCTTCTCTTCTCCCTTTCCACCCCATCCATGGCCCTCCCAATCTCTGCCCCTGCTTACCTAGAGGACCGCTGATGCAGGACACACAGTGGAAGTAGCTCTGACAAGCCCGCTCCACATTGAAGGCTACCCAGTATCTCAGGCTGCTTAGGAAGCTGACCCAGGAGTCCAGAGGGTTAAGGATGCGCACGTCCCCACCAACAGCCCCTACCCAGGGGTCCTCGTCCAGTACCCGCACGAGCTCCAGCAGTGCCATGGGGTCCAACCTTGTGTCTGAGTCACAGACCTGTGAGGTGGAAGGGGCCAGGATCAGCACAGACCCCTGCATCAGGCTGATGCTTGAGAGGAGGGTACCAAGGGGTGCGATGCAGCTGGGGCACTCTGCAACCCATCTGAACGTAATTTTGAGATTTTTTTTTAGTCATTTTCAATGTGTAATCACAGTTTAACATGTACTCCAAGATGCACATCCTTGTATGAACATGAACAATAAGACATATACCATCTCCTCTGGTGTGTGAGTGAGACCCCTAACTTGCTACTAAGCAATAGAATATGGCAGAAGTTATGGGATGTAACTGCCATGATTATATTACCTAATATGGAAATGGTGAATAGGTTTTGCAATGTAATTAAGTCCCCAAATCTCTTGACTATAAGTTAATCAAAAGGAGATTATCCTGGGTGGGCCTGACCTAATCAGGAGAACCTTTAAAAGCAGATCTAGAAGTCAGAGAGTCTCCTTGCTGGCCTTGAAGAGGCCAGCTACTGCTACTATGAGTTCTGTGGCTGCAAGAAAGTCAATTCTGCCAACCAACGAATACATAAGCTTAAAAGATAACCCCAAGCCTTAAAAAAGACCCAGCTCCAGCTGACACCTTGATTGCAACCTGGTGATATCCTGAAAAAAGGACCCAGTTGAGCTGTGCTGACTCTTGGCTCATAGAAACTATGAGATAATAAATGTGTTTTGTTCAAGCTGCCAAGCATATGGTAACTTGCTATGCAGCAATGGAAAACTAATATAATGCATTAGAATTGCTACACCAGGCCGGGTGTGGTGGCTCACACCCGTAATCCCAGCACTTTGGGAGGCTGAAGTGGGCAGATCACCTGAGGTCAGGAGTTTGAGACCAGCCTAGCCAACATGGTGAAACCCTGTCTCTACAAAAATACAAAAATTAGCTGGGCATGATGGCAAGTGCCTGTAATACCAGCTACTGGGGCGGCTGAGGTGGGAGAATCACTTGAACCCAGGAGGTGGAGGTTGCAGTGAGCCGAGATTGAAGCATTGCACTCCAGCCTGGGCAACAGAGTGAGATTCCATCTCAAAAAAAAAAAAAAAAAAAAAAAGACTGCTACACCAAATGGGATGGATGAATGAGTAAATAAATGAAATTAATCTGTATATTGAATACATAGATAGATGGCTGAATGGATGAACGAAAGAATCTCAACACTGAAGGAGGGGAAAGGAAGGAGGGAAGAAGGAAAGAAGAAAGGGAACAAATCTCCACATTTAATAGATAAATGAATGAATAAATGAGTAAATGATCTCCATATGGGATGAATAGATGGGTATATCCATGAGTGAGTGAAGAAAAAGAATTTCTACACTGAATGAAGTAAGGAAGAACTTTTATTTATTTATTTATTTATTTATTATTTATTTATTTATTTATTTATTTGAGAGGGAGTTTTGCTCTTGTTGCCCAGGCTGAAGTGCAGTGGTGCGATCTCGGCTCACCGCAACCTCCGCCTCCCGGGTTCAAAAGATTCTTCTGCCTCAGCCTTCTGAGTAGCTGGGATTAATTACAAGCACTCGCCACCACGCTCGGCTAATTTTTGTATTTTTAGTAGAGACAGGGTTTCACCATGTTGGCCAGGCTAGTCTAGAACCCCTGACCTCAGGTGATCCCCCCACCTCAGCCTCCCAAAGTGCCCGGCTGGAAGGACTTAATTTTACATTGAATGTATGGATAACTGAATCAGTGGATGAACGGATGAATGAACAAATGAATCTCTATATTGAATGGATGGATAGACGAATGGATGAGTCAAGAATGTGTGAAATTGTCTCTTCCTGGAATGCAGGTGAATGAAGAAAGGAAAGAATGCCTCTACATTGAATGGGTAAATGAATGAATAAATGAACGAATGATCTCCATATTGGCTAAAGGGATAGATGGATGCATGAAAGAACGAGTGAGGGAAAGAATCTCTCCACTGCATGGATGAATGAATAAAGAAAGGGAGAGTCATTCAAATCTGTACATTGAAGGAAAGACCCCAGGAAAGTGGGATTTGGGTGTTCGGGTCACGAGTGGGCTGAAGGCGCCTGTACTCACCTGCACGTAGTCCACCGAGTCTCCGAGCGCCTTGAAGGCTGTGTACATGACCTCGCGCTTGCCGCCCCAGCGCTGCGCCACGCACACGCACCTGCGAGTCCTCACCAGCGCCTCCACCGCCAGCCGCCCGGGATCCTCCGCCTCCACCTCCCGGTAGGCTCCAGCGCCCACCGCGCCCGCCGCCGCGGGTTCCCAGGGCTGGTGGTAGTTGCCGTCCCACACGTACGTGGCGGGGTCCTCGTCAGCGAAGACCTCGCGGAACATGTCGACCATGTAGAGGTCCTCGGCGCGGTTGCCATCCACCACCATGAGGACGCGCAGCCGCGCGCGCGGGTACAGCAGGGCGCGGGCGGATGCCAGGCACTGGCGCAGGTACGCGGGGTCCTCCTGGTAGGCGGAGATGGTCAGCGCCACGCTGCGTGCGGTGGCTGCATCCAGGGGCCCCCGCGCCGTCGCGCGCCGCGCCGCCGCCGCCACCCGCCGGTGCTCCAGGTACGCGAAGAGGCTCTGCGCCATCAGGTGCGCTGAAAGGAAGGCCCCGTAGAGGCCGAAGGCCAGGAGGCCGTAGCGATCGGAGGCCAGCGGCACCCCGGCGGCGTAGGCCCAGGTCATGAGGCCCAGGATGAGCAGGGCGAAGGCGATGGTCAGCACCCTCCGGGCCAGGCCGGAGCAGCGGCGGGCTGCAGGAGTGGGCTTGGGCGCGTCCTGCTGGGAGCGAGAGGGGAAAGGAAGGGGCATGAGTCCCGGGGGCATGAGCCTCCTCCGGGAGAAGATTAAAAATCCCTTCCTTCTTTCCCTCCTTCCCTTCCCCTCCCCTCCCTCCCTCTCTCCCTCTCTCCCTCCCTCCCTCTGTCCTTCCTTCTCTTTCTTTATCTTTCTCTCTCTCTCTGTGTCTGTCTCGCTGTCTCTCTCTCGCGCTCTCGCTCTCCTTTTCTCTCTCTCTCCTTTCGTTTTTTTTTTTTTTCTTTTGAGACAGGGTCTCACTTCAGCCTAGTGTCGCCATCTCGGCTCACTGCAGCCTCAGCTTCCCGAGCTCAAGCTCAGCCTCCCACCTCAGCCTCCCGAGTAGCTGGGACTACAAAGCGTGTGCCACAACTCCTGGCTAATTTTTAAATTTTTGGTAGAGCCGGGGGTCTCCCTACGTTACCTAGGCTGGTCTGGAACCCCTGGGCTCAAGTGACATGGCTGCCCCGACCTCCCTAAGTGCTGGGATTACAGGCATGAGCTACCTCGCCGGGCCCAAAATTATTTTCATTAACGAAAATAATTGGAGCAAATAGCTATCTAGGCTTCATGCTGATTAGATTCCTTCTTTTCATTATTATTTATTTATTTTTATAGACAGGGTCTTGCTCTGTCGCCCAGGCTGGGGTGCAGTGGCACCATCATAGCTCACTGTAGCTTCTAACTCCTAGGCTCTGGCGATCCCCTCACCCCAGTCTCCCAAGAAGCTAGGACCACAAGGCTGGAGTCACAATGCCTTGCTAATTAAAAAAAAAAAAAAAAATTAGAGGAGGGGTCTCACTATGTCACCTAGGCCCCAGTCTCCCAAAGTTCTATGAATACAGGCATGAGCCACCAAGCCCAGCCTGATTTTGTTCCTTCCAATACAACTTTTTTCCACGTTTTGAAATCTCTTAAATCCGTGAGGATGATTGCATGCGATGGAGTGTCACAATTTAATTACTAGGGCGTTTCCCTCCTCTTTGTTAGTGGCACATACAATGAGGATTTATCTCCCAATCAAAGGTTTCTTAGGGTAATGCTGTGTACCAGTCCCTGCGCTAAGCCTTTAAGATGAAGGAATTTATTTTAATCTTTACAACAGCGCTGTAAGGTAGGTACTGTTATTATTATCCCCATTCTACAGATGAGGCAACTGAGTCACACAGAGGTTCAGCAATTTGCCCAAGGTCATCCCTGGAAAGCAGAGGAGCCTGGATTTGAACCCTAGGAATCGAATCGCTAAACCTCTAGCCCTCGGGAGAGCCCTGGGGGACAGATAGTGCTCGCTGCCACCATACAGGTGGCCAAACTGAGGACTGATTGGCCAGAAGGAGTGGCTTGCACAAGATCAGCAGCCCACGGTGGAGGACTCTTCTCTCTGACTTTCCAGAGGCATAGCCTGGTTCTCCTTTTCCACTGCCCAACTCCCCAGCAGAACCAGGTGCCCCAGTAAATGTTGCTGGAAGAGCCCAGAATCAGAGGAAAAAGTACTTTCTGTGTGCCAGACACTATTGTACAACAACCTTAATATATATATATATGTATAATTTTTTTAAATTGAGGTGGGGGCCAGACACTGTGGCTCACGCCTGTAGTCCCAGCACTTTGGGAGGCCAAGGCGGGTGGATCACCTGAGGTCAGGAGTTCAAGATTAGCCTGGCTAACATGGTGAAACCAAAATACAAAAATTAGCCAGGCTTGGTGGCGCATGACTGTAGTCTCAGCTCCTCAGAAGGCTAAGGCAGGAGAATTGCTAGAACCCCTGAGGTGGAGGTTGCAGTGAGCCAAGATGGCACCACTACACTTCAGCCTGGGTGACAGTGTGAGACTCCATCTCGAAATAATAATAATAATAATTGAGACAGGGTCTTGCTGTGTTGCTCAGGCTGGTCTCGAACTCCCAGGCTCCAGCGATCCTCCTACCTTGGCCCCCTAAAGTGCTGGGATTACAGGCGTGAGCTACTGCACCCGGTCTCTACAACAACCTTATAAGGCAGGTACCTTTACTGTCTTCTGTTACAGATGAGGAAACTGAGACACTGAGAGGCAAATACTTTTACCCAAGGTCACTCAGGTAATAAGCAGAGTTAGAAGTAAAACTCAGGCAGTCTGGCTCTGGCGTCCCCTCTACGCTAAACTGCCTCCTATGCCACCCGTTCGTGCCTCATAGGCTTACTATGGGTTATTTAAGTGTGTCATTAAGATGTAGATCTTTGTGTCCAACACAGGTGTCACCAGCCACATGTATCTACCAAGTACTTGAAATGCAGCCAGTATCCCGAGGAACTGAGTTTTAAATTTTATTTAATTTTAATTCATTTAAATTTAAAAACTCTTACTTGATTCAGTATTGGAAAGCTTTTAAATATGTCTGGAACAAGTTGCATCTACGATGCCCCTTTTATAACTGTAAATTTTATAAAATCTAAACACAGATTAGGTATTTCCAATGAAAAGATAGCATCTAAGTGAGAAGTGCTATGAACACACTGGATTTTAAAGCCCAAGTCTGGGGAAAAGAAAGTAAAATAGCTCATTAACATTTATGTATTGATTACATATTGAAATGATCATATCTTATACGTAGCAGGAGTCAGTATGCTAAGACCTGCTACAGCCTGCAGGCTAAGAATTTTGGGGGTGTGTTTTTAGATGGTTTTTGAAAGCCAAAAGAAGAATAATAGTTTGTGGAGCATGAAAAATATGAAGTTCAAATTTCAGTGTCCTTAAAGGAAGTTTTATTTGCATACAACCACATTCATTTGTTTATACATCATCTGTGGCTGATTCTACATTTACAACATCGAAGTTGAGTACTTTCAAAAGAGACCAGATGGCCCCCAAAAGCCTCAAATATTTAATATTGGGCCCTTTATTAAAAAAATATGCTGGCCCCTGACACACTGGGTTAAATAAAAATATATTATTAAAATTAATTTCACCTGTTTGTTTTTACTTTTTCAAATGTGGCCGCAAGAAAATTTTAAATTAGATATTGTGGTTTTCGTTACATTTCTAGAGGACAAAGCTGAGGTACAGCTTTTAAACTCTCAACATTAAACATTATTCTTTCTTCTCGAATCCCCCTTCTCTCTTCCTTTGCTTCAAACCTGGCCTTGCCAGAGTTCCTAAGGATGGCCCAGTTCATGCTGGGGATCCGGAGAGTTGATTCCAGAAACACAGATGAACACACGTGTAGACACACTCCCCTACACGTGAACTCACACACGATGAGTGACACACAGAATGAAATTACTCGTGTTCTACAGGATGACCTGAGACACTCACTCAGGCCAAACACAGTGATCCCGTGACCCCCACCGACGGCCACACAGGTGAACCTGCAAACACATGCCCCTCGGCAGGAAAAAGCAACACCAGCAAGGGACGCCCACGTGGCCACAAACACACAGAGCCCCAACTGAGAGTCTGGGGCAATGGGACGCACAGGGAAGATTTCAAGAGAAATAGTAGGTGACTGTCAAGCTGATACTGAATCAGATGAAATTGCTATTCTTCCAAGTTTAGAGTGGCTCAGTATCGGCGATTTCATTTGGTTCAACTTAATAGCTATTGAACGCATGAAACAGAAATCCATTCCCACGTGCCACAGGCAAATCCAACTCTCTTTCTCACTCAGTCTCTTTCATTCGCTCACTGTCTCACTCCCTCTTTCTCTCTGCCTCCCAGGGAACACAGACATACACAAGTTTATAGCAAGATACACAGATACAGAAATACAGACATGGCATATCTCACCTACATGTACTTGGGATGGCCGCTCACACAGGGCAATGTATACACAGACCTGCACACTCAGCCTCACATGCTCACTGTCCCCTACACACATATGGTCACTGTCACACACATGGATACACACATGAAATCATGCACACACAGTTCCCCAACACACGTGGTCACACATATGGCAGTAGTTTTCCCCACATGGCTGTATACACACACACACACACACACACACACACAACCTGTCTCATCGCAGTGGGTCTGGCCGGGCTCTCTCTTCTCTCCGGCTTGCTCTCCCAGCCTGTCTGTGGCCAGAGAGCTGGAGGGGGTCATTTGAAGACCAGCACAGGCGGGGGCGGGAGCAAGCGCTGACGTCAGTCAGGCTAAGCTGGGCCAGGGGCTCTGAGGTCATGGCCCAGCCGGGCAGCTCCACCCGCTTCCCGCTATTACTCCCACCCCCCTCAGCCAGATGGGCCTCCCTTCCCAGGCCCCTATGTCCACCCGCTCCCCTCCTCTAGTCCTCTCTGCCGTCACCCCCCTCCTCTCCCTCTCTCCTCTATGTCTTCTTCTCTCTTCCTCCCCCCTCTTGTCCCTTGTCTCCCCTGATTTTTCTCTTCCACCTCACTTGCATTTTGGGGGTTCCCCTCATCCCCCTCATCCCCTATCCCTGTATTTCCCTCCATCCCTTTCTTTCTCCCCAACCCACTATTTCTCCTCATCTCTTTATTGGTACCCTCATCTCTCTCCCCATTACCACATTTCTCCAAGTTTCTGTCTTTCTCTCCATCCCTTTCTTCCTCTCCACTTCTCTTGCCTCCTCTCACCCTCATTTCTTTCTCTTCTTGCTTTAAAGCTCTCCCCACCTCCCCCTTCTCACCTTCCCCAGTCACCCCTGCCCTGCCTCTCCCCACAGCCGCCTCTCCTGTCCCCAGAATCCATCTCTGGGTTGGGCCCCCCAGGGACATGTCTCAGCAACTGGTAGATGGAACGAAACACACACACGTGCGTGCTGTGGGTGTGCCTGTGTGTACGCTGGCCCGAGGCACAACTGCCTGGAACCAGAGCTGTGAGTGAACGTCTGTCCATTCAGCGCCTAACTGACGTGGGTCTGCGTGTGTGCACCAGGGTCTGGGGTGGAGAGCTGGGGCGCTGGGATTTGTATCCCCAGGGACTCAGGGATGAACACAGAGAGTTGTTGGTCAGCTGCCCCTGGGGAGCCAGCCGGGGTCTGTCAGTGCTCTCACCCATCAGGGAAACTGAGTCAGAGGAAGGGTGGAAAAGAGATGCGGGACCTGGGGTGCCCGGACCCCAGCCCCTCAGGACCAGATCTGTGATAAATGTCTGTTTACATGCCCTTCTTTCCATGAATTTAAAAAAAAAGACTATCTGTATCTAATTCTGTTCTTCTCTCTGCTCCTCTTACTGTGGACTATTGATGTCTCACTTTCTGCCTTGGTAGCTGCCTTGTTCTTTTCTCCCTGCCTGTGAATCCAACGACCTTTGGTGTCTGGCATGGGCCAGCTCCAGGACAGGCTGAAAGACATGGAGCAGCAGAGAGAAATTCCCCCGTCCTTCTCTCTCCTCGTCTCTCTCTCCCCAGATCTCTGTCATTTTGTATCTGTCTCCCCATCTCTGTTTCCCGGTCCATCTATCTGGGTCTCCGCCTCTGTGTATTCCTGTCTGTTTCTCCTCCTCATCCCCCCTCACAGCCATTCTCTCTCTGTTTTTACCCGGGAGTGTCTGTCCCTTTGCATTTCTGAAGTCTCCCTGACTTCCTTCTTGTGTGGCTCTCTCTCTTTCTGAGTTCCTCTCCCTGACTTTCTCACTGTGTGTCCGTGTGTGTGTGTCTTTCTCTCTGTCTCTTTTTCCCTCTATCTCCCTCTGTCTCTAGCTCTGTCTCTATCCTCCCTCCGTCTCTCTGCATCCCCATCTCTCTCTTTTTTTTTTTTTTTTTGAGATGGAGTCTCACTCTGTCACCCAGGCTGGAGTGCAGTGGCATGATCTCGGCTCACTGCAACCTCCGCCTCCTGGGTTCAAGCGATTCTCCTGCCTCAGCCTCCTGAGTAGCTGGAACTACAAGCACGCACCACCACACCCAGCTACTTTTTTGTATTTTTAGCAGAGATGGGGTTTCGCTATGTTGGCCAGGCTGGTCTCCAACTCCTGACCTCAAGTGATCCATCTGCCTTGGCCTCCCAAAGTGTTGGGATTACAGGCGTGAGCCACCACACCTATCTCTTTGTAAGGCTCTATCTCTGTATGTGTTTCTCTCTCTCTCTCTCATTCAGCTTCTCTCCATTTCTCTGTTTCTATATCTTCGTCTCTCCCTGCAGTTTCATCTCTTCCAGCCTGTCCCGGAGCGCTCCCCTGCCAGACACCAAGTCCTCACACCAAGTCCTCACACCCTGGGGTTTTCCCAAGGAGGCTGCGCCAGGCCAAGCCTCTGCCTGGGCCTGTCAGGGAGAAGGTGCATTCCCAAGGAGCCCCAACGCCCCGCCCACCCACCAGGGCGGGCCGGGCTGTGTCTGACGCTGTTGCCGGGAGCCGGGCCGCCTGGTGTCTGGCTGTGTCAGGATGATGGGTCCTCAGATGATCTGAGGCCAGCCCAGAGCAGAAGGGGAGGGTGAGTCCTCCGCCCAGTGGGAGGGGGCAGCGCAGGCTCCTCCCCAGAAGTGGGGCATTTGGCTGCCCAGCCCCCTCCCCGCCCTGCTCGGGTGGAGCAGCTGTATAAAACCAGATGTTTCTAAAACCAGAGTGCGGATGAAGAAGGATAACCAGGGCTTTAATCCTTAAAGTTTCCCTCCTATAAGACCCAGGAGTCCAGGTTCCCAGCCCCCTCCTCCTTCAGACCCGAGAGTCCAGACCCCAGCCCTTCCTCAGGCCCAGGAGTCCAGGTTCCCATGCCCCTTCTCCCTCAGACCCAGGAGCCCCAGGCCCCCAACCCTCCTCCCGCAGACCCAGACATCAGAGTTCCCTGTCCCCTCCAACTCAGACCCAGGAGCCCTGGCCCCCAACCCTCCTCCCGCAGACCCAGACATCAGAGTTCCATGTCCCCTCCAACTCAGACCCAGGAGCCCTGGCCCCCAGCCCCTCCTCCCTCAGACCCAGGAGCCCCAGGCCCCCAACCCTCCTCCTGCAGACCCAGGAGCCCCAGGCCCCCAACCCTCCTCCCGCAGACCCAGGAGCCCCAGGCCCCCAACCCTCCTTCCGCAGACCCAGGAGCCCCAGGCCCCCAACCCTCCTCCCACAGACCCAGACATCAGAGTTCCCTGTCCCCTCCAACTCAGACCCAGGAGCCCTGGCCCCCAGCCCCTCCTTCCTCAGACCCAGGAGCCCAGGCCCCCAGACCCTCCTCTCTCAGACCCAGGATCCCAGACACCTAGTCCCTTCTCCCTCAGACCCAGGATCCCAGACACCCAGCCCCTCCTCCTTCAGACCCAGGAGTACAGGTTCAGAGTTCCTTCTCCCTCAGACCCAGGGTCCAGGCCCCCAGTCCCCCCTCCCTGAGACCCAGGAGTTCAGGCACCCAGCCCCGCCTCCCTGAGACCCAGAAGCCCAGGTCCCCAGCACCCCCTCCCTCAGACCCAGGAGTCCAGGCCCCATCCCCTCCTCCCTCAGACCCAGAGTCCAGGCCCCCAGCCCCTCCTCCCTCAGACCCAGGAGTGGAGACCCCCAGCCCCTCCTCCCTCAGACCCAGGAGTGCAGACCCCCAGCCCCTCCTCCCTCAGGCCCAGGAGTCTCAACTCCTAGCTTCCTTCTCCCTTAGACCTACATGTCCAGCCCCCAGAATTTCTTGCAGGAAGAGATGACCAAGGCTGGAAGCAGCCCAGACAAGTACTGAAAGACAGGGAGCAGTGAAGCTGGACACTCCCACAGGATGCCGGGGCTGGTGGTGGAGGGACAGGTAGGGACCCTGCACCCTTCACTAACACCCATGGCTCCTGGAAACCCCCGCTCCTGTGGTGGCTGCTCTCCAGTCCCTGCCCTGGGTCCACAGTGGCCTTCCCAGCATTTCAGCCATCATCAGGAAACCTCAGGGTACAGCTTACAGAATACCTGGACAGAAGGAGCGCAGGGTGGGAGAGGTAAGGCAAAAATGGAGCAAAGGCAGAGGAGAGAGCATTCATTCATTTTGGGGACATCTCCTGAGCCCTGGTGGACAGGGCTGGGCTGGGCGATGCCGGGCACACAGAGATGACTCAGCCCTGGGCCCTGCCCTTGGGGAGATGCCAATCTGGTAGAGAAGACAGCTGTGTAAACAGAGGGCCACAAAACAGTGCAAGGATGCACCAACCCAGCCCAAGAGTCAGGGAGGGCTTCCTGGAGGAGGTGATGCTGGCTGATGAGGCGTTAGCCATGGTCAGGGTGGGGGTGGAAGGTGGGGCAAGAAAGGGGCATCCGAGGCAAGAAATGATGTGGCCAGTCAAAAAAGTAAGGGCGGATTGATGCTGTGAAGCACAAAGGGTGAAACAAGGGGCTGGGGGGTGTAGGGTCCCTAGTGAGGTCCACCCATTTGGGTTTAAAAAAAATTTTTGGCCGGGTACAGTGGCTCATGCCTGTAATCCCAGCACTTTGGGAGGCCAAGGCGGGCAGATCACTTGAGGTCAGGAGTTTGAGACCAGCCTGTCCAAAATGGTGAAACCCCATCTATACTAAAAATGCAAAAGTTAGCCGGGTGTGGTGGCGTGCACCTGTAATCCCAGCTACTCAGGAGACTGAGGTGGGAGAGTCACTTGAACGGGAGGCGGAGGTTGCAGTGAACGAAGATTGTGCCACTGCACTCCAGCCTCTCGTCTCAAAAAAAAAAAAAAATTTTTTTTAACTAAGTAACAATTATACATATTTATGGTATACAACATGACGTTTGCTATATACATATATATATTCATTGTAAAATGGCTAAATCAAGCTATTTAACACATGCAACGTGTCGGGTTTTCAATGCAGGAATCAGAGGCTAGGACTTTGCTCTGGTGGCAATGGGGAGCCGTGGAAGGGCTGTGAGCAAGGGAGGGGCAGGATCAGCTCTTTGTCTGAGTAAGGGACAAACTGGAGGGAGAGACAAGGGGCTCTGGGCCAGGATGAGTTGCTGGGGGATGGGGTTGCATCAGAGATCCCTGGGGCTTTTCCAGGCTAGAGAAGAAGTGTGAGTGAGGTTGGGCAGAGGTGCAGGATCCCGAGGAGCCATGACCAAGAAGACTGGGAGATGGACACAGACATGGCGGGCTAACTTGCCAAGCCCCTAACCTCAGCTAGTTCTGGTTACAGTTGCTCCTCGCTTTGTTCCATCTCAGGCAGGTACCTACTGGGGAACCAGTGAGGGCAAGGGGCCCCTGGGCAGTAACCTGAAGAGATCCTTGTTTTATTAAATGCTTGAATCCAGGTAGATGGTTTCTTTGCCAGGTGTTCTGGGTTGGGAAGGGAAATGCACACTTCGGGGATCAAGATACCGAGAGACAGAGGAGAAAAGGAGGGAGGGAGAGGAATGAAAGACAGAAGCTGGCTTCCGCGACCATCTATTCAACAGCAAAACCTGCCCTACCCCTGGATTCCTGACTCCCTTTACTCTCCTCTGCTTTTTCTTTTTCCCCATAGCATTGGTCCCCTTCCTATATAACGTATAACTTGCATAAGGTACATTTAGTATCTTTTTTGTATAATGTGTGTCTTCCTGGTTCGAATGCAAGCTCTAGACAGGCAGCTGTCTTTATCTGGTTTGTTCATGGCTCATTCCTCAGAGCCTGAACCTGTGTCTAGTACCTGGTAGGTGCTCAACAAATATGTGTTGAACAAATGTATGAGGTCAGGATAGAAAGTCACATTGGTAGATGGAGAGGGGAAAGAAAAAGGAGAGCGGCCGGGTGCGGTGGCTCACGCTTGTAATCCCAGCACTTTGGGAGGCCAAGGCAGGTGGAGCACTTGAGGTCAGGAGTTCAAGACTAGCCTAGCTGACATGGTGAAACCCCGTCTCTACTAAAAATACAAAAATTAGGTGGGCGTGGTGGTGCATACCTGTAGTCCCAGCTACTCAGGAGGCTGAGGCAGGAGAATAGCTTGAACCCGGGAGGTGGAGTTTGCAGTAAGCCGAGATCACGCCACTGCACTCCAGCCTAGGTGACAAAAAGACTGTCTGGGGAAAAAAAAAAAAAGGAGAGGAAGGAAGGAGGGGAAGGAAAGATGAGGGAAGAAGGAGGAAGGAGAGGAGGTAGGGAAAGAGAGAAGGAGGGTGAGGAAGGTCAGAAGAGTAGGAGGAGAATGGAGGAAGGAGAGAGAGAGGGAAGGATAGGGAAGAGGGGGAGGAGAGAAGTTGGGGAGAGAGGCCTAGCAGCTGGGACCCCCATCCCACTCCTACATAATAGTTCTAGGGACACCACTCAGAGTGGCCAGTCCTGGGAGGATGGGTTGAGGAGCTCTGGGGAGGTGAGACCTTAGACAAAAAAGACTCCAGGATCAGCAAAGTCCCCAAGTCTGTAAAGAGACTGCCTCTGGACTTCCAGGAACTCAGAACCTTGGATGGGCTGGAGTTAGACGGGAGCTTTTCTCCCCCACACGCATATTCTGGGAAACCCCTAGGCTTCCATGATTCTGCCGAAATCCAGGGAGGGAGGGAGGGAGCCTAGCCAGCAATGATGACTGTACATCCACCTTCTGCCTCCAGCCAGTGCCTCTGGGAGAAACTGTAGGACTTCCAGAGCTGGGAGGAGGGAGAGAAAGGCCTGGAGGGGGAGAGCCCTGCCTGTATCCAGTTGAAGGCGCTTTCTACCCCAGCACCCACCATCTCTCCTGCCACTTTCCCTGGAGAGAAACAGAGACAGTAAGAGCCAGAGGGAGAGGGAGGGAAGGACTTCCTTTTGCAAAAGCTGTTTATCCTCTCCAGGGAAGCAAGAGAGGAGGAGACCCATTTTCCAGAGAGGGAAACTGAGGCACAAGAAGAGCAGTTTCCTGGGACAAGTGATACAGCACACAGGCAGCATGGCTGGGTAACAGAAATCAGGTGGTAGGCATTAAGTCACTAGACTATACCCTACCAGTCACAGAGGAAGGAGGAGCTGGGGGCTTAGACTAAGATCTGAGAACCTGGATTCCTGGGTCTGAGGGAGGAGCGGCTGGGGTCTGAACTCCCTGGTCTGAGGAAGAAGGGGCTGGACCTGGACTCCTGGGACTAAGGGAGGAGGGGCTGGACCTGGACTCCTGGATCTGAGGGAGGAGGGCCTGGGACCTGGACTTCTGGGTCTGAAGGAGGAGGGGCTGGGGGCCTAGACTCTGGAGTCTGAGGGAGAAGGGGCTGGACCTGGACTCCTGGGTCTGAGGGAGGAGGGGGTGGGGGGCTGGCATCCAGTGGGCTCAAGATGAGGCCTGGACCCCTAGATTCTCAGCTCTACTGCCTTCCGAGCTATCGGAGAACCTGCCCCAATATTCACGTAGGTTCTTTTCTATTTTCCTTAAGCGTTGGCCAGCTTGAGAAATAAAGGGACAGAGTACAAAAGAGAGAAATTTTAAAGCTGGGCGTCTAGGGGAGACATCACATGTCAGTAGGTTCTGTGATGCCCCACAAGCCACAAAAACCAGCAAATTTTTATTAGGGATTTTCAAAAGGGGAGGGAGTGTGTGAATAGGTGTTGGTCACAGACATCAAGTACTTTACAAGGTAATGTAATATCACAACATAAGTGGAGGCAGGGCGAGATCACAGGACCACAGGACCGAGGTGAAATTAAAATTGCTAATGAAGTTTCAGGCACCATTGTCATTGATAACATCTTTTCAGGAGACAGGGTTTTGAGATCAACCGGTCTGACCAAAATTTATTAGGAGGGAATTTCCTCTTCCTAATAAGCCTGGGAGCGCTATGGGAGACTGGGGTCTATTTCACCCCTGCAGTCTCGACCATAAGAGACAGGAGCGCCTGGGGGAGCTGTTTATAAGCCTATACCTCCAGGTGCATATTCTCTTTCCCAGGGATGTTCCATGCTGAGAAAAAGAATTCAGCGATATTTCTCCCATTTGCTTTTGAAAGAAGAGAAATATGGCTCTGTTCCGCCCCGCTCACCAGTGGTCAGAGTTTAAGGTTATCTCTCTTATTCCCTGAACAATTGCTGTTATCCTGTTCTTTTTTCAAGGTGCCCAGGTTTCATATTGCTCAAACACACATGCTGTACAATTTGTGCAGTTAATGCAATTATTACAGGGTCCTGAGGCGATATACATCCTCCTCAGCTGACAGGATTAAGAGATTAAAGTAAAGACAGGCATAGGAAATCACAAGGGTATTGATTGGGGAAGTGATGAGTGTCTATGAAATCTTTACAATTTATGTTTAGAGATTGCAGTAAAGACAGGCATAAGAAATTACAAAAGTATTAATTTGGGGAACTAATAAATGACCATGAAATCCTCACAGTCTGTGTTCTTCTGCCGTGGCTTCAGTCGGTCCCTCCATTTGGGGTCCCTGACTTCCTGCAACAGCGAGCCCTGACAGAAAACTTCCCAAGCCCAGGTTCCTCTTGCACATGTGGTTTAGCTCTGCAGGTTACCCCCTCCTCTCTGCAAGTTCCCATTGTCCACCCTGCCTCCTGCATCGGCCTCCACCACAGTCAGGGCAGAAGAGTCTCTGTAGGACAAACACAGCAATCAGATTCAGAAAATAGATCCAAAGGTGGGGATCCAGGGCCCAGGGCTGGTGGCCTGGACCTCTGAGGCCTCCAGGGAGGAGTGGGTTTGAAAGAAAACCCTGGGCCGGGCGTGGTGGCTCACGCCTGTAATCCCAGCACTTTTCAAAGCCGAAGCAGACGGATCATGTGAGGTCAGGAGTTGGAGGCCAGCCTGGCTAACATGATGAAATCCCGCCTCTACCAAAACTACAAAAATTAGCTGGGCGTGGTGGTGGGCGCCTGTAATCCCAGCTACTAGGGAGGCTGAGGCAGGAGAATCGCTTTAACCCAGGAGGTGGTGGTTGGAGTGAGCCAAGATCGCGCCACTGCACTCCAGCCTGGGGGACAGAGTGAAACTGTGTCTCAAAAAACATGAATAAATGAAAAGAAGACCCTGTTTCTCCACTCCACACTTCTGACACCAAAGAGGCCAGGCTGCATTGCCACCAACAAACAATTCTCCAACTCTCTGGATACCAACTGCATGAGTTCTGACACTAACTCCCTGGAGTTAGCGCAGCCCCCACAGGTTGAGGGCCCAGTCCCACGGGAGTGCCCCTGACTTCACATGCCAGTCACAGGCACTGGGACCACAGGGTACCCACACTTCTATCTGACTTGGCTACAAATCAGGGGTCCCACAACCCCTTTGTGACATTCCATAATTTGCTATCACAGCTCACAGAACTTAGGGGGGCACTTTACTTCCATGTACCAGTTTATTATAAAGAGTATTATAAAGGTTACAGGTGAGTGGCCAGATGAGGGGGAACATAAGGTGAGGTCCAGAAGGGTTCCGAGTGTGAGAGCTTCTGTCTGCAATGGTGCCATGTGGACATCTTCATCAACCTGGAACTTCTCCGAACCCCATTGTTTAGGGTTTTTGTGGATGTTCCTTTACCTGAGCATTGTTAACAGAAAAACCAAACTCTATAAAGTATTTTATTTTATTTATTTTTATTTATTTATTGATTTTTGGAGTCAAGATCTCACTCTGGAGTGCAGTGTCACAATCATGGCTCACTGCAGCCTCGACCTTCTGGGCTCAGGTGATCCTCCCACCTCAGTTTCTTGAGTAGTTGGGGCTATAGGCATGTGCCACCACACCTAGCTACTTTTTTAATTTTTTGTAGAGATGGGGTCTCCCTAGATTATCCAAGCTGGTCTCAAACTTCTGGGCTCAAGTGATCCTCCTGCCTCAGCTTCCCAAAGTACTAGGATTTTTGGCATGAGCCACCACACCTGGACTCTGTAAAATATTTTAAAGAAGTTTATTCTGGGACAATTTCAGTGACTGTGGTGTGCCCAAGGTTGGCCAGATTAGGTTTGGTTTGATGTTGCAGCCATAAAAAAGAAGAGTTCATATCCTTTGCAGGGACATGGATGAAGCTGGAAGCTATCATTTTCAGCAAAGTAACACAGGAACAGAAAACCAAATACCGCATGTTCTCACTCATGCAATCATGAGTTGAACAATGAGAACACATGGACACAGGGAGGGGAACATCGCACACCAGAGCCTGTTGAGGGAGGGGGGGTGGGAGTTAAGGGAGGGAGAGCATTAGGACAAATACCTAATGCATGCAGGGCTTAAAACCTAGATGATGATGCAGCAAACCACCATGGCACACGTATACCTATGTAATAAACCTGCACATTCTGCCCATGTATCCCTGAACTTAAAGTAAAAATTGATTTGATGCATTTTAGGGAGAAAGGAGTTACAGGCAAAGTCGTAAACCAATACATGGAAGACATACATTGGTTCGTCCTGAAAAGGCAGAATATCTTGAAGAGGGGCGGGCTTACAGGTTACAGATGGATTCAGGGATTCTTTCATTTGCACTTGGTTAAAGGAGTAAGGTCTGCTTAAAACCTGGAGTCTGCAAAACCTGGAGTCTGCAAAAAAGAATGTTTTAAGATAAGGATGCGGGGTGTAGCAAGATTGATGGCCCTTAGAAGTGACTTAACACTTGCCTTAGGTCTTGTATGTAATTTGGTATCTTATCATCACAAAGAGTCTGTTTTGTCAATCTTAGGACATCTATTTTAAGTATAATGCTGGTCTTCTTGTGTTCCTAAACTCCAAAAGGGAAGGGGCATAAGAAGGCGTGTCCCACCTCCCTTGAAGTCATGGCCAGGAACTCAGTTTTTAGGTTTCTCTGGGATCCCTTTGGCTAAGAAAGGGTCTTGTTGAGTCAGTGGTGGTGGTGATGGTGAGCAGGGTGGAGGAAGGGCCTTAGGATTTTATTTTTATTTTATAGCATGATTGATTAAATCATCGGCCACTGGTGATTAGTCAATCTCCAGCCCCTCTCCCCTCTTGGAATTTAGGGCATGAGGCTAAAAATTCCACTGGGATCACAGGGTTCGTCTCTCTGGCAACCATCCCGGATCCGCCCAGATCCTCCTCATTAGCATAAACTCAGGTATGGCTGATAGGGGCTAATTATGAATAACAAAATATGCTCTTCTCACCTCCTCACTCAGGAAGTTACAAGAATTTTAGGAGCTCTGTGCTAGAAATTATGGGCAGAAAACAAATATATATTTATTTATTTTTAGACAAGTTTTCACTCTGTGGCCCAGGCTGGAATGCAGTGGTGCAGTCACTGTTCACTGCAGCCTCAACCTCCCAGGCTCAAGCGATCCTCCCACCTTAGCCTCCTGAGTAGCTGGAAATAAAGGCTGTGCCACTGTGCTCAGCTAATTTTATTATTTTTTGTAGAGACAGGAGCTCACTATATTGCCCAGGCTGGTCCCAAACTCCTAGCCTCAAGCGATTCTCCCACCTCAACCTCCCAAAGTACTGGAATTACAGTTGTAAACCACCTCACCCAGCCCAAATATATATTTCTTTCTTTTTATTTTTTATTTTTTGAGACAGAGTCTTGCTGTGTCATCTCGGCTGGAGTACAGTGGCGCAATCTCTGCTCACTGCAACCTCCACCTCCCAGGTTCAAGCAATTCTCCTGCCTCAGCCTCCCGAGTAGCCGGGATTACAGGCGTGTGTCACCACACCTAGCTAATTTTTGTATTTTTAGTAGAGACAGGGTTTCACCATGTTGGCCAGGCTGGTCTCGAACTCCTGGCCTCAAGTGATCTGCCCGTCTTAGCCTCCCAAAGTGCTGGGATTAAAGGCATGAACCACTGCGCCTGGCCCCACATATATATTTCTTATTGTCTTAGTCCCTTCTGGCTGCTCTATCAAAATACCCTAAGCTGGGTGGCTTATAAACAACAGAAATTTTATTTCTCACAGTTCTGAGGCTGGCAAGTCCAGGACCTGGGTACTGACAGATTTGGTGTCTGGTGAGAGTAGATTTTCTGATTCATAAATGGGGTCTTCTTGCTGTGTCCTCACATGGTGGTGTGGGCAGGGTCCTCTCTCTCAGGCTCCTTTTGCAAAAGCACCAATTGCACGCATAAGGGCTCCACCCTCATAACCTCATCACCTCCTAAACATGCCCACTTCTAATATCATCTCCTTGGGGATTAGGATTTCAACAATGAAGTTTAGGGGGACCCGAACACTTATTCCCTCACTGTTAGTTGCCTGTTCTTGGCATGGAGCCATTTCATTCCTCTGAGCCTCTCTTTTTTTATCTGTAAAATGGAACTGTCTCAATTTGTCCTTCATAGGATAGCCCTTAAGATTAAGAGAGAGAGTCTGTCTGGCACATTGGAATATGAGGTGAGTTTAGCCATTCCTGAAAGAGCAGAGGCTGAAGGTCTCCAAGACTAACTCAGGTGGCAACAGGGCAATGCTTCCCTGGATACCCCACCCCTTCACCATCCCTGGATACCCCAGCTCTCCTCTGAGGAGTAAGCCAGGTTGGAGCTGGGAGGAGTCCACACTCTGTCATCAGACACCCCTGGGTTCCAAGGCAGGCAGCCTCGCGCGAGCCAACTCCTGGCTCTGAGCCTCCCCCTCCACCTTAGCCACCTGCAGACAAGGAGAACCCTTCCCCATGTTGATGCAGGTGAGTGGAATTCTGTTTGGTTCCTAGTCTCTCAAGCATGGAGTGAATAGACCCTCTTACCCGGGACATAGCAGCAAGCTCCAAACAGTTTGGTGAACAGCCAAACTGTGCAGCACACAGAGTGTGTCATCAAAGGGGCACGCCTGTGGGCTCCAGATAGAGGACACAGAGCTGCAGAAGTCCAGCGGCCCCTCTCTGTGACCTGGGCTACAGGCACCCGCAGTCCGGAGGCTCAAAACCACAATGCTGTCATTCCCAGTGAATGCAGTAAGATGAAAAGAAATAACGCTGCCGTGGTTTCCCATGAAGGGATTACTTAAGAGGATGTCCTAACCCCCAGAAGCTCTGACTGCAACCTTATTGGGAAAGAGGGGTTTTGCAAATGTCATAAAATTAAGAATTTCAAGTTGAGCATATCCTAGCTTTAAGGTCGGCCCCAAACGCCATGGCAGATGTCCTTATAAGAGTGAGGCAGAGGGAGGTAGATACTAAACGAAGAGAAGAAGGTGATGTAAAGACAGTGGCAGAGATTGCAGTGATGCACCCACAAGCCAAGTGTATTAGTTTTCTAAGGATTCTGTAATAACAAAGTACATCTGTCCCTCAGTATCCTTGGTTCCACATGTAGTGGGGATGACGGGTGGCCCCCAAAAGATACATCTAAGTCCTAACCTGCAGAACCTATGGATGTGACCTTATTTGGATAAAGGGTTTTAAGAGCTTTTGCAGTTGTCATGAAGTTAAGGATTTTGAGATGAGATCTGGCTTTTCAACCCTGATACCATCCTGGTCAACACCCTTCTGGTCCTTGTGATAATTTCCATTTTCCAAATGCTGAGAGATAACACAAAGATGAAGGAAGCTGCCCCAAAGCACATGAGACACGGCCTCCGCTATCAGTTCTTGTCATCGTATGTTCAAGTGTTCTGCAAAACTGGTCCGTGGACCCCAAAGCATCCATATCATCTGTGTGCATTTGCTAAACATGACAACTACTGGTCTTCACTGTCATTTATTCAGATTTTGTGAGCTCAGGGCTATGGAAATGATTGAAACAAATGCCCCAGGTAATTCTTACATACAGTTTGAGAATCATCTGATTACGAAAAAAAAAAATGCCTCCCAAAGTGAAATAAGAAGACTGAGTGCCTGTAATCCCAGCACTTTGGGAGGCCGAGGTGGGAGCCTCAGGGGGTTCGAGAGCAGCCTGGCAACACAGTGAGACCTTGTCACTACAAAAAATTTAAAAATTAGCTGGATGTGATGGCATACGCTTATAGTTCCAGTTACTTGAGGGGCTGAGGTGGGAGGATCACTTGAGCCCAGGAGATCGAGGCTGCAGTGAGCTATGATTGTACCACCGCACTCCAGCCTGGGCAACAGAGGGACACCCTGTATCAAAAAGAAAAAGAAAGTGATGCAGAGACATAGGCGGAGATTGGAGTGATGTATCACAAACTAAGTGTACTAGTTTTTTAAGACTTCTGTAATAAAAAAGTACAGCTGTCCCTCAGTATTCTCTGAAGATTGCTTCCAAGACCCTGTGGATACTAAAATGCACCGATGAGTTCAAGACACTTACATAAAATGGTGTAGTATTTGCACATAACCTACGCACATCCTCCCATATACTTTATTTTTATTTATTTATTTATTATTATTTGTTTGAGTTGGAGTCTTGCTCTGTCACCCAGGCTGCAGTGCAGTGGTGCAATCTCAGCTCTGCCCCCTGGGTTCAAGCAATTCTCCTGCCTCAGTCTCCTGAGAGGCTGGGATTACAGGCACCCTCCACCATGCCCGGCTATTTTTTGTATTTTTAGTAGAGATGGGGTTTTGCCTTGTTGGCCAGGCTTGTCTCGAACTCCTGACCTCAAGTGATCTACCTGCCTCGGCCTCCCAAACTGCTCCCATATACTTTAAACCATCTCTAGCTTACTTATGATACCTAATACAATGTAAATGATAGACAGTTGTTCTACTGTATTTTTAAAATTTGTATTATTTTTTATTACTTTTTTCAAATATTTTCTATTCATGATTGGTTGAATCCTTACATGTAGAAGCCACAAATATGAAGAGCCGGCTGTGACACAAACTCAGGGGATTAAACAACAGAAATTTACTGTCTCAAAGTTTTGCCAGCTAGAAGTCCAGAATCAGGATGTTCCAGCAGGCTTGGTTTCTTCTGAGGGTTGTGAGGCAGAATCTATTCTATGCCTCTTGCCTAGATTCTGGTGATTTTTTTTCTTTCTTTGAGACAGGCTCTTTCTCTGCTGCCCAAGATGGAGTAGAGTCAGCTCACTGTCCACTGGCCTCTGAGCCAGTGAGCTGACCCAGCCACAATCAGCTCTTTGCAACTTCTGCCTCTCAGGCTTTAGCCAACCTCCCATCTCAGCCTCCCAAATAGCTGGGACTACAGGCGCAGGCCACTATGCTGAGCTAATTAAAAAAATTTTTTTGTAGAGATGAGGTCTCATTACATTTCCAGGCTAGCCTTGAACTTCTGAACTCAAGCAATCCTCCCTCATCAGCATCCTAAGTAGCTGGGACTATATAGGTGGGAGACACCTCACCTGGTTAGCTTGTTTTTTATTTTTATTTATTTATTTATTTTTGAGAGGAAGTTTCCCTCTGTCGCCCAGGCTGGAGTACAGTGGCGCAATCTCGGCTCACTGCAACCTCCTCCTCCTGGATTCAAGCAGTTCTCCTGCCTCAGCCTCCTGAGTAGCTGAGATTATAGGCACGCGCCACCACACCCGGCTAATTTTTGTATTTTTACTAGAGACGGGATTTCGCCATGTTGATCAGGCTGTTCTCGAACTCCTGACCTCTGTTGATCCGCCTGTCTCAGTGTCCCAAAGTGCTGGGATTACAGGCATGAGCCACAGCGCCCTGCCTATTTTTATTTTTTAGACAGGGTCTTGGTCTGTCACCTGGGCTGGAGTACAGTGATGTGATCGTAGCTCACCACAACTTGGAACTCCTGGGTTCAAGTGATCCTCCTGCCTCAGCCTCCCAAGTAGCTAGGACCATAGGTGTGCACCACCACACCCTGCTCACTTTTTAATATTCTGTAAGAACAGGGTCTTGCTATGTTGCCCAGGTTGGCCTCAAACTCCTGGGCTCAAGCAATCCTCCTACTTCAGCCTCCCAAAGTGCTGAGATTACAGGCATGAGCCACTGCACTTGGCTGCTTCTGGTGCCCGACACTGACAATCTTTGGTGATTTGCTGACAGTCTGTGGTGTTCCTTGGCTTGTGGAAGCATCACTGCAACCTCTGCCTTCCTCATCCCATGTGCGTGTGCGTGTCTGCATCCAAATTTCCCTTTTTCGTAAGGACACCAGTCATATTGGACTACGGGTCCACCCTCGTCCAGTATGACCTCACCTTAACTTAAACAATTACATCTGCCATGATCCAGTATCCAAATAAGGACACGTTCTGAGGGGCTGGGGGTTAGGACTTCAACGTAGGAATGGAGGGTGTGGAGAGGACAAAATTACATCCCTAACACCAAGGAATGCTAAGGATGGCGGCCGCCACCGGGAGCTAGGAGAGAGGTGTGGAAGAGATTTTCCTCCAGAGCCTCCAAAAGGAGCCAACCCTGCCGACACTTTAATTTCAGATTTCTGGCCTCCAGTACTGTGAGATAATCCATTTCTGTGGTTTGAAGCCACTTGGTTTGTGGTAATGAGTTACAGCACCCTAGCAAACTAACATGCCAGCCCAGTGCAGGGCACATGTGGAGTGTATGATGAACAAGCTCCTCTCTGTGCCCTGGGGAGGCTCACAGGGACCATGCATGGTCTTCTAAGGTGCACGTGATCAGAGCAGATCACTAGGGGAGTGTTTCCTCTCCCCTAACCCCAGGTGCAGGGACTTCAGAGTAATGCCTACTAAATGACCCCTACCTCTGTTGCTTGACAAAGGGAGGTGCAAGGGGGAAAAAAGACTATGAGAATGGGAGAAGGCCGATCATACAGGAAGTGTCACGTCACTCTGGTTGCAGAGGACAGAGAAAACAACCCTGTCTCCAGCAGATGGAAATGGTCATAATGTTGATGGTGGCCATGATATGTATGTTTTTATTTTATTTTATTTTGAGACAGGGTCTTGCTCTTACTGCCCAGGCTAGAGTTCATTGGCACGATCATGACTCACTGCAGCCTCGACCTTCCAGGCCCAGCCTCGATTCCCCTGCCTCAGCCTCCTGAGTAGCTGGGACTACAGGTGTGTGCCACCAATCCTGGCTGATATTTTTTATTTTTTTATTTTTTTATTTTTGTAGAGACTCAGCTTTGCCATGTTGCCCAGGCTGGTCTGGAACTCCTGGGCTCAAGTGATCCGCCTGCTTTGGCCTCAAATGTTGGGGTTACAGGTGTGAGCCACTGTGCCTGGCCAGCCGTGATACAGATGCTCAGCTCCGTGCTTCCCATCTCATCTTCATGAGCTCCAACCAAAAGATTCCCTCAGGCAGCTGTTACTGCTCCCATGTTAAAGAAGAGAAAATTGACATTCAAAGAGGGAAATGACTTGTCTGAGGTCACACAAGCAGTGACAGCCGGGATCTGAACATGACTGTTACAGGATCCAAAATACATGTGCTTTCTACACTGTGATGTGCTGGTAAATGTTTAACAACTGGCTCTCCAAGGGGAAAAATGTATGTCTGTGTATAAACACATATGTTTATAATAAATTTTGTAATTTTACTGATTATAAAGGATATGTACCACACACTTTACAAATAATAATAATATAATCTAAAATTCTCTTTATTGTAAATGCCATACAATTATAACTTCAGGGTGACTTGCTATTTCTTGCAAAATCCAGTACTATTTTTTATTTTATTTTTTGTTTTTATTTTTTTGAGCTGGAGTCTCACCGTGTCGCCCAGGCTGGAGTGCAATGGTGCAATCTTGGCTCACTGCAACCTCTGCCTCCCAAGTTTAAGTGATTCTCGTGCCTCAGCCTCCTGAGTAGCTGGGATTACAGGCACGTGCCACCATGCCCAGCTAATTTTTGTATTTTTAGTAGAGATGGGGTTTCACATGTTGGCCAGGCTGGTCTCAAACTCCTGACCTCAGGTAACCTAGCTGCCTCAACCTCCCAAAGTGCTGGGATTACAAGCATGAGCCACTGTGCCCAGCCTGTTTGCAAATTTTTTAAATGTCTGGTTTAATAAAGGACAGATGAACTCTCTTATCTTCTGTATCCAAACCATTGCAATAATTTTGTTTTTTGTTTTTTGTTTTTGTTTGTTTGTTTTGAGGCAGGGTCTCACTCTGTCACCCAGGCTGGGCAACATCGTGAGATCTCATCTCTGCAAAAAAATAAAAATAAAAAATAAATAAATAAATAAATTAGTTGGGCATGGTGGCATGCACCTGTAGTCCTAACTACCTGGGAGGCTGAGGTGGGAGTTTGAAGCCGCGGTGAGCTATGATCATACCACTGCACTCCAGCCTAGGTGACAGAACGAGGCCTTGTCTCAAAAAAAAAAAAAAAAAAAAAAAAGTAAGAATACAGCTTTAGGCTAAACTTAATAAGATTAACATTTATTTATTTATTTAATTTTATTATTATTATTATTTTTGAGACAAAGTCTCTGTGTCGCCCAATCTCAGCTCACTGCAACCTCCACCTCCCTGGTTCAAGTGATTCTCCTGCCTCAGCCTCCAGTGTAGCTGGGACTACAGGTGCCTACCACCACACCCGGGTACTTTTTGTATTTCCAGTAGAGACAGAGTTTTGCCATGTTCGCCAGACTGTTCTCGAACTCCTGACCTCAGGTTATCCGCTCACCTCAGCCTCCCAAAGTGCTGGGATTACAGGTGTGAGCCACCATGACCGACCCAAGATTAACTTTTAAAAGGGTGGGCTTAGTAACACAGCTTACCCTCTCTATTGTGGGCGGGCCGCATCCAATCTTTTGAAGGCCTGAATAAAACAAAAAGGCTGGCCCTCCTATGAATAAAAGGAACTCCTTGCCTGTCAACCTTTAAGCTGAGACATGAGTTTTTTTCTTGCTTTTGGACATAAAATAAAAACATTAACTCTTTCTGGGTCTCAAGCCTGCCAGCCTTTGGACTGGAACTACACCATTGTCTCTCCTGGTTCTCAGGCCTTCAGACTAGGACTGGGACTGCACCACCAGCATTCCTGGGTCTCCAGCTCTCTTCAACGAAATCATTTTAGTGTGCTGCCTTTTTCTTGAGGGGACCATTACTGATACAGAAAAAGTAATTGAGGCCAGGTGCAGTGGCTCATGCCTGTAATCCCAGCACTTTGGGAGGCCAAGGCAGACGGATCACCAGAGGTCAGGAGTTCGAGACCAGCCTGGTCAACATGGAGAAACCCTGTCTCTATTAAAAATACAAAAATTAGCCAGGCGTGTTGATGCACGCCTGTAATCCCAGCTACTCGGGAGGCTGAGGCAGGAGAATTGTTTGAACCTGGGAGGTGGAGGTTACAGTGAGCCAAGATTGTGCCATTGCACTCCAGCCTGGGCAACAAGAGTGAAACTCTATCTCAAAAAAAAAAAAAAAAGAGAAAAAGTAATTGATTTTCTCCAGATCACAGAGCTTATAAGAGATGAGGTCCAGATTCCAATCCAGTCAACTCGTTAGGATGGTCTGTCTTCTTAACGTCTAAATTCTACAAGAGGGATTTTTTTCCCCATAGAGGCACCATTCAGGGTGAGCTGGATATTGTTAGGATTTGGGAGCCGACAGGGGCTATCATTTATTCTCGTTCTTTGACCACATCATAGGCCATTGCCTTTTCTCTGTTTGCTGGTTCATGCAAGACCAGGAGCTCCCCCAGTATGTGGCCGGAAGGGTAATACCCATCCTCCTCAAGCCAAGTCTCTCCCCATTCTCTTGCTCAGCCTCAGTCACAGGAACCACCCTGTGGTTGATTCATTCTGACGATTATTATGGGTAGCTTAGGAATGGATGGTTGAGTTGTGAGTTGTGGAAACTCAGTCAAGCTGGCTTAAGTTAAACCTGCTTGCTGGAAGAACACAAGGGAATTTAAAGGAAGCCAATTGCAGACAGTACGTCTAGACCCTAGAGGAACTGGAACATTATCTGGTAGCTTCTCCCTACCCCTTGCAATCTGGGGCTTCATCATCTCTCACTTCTTCCCTGTTCAAATCCTCTGCTCAGTTCTCTCTCTGTGACTCTTTCTAGCAAATGATCCAGCCGGAGGGTGTTCTGGAGATTCTGCAAATTGGCATCTGGTGTCAGAAGCGAGGGTGGTCTTGTATGAAGGCTCTGCCCTCTAACTTTGTAGCAGGGTCCTATTTTACTACACTCTCCTTCTGGGCCTCAATTTCTCCATGTGTCAACATAGGAAGAACTCTCTGACTTCATGGAGTTGGTGACCTAAGGGGTTCCTGGATTTGCCAGTATCCTGGGTAATTATAAAAGAGGTACAGAAGCAAAAGATTTAGTTAAACCATCATTCATTGAAGCCTTTTGTATGCAGGGAAAAGGCAAGGATGACACGATGCCCTCCAGAAGCTCTGGGGTCAGTGGCATAGATTAAATAAATGCATTGGATGCTGATGAGTAAGGCTTGCAGATCTTCATGGGGGGTGTGCAGAAAAAATCATCATGGGAGTCTAGAGAAGAGCTAGATTCCCAAGGACCACATCATGTCATCAAAACTCAGGAATCTCCTCTTGCACTGAAATGAAATTAGCCCTCATCACCCAGCCCCTCACCCAAAGACAGGTTCTGCTATAAGTTAACTCTGGATGCTCCAAGCTTCTCCTTCATCTCTCTTCTTTCCATTCATTCTCTCTCCATTTCTCTTCTGTTTCTTGTTTATAATAAAATGATGGCCGGGCGCAGTGGCTCACTCCTGTAATCCCAGCACTCTGGGAGGCCGAGGCGGGCAGATCACCTGAGGTAAGGAGTTCGAGACCAGCCTGACCAACATGGAAAAATTCCGTCTCTACTAAAAATACAAAGTGAGCCAGGTGTGATGCATGCCTGTAATCCCAGCTACTCTGGAGGATGAGGCAGGAGAATCGCTTGAACCCAGTAGGTGGAGGTTGCAGTGAGCCGAGATCGTGCCATTGCACTCTAGCCTGGGCAACAAGAGTGAAACTCTGTCTCAAAAATAAATAAATAAAATAAAATAAAATGAAATAAAATGATGATGTCTGTAATGGTAATTAAATGATTGCTTCAAGAGCCGACAACAGAAATCTTCTTGATGGGGTGTGGTGGCTCACACCTGTAATCCCAGCACTTTGGGAGGCTGAGGTGGGTGGATCACAAGGTCAGGAGTTCAAAACCAGCCTGGCCAATATGGCAAAACCCCGTCTCTACTAAAAATACAAAAAAATTTAGCTGTTCCCTTTGGCTGGTACCTGTAGTCCCAGCTACCCTGGAGGCTGAGGCAGGAGAATTGCTTGAACCCGGGAGGTGGAGGTTGCAGTGAGCCGAGATCACACCACTGCACTCCAGCCTGGGTGACAGAGTGAGACTCTGTCTCAAAAAAAAAGGGCTGGCACCAGAAATCTTCTTAAGGAGGATGCTATTATTGATAAATGACTTGAGTTAGGAAAGGAGACCTGAGGCATAAAGAGTCAGAGTCAAAGGTAGGATGGCTAAATTCCTCTGCATTGTAAAAAAAAAAAAAAAAAAAAAAAAAAAAGGCAGGAATCTGGAGGTGAGGAGATAGGAAGGAGGGTGGACTTTTAAAAGGATGTCTTAAGTTCAATTGGAAGCTTTCATGTTTGTCCGTTGCTGGCCAGTTGCATACTCTCACATTGCCAAGCTTCTTTCTGTAAAGTGTGTTTCATATTTAAATACCATGTGCAGGTAGCTTTTCAGTAAATTGAGGGAAATGTCTGAGTTCCTCTCTGGGTTAATTTCATTCAGGGCAGCAACCACCAGACATTGTATGAACTGGACTAATTCAGTTGAAGCAAGACTTAGAGCCACAGGTAAAAACACGGGCCCTGGGGGCCCTCCCTTGTAGGGAGGACAATCTGTTTCCCAAAATTTATTATATAAAAGATTAGATAATCAGGTAGATCTCAAGGGGATGAGGGGTCTTCAGCTGACATCTCGATAACTTTATATTTTTACTGAGTTGTTGACCAATAAAGGCTGAGGACTTTATATAAAGTATCTTTTTTTTTTTTTTTTTTTTTCTGAGCCGGAGTCTCACTCTGTCACCCAGGCTAGAGTGCAGTGGCGTTTTCTTGGCTCACTACAACCTCCGCCTTCCAGGTTCAAGCGATTCTCCTGCCTCAGTCTCCTGAGTAGCTGGGATTACAGGAGCCCGCCACTACGCCCAGCTAATTTTTGTATTTTTAGTAGAGACAAGGTTTCACCATGTTGGCCAGGCTGTTCTCGAACTCCTGACCTCTGGTGATCAGCCTGCCTCAGCGTCCCAAAGTGCTGGGATTACAGGCGTGAGCCACTGCTCCTGGCCTATATAAAGTATCTTCTTGTATATCTTGTCTGATTTAAGCCATACTCTTTCACACTTCTCCCTCCTCCTTCATTTACCTAGGATGACTATATAATTTATTTTTCACAGCAGGGCACTTTTCAGAATGGAAGTGGACACTACTCATCATGATGCCAGAACAACGGGTATCATTCACTACTCATAATTCAGGACTAATAATAATGGGTATCATTCGGGTTCATTTCAGGCAAACTAGGATGCAGATGACAGCTTCTTCCTATCATTTCCCACCCTGACCACCTGAGGCTGAGGTCCAAAATCAAAAAAGAAGTCAATAATAAACTCATATCTGTTTATTCTCCTCAAATCAGGGGACATAGAGGCTTTTTTTTTTCTGATGAGTGGGTAATCCTAAAATAAGCAGGAAATGCCTGTGGCTCAGCCTAACTCAAGGTGAGACGAAGCTGGAGCTGGGAGCTCGAAAGTGTCCCCCAGCTCCCCCTTCACTTCGCCTGTAACTCCACCTCTGCAGAAGGTAAAGTAGAATTGGTAGCTGTGTCACTGGTTTGGGTTGAGTCCTCGGTCAGGGCCCTCTCCAGACTGGCGGGAAGGGAGTGGATCAGCCTCTCCCGGAAGTCCTGGCCCATGAAGACATAGAGCATCGGGTTGAGGCAGCTGTTGAAGAAGGCCAGGGCACTTGTCACATCCACTGCAATGCTAATTTCTTTGTACATGCCTTGCAATAACTCACGGATTCTGACTGTGGCTATAAAGGCCACCACCTGATATGGGGACCAGCAGAGAAAAAAGGCAGCTGCGACAAAGGAGAGGACCCGTAAGGGACGACTGGACTTAATCAAGCCTTGCTTGTGGATCTTGGTGGCAATAAGCCCATAACTGACAGCGACGATGGACATGGGTGCGCTGAAGCCAATGATGAACCGGATGATGCCTCTCACCGTCAACATGGCAATGGCCACCTTCATCCTCTCTTTAGGGTCGTTGGTCCAGGGTGAAAAGTTAAAAGTGCAGGATACTGTCCCTGGCCCCATTTTACCAGGTACTGTAGTCACACGAATGATAACTGGCAATGTGAGGAGCAGAGCCATCACCCAGGGCCCGATGATCACCTTCTTGGCCAGGCTCACGGTGCGGTGGTTCTGGGTCCAGACTGGATGCAGGACACAAACACAGCGGTCCAAAGCAATGAGGGCGATCAGGAAGACACTTCCAAACAAGTTGATATCCACTATGGTAAAGATGAATTTGCACAGGAACCAACCGAAAGGCCAATGTCCTCCCATGGCCTTCCTGACCATGAAGAATGGCAAAGTGGAGGTGAAACAGAAGTCAGCCACGGCCAGGTTCAGGTAACTGATGGTGGTGACTGTGTGTGTCATCCGGAATCCAGCCACCCAGATCACAAGCCCGTTGCCCAGGACCCCGAGGACAAAGGTGACTGCATATACCAGATAAGTGATGATATCCAGGAAGAGATAGCCAGCGGATACAGCAGGTGTCCCTCCAGAGATGTTCGTGGGGAGAGAGGAATTTGTCTCCATCTTGTCTGCTCCTGAAATAGTGCAGTCGTAGTCATTCCTCAGTTATGAACCTCCGCACCATTTCCCCACCCCCTCATTTCTGCCCCTGCCAGTTTTCCCACTCCTAGCTTTTTCACCTTCCCCTAGAGCTCCCACAACAGCTGGAACATCCTCACCACTGTCCCTTACACATGCCCACATCTATACATTGGCAATCTTTTATTGTACCTGTTGGGCAAGATTACATCTTTTTTTTTTGAGATGGAATATTGCTCTGTCACCCAGGCTGGAGTGCAGTGGCGTGATCTCTCACTGCAACCTCCACCTCCCGGGTTCAAGCGATTCTCCTGCCTCAGCGTCCTGAGTAGCTGGGACTACAGGTATGCACCACCCTACTCCTGGCTAATTTTTGTATATTTAGTAGAGGTGCGGTTTTGCCATGTTGGCCAGGCTGGTCTTGAACTGCCAACCCCAGGTGATCCACCCACCTCAGCTTCCCAAAGTGCTGGGACTACAGATGTGAGCTACCGCACGTGGCCAAGATTGCATCTTATAACACATCCTCATAATTGCTAACATGCAAGCACCTACCAGGGAGATTAAATGGCTAAGGAAGATAGGGTCCTTGACCTCCAAGAGGAGAATATGGGGCCAAAGATGTATAGAGAAAACATGTATTCAAACAAAAATGTTCATAGAGACACTCCTCACTATAGCCAAAAGGTAGAAACAACCCAGATGTCCATCAACAGATGAATGGATAAACAAAATGTGGTTTATCCACCCAATGGAATATTATTCAACCATAAAAAACAATGAAGCACTGATATATGCTACAATGTGGCTGAACCTTGAAAACATTACGCTAAACAAAAGAGGGCTGGATGCGGTGGCTCACGCCTGTCATCCCAGAGCTTTGGGAAGCTGAGGTAGGAGGATTGCTTGAGCTCAGGAGTTCATGATCAGCCTGAGCCACATAGCAAGATCCTCATCTCTAACAACAACAACAAAAAAATTAAATTAAATTAGCTGGATGTGGTGGCACACACCTGTAGTCCTAGCTACTCAGGAAGGTGAGATGGGAGGCTCACTTGAGACCAGGAATTCAAGGTTAATAGTGTGCTATGATTGAGCCACTGCACTCCAGCCTGGGCAACAAAGCGAAATCCTGTCTCTAAAAAGAAAGAAAAAAGAAAGGAAGGAAAGAAGGAAGGAAGGAAGGAAAGAAGGAAGGAAGGAAGGAGAGAAGGAAGACACCACAAGTCACATTTTGTATGATTCCACTTGTATGAAATATCCAGAGTAGCCAAACTCACAGAGACCGAATGCAGATTAGTGATTGCCAGGGACTGGGGAAACGAGGAAGTGGGGAACTGTTGCTTAATACATATGCAGTTTTTGTTTAGTGTGATAAAAAAGTTCTGGAACTAGATAATGGTTATAGTTGCAACACACTGTAGATGTACTTAATGCCATTGAATTGTACATTTAAATGGGTAACTTTTTTATTGTTGTTTGAGATGCAGTCTTGTTCTGTCACCCAGGCTGGAGTGCAGTGGTGCGATCTTGGCTCACTGCAACCTCCGCCTCCCAGGTTTAAGTGATTCTCCTGCCTCAGCCTCCTGAGTAGCTGGAATTACAGGCGCTTGCCACCATGCCCGGCTAATTTTTATATTTTTGTAGAGATGGGGTTTGTTGGCCAGCCTGGTCTCAAACTCCTTGACCTCAGGTGATCTGCCCACCTCGGCGTCCCAAAGTGCTGAGATTATAGGCGTGAGCCACTGTGCCCAGCCTAAAATGGTTAACTTTTTGTTATGTGTATTTTACCATCAATTTAATAAAGAAAAAATAACAGTGTAAGATATCAGAAAATCAGTGGGCAACAGCTTCAGTGACCTAGTGTCACACAAACGTGGACTAAGACTTTCTCTCACCCATGACACTGCATAACAACTATAAGATATGCAACTTCTCAGTCGGGCACAGTGGCTCACGCCTGTAATCCCAGTACTTTGGGAGGCCGAGGTGGGTGGATCACAAGGTTAGCAGTTCGAGACCAGCCTGGCCAACATGGTGAAGCCCCATCTCTACTAAAAATACAAAAATTAGCCAGGCATGGCAGTGGGTGCTTGTAGTCCCAGCTACTCCAGAGGCTGAGGCAGGAGAATCACTTGAACGTGGGAGGTGGAGGTTGCAGTAAGCGGAGACTGCGCCATTGCACTCCAGGCTGGGCGACAGAGCGAGACTCCGTTTCAAAAAAAAAAAAAGATATGCAACTTCTCCACTCCAAATTCTGCTCCCTCTCTCTCTTTAAGGTCATGAAATCTCCCTTTCCTCTCTCATCGTGGGAAGCACGGCACAGCACTTGGTTAGTTTTCCAACATAGGTCAAATGGATCTGTGAGTGATACTAAATGATGTATAATGAAGTATTATATCCAATGGATTCTGTGCTAGAAGAAGTCAGAACAACAGACTCCGTTTCCACTCTCGTCTCTGCGGTTACCTTGGCCAGAGGGATGGGAGGTGCTTCTCCATCCATTGAATGGGCTCAGCACTCTTGGGGATGTAGAAGACCGTGATAGAAATAATAGTCCAAATATGTATTGGATATGACATTTCATTAGATCAGGTATGCAAAGTGCATATCAGGTTCTTGCCAAGAGCTGGACTTCTCTCTCTTTTTTTTATTTATTTTATTTATTTATTTTTTTTGAGATGGAGTCTCTCTCTATCACCCAGGCTGGAGTGCAGTGGCGTGATCTGAGCTCACTGCAACCTCCGCCTCCCAGGTTCAAGCGATCCTCCTGTCTCAGCCTCCTGAGTAGCTGGGATTTCAGGTGCATGCCGCCATGCCTGGCTAATTTTTTTTTTATTGTATTTTAGTAGACATGGGGTTTCACCATGTTGCCCAGGCTGGTCTCGAACTCCTGAGCTCAGGCAATCCACCTGCCTCAGCCTCCCGAAGTGCTAGGATTACAGGCATGAGCCACTGTGCCCGGCCTGGTCTTCTCTTCTAATGCTTGCAGCAGCCTTCCTCAAAATTGTTACTATGAGGGTCACTGTCTTTATGGTACCCATTTTGCAGATAAGGAAAGTGAGACTTAGAGCATTTCAGTTAATTCCTTAAAGTCACCCAATAGCCGAGGCTGTCAAATTCCAGCAAAAGTCTCTTTCTGCCTCTGCCTTGCCATGCTACTGGCACAGAAGAGCTGTCTAATACACTAGTCACTCACCACATGTGGTTTTTAAGCACTTGAATTGTGGCTAGTCCAATTGGAGATAGGCTGTAGGAGTAAAATACCCATCAGATTTCAAAGACTTAGTATGAAAAAAATATTGTGACCATCTCATTAATAGTTTTTATATTGACTACATGTTAAAATGATTATAATTTTGCTATTTAAGTTTAGGTTAGATATTTTATTAAAATTAAGTTCACATGTTTCTCTTCACCTTTTTAAAGTACCTACTTGACACTTTGAAATTACATATGTGGCTCACATTTCTAATGAACTTTGATAGTCTACAATCTCAGAAACAACTCAGAGATGTCTCCCTCCCCTACCACCCATCCAACCACCAAAATACCCTGAGGACTCTTTGTCCTCAAGAATCTCTAAGGTAACCAGTTCAGAAGATTGTTGCAATGAATGAGGAAGATTCTGCAATAATGAGCAGGAACATACCAGGGAGGAAAACCTGTGCAATTTTGTCCAATTATGGTTCAAGGGAAAAATTCTGTGATTTGCAGTGAACACAGACCTTGGTGGCTGCCATCGATGAAGCACTTTATGTTTGGCAATCATTGTACCACATCCTCAACTTTCTTGCCTCTGATCTCAACAAACTCAGCACTGATTATACATCATCATCACTGTGTGACAGAAGAGGAAACTAGGAGCTTGATGAGAAATGACAGCCAATGTCTGCAGATTCATGAGAGGGCAGGGCTGTATTCCACTGCTGGGTCCCATGCACCATGCAGAACCAGTCTCTTCATGTGGAGACTCAACACTGATCTGAAAGGTGACTGCTTCTGTATTACACTCATTTCCCCATGACCCATCATAATCATTAGGGCTCTTTTGCTTTCTCCTGAAAGCTTCAAACCGAACAGCCTTTCCCACCCCGACTCAAGCCCTCAAGCTGATGCCCTTGCCTCTTGCTCCACCAGATTCTCCTCACGCTGGCTCCTGCATCACTGTTCTCTGCCCTCAACTCAATGACCAGAAAACAAGTGTTTCCCTCCAAGAATTACCCTCTACTGGTCTCATAAAACTCATTCCCCTATTTACTCAAGAACTTCCCTCCTTCACTTATCCCTTCTTTCTCCTGCAGCATCATAGTGTCTCTATATTCCATCATTCCCATCAGGACCCCAATAAAGTCTAGAGCCTATTTGTTTATTTATTTATTTATTTATTTATTTGAGATGGAGTCTCACTCTCTCACCCAGGGTGGAGTGCAGTGGTGCAATCTGAGCTAACTGCAACCTACACCTCCCAGATTCAAGCAATTCTCCTGCCTCAGCCTCCCAAGTAGCTTGAATTACAGACGCCCACCACCATGCCTGGCTAATTTTTGTATTTTTAATAGAGGTGAGGTTTCAACATGTTGGCTAGGCTGGTCTCGAACTCCTGACCCCGTTATCCACGTGCCTTGGCCTCCCAAAGTGCTGGGATTACAAGTATGAGTCACTGTGCCCGGCCTGTCTAGGACCCCTTTAAAAAAATTATTATTCGACTCCACATCCTTCTTCAACCAAAGAGTCTACTGTGTTCACCAGTGTATTAAGTGTGTCTATGTCAAGCTACCCAGTCCCCCAGAATATGTTTCTTACCTGGACTGTCCACCAGCTGTGGTCTTGCTCTGGGTAGTTCTAGGTCTGGGTCTCCTGGGGAGAGTGACTCAGGCTCTAATGATCACAGCAAAACATACACCAAGGAACAGGAGGAGGGGTAAAGGAACTGTAACCAGCTGGGTAGCAGGAAATAGGAAGTCAGAGCTGCTTCTGATTTTTGATGGCCCCAAGAATACACCAATATACTGTCTGTTTTAATGGCATTAGGACAGTGGGCTGGGCCTGTTTAGAAACTCATGTACCTGACTGTATTTCTCAGCCTCAGTCTCTGTGGAATGCAGAGGTTCAATGCTCTCAACGTCAAGGGCCAAGAAATCCAAGTGTCAGGGCCCCTGCTCCCTCCAAGGGTCAAGGTAAAGAAAGCAGCAAGTACTGTGGTGAGAAGAATCAGAGAGAAGCAATGAAAGGCAGAGAAGAAGTCGTGAGGGATGGAGACCAGAAACACAGAGAGAGGTAAGGGAGGCGGGGAAGTTGAGACATTTGGCAGGACAGCGCGTCCACACCCATGCACACCACAAAGATTAACCCCATAATCCTCTGATCTTGTGGAAGCTCATTTGTAGTCTTCTAGCCCAAAGAAATAACTGCTTTTCTGAAATGTTAAGCATCATTCCAAGGGTATCAGAGTGATATGGAGAAATATGGTAAGACAGTTACAGAATCAGAGATAACGACACTGATTCTAAAAGCATTATTACCAAGGCCTTGTTGCATTAAGGCTGTTTTTTTTTTTTTCTTTTAGAGATAGTATCCTGCTACATTGCCCAGGCATGTCTCAGACCCATGGGTTTAGTGATCCTCCTGCCTCAGCCTCCCCAAATGCTGGGATTACAGGCGTGAGCCAGGCTGTTTTTAATTCTAAGTAATTTATAATTTACAATTACACCTAACAATGGCTTAAACCAGGGGTGTCCAATCTTTTGCCTTCCCTGGGCCATACTGGAAGAAGAAGAAGAATTGTCTTGGGCCACACATAAAATACACTAACACTAACGATACCTGATGAGCTAAAAAAAAAAAAAAAAAAATCCCCAAAAAATCTCATAATGTTTTAAGAAAGTTTATGAATTTGTGTTGGGCTGCATTCAAAGCCATCTTAGGCCATGGGTTGGACAAACTTAGCTTAGAACCAAGGCGAAATTTATGGTTTACTTTACAAGAATTTTGCAAGAGGGTAATACTAGGTTAGGTTATATCTGGAAAATATCATCAAGAACTACATTCGTTTTAATCTTTTCTCTTTATTATCCCTAATATGGTGACTTTTTTTTCCTGGGGATTGCCACTTCATGGCTCCAAGAAAGCTACCATAGCTCCTGACTTCACACTACAGCAGGGGTCCCCAACCTCTGGGCCATAGACCAATACACAGACCGATACTGGTCTGTGGCCTGTTAGGAAGTGGGCTGCACAGCGGGTGACTGGCAGGCGAGCAAGAGAAGCTTCATCTGTATTTACAGCCACTCCCCATTGCTGGCATTACTACCTGAGCTCTGCCTCCTGTCAGATTAGTGGCGGCATTAGATTCTCATAACAGTGTGAACCCTACTGTGAACTGTGCATGCCAGGGATCTGGGTTGTGTGCTCCTTATGAGAATCTAATGCCTGATGAGCTGTCACTGTCTCCCATCACTCCCAGATGCGACCGTCTAGTTGCAGGAAAGCAAGCTCAGGGCTCCCACGGATTCTACATCATTGTGAGTTGTATAATTATTTCATTGTATATTACAATGTAATAATAATAATAGAGATAAAGTCTACAATAAATGCAATGTGCTTAAATCATCCTGAAACCATCTACCCCACCACCCCATGGAGAAATTGTTTTTTATGAAACTGGTCCCTGGTGCCAAAAAGGTTGGGGACTGCTACACTCCAGCATCCCACACCGGGAGGATGCGGATTAGACGGAGAATCACGGAAGATCTTTAATCAGAAGGGTGATATGTTCATTTGTACTTTATAAACATTTGTGTATTTTATAAACATTTTCTTGGGATCATAACAACAGATGCATTTTAGAAGGTTCCCAAGGTACGAAGGGTAACAAATGAAGACGTGCCTAGGAGTCACATGGAAGCCAACACTGTGTAACGGGATTAAAATAAAGGGAATGGCAGAGGACATCATTATGCACAGAGGAGAAGGGCCCAAATGTCAAGAGAAAACAAGAGACAAGGGACTCCACAGAGAGTAATTGCCAGAAAAATTTGTAGGTCTTTTGAACTCTGACTGTTCTTCTTAAAACGGGGGTCCTGGGATACCCCTACCTGTTTCCCATGAGCCCTCTTTTCTAAAACATAAGTAGGTTTTCTTCCTTGCTACCAAATGGCACGTGATTAGCACACTAGGTTGGGCAAAAATAGAGCCAAGTGTGTGTTCCAAAGTGACTATGGTGAAGAAAAAAGGGAAAGTCTTAAAATGGACTTCCACTTCTGTGTTTGCGTAAGGCTAAAAGGGAAGATGTCTTAGGGTTGACCGGAATGGGGGTATTCCTGCCTATGCTGCAAAAGTCCCTGACTCTTCTGGTAACTGAAACACCAGAAATGGCCTCTGCGAGCAGCACAGCCTCCCAGTAAAGCACTGGACTGAGGTGAAGCCAGATTGCCTGGACTAGAATCCCAGGACTACTGTTCACTAGCTCCGGACAAGCCAGCTAATCCAGGGGTCTCAAACATTTCCCCCAACTTTTTTTTTTTTTGAGACAGAGTCTCACTGTGTCACCCAGGCTGGAGTACAGTGGTGTGATCTTGGCTTACTGCAGTTTTGCCTCCTAGGTTCAAGTGATTCCCCTGCCTCAGTGTCTCCAGTAGCTGGGATTACAGGTGCCCACCACCACACCGGGCTAATTTTTGTATTTTTTAAGTAGAGATGTGGTTTTGCCATGTTGACCAGGCTGGTCTTGAACTCCTGACCTCAAACAATCACCTGCCTTGGCCTCCCAAAGTGCTGGGATTACAGGATGGAACCACTGCACTGGGCCACAAACATTTCCTATGAAGGGCCAGATGGTCAATATAGTTCATTTGGCAGGCCATAGAGTCTCCATCACAAGTCCTTGACTCTGCTGTTGTAGCCTGAAAACAGCCACAAGCGAAGTTGTAAATGAGAAGCATGACTGTGTCAATAAAACTTTATTTAAAACACGACAATTAGACTTCATATAAGTTTTACATGGCACAAAATACCCTTCTTTTGGTTTTCTTTAGCCGGTAAGAAATATTAAAGCCATTTTTGGCTCTCGGGCCATACAAAAACAAGTGGTGGGCTAGATTTGACCCCTAATTTAACTGCACTGGGTCCCAGTCACTTCACCTGTGAATTGAGAGCAATGATACTTACAGAGGTGTTTTCTGGAGCAGAACAAATAAGATCAGTGATACAAAGCACTTGGCATGATTTCCAGTGCAATAAGTATTATCAATATCTTAGTAATTACATAAACCTATCTGCTGTTTCACATTCTCTGCGGTGAACCCATCCATGCTTAAAACTTGAACCACACCTCAGCTAACATTCACCAGACCCCTGTCTCTAGCTCAGACCTGCCCTTGATGTCCAGACACATCATTTTGGGTTCCTGTTTCCTTTCAAACTCATCTGCAGCCTTTGCTCTCCTCACCTTCTCCCACAACTCTGTTAAGGACTAAATTGTGTCACATTCCCCTTCAAATTCTTAGGTTGAAGCCCTCACCCCATGATGTGGTTTGGCTGTGTCCCAACCCTGATCTCATCTTGAATTGTAGCTCCCATAATTTCCACGTGTTGTGGGAGGAACCAGGTGGGAGATAGTTGTTTCATGGGGGCGGTTTCCCCCATAATGTTCTCATGGTAGTGAATATGTCTCACGAGATCTGACAATTTTATAAAGGGATTCCCCTTTCACTTGGTTCTCATTCTCTTTTGCCTGCTGCCAGGTAAGATGTCCCTTTATTCTTCCTTCGCCTTCCGCCATAATTGCGAGGCCTCCCCAGCCATGTGGAACTGTGAGTCCATTAAACCTCTTCCCTTTATAAATTACCCAGTCTTGGGTATGTCATTATTAGCAGCATGAGAACTGACCAATACACCCCAGCATGTCAGAATGTGACTGTATTTGGGGATACAACCTTTAAAGAGGTAATTAGCTGAAACTGAGGTCAGTAGGGTGTGCCTCAACTCAATATGACTGATATCCTTATGAAAAGAGGAGATCCAGACACAGACAGGCATAGAGGGAAAACTATGTGAAAACATGAGGAGGAGGAGGTATCTGCAAGCCAAGGAGAGAGGACTCAGAAGGAATCAACCCTGCCGACACCTTGATCTTAAACTTCCAGCTGATAAAACTGTGAGAAATATATTTCTATTGTTGTAGCCACCCAGTCAATGGTATTTTGTTATGGCAGCTCTAACAAACTAAACACTCTGCTTCTTTTCATTGACTCTCATCTCAATGACAGCCCCCAAATCCAAGCAGTTACCTTGGTGCAACGGTTCTGAAGAAAATGGCCACAATATTCTTGGATCTCCTTCCTCTGAGAGGAAGGCAGGCATATTCTATCCCCTCTCCCCTGGAACCTGGGTAGAGTTGGGATTACTCTGACCAAAGAATGTGTTAGAAATGACTCCATATAGCTTTCAAGGCTAGGTCAAAAAAGGCTAGGAAGCATCTTCTGGTTCTCCTGGGACACACGTTCTGGAGGAAGGCAGCCATTGTCCTGGGACTCTGATTCCTCTGAGACCACCATGCTGGAAAGGCTGCCCGTAGGCACTTGGTGCAATACCAGCCTAGTTCAGCATTTGAGTCATTCCAATCCAGGCATCTGACATGTGAATGAAGGAGCTCTAGATGACTCCAGTACCCAGTCTTCTAGTCACCCCCAAACCTTTGAGTTTTGGGTGGCAGAGACAAGCATCTCCTCTGTGCCTTATCCTAATTCCCAACCCACATAATCCACAAACATAATGAAATGGTTGTTCTACATGCTATGATTTAGGTGGTTATATAGCAATCATGAATTATGAATGTGGGCTTCATAAAGACCCTTCATGCTTCCTCATTCTCCAGAGCCATTTGGTCTCCAAGCCCAGTCTACCAAGCCTGGAAATCTCTCCCTAAACTACACCTCCTTTCTAGCACACTACTCCAGCACAGGCAACTATTCGACAAGTTCACCTTGATCTCTGGCATCTTCTTACCCTTTAAGATCTCTGCCTCCAACTGGGAACATTCTCAGAGTCATCCCTTTGTAGGAGGACTCTAGAACAATGTTTTTTGGAAGCACACACCTGACAAGTCACTCTCCTGCTTAAATAGCTTTTCGTGTTCTTAAGGAGAAATTCCAACTTCTTTTTATAGCATTCAAGACCATCCAAGAAATTGCCTCTACCACCCTCTACATACTTAATGCTTATTGCTCTCTGCCTCATCATCTATGCTCCAGTAACCAAAAGTAACCTGCTTTTTTGTGACCCCTTTCCTGGCTGTTTTTACTCCCCTCTGACTAGAATGCATTATTTTTTCTCCTTTATCTGAGTCTTTAAGACTCAGCCTACATGTTCCCTCCTCCGGATATTGACTCTAGATCTGTGAATCTGAGTTAGTCATTCCTTTTAGGGGAACCCACAAGGAGCCAGGCATCTGTCTATCACTACATGCCCCCACCCTATTGTAACTAAGCACTGCATTCTCACCTCTCTATTCAGGTGGTCTGCAGAGCCCATGTCTGATTGATCTCTATGTCTCCAGCAGCTAGCAAGGAAGCACCTCTTTAGAGACGTGCACCTATACAATACCTACCACCTTTTATTTCTTGATATGTGAACTCCATTGAGAACAAACGAGTAAATGTAGGTAATGTGCCTTCTTCTTTCCTTTTCTTTTTTTTTCAGATGGAGTCTCGCTCTGTTGCCCAGGCTGGAGTTTAGTGGCACAATCTCGGCTCACTGTAACCTCGGCCTCCTGGGTTCAAGCGATTCTGCCGCCTCAGCCTACCAAGTAGTTGGGATTACAGGTGCCCACCACCAAGCCCAGCTAATTTTTTTTGTATTTTTAGTAGAGGCGGGGTTTCACCATGTTGGCCAGGATGGTTTTGAACTCCTGACCTCAAGTGTTCCAACCACCTCGGCCTCCCAGAGTGCTAGGATTACAGATGTGAGCCACAGCGCCCGGCCAGTAATGTGCCTTCTTAAGTTCTGTGAGCCATTCTAACAAATTATCAAAACAGAGGAAGGGGTTAGGGTTATAAACATCCCCCCACCCCCGATTTATAGCCAGTCAGTCAGAAGTACAGGTGGCCACCTGAGACTTGGATTGGTGTCTGAAGTCAGGACAGTCTTGGGAGAGTGAGCCCTTTAACTTGTGAGATCTGACACTAACTCCAGGTAGACAGCGTTGGAGCTGAATTGAATTGTGAGATACCCAGTGGTGTCCCCAGAGAATTGGAGAATTGCTTGATATGGAAAAGACCCACACATTTGATGCCAGAAGGACTGCATAAGTCGAGAATTGAGTTTGACTGAATCATCATATTTGGGCATTATTGCATGGCTGAAACTCTTCTCACTTCAGTAATTGTTTCTTTCATTTTCATGAAACTCTGAAGAAGGAAGGACTGGACATTCAGATTCCTTGACCCTTGACATTTGGAAGCATGAACTCCAGTCTCTCACAGAAGGCTAGAGGTGAAGGAACATTCAGACACATTGGTTTCTAAGAAGAGTCCGCTGGCAACATACCCAAGGTGTCTTCTGAAAATTATAAGAAATTCTGAGTTTCGGTTAGGGAATTGGCTCCAGCTCCATTGTCCCTCCCCCATCATTCAACAGTCTCTGCAAAAGCCCTTAGAGCCCGTGTTGCTCCACAGGAAGCCAAGAAGCACACAGGAAAAGGAGCTTAGCTGCTGGTAAGTTGGGGACTGACAATTTAAAATTTATCGTTGGAACTCCTGCTTTCTGACAAACACCTCCTAAATTCTAGAGCAGTGCTGTAATGGAGTATCCACTTGCCACAGGCGGCTTTTGAGCACTTATGTTTCTATCTTGATCTGAAATGTGCTTAAGTGTAAAATATACTTAGTGTAGTTTAATCATTAGTATGATCAAAATAATACAACTTATCTCATTAATAACTTTTATTTTGGTTACGTGTTCCAGTGATTTTTTTTTATTTGCGGGGTTAAATGAAACATATTATTATAATTAATTTCCCCCAATGATTTTACTTTTTTAACATGGCTACTAGAAAGTTGTAAGTCACGTGTGTGGCTGGCATTTAGGGCTTGCATTACCTCGTCTCTACTAAAAATACAAACAACAACAACAACAAAATAGCCAGGCGTAGTGGTGGGAGCCTGTAATCCCAGCTACTCAGGAGGCTGAGGCAGGAGAATTGCTTGAACCCAGGAGGCTGAGGTTTCAGTGAGCCGAGATCATGCCATTGCACTCCAGCCTGGGCGAGAAGAGTGAAACTCTACCTCAAAGATAAATAAATAAACATGCGAAGGAACCAGGTGTGAGGAGCTTAAGAGGAAGAGCATGGTAGGCAGAAGGAACAGAGAAGGCAGAAGCCCTGAGATGACAATGAGCTGCATGTTCAAGGAATCAGAGCCCGCTGTGGGTGGAGCACAGTGTGTCCCACGAAAGTGCAGAGATGAGGTCTGAGGAATGCACAGGGCAGGTCCAGGGATACTTGAGGGAACTTAAGATAAGGATAAGTTAGAAGTTTGGAAGCCATTAGAAGGTGTTGAAAATAACATCACCATTTTATTGGACCTTTTTTTTTTTTTTTTTTGAGACGGAATCTTGCTCTGTCACCCAGGCTGAAGTGCAGTGGCACAGTCTTGGCTCTCTGCAAACTCTGCCTCTCAGGGTCAAGCGATTCTCCTGCCTCAGCCTCCTGAGTAGCTGGGATTACAGGCGCCCACCATCACGCCCAGCTAATTTTTGTGTTTTTTTAGTAGAGACGGGGTTTCATCATGTTGGGCAGGTTGGTCTCGAACTCCTGACCTCAGGTGATCCACCCACCTCGGCCTCCCAAAGTGCTGGGATTACAGGCATGAGCCACTCCCGGTCCTTATTGGACTTTTTTTGTTTGTTTGTTTGTTTTTGTTTTTGAGACAGAGTTTTGCTCTTGTTGCCCAGGCTGGAGTGCAATGGCATGATCTCAGCTCACTGCAACTTCCGCCTCCCTGGTTCAAGCGATTCTCCTGCGTCAGCCTCCCGAGCAGCTGGAATTACAGGCACGTGCCACCACGCCCAGCTAATTTTGTATTTTTAGTAGAGATGGTGTTTCTTCATGTTGGCCGGGTTGGTCTCCAACTCCTGACCTCTGGTGACCCACCTGCCTCGGCCTCCCAAAGTGCTGGGATTACGGGTGTGAGCCACTGCCCCTGGCCCTTACTGAACTTTTTAAAAGCTCATTTGGTTTCCTTCTGGAAATTAGATTGTAGGGCAGGGGAAAGCAGGACCAGGAACAACCTATTTGCAAAGTTGGTGCAAACATTCCTGCCTGACAGGACCATGGACACGGGTTGTGGAGATAGAGATGGCTCTGGCTGTGCATTCAGCAGATTCTGTAGATAGAATTAATAGGACTTGGATGAGATTGTGGTGAGAGAAAGGGAAATGAAAGATAAGTTCTAGTTTGGAAGCTTTAACAACTGAATGTTTAAACTCAAATAGACACAAAATATTGGAATAGTGGCAGGTTTGGGAGGATGAGATAATCAACTGTTTGGTTGAGCCACATTAGGTTTGGAGTGTCTATGGGACTCCCGTGGGGAGAGGTTATATCAGACTGGAGCACCAGAGAGAGGCCAAGGCTGATAGTTTAGATGAAAAGAGAGCATGATATTTTAAGCCCTGAGACTGGATAATATCACCTATAGAAAGACTATATAGAGATAAGAGAGGTGGGGAACAAGTAAAAGCTGCGGGACACTCCTAAATTTAGAGTCAAATTTAGAGCAGAAAATACTAGCAAAGGGGACTGAAAAGAGGTGGCCAATTGAGCTTTAAAGGCAAGTGAAAGTGTGTTGTGTGTACATTTATCATCTCATGGCACAGGAAAAACGTGATTTAAGGAGAAGGAAGCGATCCAATGGGAAGAAGAGATCCAATGGGTCCTATATCACGAAGATATTGAGATAAGAACCAATATGGATTTGCGCCCACTGCATTTACAGCCTTGAGGTCATAAGCATGGTCAGGAAAATGCACCAGGTCAGTGCTAAGGACTGGAGTCAATACAGACTGGATTCAGGAGAAAAAGTGAGGCAGGGAATCAAAGGGAGCAAACACAGAAAACTCCTTCCAAAATCTGGTTGCAAAATCTTTTCATGGAAAGAATTCTCTTAGGAGAAATAGGGTTAACACCAGAAAGGAATATAGGCCAAGGATCTTTTTGGTTGATTTTTGTTTTGTTTTTTGGGGTGGTTTTTATTTTGTTTTTGTTTAGTTTTGTTGTTGTTTGTTTGTTTTTGAGTTGGAGTCACTGTCGCCCAGGCTGGAGTGCAGTGGTGTGATCTCAGCTCACTGCAACCTCCGCCTTCCAGGGTTCAAGAGATCTTCCTGCCTCAGCTTCCCAAGTAGCTGGGATTGCAAGCGCGCGCCATCACGTCCAGCTAATTTTTGTATTTTTAGCAGAGATGGGGTTTCACCATGTTGGCCAGTCTGGTCTCAAACTCCTGGCCTCAAGTGATCCACTTGCCTCAGCTTCCCTAAATGTTGGGATTACAGACGTGAGCCACCGCACCTGGCCAAGGATGGTTTCTTTTTAAAGGGCGGGGATATGATTTATGCAATGTTTATGTAATAGTGAGAATGATCTAGTAGAAATAAAATCTTGAGGGTTTGTTTTTGGCAGAAAATGGAAGGACAAATGCAGGGGGAGAGTTTGTGGGAAGATGAGAGCCATCCTGGGCCAACGTAGGAAGCGAAATTATTGGAAAGAACAAGAAGTCTTTATTCACAGTGACAGGGGCAGGTAGACTGAGGGTCAGGGGAGGAACGGCTGAAAATTTCACATCTAGTTATTACCATTTTCTCATTATAATGTCAGTCAAGGGCATCTGCTGAGAGTGGGAAAAACAGAGTAAATGAGGTAATTTTTGGAGAAAGCAGGACTGAAATAATTAAGGTGTGGGATAGCAAGTGCACTGGAGAAGTAGAGTAACCTAATGGGGAACTGCTGAGTTTTGATTTGAAATCTGTGGTCATAAATTCAATTGCAACCCTCAATAATTGTGAAAGTCACTTCCGCTCTCTGAGCCGTACTTTCCTACCCGTTACGCAAGAATAGCACTTGTCCCAAAGCAAGGATATTGTAATCAGAGATGATAAAATATATAGTGACTGGCACATATTAAGGACTCACCAAACAGCAGCCCTCATAATCAGTACAGGTATCATCTGTGGTTCGCAGTTCTCCTCCTTACATTACAACTAGGGTGGACCCAAAATTGCAATTTTTGTTTTGTTAATCCTCACCTGTCATTGCACAATCATCCTTCCTTGTTGTATCAACATTTTTTTTTTTTTTTTTTTTTTGAGACAGAGTCTCGCTCTTTCACCCAGGCTGGAGTGCTGTGGCACGATCTTGGCTCACTGCAACCTCTGCCTCCCAAACTCAAGTGATTCTCCTGCCTCAGCCTCCCAAGTAACTGGGATTACAGGCACCCGCCACCATGCCCAGCTAATTTTTGTATTTTTAGTAGAAACAGGGTTTCACCATGTTGGCCAGGCTGGTTTCGAATTCCTGGCCTCAAGTGATCCACCTGTCTTGGCCTCCCAAAGTGTTAGGATTACAGGCGTGAGCCACCACACCCAGCCTGTATCAATATTTTAAAATGAATTTGAGATTATGGATAGATCATGTCTTCTAAGTGCCTTGTAGAATGTTTGGAGGGTGGATAGAGAAAATCTGAGTCTGTTGAGGAACTATGGGGTGGAAAAGGGTTAACAGCACAATTCTGTTGTAATCAATCTGGCTGAGCTCCAATTCTGTCTCTACTCTTTCTACCTGGGAACGTTGAACAATTAACGTAGCCCATCTAAGTCTTAACTTCCTCGTCTGTACAATGGTTATACTAATTATCAGGTTGCTGCAAAAGTACTTGTGGTTTTTGCTATTATTTTCAATGGCAAAAAAGGCAGTTACTTTTGCACCAACCTGATATCACTAAGATTAATCAATATTCACTGTGTCTCAGGAGCGCTCAGTGCTTACACATATTAACACAGCCCATCCACAGATCCTGTGAGAGGCATCGTTAGGGTTAAAGGAGAAGCTCTTGGCATGTGGGTAATGTTCATAAGTAGAAACAACTATTGCTGTGAGCATCGTTCTTGTCCTCACCTTGAACTTCCTAATGGATTGAACCCCATGACAGAGCACACAGCCTGGTGAGGGCCAAGAGTTCCCATTGTCATAGATGTACTCAGTCTAGCCTAAAAGATTTCCATGTCTGTTCTCACTTAATCCTCATCTGAAAGTTAGACTTCACCATAAAATTGTCCTCGTTCTGCAGAGCAGAAAACTGAGGCTCAAAGAGATATCACTGACTAAAAACTCATAGTGAGGAGACATCACAGATGAGATTAGAAGAGAGATCTAGCTGACTTCAGAGCCCAGTATATATTTTTATTTTTTTAGACAGAGTCTTGCTCTGTCCCCCAGGCTGGAGTGCAGTGGCACGGCTCACTGCAACCTCCACCTCCCGGGTTCAAGTGATTCTCCTGCCTCAGCCTCCCGAGTAGCTGGGACTGCAAGCGTGTGCCACCAGGCCCGGCTAATTTTTTGTATTTTCGGTAGAGACGGGGCTTCACCGTATTGCCCAGGGTGGTCTGGAACTCCTGACCTCAGGCAATCTACCCCCCTTGGCCTCCCAAAGTGTTGGGATTACAGGCGTGAGCCACCGTTTCCAGCTGAGCCCAGTATTCTTTATAACAGTGACTCTCAATTAGGGGTGACTTTGCCTCCGAGGGGACCTTTGACAATGTTTATGGAACCTGTTGATTGTCATTTCTGGAGAAGGAGTTGCTACTGGTATCTGTGGATAGAGGCCAGGGGTGCTGCTAAACATCCTACTGTGTCCAGAACAATCTGCCACAACAAAGAATTACCCAGACCCAGATGTCGATGGTGCCAAGGTTGAGAAACCCTGAGCTACATTAAATAATGTCCCATGGAATACCTCAGTGAAACTCACTGGTGATAGCAGGAAGAAAAGGAGGAAATAAGGAAAAGGAAGAAGGCTAAAAATCATCAGACTGGGGCATAGCCCTATCCTAGTAATCTTGGGGGAATCCCTTTCAAAGGCAGGACTTCCGTATGCAAAGGCAGTGGCTCTGGAGTTGTTCATTTTGGTTTCCATATCTTGCTGCCTCCACTGACTGGCTGGGTATGATGTTGAAAAAACTACAGAAGTCCCCGGGCCATGAATTCCCCCAGATGTGATGGCTGTTTCCCAATGTTATTATGAGCATTAGATGTGAACAAGCGCTAGGGAATTGCTATTTCTCTTAAAGACGCTGAATAGCCCAGTCTGAGATGATTCTCAAATTCTCATGGCCATAACAAATGATCCTGGCTTTTACACAAACAGATTCTAGAATGAGATTTATGGATATAATTGTTTTTCATTTTTATTATAAGTTCAGGGGTATATGCGCAGGTTTGTTATATAGGTAAACTTGTATCCTGGTGTTTTCTTGTACAGATTATTTCATCACTGAGGTATTAAGCCTAATACCCACTACTTATTTTTCCTGATCCTGTCCCTCCCCCCACCCTCCACCTTCCGGTAGGCCCCAGTGTTCCCCTCTTTGTGTCCATGTGTTCTCATCATTTACCTCCCATTTGTAAATGAGAACATGCGGTATTTGGTTTTCTGTTCCTGCATTAGTTTGCTAAGGATAATGAATACAATTTTAACAGGCAGCCTGGATGTTTCTGATAAAGTCCACAGACCACAGCATAAGAAAATGTGCTCAAGTGACATGGGATTTTGTGTTGAATTGGATACAAACATTACAGATGTGACCCGGACCAGAGGCAGGGACTACATGTTTTGGGTTTTTGTTCTTAAAAGAAAAAAACAAACAAACAAAAAAACTTGATCTGAGAAGCTCTGAGGGTTATATTCTTTTTTTTTTTTTTTTTTGCTTCCCTGCTATTTTTTTTTTTCTTTTTTTTTTCTTTTATTATTATTATTATTATCATTATTATACTTTAGGTTTTATGGTACATGTGCGCAATGTGCAGGTAAGTTACATATGTATACATGTGCCATGCTGGTGCGCTGCACCCACCAACTTGTCATCTAGCATTAGGTATATCTCCCAATGCTATCCCTCCCCCCTCCCCCCACCCCACAACAGTCCCCGAAGTGTGATGTTCCCCTTCCTGTGTCCATGTGTTCTCATTGTTCAATTCCCACCTATGAGTGAGAATATGCGGTGTTTGGTTTTTTGTTCTTGCGATAGTTTACTGAGAATGATGATTTCCAATTTCATCCATGTCCCTACAAAGGACGTGAACTCATCATTTTTTATGGCTGCATAGTATTCCATGGTGTATATGTGCCACATTTTCTTAATCCAGTCTATCATTGTTGGACATTTGGGTTGGTTCCAAGTCTTTGCTATTGTGAATAATGCCGCAATAAACATACGTGTGCATGTGTCTTTATAGCAGCATGATTTATAGTCCTTTGGGTATATACCCAGTAATGGGATGGCTGGGTCAAATGGAATTTCTAGTTCTAGATCCCTGAGGAATCGCCACACTGACTTCCACAAGGGTTGAACTAGTTTACAGTCCCACCAACAGTGTAAAAGTGTTCCTATTTCTCCACATCCTCTCCAGCACCTGTTGTTTCCTGACTTTTTAATGATTGCCATTCTAACTGGTGTGAGATGGTATCTCATTGTGGTTTTGATTTGCATTTCTCTGATGGCCAGTGATGGTGAGCATTTTTTCATGTGGTTTTTGGCTGCATAAATGTCTTCTTTTGAGAAGTGTCTGTTCATGTCCTTCGCCCACTTTTTGATGGGGTTGTTTGTTTTTTTCTTGTAAATTTGTTGGAGTTCATTGTAGATTCTGGATATTAGCCCTTTGTCAGATGAGTAGGTTGCGAAAATTTTCTCCCATTTTGTAGGTTGCCTGTTCACTCTGATGGTAGTTTCCTTTGCTGTGCAGAAGCTCTTTAGTTTAATTAGATCCCATTTGTCAAGTTTGGCTTTTGTTGCCATTGCTTTTGGTGTTTTAGACATGAAGTCCTTGCCCATGCCTATGTCCTGAATGGTAATGCCTAGGTTTTCTTCTAGGGTTTTTATGGTTTTAGGTCTAACATTTAAGTCTTTAATCCATATTGAATTGATTTTTGTATAAGGTGTAAGGAAGGGATCCAGTTTCAGCTTTCTACATATGGCTAGCCAGTTTTCCCAACACCATTTATTAAATAGGGAATCCTTTCCCCATTTCTTGTTTTTGTCAGGTTTGTCAAAGATCAGATACTTGTAGATATGTGGCATTATTTCTGACGGCTCTGTTCTGTTCCATTGATCTATATCTCTGTTTTGGTACCAGTACCATGCTGTTTTGGTTACTGTAGCCTTGTAGTATAGTTTGAAGTCAGGTAGTGTGATGCCTCCAGCTTTGTTCTTTTGGCTTAGGATTGACTTGGCGATGCGGGCTCTTTTTTGGTTCCATATGAACTTTAAAGTAGTTTTTTCCAATTCTGTGAAGAAAGTCATTGGTAGCTTGATGGGGATGGCATTGAATCTGTAAATTACCTTGGGAAGGATGGCCATTTTCATGATATTGATTCTTCCTACCCATGAGCATGGAATGTTCTTCCATTTGTTTGTATCCTCTTTTATTTCCTTGAGCAGTGGTTTGTAGTTCTCCTTGAAGAGGTCTTTCACATCCCTTGTAAGTTGGATTCCTAGGTATTTTATTCTCTTTGAAGCAATTGTGAATGGGAGTTCACTCATGATTTGGCTCTCTGTTTGTCTGTTATTGATGTATAAGAATGCTTGTGATTTTTGCACATTGATTTTGTATCCTGAGACTTTGCTGAAGTTGCTTATCAGCTTAAGGAGATTTTGGGCTGAGACAATGGGGTTTTCTAGATATACTATCATGTCATCTGCAAACAAGGACAATTTGACTTCCTCTTTTCCTAACTGAATACCCTTGATTTCCTTCTCCTGCCTAATTGCCCTGGCCAGAACTTCCAACACTATGTTGAATAGAAGTGGCGAGAGAGGGCATCCCTGTCTTGTGCCAGTTTTCAAAGGGAATGCTTCCAGTTTTTGCCCATTCAGTACGATATTGGCTGTGGGTTTGTCATAAATAGCTCTTATTATTTTGAGATACGTCCCATCAATTCCTAATTTATTGAGAGTTTTTAGCATGAAGGGTTGTTGAATTTTGTCAAAGGCCTTTTCTGCATCTATTGAGATAATCATGTGGTTTTTGTCTTTGGTTCTGTTTATATGCTGGATTACATTTATTGATTTGCGTATATTGAACCAGCCTTGCATCCCAGGGATGAAGCCCACTTGATCATGGTGGATAAGCTTTTTGATGTGCTGCTGGATTCTGTTTGCCAGTATCTTATTGAGGATTTTTGCATCAATGTTCATCAAGGATATTGGTCTAAAATTCTCTTTTTTTGTTGTGTCTCTGCCAGGCTTTGGTATCAGGATGATGCTGGCCTCATAAAATGAGTTAGGGAGGATTCCCTCTTTTTCTATTGATTGGAATAGTTTCAGAAGGAATGGTACCAGCTCCTCCTTGTACCTCTGGTAGAATTCGGCTGTGAACCCATCTGGTCCTGGACTTTTTTTGGTTGGTAAGCTATTGATTATTGCCACAATTTCAGCTCCTGTTATTGGTCTATTCAGAGATTCAACTTCTTCCTGGTTTAGTCTTGGGAGGGTGTATGTGTTGAGGAATTTATCCATTTCTTCTAGATTTTCTAGTTTATTTGCGTAGAGGTGTTTGTAATATTCTCTGATGGTAGTTTGTATTTCTGTGGGATCGGTGGTGATATCCCCTTTATCATTTTTTATTGCATCTATTTGATTCTTCTCTCTTTTTTTCTTTATTAATCTTGCTAGCGGTCTATCAATTTTGTTGATCCTTTCAAAAAACCAGCTCCTGGATTCATTTATTTTTTGAAGGGTTTTTTGTGTCTCTATTTCCTTCAGTTCTGCTCTGATTTTAGTTATTTCTTGCCTTCTGCTAGCTTTTGAATGTGTTTGCTCTTGCTTTTCTAGTTCTTTTAATTGTGATGTTAGGGTGTCAATTTTGGATCTTTCCTGCTTTCTCTTGCGGGCATTTAGTGCTATAAATTTCCCTCTACACACTGCTTTGAATGCATCCCAGAGATTCTGGTATGTTGTGTCTTGGTTCTCGTTGGTTTCAAAGAACATCTTTATTTCTGCCTTCATTTCGTTATGTACCCAGTAGTCATTCAGGAGCAGGTTGTTCAGTTTCCACGTAGTTGAGCGGTTTTGAGTGAGATTCTTAATCCTGAGTTCTAGCTTGATTGCACTGTGATCTGAGAGACAGTTTGTTACAATTTCTGTTCTTTTACATTTATTGAGGAGAGCTTTACTTCCAAGTATATGGTCAATTTTGGAATAGGTGTGGTGTGGTGCTGAAAAAAATGTATATTCTGTTGATTTGGGGTGGAGAGTTCTGTAGATGTCTATTAGGTCCGCTTGGTGCAGAGCTGAGTTCAATTCCTGGGTATCCTTGTTGACTTTCTGTCTCGTTGATCTGTCTAATGTTGACAGTGGGGTGTTAAAGTCTCCCATTATTAATGTGTGGGAGTCTAAGTCTCTTTGTATGTCACTCAGGACTTGCTTTATGAATCTGGGTGCTCCTGTATTGGGTGCATATATATTTAGGATAGTTAGCTCTTCTTGTTGAATTAATCCCTTTACCATTATGTAATGGCCTTCTTTGTCTCTTTTGATCTTTGTTGGTTTAAAGTCTGTTTTATCAGAGACTAGGATTGCAACCCCTGCCTTTTTTTGTTTTCCATTTGCTTGGTAGATCTTCCTCCATCCTTTTATTTTGAGCCTATGTGTGTCTCTGCACGTGAGATGGGTTTCCTGAATACAGCACACTGATGGGTCTTGAGTCTTTATCCAATTTGCCAGTCTGTGTCTTTTAATTGGAGCATTTAGTCCATTTACATTTAAAGTTAATATTGTTATGTGTGAATCTGATCCTGTCATTATGATGTTAGCTGGATATTTTTCTCATTAGTTGATGCAGTCTCTTCCTAGTCTCGATGGTCTTTACATTTCGGTATGATTTTGCAGTGGCTGGTACCGGTTGTGCCTTTCCATGTTTAGCGCTTCCTTCAGGAGCTCTTTTAGGGCAGGCCTGGTGGTGACAAAATCTCTCAGCATTTGCTTGTCTGTAAAGTATTTTATTTCTCCTTCACTTATGAAGCTTAGTTTGGCAGGATATGAAATTCTGGGTTGAAAATTCTTTTCTTTAAGAATGTTGAATATTGGCCCCCACTCTCTTCTGGCTTGTAGGGTTTCTGCCGAGAGATCCGCTGTTAGTCTGATGGGCTTCCCTTTGATGGTAACCCGACCTTTCTCTCTGGCTGCCCTTAACATTTTTTCCTTCATTTCAACTTTGGTGAATCTGACAATTATGTGTCTTGGAGTTGCTCTTCTTGAGGAGTATCTTTGTGGCGTTCTCTGTATTTCCTGAATCTGAATGTTGGCCTGCCTTGCTAGATTGGGGAAATTCTCCTGGATAATATCCTGCAGAGTGTTTTCCAACTTGTTTCCATTCTCCCCGTCACTTTCAGGTACACCAATCAGACGTAGATTTGGTCTTTTCACATAGTCCCACATTTCTTGGAGGCTTTGCTCGTTTCTTTTTATTCTTTTTTCTCTAAACTTCCCTTCTCGCTTCATTTCATTCATTTCGTCTTCCAGGGCTGATACCCTTTCTTCCATTTGATCGCATCGGCTCCTGAGGCTTCTGCATTCTTCACGTAGTTCTCGAGCCTTGGTTTTCAGCTCCATCAGCTCCTTTAAGCACTTCTCTGTATTGGTTATTCTAGTTATACATTCTTCTAAATTTTTTTCAAAGTTTTCAACTTCTTTGCCTTTGGTTTGAATATCCTCCCGTAGCTCGGAGTAATTTGATCGTCTGAAGCCTTCTTCTCTCAGCTCGTCAAAGTCATTCTCCGTCCAGCTTTGTTCCGTTGCTGGTGAGGAACTGCGTTCCTTTGGAGGAGGAGAGGTACTCTGGTTTTTAGAGTTTCCAGTTTTTCTGCTCTGTTTTTTCCCCATCTTTGTGGTTTTATCTACTTTTGGTCTTTGATGATGGTGATGTACAGATGGGTTTTTGGTGTGGATGTCCTTTCTGTTAGTTTTCCTTCTAACAGACAGAACCCTCAGCTGCAGGTCTGTTGGAGTACCTGGCCGGCCGTGTGAGGTGTCAGTCTGCCCCTGCTGGGGGGTGCCTCCCAGTTAGGCTGCTCGGGGGTCAGGGGTCAGGAACCCACTTGAGGAGGCAGTCAGCCGGTTCTCAGATCTCCAGCTGCGTGCTGGGAGAACCACTGCTCTCCTCACAGCTGTCAGACAGGGACATTTAAGTCTGCAAAGGTTACTGCTGTCTTTTTGTTTGTCTGTGCCCTGCCCCCAGAGGTGGAGCCTACAGAGGCAGGCAGGCCTCCTTGAGCTGTGGTGGGCTCCACCCAGTTCAAGCTTCCAGGCTGCTTTGTTTACCTAAGCGAGCCTGGGCAATGGCGGGCGCCCCTCCCCCAGCCTCGCTGCCGACTTGCTGTTTGATCTCAGACTGCTGTGCTAGCAATCAGCGAGACTCCGTGGGCGTAGGACCCTCTGAGCCAGGTGCGGGCTATACTCTCCTGGGGCACCGGTTCCTAAGCCCGTCGGAAAAGCACAGTATTCGGGTGGGAGTGGCCCGATTTTCCAGGTGCCGTCTGTCACCCCTGGAAAGGGAACTCCCTGACCCCTTGCGCTTCCCGAGTGAGGCAATGCCTCGCCCCTGCTTCGGCTGGCGGACAGTGCGCTCAAGGGTTATATTCTTACAATGTTATTGTCCACAATTTAGTCACGTGTCCACTACTAAAGCAATCCCTTGCAAAGTAAAAGGAATTCTAGTTAGTGCTAATTAGACTAGTCAAGATCTACTCCCAACATGGAGAAAAGACACCTTCTCTGCAGGGTGAGTAACTAAACACAATTGTGGTTTTTTGAGCAGAGAAGAATGGGGAACAGTTGCTGGGTGGGCAACCAGCAATATCTGTCAAGTGTAAGGGTTTAGAGGTCAGACCAAGCCAAACTGAAGTCCTTAATCTATTATCTACTACCTAAGTGACCTTCAACACATTTCACAATTACCCTGAGCTTTAATTTATTCTAATGAAAACTAGAAGTAATGAATATTACACAGCTATTACATAGGCCAAACCGGATCCCATATGTAGTAATTAACACAACGCATAGTCTCTAATAAGAACTTCACAAGTATTAATACGACTTATTATTCTCATAGTCTTTATCCCACAGACACCAAAGCTATACAAATTGGCATTGATTATTTGCATTCCAAACAGAGAAGAGCTCCACATCAAGCAGGGACAGGGAAAAGCAGAGGGTAGAAAGCAGAGATGGAAGTCTCTTTGCTGACTTCCTCTAGTGCAGAATCCTCAGGATATAACATACTACTACTACATGTTACCAGTGACTGCTCAAAATTCTCTTCACAATAACCTCAAGCCAAACCCTCAAACTTTATCTTGAGTACTAGCCAAGCAATAGGTCAAGGGTTCTCACAGTTCGAGGGACAGGAGTTGGGAGACTGGAAGAACCTGGGGCTGAAAGAGGTTGCAGAGCTTGCCAGCATGTTTGCATTGAGTGATGGGAGACACAGATGTGAGCCTTCTGATTCTGAGTCTTGTGCCTTCCTCACAATGCTGAGGCTGCCTATGCTCAATTTTCCATTATCCATACAACATAAGTTCAGTATTTTTGCTGGTGGACAGAGCCTTGTAATCCTCTTGGTGAAGTGATTAGCCCGATAAGTGAAATACATGTTGATAATGATGGGAATATGGAGGACTATCCCTTCCCAAAGGAGCATCCAAGAGAATGCCAATTCTATAGCACCATTGTTAACAAGGCTGAGTAGATAGAGAGGGTCTCCTGGTAGGAGTGGGAGCTTTAGTGGAAGTTGATGTAAGCTATAAATACAGATGCTGTAAGATGGTTCCACAGCTGAGAAATGGCCATTGTTGGAATGTTTCAGGTGCTGGCAAGATGGAAACCAACTTCTCCACTCCTCTGAATGAATATGAAGAAGTGCCCTATGAGTCTGCTGGCTACACTATTCTGCGGATCCTCCCATTGGTGGTGCTTGGGGTCACCTTTGTCCTCGGGGTCCTGGGCAATGGGCTTGTGATCTGGGTGGCTGGATTCCAGATGACACGCACAGTCACCACCATCTGTTACCTGAACCTGGCCCTGGCTGACTTTTCTTTCACGGCCACGTTACCATTCCTCATTGTCTCCATGGCCATGGGAGAAAAATGGCCTTTTGGCTGGTTCCTGTGTAAGTTAATTCACATCGTGGTGGACATCAACCTCTTTGGAAGTGTTTTCTTGATTGGTTTCATTGCACTGGACCGCTGTATTTGTGTCCTGCATCCAGTCTGGGCCCAGAACCACCGCACTGTGAGTCTGGCCATGAAGGTGATCATCGGACCTTGGATTCTTGCCCTAGTCCTTACCTTGCCAGTTTTCCTCTTTTTGACTACAGTGACTATTCCAAATGGGGACACATACTGTACTTTCAGCTTTGCATCCTGGGGTGACACCCCTGAGGAGAGGAAGAAGGTGGCCATTACCATGCTGACAGCCAGAGGGATTATCCGGTTTGTCATTGGCTTTAGCATGCCGATGTCCATTGTTGCCATCTGCTATGGGCTCATTGCAGCCAAGATCCACAAAAAGGGCATGATTAAATCCAGCCGTCCCTTACGGGTCCTCACTGCTGTGGTGGCTTCTTTCTTCATCTGTTGGTTCCCCTTTCAACTGGTTGCCCTTCTGAGCACCGTCTGGCTCAAAGAGATGTTGTTCGATGGCAAGTACAAAATCATTGACATCCTGGTTAACCCAACGAGCTCCCTGGCCTTCTTCAACAGCTGCCTCAACCCCATGCTTTACGTCTTTGTGGGCCAGGACTTCGAGAGAGACTGATCCACTCCCTGCCCACCAGTCTGGAGAGGGCCCTGTCTGAGGACTCAGCCCCAACTAATGACACGGCTGCCAACTCTGCTTCACCTCCCGCAGAGACTGAGTTACGGGCAATGTGAGGATGGGGTCAGGGATATTTTGAGTTCTGTTCATTCTACCCTAATGCCAGTTCCAGCTTCATCTACCCTTGAGTCATATTGAGGCATTCAAGGATGCGCAGCTCAAATATTTATTCAGGAAAAATGCTTTTGTGTCCCTGATTTGGGGCTAAGAAATAGACAGTCAGGCTACTATAATATTAGTGTTATTTTTTGTTTTTTGACTTCTGCCTATACCCTGGGGTAAGTGGAGTTGGGAAATACAAGAAGAGAAAGACTGGTGGGGATTTGTAAGACTTAGATGAGGTAGCGCATAATAAGGGGAAGACTTTAAAGTATAAAGTAAAATGTTTGCTGTAGGTTTTTTATAGCTATTAAAAAAAATCAGACTATGGAAGTTTTCTTCTATTTTTAGTTTGCTAAGAGTTTTCTGTTTCTTTTTCTTACATCATGAATGGACTTTGCATTTTATCAAATGCATTTTCTACATGTATTAAGATGGTTATATTATTCTTCTTCTTTTATGTAAATCATTATAAATAATGTTCATTAAGTTCTGACTGTTAAACTACTCTTGAATTCCTGGAATAAACCACACTTAGTCCTGATGTACTTTAAATATTTATATCTCACAAGAGTTGGTTAGAATTCCTGTGTTTATGTTTATATAAAAATGGCTCTGTTATTTCACTTTTTCTAGTATCCTTGCTAAGTTTTACATCAAACTTGTAATGGTCTCTGAAAAGGAATTGAGAAGTAATTCCCCTGATTCTTTTTTCTGCTGTTATATCTTTATTAAATATTCAGAAAAATTCACCAGTGAAGCCAACTTGGTCTTGTGTTTTCTTTCTGGGAAGATTTTTAATAACAGGTTTGTTTTCTTTAACAGTCATTAGACTCTTCTGTTTTTTGTTTTTTTGTTTTTTCCTGTCAGTTTTGGTAAACTGAATTTCTAGGAATTTGGCCATTGAATTCAAACTGTCAAACTCATCGGCATGAAAGAGTATAATAACTGTTTAAAAGTTATAAAAGAGTATGAAACTTGGCTGGGTGCAGTGGCTCATGCCTGTAATCCAAGCACTTTGGGAGGCCAAGACGGGTGGATCACCTGAGGTCAGGAGTTCGAGACCAGCCTGGCCAACATGGTAAAACCCCATCTCTACTTAAAATACAAAAATTAGCTGGGCATGGTGGTGCGAACCTGTAATCCCAGCTACTTGGGAAGCTGAGGCAGGAGAATTGCTTGAACCCGGGAGGTGGAGGTTGCAGTGAGCCAAGACTGCGCCATTGCACTCCAACCTGGGGGACAAGAGTGAGACTTTGTCTGAAAAAAAAAAAGTATGAAACTTGAAATGCTTTCTTTTATTTATTTATTTATTTATTTCTGATTTTTGTTCTTCTTGTTGTTGTTATTATTCTAGAGCACAGCCTTTGGAGATATGGTTTCTTTTAAACAATGAAAATGTAAGCTCTCTGAAGTCAGGGATTTTGGTCTGTATGGTTCACTGATTGAACCCCATCCTCTATGTGTAAAACACTGTCTGATATGTAATAGACATTCATTAAATACTCATTGAATAAATGAATCAATAAACAATAGTATCACCTAGGTGTCAAGTGAGAAGTTTTAATGTCAAATCAAAATTATCTCCAACCCTCATTACATGAACTAGACCATGTCCAATAAACACCCATCCTCAAGCACACAATATTTAGAGATTCTCATGTGGCTTACTTTTTCATCAGTTTCTGGTTTTGAACTTCTGCTTTAAGGAAAGTACCATGGCTAACTGTTGCCTCACACCTTTGTTTTGAAATAAATCAACCCACAAAGGTACTCAGCCCTTTACTTTGCTTTCAGGAAATAACCACTCAGAAATGGTCCTTCGGTGCAGAACATACTTTCCGGATGCACTGGCAAAAGACAGAACTCTACACGAATATGAGGCAGTCCTGTTATCAGCGTCCTCACTCACTCCACCGCTTCTCCCTTTCCCTCCTGTTTCCCCTAAAGTTATTTGCATTTCCAACATTTCCAAAACAGAGAAGTTTACTTAGTTCATTTGCATTCTTGACTCCTATAAATGCTTTCCAGTTCCTAAGAAAAGTATACCCTTTAATGCCCAACTAAGTTGTGGCCATAGAAAATAAGGAACAAAGAGAAAATGCAAGAAGGAAAAACCTGGAGCCAAGAACAGCATATGACCTTGAAACAGGAAAACCAGGGCTTCTAGACTGGCTAATTAACAGCCTTCCTCCACTGCCAGGACAGAGGAGTCTTACTTTCCTTCCCATTGGCCTTGGTTAATTGCAGTGGAACAGTGCCTGCTGCATCCTCCCCATTTTTCTTTTCTTCATTGGAAGTTGCCATTGTGGATTCTCAGTTCCAGCTGCACCCTTGTGTATTGGGGTCTTCAGAAACAGGATTCTTGGTGTCTATGGGACATTCACCACCAATAAACATTTCTAGACTTGCTTGAATCCGGAAGTCCAAAATAAAACTCTCGGGATAGTGCCCACGGGAAGAACAGGACCACTTTTTCTGTTTGGGGAGAAGAGTGTAGAGACTGTTGAGTACCCAAAGGCGTAAGCTCCCCTGGAGACTGCCAGCTGCCTACCCAATATTCTTCCCCCTACTTTATTAACAAATGTGGGCAGCAATTCATTCAGCTAAAATAATCCTTTTTTCAGTCATCCTTCCCAGCTAGGTGTGGGTAAATTCTAGGCAGTAAGACAAAAATACTATCACATTAGTACATAAGGGGCTGCCTCATTATTTTATTAACAGAGTGTTGATTGATTGATTGAGACAGGGTTTCACTCTGTCACCCAGGCTGGAGTGCAGTGGCACTAATCACGGCTCATTGCAGCCTTGACTTCCCAGGCTTAGATGGTTCTCCCACCTCAGCCTCTTGAGTAGCTGAAACTGCAGGCTTGTGCCACCATGCCCAGCTAATTTTTGTATTTTTTGTAAAGACAGGGTTTCACCAAGTTGTCCAGGCTGGTCTTGAACTCCTGAGCTCAAGCAATCCTCCTGCCTTGCCCTCCTAAAGTGCTGGGATTATAGGCATGAGCCACTGTACGTGGCCTAGAGTTCATTTTTTAGGGCAATTTTAGATTCACAGCAAATTGGGAAGAAAATTCAGAGATTTCCCATAAACCCACTGCCCCTACACATGCACAACCCCTCTCATTATCAACATCCCCGACCAGAGTAATATATTTCTTACAGTTGATAGACCTACATAGATACATCATTAATCCAAAGCCCACAGTTTACTTTAGGGTTCATTCTTGGTGTTTTACTTTCAGCGGGTGATATGGTTAGGCTTTGTGTCCCCACCCAGATCTCATCTTGAATTGTAATCCCCGTAATCCCCACGTGTCAAGGGAGGCACCAGGTGGAGGTAATTGTAGTGAGTGAGTTCTCATGAGATCTTGATGGTTTCATAAGCGGCTCTTCCCCCTTCACTGGGCACTTCTTCCTGCTGTCTTGTGAAGAAGGTGGCCTGTTTCCCCTTCCCCTTCTGCCATGATTGTAAGGCCTCCCCAGCCATGCTGAACTGTGAGTCAATTAAACCTCTTTCCTTTCTAAATTACCCAGTCTCAGGGAGTTCTTTATAGCAGTATGAAAACAGACTAATACAGTGGGTTTGGACAAAAGTATAATGACCTGTATTCACCATTACAGTATCATACAGACTCGTTTCATTGCCCTAAAAATCCTCTGTGCTCTGCCTATTCACGCCTCCCTCCTCCCTATCCCCTGGAAACCACTGATATTTTCATTGTCTTTATAGTTTTTTCCTGTTCCAGGATGTCATATAGTAGAAATCATGAAGTATGTAGCCTTTTACGATTGGCATCTCTCATTTAGTAGGATGCATTTAAAGTTTCCTCTATGTCTTTTCATAGACTGATAGCTCATTGCCTTTTAGCATTTAATAATGTCCACTGTCTGGATGTACCATCATTTATTTATCCATTCACCTACTGAAAAACATCTTGGTTGCTTCCTAATTGGGCAATTATAAATAAAGCTGTTATAAACATCCATGTGCAGGTTTTTGTGTGGACAGAAGTTTATAACTTGTTTGGATAAATACTGAAGAACATGATTGCTGGATTGTATGGTAAGCATATGTTTAGTTGCATGGGAAACTGCCAAACTCTCTTCCAAGGTGGCTGTATCATTTTGCATTCCCACCAATAATGAATGAGGATGTTCCATGTCTTTGCCAGCATTTGGTTTTGTCAGTGTTCTGGATTTTGGCCATTTCTAATAGGTGTAGGGTGGTATCTCATTGTTTTAACTTGCATTTCCCTGATGATATATGATGTGGATCACCCTCTCATATGTTAACCTGGCATCTGTATATCTTCTTTCTTGAGGTGCCTGTTAAGAGCTTGGCCCATTTTTAAAATGGGATTTCCGTGTCCTTGTTGCTGATTTTTAGGAGTTCTTTGCATATTTTGGATAACAGTCCTTTATCTGATATGTCTTTCGCAACATTCTCCCACAGAGCAGTTTTTTTTTTAGATTTTTTTTTTTTTTTTTTTTTTCAGACAGAGTCTCACTCTGTCACCCACACTGGAGTGCAGTGGCACCATCACAGCTCACAGCAGCCTCAACCTCATGGAATCAAGTGATCCCCCCACTTCATCCTCCCAAGAAGCTAGGACTACAGGTATGCACCACTATGCCCAGTTAATCATGTATTTTCTGTAGAGATGGGTTTGTCTCACTTTGTTGCCCAGGCTGGTCTCAAATTCCTGGGCTCAAGCGATCCTCCCACCTCAGCCTCCCAAAGTGCTGGGATTACAGGTGTGAGCCACCATGCCCAGCCAGAAATTTTCAATTTTAGTAAGAATTGCCTTCTTGATTCTTTCTTTCACGGATTATGCCTTTTGTTTTGTAATTACAAAGTCATTATCAAACCAAATGTCATCTAGATTTTCTCCTATGTTATCTTCTAGGTGTTTTATAGTTTTGTCTTTTACATTTAGGTCTGTGATCCATTTTAAGTTAATTTTAGCAAAGCACGTAAGGTCTGTTTCTAAATTTACTTTTCTGCACATGGATATCTAGTCATTCCAGAACCATTTGTTGCAAAAACTATCCTTTCTCCATTGAATTGCCTTTGCTCCTTTGATAAAGATCACTTGACAATATTAATGTGAGTCTATTTCTGGCTCTCTTATTCAGTTCCATTGATCTATTTGTCTGTCCTTTTGCCTGTAGTACACTGTCTTGATTACTGTAGCTTTACAGTATGTCTTGAAATCAGATGGTGCCAGTCCTCCAACTTTGCTCTTCTTGTTCAATATTATGTTGGCTATACTGAGTCTTTTCCCTCTCCATGTAAACTTTAGAATCAGTTTGTTATATCCACAAAATAAACTGCTGGAATTTTGACTGGGATTGTACCGAATCCAAAGATCAAATTGAGGAAAATTGACATCTTGACAATCTTGAATCTTCCTAGCCCAGTACATGGAATATCTCTCAATTTCTTCAGTTCTTCTATAATTTCTTTCATCAGAGTGTTATAGTTTTCTTATATAGATCTTGTACATATTTTGTTAGATTTGTACTCAGTGTTTCATTTCTGAGGGACATAATGTAAATAGTATTGTGTTTTTAATTTCAAATTCCATTTGCTCACTGTTGGTATCTAGGAAAGTGATTGATTTTTTTTGTACCCTGCAACCCTGCTATAGTAACTTATTACTTGCAGAGTGTTTGTTGTCCATTCTTTTGGATTTTCTGCATAGATGATCATGTCAGTTCTGAACAAAAGTTTTTTTATTCCTTTCCAATATGCACACCTTTTCAATTTGTTTCTAATTGAATTAGCTAAGACTTCAGCAATGCTGAAAACCAATATGAGTGAAGACGACCTTGCCTTGTTCCTGGCCTTAGTGGGAAAGCTTCAAGTTTCCCACGGTTAAGTATAATGTTAGCTGTAGGATTTTTTGTAGGCATTGTTTATCAAATTGAGGAAGTTCCTCTTTATTCCCGGGTTACTGAGCATTTTTTAAAATTATGAATGGATGTTGAATTTTGTCAAGTACTTTTTCTTCCTCTACTGATATAACTGTGGTTTTTTTCATTAATCTGTTGATGTAATTGATTACATTAATTAATTTATGAAATTTGAACTAGACTTGCACACCTGGCATGAATAATTTTTACAGTATGCTTTATACTTAGATTATAATAGTTTAGACATTTTTGGGTTTGATTTGCTAATATGTTTTTGAGAATTTTTGCATCTATGTTCATGAGAGTTATTGGTCTGTAGTTTTGTTTTCTTATAATGTCTTTAAATGGATTTGGTTATTCAGGTGATTATGGATTTATCATGAGTTAGAAAGGTTCCTTCTGTCTCTATATTCTCAAAGTTCCTCATTCTTTTTAATTTTTACATTGTATTTTATTGGATGAATGTAACAAAATTTCATCTGACCAGTCACATATGAATGAACATTAAAATTGCTTTTGATCTTTTGCTCATTACAAAAAAAAAGTGCTACAATGAATACCTGTGCACACACACATTCCTTTGCATGACTGTGGCTTTGTCTGTAGAAAAAAATTAAAATAGTTTGTAACCTACACGTCTATCAACAGATGAATGAATAAAAAAAATATGGTTCATATACATAATGGAGTACTATTCTGCCATGAAAAATAATGAGACTCTGTTATTTGCAACAACATGGATGGAACTGGAGGTCATTATGTTAAGTGAAATGGATCAGGCACAGAAAGACAAACTGCATGTTCTCACTTATTTGTGGGAGCTAAAAATCAAAACAATTGAACTCATGGAGATAGAGAATAGAAGGATAGTTACCAGAAATTGGGAAGGGTAGCAGGGCTCAGGGGAGAAGTGGGGATGGTTAATGGGTACAAAAAGAATAGAAAGAATGAATGAGACCTACTATTCAATGGCACAATAGAGTGAATACAGTCAATAATAATTTAATTGTATATTTTTAAAAAACTAAAAGAGTATAACTGGATTCTTTATAATCCAAAGGATGAATATTTGAGGGAATGGATACTCCATTTTCCATGATATGATTATTACACATTGCATGCCTGATATCAAAGTGTCTCATGTGCCCCATAAATATATACAACTACTATGTACTATGTACCCCAAAAAATTAAAAATTAAAAAAAGTAATACTAAAAAAGATAGTTTGTAATTTAGTTGATTTGTCTGCTCTTATCTACTATCAGAGCTATAAAGCCCATTGCCACATCTTAGGAAGACAACTTTTCTGAAAAACGAATAGTGATCTATTTCTTGACATGAGTTGGAGTACATGAGCATTTTGTTTTACACAAATATATTAATCTTCACGTTTATCTTTTTCTCATTGTGTGTGTGTGGTGGGGGCAGGGGCGGTTGTTATAGTCCACATTTTAAAAGCTAAGAGAAATAAGTCAGCTGGATGTAGCGGCTCATGCCTGTAATCCTACCACTTTGGGAGGCCGAGGTGGGCGAACTGCTTGAGCCAAGGAGTTCGAGACCAGCCTGGGAAACATAGTGAGACCTTGTCTCTACTGAAAATACAAAAATTACCTGGGCATGGTGGTGCGTGCCTGTAGTCCCAGCTGAAGGACTGGGGCTGAGGTGGGAGGATCGCTTGAGCCCGGGAGGCGAAGGCTGCAGCGAGCTGAGTGTGCCACTGCACTACAGCCTGGGTGACACAGCGAGACCTTGTCTCAAAAAAAAAAAAAAAAAAAAAAAGGAAAAAATGAAAAATAAGTCAACCGAATTCGGGTCCCCTTTTCTTTATACCAGTAAAGCTTCATAGCTCCTGAAATTAGGCTGCTTGAAGCAGGACACCTTTCATATAGGTGCTGCAATTCTCTAAATTCATACTTGCTAGGACAGGGAGGACTCAAGGTCAAAAGCAGCAGGAGGAAGCCATCCCCGGCATGACTGGCTCTGGTCTCCTGGGCTCATGAAAACGAATTCATTACACATCGAGCTCCATCTTGTGGCAGTTAAAAGAGATCACAAGGAAATGCAAGTCTTGCTTCACTCAGTTCTGTGACCACATTGGGAGATAACTCTTGGAAAGCTTGATTATTTGTGGGCTAGCTCGCCCAGAATACATTTCTAAGCACATCTGTACAAGTAACTTTCTTCTTTCAATGCAGGAAGTCCCCTTCATTCCAAAATGTACATTCCAGAGACGGTGGAGGCTAGAGATCTCTCCTGTATCTCATCCCACTATGAGTTACCAGTGCCATTAGACGAAAGAAAATCCACGTAAATGCTTCATGATCTTAGGATGCTGGCAACTGTTCAACTGTGATTCCATTCTATCTTTCCATCTCATGCTTTCTCCAGCTCCAAACACCATCTAGTTAACTGCTTCCCAAATGTTGACCTCCACTGATGCTGTTTCATCAGAATCAATTGGGGAGGTGCTTGTTTGTTTGTTTGTTTGTTTTAATATGGGTTAGGTCACTGCAACATCAAAGCATCTTGATTTATAAAGTTTGGAGTAGAGTGCAGTAATCTGTATTTCATCACAGATTAACTTTGTTCCCTTTATGTATTCCCTGGTAAATTGTAATGTGCAATCAGATTCCCCTGTTTTGTTTTGTTTTGTTTTTGAGTCAGGGTCTTGCTCTATGGTCAAGGCTGCCTCAGCCTCCCAAAGGGCTGGGATTACAGGTGTGAGCCACTGCGCCCAGCAATGATTCCCCTGCTTTCTAGCGGTTGAATAAATACTTTCTTAACTAGAGGACATAATAAGAACTAATATTAGACCATGAGAATTAGAACTAATATTACCTCTTGGAAACACGGATATATCTTTATGGTCCACACCATAGAACAAATGGTCTTTTTTATATGCGGTGGTAACACAGCCATTGGGAGGGAAACATGGGGAGAAGTCCTAGTTAAGAAAGCAAATTTGGAGAGTGAGGCTGTGGTCTTGAAATCACAGGTGTGGGCAAGCTAAGCTGTCAATACTCTGTTCTTCTGAAAGAAGAGGTTCTCAGCAACAGTGAACAGAATTAATAATTCATCAGAAAAAGTCCTCATGTCCTTTACACCTCAATTCTTACCACAAATCACAAAGCAACTAAATCTGGATCTGATTTTTATATGTATACGCAAAGCACATAACAGTTACTGAGAAACACAGTGAAAGAGGAAGGACAACCTCTGATACAAAAACAGCCAATATCACCTCCAAAAACTATATCTTTTACTCTCACTCCCTCAGGTCCTAACACTAACTTCCTGTCCCAATTTGTAGGGAAGTAGGTGCTCAATGGTTCCTCTTGCCCAGTGTGTTCTCTTCCAGTTGAAATGGCAATCTAGGCATAAAGTTTGGAAGATAGAGTCAAAGAATTAACTACTAATGATTGAGATTTTGTGAGACCCACACAGAGTTGGGAAGCTTGCTGGTTGATAAAACTCCTGGCAATTCATAATGTTTCACCTATTCTAAGTCACAGTTGAGCTAATATTATATCAAGTTGTCCCTGTGTTAGTTATCTATTGCTGCAGAGCAAATCACTCTCAAAACAGTGGCTTAAAACAACAGTAATCTAATTTATTATCTGTTACAATTTCTCTGGGTCAGGAATTTGGGAGTTTCTGGCTTGAGTGTTGCTGGATCAAAATCTCTCATGAGTTTGTAGTCAGATGTGAGCTGAGGCTGCAGTCATCTGAAGGCTTGACTGAGGCTAGAAAATTCACTTCCAGGTGACATAATCCCATAGATAATGAGTTGTTGCTGGAAAGTTGTTTCCTCACCACAGAACTGCTGGAGCATTCCCATAACATGGCTGATGGTATCTCCCAGGATGAGTGATCTAAGGGGGAAAGTGTTAAATGGAAGTTTCATTCTTTTTATGAACTACACTTGGAAGGGATATAGCATTACTTCTGCCATACTCCATTGGTCAGGGCAGTCACAAGTCCTAGTCCAGATTGAAGAGAAGGGGGAAAAAACCCTCACCCATCCATGGGAGGAGTGAGAGGAGTGTGAATTACCTGTACAGACATCATGTGGGATGAGATAAATAAGTAACAAAGATATCAGTGGAAAATATAGTCTGCCACTGTCTCTAGAGATCATTCTAGATAGTCAAATCACAGTAAACATTTTACGACTCACGATGGGTATCTAGACTATGGGAATAGGAATGTAATTTCAAGCCCAGTTTTAGGGAAGGGAAAGATTTTAAAAGTTTATATAGGTTATGCTGTTGTACATCAAGTACAATTTCTTCCCAGTTGGCACCTCCTATCCCGTTCTTGTTACAGTCAAAAAACCATAAGAAGAAGTAGATACATTCAGAGAAATCTAGTTTCTACCCTTGATCATTCTAACACGTTTCCTGCTTCTACAGTTTCAGTGGCAGGAATGGAAGCTGTTCCTGGGATCAGCAACATAGACTTTCACTTGCCAAGGCCAATCTGGTTACACTCACTGCTGAGTGCCCAATCTGCCCACAGCAGAGATGGACACTGAGTCCCTGATATGGCACCATTCCCTGGGTAATCTCCCAGCTCCCCAATGGCAGGTTGAACACATTGGACCACTTCCCTCGTGGGAGAAGCAGAGCCTTGTTTTTATCGGGATAGATGTTAACTCTGAACATGAATGTGCTTTCTCTGTACATAATGCTTCTGCCAAAACTATCATCTGTGGACTTACAGAATGCCTTGTCCATCATCATGGCATTCCATACAGCATGGTTTGATTGCAGGATTAAATTCACAGCAAATAAACTGTGGCAATGGGTCCACACTCTGGAACTCACTGGTCCTACCATATTGTCCATTTTGAGTAGCCGGCTTGGAGGAATGGTAGGATGACCTTTTGAAGACTTACCCAAGTACCAGCTAGCAGGCAATACCTTGCAGGCCTGGAGCAATATCCTTTAGTAAGCTATATTACTCTAAATCAGCACTCAGTATATGGTGCTCTCTCTCCCATAACTAGAATCCAAGGATCCAGGAATGAAGGGGTAGAAATGAGAATTGTACCACTCATTATTACCCTTAGTGATCCACTAGAAAAATTTCTGCTTCCCATCCTCACGACCTTATGTTGTGTTGGCTCAGAGGTCTTGGTTCCAAAGGAAGAAATTTATCCACCCAGGGACACAACAATGTTTCTACTGAACTGGAGGGTACCACTGCCCATCACTACTTTGGGCTCCTCTTGCTCTGAATCAGCAGGCAAAGAAGGGAGTTACTGTGTGGATGAGGTGATTGATCCTTGCTACTAAGAAGGAAATTGGTATGCTACCATATTAAATAGAGATAATGAAGAGCATGTCTGGAATACGAGAGACCCATCAGGGCATCTCTTAGTACCACCTTGTTCTGTCATTAAAGTCCATGTAAAACTACAATTATATCAAGCAGGACTGCTAATGCCCCAGATCTTTCAGGAATGAAGATCTGGGTTTCCCCACTAGGCACAGATGATGACCAACTGAGGTATTAGTTGAGGGAAAATGGAATATGGACTGAGGAGTGAAAGATGGTAGTTACAAATACCACCATGATCACAGAACCAGTTACAGAAGTGAAGACTATAATTTTAATGAATATTTCTTATTTTGTCATGAATAAATTTGTGTGTATCAGAAATTGTTGTTTTCTTTCCTCTTTTATCTCATTATCACCTAACATAAAATGTATTAATAATAGGTAATTTTAAATCATGGTGTTTATGTTAGAGAAGATCAAAAAGCAGAGAGAAGGCTGGGTGTGGTGGTTCACACCTGTAATCCCAGCACTTTGGGAGGCCAAGGTGGGTAGGTCACTTGAGGTCAGTAGTTTGAGACCAGCCTGGCCAGTGTGATAAAACCCTGTCTCCACTAAAAATACAAAAAGTAGCCTGGTGTGGTGGTGTGCACCTATAATCCCAGCTACTTGGGAGGCAGAGGCAGGACAATCCCTTGAACTCAGGATGTGGAGGTTGCAGTGAGGTGAGAATGCACCACTGCACTGCAGCCTGGGCAAAGAAAAAGAAGAAGAAGAGGAAGAGGAAGAGGAGGAGGAGGAGGAGGAGGAGGAGGAGGAGAAGGAGAGGAGGAGGAAGAGGAGGGGAAGGGGAAGAGGAAGAGGAAGGAGAAGGAGAAGAAGAAGAAGAAACATCACCCAAGGACTCTGCATCCTCTTCTCCTGGAGAAAGAGTCAGTGCATTTTTGGTTATAAGGAAGATAGGTGTAACATGTTAGGAGGAAGGGGGACTTTGTTCTTCCCTTTCTTTGGAAAATAAACATGATTTAAGGAAACGTGTATGGGTGACCAGATGACAAGAATGGACTGTGAGGGTTAGCTTTGTGTGTCAATGAGGCTAGGCTATAGTGTCCTCCTCATCAAAAATTATTATAGATGTTGCAGTGAATTTCTTTTCAGATATGATGAACATTTATAACCAGTTGACTTTAAGTAAAGCAGACTAACCTTTATAATCTGAATGAGCCTGAAACAAAAAGTTGAGAGGTTTTAAGAGCAGAACCAAGGTTTCCATGAAGAAGAAGAAACTCTCTGTGGACTGAAGCATCAACTCCAACCTGGGAGTTTCCAGCCTTCCCTTCCTGATTGTCTGCCCTGTGTATTTCAGACTTACTGAGCCAACTTCCAAAGTCTCATAAACCAATAAATCTCATATATATATATATAAGTTCTATTTACCTGATAGAACCCTGACTAATATATAATATGTTTTCCATGTTTTCCCCCCAGAGAGGGGGGAAAAAAAGGTCTACTGCTCTGTAAAAAACTGAACATAATTATTATTGCTTTAAAATTCCTCATTTGATTCTTTATCATCTGACATCCCAGGTACTTACACTAATTGTTTTTATTTATCTATGGAAACTCTGTAATTATGAACTGTGTTTTGAAACACCAATAATGTCTACTTAATTTCTCATTGAAATAAGGCTTTATATTCTGCTCTATTTAAAAACTGTCATATTACTTTTATCACTTCTGTACTTTCTATTAAAAATCACATATTCTGAGAAAAAACAGAGGAATGATAAAATATTAATATAAATGAGTAGGTATTGAGAGGAAGAGATAGAGGTGGTCTCTCTTTTTCTCTCTCTCTCTACTGTATCATTAAGTTTTTTTTATTGCCATCAGTATATATATACGTGTATATATGTACTGATGTATATATAAGTATATATATATACTGATGTATATATACGTATATATATACTGACGTATATATGTGTATATATATACATATATGTATGTATATATATATACACCTATCTTCCATATACATAATATATTATATAATATATTATATAATATAATATATTATATATTATATAATATATTATATATTGCATTATATATATTATATTATATATAATATATTATATATTATATAATAATATATAATATATTATATATTATATATTATATAATAATATATTATATATTATATATTATATAATATATTATATATTATATATAATAATATATTATATATTATATATTATATATAATAATATATTATATATTATGTAATAATATATTATATATTATATATTATATATATAATATGTTCTCTAATCTAACTGAAAAAAAAAAAACTCTTTGTAGCACACACCTCCTTCTGAACGTTACAACTAATCTCTGTTCTCCTTGACAGCAAATACAAGGGCCACTTCTACTTCAGTTCTCTACTTCCTCATTTCACATTTTCACAACAACCCAGTCTATATGGGTTCCTTTCCTGATTACTGCACCGGGACTACTCTAATTACGGACAACAGCGACATTTGTTGCCATTTTACCGCACTGCAGGTTCAGACATTTGGTGCTTGGCTAAGAATCCAATGGGGGGAAATCTACCATCTCTCAGGTATCAGTGGAATCTTATGCTCCTAAGCGTATATGACTCAGTTGACCAGTCCTTTCATCTTTAAATACATAATGTTCCTGGTGACATCACACGTGTTTGGTTTTCCTGCCACCTCAGTGACTTCTCTTTCTCAGTTTCCTTGATTGGCCCTTTTCTGACTTTTAAATATTGGTGTACCCGAGGGCTCAATTCTAGACCCCCTCATCTGTTTGTGTCAATGCAGTCATCCTAGGTAATGTGTTCCTATAACTTGAAATCCCACCTGTCCATTGATGACCCCTCCCAAATCTCCATCTAATCCACAACGTCTTCTCAAAAGAAGTCTTGACTGGTATCTACCTCCCTCCTCTGCATCTCCACTTGAAAATCTAACTGAAGTATTTTATGTGGCATGACCAAAACAGAACTATCAATTTGATTCTTCCCAAAAAACTGATTGCCATGTTTTCCAAATCATTTCTAATTTTAGAAAAAGTCACCACCCTCTACCTAATATCTTAAGTACCAAATATGAGTTATTCCTGATTCTTTTACTGTCATCCATTACCAAATCACATTGACTCTATGTCAGAAACTTCGACCAAATCTGTGTGTTTCTTTTCTATGCACTGCTATCACATGACTCCAATCCACCTCCATCTGGATGAGTGTAATAGTCTCCTAATTCTTCTTTCTGCTTCCACTCTTGCTTTGTAGCAATCCATCTTTACAAACCTTTTTCACAGTGTAAGCATCATCATGCTCCTCCCCTGATTAACACCCTATAATAGCTTTCTATTGCACTAACAAAACAAACATTTAAAGCCTTTCTCTAGGAAAGCCTCATATTATCTGGTTCTTGCGTATTCTCTTATGTCATGTTTCTTCTCACTTATTATGATGTAACTACACTAGTAATATTTTTATTTCTCAAACACACCATGCTTACTCTTGTCTCACAGTCTTTGTACTAACCACTCCTCTGCCTGGAATATTTCTTCCCTGGAACTTCTGAAACCACTTTTGCAAAACTATGACTGAGACAGTGAAAGAGATCTAATTTAATCAACTCCATCTTGCTTCTAACCTCCGAGCTGTCCTTGTTCATTTCTGGGTGTAGGCTGTAGTTTAAAACAAAGATGATAACAGCCCTTTCCCAAAGCAGACCTCCTTCTTGCCTGGGGACTAGATGCCTTGTAGGACTAACATTAGCCACAAGATTAGAAATTTTGGTTTAGGAGTCATGCAGCTGGAGACTACAAGATTCTGACCCTCCCTAAACTGCTCCTAAGATCAGTGTTTGAGATATTTTGCAGACCCTACACTTGATGGATCAGCTGGCACCACCCAGACGGATAAACTAGCTCATCTGATCTTGTGGCCTCCACCCAGGAACTGACTCACTGCAAGAAGACAGCTTCAATTCCCTGTGATTTCATCTCTGACCCAACCAATCAACACTCTTGGCTCCCCGGCTTCCCCCCACCCACCAAGTTCTTCTTAAAAACTCTGCTCTCTGAATGGTTGGGGAGGCTGATTTGAGTAATAATGAAACTCCAGTCTCCTGCATAGCTGGCTCTGCGTGACTTACTCTTTCTCTATTGCAATCTCCCCGCCTTGATAAATTGACTCTGTCTAGGCAGCAGGCAAGGCGAACCCATTGGGTGGTTACACTTCACATTAGCAGTTCATGGAATTCTGATTTCAGCTCACATGTAACCTCCTCAAGATATTGTTTTCTGAGCCTCTAAGATAAAGTAGCCTCTCAGTCACTCTCCATTCTAGTCCATGAAACTGTACTTATTCTCTTGATAACCTTCATTGCTGCCTTCTGTCAATCACAAAATTACCCTTTTCCCTCAATCTTTATAATCACTGCTCTGAGTGCCTTTGCATCTCCCACTCTCTGTCTCTTCATCTATTGAAACAGCCTCTGCATTCAACTGCTATTCTGTGAAAGGGAGAGTAGATTTCCACCAAATGATGTCTGTGCCAGTTCTGATAGAGCTTGGTAAGCATGAGTTAGAAATTTGGAAACCACTGGAGAATGAAGAGCAGGGTAATGTCATGATTTGATATGTTTTTTAAATTTTTATATTGACTCTGAAGCCAAATAGCAACTTTCAAAAGAGTAAACATTTTCCATTTTAATTAAATCCAATTTATACTTTTTTCTTCTATGGATTGTGCTTTTGGTGTCATGTCTATGAACTCTCTGCTTAGCCTTAAGTCTTCATTATTTCTTCTATGGTTTTTTTTTTTTTTTTTTAGATGGAGTCTCGCTCTGTCGCCCAGGCTGGAGTGCAGTGGCGCAATCTCAGCTCACTGCAAGCTCCGCCTCCCGGGTTCACACCATTCTCCTGTCTCAGCCTCCTGAATAGCTGGGACTATAGGCACCCGCCACCACGCCAAGCTAATTTTTTGTATTTTTAGTAGAGACGGGGTTTCACCATGTTAGCCAGGATGGTCTCGATCTCCTCACCTCACGATCCGCCTGCCTCCGCCTCCCAAAGTGCTGGGATTACAGGCGTGAGCCACCGCACCCAGCCTCTTCTATGTTTTCTTCTAAAAAGTTAGTAGTTTTGCATTTAATATTTAAATGTGTAATCCATTTTGGGTTAGTTTTTATAAAGGAGGTAAAACTTAGATTGAGGGTTTTTTGCTTGTTTTTATTTATTTATTTATTTATTTTGAGATGGAGTTTTGCTCTTGTTGCCCAGGCTGGAGTACAATGGCGCAATCTTAGCTCACCGCAACCTCCACCTCCCAAGTTCAAGTGATTCTCCTGCCTCAGCCTCCCAAGTAGCTGGGATTACAGGCACCCATCACCACACCCGGCTAATTTTTTTGTATTTTTTGTAGAGACGGTGTTTCTCCATGCTGGTCAGGCTGGTCTCGAACTCCCAACCTCAGGTGATCTGCCCTCCTTGGCCTCCCAAAGTGCTGGGATTACAGGCGTGAGCCACCAGGTTGAGGGTTTTTTAAAAAACGCAATTGATAAGGGGGATTCTGCAATGACAGGAGGATTCCTGCCAGCGAGAAAAAGCTGAGCCATGATGACTCCACCATGGTTTGAGGGAGAAAACCCGTGATTTACAATGAACAATAAACACAGCAGATACCGCTTTTTTGAACCCCTTCTTTGTGGCAATCACTGGATCACACTCTCATCGTTCTCGCCTCTGATCTCGACAAGCTCAGTGTTGACTCTACCTCATCCTCATTGTGGGACTGGAGAGGACACTAGGGCTTTGAGAGGGGAGGGGACCAGCCTTAAGTCTGCAGTTCTGAGAAGGTGGAGCTGAATTCTAGTGAAGGGTCCCATGCACCATGGAGGACCTCTCTCTTCATGTGGAGACTCATCACTGCTCTGAAAGTTGACTGCTTCCACATTACACTCATTTTCCCATTCCCATAAGTAATCATTGGGGCCCTTCTGTTTTTCTTTTCAAAGTTGTGAAACTCCTCACTGACACCCACTCATGCTCTCAAGCTGACACCTCTGCCTCCTACTCTACTAGATTTCCCTCCTGCCGGTTCCTGCACCACTATTCTCTGCCTTCATTTCAATGTTGAGAAACAAGTGTTCCTTCCCAAGTGTTCCTCTACTGGTCCTGCAAAACTCACACCCTTGTTAACTTAAGAACTTCCCTTCTTTACTTACTCCCTGTGTCTCCTGCAGTATCAATACTTTCTCTATATTCTATCATTTCTATTGGCACTCTGATACTCTCTAGAATCTCTTTTTTTATTATTTTGTTTTATTTTATTTTAATTTTTTGAGATGGAGTCTCGCTCTGTCACCCAGGCTGAAGTGTTGTGGCACAACCTCAGCTCACTGCAAGCTCCACCCTCCCCGGGTTCACGCCATTCTCCTGCCTCAGCCTCCTGAGTAGCTGGGACTACAGGCACCCACCACCACGCCAGGCTAATTTTTTGTATTTTTAGTAGAGACAGGGTTTCACCATGTTAGCCAGGATGGTCTCGATATCCTGACCTCGTGATCCACCTGCCTCGGCCTCCTAAAGTTCTGGGATTACAGGCATGAGCGACTGCGCCCTGCCTAGAATCTCTTACATGTTCTCACTCCTAAGTGGGAGTTGAACAATGAGAACACATGGATATAGGGAGGGGAATATCATGCACTGGGGCCTGTCGGGGGCTGGGGGGCTAGGGGAGGGATAACATTAGGAGGAATACCTAATGCAGATGACAGGTTGATGGGTGCAGCAAACCACAATGGCACATGTATACCTATGAAACAAACCTGCACGTTCTGCACATGTACCCCAGAACTTAAAGTAAAAAAGAAAAGAAAAGAAAAGAAACTGTTCTTCAACTTCACATTCTTCTACTCACTCCAAAGAGTCTATTGTACTCCAAAGGATCTATTAAGTATGCCCTTAACAAGCTCCCCATCCCCAGAGATATGTTCTTCATCTGAATTTTATTTCCCACCAGCTGGGTCCTTGCTCTGGGAAGTTCTAGGTCCTGATCTCCTGGAGAGAGTCACTGTCATGTAATTTTCACAGCAGAAGTTAGCCCAAGGGACAGGAGGAGGAGTAAGAGAACTGAAACCAGTTGGGCAACAGGAAACAGAAACCAGAGCTCCTTCTGATTTTTAATGGCCCCAAGAACACACCAATATACTACTTGTTTTGATAGCACTTGTGGATTAGGGTGGGCCCATTTAGAAACTAAAGTACCTGACTGTGTTTCTCAACCTCAGTCTTTGTGGGATGCAGAGGTTCAACCCTCTCAACATATAGGGCCAAGGAATCTGGGTGTCCAGGACCCTTTTCTCTCCAAGGGTCAAGGTAAAGAGAGGAGCAAGTACTGTAATGATGTCAGAGGCATTGGAAGCAGAGCAACTCCATGTTGAATAGTGGCTGGGTAAAATGAGGCTGAGACCTACCGGGTGGCATTCCCAGACGGTGAAGGCATTCTAAGTCACAGGATGAGATAGGAGTTCAGCACAAAATACAGGTCATAAAGACCTTGCTGATAAAACAGGTTGCAGTAAAGAAGCCGGCCAAAAGCCACCAAAACCAAGATGGCCACGAGAGTGACCTCTGGTCGTCCTCACTGCTACACCCCCACCAGCGCCATGACAGGTTACAGATGCCATGGCAACATCAGGAAGTTACCCTATATGGTCTAAAAAGAGGAGGCAGGAATAATCCACCCCTTGTTAGCGTATCATAAAGAAATAACCATAAAAATGGCCAACTAGCAGCATTCAGGGCTACTTTGTCTATGGAATAGCCATACTTTATTTCCTTACTTTCTTAATAAACTTGTTTTCACTTTATTCTATGGAGTCACGCTGAATTCTTCCTTGTGTGAGATCAAGAACCCTCCCTTGGGGTCTGGTTCAGGACACCCTTCCGGTAACAGAAGAATTAGAGGGAAGCAATGAAAGGCAGAATGAAGATGAGAAGGATGGAGACCAAAACCACAGGGAGACTGAAAGGAAGCAGAGAAGTTGACAGGACAGAGCACCCACACCCAGGCAGGTTGCCAAGATTAACCCCATAATTTTTGGCTCCAGTGGAAGCTCATTTGTAGGTTTCTAGTGCAAAGAGGTGGTGGGCTTTCTGAAATATTAGGTTCTATCCAAGGGTGTCAGAGTGGTATGGAGAGAAATGGGAAGCAGAGACAGAAATAAGGTAGTCCTCCTAAAAGCATTATTCCCAAGGCTTTGTGTCATTAAGGCTGTTTACAATTTTAAGTAGTTTATAATTTAAAATTATACCTAACAATGGCTTAAACCAAAGACAACATTTATGGTTTATTTGCTTTCCAAGAATTTTGTAAGTGAGTAGTACTCAGTTACTTTCTGTCTGAATTATATCATTTAAAAAGTTTATTTTGATCTTTTCACTTTTTCATCACTATTTTGGCGTTTTTTTTTTCCTGGAAATTGCCACCTCACGGCCCCAAGATAGCTGCCATAGCTCCTGATCTCATAATACAGCATCTCATGCCAGGAAGATAGGGATGAAATGAAAAAATACTGAAGATTTTAGATCTGAGGCGAGATATGTTCAGATTTATTTTATAAAAATTTATTTTTGGGTCATAATAACCAGAAGCATTTTAGAAGATTCTCAAGGAAGGAAGGGTAAGAAGTATAGATGTGTCTAAGAGGCACAAGGAAACCAAGATACTCTGTGTGTGTGTGTGATGGTTGGGAGGGGGGAATTAAAATAAGGGAAATGGCAGAGGACACCATTATGCGTAAAGGAGAAGGACCCAGATGTCAAGAGAAAAAAAAGACAAATGACCCCACAGAGACTAATTGCCAAACACATTTGCAAGTCTTTTGAAGTCCGATTGTTCTTCCTAAAACTGGGCTCCTGGATGCCTCTGCATGTTTCTCATAAACTCTCGTTATTAAAACATAAGCGGCTGGGTATGGTGGCTCACACCTGTAATCCCAGCACTTTGGGAGGTCGAGGTGGACGGATCACCTGAGATCAGGAGTTCCAGACCAGCCTGGTCAACACAGCGAAACCCCATCTGTACTAAAGGTACAAAAATGAGCCAAGTGTGGTGGCGCATGCCTATAATCCCAGGTACTCAGGAGGCTGAAGCAGGAGAATCACTTGAACCTGGGAAGTGGAGGTTGCAGTGAGCTGAGATCATGCCACTGTATTCCAACCTGGTTGACAGATTAAGACTCCATCTAAAAAAAAAAAAAACCAACAAAAAAACAAAACATAAGTAGGTTTTCTTTCTTGCTATGAAATGGCCCATGATTAACAAAAATGCCTAGAGGCAAGTAAACAGAATAAGAGTCTTAAAATGAACTTTCACTCCAATGGGGCAAAAATCATCTAAGGATCGTCTCAATCAGACATGATTCATCCTGAGGCTAATTCCTCTTCAGCTGTAAGCCTGTTAAATTAGACAATTACGTGCTTTCAAAAATACAGTGGTGGGACAGTCTAGGATTGACATTCCCATATCAAAAAGGAGAAATAGGAAGGAAGAAAGGGGAACCAGATCCTGAGGAAGTCCAAAACAAAGTGGCAAATACATTTTAAGGCCTCAGTATAATGTTCTTTGACTCCATGTTCTGCTTTTTGGACACATTGGAGCTGGGGTTGGGCCACCACAGCTCTGGGCAGAACCACCATCGTGGCTTTGCTGGGTGTAGCTGATGCAGCAGCTCTCAGGGGTTGACGTCAGGTGCTGCAGCTCCCCAAGGGTAGTATTGCACACAGGTGGCTACACAGTTCTGAGGTCTCAGGGGCAGCCTCACCCCCAGGGTTCTACTGGACATTGCCCTAGCGGAGGCAATCTGTGGTGGCCCCATCCCCACTGCTGTACTGGGCATTCTCTTAATGCCATCATATTGGGGGAGGGACTCTGTGGAGAGACAGAGAGTCTCTGGAGACCCTCTCTGGGTCTCCGCCCTGGAGACAGCCCTGTCCCTGAGTTGCATGCCTGTGACTCCAGGTAGCGCCTTCCTTCAAAATCTAAGGGGAGGCAGCCACGACCCCGCAGCTCATGCACTCTGTGCCCTGGTGGAGATGATACCACACAGATGTAGCCTTGGCTTACAGCCTGTGCCATCCAGAGAAGTGGCCTGAGCCATAGTCTGGCGTGCTTGAGCCAAAGCTTGGAAGGCCAAGGAGTGCTATACTGGAATATGGGGAATACAATCTTGAAATTGTTTGCTGCCAAAACCTTTAAATTGTTTGCATCCTGTGCCTGTGATGGGCAGGGAAGATGTGAAGATCTGTGAGATGCCTTCAGAGTCATTCTTCCATTGTCTTGATGAATACTATCTGGCTTCTATCCATACTAATCTCCGTATCAAATGTTCACTTACCCACACCATTGCTGTTCTCCCCTGAACATACTTTTGCACTTTTTACAGGCTGAGAATTTTCCAAATCTTTAGGTTCTACTTCCTTTTTGATTATAATTGCCATTTTTTTTTTTTTTTTTTTTTTTTGAGATGCAGTCTCACTCTATCGCCCAGGCTGGGGTGCGCAGTGGCGCGATCTCGGCCCACTGCAACCTATGCCTCCCAGGTTCAAGCAATTCTCTTGCCTCAGCCTCTGAGTAGCTGGGATTACAGGTGTTCGCCACCACACCCGGCTCATCTTTGTATTTTTAGTAGAGACAGAGTTTCACTATGTTGGCCAGGCTGGTCTCGATCTCCTGACCTCATGATCCACCTGCCTCGGCCTCCCAAAGTGCTGGGATTTCAGGAGTGAGCCACCGTGCCTGGCCTATAATTGCCATTTTTTATGTAACTATTTTCCTGCATTTTACTATAAGCAATCAAGAGAAGCCATGCCACACCCTCAATGCTTTGCTTAGATGTATCTTCCACCAAACATCTTATTCCATCACTCAGAAGTTCTACCTTCCACAAAGCACAAGGACACAGACACAATTCAGCCAAGTTCTTTGCCACTTTATAACGAGGCTGTCCTTTCCTACAGTTTCCAATAATATTTCTCGTTTTCCTCTGCTATCTCATCAGAATGATCTACCTCTACATTTCTACCAATACTCTGATCATTATTGCAATCTTCTTCTGAGCCTGTAGCAGAATCACCCTCAACGTTACATTCATGGAAACGTAGAGTTTTTTCTAGCACTCACATACAAACTCTTCCAGCCTCTCACATTACCCAGTTCCAAAGCCATTTCCACATTTTTAGGTATTTCTAATTATAATACCTCTACTTCTTGGTACAAATTAGTCTTTTAGCCCATTTGAGCTGCTATAACAAAATCTATTAGGGTAAGTTATGATCAACATAAATTTACTACTCACAGTACTGGAGGATAGAAAAACCAACATTAAGGCTGGGCACAGTGGCTCATGCCACCATAATCTCAGCACTTTGGGACTGCTTGAGGCCAGGAGTTTGAGAACAGCCTGGGCAACATGGCAAAATCCCATCTTTACCAGAAAAAAAAAAAAATTACCCGGGCATGGTGGCACATTCCTGTTATCCCAGCTACTTGAGAGGCTGAGGCACGAGAATCGCTTGAACTCAGGAGGCGGAGGTTGCAGTGAGATGAGATTGCACCGCTGCACTCCAGCCTGGGTGACAAAGCAAGACTCTCTCTCTCAAAAAAAAAAAAAAAAAAAAAAAGGAAATAATAAAAAAAGAAAAACCAAGGTTAGGGCGCCAACAGATTCCATGTCCGATGAGGGCCCATTACTCATAGACAGCGCCTTCCATATGTCCTCACATGGTGGAAGACAGACAAGCTCCCTCAAGGCTTTCTTATAAAGGCACTAATCCTATTTATGAGGGTGCAACCATCACGCTCTAATCTCCTCCCTATGGTCCCACCTTTTAATACCATAACCTGGGGGGTTAGGATTTCCCATACAAATCTGGCGAGGGGAGAAACAAACATTCAGACTGTAGCAGATGCAGCAATAGTAACTTTAGGAATGTGGAATTTTTAAAGAGCACTCATTCTTCCCCATTCCCCATAGCCATCCAGTCTCCAAGGCTGGTCTACTCAGCCTGGACAATCTGTCTCTAAGCTATGCCTCTTCTTGATCACACTATTCCTGCCCTGGGTAGCTCTTCAAGAACCTTACCCTGATTTCTGGCAACATTCTCCATTCTAATATCTCTGTCTCCAATTAGAAACATTCTCAAAGTCATCCCTTTGCAGGACTACAGAACAACATTTTTCAGAAGCACACACCTGACAAGTCACTGTCCTGCTTAAATGGTTATTCATGTTATTATGAAGAAATTCCAAGTCCTTCTTATAGCATTCAAGACCCTCCAACAGATGGCTTCTGCCACTTCCTAACACTCAGTGTTTATTGCTGTCTGCCTCACCATCTATGCTCCAATAACCACAGGTAACCTGCTATTTTTTGACCCTTTCCTGTGTGCTTTCACTCTCCTCTGCCTGGAATGTATTTTTTTTTCTTCTTTATCTGAGTCTTTAAGATTCATCCCAGATGTTACCTGCATTGCACTTGGAAGTGACCCTGGACCCTGTCAGTCTCAGTTAGTTGTTCCTTTTGGGAAATCTCATAATGAACCAGGCATCTGTCTGTCACTATATACCCCCACTCTACTGTGACTGCTTAGGGAAATGGCAGAGGACACCATTGTGCACAAAGGGTGCATAAGACTATGCTTAGTCACAGTAGAGTGACTCTGTCACGTCTTTACCTGGGTAGTCGGCATCTCCAGGGTACAGCACATGTCTGTTTAAGCTCTATGTCTGCAGGAACCAGCAAGGGAGCACCTCTTCAGAGGCCTCATGCAATGCCCACCACCCTTTATTATACTGATAAGTAAATTCCATTTTAATCAGGTGGCAGGTAGCAATGTGCCACTGTCCTAGGAAATCAATCATGATTGGCCTAAGCCAATATGAGCAACTTGTCTTTTTTTTTTTTTTTTTTTTTTTTGAGATAAGGTATTGCTCATTGCCCAGGCTCGAGGGCAGTGGCATCATCATGGCTCACTGCAGCCTCAACCTCCCTGACAAAGCAGTCCTCCCACTTCACCTCCTGAGTAGCTGGAACTACAGGTCCACACCACCACACCCAGCTAATATTTTTTTTTAGAGATGGAGTCTCACTATGTTGCCCAGGCTGGTCTTGAACTCCTGAGCTCAAGCAATCCTCCTGCCTCGGCCTCCCAAAATGCTGGGATTACGGGTGTGAGCCACTGTCCCTGACCTTTATTTTTATGCATTGGTATTTTTGTTATTTCTTGGCCATTTATTGGTCTAGAGATGGCATGCTCTGGCAATGAAAGACAAGGAGAGGTCCTAAAGAGACTCTGGACAAGGTTTCCCTCTGTGATAAAATGAAAGAGGCATGTGAGTGAGTCACATTTTCTGCCTGTCTCATGATTCTGGCTCAGGAAGGCCTGTTGATGTGATGTCCACAACAGTGGCAGCCATTCTGTGGTCACTTTCAAGAAGGCCCTAGAAGAAAACCAATATGATGATGGAGTGGAAGGGTGACATTAAACTCAATTTTTGTTCAGACTCCAGATCTATCCCCTTCCAAAACTTTTTTTAATAATAAATTTCTCCATGGCTTATGTTCTTCATTGGTTTACTCTCCCTTATCACTGAAAACATCCAGTGAATCAGAGAGAAAATAGAAAATAGTTGACTCCTGCTTTGTGGCTCTCCACTGTTTTTCATGGTTCTATTCCTTGGGCTTGAGAACAACATTCTGATGGTGTTTAAAAGAAAGAGCCCATCTCCTCACATCAGTAGTCCATAGAGCATCTCCCTAGGAGCAGAAGGTTAGGGGGTTAATCTCGGCAATGATGTGGAGTGAAAAGTGTCTCTCATTCACCTTCTTTACGTCTCTCCATGCTCCTAGTTACTGCTTCTTTCTATAACTCTGAGGTATGAAACACCTCAAAGCATATTTGATTTTGTCACAGATTTCTGGCACAGGGCTCTTAAAACCCTTGGAATGTCCTGAGTGATAGGAGTATTATTTGTTATTCATAAACAGCCCCTTTTGATCACAGCTGAGTTTATGCTAAGGAGATCATGGCCTTAGGATGGGACTGATCACCAGAAAGACCAAGGGATTAGAGGGTTGGAGGTGTCAGCCCCACCTACTGATCTCCAGGAAGGGGAGGCAGGGACTGGAGATTGAGTTCCATAAAAACTCTTGAACAATGAAATTTGATGAGCTTCCACACTGGTGAACACTCAGGAGTGCTGGGAGAGTAGCTGCCTGAAGAGAGCATGGAAGCTCCATGCACCACCCAACCCCTTCCCTGCCACATACCTGTCATATGCCTCTTTCCAATGGACTATTCCTGAGGTATATTCCTTATATAAAGCAACAAATGTAAACAAAGTGCTTTCCTGAGTTCTGTGTGCCATTCTAGCAATTTATGGGTGTCATTGGAACACACAACTTATAGCCTGTCAGTCAGAAGTACAAGTAGCCACCTGGGAATTGCAACAGATGTCTGATCTGATCTGAGAACAGTTTGTGGGAGTGAGCCCTTTAACTTTTGGGATCTGATGCTAAATCCAGGTAGACAGCATCATAACTGAATTTTTAATTGCAGATGGCCCAGGTGGTGTCCCCAGAGAATTGGAGAATTTCTTGGTGTGGAGAAAAACTACATTTGGTCAGAAGGATTGTGAAAGTAGAGAATCGAGTTTTTGTTTCACCATGCATCTTGTTTTTTATTGTTTTCCTCTCATTCTTCTCACCTTGGTAATTGTTTCTTTCATTTTCCTGAATCTCTGAAAAGAAAGGGCCTGGATCTCAGATTTCTTGGCCTTTGATATTTGGAAGGATGAACTCCAGTCTCCCACAGAAGGCTAGAGATGAAGGAACATTCAGACACATAAGTTTCTAAGATAAATCATCTGAGAACATCTCCAAGGTGTCTTCTGGGAATGGTAAGAAACCCTGAGTTTGTGTCAGGGTTGATTCCAGCTCCATTGTCCCCAGGTTCTTCAACTAAGTCTCTGCTGAAGCCTGTTCTATAAAAACAGGAAGTAAGTGGTTTGGACTGACCTATTGTACTAGGTTCAACAAAGCAAACCAAATGGAGTCAGTCGTACTAAAACTCCACATCACCAAACCAAAACTAATTTATCTGAACTTTTCAGAAATCAGGAGAGAGAGAAAATGGACAAATTCCTAAAACAGACCAGTTTCAGTGGGCATGAAAATGAAGTTCTCTCTGCTTTCATCTTTACAAAAAAAAAAAAAAAAAAGCAATCTGTGGTAACTTGACTTCAATCAATCAGTTGTTCCTTATTGCTGTCTCTCTATTCCTGCTGCACAAAAAAATGCAACGTCCAAATGACTAATCAGGTTTTTGTTCTCTGTTTCTGCTTTCTTTAGCCCTCCTATCCCTGTAAAACCAACTTCCTTGGCTCTAACTATCAAAACATTCATTTTATTTTATAGCATGAAAGGCTGTCTGATTCCATCTTTATAACCAAAGCCAATTAGGATCTTAAAGCTAAACATATAACTTCATCTTTTGACAAGTACTTAGAGCCTGAGTTGCTCCACAGGAATCCAGGAACTGGGCACAGGAAAAGGATCTCAGCTGGTGGTAAGTTGGGGTCTGAAAATTTAAGTTATTTTTGAAATGCCTGCTATATGACAGAGCCCTTCTAACTCTGCAGAAGTGTAGTCCAGTGAAGAACCCACTTCGTTAGTATGAAAACAATGTTAACTATTTCATTAACAATGTTTAATTTGGTTACATGTTCCGGTAACATTTTTTTTTTTTTTGATGGAGTCTTGCACTGTCGCCCAGGCTGGAGTGCAGTGGCACACTCTCAGCCCACTGCAACCTCTGCCTCCCAGGTTCAAGCGATTCTCCTGCCTCAGCCTCCCGAGTAGCTGGGATTACAGGTACCTGCCACCACGCCCGGCTAATTTTTTGTATTTTTAGTAGAGACGGGTTTTCAATATGTTGGCCAGGCTGGTCTTCAACTCCTGACCTTGTGATCCGCCCGCCTCAGCCTCCCAAAGTGCTGGGATTATAGGCGTGAGTCAATGTGACTGGCCAATTCTTTATCATATATGTAATTAAATAAAATTTATTACTAAAATAATTTCCCCAAAGTTGTTTTACTTTTTTAAAAACAGTGGCTACAAAAAAAAATTTAAGTCCCATATGTAGCTAAAGTTAACACATTATATTTCTACTGGACATGTAGCATTGTAGAGATGTAGCATTGAAGGATCTTGATAGTCCTGTGGAGCTTACGTACTAGCGTGGAGGATATTTAAGAGAGAAGATAAATGAACAAACAAATAAAGGAGAAAAGTATCTGGTGAGATAGGCTGTACCTGGGCATTCTGCTTTGCAGAGTGGGTCAGGTGGGATCTCTCTGAAATAATATTTGACCTGAAATATGAATATTCAGAATGAGCCAGGTGCAGGAAGCTCAAGATGAAGAGCACGGTAGGCAGAAGGAATAGAGAAAGCAGAAGCCCTGAGATGATAATGAGCTGCAAGTTCAAGGAATTAGAGCCCAGGGGTGAAGCCCAGTGTGTCTGACGAGAGTGCAGAGATGAGGTCTGAGGGATGCACAGGGCACATGTGGCCGTGGATAAGGGAACCTAAGATAAGGGTAACTTAGAAGTCTGGAAGCCATCGGAAGGTATTGAGAATAACATCACCATCTTATTGGACCTTTTTAAAGCTCATTTGGTTTCTGTCTGGAGAATGGATCTTAGGGGAGGGGGCAGCAGGACCAGGAAAAAGCTATTTGCAAGGCTTGTGCAAATATCCAAGGCTGACAGGGCCATGGACACCGGTCGTGGAGATGGCAATGGTTCTGGCTGTGCATTCAGTATGTTCTGTAGATAGAATGAATAAGACATGGATGGCGTTGGGTGGTGAGGAAAAGAGAAATAAAAGGTGAGTTCTAGATCTGGAGCTTTAACAACTGAATATTTAATCTCCAAATAGATGCAGAATATTGGAAGAGTGGCAGGTTTGGGAGGCAGAGAACATCAACAGTTTGGTAAAACTGTGTGAGGTTTGGAGTCTATGGGACTCCCATGGGGAGAGGTTTTATCAGACTTGAGTGCCAGGGAGAGGCCACGGCTGATAATTTAGATGAAAAGACAGCATAATGGTTTAATCCCAGAGACTGGATGATACCATTTATAGAATGTGAGATACCCCAACATTTAGAGTCAAATTTAGAATAGAAAACACCGTAAATTGGACTAAAAAGAGGAAGAGAATTGAGCTGTAGAGACGACCAAGAGTATATTGTGTGTACATATCTCTTGGATATATCTCATGGCATAGGAAAAACGTGTTTGAAAAGGTAGAAAGTGATCCAATGGGTCCTGTGTCATTGGGATATCAGATCTTAAAAACTGAGAAGGACTCACTGGAGTTGGCAGCCTGGGGGGTCATAAGCATCCTTGGGAAAATGCATTAGGTGGAGTGCTAAGGACAGAAGTCAATGTGGAGCGGATTAGGGAGAACAGCTGAGGCGAGGAAGGAAAAGGAGGAATTAGAGACATTCTCTTTGGATGTTTGGCTGGAAATTCCCCTTACAGAGAGGTCATTTGGCTAGATAGGGTTGAAGCTGGAAAGAAATATGGTTCAAAGGAGGTTTCTCTTGAAAGAGAGGGGGTGTGATTATGTGATAGAATGATCTAGTAGAAATACAATTTTCAATTTTTTTTGGTATAAAAAATTGTCTTTTACCCCTCACCACATCCCACCTCAATCTAAGTCTTAACTTTTTCATCTGTACAATGGTTATACGAATTAAAACTAACATTAATCAATATTCACCATGTCTCAGGGTGTGTTCAGTGCTTACACATATTAACACATCCCATCTGCAGAGCCTATGAGAGGAGTTGTGAGGGTTAAGGGAGAAGCTCTTGGTGTGTGGATAATGTTCATAAGTAGAAGCTACCATTGCTATAAGCATCGTTCTTGTCCTGACCCTGAGCTTCATAGTGCAGGGTTTGTGATTGTACCCCACAACACAGCACACAGACTGGTGAGGGCTAAGAGTTCTAATTTGTTACAGATTTACCCACCTATGCTAGATGATTTCCATGTCTATTCTTTTTTTTTTGAGACGGAGTCTCGCTCTGTTGCCAAGCTGGAGTGCCGTGGTGCAATCTCAGCTCACTGCAACCTCCGCCTCCCGGGTTCAAGCGATTCCCCCGCCTCAGCCTCCCATTCATGTCTATTCTATTTAATCCTCCCCTGAAAATCAGTCTTCATCAAAAAACCATTTCAGTTCTGCAGAGGGGAAAATGGGGGCTCAAAGAGATGTCACTGATCAAGAATTTACACTGTTGAGGTGTCAGAGATAAGATTAGAGTAGAGATCTAACTGACTCCAGAGCCTGGTACTCTTTACACCGTCACAGTGATACTCAACTGGCAGGGGGAGGGGGTGGGGAGGTATTTTGCCTCCCAGGGGATCTTTGACAATGTCTTTTGGTTGTCACTCCTGAATGGGGAGTTGCTACTGGCGTCTGTGGATAGAGGCCAGGGGTGCCGCTAAACATACTACTGTGTACAGAACAGTCCCCCACAACAAAGAATTAACCAGCCCTAAATGCCATTGGTGTCAAGGTTGAGAAACCCTGAGCTACACTAAACAATGTCCCTGGGAAGACCTCAGTGAAAGTGACTGGTAATGACAGGAAAAAAGGAGGAAATGAGTAAAAGAAATAGGAGAAAAAATTTATTATATGAGGGCAGGACCCTATCCTGGTAATTTTGGGTAATTTTGGGAGAACGCCTTTCAATGGCAGCACCTGAGCGTGCAAAGGTAGTGGCTTTGTTCGGTCTGGTTTACAAATCTTGCTGTCTCCACTGATTGGCTAGGCATGATGCTGAAAAAACTACAGGAGTCCCTGGGCCATGGATTCTCCCTAGTAAAAAAGGGATGATGATGGCTGCCTCACAGTGTTATCATGAGTATTAGATGTAAACAAGTGCTAGATAATTGCTATCATTCTTAAAGAGGCTAAATAACCCAGGGTGGGAAGAGTCTCAGGTTTTCATGATCATAGAAAATTGCTGTAGCTTGGCTGGGCACGGTGGCTCACACCTGTAATCCCAGCACTTTGGGAGGCCGAGGAGTTTGAGACAGCCTGGCCAACATGGTGAAACCCCATCTCTACTAAAAATACAAAAAACTAGCCGGGCGTCGTGGTGGTGCCCAGCTACTGGGGAGGCTGAGGCAGAAGAATTACTTGAACCCAGGAGGCGAAGGTTGCCTCCTGAGCCGAGATCATGCCGCTTCAGTCCAGCCTGGATGACAGAGGAAAAAAGGAACCATTCGGACATTTGCCCATGAACTTGAAGTGCGCCACACCCCACTCCCATTGCCAGTTGCCACCCCCATCAGCTCTCTTTCTGCCTGTTCTCTTGCTCCTCTGAGTGTGGCCTCCAGATGTCTCATGTACCTCCCAGGGTCTGTGAATACTAAAACCTCTCAAACTTTAACACTGTGGTCGCATCATTGAAGCGGCACCCACAATCTGACCCACGATGTGAGGTTGCCCGAAAGCGACCTGGGCAGTTGGATCCCCTCTTGATGTTCTTTTGTCCTGGCCTCTGGTAGCTGCTTAGGATCGTCACTACCAGCTGAGTTGATAGAGAAACTTGAAGAGCTTCATTTAATACCACTGGCATACCAGGCAGCCTTTTGGCTGTGTCTTAGACACAATCCCAATGTCTGTGTGTGTGGATGACTCATGCACTTCCTGCATCAGACAGCCCAGTCGGTCTGGCCCAGACGGTACTACTGCTTGCTGGTGCTTGATTTTGCTGCTTTGTGCAGCTTAGTACTGCTGTACTCAGCAGTTAACTTGGGGATTCTCCAGAAATTCCAGTGACCGTGGATGGCTCTTTGAGGCTCCAGGCTCCCCAGCAGCTGCAGGAGGGCAGATTTTATTGTAATGAGGGTGTTTCCCTGTGGGACATCAGAAAACCTTTCTGGGATCAGGCCCCTGCCAGGGGGCCACTACTGGAGGGCATGTTGCCCCTTGAGCCTTACATGCTTCTCTGCTGACCTAGGGCCTCGATAGTGGTCTGGCCTGTATTGGCTCTAAGTAGCAAAGTACTGGCCTCCAGCCAGAGAGAGCTGGTCAGGATGGTGAGCTGGCCACCTGGTAGCCCGTGGCTCGATCCTCAGCTCTACCTCCATCTTGCTGATGATAGGGCCATGGGCCACCAGGCTCCTGGGGAGCAGAGATTCTCCCATAGTGAAGTTGAAGAGGATGACAGAATGCTGGCTTCACTGTGTCAGTGAAGGGGAGCTGAGTGAAAGGATCCAGTCGCCTAACTCTAACCTGTGACATGGCAACTGCACCTGAGTCCCCAGGGCACCTTGCAAGAGCAGATGCTGCTGAGGCCAGCGCCTCCTTGGTTGCTGCATTCCTTGGTGCTATCACTTCTCATTCTCCCAGCCCCTCAGAGGTTGATCGGGTCACCCTGGAAAGAAAAGTGGCTGCCTACAAGGCCGGTGCAAGTGGAGCTCACTGTTCGGTTTTGAAGAGAAAGTGAGGTTAAAGAAAGACACACAAAGACAGACTGAGTGTCTCAACAGCAAATGCAGGCATTTATGTTCAGCATAAACCTGCAGAGGTGCCAGTGCCCACCACTGCTTACAGGCTGGGGCAATTACAGGCCTGGGTGGGAGATGTCTGGAAGTGGAGCATGGCCTGTTGCCTGGGAAAATGTTGATAACATGTTCCCATGATGAGGCGGTTTGGCACTTGTTCCTGCAGAATGTGATAGTGATGTTCCTTGGGCCTTTGCCCGGCAGGGTGTGATAAGGATGTTCGTGTGCCTTGTGGTCAGGTGGTTAGGCAGGATGTTTCTCATGGCCCGAAACCCCGTGGAATGTTTCACTTTGACCAAGGTCTGCAAAATGGTGGGGGGCTTACAAAGTGGTGCAGTTTGGACTAACTCTCAATACCATTTTTTTTTTCTTTTTTGGTAACAATGTGTAAAGTGAAAACAGCAGAGTGCTACTCCATACCACTGGGACCTTGTCCAGTAAACATCCAGAGAGTGAGGATAGGAAATAAAAAGTATATAAATATTAGATGCCTAGAAATGCAAGTCACTTTAATGATTTTATGTGAAATAGAAAAAAAAGAGAGGAGAGGGACTCATTGTCTTGTAATGGGTCCTTCCCAGAGAGAGGTGACTGTCTAGTGGCACCGGGCCCTTTTCCTCCTTCCCCTTTTTCTCTTATCAACTAGGACAGAAACTAAGAATTTTGGCTTTAAGTGGCTAAAAGACTGATGGGGGAAAAAAGAAAATAGAAAAAAATAACAGAGAGACTGATACTCTAGGCAGTTACAAGTCCAAGAAAGAAGAGAGAAACTTTTAAGTGTTGAGCCAAAACCAGGTCTAGCAAACATAATGCTGGCCCTAGATTATTTATTAATTTATGAAGAAACTTCTAGATATGGGGGTGACAAAAGGAAATTAAATCCATTATATATGCATATATTTTAATGTAAATATATAATAGATAAATTATGTATACATAATATATAACCAAATTTAAACAGTTTTACAATTTGGTTTGACTGGAAATTCAAAATCCATATATTAATTTTTGTAGTAAAAGTTTATGTAAAAAAAGACAAAAAGGACACTGATTGGCTTTTGTTCCTCTACAATATAGGTTCTAACTTAACTTTTAACATTAGTGGCCAGGCGCAGTGGCTCACGCCCGTAATCCCAGCACTTTGGGAGGTCGAGGTGGGCAGATCACCTGAGGTCAGGAGTTCAAGATCAGTCTGGCCAACATGGTGAAACCCCATCTCTACTAAAAGTACAGAAATTAGCCAGGCGTGATGCTGGGTGCCTGTAATCCCAGCTACTCAGGAGGCTGAGGCAGGAGAATTGCTTGAACCTGGGAGGTGGAGGTTGCAGTGAGCCGAGATTGTGTTACTAAACTCCAGCCGCATGAATTGACAAAAATTTATGGCCTTAATAGTGGGACTCAAATTATAGTTATACATAGGGATCTCATTAAATTTACTTACTCTACCCCCATAATCTTGAGAAGCTAACTAAAATTTTGAAAAATGAGTAGACCTCACTTTAGCTGTAGCGTCACCTAAATTTCCCATAGTCATACAGTCATTGCTCTAAAATATTCTACGTTGGACATAGATTCTGTGACACAATTAATAACAAATTAAAATTAAAGTAAGCTTTTGGCACTTACAAATTGGCTTGATCAAATGTGGCCCCTTAGTCCCACAGTTAAGATAATTTATTATGGCCCAATAGAAGTTGAAACAGCACCTTCAAGGATTATAATGTATCATATAAAACCTAATTAATAAAAGTACGATTATCGACACCACATCTCCATTTAGCAACCCAAAAGTTCTTCCTGTTCCCAAATCTAAAAAAAAAAAAAAATTTCATAAAAATGCCTTATGATGGATGACTACAGCAGATGGGCTGTTGAGGACTGCCTCAGCCCTTCAGCCCAGACCAGTGACAGAGCTACAAACACTGCTTCACCTCCTGCAGAGGTGGAGTTACAGGCAATGTGAGGAGGGGGTCAGGGATATTTTTTAGCTATTTCTCATCCTACCCTCATGCCAGTCCCAGCTTCATCTACCCTTGAGTCATATTAAGCCATTCAAGGATGAGTGGATCAAGTTTTTAATCAGAAAAAATACTTCCATGCCACCTCATTTGAGAGTAATAGAAAATGAGGCTATTGTGGGTGTCATTTCTAATTTCTGGACCTCAGCCTGTACTGAGGGGTAAGTGGAAGTGGCAAAAAACTACAAGAAAACAGAAGGAGTGGTGGGGATTTGTAAGGCTTGGATGAGATAGTATATATTAAAGGGAAAACTTAATTACTTTACCCTGAAGTATAATGTTTGCTGTCACCTTTTTGTATCTTTCTCTTTCTCATCAGACTGTTGAAGGTGTCGTCTATTCTTACTTTTTAAGAGTTTTCTTCTTCTATTGCTTAAATTATGAATGGATGTTAAATGTTTTCAAATGTAATATCTGCCAATATTAACATGATTATTTTTATTCTTTCATTTACATCGTTACAAATTAGGTTGATGAATTCTTCAATGTTAAACTATCTTGTGTTTCTGAAATGAATCACGCTTCCTCATGATATATCTTATATATTTGTAATTGATCTCCTAGATTTCTTTAGAATTTCTGTATTTATGTTTATGTAAAGATGGCTCTGTTATTTCACTTTTCTCTACTGTCCTTGTTAGGTTTTACATCCACTTATAATGGTCTCCTGAATGGAGTTGGAAAGTGATTTCCTGATTCTCTTCTGTAGTAGTATATCTTTTTAAATAGTGTTACACTTAAAATTTTTTTTTTAATTTTCAAAAAAAAAATTTTTTGAGACAGTGTCTCGCTCTGTTGCCTAGGATGCAGTGCAGTGGAGTGATCTCGGCTCACTGCAACCTCTGGCTCCTGGGTTCAAATGATTCTCATGCCTCAGCCTCCTGAGTAGCTGGGACTACAGGCATGTGCCACCATGCCTGGCTAATTTTTAGTAGAGATGGGGTTTCACTATGTTGGCCAGGCTGGTCTCGAACTCCTGACCTCAAGTGATCTGCCCGTCTCGGCCTCCCAAAGTGCTGGGATTACAGGCATGAGCCACCACGCCCAGCATCAAAATTTATAAAAAGTGTTTATTAAAAACACTTTTAAAAACATTTACATGAAGCCAACTGGGTCTTGGGTTTTCTTTCTGGGAAAGATTTTAAATATAGGTTTATGTCTTTAAAAATTATTACATTGTTCAGTTTTCTTTTTCATATCTTTAACTTTTGGTAAACTATTATTTTCAAGAAATTTGGTCATTTCATCTGAACTATGACATTTATTGGCATGAAGAGGGATAACAACTGTATACAAACTTCATATGGTTCCTTTCATATAATAAGAATGTAAGCTATCTGAGGGCAGAGATTGTGGTCTGTATTGCTTACAGATGAATCCTCACCCTCTATGTGTAAAATAGTGTCTGACATGTGGTAGGCAGTCAATAAATACTGAATTAATGAATCAATAAATAGTGTCACCTAGATATTTAAGTGAGAAACATTTGATGTCTAATTAAAATTATCTCCGGCCCTCATAACATGAACCAAGTCATGTCTAGTAAATTCTCATCCTCATGTGCACAATATTTATAAATTCCCAGGTGGCTTCCATTTTCAAGAACACCTTAAATTTTGAGTTTCCACTTCAATAGAGTACTCTCGCTAACAACTGCCTAATGACTTTGTATTTAAATAAATCAACTCATAACCCAGCCCTTTACCTTGCTTTCTCCACATAAACACTCAGAAATTGTCAGTTTTGTATTGTGTAACACACTTTCCTGAGGCACTGGCAAAAGACACCACTCAACATGAATATCAAGGAGTCCTGTTATCAACATCCTCTCTCACTCCACTGCTTTACTCACTCATTTTTCTCCTGTCTTCTCTAGAGTTCTGTGCATTTCCAAGGCAGAGCAGTTTGCCCATTTCGTTCACACTTTTGACTCCTATAAATGCTTTCAATTTCCAAAAAAGAAAAAGCATACTCTTTAATGCCCAACTAAGTTGTGGCCATAGAAAATGAGGAACAATGAAAAAAATGCAAGACAGAAAGTCAGGAGCCACGAAGGACAGCATGAGACCTCTAGACAGGGGAGCCAGGGCTTCCAGATGGGCTAATTAATAGACTTCCTCCACTGCCAGGAGAGGGGATTCTTACCTTTCCTTCCCACTGGCCTTGGTTAATTGCAGTAGAACAGTGCCCGCTACATCTCCCCGTTTTTCTTTTCCTCATTCGGAGTTTCCATTGTGGATTCCCAATTCTCATTGCATCATGGTATATTGGGGCTTTGAAGCTGAGTATTCTTTTAAGTTATGGGACTATTATCACAAAGAAACTTCAACATAAAATGTTGGGGATATCATCCTTGGGAAGGATGGCTCTACTTCTTCTATTTGGAAGAAGAGTGTAAAGGGATCTTGAGTACCCAAAGGCATAATTCTGGCCAAGACTGACAGCTGCCTAACCAACATTCATCACCCTTCTTCACTGCAGTGAATGCTTATAAGGGTCTGTTGCCTCAGCATCCAGTCTGAATACAAGCTTAATTTTCTCATATGAGGCTCAGGGCTCAGTCACCCTTGAAACAGTTTCCAGTTCTACACCACAGTCACGAGTCCAAGAAAAAAAAAAGAGGAACTTTAAATTTAAGTACTGAGCAGAATCCAGGTCTAGGAAACATAACCCTAGCCCTAGAATACTTACTGATTTATGAATAAACTTCTAATGGGAGGGTGATAAAAAGGAAATTAAATACATCATATGTATATATGTATATAATATTTTAATGTAAACATATGACAAATAGGTGAATTATGTACATTTAATATATAACCGCATCAAAACAAAGTTTTACAATTTGATTTGATTGGGAATTCAAAATTCATATATTAATTTTTATACCAAAAAAATTATATAACAAAAGGATAAAAAGGCACTGATTTGGTTTTGTGCCTTTACAACATAGGTACTAACTTAACTTCAACAACAGCAAAAATGCTCAAATTGACAAAAATTTATGGACTTTACATTGGGGCTCAAATCATAGTTATATTTGAGGATCTATCGAGCACTCAATTCTGTTGCTGTTCGGGGCACCACTATGTAACCTGCCATGATCCCTGGTGGACTGAACAAAGGGGGGTGAATGCGGGAATAAAAGACAAGAGACAAAAGAGTATATTTGGAAGAAGGGGTCAGGGGGCTCCTTGCCTCTAGTGGACAAGGCCCTGAGCTTTACACGGCCCTCTGTATTTATTAGACAAAAGAGATAGTGAGAAGAGGGGTGGAAGAAGGGGTCAGTTGGTTGGTCCAGAGTAGGCTTACAAGACTGCATTCTCTAGATGTCCCAGTAGATAACTTCAAAGAGCTTGGCATCAGGAAGCGATTGCCCTCAGCAAACCTTCTGGTGGCAGGCACAGTTGTGAGTTTGCTCACATCCTGTATTCATGATAAACAGTTTGCTGTTTGATCATATAGCCTCCAGTGGAATGCTGAGTTGGTCACGTCCCATGGGCCTTCGGCTCCCTGCATATCCCCGTTTATGAATTAATTGAAAGAATGTAAGGCCAGGCTGGGCAGCTCTCATTCTCCAATTGGCGGTCCATCTGATTTTACAGACTATAAACAGAAGACAGAGACAAAACAACATTATTCCAAGAACTACATATAAGATGTTACTGTGGTACTTTAGATAGGTCCAAGGGTTGAGGCTCTCCAGGCCTTCCTGGAATTCAGTCCAATCTTCTAAAGAAGGCTGAAATTCTTGAGTTTGCCTATTTAAATCAAGAATTTTGTTTTGTAATTCACCAATATCAAAGGTGATGTTGGATGTGAAAGCTCCTTGCAAATGGGCTTTCACAAGGTCCCACGGATACTCACTTTCGTTATATTCTAAGTTGGTTACACAAATATGAGTGTGATTAAAATGACAGTGCAATTGCTGCTGCAACTGCAAGCTTTGTACTTGTTCCCCTAACCACAGAACCGTGGATTTTAACATTGCCACTTCAGTTTGTAACTCAGTGTTAATTTTGTTCTGAAGGAGCTTCACTTGGTTGGCTGTATGTGTCCAATTCTCTACATACTGAGCTGTTTGAACAGAACTATGCAAAGCTACAGAGGACATCACAACAGAAGTTATTAGTGTGACCAAGGAAACAATAGCAAAAATTATCATGCCTAAGGCTCTACGGGCACAATGAGTAACCTGAGGTAGAAGTTTCACAAAATGCAAAGCAGGTGTGGCAGCCCAAGCCTCAGACAGATTAACAGGAATCCCTAGCCCAGGGATGCTACCTGAAATCATCAAAGTAGAGATTATTATGTGTTCACAATGTGCTATGATTAATGCAGTGATATAACTGGCAAGATTTACAGGTCAATTGGGTATTGTTTACCTGGAGCTGGTCCTTCTTAGCTGCCAAAAAGACATAAGGATTCAAAACACAAACCACAAATTGAGTGGTGATATTCTTTATAAATGTAACATTAAGACTGTGTCGTGACTCCAGTCAGCCTTCTCTCCATCTTTGCACTCAGGTTCAGCTGACTCATGGCTCATACCGGAGGGACCGGGCCCATGGTTGGCCACCGTGTGTTTCTCCAGTCTCCCATTCCGTGGTCGCACGCACCTTGAGGGCACCCACACGGCTTGTCCATCTCCTGTAAACACACAAGCATACCCTCTTCCCCATATCAGTAAATCCACTGGGCCTTTCCATTGTCCTTCTTCTGGGGATTTCCATAACACTTTCAGATAAACTTTCCTCTTTTCCTCTAACACTTGCCAATGTCTTTCTGCTGGAGTCTTACCATCCATAGCAGGAGTCAAAAATTTTAAAGTAAATAAGGCTAAATGTAGTTTTGATTGGGGTGGTAGTTGGCCTCCTATACCCCCTTTTTGTCTTTTCAACATGTGTTGTAATGTTTGATGTGCCCATTCTATAATGCCTTGTCCTCTAGGATTATAAGGAATTCCTGTTTTATGGGTTATAGCCCAAAGCCGTAGGAAATTTTGAAAAGCATGACTAGTATAAGCGAGTCCATTGTCAATTTTTAATTGTTTAGGTATTCCAATATGAGCAAATGATGATGGACAATGTCACTGTACATGACCAGCTGTCTCACCTGTTTGGCATGTACCATGCAGCGTATGAGAATAAGTGAAACATATTAAGCAGCTCTGGGTCTAGTGTACTTTTAACTGTAGCACTTTCTATGCGACTGGCTAAATTTACAACATCAGCTGAACAAGAAGAATCTCCTTGCAGGGTTTGGTAAAGATGTGTAAATTGATAGGTAGCAATACCTAACATCGGGTGTAGCCAATTAATATCTCCTCATAATTGTTGAAAATCATTTAAAGTCTGCAACCTGTCTTTATGGTTGACAATGTCAATTGTAGCCTGCCACGATCCCTGATGGACTGAACAAATGGGGCAAGCGTGGGAATAAAAGACAAGAGATAAAAAAGTACATTTGGAAGAAGCGGTCAGGGGGCAGCTTGCCTCTAGTGGACAAGGGCCCTGAGCTTTACACAGCCCTCCATATTTATCAGGCAAAAGAGATAGCGAGAAGTGGGGGGGTGGTTGTTGGCTAGCAGCCTGATTCACAGCAGGCTTGCAAGACTGCATTCTTAAAACAGTAGGTGCTAGATTTCTCAATAGATAACTCTCAATAGATAACTTCAAGGAGCCAGGGAGTGAGGCCCTCCACAAACCTTTTGGTGGCAGGGCAGTGTGAGTTTGTCCACATCCTGCATTCATGATAAACAGTTTGCCGTTTGATCATATAGCCTCCAGTGGAATGCTGAGTTGGTCACGTCCCATGGGCCTTCGGCTCCCTGCAGTTGATAGGATCTGAAGCTGTGAGCTGTAAAACCTCACAGCTGACTGCAACTAGCTCTGAGCATTGAGCTGAAACCCCAGAGATCCTTATTGTTTGAGTACGTTTTGGTCCATAGATGGTGGCATGACCTTTGGAAGAGCCATCAGTAAAATAAGTCTGTCCACCTGGAATAGGTTTGTGATGAGTAATCACAGGAAGAATGAAAGAATGGATTTTATAAAACTGTAAAATTTTGTCTGAGGGTAGTGGTTATCTATCGCGCCCATGAAGTCTGCAAAAGCAGTTTGCCAGGCAGTCGACATTTCCCAAGCTGCAGCTTGTTGCTGAGAGTCTAAAGGAAAAATAATTTTGTCAGGATCATATCCTGTAAGCATTTTTGACCTATGCCTGCCCATAGTCACAATTTGTGTAATTAAAGAAAGATAAACTTGCAAGGTTTTGACTGTTTGATTAGATAGAAAGAACCATTCTATTACTGTTACAGACTTGACTATAAACTGGTCCAAAAGTCCTGTTGGAGAGTAGGGGGTAGGAAGAATAAACAAAAGCAAAGATTTTTGTGGTTGTAGCCATGAGCCATGTCTCTGCTGTAACATTTGCTCTACAAGCTGTAATTCAGCTTCTGCCTCTTTAGTTAGTTGTCACAGGGAATTTAAGGAATCTCCTTGCAGGGTTTGGTAAATATGTGTAAGTTGATAGGTAGCAATACCTAACATCGGTCATGGCCAATTAATATCTCCTAATAATTGCTGAAAATCATTTAAAGTCTATAACCTGTCTTTATGGAGAACTACTTTCTGAGTCCGTACACTTCTCTCTATAACAATAGTTCCTAAGTATTGATATGGGAAAGTTGTTTGTACCTTTTCTGGAGCTATTTTGAGATTCCATTTAGTCAAAGCCTGCTTTGTTTCTCTGAATAACTGATGTAGGTTTTGATCTGTAGGAGCAGCCAAAAGAATATCATCCATATAATGAATGATGGAAGCAGTAGGAAACATATTCCGAGGCTTCTTTAATGCCTGTCCTACAAAATGCTGACACAGTGTAGGACTGTTAAGCATGCCTTGGGGTAAAACTCTCCATTGATAATGAGAAACAGGTTCTCTTTGATTAATAGAAGGCACAGAGAATGCAAATCAAGGCTTATCCTTCTCGTGTAAGGGTGTAGTAAAGAAACAATCCTTAAGATCTGTTACTATAAGAGGCCAGTCTCTTGGAATAGCAGCTGGAGATGGTAAAAGTTTTTGTAAGGCACCCATCAGTTTCATGTGTACATGAATAGCTCTTAAATCATGTAGTAGTCGCCATCTTCCGGACTTTTTTGGAATAATAAACACTGGAGAATTCCAGGGTTATGTGTCCGGCATCCCATTGTTCTCTTACTAGCTGCTGAAGTTGCATCAGGTTCTCCTGAGATAGGGGCCATTGATCCACCCATATGGGTTTGTCACTGAGCCATTCTAATAGTAAGGCAGCGGGCAGAGGAGAAATATCAATGACCCTCATCAGAAATCCTGACGTCCTAGCCCTTTTCTATCTGTTTTTCCAGTTACTGATATTGGGTCAGGATTTCCTTGAAGAAATTTTCCTAAACATTTTCCCCTCTGATATCCCATGTTCTTCAACATTTTAAATCCTGGGTTATCAAAGTTTTCATTTGTAAGTCCCATCTTCCATGTTATAAGTAAGTCTTAACCCCATAAATTGATAGCTATATTTTCAACATAAGACTGAAAAGTACACGACTGTCCATCCGGACCAAGACAAGGTAAAATCTCAGTGCTCTGTTAAACACTTTGAGCTGTTCCTACTCCCACTAGGGATGTAGAAGTTAATTGCAAGGGCCAGGATTTGGGCCAACTGTCTTTAGATATTGCTGACACATCAGCTCCCGTATCCATAAGCCCATAAAATTTCTTTCCTTTAATTTGTACCACACAGGTGGGTCTATTAGAGGCCATAGGTTGGGACAGATAGATTTCCCATGTAGTTGTGCTCCCAAACTCTTTATTTTCTCATTTCTCCTTTCATGGAGAAGGGTATGATTTGCAGGGAATAAGCAATAATTGAGCAGTATATTGTCCCAGCTCAAAACCCCACAGATCTTGTGACATTAAAACTACTTGAATTTCTCCTTCATAATCAGTCAACAACTTCTGGGACTACAGTAATGCCCTGTAAGTTAAGGCAGATTTTGCCTAAAATTAGTTCCACATATCCTGCTGGTAAAGGTCCCCAAATACCAGTGGGAAATTTGGTGGGTTTGTCTGCCCCAACTAACATTACCCATTCTTTGACGGGGAAATCTAATCCTGTACTCCTTGTGTTCCTGGGGTGAGGGAATCAATGTGCCTCTGGGAGCCCATGCCTGAAACGGGGTTGAGGTCTGGACTGGGAATGCCCTCATTGTTTGTGGGGCCTGGGTCCAGGCCCCTGTCTCATTTCCCAGCAGGAAGGTGCCATTCTGATGAAATTTTGAGCGGCACTGATTAGCCCAGTTATTTCCTCTGTTACAGCAAGGACAAAGTCCTGGTGTTTTTTTCTGCTGGGTGGGGCACTGCATTGTAAGGTCCTTTCTGTCCTGAGATCTGGAGGCATTCCTTTTTAAAATGTCCAGGTTTTCCACAATTATAACATTTTCCCATTTTAGGGTTTGACCCTTGGCTCATTTTAGATTTGTCAACTGCTAAGTTAGCCACTGCTTGTGCTAATATTGCAAAGCGATGAAGCTCAGTTCCTACATCTTGACAAGCTCTGAGAAAATTTCCCAAGTTTTTTATACACCTTACCAGTGCCAGTGCATGTTTACAATCCGCATCTGCATTCTCAAAAGCTAGAGTTAAGGTTAGCATTTCTGCAGCCGCGGTATGAGGAATCTGACGCTTCACTGCCTCTTGTGATCTTGCAAGAAATTGCACATAGGGTTCCTGTGACCCTTGCATGATATGTAAAAAGGATTGTACTGGTACTCCCTCATCAGGAATTGTGGCCCAGGTGCATTTAACAGCCTGTGCACACTGCTGATAAGCAGCGTCTGGGAGTGCCATTTGACTTTCCAGGTCTGAATAAGGGCCATTACCTAATAGCATATCCTCTGTAATGTCTCCATGTCCAGCAACATGGTTCTGTTTAGCCTGGTCTGCACACATTTCTTGCCAATTTAAATTCCATGTCAGATATGCACTAGCGGACAAGCAAGTTTGCGCCAAGTGTTTCACATCAAAGGGTAAAAGACACATAGCACCAAACACAGATTCTAGCAATCCTAAGGTCAATGGGCTCTGTATGCCATTATTTACGACTCTTGCTTTTAATTCCTTCAACAACTTAAACTCTAGTGGGGTGTGTTCATGAATAACCTGCTGTAGATTGTTTGGATCAGGCCTTATGGAAATAGGAAAAGTGCAAGGTCCTAGGGGCTTTCCAGCTATGGCAGCAGAGCATAAAATTCTTTGTATTGGGGTCTCTATTTCTGCTACCAAAGGAGGCAGTACAGATGTTTCTGCAACTAGAGGAGGCTGTAATGGCCAATTTTTATCCTCCCTCTCCTGTTTTTTATTTTCAATTGGAGCTGTGAGTGGGACAACAGATTCTTTCAGATTTTTAGATTCAGCCTGTTGTCCCACAGAATAATAATGAGATAATGGCAGAAGTACAGTACGAACTAAACTCCAAGTGGAGAAAACAGAAGGATCAATTTTAAGACCTTTTTGATGAGCCCATTTTAATCCTTCTGCTCTGTCCCAATTTTCCACATCAAGGGTGCTGCCTGTGGAAACCATGGGTTATGTGTAATAAACTCCTGCAGCAGCTAAGTTAATGTCTGAGAACTAACCTGAGCACCAGTTTGTTTCAACAAAACTCTAAGCAACTGTACATAATTTTTTTTTTCAGTAGACAAATTCTGCCCCATGTTACCCTGATTCAGAAAACTTCCCATTCCCAGTACTTCTTTAAGGCACTGATCCCAGTACCTCTTTAGGCACTGACCTCATATCCGTTGCCGGCTGACTCATCCCAGGGTCCCCGTTTGCCTTGTCAATTTCAGTTCCTCTGTTCCAGGAGATCTTCTTCATTCACATCCTCATAGTCCCGTGTTCAGACTGTCGCCTGTTTGAGTGTCACTTGTAAGCACCTGATTCTGTCGCTGTTCGGGGCACCACTATGTAACGTGCCATGATCCCTGGTGGACTGAACAAAGGGGGATGAACATGGGAATAAAAGACAAGAGACAAAAGAGTATATCTGGAAGAAGGAGTCAGGGGGCACCTTGCCTCTAGTGGACAAGGAGCTTGGCACCAGGAAGCGATGGCCCTCAGCAAACCTCCTGGCAGTGGGAGTAGTCATGAGTTTGCCCACATCCTGCATTCATGATAAACAGTTTGCTGTTTGATCATATAGCCTCCAGTGGAATGCTGAGTTGGTCATATCCCATGGGGCCTTCGGCTCCCTGCAAGGATCCCACTAAATGTACTCACTTTGCCCACATTGTCTTGAGAAGGCAACTACATATAAAATTTTGAAAAATGAGTATACCTCGCTTTAACTACAGCCTTGCCTAAATTACCCATAGTCATACCTATTGTCCTAAAATAGCCTATGTTGGAGGTAGGTTGCTCTAAAATAGAATATGTTGGAGGTAGACATAATAAATAATACATTAAAATTAAAGTAAATTGTTTGCACTTAGAGATTGGCTTGATAAAATGGGATCACTTAGTCCCCCAGTTAAGATAGTTAATATGGCCCAATGTAGGGTGAAATAACGGCCTTCAATAATTAAAATTTGTTAAACAAAACGTGATTAATAAAAGGGTGACTATCCACATTGCATCTCCACTTAACAGCCCAAAGTGCTTCTTGTTCCCATATCTGAAAATAAAAAATATCATAAAGAATGTCTTATGATGGATGACTACAGCATTAAGGCTGTAGTCCCATCTGTCAGGGCCCCCATATCTAACATCTAATATTATTAAAAATTGCTAATACTATTCAATCAAGAACTGGTAAACATTTTGCTCTCATTCATTTGGTTAGCATGTTCTGTTAAGTGCTTATTTCTACAGACCCTCAGCTACAGTTGCCTCCACCTCTGAAGAAACACAATACACCTTTCCAGGCTACCTAGGGGTACCCTCATAGCTTTGGCATCACACACAAGCTTTGCAGACAAGAGCTTAATGACATCCATAGTCTCCATAAGCACAGATGCAGCATTACATTGAGGACATCCTCCTCTAAGAAGATTCACTTGATACACACATTACAGTCATTTAATTTGTCTCTTAGTCCATTCAAGGTACTATAACAAAATTTATTATGCTGGACAATTTGTAAACAACATAAATTTAGGCCAGGCATGGGGGCTCATGCCTGTAATCTCAGCACTTTGAGAGGCTGAGGTGGGTGAATCACCTGAGGTTACAAGCTTGAGACCAGCCTGGCCAACATGGTGAAACTCTGTCTCTACCAAAAAACACAAAAATTAGCAGGCATGGTGTTGCACCTGTAGTTCTAGCTACTGGGGAGGCTGAGGTAAGGGAATTGGTTGAACCCTGGAGATGGAGGTTGCAATGGGCCAAGATCACGCCACTGCACTCCAGCATGGGTGACAGAGTGATGCTCTGTCTCAACACACACACACACACACACACACACACACACACACACACACACACATACACACCCCATAAATTTATTGATCACAGTTCTGGGGGCTGTAAAGTCCAAGATCAAGGTGCTAGCAGATTCAGTATCTGGTGAGAGCCATTACTCACAGACAGTGCTTTCTATGAGTCCTCACATGGTAAAAGGGAAAGACAAGTGCCTATAGGACTCTTATAAGGCACTCATCCTACCTATGAGGGCAGAACAATCATAATTGAAAACCCCCACCTTTTAATACCATCACCTTGGTATGAGCAACATCATTTTTATTTTTATTTTTGGCCCAGGGAATGATCCAAGGATGTCATGTTTCAGTGGTGAAAGATAAGGACAGGTCCTGAAGAGACTCTGAAGGAGTCTTTATAAAGGAGGATGGGATGTTTTCCTTTTTTTTGAGACAGAGTCTCACTCTGTCACCCAGGCTGGAGTGCAGTGGCGTGATCTCCGCTCACTGCAAGCTCCACCTCCCGGGTTCATGCCATTTTCCCACCTCAGCCTCCCGAATATCTGGGACTAGAGGTGCCTGCCACCACGCCTAGCTAATTTTGCTTTTGTATTTTTAGTAGAGATGGGGTTTCACCATGTTAGCCAGGATGGACTCGATCTCCTGACCTCGTGATCCACCCACCTTGGCCTCCCAAAGTGCTGGGATTACAGGCATGAGCCACTGCACCTGGCCGATGTTTTCCTCCTTTATAAAATGAGACACGCATGTGAATGAAGTCAGTTTTTTTGTTTATCTTCATCCTTCTGGCTCTGGATGGCCCGTTGATGTGATGTCCAGAACAGTGGCAGCCATTCTGTGGTCATTTTCAAGAAGCCCCTGGAAGAAAGCCAATGGATGGTGAATCGAAGGGCTTAAATGAAAACCAATTTTTATTTAGACTCAGATTCTATCTCCTTGCAAAACTTTTTGTAATAATAAATTCCCTCTTGGTTTATGCGCTTCATATGTTTACTATACTTTATCACTGAAAACATCCTTTTGGTATAGTGATTCGGGGAGAAAAGAGAAAACAGTTGACTCTTGTTTTCTGCCTCTCCACTTGTCTTCATGGTTGTGTTGCTTCAGCCGGACGACAATGTTCTGATGTTGCTTAAAATCTCAGAAAGGGCCCATCTCCTCAGATTTAGACCTTTAACTCTTCTCACATTAAGATATTTGAACTAAATTTGTTGTAATTTTGTCTATTAACTAATCCTTAGAGCTGTGTTGCATGTCCCACAAATTACCTCCCTCTGGAGCAGAAGGTTAAGGGGTTAATCTTGGTAATGATATTGGATAACGGGTACTCTCTCATGCATCTGCCTCACCTCTCAAGGTTTTTGTTTTTCATTTGTTTGTTTTTTGTTTGTTTGTTTTGAGACAGAGTCTAGCTCTGTCACCCAGGATGAAGTGTAGTGGTGTGATCTCGGCTCACTGCAACCTCCATCTGCTGGGTTCAAGTGATTCTCCTGCCTCAGTCTCCTGAGCAGCTGGGACTACAGGCATGTGCCATCCTGCTGGGCTAATTTTTGTATGTTTAGTAGAGATGGGTTTTCACCATGTTTCCCAGGCTGGTCTTGAACTCCTGACTCAGGTGATCTGCCCACCTCAGCCTCCCAAAGTGCAGGGATTACAGGCATGAGTCACTGCACCCGGCCTGAAAACCACTTTTTTTGTTTGGTTTGGTTTGAGACACAGTCTCACTCTGTCCCACAGGCTGGAGTGCAGTGGCGCCATCTCAGCTCACTGCAACCTCCACCTCCTGGGTTCAAGTGATTCTCCTGCCCCAGCCTCCAAAGTAGCTGGGACTACAGCCGCCTGCCACCATGTCTGGCTAATTTTCGTATTTTTAGTAGAGGCGGGGTTTCACCTTGTTGCCCAGGCTGGTCCTGAACTCCCGACCTCAAATGATCCACCCACCTCAGCCTCCCAAATTGCTGGGATTGCAGGTGCGAGCCACCTTTTATCACATCTCATTTTATGTTAGTGAGGTTATTTAGGGCGAGGTCCCCTGATAGGCTCAGGTTAGGGCTGACCGCCACAAAAATCAAGTGACTAGAGGGTTGGAGCTTTCAGCCCCACCCATTGACTTTCAGGAAGGGGAAGTGGGGACTGGAGATTGAGCTCTATAAAAAATGTTGGCTGGGTGCAGTGGCTCACACCTGTAATCCCAGCCCTCTCGAAGGCCGAGGTGGGTGGATCTCGAAGTCAGGAATTTGAGACCAGCCTGGCCAACGTGGTGAAACCCTGTCTCTACTAAAAATACAAAAATTAGCCAGGCATGGTGATGTACACCTGTAGCCCCAGCTACTTGGGAGACTGAGGCAGGAGAATCGCTTGAACCTGGGAGGCAGAGGTTGCAGTGAGCCAATATCCCGCCATTGCACTCCAGCCTGAGGGACAGGGTGAGACTCTTGTCATCTTGTGAGGCCAAGGCGGCAGATCGCTTTAAGCCCAGGAGTTTGAGACCAGTCTGGGATACATGGCGAAACCCTGTTTGTACAAAAAATACAAAAAATTAGTCGGGCGTGGCATCTCATGCCTGTAGTCCCCACTACTCAGGAGGCTGAGGCTGGAGAATCCCTTGAGCCCAGGGAAGTGCAGGTTGCAGTGAGCAGAGATCGTGACACTAGACTCCAGCCTGGGTGACAAAATGAGACCCTGTCTCAGAAAAAAAAAAAAAAGGAAAAGAAAAAGAAAAAGAAAAGAAAAGAAAAAAGAAATTAGCCAGGCATGCTTCCAGGTACCTACAGTCCCAGCAACTCAGGAGGCTGAGGTGGGAGGATGACTTGAGCCCAGGAGTTTGAGGCTGCAGTGAGCTGTGACTGCACCACTACACCCCAGACTGGGGAAGAGAGAGAGATCCTATCCAAAAAAAAAAAAAACCCTCTTGAAAAATGAGATTAGATGAGCTTCTTGAGTTGGTGAACACATAGAGGTGCTGGAAGGGTGAGTGCCTGAAGAGATGGAAGCTCCATGTACCACCCCAACCTCTCCCTTGCTATATACTTGCCCGATGCATCTATTTTGACTGTTTTTGAGCTGTATTCTTTTCTCCTTTTTTTTTTGAGAGAGTCTCACTTTGTTGCCCAGGCTTGGAGTACAGTGGCATGATCTCGGCTGACTACAACTTCTTCCCAGGTTCAAATGATTTTTGTGCCTCAACCTCCTCAGTAGCTGGAATTACTGGCATGTGCCACTACACCCAGTTAATTTTTGTATTTTTAGTAGAGACAGGGTTTTGCCACATTGGCCAGACTGGTCTCCAAATCCTGGCCTCAAGTGATCCACCAGCCTCAGACTCTCAAAGTGCTGGGATTACTGGCGTGAACCACCATGCCTGGCCTAAGATGTACTGTTTAAAATAACCAGTAAATGAAAGCAAAGTGATTTATTGTGTTCTGCGTGCCATTCTAGCAAATTACAAAGCTGATATGGGGGTCACAGGAACCCCTGATTTATAGCCCATCAGTCAGAAGTACAAGTGGCCACATGGGACTTGGATTGGTCTCTGAAGTGAAGACAGTCTTGTGGGAATGAGACCTTTAACTTGTGCGATCTGATGCTAGCTCCAGTTAGACAGCATCAGAACTGAATTTAATTGTAGGATAGACAGTGGTGTCTCCAGAGAATTGGAGAATTGCTCTGTTTGGAAAAAAGCCCACACATATGCTGTTAGAAGTATGTGTGTAAATAGAGAAGTGAGATTTTGCTTAATCATGCATCTTTGTTGTTCATTGTTTTCCTCTCATTTTTTTACCTTGGTAATTTTTTGTTTCATTTCTCTGAATCTCTGAAGAAGAAAGGGCCTGGACTCTCATATTCCTTGACCCCTTGTTATTTGGAGGGATGAACTCCAGTCTCCCACAGAAGGTTAGAGGTGAAGGAACATTCAGACACATAGGTTTCTAAGATGAGTAGTTTGATGACATCTCCAAGGTGTCTTCTGGGAATGGTAAGAAACCCTGAGTTTCTGTCACTGGATTGATTCCAGCTCCATTGTCCCCTTGTCTTTTAGCAAAGTCTCTGCTGAAGCCTATTATGTAAAAGTCACAGGACACCATTGTTTAAACTGAGCTACTGTACTACACTCAACAAACAAAACCAAAATAGAGTCACTAATACTAAAGTTCTATGTCACCAAACCAAAAACTAAGTTGTTTATCTGGCCTTCCAAGAAATCATAAAGAGAGAGACAGAGAAAATAGCCAAATTCCCAAACAGGTCACTTTCAGTAGCCATGAAAATGCCTCTGCTTTAATCCTTACAAAAGAAGTAATATAAGTAACCATGTCAGTCAATCTGTTTTTTTTTTTTAATTATTGTTTCCCTATTCCCACTGTACAGAAAAAGCAACTTTGAAATGACCATTCAGCTTTTTTTTCTTTGTTTCTGCTTTCTTTAGCCCTCCTCTCCCTATAAAATCAAACTTCTCTGTTCTACTCATCAATACATGCGTTCGGTTTTGAGGGATGAGGTGTTGTCTGATTCTAGAATAAAGCCGATAAAAACTTTACACTAAATTAGTTGTAATTTTGTCTTTTGACAAATCCTTGGAGCTTGTGTTGCTTAACAGGAAGCTAGGAACTGGCCACAAGAAAAGGAACTCAGCTGGTGGTAAGTTGGGGTCTGGCAATTTAAAAATTATTGTTGGAATGCCTGCTCTATGACAGACATTTCCTAAACTCTGGAGCAGGGCTGTGCAATGAAGTATCTACTTGCCAAATGCAGCTTTTGAGTGCTTGCTATTTTTCTCATTTAACCTTAAGTGTCCTATAAATATAAAATGCATTTCATGTCTTCTAAGACTTAGTATGAAAAAAGAATGCCATTTATCTCATTAATAATTTTTATTCTGATTAAATGTTCCAATGATACCCTTTTTGATATGTAGGATTCAAGAAAATATATTATTGGTGTTAATTTCCCAAATGTTTCCTACTCTGTTTACACATGGCTACTTGAAAACTATAAGACACAAATGTGGCCCGTGTTTACAGATCACATTATGTTTCTATTGGACAGTGCTATGCTAGAGACATAGCACTGAAAGAAGGTGCTACTTGTGGAGTTTGTATATCAGTGCAGAAGGTATTTATGATAGAAAATAAATGAATGAACAAATAAGAAAAGCATCTGGTGAGATAGGCTGGACCTGGGGCAGCTGTTTTGCAAATGGGTCAAGAGGATATCTCTGAGGACAAGATATTTAAGCTAAAATATAAATATTCAGAAAGAGCCAGGTGTGGAAAGCTCCAGAGGAAGATCATAGTAGGCAGAAGGAAGAGAGAAAGCAAAAGCCCTGAAATGGCAAGAAGCTGGCATGGTCAAGGAATCACGGAGTCCACCATGGGTCCAGCACAGTGTGTCAGGTGAGAGTGCAGAGATGAGGTCTGGGGATACACAAGACAAATCCCAGGGTGCTTGAGAAGTGTGAGTTAGAAATGTGGAAGCCATAGAAGAGTGCTGAGAAGAATAACATCATTGTCTTATTTTTCCTTTTGAAATATAATTTGTCTGTGTCTGGATTTTAGGAGAGGGAATAGCAGGACCAGGAACAAGCTATCTGCAAAGTTTGTACAAATATCCAAGCCTGACAGGGCCATGGACATGGGTAGTGGAGATGGAGATGGCTCTGGCTGTGCATTCAGCATGTTCTGTAGATATAATCAATAGGACTTGGATTGTATTGGGTGGTAAGGAAAATGAAAGGTGAGTTCTAGATTTAGAGCTTTAATAACTGAATATTTAAACTCCAAATAGATACAGAATATTGGAAGAATGGCAGGTTTGGGAGGAAGGGACAAACAACAGTTTTGTTTGGGCAATGTTGGGTTTGGAGTGTCTATGGGACTCTCACGGGGAGATATCAAGAAGTCAATTGGTTATATGAGACTAGAGCTCCAGGGGAGGCCAGTGCTAATAATTCAGATGAGAGGATAGCATGGTACTTTAAGCTGTGATACTGAATGATATCACCTATAGAATGTGGGACACCCTAAATTTAGAGACATTTAGAGCAGAAAACACCAGTAAACTGGACTGAAAAGAGGTGGCCAATTGAGCTGTAAAGACAACGAAGAGTGGATTGTGTGTATATCTTGTCATCTTATGATATGGAAAAAAATGTGTTTGAAGTAGGAGAAAGAGATCCAGTGGTTCCTATGTCACTGGAACACCAGGATAAAAACTGAGAAAGGTCCACCGTATTGGCAGTCTGGAGATCATGTGTATCCTTAGGAGAGTGCATTAGCTGGAATGCTAAGGACTAAAGTCAATATGGAATGGATTCAGCAGAATAGGTGAGGTGAGAAAAAAAAAGCAAGCAATTAGAGACAACCATTTCTAAAGTTTGGCTAGGAATTCTCTTTACAGAAAACATTTCTCTTAAAGAAACAGGGTTGAAGCTTGGAAAGAAATATGGGCCAAGATTGGTTTCTTCTTAAAGGGAAGGGATAGGATAATGTTTACTTGGTAACAAGAAGGATCTAGTAGAAATAAGATCTTGAGGGTTTCTTTTTAGCAGAAAGCAGATGGACAAATACCAGTTCTTGGGAAGATGAGACACAGTGGGATGGAAAGCAAATGTAAAGAGGGAAGTCACCGGGAAAAAGAAGTCTTTATTCACAACAGCAAGGGCAGGTAAATTGAGGGTTAGGAAAGAAAAGGCTAAAAAATGCACATCTAATTGTTACAATTTTCTCATTAAAATATCAGCCAAGGCCATCAGCTGAGAGTGGAATAGTAGAGGAAGTTGGTTAGTTTGAGGAGAAAGCAGAAGGGTTGAATGTTATTTTAATGCATCAGAAATTACATGTGCTGGAGAAGCACCGATGCTAACAAGCAAGTGCTGAGTTTCCATTTGAAATCTGTAATCATACATCCAGTTGTGCCTCTCAATAACTGTGACATTGAACAAGTCACTTCCCCTTTCTGAGCCATGGTTTCCTATGGATTATACAAGAATGATATTTGTCCCAAAGCAAGGATGTTGTAATTAGAAATAATAAAATACACATTGGTTGATACACATTGGGATTGCACCAAATAGCAGCCCTCATAATCAGTACAGATATCAACTCTGGTTCACAGTTCTCTTCCCCACTTTATAAATAGGGTGGATCCAAAATTTTACAACATTGTCTTGTTGGCCTGTCCCCACCTGTCACTGCACATTCATCTTTTCCTCTTTGTCAACATTTCCAAATGACTTAGAGATTATTGATACATCATACTGGCTGAATGTCTTCTAGGATATTAGGAGAGTGGGTAGAGAAAATCTGAGTCTGTTGAGGAACTAGGGAATGGGAAAGGGTTAACCATACAATTCTGTTGAAATCAGTCTGGTTGAGCTCCAACTCTGGTTCTACCCCTTTCTGACTGGGGCTTTAAATAATTAATGTAACCAATATAAGTCAACTTCCTCATCTGTACAATGGTTATACTAATTAAAACTAAGATTAGTCAATATTCACCATGTCTCAGGGTGTGCTCAGTGCTTACACATATTAACTCATCTCATCCGCAGAGGCCACGAGAGGAGTTGTTAGGGTTAAAGGAGAAGCTCTTGGCATGTGATTAATGTTCATAAGTATTAGCCACTATTGGTATGAGCATTGTTCTTGTCCTGACCTTGGGCTTCATAAGGCATGACCCTGGATTGAGCCCCATGACACAGCACACAGCCTGGTGAGGACCAAGAGTTCCCATTTGTCACAGACACTCAGTCTAGCCTAGAAGATTTCCATGTCCAGTCTCACTTAATCCTCACCTGAAAGTTAGGCTTCACCACAAAACTGTCCTTGTTCTGCAGAGGAGAAAACTGAGGCTCAAAGAGATGTCACTGACCAAGAACCCATATTGGCAAGGTGCCAAAGATAAGAGTAGCGATCTAACTGACCCCAAAGCCCAGTGCTCTTTACTCTGTAACAGTGATGCTCAACTAGGGGGAATTTTGCCTCCCACGGGACCTTTGACAATGTCTATAGACACTTTCAGTTGTCACTCCTGAAGGGGGAGTTGCTACTAGCATCGGTGGATAGAGGCCAGGGGTGCTGCTAAATATCCTACTGTGTACAGAACAGTCCCCCACAACAAAGAATTATGCAGCCTCAATTGTCAGTAGTGCCAAGGTTGAGAAACCTTGAGCTACATTAAACAATGTCCCATGAAAGACCTCAGTGAAAGCGACTGGTAATGACAGGAAGAAAAGAAGGAAGAGAGAAAGGGAAAGGAGGAAAAAACCATGATATTAGGGTATGACCACATGCTGGAAATCTTTGGGGAACTCCTTTCAAATGCAGCATTTTAGAGTTGCAACGGTAGTGGCTCTAAAGGTGCTCATCCTGAATTTCAAATCTTGCTGCCTCCACTGACCGGCTGGACATGATGCTGAAAAAAACCCTATAAAAACCCCGAGGCCATGAATTCCCTCTGGTACAAAAAGGGGTAATGATGGCTGTCCACAGTGTCATTATGAGTATTATATGTGAGCAAGTGCTAGATAATTGCTGTTACTTTTAGAGAGGCTGGATATCCCAGGGTGGGAAGACCCTCTAATTTTCCTGGCCATAAAAATCACTGTAGCTTTTACACAGAGAGATTCTAGAGTTGGGTTCATGAATATGCATTTTAACAAATACCGTGGATGTTTCTGATACAGCCCACAGACCACAGTATAAGCAAATTTGGTCAAGTGGCAAAGACACAAGGGACACAGAGACCTTTGGGTTGAGTTGGATGCAACAGCTTCCCATGTGATCTGGTGCAGAGGCAGGACTGTAATTTTGTGATTCTGTTTCTTAAAAGCAAGGAAATAGATCCCAGAAAGATGCCAGGATATCTTCTCATAGTGTTATTGCCCAGAATTTAGTCATGTTTCCACCAATAAAGCAATCCCTTGCAAAGCAAAAGGAATTCTAGTTAGAACAAATTAGAAAATCAAGATATGCCTGCAAAGATGGAGGAGGGATACCTTCCCCCAAAGAGTTAGTAACTAAACAAAATTGTGATTTGATTTGCAGAGAAGAAATGAGGAACAGTTATTTGTGGGGGGAGGGGGCACCACCAGCAATATCTGTCAAAACTGTTGCATAGAGAAAGGGCTTAGAAGTCAGACTAAGCTAAATTAAAGATCTTTGTCTACTGTTTCCTACTTAAGTGACCAGCAGATTTCACAATTGCTCTCAACATTGAGTCATTCCTGTGGAAACTACAAACAATGAATATTACAGAGCTATTATGTAGACCAAACTACAACCCATATGTAGCAATTAACACAGTGAATAGTCTCTCATAAGAACCCTACAAATACTAGGTAAATATTCATGTTTATTCTGTTTATCCCACAGACCTTGAAGATATACAATGAATACTAATTCACTGCATCCCAAACAGAGAACTTTATATCAAGTAGGCACAATGAAAAGCAGATGGCAGAAAGTAAATATAGGGCCCCCTTTGTTGACTTCATCTAGCACAGAATCTATAGGATGTAATATATTTCTGCTCTTTTTTTTGTTGTTGTTGGAGGGGGAATGGAATCCCACTCTGACACCCAGACTGAAGTGCAGTGGCACGATCTTGGCTCACTGCAACCTCCACCTCCTGGGTTCAAGCAATTCTCCTGCCTCAGCCTCCTGAGTAGCTGGAGTTACAGGCTCTTGCCACCACATCTGGCTAATTTTTGCATTTTTAGTAGAGATGGAGTTTCATCATGTTGGCCAGGCCAGTCTCCAACTCCTGACCTCAAGTGATCCACTCTCCTCAACCTCCTAAAGTGCTGGGGTTACAGGCATGAGTCACCATGCCCGGCCTATAGCACGTAATATAGGTCTACATATTACAAGGAATGGTTCAAAATCCTCTTCAGCTAACTCAACCCAAACCCTAAAACTTCAAATTAAATATCAACTAAAAAATAGGTCAAGGGTCCTCACAGTGGGAGGGACAGGAGCTGTGGGACTGGGAGAGCATGGGGCTGAAAGAAGTTGCAGAGCTTGCCAGCATGTTTGTATTGAGTGATGGAGGCCACAGATGTGAACCTTCTGACTCTGAGTCTTGTGCCTTCCTCACGACGCTGAAGCTGCCTATGCTTAATTTTCCATTGTCCATACACTCTCAGTTGAGTATTTCTGCTGGTGGACAGAGCCCTTTAATCCTCTTGGTAATCAGCTTGATAGGTGGAATGCATATTAATAATGATGGGAATATAGAGAACTATCCTTTCCCAAAGGAACTCCGAGAGAGTGCCAATTTTACATTATAACCATTCACAAGGCTCACTGGGGTGGGTCTCCTGGTAGGAGGAGCTATAGTGGAAGTTAATGAATAGTTGTATTGTAAGATGGTGCCACAGCTGAGAAATGGCTATTGCTGAAATGTTTCAGGTGTGGGAAGATGGAAACCAACTTCTCCATTCCTCTGAATGAATCTGAGGAGGTGCTCCCTGAGCCTGCTGGCCACACCGTTCTGTGGATCTTCTCATTGCTAGTCCATGGAGTCACCTTTGTCTTCGGGGTCCTGGGCAATGGGCTTGTGATCTGGGTGGCTGGATTCCGGATGACACGCACAGTAAGCACCATCTGTTACCTGAACCTGGCCCTGGCTGACTTCTCTTTCAGTGCCATCCTACCATTCCACATGGTCTCAGTCGCCATGAGAGAAAAATGGCCTTTTGGCTCATTCCTATGTAAGTTAGTTCATGTCATGATAGACATCAACCTGTTTGTCAGTGTCTACCTGATCACCATCATTGCTCTGGACCGCTGTATTTGTGTCCTGCATCCAGCCTGGGCCCAGAACCATCGCACCATGAGTCTGGCCAAGAGGGTGATGATGGGACTCTGGATTCTCGCCACAGTCCTTACCTTACCAAATTTCATCTTCTGGACTACAATAAGTACTAAGAATGGGGACACATACTGTATTTTCAACTTTCCATTCTGGGGTGACACTGCTGTAGAGAGGCTGAACGCGTTCATCACCATGGGCAAGGTCTTTCTGATCCTCCACTTCATTATTGGCTTCAGCATGCCTATGTTCACCATCACAGTCTGTTATGGGATCATCGCTGCCAAAATTCACAGAAACCACATGATTAAATCCAGCCGTCCCTTACGTGTCTTCGCTGCTGTGGTGGCTTCTTTCTTCATCTGTTGGTTCCCTTACGAACTAATTGGCATTCTAATGGCAGTCTGGCTCAAAGAGATGTTGTTAAATGGCAAATACAAAATCATTCTTGTCCTGGCTAACCCAACAAGCTCCTTGGCCTTTTTTAACAGCTGCCTCAACCCAATTCTCTATGTCTTTTTGGGCAGTAACTTCCAAGAAAGACTGATTCGCTCCTTGCCCACTAGTTTGGAGAGGGCCCTGACTGAGGTCCCTGACTCAGCCCAGACCAGCAACACAGACACGAATTCTGCTTCACCTCCTGAGGAGACGGAGTTACAAGCAATGTGAGGTCGGGGATATTTTTGGGCTCTCTCTCTTTCTACCCTGCATTAAGCAGAAAAAAATTCCGACAGTGTTTTTCTTCCTCTTTCATAACACCACCACCACCACAATCATCAACATAAAAGAAGTCTGTACCAAATGTGTAGGGGGTTTTCCCCACAACCAAGAAACAGACACCAGCTGGATGTCCTACAATTAAATTCCAACACTATCTACCTGGAGCTACTGTCAGATCCCACAGGTTTAAGGGCTCATTCCCCAAGTCTGCTCCTCCAGTTGAGACACAAGTCACAAATCCAGGCTTCTGAAACTTCGGACCAACCAGCTTCAATCAGGGTTCCCACTACCCTCTCTTTGGGGGTAGAGTGGCTCACGGAACTCAGAGAAACATTTATTTTGGCTTGCTGGTTTATTATAAAAGCAAGGTTTATTATAAAAGATACTACAAAGGATATAGATGAAGAGGTGCATAGGGCAAGGTACGGGGTTCCATGCCCTCCCTGAGTGCATCACCCTCTGGGAACCTCCATGTGTTTACCTCTCATGAAGCTCTCCAAATCCAGTCCTCTTGGGTTTTTATGGAAGCTTCATGATGTCAGCATTCTTTCCTCCAGTGTATAGGATGGGACCCTCTCTGGGGAGGGTCTTAAGAGCCACAATTAGAAAGGCAAGGGAAGATTAGAGTCCTGCTTTGGGGTAGATGAAAGGAAAGGAGAGAGATTCTGTTTCCTGAGGCTTAACACACCCGACATTATAACAAAGGACTGTAGCAAGGGCTATGGGAGTTCTGAAGCAGAAACCATGGGCTAAAACCAACATACATCTTAATACCAGATACCCTAATCCCAGTCCTAACTTCATTTAACCTTGGTCACATTGAGTCATTCCAGGATGAGTGGCTCAAGTATTTCCTCAGGGAAAATACTTCCGTGCCCCCTGATTTGAGGGTAAGAAGTAGATAATGAGGCCAATGTGGGTGTTATTTTTTCATGTCTGGACCTCAGCCTATATCCTGAGACTAAGTGGAAGTGGGAAAAGAGTAAGTACAAGAGAAGAGACAAAGTGGGGAGATTTGTAAGGCTTAGATGAGATAGTGTTTTTTTAGAAAAAAGCTTTGTCTTACCATTAAGTAAAATGTTTGCCATAGGCTTTCTGGGGCTTTCTCTTTTTAAAGTCAGACTGTTGAAGGTTTCTTCTATTCTTATTTGTTAAGAGTTTTCTTTTATTGTTTAAATCATGAATGAATGTTGAATTTTATTAAATGCAGTTTTTGTAAATATTAACGTGATCATATTATTTTTATTCTTTCATTTACATCATTATAAATTAGATTAAGTTTTCAATGTTAAGCTACCCTTGCATTTCTGAAATAAACCACGCTTGCTCATGATGGTTTTTGAACATTTATAATCTGTCTCATAGATTTGTTTAGAATTTCTGTATTTATGTTTATGTAGAGATGGCTCTGTTATTTCACTTTTCTCTACTGTCATTGTTAGCTTTTACATAAAACTTACGTTTTCCTGAAAGGAGTTTGGAAGTGATTTTCTGATTCTATCCTCAAGTATTACATCTTTGTTAAACATTTAGAAAAATTTGCTAGCGAAGCCAACTGGATCTTGGGTTTGCTTTTTGGGAAGGCTTTTAAATATAGGTTCAATTTCTTTAACAATTATTAGACCTGGCAGTTTTCTTTTTCACATTGTTCACTTTTGGTAAACTGTGATTTTCAAATTCTAGGAATTTGGCCATTTCATCCCAATTACCAAACTTATGTAATCACCCAGTGGGTTCTTTCTGCCTGCTGCACAGACAAAACCAGTTTACTGAGACTGTGGTATTGCAGTAAAGAAAGAGTTTAATTAACATGATGCTGGCCACATGGATGAACTGGAGTTATCAGTCAAATCAGTTTCCCTGAAGGCTGAGAGGTTATGGTTTTTCAAAGATAGTTTGGTGGGCAGGGGACTAGGGAATGGGTGCTGCTGACTGGTTGGGAAGGCAATCACAGGAGAGTGGAAAGTGGTCCTCATGCACTGAGTCTGCCTTGGAGTGAGTCTGCCTTGGAGTGGTCACAGGACCACTTGAGTCATGAGTCATGAGCCCTGGTGGGGTCAGTCAGTTGCTAGAATGCAAGTCTGAAAAACATCTCAAAAGACTAATCCTAGGTTCTACAATAGAGGTGTTACCTATAGAAGTGATTGGGGAAGTCATAAATCTTGGTCTTTACTGCCCAGGTGTCTCTGGCCACATGACATCTGGCAATAAAGGATTATAGAAACTATAATCCTACATTTTAGCAGAATTCAGACTCCTTGAATAATCCCAATCTTAGGGCCTTTCATTACTTTTCAGTCTCAGAGCAAGGAGGGTGTTAGTTAGGGAAGGCCTACTATCATCCTTGCTTCCATGTTAAACTATAAACTAAATTCTTCCCCTGGTTATCTTAGCCTACAACCAAGAGTGAACAAAGACAGACAACCTTTGAGGCTAGAGGCAGGAAGGAGTCAGCCATGTTAGATTTCTCTCACTTTCAAAATTTCTGCAAATGTGTTTTCACTTATTGGCATAAAACAGTATAATAACTGTATGGTACTTGATATGTTTCTCTCAAGTAATGAGAATGTAAGCTATCTGAGGGCAGGTATTTTGGTCTATATTGTTTGCTGATGGATCCCAATCCCCTGCAAATAAGATAGTGTCTGATATGTGATAGGCACTCAATAAACGTTTACGGCATTGATAAACAATAATATCACTTAATGTCCAGTCAAAATTATCTCCAGCCCCCATAATATGAATCAGGTCAGGTCTAGTAAATTCCCATCCTCATGTCCATAGTATTTGTAAATTCCCAGCTGGCTTACATTTTCATGAACATTTCTGATTTTGAGTTTCTGCTTAAGTAAACTACTCTGGTTAACCATTGCCTAAAGACTTCATATTTAAATAAATAACTCATAACTCAGCCTTTTACCTTGCTTTCTGCACATAAACACTCAGAAATTGTCAATTCTGTATTGTGAACATACTTTCCTGATGCACTGTCAAAAGACACCACTCAACATGAATATCAAGCAATCCTGTTATCAACGTTCTCACTCATTCCACTGCTTTACTCAGTCAGTTTTCTTCTCCTTTTCCCTTCTGTCTCTCCTAAAGTTATCTGCATTTCCAAGGCAGAGCAGTTTGCGCATTTCATTTGCATGTTTGACTCCTATAAATGCTTTAGAGTTCCCAGGAGGTGTATATTCTTAAATGCCCAACCAAGGTGTAGCCATAGAAAATAAGGAACAAGGCTGGCCATGATGGCTGACTCCAGTAATCTCAGCACTTTGGGAGGCCGAGATGAGTGGATCATTTGAGGTCAAGAGTTCTAGACCAGCCTGGCCAACATGCTGAAACCCTGTCTCTACTAAAAATACAAAAATTATCTGGGCATGGTGGTGTGCACCTTGTAACCCCAGCTACTCAGGAGGCTGAGGCAGGATAATTGCTTGAACCTGGGAGGCAGAGGTTGTGGTGAGCCTCACTTCCTAAATATTGGTAGGAAGTGAAGGGTGGTTGTATCTAATAAGCTGCAAAAGAAAAGTGACTAAGCAAAAAGGCAAGGGCCAAATAGGCAAGAATCTCAACCAGAGGGAGAAAAAGAGGCACATCTCCTATGAGTCATATATAGAAATATAGTGCTATGGTCTGACGTGTCCCCAAAAACTCATCTGCTAGAAAGTTAATCCTCAATGCAACAGTGACAGGGAAGTGGGGCCTAATGGGAGGTGTTTAGGTCATGAGGGCTCCACCTCATGAGCAAATTAATGCCATGATAAAAAGGGCTTGTGGGAGTGGGTTTGCTACTTTTTGCTCTTCTGCCATATGAGAACCCAACATTCACCCTTACTTGCCATTCTATTATCTGCCATGTGAGGATGCTGCAAAAAGGCCCTCAGCAGATACCAGATACTGCTACCCTGATCTTGGACTTCCCAGCCTGCAGAACTGTGAGAAATAAGTTTCAATTCTTTGTAAATTACCCTGTCTCAAGTATTTTGTTATAGCAGCACAAGTGGACTATGACAGATAGTAAGAGGAGGAGAAATTGTTCATATTGAAGACCTCTTTTCACTTATACTCTAAGTCACCCTTTAAAGGTTCACAGACTATGAGAAAATGTATTAAAATAACAAGGGTGCCAACCCATCAATGGCCAACTAGTACTTTGGTTCCACTAACTCCCATTGCATTGGTTTCATTCACCTGGACTGCACCGACTTGGTAATTCTCTCTCTACTATTCCTTGTTCTTCTTTCCCCAACTGGAATATTGCTTCTGGCTTGGTAGCTTGATAACCTGTCAAGAGGTAATCACAGAGAATCTGAGCAGCATTAGAGCTTGTGAGAAAAAGTTCTGTTTCAGGAAATGCACAGTATACATCTCAGCAGAACAGAAACCTTTCATTTGGAAAGTGAAATTACATATGGTCACTGTATGATTACAAAGTAAAAAAAGTTCTAAAAGTCAAAGTCCAAAATCATCGAGGATATCAGAGTACCCATAAATTGTGGCAATAGAAAAAAAGGCAATTAATTGGCTTATGGTAAGATATTCAGGAAAGTTGTCTTTACCCAATGACACTAGGTTGTTGTAATTTTCCAACATCACATCCTGGTAGAGGTTCTTCTGAACAGGGTCTAATAGCTTCCACTCCTCCCAGGTGAAGTCAACAGCCACATCATTGAATGATGATAAACCCTATAATAACATAATCCTTTTAAATCTGGAGTTAATATAATAAAATTCAGTCTATAAGACTTGTAGGACATTATTCTCATTATTTTTACCACAAAGATTCACAAACGAAGATTTTTCTGTGCCTAGTTTTGGTTTGCACTTCGTGAGTGGAATACATTAAAAACTATCTTTTCTTTGTGCATTCTTCATTCACTTGTTTACTCTTTCATTCATTTGCCCGATGTAAAGTGTATTTTAAACCTTTAAACTGCCTAAAAACCATCTGTAACCCACCTTAGGAGAATTTAATGTAATTCATTATACATATTACAATAAAAACAATAAAGGTTAGTCTTCCTTCAAGTGTTTCTGATCTTGCACAGAGTAGCAAATACAGTCTTTTGCAGAAAGCCTATGTATTGCGTGGTATTATGGATTAGCAAGGACTAAGACAGAAGTATGCTCAAGCTAATATGTGAGCACAATTAGGTAAGGTCATAATTGTTCTGAAGAGGTAGACAAGCTGGTAGCATGATTAGTAGTGTGTTCTAAAGGAAGAAGTGGAAGAAATGGGGGCTTCCTTGGAAGGGGGCAACATATGTATATGTATTAAATACCATTCTGCGTTCAAAGAAATGCAAATAGTTCATTAAGACAGGAGAAGCTGAAGAGAAGAAATGCCCATTTGAAAAGCAGGAACATGTCTTGGAGCAAAGGGTACACATTTCCTTAAGATACTTGATAGCCACTACACTTTTTTTTTTTTTTAACATACTTAAGTAAGTTATGGTCAGAATTGCATTTTGGAAATTGTGCTACAAATTAAATGATGATACTCATAAAGAAAAACACAGAGTTCTTACTATGTGCCATGTATCATTCTAGAAATTTTACATATATTAACGTAATAATCTGCACAATAACCCTTGTTTAAGCACTATTATGTTCTTTTTATAAAGAAGAGATTTTAAGTTTCCTAGCTGTGCCTTTTATATCTCCCACATTTCCTTAAAGATTACTGTTCACTGGGTCCATATGCTGGCACACAAAAATTGAAGAAGAAGAGGAAGATCCATCAAAAACATTTCTTCACACTTGATGCCCTGGAAATATTTACTGATATCAAGGATTTTATGTGCCTTCTCCTTCTGGACAAAGTAAATCTTGTAACTTTTAAAAATTCTCTTGTGATGATTGTCAGTACTGTCACAGAAACTTTTGCAACTTAATTCTAGATCCTGCTACTTATATGGCAATCGTCTAATTATTAGCACCTTTCAGGACTCTATGACATGGAGATAGATCTCCCTTCCTAATTGGCTACTCTTGATCATTTATTCTGTCTCCTAGTCTAACCACATCCCTGCCAGCCACAGTGTACTCATATTCATTTTTCTCTTTGATTACATATATTGTTATAAACTTCTAAAAATCTACTGGGAAGTAAATAAACACCTCACTTGGAACTTTGTCATGTTCAAGAGCTTTCAGAAAATGGCCAGTACTTTTAGTATCTGTTTGTCCTGCAATTCTGATAATGTCTCATCAAGGGTATCCTCAACAAAGATGAATTTCTGGACATGAAATATACTTTTTTCCTTTACAGGAGCTGCCTCATTCTAAGAAGTCAGCATCTATGGATTCAAACAAAAATGTGTTTTAAAGTAGAAATAATAAAAAGCAAGTCCTTGTACATAAAAAGACTTTTCTTTTTAAAATTAATTCATTTCCTATACCTAACAAATAAAATTGTATGTATTTATCAGTACAACACGTTGTTTTGAAATAAGTATATACTGTGGAATGGCTAAATCAAACTAATTAACATATGTATTACTTCACATACTTGCCATATTTTTGTGGTGTGAACACTTAAAATCTATTCTCTTAAGCAATTTTCAAGAATATAATACTTGGCTGGGCACGGTGGCTCATACCTGTAATCCCAGCACTTTGGGAGGCAGAGGCAGGCAGATCACCTGAGGTCGGAGTTTGAGACCAGCCTGATCAACATGGAGAAACCCGGTCACTACTAAAAATACCAAATTATCCGTGGTGGTGTATGCCTGTAATCCCGGCTACTCGGGAGGCTGAGGCAGGAGAATTGCTTGAACCCGGGAGGTGGAGGTTATGGTCAGCCGAGATCGCACCATTGCACTCCAACCTGGGCAACAAGAGCAAAACTCCGCCTCAAAAAAAAAAAAAAAAGAAGAAATAATACAATACCTTGTTATTTACTACAGTCACCATGTTGTACAATAGATCTCTTAAACGTAAAAGTTCATGTCCTATCTAACTGAAATTTTTTATTCTTTCACCAACATTTCAACAATCCTCTCCCTCCCCCAGCCTTGGTAACCACCATTCTACTCTCCATTTCTATGAATTCAATAATTTTAGATTCCACACATAAGTGAGATCATACAATATTTGTCTTTCTCTGTGAGGCTTATTTCACCTAACATAATGTATCCCAAGTTCATCTATGTTGTCACAAGTGACAGGATTTCCTTCTTTTTTGTGGCTCAAGAGTATTCCATTGTGTATATATGCCATGTTTTCTTCATTCATTGTTGTCAGACACCTAGGTTGATTACCTCTCTTGGCTATTGTGAATAATGCTGCAATGAACATGGGAGTGCAGCTATATCTGCAAAGTGCTGATTTTATTTCCTTTCGATATGTACCCAGTAGTAGGATTGCTGGATTATATGGTGGTTCTATTTTTTTTTTTTTTTTTGAGACAGAGTCTTGCTCTGTTGTCCAGGCTGGAGTGCAGTGGCACTGTCATGGCTGACTGCAGCCCCAACCTCCCAAGCTTAAGCAATCCTACCTCAGCCTCCTGAGTAGCTGGGACTACATGTGTGTCCAGCTAATTAGTTCACCATGCCCAGCTAATTTTTTATTTCTTATAGAGACAAGAACTCACTATGTTGTACAGGCTGGTCTCAAACCCCCATGCTCAAGCAATCCTCCTGCCTTGGCTTCCCAAAGTGTCAGGATTACAAGAATGAGCAACTTTGCCTGGCCTATTTTTAATTTTCTGAGAAACCTCCTTAATGTCTTCCATAATGGGTATACTAATTTACATTGGCACCAACAGTGTGCAAGGGTTCCTTTTCTCCACATGCTTACCTTTTATATATTTTTTATAACTGCCATTCAAACAGGTGTGAAGTAATATTTCATTGTGGATTTAATTTCCATTTCTCTGATAATTAGCGATAAATATCTTTTCACAAATTGTTGGCTGTTTGTATGTCTTCTCTTGAAAACTTCAGGCAAGAGACTGTTTTAGGCATGTTATTATAATCTCATTTAATCATTACAACAGCCCTATGAGGTACAGTCTAGGATTATTCAATTTTAGAAAAAAAACACAAGAAAGGAAAGACCACACATCTAGCTGACTTCTAATAGAATCTAATAACGGTATTGCCTCAGTAATGGAGACAGAGTAATCCTAGATAAAAGACTGTTTAGGACCCACATAACAAAGTTTAAAAGCAAGCCTCAAATAGCAAAGACTTGGAACCAACCCAAATGTCCAACAATGATAGACTGGATTAAGAAAATGTGGCACATATACACCATGGAATACTATGCAGCCATAAAAAATGATGAGCTCATGTCCTTTGTAGGGACATGGATGAAATTGGAAATCATCATTCTCAGTAAACTATCACAAGGACAAAAAACCAAACACTGCATGTTCTCACTCATAGATGGGAATTGAACAATGAGAACACATGGACACAGGAAGGGGAACATCACACTCTGGGGACTGTTGTGGGGTGGCGGGAGGGGGGAGGGATAGCATTAGGAGATATACCTCATGCTAAATGGTGAGTTAATGGGTGCAGCACACCAGCATGGCGCATGTATACATATGTAACTAACCTGCACATTGTGCACGTGTACCCTAAAACTTAAAAGTATAATAATAAAAAAATTTTTTTTTAAATTCTCACAGATTAAAAAAAAAAAAGCAAGCCTCAAAAGAATTAAGCCATTTTAATGTAGCTTAACTACATCAAACCTCAAAAACAGCTGAAGAAATAAAAGAAATCCAGTAAACAACAATGTAAAGTTGACAATGTCTGACATCCAATCAGTCAAAAGTTACCAGACATGAAAAGATGCAGGAAATGACCTACTGCCAGGCTGAAAATCAAGCAAGAAAGACCAAAAATGTCAAAAGTTATAGAACTGGCAGGCAAGTCCATTCAAAAATGCTATATTATATATACTCCATATATTCAAGATGTTAGAAAAAAAGCAAGAGCATGATGTAGAAAATAAAATGTTTAACAAATATGATCAAAACAATTAGATATTTATCTTTGCCTCACACTTTACAGCAACATTAACTCCACATGGATTACAAATACAAGAATCAAAACTGTAAATCTTCAACAAGACAACATAAAAAATATGTAAGTAACCTTGTATTAGGCAATGATTTCTTAAATAGGACACTGCATAAGAGAAAAAAATACTAAATTTAGACTTCATAAATAGTAAGCAAGCTTCAGAATACCATATTATAATACCTTCATTATAAAACTTACAAGCAAAACCAAAGAGTATAATCTTAAAGAATTCATATATATATGTGATAAAACTAAGTAAGTTTAAGTTGTTGTAAAACCAAATCAAAGGCTGTAAATATCCATTTACTCAGGCCTACTTTTATACTCTAAAAAAACAAAAAATATCCATAATATGCACTTCAGTTTTAAAGCACACGACAGATACTTTGGTGTAGACAGTAAATTTAAGGTGAATTTTATTATCTGCTTTTTATTGATGATAAGCATGTAAGGATATTGTAATAAACTTAAAGGTCTCACTACTGAGCATATTCCTAAAGAAAATGAAATCACTGTGTGGAATAGATAACTGTACTATATATTCACTGCAGCACTATTCACAATACCCAAGATATGGAATCAATGCAGTGTCCATCAATGGGTGAATGGATAAAGAAAATGTGGCACAGATACACAATGAAACACTATTCAGCCATAAAAATAGAAAGAAATTGTGTCATTTGTGACAACATAGATGAACCTGGAGGACATTATGTTAAGTGAAATAAGCCAGGCAGAAAAAGACGAATATTGTATGATCTCACATGCAGAATCTTAAAAAGTTGAACTCATAAAAGGAGAGGAAATGGTTACCAGATTGGGGAGATGTTGAGGAAAAAATTAAAAAGATCTCTATTTAATACCAAACATAAATTCATATAGGTAGACTATATATAGTTAATAATACATAAATTAACACAATTGTTTTAAAAAGTTTTTTAAAGTCCCATTAGAAAGGTATACATTTGCATAATAATAGCTACCTTTTGTCAAGTATCTATTAATATGTATTTGGAGATGAGTCATTGGAAAGTAACTAGGGTTAGATGAGGTCATGAGAGTGGGCCTTCAATATGGAATTAGTGACCTTAAAAGAAGAGATATTGGCTGGGTGCCATGGCTCATACCTGTAATGCCAACTCTTTGGGAGGCCGAAGCTGGTGGATCACTTGAGGCCAGGAGTTCAAGACCAGCCTGGCCAATATAGCAAAACCGTGTCTCTACTAAAAATACAGAAAATTAGCCGACTGTGGTGCAAACGCCTGTAATCACAGCTACTTGGGAGGCTAAGGAATGAGAATCACTTGAACCCGGGAGGCAGAGGTTGCAGTGAGCCGAGGGCGCGCCACTGCACTCCAGCCTGGGCCACAGAGCAAGACTCCGTCTCAAAAAAAAAAAAAAAAAAAAAAAAGATAGAAGAGAATTTGCATTCTCCCCCTACTGCTATATGAAAACAGATGGCCATCTGCAAACCAGAAAAAGATCTCTCACCAAAACTCATCCCACACTGGCACTGTGATCACGGACTTCCAGATTCCAGAACTATAAGAAAACAAGTTTCTCTTGTTTAAGCCACTCAGTCTATGGTATTTTATGGCAGCCCAAGCTGACTAATACATCACATGCCAGCACTTTGTCAGGGACTTCAAATGCACTACCTCACTCAATCCTCAAAACCCATCTGCAAGGTAGATATTTTCAATTTGTCATAATGGAAAAACTGAGACTTACAGAAGTTGGGTATCTTACCCAAAGTCACACAAAATAGTGTTAGAATTGACATAAAAAGCTAGTACTAATTTCAAGTGTATACAAACACTCGTGTACGCACACACACGCACACACATAGCGTTTATGACACAATTTTGACAACTCATGAATTTTGGTTGTACAGGTTATCATATTGCTATTCTTTTGAGTTTTCTATATACTTGAAATTCTTCAACATAAGATATTGGGAAATATAATACCTCAATGTAAAATACAGCACCCAAATGTCGGTACAGCTGAGGCCTCCTTATGTTCCAGCCCCATCAGCCTCTCCCGTCGATGTCCATGTTGCTCTCCACCCAAGCATCTTGCTGTTGCCTCACTCACACCTTCCCAGACACTGACTTTCAAGTGGAGCATAAGACGGACCCTCCAAATACTCAAACTTGGACCCCTGAAACCTCAGATCACTAACCGCCAATCCCTGTCCTCGCCGACCACATCCTGACGGGCCCCTCTATCGGTGGCTCTCCCAGGCCTCTCTCTCTGTGACAGGGAGCACGATGAGGAGAGGACATTTCACGAGAAACGAGAGAATGGTCTCTAGTTTCTTCAATTCACACCTCTAAACACTGATGCCGGCCCCCAAAGCCCTCAACAACCCCGAAGCAGCCTTAAACGGCAACTCCAGATGGTACTCATCAGAAACCACATCCCAAGTCACGGAATTCCCACAGCGCTGCGGGATTCCTAAGAGCTTTAGGCAGAGTCAAATGTAATCTCACACAGGAGTCCCGTGAATTTACTCCCTGGAAGGCAAAGCTTCCATATGTTATTTCCTCTTCTGCTCACTGGGCTGGATGGCCAGGCTTTCCAGCTATTATACAGACTCAGTAGCACTTTGGAAGGCCAGGATCCATCCACAGACGCGGATCCCGGTCCCACGAGGAATGATCGCTCAGCAATATGGTCGCGCCCAAGTTCTGACATTCTGTTGGAAGCGACCATCTTGGAAGACGCAGTACAGAGAGCGAGACAGCCATTCTAGGCGACCGCATTCCGCTGACCAGGCCGAAAAGGAGTAAATCTAACTGATCCTTTCTAATCTTCTAAAGACCTCTCATCCTGTACTTCCACCTTCTTTCCTGTCAGCGCAGAGCATGCTTAGTAGGATTTGGGCAGTTTCAACTAGTCTTCCTGACCAATCAGAACACACCGAAACAGAAAATGGCTGCGCCCACGCTGCCTGGCTCTTCTAAACGGCACCAAAAGTGAGGCCCTATTGAAAAGGCTGGGTCCCTAGAGGAAAGGGACGGAGAATTAGAAAGCTTGTACAGCTAAGACGCGGAAGACACTGAGAATATATCCAAAGGAAATGAAATCACTATATAGAAGAGATATCTGTACTCCCACATTTATTGAAGCATTATTCACAATACCCAAGATATGGAATCTTTCTCAATACCACTGAGAAAGATGGAAATTAAGAGACCTAGAACTGGATCTGGAGGAACAGAGGTGGTATGGGAAGAGCTGTCTGGATGTGTGGTTGGTAGTGAAAGATGGTGAGGGCTTAAGTACTGCCGCAAAGATGCCTGTGGAGCAGACACTGGCAACCACAATCTAGGCCACAAGAAAAGCATTTGTAGCTCACAGGGATCCTGTGTATCTTGAAGAGCACAACCTACCCAGACGTTTGTCAATACTGTGATGTAGGAGTCAACTTTCTTTCTTCCCTGGATAGATAATTATCCCAACAACATTATTTAAAGTTGATCTCTTCCCCAATTTGGTAATATTTTGTAAGGAATTGTACACCTATGTTCATGGGATATTTGGTCTGTAATTATCTTTTATTTTAATCATGCCTCTGTCTAGTTTTGGTGTCAACATTATGCTGCCTTTAGATAATGAGCTGGAAAAAAATCATCTTTTTGATATGTAGTTCTAAACCATTTTTTTGTTTTAATATTCCATTGTATGAATCTGTTTTCTGCACTGACACATTCAACACAATTGCCAAGCCCTTACCTCCTTTTAAAATATGTGCACATTTTCTGTCTCTTTTATTATATAAAAACTTGAACTATTTCCACAGTTTGGGGAAGGAAACTATACACAGATCTTTCTGTGTCATTACCTACTCTTCTCCAATGGAAAAAGGGTAAGTTTAACAAAATAGGTTGTGTGTACAAAATAGGTTGTGCATGGATGGTTTATAACACTTCCTTTTTCTATGTTCTTTGTGTTTGGGTTAACCTGTCTGCAGGATGAAGATTTGCTCTTCAGAATACATTTGCTATGTTCTGAATGTGTCCCCTAAAATTCATGTGTTGAAACCTTAATTCCCAGTGCAATGGTGTTGGGAAGTGACGCTTAATGGAAGGCATTTAGTTCATGAGAATTCTACTTTCATACCACTTGTAAAAGGACTTACAGGAGTAGGTTCACCCCCTTCTGCCTTTTGCCATGTAAGGACACAGCAAGAAACCTTCACCAGATGTCAGCACCTTGATCTTAGACTCCCTGCTCACTACAGAACTGTGAGCAACTGCATTTCTTTTCTTCATAAATTATCCAGTCTCAAGCGTTTTGTTATAGCAGTACAGATAGACGAAGACAACACTGTTAAGGAAACGATACTGGAACCCTCATATACTGTTAGTAATATTCAAAAATGGTACAACTTCTTTGAAAAAGTTTGGCCACTTTTTATGTTAAACAAGCAATCTAACTATTAAGCATTTACCCAAAAGAAATGAGAAGTTATTCAAAATAGTGAAAAACCCAGATGCCTATCAACTGGTGCACAGATAAACCTATTCCAGTCTACCTATACAATGGAATACTATTTGTCAACAAAAGAACAAACTACTGACACATACAGCAACATGAATGAAGTTCCATTTTATTATGCTAAGTGTAAAAAGACAGACTCAAAATGTTATGTGCTGTATCATTCTTTTAATAACATTATGGAAAAGACAAAATTAGAGAGACAGAGAACTGATTTGTAGTTGCCTGTTCTGGGAATGGGGAGAGAAGGGTTGACTAAAATGGACAGAAGGAAGGATTTTTGGGTGGTGGTGGAACTTGTGAAGTAAAGCACTAATCTTTTCCAAAGAGAGGTTTGGCCCTTGCTCTCAACTCCTGGGAGATGACCTCTAAACCTCTGAAATTTCCTGCTTGGGAAGAGTATCTTTGTTAACTTGGTTGCCTTGAGCCATGCCAGATATGCTAACAATATGTTTTATGATGGGGGCCCTTAGGCCATGTGGTATGAACTCCACCTGTGCAACATATGGTCACCCATGTGGATAGTCAATCACGTCTATGTGATTGAACCCAAGTAAAATATCTGGACACCAAGGCTTCGGCAAACTTCCCCTATTGGCATTATTCTGCATACTGTCACAAATTGTTTCTGAAACAAATTGGTGCTGCCTGCGTGATTTCTCTGAAAGAAGACAACTGGGATCTCTGTGCTTGGTGTCCACTGGACCCTACCCTATGCAGTTCATCCCTCTGCTGACTTTGTTCTGTAGCCTCCTGCTGTAATATACTGTACCTGTGGGTATAATGCCTTTTCTGAGTCTTGTGAGTAAATTATTAAACATGAGGGTAGTGTTTAAACTTTGAAGTTGGTGTCAGAAATGAGAGTAATCATGGGTATCCCCAAATTTTCAGTTGGTATTATTATAAAAAGTGATCTTGGGGAACACTGAACTTGCAGCTGGTGTCAGAAGTGAAGATGGTCTTGGGGACTCCCAAATTACAAAACTGTTTTGCACCATAATCATGGTGGTAACATGAGTCTATCTGTCAAAAGTCATAGAACTGTAGACCAAATCAGTGAGCATTACTATATGTGAACTAGTAAACAAATAAAAAATTTAAAGATACAAAACATTGCGTATAGTATGGTGTAGTTAGTAAGTTGAAGGTGATTTTTACTTTTGTTTACGATAAGCATATAATTTCGTGATAAAAATAGAGATCACCATTTAAAATTATGGAAAGTTCTCAAATCTATACTCAAATTCATATAAGATTTAGGATATACATTTAGAAGAAAGTTAAATCAGAAATGGCATAATTACAATCTTTATAAGGTATCAGAAATGAGGATAAATATTTGAAAAATAGCTACCATTGGTCAAACACCAATTATAAGCCAGTCATTTTGCCAGGCATTTCAGATACCCCATCTTATTACTTCTTCAAAACAAACTTGACAAGTAGATATCATTCTTCTTTTCCTAATGGAAAAGCTGAAACTTGTAAGAGTCTGTGTACCTTGCCAAAGTTCACACAGCCAATGAGAAGCAGAAATAGCATTAAAAATTAATCTTACTCTTTCAAATAGCTCAGTAGGGAAAAAAGTACAGATACACACACACAAATATACATTATTTATAAAACAGTGTAAATAATTGTTGAATATGTTAAGTGGTGGGTTACTATTCTTTCAACTTTCCCATACGTTGAAAATTCATATTGCACCCAAACTTCTCTCCTGAGTCCTAACTACTAAGCTCATCAGCCATCTCCTAGCACTGACACCCATAATGCCCCCATATCCCCACACCTCACATTTGCTCCTGTTCACAACTCCCCAGACACCTTATTTCACACAGACCCTAACACAGACTCTTCAACTCCTCAAACCCAAAATACGGAAGGAAGCCCCAAATGACCAAGCCAGCAGCCTATGCTCTCAATGACCATTCCCTGAAAGCTAGTGGCTCTCCCAATGCCGTGATCTGGAGCTGCCCTGTCACTGCCCCAGGAAACAACCCTTACATCTGTCATTCCTTTTCCACCCACAAGGTATTCTTGTAAACACACTGATGTCTTTAGGACATTCACCCCAGACACTTTAGAAGCTGCCTTTAACCAACCCCAATGAATACCCTCACACATCACCTGCCACATGCCCAAGTCACGAATTCCTACAGTGGCGCATTCCAGCAGTTCACAGAAACTGAAACTTCGCCTTAACTTGCTACAGTGACCTGCTGCCATGAAAGTATAAGGCTTCCTACACTGCACGTCCACCTCCACTCACTGGCCTGGCTGTCCTGCCTCTAGGGCTGTTGCGCAGACTCAGTAGAAACTGGAACGACCAGGAGTCCCAGATTCTGATGTCTAAAGCCTTTAGCTTCCTGCTCTTTGGAAAGCTCATTTCAATCAAGTCTGCAGGAGGTAGCCATCTTGAAAGAAGTGCCACCGGACAGCATGCTGGCCATTCTTTTGGGCTAATGGGCTGCCTCTGAGAGGAAAGAAACAATTGCAACCCACCTTTTCTGTCCTTTTCCAAGACACGTCAGCACAAGCATTTACACCTGTCCAAAAGTTGCAAGGAGTGTGCCTCATGCTCAATAGCATTTCCGTGATCCCACCTATCTGCCATGAACCTCCAGACAGCGAAAACCAGGTCAAACCTAAACTGAAGATGTCTTTTTGCCCTGGTGAAATCTTGTCTATTTTTGAGGAATTTTGAGGTTTATAGAGCAAAGAATACAGTCCCTCACCAAGGAAGAAGGGAACAGACAGGGCAGAATCTAGGTCTACCTCTAACAAAGAGGCAAGCTAGAGAAGTGAAACTGGCTGAGGGAAAGTGCTCCCGGCTTTCTCTGTGTAGAGATCTTGCCCATAGAAGGTGATAGGTGGGATGTTTACAAGGAATGGATAAATAGGACTTCTGGAATGCTCCATTGCTTGGTCTGAGTGGTATTACACAGTTGTCCAAATATAGGTGTTCCCATCACATGTTAAAATGTCATGTGTGTGCAATTGTGTTTAATATACTCCTTTGTAATGATATGAATGTTTTAATAATTGTATATGCCCTGTCTTTACACAGCTAGCTGTCAGGCAGGGTGAATGGCTCTACTCAAAAGACAGTTTTCTTTTCTTTTTTTTTTTTGAGACAGGGTTTTACTCCCATTGCCCAGGCTGGAGTGCAGTGGCATAATCTTGGCTCACTGCAACCTCCGCCTCTGCTTTTGGGCTCAAGCAATTCTCCTGCCTCAGCCTCCAGAGTAGCTGGGATGACAGGCGCAGGCTGCCCCATCCAGCTAATTTTTGTATTTTCTGTAAAGACAAGGTTTCACCATGTTGCCCAGACTGGTCTCGAATTCCTGAGCTCAAATGATCTGCCTGTTTTGGCTTCCCAAAGTGCTGGGATTACAGGCATGAGCCAGGTGATGGGCCCTGACCCCAAAGACAGTTTTCTTACTTCCTACTCCTTACTCCCTTTCTCTAACTCAACACCACTGGGTCTTCAGTGGTCAGCTCAGCAATTAGATACTTCTTAGAACCCACTATCTCAAACTTCCCAATAGGGACAACAATTTTTGGCCAGCCCCAAGTAAAAAGTGAGCCAGGAGCCAGTAATCTCATGCAAAAAGGGCACTATCCTAAGATTTAACATTTTTTCTCTTTCTCTTTTACCTGCTGGATCTTGGGTGAACTGCATTGTATTGGTCTTTTTACAGATGCATTAGAGGATTTCGGTCTATTGGACCAATCTAGAGGATAGTGGCTGTTCAGCTTCAAGAACAGGTAACTGTATGGGAGTCTATGTAGTAGAGCCTGGTTCTGAACGTGGCCATATGATCTTTAAATATAATGAAGGCTCTGTTGCTACCTTCTATAGTATCCCCAGATTTGTGGGCTTCTTGGCTTCCTTGAAACTTTCATTGAGACTAAGTTTCTCTTTTTCAGCTTGCTAGTCTTCTTCACTGTGTAAGCCCCCTTCTTTCTTAAATACCACACCCCTAAAGGATTGACATCGTGAAGGTGTTGTGCTTTGTAGGACAATACATTATTATAAGCTCCAAGTTGAGGTATCTGGGAGTGAAGGGTTATGATGTCTGCTATTTACCTTCAAATAGTTCAGTCAAAAAAAGCAAACTGGATAGAAGAGCGAGATAGATTATAGGTAGAAGATAAAGCAAATATGGCAAAAATTAACATTTATTGAATCTATGTGATGTATGTAAGGGTCTCTGCTATACTATTCTTTAAGTTTTCCTATATGTCTGAAAATTTTTATAATAAAAACCTTGAGAAAAACTACCAGTGACTGATTCTGGATTGTATGTAATTGATTCTTGGGTTGCTTGTTTTCTGTGTAGCAGAAAATCCAAGAATAAAGTGGAGGTTCTGTCTATCATATATCATTGGCATAAATATTCTCAGTGCTCATCTGATAATAACCATTCTGCACCCATCTGGGAAGGACCAGGTTTCTGTTTAGTTTACCAGGATGAAAGCCTGTGGAGAAGGTAATGAATTCATGCTATTTGGATTTTTTTTTTTTTTTTTGAGACAGGATCTCACTCCGTCACTCCAGATGGGGTGCAGTGCCATGATCATGGCTTACTGTAGCCTTGACCTCCTGAGCTCAGGCAATCCTCCTGCCTCAGCCTCCTGAGTAGCTGGGACTACAGGCATGCACCACCATACCCAGCTAAATTTTTTTTTTTTTTTTAGAGATGAGGTCTCGCTGTGTTGTCCATGCTTCTCTTGAACTGCTGGACTCAAGCAATTCTCCAATCTCAGCTTCCCAAAGTACTGGGTTTACAGGTGAGAGCGACTGTGCCCAGCCTATTTGGAATTTATTGACCTTCTTAGATGGACAGAATAATTTTCATTAAATTTGGGAAGCTTTGGCCATTATTTCTTCAAATATTCTAACTGTTGCTTATTCCCTTTATTTACTTTCTGAGACTTTCATTACATATATGTTGGTATGCTGGAAGGTATACCATATGTTTCTGAGAGTTTGTTCACTTTATGTTTTTCACTTTTTTTCTGTTTCACTTCTTCATGTTCCTCAGATTGGATAATTTCCATTGACCTAGCTTCATGTTTGCTTATTCTCTCTTCTGCCAGCTGAAATCTGCTGTTGAGACCTGTTCTCTTTGTTGCTACTTCATAGTTCTTTATACATGGTTTACTTCAGTTCCTTGAACATAGTTAACATAGCTGACTTTTAATCTTTGCATATTAAGTCTGACATATGAGCCTCCTCAGGGGTAGTTTCAGTTGACAACCTCATTTCCTGAATATGGACTACACTTTTCTGATTGTGTGTCACAAATTTTTGTTGAATATAGAAATTTTAGATCATATAAAGTTGTTACTCTGGAAATCAGATTCCCTCTCTCCCCAGGGTTTACTGTTGCTGTTGTTGTTGCAGTTTGTTCAGTAGCATTCCTGGAGTAATTTATGTATTCCCTGCAGTGTGCAGTCACTTGAAGTCTTTTCTTGGTTAGCTAATGATTAATCAAGATTTCCTTCATTTCTTTGAGCCAGTAAGTTTTCCACTCTTTGCTGAGGGCGCTGTGTGTGTGTGTGTGTGCGTGCGTGCGTGCGTGTGTGTGTCTACTTCAATGCTCAAGCAGTTTATAAGTCTACTTTAGCCTTCTCTTCCTTCTTCTCAAGGGCTTCAAGATCAGCCAGAGGTGAACTACTGGTACCCTCAGGTATCTCATGGGCATGCACACATCCCTGCATATGTGTTGGGCCTTCTAGATCCTCAGGAATATGTCAGAGTATTTAAGAGCTCCCTATTAACATCTTGTTCTTCAGATGTCCGTTTAACAATTTTTCAGAGCTCTTGTTTGCTCCCTAATGGTACTGCAGGCTTAGGCTACTACAACGTTAAACAATTGAAGCTGATTGTTTTTAACCAGTGCCCTAGTATCGCACTTTTCCTTCAGAGTGAGCTTTGAGTCAGGTGAGAGAATGAGTTAGGACAAAGAATGGAATCACATCATGGAGCTGTAAGATAAGATATATAATGACATTGCTCTGAGGATGAGGCTTTTTGAGGATTTCCAAGCTTATTTGTCTCCTCTGATACAAGGGTGGTGGTTGAAGGCTGATGGTTTTCATGGCTACTGTGGTTCTGAGGCTGCTGTTTTCCAAAGGTAATGCAGATCTGGGGAAAGGGCTATGGAAGTAGGCCAAATTAAAATTCCACATACCCCACTATTTTTAATGAGGTTCAAAATTTTTTTCTTGAAAAGAAAATGCTGTTCAAAATATTGTAAGCCTTTGGTTGTTTTCCAAAATTGACTGTGATGATATTTATGTTGCTTTAATGAAAGGATGGATACACAGAGGCCTTGCCTCTGCTATTCTGGACATCATGCCTTATCACATAATTTATTTTTTGCACAGTAATCTCTGGGATAAAAATTTATTAACTTTACAAGTAAATACCCTAAGTCTTCTAATGATTAAATGGTTTACCATGGGTTATACAGTTGATACACAAAGCCATTACTGTTTATCAATACATAATACTGTACCAATTTAATAATTGTGCTAATGAACCGTTAAAAATTCGAATATGTCCCCAGATTATTTCTACCCAACCTCACCTGCATGCTTCCATCAAGTATCTCAAAGAAAAAATACAGAAAGCATCAGGATAATGCTAACACACAGTTTTGTGTTTATTTGGTTGTATGCCTGCCTTCTGAGTAAAGAGTAAAGCCTCTACATCGCTAAGTCAATGTCATACAAATCCTTTAATAATCCGTATCTTGGGTGTATGTCTGTCATATTCTAGACATCCACATATCCTTGCTTTATTAAGTGAATAACCAGATTCTCTGAAGAAGAGACACTGTTGTGAATAGGACCATCAGTAATTTTGGATTTTTTTTCACCATTTAAGACCAGAAACTTGGTGCTCGGGGACCTTGACATCAAGATCGGGGGGCTGAGGGAGGGGTAATATGCTGCCTGAAAGGTGGTAGTATATTGCACCCAGAGGCTTGATTGGAAAAGAACAGCTTTATGAATCAGCAGGATAGAACCGATGAAGTAAAACGAAATGAAAGTACTTCCTAGAAGCAGCATAATTTGAATGGCTTTTGCCTCAGGGGAGAATCTGCAGGAGTTGCTGAGGGTGTGAATACGCCTCACTCTCCAGTGGTGTCTATGTAGGAGGAATACCATGTAGACACTAGCTCCAACCATGAGTCCATGAACACAACATCTGGGAAAGTCAATAGAAATGTGTATTTTGTGTAATCTCAGCACTTTGGGAGGCCGAGGCAGGCGGAACACGAGGTCAAGAGATCGAGACTATCCTGGCCAACATGGTGAAACCCCATCCCTACTAAAAATACAAAAATTATCTGGGTGTGATGGCGCACGCCTGTAGTCCCAGCTATTCAGGAGGCTGAGGCAGGAGAATCGCTTGAACCTGGGAGGCGGAGGCTGCAATGAATTGATATCGTGCCACTGCACTCCAGCCTGGCAACAGAGCGAGACTCCATCAAAAAAGAAAAGAAAAAAAGAAAAGAAAAGAAAAGAAGAGAAAGGAGAAAGAGAAAGAGAGAAAGAAAGAAAGAAAAAGAAAGAAAGAAAGAAAGAAAGAAAGGAAAAGAAAGAGAGAGAGAGAGAAAGGAAGGAAGGAAGGAAGGAAGGGAGGGAAAGAAAGGAAGGAAGAAGAAATGTGCATTTTGCAGTAAATGTTTCAGGATTTTTAGAAGCGCATAGACCACAATTTCATATCTTGGTAGAACTGGGGATATGCCGAAGGGCCTCTACATGTATAAGAACAAAGATTTTTATCGTAGGTTGGAGAACCAATGCAGAAAGCAGGAGAAACCGATGTTCTTCAAAGCTCTGTCTTTGAACCTCATCCACCCACCAGCCCTCGGGTGGGTGATTGCCTGAGAACTGCTCAAGTGGCAAGTGACTGTAGCTTTCAGGCTGCTCACTGGAAATATACAAATACATATATATCTGTACACACACACACACACACACACACACACACACACACACACACACACACACAGAACTCTAAGAACCTATTATCTCATGTGCTGCTTTGAAATCTTTCTAAGATTATTATTTTAAAATTTTTTGTAGAGATGGAGTCTCGTTATGTTGCCCAGGCTGGTCTCAAACTCCTGGGCTCAAGGGATCCTCCGACCCTGGCCTCCCAAAGTGCTGGCCATTGTGTCTGGCCTGCTTTTAGTCTTTGAGCTTTACAGGGCCCTGAAGGCCTATCTTTGAATTCCCTTACTCTCACCAGATACGCTCCTAATGCACAGGAAAGGCTCCCACCCAGCTAACTCCCCAATCAGCTGAACAAGCTGCACCCACCATGGTCCTCAATCTATATTCAGCCCATGGGATTATATAAAGCGACTGCATTCTTCCACAGAAACCATGGGCACATTACCCTCTCATTATATAAAGCCTACTTCCCACAATCTCCGTGCTTGTTCACTCTATTCCTGAGTGCAATACCTATATGCAATGACCATTTCTCTCAGGCTGTATCTGTGACTAATAAACTGCTGTCAATTTCATCTAGCCAGTGTCAGGTGTTGTGTTCAGCCATTCCATACTACCTAGGGTAGGGGGTCCCTCCCTCACGCACCAGGGTGAATAGGAGGTTGTCAGAACGTATGACACACACAAACACACACAGAAAAATGTTGCAATGGTCAAATCCAGATTAGTGTTTACTTTAGTACTCCTTAAACATCTTTATGTCTGAAGATTTTCATAATAAAATGGTGAAGAAAAGATTTCTTGACAACTGTCAAACAAAATGGGGAAGGGGCAAAAATCTAGAGAAAAAAATAGGCAAGATTTTGCTGGTACATTTTTACAGAATTTCTTGCAAAACAATAGGTTTCACTGATAACCAAAATAAGTCAGTTATTTCACATGGAGGAAATAAAAACCTTGCTTTTTAATAACTAGAATACTCACTAGAAGTTTTATAGAAGATTCATTCAAGTAAGTCTCATTTTGTTAAAAAAAAAAAAGTCCATATTTGAAGTGCCAGAGTTCATGCAATATTTTTCTTTTTAAATATATTTTCTTCATGTAAAAATTCAAATATTAACAATTTTAGAGCGTACAATTCAGTGAAGTTTAGTACATTCACAATATTATGCAACCACCATCTCTATCTAGTTCAAAAACATTTTCATCATTCTAAAAGAAAACCCCATACATACTAGGCAGATGGTTTCCATTCTCCCTTCCCCTCTAGTGCCCAATAACCCCTAATTTGCTTTATTTCTCTATAGATTTACCTATTCAGAGTATTTGATATAAATGAAAGTATAAAATGTGGAATTTGCATTTGGCTTCTTTCACTCAGTATGTTTTTGGGGCTCATTCATGCAACATGTCATCAGTACTTCATTCATTTGTATAACTGACTATTCACTTATGTATTCATGTGTACGTGCATGTAGCACATTTTATTTATTCATCCTTTGATAGGCATTTGAGTTTTTTCAACCAAATGCTATTTTGGCTATTGTGAACAGTGCTATAAACATTCAAGGACAAATATTTGGTTGAGTACCTGTTTTCAATTCTCATGAGTATTTTACTTAGGAATGGAATTCTTGGGTCATATGGTAAGTCTGGATTTAACTTTTTGAGGAACCACCAAAGGAATGGCATATTATCATAACAAATCAAAAGTTTCTGTGTGACACAAACTTGAAATATATGGCCATAAACTCACCTCATATAACCTCACACTTTTTTCTTCCATTACTCTAATGTGTTGCTGGTTTTTAAATATTTTAGGTAAATCTTTTATAATCTTTGGATGTTTCAGAGTCATAAGGCTCTAGAAAAATGTAAACTACTTGTGATGGATCATCACAGTTGTCAAAAATACTACAAATGACAGTAAAAATAAGGAATTCACACTTATGTGGTATACTCCTTTAGACTCCTTAATAATGAGTCAAATATGTATTACAAGACATTTTGATTCATAAGAAAAAACATTTTATTTGCACTATATTGTATTATTCAACATTTTGTCTTATGCTGAGAATTTCTTTAACCCTGAAAATTGTTTCTTCATGTAATTCCCAGTAAACAATGAAGTTTATAAATATATAAAGTACATGTCACATAGTACAGTCCACAACACAACCCCTAAGATCCTTTGTCACTATTCAACTAATCCTTATTATATTCTTATTTTTCATATATTCAAAAGGAATATTTGACAATGAAATGTCTAATATTTATAGAATATTCTCTGGAATCCTTTCTATAATAATTATGCAAAACCATTATAAAATTATATATACAGGCAAGTGTAATTACTCAAATCTAAAGTTCCATCACACATTTAAAATGCCCTGACAATTACTATGACATTCCAGATCATGAGATGCTTCACAATTTAAGACACGGTAGGATGTGAAGAAGTGAATCCATGAAATAAAAAATAACTTATCACTGATGCTTTTACCACTTTCATTGCATTCATAAAATCTCTGTATGGAGCAAATTCTGCTCCTATATTTAAAAGCTTATGATGCTTAATGCTATCTAATCCTCCACAGAAATTATTTCCTGTGACCATAACCATTGCTTTTAGGTAAATGTATGAATCTGCTGAAGCAGAATAGATATGGCTCCATTAGGATTTTATACCTCCATTGAACCTAAATATTATTGCCTTCTTTGAGAATAGGATCTTTCTGATAAGTGAGTTAGGGGGCAATTCAGGAGCTCTGAATTTTAAATAAAGAATTTTAGACAATCACTGCAATTCTTTCCTGCCATGCAATGGGCTTTGTGGCCAATGGCCAAGTTTAACTCTATCATTTTCCCTTCTGATTTAAGTATCTTATGTATATGTCACTTTCAAAAGCTTTCCACATTCCATTTCAGAAGGACCTATCTACTACATGAGTTTGCTGACATAATTAGTGACCTTTGGTATCTACATGAAGGCTTTACCACATTTACTACATTAATAGGAGTTTCCTCTTGTATGAGTTTGCTATAATAAGAAAGATAAACATTAACTGGGAAGACTTTATCACAATCACATTCACTGTATCTATGAGATTTCTCTCTTAAACAAGATATTCAAAGAGTTTTGACTTTCAGATTTTAATTTTTACCTGCAATGAGGCGTGATTCTTCTTAGCTTTCCTGCATTCATTCCATCTGTAGGGTCCTTCTCCTGAATGAATACCCTAATGTGTAACAAATATAATTTGAGAATGATTTATCATTTTCATTACATCCACAGGTGCTGCCTACTAAATGGAAAGCCTCTAGTTTTCTAATAAACTCTTTTGACAATCACTGCACTCATAACTGACTCTCTCTCTTTTTTTTTTTTTTTGAGACAGAGTCTCACTCTGTCACCCAGGCTGGAGTGCACTGGTGCAATCTTGGCTCACTGCAACTTCCATCTCCTAGGTTCAAGAGATTCTCCTGCCTCAGCCTCCTGAGTAGTTAGGATTACAGGTGTGCACCACCACACCTGGCTAATTTTTTTTTTTTCATATTTTTAGTAGAGACAGGGTTTCATCATGTTGGCCAGGTTGGTCTCGAACTCCCAATCTCAAGTGATCTACCTGCTTCAGCCTCCCAAAGTGCTGAGATAACAGGCATGGGCCAATGCGCCTGGCCAATGATTCTTCTTGTGAGATCTCTATGGTAAACCAGGGATATCTTCAAAAAAGACGTCTTAAAATATTCATTGCATCTATAAGGTTTCTCTCCCACAAGAGTTCCAAAAGGGCCCATTACAATCATAGTATTCATGGAACTTCTATTGTGTCTGAGCTGATGTGACTAATCAAAAAAGCTTTCTCATATTCCAAGTCACTGCATGAAGGACTTTCTTCCTTTATGCTGGGGTTTCTGATGATTAGTAATAGCCGATTTCTGAGTGAAGCTTTTTGACATTCACTGCATCTTATAAGGCCTCTTTCCTGTGTGAGTTCTCTGATGATCAATCAGAGTTGACAAAGTAGCGAATGCTTTCTTACTATCACTGCATTTATATGGTTTCTCTCCTGTATGAATTCTCTGATGTACAGTGGGACAGGATTTAACTATGATGGCTTTATTACACACGCTACATTTGAAGAGTTTCTCACCTGTATAGGTTCTCTGTTATATAGTGAGAGTTGACTTACAGGACAAAACCTTCCCACATCCACTGTATCCATAAGATTTCATTCTTGCATGGTAAGTTTTCCGATGCTTAGTGAGACCTGTTTTTTGGGTGAAAGCTTGTTGACCTTCATTGCATCATAGGGTCTCTCTCCTGTGTGAATTGGCTGATGAGTCATGAGATATACCTTACTGGAGAATGCCCTATCACAGTCTGAGCATTCATATGATTTATTTCCTATATGAGTTCTCTGATATGCAATGAAATTTCCCTTTGATGTGAAGGCTTTATCACATACATTGCATTTGAAGGGTTTCTCACCTGTATAGGTTCTCTCATGTATAACAAAGTTTTTTTTGGAGGATAAAACCCTCCCACATTCACTGCATTCATGGGATTTCCTTACTGCATGATGAGTTTTCTTATGATTGTTGAGATCCAACTTCCAGATGAAAGCTTCTTGACATTCACTACATCCATAGGGTCTTTCTTCTGTGTGAATTCACTGATGCTTCATAAGCTGAGACTTTTTCAAGAAGGCTTTCTCATAATCCAAGCAAGCATATGGTTTCTCTCCTGTGTGAGTTCTCTGATGTATAGTTAGCTGTGTTCTAACCATGAAGGCTTTATGACAGACTTTGCACCTGAAAGGTCTCTCTCCTGAATGAGTTCTGAGATGCAAAATGAGGTTTGACTTCCAAGGAAAAGCTTTCCCACATTTACTCCATCCATAGACTTTTCCTTTTCTATGAAGAACTTTCTGATGATAACTGAGCTCAGATCCGGTCTTCAAAGCTGTTTGACATTGAATGCATTAATAGGGTATCTCGCCTGTGTGAATTCACTGATGAATCATGAATAAAGCCTTTTTTAAGAAGGCTTTCTCACAATCTGAGCAAGCATACGGTTTCTCTCCTGTGTGAGCTCTCTGATGTACAGTGAGATGTGTCCTAACCGCAAAGGCTTTATCACATACTTTGCAAATGAACAGTCTCTCTCCTGAATGACTTCTTTGACGTAAAATGAGCTTTGACTTCCAAGGGAAAACTTCTCCACATTTGCTGCATGTACAGACTTTCCCTTCTCTATGATGAGTTTTCTGATGATACACAAGCCCTGAATTTGTAATGAAGGCTTTTTGACATTGATTACATCAGTAGGGTCACACTCCTGTTTGAGTTTGCTGATGAGCAATGAGCTTTAACTCACTGGGAAGGGCTCTCCTAAAATCATGATATTCCTGAGATTTGTTTCCTGCATGAGTTCTCTGAGGCATAGTCATGAGTAGTTTACAAGTATTCACTGCACATTCACTGCATCCATATGATTTCTTTCCAAAAAGAATTGGTTATAATTAGCAAGCTCTGACTTCTGAATGTTATGAAAGCTAGCGTATGCAAAATACAGTAAGTGAGATAACAAGAAGAGGTCCAGAAAAAGGCTTCTTTTCCCATTTACCATAAAAAAAATTAGTAAGATGGTTAAATTTGAGTAAGCTCTGTATTTTAGATAATAATACTGTATCACTGTCAATATTCCGATTTTGATCACAGTATTCTGATTATGCAAAAGAATGCCCTTCTTCCTATGAAATACACACTTGAGTTTTAGGGTAGAGTTCAGAAAAACCATACGTACCTGTGTGTGGTGTGTGTGTATAGATAAAGCAAATTGGTTAAATACCATATTTTGGGAAATTTGCAAAAAGAATGTGCAAGAATTTTGTGTATTATTTTGGAACTTCTCATTAAGTCAAGTCCATTTGGAGACAAGCATTTTCAAAAGGAGAAAATAAAAATAAATAAAGATATTCATGAAAATATATGTAGGGACACTAAGTATAATGGCCTGAATGTAAAAGAGATAAACAGTATAAAATTCACCCAATGCCATTCTGCACAGGACTCTGATTCTTGACCTAGGTGCTGGTTGCACAGTGTGCTGACTAGAAAGTTACCTAGCTGTAGAATTACAGCTATGTTATACCAAAACATTTTTCATTAATAAGTAAACAAAAACATTTAGGCAGAAATCAGGGAATACTCCCTTGTAGGAGGATCCTGAAAAGAATTTGGATCTTGTGCTAACAGTAACAGGATGCCATTACCAATGATAGCGGGAGCAGGATGACATGTCCTGATTTCCAATTTAAAAGCAACATCATGTGTATGTTTATCAGTAATTAACACTGACCATGTCTTAAATATTATGGCATAAATATTTTCAGACTTCCGCCCTGTGAATGAGTATAGATTTGCTACATCATATAGCATTTAGACCATAATTTAGATCTTTCCATCCTCCAACTAAGATTTACCTTTTTATATGAAGCTTTAATTACTTTCCACAACACTTCTGTCAAAACCTGAAGTCTTTTAAGAACCAAGATATTTCTGATATTTATTTTAATGTTCAGGGATTTTGGAGGTGAGGGGCTAGAAACATTGACTCCTGCCCCTGACTCCCGCATTTATTTTCATAAATAAAAATAGTAAAATAAATTCATTAAGGGTATTATGTGGAGAATACAAACAAGAGTAAAGGACTGAGAGTATATTAGAGAAAACTATCATAATTTTGGCAAGAGATAATGGACTTCGAAGCTTCAGTGAAAATAACTGTTAGAGAAAAGAGGAGAGGACCTCGAGATATAAGGAGAAAGTAAAGACTAAACTTGCTAAATGGACTGGATTTGTGGGATGAGTGAAACGGTGAAGCAAGGATGACTTGAAGTTTGAGTTAGCTATTAGATCTCCAAGAAATTCCCAGGCAAATGTATGAGGATAAGGAAATATCTAGCCTGTAGAGAGAAATCTGTGAGTCATCAACATATAAATAGTATTGTTAAGTCCATGAAATCGATGAGGTCACACTGGGAACAAAGAAAAGAAATTACCAATGATGAAGCACGCTTACGCTCTCCAACTCTGAAGGCTTTAGGAGAAGGAGATGCCCAGAGAATGGAAAAAGTCCATCCATCACGCTCAATGAGTACCCAGAAAAGAGGCCAACTTAAGTCTTAGGAACCAACATCTGTGGGAAGCAAGATAGAATGAAGTCTTCTCAGCTCTTCACATAAATGTAAGTGCAGTCACTCTGTTTCAGATTCATTCTTCTTTAATTCTGCATGCAACAGTCAATGAACTTTCCCAAAGTTTTTTTTTTTCTTGAGACGGAGTTTTGCTCTTGTCACCCAGGCTGGAGTGCAATGGCGCAATCTCAGCTCACTGCAACCTTTGCCTCTAGGGTTCAAGCAATTCTCCAGCCTCAGCCTCTGGAGTAGCTGGGATTACAGGGCACTCGCCACCATGCCCAGCTAATTTTTGTATTTTTAGTAGAGACAGGGTTTCGCCATGTTGGCCAGGCTGGTCTTGAACTTCTGACCTCAGGTGATCCACCCACCTCGGCCTCCCAAAATGCTGGGATTACACGTGTGAGCCACCATGCCCAGCCTTCCCAAAGATTTCTAACACCATATGTACAGGAACACCACTGTGGTGAGCACTCCCACCTTCTAGGTTGCTTTGATACATTCTCATATGATTCACTGAGGTCTGTAGGAAATACAAAAATCAGGCCAAATACTCTTACCCCAGGATAAAAGGTAGTGCTGTGATGATGTGTCGATTGTGAAAATCTGAGTCAATATAAAGAGAGAAAAAGGCACATTTTCTTTGAAATGCCAACCAAAAGAGAGCCTCATCAATGATCTAGGTATCTGTAGTCACCTTCCAAGTCTTAGCCCTGTTAAACACATTTGGAAGGGGTCCACCCCTCATGGCCAGCTACTTTACTTTCCAGGTCTCCCATCTTGTTGGTTCTCACTCACCTGAAATGCACTGACCTCGCATTTTATCCTCTATTCTCCATGACTCTTCTCCATGTTTGAAATTAAATATAACTGGCTGGGTGCGGTGGCTCACACCTGTAATCCCAGCACTTTGGGAGGCTGAGGCGGGCAGATCATGAGGTCAGGAGATTGGGACCATCCTGGCCAACATGGTAAAACCCCAGCTCTACTAAAAATACAAAACTTAGCTGGGTGTGGTGGCACATGCATGTAATCCCAGCTACTCAGAAGGCTGAGGCAGGAGAATTGCTTGAACTTGGGAGGCAGAGACTGCAGTGAGCTGAGATGGCGCCACTGCACTCCCGCCTGGCGACAGAGCGAGACTCCATCTCAAAAAAAAAAAATTAAAGATATCTGGTTTGGTAGCTTAAGAGCCTGTTCATGGGAAATGACAAAGACTTGAACACTTATAATTGGGCTTGATGGGAGGTGTCTATGAACAGCACAGAAATGTTTCTGGAACTGACACACTTTCAGCTTGGCAGATTCAACATCTACTATGACAGAGGTTGCAGTGAGCCAAGACTGCACCACTGCACTCCAACCTGGGTGACAGAGCAAGACCCTGTCTCAAGAAAAAATTAAAAATAAAAAAAAGTAAAATAAATAAATAAGAGAACCAAACCCAGCTGACAGCCAGCAAAGAAACAAACCTCAGAATTAGTCTGCCAATACCCTGGATAAGCTTGGAAGTGGATTCTTCCCAGATTCTTCCAATAAGAGCCCTGTTGGCCCACACCTTGACTTCAGTCTTTGAAACCCAGATCAAAGAAACCAGACTTCTGACCTAAAGAACTGTGAGACAATAAATTTGTGTTGTTTCAAGCTGCTAAATGTTTGTGAGAATCTGTTTTGGCATCAACAGAAAATTAATACATTATTGACACCAGAAACATCAGAAACAGGCCAGTTGTGGTGGCTCATGCGTATAATTTCAGCACTTTGGGAGGCTGAGGTGGGCAAATCACCTGAGGTCAGGAGTTTGAGACCAACCTGGCCAACATGGTGAAATCCCATCTCTACTAAAAATACAAAAATTAGCCAGGGGTGGTGACACACACCTTAATCCCAGCTACTCAGGAGGCTGGGGCAAGAGAATCACTGGAACCCAAGAGGCAGAGGTTGCAGTGAGCCATGATCGTGCCACTGAACCTGGGTGACACAGTGAGACAAGAAAGAAGAAAGAAAGAAAGAGAGAGGAAGGAAGGAAGGAAGGAAGGAAAGAAAAGAGGAAAGAAAGAAAAGAAAGAAAGAATCAGAAACAACTTAAGTACATCACACATTCTTACATATTTATTCACCTGTATTCAAACTTAAGGCACTCTGTATGAAGCTACATTTCCTCATTCTACCTTTGCCTGAACCTTGACTTTATGGTTTCTGTTTAGTTTTCCTTAAATTTTTAAATTAGAAATGTATGTATTTCCATTTAATAGTTATTTGTCTTAAGCCTTGCAAAGCCAATGGAAAGAAAGGCAAAAGTAAGAAGCAAAACCTCACCAGGGCTTTTATCGTTTTTTTCTTCAGTTCTTAGGAAAAGGCTATCATTTCTAAGGTATGATGTAGTTATTGTCTTTTCTGATCCTGAACATCTGACAAAAGATCTCTTTTCAAGAGAAAAGAAGACATTTCAGAGACAGGCCCAGCTCTTAGAATTGTGACAATTACTCAATTTCCCTCCCTTAATGAAGGACAACTTTTTAAAAACACAAAGCTGACCAGGCGCGGTGGCTCACATCTGTAATCCCAGCACTTTGGGAGGCTGAGGTGGGCGGATCACAAGGTCAGGAGTTCGAGACCAGACTGGCCAACATGGTGAAACCCCATCTCTACTAAAAATACAAAAAAAAAAAAAAAAAATTAGCCGGGTGTGGTGGCAGGCGCCTGTAATCCCAGCTACTCAGGAGGCTGAGGCAGGACAATCACTTGAAACCGGAAGGTGGAGGTTGCAGTGAGCCACGATTACGCCACTGCACTCCAGCCTGGGCAAAAGAGCGAAACTCCATCTCAAATAAACAAAAAACAAAAACAAACAAACAAACAAAAAGAACAAAGCTAGGGTTTGAAAAAGCCCTCAGAGGTCAGACTAATCAGCACCAATGAGGAATTTCCAGTCCTCTATCCCCACCCCTAAATACAGATACAGAGAAAGGCAATGAGAACCTGGACTGTCTTCTCCCTTGCATGGGATCAGAGCCAGGCAAGTTCTGGTGGGAGAGCTGACACTGGATTTCTACTCTGAGGTCTGGCAGGTTCTAGTATTTACAGACCCAAGTTCTAAACTGGGAATCAAGACAAAGTAGATGGAATCTGTAAATCTGTGCACCAGCAGTTGTAGGTTTTTAAGTGTGTCAAATTTCTTTATACATAAATCATCTTCCCACTTGTAACAGAAGTTCTATTTAAAAGTTGCTGACTTAGTCCTCAAAGCACTGCATTGTAGATACTGTTCTAGAAGCTTTCTGTTAACAGTGATGCAGTTGTTAATAGGCCAGTTCTGGACACACCATAGGACACACAGACACCTACACACCTAAAGAAGTTTCATCTGGGGTGTAAAAGGAGAAAGTCAGCAGAGTAAGGTTAGGTAAGACCCATGCCCTGAGTCCCCTCCCCAGCCACCAACATGGGATCCATCTGGCCCACAAGAGCAGGAAGAACAAGGGCAAACATGTCCCATACAACAATGGGATTCTGTAGGGCTGCTTCCCACCTCAGCCACACAGCAGGGCAGACTCACCAAGGACCGACTGGGTCTGACCACCAAAGTCTGCCCCAGCCAAAGCAGAACTACCAGATGAGCTCAGAATTAATATGCCCAAGGCCAATTCCCTCATAATGTTGCCTACAGAAGCCCCAGCAAGCACTGGCTAAGGTTCTGACTACTACCGTCTTCAACTGCCTTGAACACCCAGATAGAATTCACTCACGTGTGTGGGGGAAAGAAAGACAGATCAGACTGTTACTGTGTCTATGTAGAAAAAGGAAGACATAAGAAACTCTATTTTGATCTGTACTAAGAGAAATTCTTCTGCCTTGAGATGCTGTTAATCTGTAACCCTAGCCTCAACCCTGTGCTCGCAGAAACATGTGCTGTGTTGACTCAAGGTTTAATGGATTTAGGGCTGTACAGGATGTGCTTTGTTAAAAATGTGTTTGCAGGCAGTATGCTTGGTAAAAGTCATCACCATTCTCCAGTCTCAAGTACCCAGGGACACAATGCACTGCGGAAGGCTGCAGGGACCTCTGTCCAAGAAAGCCTGGGTATCATCCAAGGTTTCTCCCCACCGAGAGAGCCTGAGATACGGCCTCGTGGGAAGGGAAAGACCTGACTGTCCCCAAGCCCGATACCCGTGAAGGGTCTGTGCTGAGGATTAGTGAAAGAGGAAGGCCTCTTTGCAGTTGAGATAAGAGGAAGGCATCTGTCTCTTGCTCATCCCTGGGAATGGAATGTCCTGGTGTAAAACCCAATCATACATTCTATTTACTGAGATAGGAGAAAACCACCTTATGGCTGGAGGTGAGACATGCTGGCAGCAATACTGCTCTTTACTGCACTGAGATGTTTGTGTAAAGTCAAACATAAATCTGGCCTATGTGCACACCGAGGCACAGCACCTTTCCTTAAACTTATTTGTGACACAGAGTCCTTTGCTCACATGTTTTCCTGCTGACCCTCTCCCCACCATCACCCTAGAGTCCTGCCACACCCCCTCTCCGAGGTGGCAGACATAGTGATCAATAAACACTGAGGGAACTCAGAGACTAGTGCCGGTGCGGGTCCTCCGTATATTAAGCACCGGTCCCCTGGGCCCACTGTTCTTTCTCTATACTTTGTCCCTGTGTCTTATTTATTTTCTCAGCCTCTCGTCCCACCTGACGAGAAACACCCACAGGTGTGGAGGGGCTGGACCCCTTCAATGTGGAGAAAAATGGCCAAAGGCAGATGTGTGCCAGAAACCCCTACAGGGGCTAAACAGTCAAGATACACCAGCCGCTAACTAGAATAAGTTGTTAGGCCTCCTAACTATACTTCCCATAAACTTCAACTGCCCAGCACAGGTGCCTCAGGCACTGCCCATGGCCAAACTACACTTCCTAGGAAGCTCAGCAGCCCTGCTCAAAAGCCTCAGTTCCCAGAAAAGGCAAAGAGGGGCTAAACACCGGGTAGACTACACTCCACAAATTCAGCTGAGCTTGCTTCTCCCTCTCAGGGAACCTGGTGCCGATCGCTGGCAATTGCCTCCTTCTGGTCCCTCCCTGGGAGGATGAACGTCCTAGGGGCACTGGGTCCAGTGCGTAGACTGAGTTTCATCTGCCCCTTGTTCAGGTGGGGGCAACTCATCAGTAAATTACAGTTTTTGTAATCCACTTGATTCATATGGGACATTTATAGCAGCTATTCCTAACATCCTTTTCTGCTATCAGTGTGCCACTTCTGGGTCTCTACTGAGTTTTATTCATGTTATGGGGTTATACTTTCCTGCTTCTTTGCACACCTGGGTAAGTTTTGATTGGATGCCAGACACAGTCAATTACTGACTGACAGATTGCTATTTCTTCATTAGTCTCTGTCTGGAAAACTGCTAACTTACTTGGAAAGTATGGCCTTCTCATGGCTTGCAGGTATGCTTTGTGAGGAGGGTTTGAGGCAGTCTTTACTATAGAGCAAATCTGAAACACCCACAGAGGCAACACTCCTTACTTAAGGTCCACTGTGATTCTCCAAATGTTAGGAGGCATTTCCATTCCAGCTGGTGGAAATGCTGATTACTCCCAACCTTGTGTATAATCCAAGGATTTTTCTGTGTGTTCATTTCTTCCTGTTCTTCCTCCAGCCTAGGGGGGGTTTCCTCACATACATATGCTGATTATGAGTCAAAAGGCTTGTGGGAGAAACTCTATAGAACTCTCAATTCTTGAGTGCAGCTCTTCTCCAATAATCCAACTCATGAATTTGGGCCACCTTGAATTCCTCAAACCCTAAACTCTGTCTCAATTCAGAGAGATGACTGGGATCTGCTTGGGTTTCTCCTCTCAATCCTGCAGACTGGAAACTTTCTCCAGGCACTAAGCTGGGGCAATCATAAGGCTCATTTCATTGTTTCCTTTCTCTCATGGAAAGCTGTCCTGAGCCCTTTACTTCTCAATGTCTGATGAAGTTCATTCATATATTTTGTGCATCTTTTTTAGATATTTAAGGCAGGAGATTATATACATTACACATTTACTGTAAAAGAAAAAGGGACTGTTTGGGTTGGCTATGAAAAAGTCAATATCCAGGTGCATTATGTCATATGCATTCCGTACTCATAATAAAGTATGTTAGTTTTTTTTCCCCCTTTTTTAGAAACAGAGTCTTATTCTGTCACCCAGGCTGTAGTGCAGTGGCATGATCATAGCTCACTGCAGCCTAGAACTCCTGGACTCAAGCAATCATCTTGCTTCAGCCTCCCAAGTAGCTGGGACTATAGGCACACACCACCTTGTCCAGCTATTATTTATTTTTATTTTTTTGTAGAGATAGTCTCGCTATGTTGCCCAGGGTGGTCTCAAACTTCTGGGCCCAAGTGATCTTCCTGCCTTGGCCTCCCAAAGTGCTGAGATTACAGGTATGAGCCACTGTGCCTGGCCAGGTAGGTTAATTTATATAATTTCAGAATAGATACAAATTTATGTTTAGCAACATTTCAAGCATCATAAATCTCATGTTCTTTTTGGACATTTAGGAGTTATTTTCCAGTGCTGATGTGATTTTAACATTTCAAGAGCATCTATAATGCTCACATATAACAATCATAGCATCAGATTCTCTGATTATAGAATAAAATGTTAACATACTTGGATCCTAATAAGATAGGGAAATTATCCTGGCTTATCTGGGTTTTCACAGTGTAATCACAAGGGTCCTCAAACACGGAAGAGGGAGACAGAACACTCAAGTATTTGAGTGATGTAAGACTAATTGGCCATTGCTGGTTTTGAAAGGAGGCCCCAAACCACAGAATTTGGGCAGCTTCTAGAAGCTGGAAAGGCAAGGAAAGACGCTCCCCTAGGGCCTCCAAAAAGAAAAGCAGCCCTGTCAACAGCTTGATGTAGCCCCGTGAGATGCATTTGGACTTCAGACCTCCAGAACTGTAAAATAATGATTTTGTGTTGTTTTCAGCCATTAAATCTGTGTTAGTTTGGTGCAGCATTCATAAGACACTAACACAATTTTACTTCCATATTTGTTATATTCATAGGTTTTTGTTACATAATACCATTCCTGGGGTTCAAGATTTCATTAAACACGTCCCTCCAAGACTCTCAAGACATAAAAGTATGATACATGAGTTAATTTGCTGAGTTGCCATCATTTCTTACTTTCAAGAGTTTTTCTTTTCTGTAAATTCTCCCATATTTTACTAATAATGTTTTCCGTATCCATTGCCTCTACAGTTGTCTATGTTTCTTTGGCACAGGAGGCACAATTTAGCACTAAAAGCACCATCACAATCTTTCATAAATATTCCTGTAAGAATTCTTTTGATACCAATTGAGATATCATCTCCAGGTAAAGACTTCCTCATAACAGCTGCATTTCTACCCAACATGATTTCAATGGCGTTTAACAGGTTTGACTTCTCACAGAAATGTCCTCCACAACCACTGCCTCCACAGTGTTTCAGCCCTAAATGAGCTCTCTGGGATATAATGGCTGGAGGATTCCTACTAAAGATTTTCCCACCTGTCTGGTATCAGAAGATTTATTCTTATACAATATCTGTAAGATAGAAGATATAATTTATTACTGATGGGACCACATTCACTTCATTCGTGAGGCTTATTCTCTGTTCAAATTCCTGATTAACTACAAAGGCTTGATTTCTTGGAAAAGGTTGTTCCACAATCACTACATTTCTGCCCACTAGGTGCTCACTCTTGTTTAATAATGGCGGGGTTCCTGAGGAAGGCATTTCTATAGGTACTGTGTTCATAGTCTTTTGCTCTTGTATGAGTTCACTCATGTATAAGGACGTATGACTCCTTGAGGAAGGTTTCTCCACCTTCAGTGAATTTATGGCTGTCTCTCTTATGTGAATTTTCTTATGTTTAATGAGGACTGACATGTGGGCAAAGGCTTTGCCACATTCGCTGCATGAATATGGTCTCTCTCCAGTATGAATACGCTGATGCTGGATGAGCTTCGACTTGCTTCTAAAGGCTTTTTCACACTCACTACATTCATAAGGTTTCTCTCCTGTATGAATTCTCTGATGTCTGGTCAGGTCTGACTTAAAACAGAAGGTTCTTCCACAATCACTGCATTTATAAGGCTTATCTCCTGTGTGAAGTCTCTGGTGTACAATGAGGTATGCCTTCTGAGAAAAGGCTTTCCCACACACACTGCACCCATAGAGTTTCTCTCCAGTATGGGATTGCTGATGTCTATTGAGCCGGCACTTCCGGCTGAAGGCTTTTCCGCATTCGCTGCATCTGTAGGGTTTCTCTCCTGTATGGGTTCTCTGATGGACCATGAGCTGTGACTTTCTGGAGAAGGCTTTTCCACATTCACTACATTCATGGGGCTTCTCTCCTGTGTGAGTTCTCTGATGCTCAGTGAGCTGAATCTTCCTCATGAATGTTTTCCCACATTCACCACATCCATGGGGTTTCTCTCCTCTTTCAGTTCTCTGATGTTGAATAAGCTGTGCTTTCCTGGAGAAGGCTCTCCCGCACACACTGCATTCATGTGGTTTCTCTCCTGCACAAATTTTTTGTAGGTCACTGAGCTGTGATTTAGGGCTGCTGGGTTTAACACATCTATGGTATTTAACTCGAGTAAGAGTTTTGTCATGCTTGATATGGAGGCATGATTTCCCATATCCACCAAATGCATCAGAAACTTTTCCTGCATATCTTCTATTCTGGATAACAAAACCTAAATGAGATTTCAAACTTTTACAATGTGAGCCAAACTTATTGTGTCTTTATATTAAAGGAACAATGCTTTTACATAAGCCAAACTTATTTCCAAGGGCATAACTTTGTTGACATCTTTCGAAATGTTTAAGCTCATTTTGGTTTTCTGGGTACCACTGCATATGGTCAACCCCCCAAATTTCTTCTAGGAAAAAGAACAATATGAACATCCATGATAATTTTTTGTGGAGGTGGCAGAAGGTGCAAAAATGCCATGGTTTTGGCTGGCTTTTATAAGATCTCAGTCTCAGAGTAATGTACCTCACACTCTGTGAAAAAGGATGATATTATAAAACAGCAAAAGGAAAATACAGCAACTTTAGCAACAACAATGGATACTCTATAATGAATCAATACAACTTGAGCTGCCTCCCAAATTGGACCTTGCAAATAGAGACAGAATAGAAACAGAAACACATTGCAACTGGAATAAATCAAAAATAGATGGAGGGGATGGATGTATCCACCCAACAAACACTGAATAGACTGGTATTTGGGATACTACAGTGACTAATAATTATTCTCTCTCTCCATGAACCTGTCATTCAGGTAAAGACAGAGAATCAACAGGTATGCAAAGAAGTAAGAAAATTACAGAATGTGAGGAACAGTACAAAGGAAGTGGCTCACATCATACGGTAAGAAAGAGCAACGTTATGCAAAGAACAAAATAAAGAACATTCCAAGAAAAGGGAACAGCCAGTGTGAAAACCCAGAGGCAGAAAAAACTTAGGTGTGATAAAAAAAAAAATGTAAGAGAAGCTGGTTTACCTGGAATATCCTGAGCTTGAGTGAAGTAGAAATACAAAAGTTTGGCAAGGCTGGCAGGATTAAAAACATGAAGATTTTGGAGGAAGACTTTGTTAGAAACTGGAATTTATGCTAAGAACAATGGCAGTAAGCCACCAAACATTTTTTGCCAAGAAAACATGTTCTGAATTGACAGTTCCAAAACATGACTGTTCTATGGAGAATGAATTGAAAAGATGAAATTATAGAAGGGAATATGCTGGAGGTTATGGCAGAATTCAGATGGCTTGATCAGGAATAATTACAATGGAGATGGAGAAATGTGAAAAAACAAGAACATAAGTATGGAGGAGGAAAAGATAGGATTCACTCTTAGAACACATGTTGCCAGTAGAAAAGCAAAGAATTGAGGATAACTGTTCAGTATGTGGCTTAAACACCTATGTAGGTGCTGGTGCCATTTAATAAAATGAGGGTAAAAGAAGCCTCATACCAACCAGTAAAACACACACACAAAACAATATATGACCATTACTAAGTTAGTGCAGCATAGACACAAAGAAGATAAAAGTCAGAAAAGAGGGTGGCCAGGCGCAATGGCTCACGTCTGTAGTCCCAGCACTTTGGGAGGCCGAGGTGGGTGGGAGGAGCTCAAGACCAGTCTGCACAACATGGTGAAACCCTGTCTCTACTAAAAATACAAAAAAAAAGATTAGCCAGGCGTGGCAGCGGGTGCCTGTAATCTCACCTACTTGAGAGGCTGAGGCAGGAGAATCCCTTGAACCTTGGAGGCAGAGGTTGCAGTGAGCCGCGATTGGGCCACTACACTCCAACCTGGGCAACAAAAGCAAAACTCTGTCACAGAAAAAAAAAAAGGGAGCTCCAAATGTGCCCTGGAATAGTCAAAAACTAGTTCTTGGAAGTAAAACAAGAGCCGACAGTGAAAGAGGGCAGTATCTGGATGTAAAAATGCAACATGATCAAATGCACAGATGTCAGTCCTCATGGTATTTGACATTATCTGTAGCATTCAATAAAATATATGCCTTCCTCCTCCTTGGAATAATTTTGTCACTTATTTCATGGACATCTTCTGACTCTCCCACCACAACCCTGATACTTTTTCTACGTGGCTGGGTTCTCCTCTTTTGAATCTCTGAATATATGTGGACCTCTTCTTTCTTCAAGCAACACTCACTCCTCATGTCTTCTCACCAAGTTCCAGTGCCTTGACGGCCCCTGCCCAGAGGTGAATGAAGCCATCACATCAAATGGAACTCACAGAAAAACAGAAGTCAGTCAAACGTGCAGCAATGGAGGCAATGAGAACCTCTATTACCATGGCCTACTGTGAGGTGGGACTTCAGAGTGGAGTGTTCAAAACAATAAAAATTAACAGGAGCAGCTGAGACATTCAGACATAGAACAGAGTAAACCGAGAAGACTCAAGGCAACTCCAAGGTGACCAGGCACCGGATTGGTGAGCAATACAGCAGAACCTAAATATAATGCACAGGAAGGGAAAGGATTTTCCAAGAGGAAAGAGAATCACAGTTTCTAACCCTGAAGCTGAGGGAAGAAGAATTTCACAGAATACTCGTCCTGGGTGCTGGCAAAATAAAGAATAAGAAGGCAGGTGAGATTACAGAAAAGGAGATATCTGCATGAAGCTATTTGTCAGGAGACAGAGCTGAAATCTTTAGTATATATGAGTATACTACATGATGGTAGAAACATCTGGGAGAAAGGAGGATTCTGGTTTCACATACTGGAAGAAGGAAATATTTGGAGAGCTGTCCTGGCGGCTGGCGACACACAGCGGGTTAAGAGTGCAGATGAGACATTAGTAGCAGACATGTTAATTTGCGAGTCTCCAGCAGGGGACAGAGAGCTCAGGCCCTGAGAGTGAATTAAACTTCTACCAGGAGAATCAGCAGAAGATAAAAAAAAAAAAAAACAGAAGCTGGAAAGGCAGGGAGCAGTGGGTGAGTAAGTCGACAGAGATGCCCCAAGAGACAAAGTGTGGGGGCTTTGACGTGAGCTAAGGTGAGGTGATTTTCAGTAAAGGAAATCGGGCCTTTCCAGAGGGGCCGGGATACGCTTTTAAGCAACAGAAGTGCTAAAAGTAACACAATCCAGCCAGGCGCAGTGGCTCACGCCTGAAATCCCAGCACTTTGGGAGGCCAAGGTGGGTGGTTCATGAGGTCAGGAGTTCGAGACCAGCCTGGCCAATGTAGTAAAAACCTGTCTCTACAAAAAATACAAAAAATTAGCCGGGCCTGGTGGCCAGCGCCTGTAATCCCAGCTACTCGGGAGGCTGAGGCAGGAGAATCACTTAAACCTGGGAGGTGGAGGTTGCAGTGAGCCAAGATCACGTCACTGCACTCCAGCCCAGCCACAGTGCAAGACTCCGTCTCAAAAACAAAACAAAAAAAAAGGCAACGCAATCCAGATGGGTTACGAGGGGAATTTCAAAGCAAGTAAGGAAGGGGCAAAAGTCAGGAGCAGGCTGGGAAGAATGGAACCAGGTAAGAATTCAAGGTCTTCGATGACATGGACTGAAATCAGATCCAGAAAATAGAAGAAAGGAAGACATTATCCTTTGAGAGCCAGCTCTATTAGGGATGGACACAGATGCAGAAAGGTTGATTAGGTTTCTGGGCCACTACCTACTGTAAAGTCCTCTGAAGAACACTTTAAAAGCATCAACCCTTCTCCGACCAGCTGGGATTTTCATGCCATTTCTCCCCATTTTCTTAGTTTTCACTCACTTACCTGGACAGATTTGACTGTGGGCTGCTCCTTCTACTATCCATGGGGGTTCTCCTTGCTCCAACTTGAAGAGCGAATCTGGCTTGGTGCCTTGATACCCTGTAAATGGGAGATCACTGAACACTTGGCATGTGTCCTTGGGGAATGGATGAAGATGGAGAGGGTTATGTCTCAGGAACCACAGCATTTGCAATCTGATAAAGCAAAACTCTTTCATTCAGGAAAAGAGCACAACCACTTTGTGCCGGGGAGGAAAATAAAAGTCTGCGACACACCCATACCCATTAGGATGGCTACTATCAAACAAATAAACAGACAAACAAAAACACAAAATAACAATTGTTGGCAAAGATGTGGAGAAACTGGGACCCTGTGTACTCTTGGTGGGAATGTAAAATAGTACTGATATTGTGGAAAACTGTTCCTCAAAAAATCAACAATGGAATGACTGTATCACCCAGCAATTCCACTTCTGGGTATATACCCCAAAGAACGGAAAGCAGGGTCTCAAAGAGATATTTGTACACCCATATTCATAGCAACATGATTCACAAGCACTAAAACATGGAAGCAACCCAGTATTCCTTAACAGATAAGTGGATAAGCAAAAGGTGGTATACACACACAAAAGAATATTATTCAGCCTTAAAAAGGAAATTCTGGCACATGCTACAACATGGATAAACCTTGAGAACATCATACTAAGTGAAATAAGCCAGGCACAAAAAGACAGACACTATATAATTCCACTTATATGAGGTACTTAGAGAAGTCAAAATCCTAAAGACAGAAAGTGAATGGTGGTCGCCAGGGGATGGGGAGAAGTTGGGGAATGGGTAGTTGTTGTTTTGTGGGTACAGAGTTTCAGTTTTAGAAGACAGAAGGTAGTGCTGGTGGGTGCATAACACTATGAGCACTATGAGTGCATTTAACCCACTGAACTGCACGCTTATGGTTAAGACGGTAAATTTTATGTTATATATTTTACCACCACAACAAAAAATCTATAACATACAATGCTTTAGACTAAACCATTAAATATTTACAGGACCATACAGTGGTCACCAAATAAGAAAGAAAAGGTAAGTGACTGCAATGCTGTCCTTACCTACTGATACTAGGTTGCTGTAGTTCTCCAACATTACTTCCTTATACAAGACCTTCTGAGACTGGTCCAAAAACTGCCACTCCTCCCTGGTGAAGCCCACAGCCACATCTTCGAATGACAATGACCCCTATAATAACAATTCCAATGCAATCTGAGGTGGATAACAATAGATGATGCGGAAAAGAGGGACGGGGACATGTCTTGATCCTTTTCTCCATGACAACTTATGCACACCATGACTATTTCACATACCAAAGGACCATGGAATTCCACCAACTCTTCCTACCCTAAAAAAGCACTAAGGCAGTACTCACATAGATATGAAACAACGTGTAATAAGAATGTTCATTATTCCTTTGTTTCTCATAATGAAAAACTTACCAATAATCTAAATGTCTATCAAAAGCAGACAGGGTTAAATTACAGCACCTCCATGCTATAATATACTACAAAAATGTTAAAATCAATGAGGTAGATGTATACATATCCACATGATTATCAATGATCTCCAAGGCAGTCTCTTAAATGCAAAAAATTAAGCTCCTAAATAATATATAATCTAAGACATATTTTAAAAATGTAATAATATGGCTGGGCATGGTAGCTCACACCTGTAATCCCAGCACTTTAGGAGGCTGAGGTGGGCAGATCACAAAGTCAGGAGATTAAGACTATCCTGGCTAACACAGTGAAACTCCATCTCCACTAAAAATACAAAAATTAGCTGGGCATGGTGGTGGGCACCTGCAGTCCCAGCTACTAGAGAGGCTAAGGCAGGAGAATGGCATGAACCTGGGAGGCGGAGCTTGCAGTGAGCCAAAATTGCGCCACTGCACTCCAGCCTGGGCGACAGAGCGAGACTCTGTCTCAAAAGGAAAAAAAAAAAAGTAATAATATGGCTGGGTGTGGTGGCTCACGCCTACAATCCCAGCACTTTGGGAGGCTGAGGCAAGGGGGCTCATGAGGTCAGGAGTTCAAGACCAGCCTGGCCAACATGGTGAAACCCCCATCTCTACTAAAAATACAAAAATTAGCAGGGTGTGGTGGCATGCACCTGTAATCCCAGTTACTCAGGAGGCTGAGGCAGGAGAATTGCTTGAGCCCAGGAGGCAGAGGTTGCAGTGAGCCAAGATTGCGCCATTGCACTCCAGCTCTGGGCGACACAGCAAGACTCCATCTTGGGGAAAAAAAAAAAAGTAATAATATTTACAATTACATATGTATAAGTATACACATGTATGCATACAGAAATGTACATAAATATAAATATATTCTACCAGATGTCAATCACAGGGAGGAACTAGTTAGAGACCCAAACTACGAACACTTATTTATTATCCTTTGGGTTGAAGTTTGGGCAGAAAAAGGGTGAAAGGAGATACTCTCTTTTGATACAAATGCTTCTGTTTCCTTGAATCTCTTGCGTGCAAATGTAGCCATGTATCATTTCAGTAATTCAACATAGAAAAAGCAAAACAAGCAGAACGGGTGCTTTGTTTTTTGAACCTGGAGTTAACAAGGTAAGAAAGAAGCATTGTCAGTATCTGCATTCCAAGCTGTTACCAAAGACTGGAGCTGTTAGTTGTCTCCTGCTGTATCAATAACAAAAATCTGGATGAGAGAATTCTTCTTCATGGAGGATCATTCAAAGGTCAAGCAGCCCATTCATTCTATTGGATACTCCAGGCTTTATTACTGGGCAAAGTCAGATGACCAGAAGCCTCTATTTTCAAGGCACACTATTTTCGAAGAATTTTGTCCAATCCAGTTTTCCTTTGGCATTACTCCTTAGCTTACCCCACTAAACAACAGGAAAAAGCCAAAGAAAACATCCCATGCCTTTATTACAAGGCTGACTTTGAGGATACTGTCAACCACAAAAGCTCTCTGAAGGAAAGAAGTTTCTCAAGATCTAACAGCAATGACACATTTACCTCCCCTGAAGAACTGCCTTGCTCTCTCCTCACAGACATTACAATCGTGGCATTTTTCATGTATTTCCTGTTATTTCAGCTGCCAAAAAAAAGGAGACACAGTTTAAAGCAGAGAAAACCCACAGGGTCTTAACAGTCACTTAGCTATGTTCCGACATTAAGAACTTTCACAAACCCCCTGATCTATATATCTCGTTTCTTAATTTGCCAAGATTTTAAGATTCCAACTTAAACTTATTTTCCGACAGATCCTGATTTTTATCAGCATACACTATCTCATTTAACCAGACAGTCTTTTACAAGCTTCCACAGACCCATTGGGAAACAAAGGACAAAATAGGTAAAACAAACCTCACCTGGGCCTTGGCCATTTCCTTCAACAATTAGGGCTAGCAACTCTAGGATGTTCTCTCTCTTCTGTCTATTCTGGGCCTTCCCAGAAGTTGTGGTCAGGTATCATCTCAGGTCAAGCTACCACTGGAAACGATGATCTTCCCCAGCCTGGAAGCTCTTTCTTCCATTACTGAAAATGTCTTGTTCCTATAGGCTAGAACCTGTGGATTCAAGACCAAATTCAATGATAAGAAGACATGCTCCTAGGATCACAAGTCTCCAGTTGCCATCTGGACTCACATTAACATCAGGTTCCAATATTTCATCTGTCTCCTTAACACCCTGGAAGCCATTACATCATGGGGCAGTGATCCAGAGGAAGATATGGAATGGGCAAGAGGAATGCCTTTTTTTTTGGTTATGTCAGAAATAGAGTGGATGTGAAACAGGAGAAAATAAACAAAAACCACCTTATGGTCTTGTCCACTGCCAAGTTCTCACATATATCAGTTTTAGGTAAGACAATGAAGGAAGTGGTAAAGCCAGGCATGGTGGCATGTGCCCTAGAGTTCCAGCTATTGTAGAGGCTGAGATGGGTGGATCTCACCTGAGCTCCAGAGCTCAAGACCAGCCTGGACACGTGGCAAGATTCTGTCTCTAAAAATAAAAACATAAAAGAAGTGGTGGCTCAGGAAACTGACTTAAAATCATCACCGGTAGCCACATGCTCCTAAATTTTTTGTTTATTGCACTGTCTTACTAATAATACAAACCATAAGCACTGTCTTACCAAACCCTCAATACTACTTTATAAGGTACTCATTATTATTTCCATCTTAAACATGAGTAAGCTGAGGCTTGCTGAGACTAAGTGTGTTGTGCAGGTTAACATTCTTCCTAATTAGCAGCATGGGAACTTGAATCTACATCTGGCTCTCTCCCTTGTGACACTTCCCTCCTACAACAGCCTCACAGTGCAAATTTGTTCTCTTCCCTACCCACTTTTAGAACTTTACTTCCCAGCGCTTTACACTGTGGGGTGGCCACATAGTCACAGCTACACAAACAAGAGCCTGTGATCTCCTAATGCAATATTCAGTGTGCATGCTCAGCCTGCTCCTTCCACACAGGCAGGAAAGCAAAGGCGGTCGGTCCCATCTTTGCCCCAGAAGCAGCAGTTCAGAGATCAGTCTCCCCAAGAGCCACTCTAGAAACTCACACTCTGAGAACACCCACACTGTGAGACCAACTTGAATTTTGCTGTCACCCCAGCAAGTCATTCTCAAGACTCTCTAGCAAGCCTGTATCCTTTACACCCAGAGAGCTCATCTCCAAGCCATTTTCTGATCCACTGGTAAACACACTGGTCAAGATGCAAACCTCCTCTACCTTCAATCCTGAGACCGCTTCATCCCAGCCCCAGCCCTTCAGTCTAGCCTCCCTACAGGGCCAGTCCAAAAACAGTGGTACCCAACCCAAATGCAGAAATCCATATGGATGGCTAAGAGGTAGAAAAGGCAGTTATGCATGAATGGGTTGGAGCTGAGATCTCCAGGGTTGAAAAATCAAGGATCCAACCATTTCCCAGAAGCTCATGGCAGACTTTCCCTCATACGTAATACATCAGAATTGCACCAAATACTCACGCGGAGAACATGGCAATGTAACCGAGAATGGCAATGATACCACCCTGATTGGTAAGAATAATCTGGATTTCCTACTGAACTGAGGTTCAGGTCAAATGTCCAGAGGACAGTTACCTAAATTAAAGAGGAATTTTCTTAACAAAGGGGGCTTGGATGTCAGATTGGCAGCCAACAGTATCCAATAAAAAAAAAAACTAGGGTCTGCTGTGTTGGCTCAGGCCTGTAATTGCAGCAATTCTGGAGGTGAAGGCAGGAGAATTCCTTGAGGCCAGGAGTTCGAGACTAGCCTGGGCAACATACCAAGACCTTGTCTCTACAAAAAAATTTAAAAATTAGGCAGGCATGGTGATGCATGCATGTAGTCCCAGGTACTTAGGACAGTGAGGCAGGAGGATCACTTGAGCCCAGGAGTTCCAGGCTGAATTGAGTTTATGATCGCATCACTGCACTCCAACCTGGGAAACACAGCAAGATCCTGTCTCAAAAAAAAAAAAAAATTAAGGCAAAAACAAAGCCTTCCACTTCAAATAAAAGTTAGGATGCTTCCAAACCATTACAAGCCCTCAGCCTTATCTGCTTTTGGGAGGAATGAAGCAGGGAGGAAGGAAACAGGTAACCTCTCCCACATGATGGCCTACCTTTGGATTTGGCTGACTGCTGTATCAGGGTATCATTTTGTGTGGGCTTTTAAAAATTTTTTTTTTTTTTTTTTTTTGAGAAGGAGTCTCAATCTGTCGCCAGGCTGGAGTGCAGTAGCGCCATCTCAGCTCACTGCAACCTCCGTCTCCCGGGTTCAAGCAATTCTCTGCCTCAGCCTCCTGAGTAGCTGGGATTACAGGTGCCCACACCACGCCTGGCTAATTTTTGTATTTTTAGTAAAGATGAGGTTTCACCAACCTTGGCCAGGCTGGTCTTGAACTCCTGACCTCGTGATCCACCTGCCTCAACCTCCCAAGTGCTGGGATTACAGGTGTGAGCTACTGCGCCTGGCCAAAATTTTTTTTTTTTTATAGAGACAGGGTCTCGCTATGTTGGCCAGGTTGGTCTTGAACTCCTGGCCTCAAGCAATCCTCCCACCTCAGCCTCCCAAAGTGCTAGGATTACAGGCATGAGCAACTGCTCCCAGCCTCATGGTATAGTTTAACTTGTTGTTCTCTACCTACCCAACTCCCAATTTTTCCTTTTAATTAAGTGAGTAGTTCATCTTAGAGGTTTGATTAGTCCCATGTTCAATTTTTTTAGATAAGAATCCTTCATGGATGGTGCTGTGTACTTCCTACTGCAACATATGAAGAGGCATGAGGGAAAAAAAACAAAGAAAAAAAAAGAAAAGGGAGCTGTTATAGAATTAAAGAGATCTAAGAGATACAACAAGCAAATCGAATGCACCCACATCATTTGGATCATGATTCAAACAATCCAATGTTAAAAGACAATGACGAGATGATCAGAAAAAAACTGAGTGTGGACTAGCTATTCAATGAACTAAAGAAATAGGCCGGGCACAGTGGCTCACGCCTGTAACCCCAGCACTTTGGGAGGCCAACATGGGCAGATCACTTGAGGTCAAGAGTTCAAGACCAGCCTGGCCAACAGGAAGAAATCCCATCTCTACAAAAAAATACAAAAATTAGCCTGGTGTGGTGGCAGATGCCTGTAAGCCCAGCTACTCGGGAGGCTGAGGCAGGAGAACTGCTTCAACCTGGGAAGTGGGAATTGCAGTGAGCCAAGATCATGCCACTGCAGTCCAGCCTCGGTGACAGAGCGAGAGTCTGCCTGCCCAAAAAGATAAGGAAATAAATTATTATTAACTTGGATACACTGAAAATGGTCTAGGATGGGTGAAGTGGCTCACATCTGTAATCCTAGCACTTTGGGAAGCCAAGGCAGAAGGACTGCTTGAGCCCAGGAGTTCAAGACCAGCCTGGGCAACATAGCAAGATCCTGTCTGTAAAAGAAAAAACAAAAAGGAAATGGTCTAGTGGTTATAAATTTTTTTAATGACCTTACTGGTTAGAGATTCATACTGGGATACTTACAAGTTTCAAGGCATGAAGCCTTGGATTTGCTATGAAAGTCTCCAAACTAAAACAAAAGTGGAGGCACAAATAAATATGACTGATATGACAGATGAATATGAATTGATAACTGTTGAAGCTAAGTTATGGGTAAATATTATACTCTCAATTTCCATGAAAAAAAGTTAAAAAGAATCATCAGAGCCTGATGAGTTCTATCTAATCTTTACAGTACAGAGATGACTCCAATATTATGTAACATTCATAAATCACAGAAAAAAGTGAAGCCTCTCTAACAATTATATAAAACCAGCATTTCCAAACACGAATCAACAGAATAGAAAAAAAAAAGAATTATAGAGATAGGTGCTTTTCCATTGATTTTCATCCTTCCTTCTTTTCTAATACTTGCATTCAAGGTTATAAATTTCCTCCACTGACTGCTTAGGTTAAATTCAACAAGGGTTTACATGTAGAATTCTTATTAAAATGCAATTGAAAATATTTCCACTGTGATTTTTTGAACTCAGATTATTTAGAAGTGTATGGCATAATTGCCAATCATTCTGACAAGAAAACAGCATGTTCTGAATTGATAGTTCGAAAAACTCACATGACTATTCTATGGCGAATAAATCATTCTGATATTGATTTATAGCTTAATGCCACTACAGTTAGAGAAAATATTCCGTATGGTTTTAATCCTTTGAAATTTATTTAGACTAGCCTGATGGCCAAGCATATGGTGATTTTTTATAAATGTCCTATGTGCATCTGAGGAAAATTATTGAGTGTAGTGTTTTATATTGGTCAAGTTTGTTAATTATGTATGTCATTCTAACCTTTCAGGGTTGGGACTATTGTGGGTTAGCTGCCTGTTTTTGTAAATAATGTTTTATCAGAACACAGCCACACCCATTTGTTTATACATTCTGTATAGCTACTTTCATTCTATAATTGTAGAACCTAGTAGATGCAGACAAGACCGTTTAGCCGGCAGAGACTAAAATATTTGTCATCTGTCTGCACCTTTACAGAAAGTTTGCCAGCAATGGTTAATCTATACCCTTTTAGCTTTTTGTCTGCCTGTTCTCTCAGTTACCGAGAGAAGTATGTTAAGAATTTCCCATTACGATTAGGCATTTGCGGTTTCTCCTTGTGTCTAGCATACTCCATTCCTCTATACTTAACACACTAAGTATATGCTCAATTGAACTTTTTTCTTTTTTTTTTTTTTTTTGAGACGGAGTTTCACTCTTGTTGCCTAGGCTAGAGTACAATGGCATGATCCCAGCTCACTGCAACTTCTATCTCCTGGGTTCAAGTGATTCTCCTGCCTCATCCTCCTGAGTAGTTGGGATTACAGACACCCGCTACCACGCCTGGCTAATTTTTGTATTTAGTAGAGACGGGGTTTCATCATGTTGGCCAGACTGGTCTTGAACTCCTGATCTCAGGTGATCTACCCGCCTCAGCCTCCCAAAGTGCTGGGATTACAGGCATAAGCTCTCACGCCCAGCCCTCAATAGAACTTTTATGCACCAAAAGACATGTAGAAAAACGTTCATATCAACAATTCTCATAACTCCCATAAGCCATAACAATGTCTCTTGATAGTGGAATGGATAATATGGGGTATAATCATCAATGGAATACTACACAGCAATGAAAAAGAAATGAGCTACTACTATATGCAGCAACTTAGATGAATTTCACAACAAAAATATTAAGCAAAAGAAGCCAGCCACAAAACAATGTGTACCTTAGGATTTCATTTATATAAAGGTGACAACCAAGCACATCTATGATGTTTTTAGGATAATAATTACCTTTGGAGAGGAGAGAGAAGATGAGGGCTTCTGGGATGCTGCATTATTCTATTTTTTTAACCTGGTGATTTTCAAGTATAGTCACTTGAAAAAAAACTTAAGAGACCAATTTCTCTTATAAATGTATAGGCAAAAAAATTTTTGAATTTGCTACTATGAAAAATTTCAAGCAAAAGAACAGTATACTCAAATTCCACATATTCATCATGTGACTTCAAGAATGATGAACTCACATCTAATTTTGTTTTATCTATACCACCATTCAGTCCCTCTCCAGCAATGGATTATGGATTATTCTGAAGCTAATCCAAGATATCTTTTCATTTTTTGATGCAAAAACATTAAATAAAATTTTATCAAATAAAATCCAGTCTCATATTAAAAGAACAAACCATTATTGACAAGTATGGTTTTTTCCCTCGGGAATATATGAAATTGGGAAATAGAGCAACATAAATCAAAGAAAATTTTAAAGAGAAAAAAAAAATGAAAATAATTGTAAAGGTCAAAAGCCCTTAGGAAAGAGAAATAAAAACTTGATAAATCACAGTAATTATTTATTCAGACCATACTACGTACCTAGTACTACACTTTGAACATACTTAAAGAACATTTGCTCACTTAATCTTCATAATGATTCCATGAAAAAGAAACTATGACAGCTTTTTTCCCACAAATAAGGAAACTGACTAAGGAATTAACGTACCCAAGTCAGAGGCAGAGGCACGTACTTCTTACTCCACAGTCCATACACTTGCCACCTGGCTAAAATTATTTGCAGATGACAAAATGCTCAACTAGAAAAAAGAAAGACATCAATTTATAAGTTATGTGTAATGACATGAGTAGAATGAAGTGACAGAATAAACATATATATTTTTAACTTCTGTTCTTGTCCACTAAGTAAAATTGGAACAAAAAAAGGAAAGGGGGAGGGGTCTTATGCGAAAAAAAAGTCACGATTTACAACAAAAAGTATTAACTATGTAGAAATAAGCATAACCAGAAATGTCCAAGATACGTATGGAAAAACACTACAGCCAGTCAAAGAAATAAAAATATTAGGTTAATAGAAATCCATCACATGTTCCTGAAAGTGTTGTATCTAGATCTACATCAATTCTACCCAAATTAAAGCAACCACTTGAGGAAACTGCAGCAATTTAAAACTCTCAAAGAGCATGTAATATGGGAATACGAAGTTGACAAGATGTTATTAAATACGAATAAAATTAGACCAATACCTAGACACCTGATCCCAACATTAAACATGAAATACACTAAACCAGAGTTATTTTTTGGAGGAGTATTTAAAATGAAGGGGATGTTATTACTTGGGTCGCAATGAACCTGAAAACAAATTTGCTACAGAATATACAGCAGCAGAGAAGCAAGGGGACCAGCAGACCCCTTTTTAAGTACGCATGTGATAAGCAATGAACACGAACTGCCCAGAGCTGTCTCCAACACCGACACGATTCGCTTCCCCACCACGACGCCCTAGCGCTACTGTGCAACGAAGACCTCCCAAGCGCTGGTTCCAATGCGGAGATCATGGGCTCCCAGACTCTGGGAATCCCAACACGACTGCGAAACGAACTCCGAGCGAGGACTCCCCCAGAGCTCCCCGCAACACGGACCCCACGCGCTAGCGAACAACAGAAAAAAAAACTCAGCGCGCTCTCCCTGCCCCTGAAACATTCCCAGAAGCCCAGGGAGACCAGACCGATAACGTCTGTCTCCACTGCTGGAGGCAAGTCACGGACCCTAAGTCTCTAAACACTCGCCTCTGCCCGCCGCCCCGCGAACCCCACGCACTGCAGACGCGACACTGGCAAGTTTCGGGGATGGCGGCCGGCGAGGGCCGTACGGAGTCTTTCCAGAGACGCGGAATACGGCACCGGCCGTCCCTTTATGATGCAATATGTCTGCGCCCAGGGGACGCTTGCTGGGAGCAGCCATTTTCAACCCTACTGCCGTAGAGCAGGCGGAGTCCCTCTTTTCGCGCCTAAAGACAGGTAGGCTCTGACGATGAAAAGCAATTGAAAACGACCGATTTCACACTTTTTCCAGTCCACGTGAACTGCTGCTAGATCTTGGCTTTGCAACATTAGCCAGGGGCGCTACATAAACTGCTTAGTTTCTCAAAGGCTCAAGCCTGCCCTGATCTGTCTACAGGCTGGGTAGAGATGGTCACAGACTTTGATCCTAAGAAGAATGGAAAGAAACCATGTGGGCGCGGCAATCTTAGAGGAATTTCAAGAGGGAGGGACCTGAGCAACAATCGGAGGGGTTATTATCCTGAGGATGCTTCTGGCTGGAGAAAGCAGCCTTTGAGAACTGCCTAAGAAGCATCTTTACATCTACATCAGATGTAGCCTCACAGGAAGGAGTCAGTCACAGAAAGGGTAAAACAACCGCGTGTTAAAGCTTTGGTTATAATTAGTGTGGAGAATGGAGAACGCAGTTGATCAGCGGCTGACAAAGTGGGGAACCAACACTAAAACAGGGCTCTCCCACCCTGGAAAAGCCAAAGGCAGAACAAGCCTTTACATCCAGGAAGGTGGGAGCTACCTGAAATCAAAACTCTGAAGGGGAGATGATTCTGTTCAATACTGAGGCTCAGCTGATCAATTAACTGATGAATTCTAGCAACAAACCTGCTCCCTATAATTTTACAACCAGCCTCAGAGAACCTTTAAAGGGATTGATCATTCATTCATTTATCCAATGAATGTTTATAAAATGCCTAATATGTGTCAAACACTGTTGTGCGTGCTGGGAATACAAAAGTTGGAAATTCAGGCACAAAGACTCTCATTCATGGAGATTACATTCTACTGGCAATTTCAGTGTGTGAGCTAAATTGAGTGGTGCTAACTGTTGACTTGGCTGGTTGACTGAAACTTGGATTCAAAATTTGCCTACACTAAATGAAGTTTAAATGCCAGAAACCTCCTCATATATTATAAAGTATCCAAAGATAAATGGAGTTAGGAATGCTAGGATGGATTTATCATGTAAAATCAAGATTACCCATACCTCAAATATGTATTCCAGTAGCATCTAGAAGACAGTCTCTTCACTGACACTGATCTGGTCACAGGAAATAGAGATATACTACTGTAAGATTATTTTATTGTACATTAAGTGATATAATGTCCTTGAAGTTAGAATGATAAGTTCATGATTTTCTTTCAGTCAGTTCAGGCTACTAGAAAAAATACCATAGACTGACTGAGTGCCTTAACAAACATTCATTTCTCACGTTCCAGAGGCTGAGGAGTCTCTAGAACTGGACTCTAAAACACAATCAAGGTGTTGGCAGGTCTAGTGTCCAGTGAGAGTCCATTTCTTGGTTTATGCATGGTCATCTCATTCTGTCTTCACATGGCAAACAATAGAGAAAGAGAAAACAAACTCTCTTCTGTGTTGTCTCATAAGACACATAATCTCAACATGAGGGTTCCACTTTCAAGATGTAATTACCTTCCAAAGGTCCCACTTCCTAATGCCATCCCTTAGGGATTAGGACTTCAACATGTAAATTTGGAGAGGACATAAGTATGCAATCCCTCACAATGATGTATGCTATAAAATCTAAAGGAATCAAATGACAAGGATTTACAGTTAATAAGCCAACAAAGGAGACAATATGTAATAATAAACACACTCAGCTACTCTAAGGGAAAGCAGAAAAAGAAGAAAAGGAGAACAAAGAAGACATAGAATAAACAACAAATAGTTTAAGTTAGTAATTTAAATCTAAACACATCAATACATTAAAAGTAAATGATCTAAATACCCCAGTAAAAAGACAGAGATTGTTAACTGGATAAAAAAGGAAGACCCAACTATATGTTGCCCACTAAACACCCACTTTAAATATGAAAGCACAAATAGGTTAAAAGTAAAACCATGATAAAGATATGAAAGATATAAAAGAGAAAAACCCATGTCAAATTATTAGAGGTTAAAAATTATAATTTCTGAGAGAAAACATACTTTGGATGGGATTAATGACAGATTAAACACTGTGGAAAAAAGATTAGTGAACTGAAAGACATAGCTATGAGAACTATAAAAAATGAAATAATGAAGGGTAAAATAAAAAGCATGAACATCATTTTCATGTACATATGTGTATACACAAAAAGATTTGTGAACTTGAACAGGGCAAGAGATACAATCTAAACTACAAAGAGAACAAAAGCTAACCCCTACCTTGGCCCCCAGAGTAAGAGATATCATTGTGAGGAACACCAAGTGGAAACCTCTAAAACTGCCCCCCTCCCCAGCCAAACTCTATGATCAAGATAGTAAATGAAAAACAATAATGTGGGAGGGGTAGTGAGGTTTATAAGATATAAAAAGTAAAATATATTTCATATCTTGTAAACCCTACTATACATATTAGTGCAGGGAGCTGAAGGCCCATGGGATGTGACCAACTCAGCATTCCGCTGGAGGCTATATGATCAAACAGCAAACTGTTTATCATGAATGCAGGATGTGGGCAAACTCACACTGCCCTGCCACCAAAAGGTTTGCTGAGGGACATCACTCCCTGTCACCAGGCTCCTTGAAGTTATCTGCTTGAGAAATCTAGCGCCTATTGTCCAAAGGATGCAAGCCTGCTGTGAATCAAATGGCCAACTGACAATTACCCTACAATCACCCCCCCTTTCTTGCTATCTCTTTTGCCTAATAAATACAGAGGGCTGTGTAAAGCTCAGGGCCCTTGTCCACTAGAGGTAAGTTGCCCCCTGACCCCTTCTTCCAAACATACTCTTTTGTCTCTTGTCTTTTATTCCTATGTTTGCCCCACTTTGTTCAGCCCCCTAGGTCCCTGCGAGTTACAAGTGGCGCCTGAACAGGGACTCCATGGATGTCTACAAGTGGTGTCCAAACAGGGACAGAATCGGGTGCTCTACAAGTGGTGACCCAAAACAGGGACTCCAAGGACGTCTACATATTAGTGCATTCAGTCTTTTCTCTAGCAGTTTGAACTAATAAATATAGTAACAGTGTATTGTTCTAACAATATCCTTGTTTACTCAATCTAGTATCTGTGTCAATTATAGGTCTGTTTTGATTGATTGCATTTTTCCCTTAATGTTTCTCACTTTTCTACTTTTATGCATGCATGCTAATTTTTTATTGGATGCCAGAAATTGCCAGCTTTAGCTTGGAGTGGGGAGCTGGATATGTCTGCATTTCTATAAATATTCTTGAGGCTTGTTCTGTGATACATTTATGTTACTTGGAAACAGTTTGATCCTTGTGATTTTGCCTTTAATCTTTGTTAAGCAAGACCAGATTACTTTTTTGGATGAGATTCAGTCAGTTAATTTAACAATATGTACTGAGTACCTACTCTATGACAGGCAAGTTCTAAACATCTAGTATACAGGGTGAACAAGACAAATTAGTTTCCTACCCTCATGAAGGTTACAGTCTAATTTTACAGTCTATAACTTAAAGACCTTATACTCAGGAGCTTAAATTCAGCAATTTGATATTACAATAAGTTTTGTATTAGAACTGATACTCATAGTAATATTTATACATTACTCAATGTATAAATAAACTGGGGTATAATCATCAATGGAATACTACACAGCAATGAAATGAGCTATGCAACAACTTGATGAATTTCCCAACAAAATGTTGAGCAAAAGAAGCCAGCCACAAAAGAACATGTACTTACGATTTCATTTATATAAAGGTGATAACTAGGCAAATCTATGATGTTTTAGGATAATGATTCCCTCTGGAGAGGAGAGAGGAGATGAGGGCTTCTGGGATGCTATATTGTTCTATTTTTTTAATGTGGTGTTTTTCAAGTATAATCACTTGAAAAAAAATTTCAAGAAAATGCCAATTTGTCTTATAAATGCAGAATCAAAAACATTTTTAAATATTCCACTATGAAATTTTTCTACATGTAAACCTTCGTTAAATTTAGCCTAAGCAGTCAATGGAGGCAACTTATAAACATAAATGTAAGTATCAGAAAAGAAGGAAGGATGAAAATCAATGAATAAGCATCTATCTCTATAATTCTCTTTTTTTCCCATTCTATTGATTAGTGTTTGGAAATGCTGGCTTTATACATTTGGTAGAGACTTCTCTTTCTCTGTGACCTGTGAATGTTAGATAATATTAGAATAATCTGTACTGTAAAGATTAGATAGAACTCATCAGGCCCTGATGACTCTTTTAAACTTTTTTAATGGAAATTGAGAATAGAGAAAATAGTTTAATATTTGCCCATTACCCAGCTTCAATGGTTATCAACTCATGGCCAGTCATATTCATCTGTGCATCCACTTTTGTTTTACTCTAGAGAATTTCATAGCAAATCCAAGGCTTCATGACTTAAAACTTGTAAGTATCCCAGTATGAATCTCTAACCAATAAGGTCATTAAAAAATTTATGACCACTAGACCATTTCCATTATGTTTTTCTTTTAGAGATGGGATTTTGCTTTGTTGCCCAGGCTGGTCTAGAACTTCCGGGCTCAAGAGGAGTTCTCTCAAACTCATGGGCTCCACTGTAACTTTTTTTTGACTCATAGATTATTGAGAAGTGTATGGCATAATTTCCAGTCACTCTGACAAGAAAACAGCATCTTCTGAATTGATAGTTCCAAAAAGTCATATGATTGTTCTATAGAGAATGAATCATTTTCGTATTGGTTTATAGGTTAATTCCACTGCAGTTAGAAAAAATATTCTGTATGATTTTAATTGTTTGAAATTTACTTAGACTTGCTTGATGGCCAACCATATGGTGACCTATGTGCATTTGAGGAAAATTGTTGGGTGTAGAGATATATCAAGCAAAGCTTTGTCTTGAAATATATAAAAGATCTTTATATATTTTGTCAAAATCTTAAAGAGCTGAGATGTTCATCAAGTGTTTCTTAGGGTTTTTGCATGATAAACTGATTTTTTTTTTACACTTGCCCTAATTAAGACAGTTTACCTACTGACAGGCCTAAGTGATATGACCTCAAGCCCTACCTCAAATATCAGTTTTCCGGTAATGGACTTGACCTCAGCCTTAAGCTAGCATCAGTTTTGTGCCAGTGCCTATTGACATTACCACTGTCCACAGTTCAATTATTATACCTATCAGCCTCTGAAAATATCATCCAGGTTGGACAAAGGCCTGCAGTATTCCAGTTTACAACTAGATTCAGCTCTTCTAGAACCCCTTTGTCTTCCCTGATCCTGTTCAGCCTCTTCAGCTCTCTGTGGAACATAAGATACCAGGACAAAGTTGATTCTCCTATAAAGATCTCTTTTCATATGGCACCAGGATACTTACCTGAGAGTACTTCTGCAGTGGGAGGAAATGAGGATAGATGCCAGGAAGAATGTTGGAGCTGTTCCATTCCACAAGGAAGGTTGCAGCTGGTTAGTACTTATCTAGGCGTTTACAAGTTCATATTCCCAGGATTCTGAAAACAACAACTTGGATTATTTGAATTCCTGAGCCATAGCCATTTACATTTCACTAGGCCCAGGACGACAATTACGTCAAGCAGGATAATCATGCCTGCATGGAGCAGTAACCTAGTGCAGCATCTCAGGGACCTAGGTAATAAGTTGGTAATGAGGTCAAAGAAGGGTTCTTCAAGTGGCCCCACTGCCTGCTTCCAGGTCTCCTCTACTTGTGTTATAATAATACCTGAGATATTTATTCAGGTACAGCAAGAAGTGTTGGCAATCACACCCACTCCTCTCAGTTGGACTGAAAGAAAGTAATTATGTTGTCTGAAACAGCCATCCCAAAGGAGTTGAGGGATATCTTCTGGGCAGCCATGACAGTGGCTATAGAGGCAGTATCTGCCATGGCCAGGGACAGGTTTCTTATTTTTCATGAGCACCAACGACTATGTATGGTACGAAAGATCTTAGGACACAAAGATCTTAGGACATAAACCCAGAGACAGGTACACCTCCTGGCAGGTCCCTAGTAAGCATAGCGTGCATACAGTCTTAGGCTGCTGGCCCAGTGGTGTGTTTCATTCTCAGGAGTGATATCCAGAGGCAACCCTAACATACCCAATGTGCAGGATGCCACCACCCACCAGTTGTCCAGGCATGACATTGCCTATCCTATATTTGTATAATCCCCAGACCACCCACAGAGAAAAATGTAGGTGTATCTCTCAGGTACACACAACACCCCTTCTCCATTTTATTGTTCAGTGACCTATTCATGAGTGTGGAGGCATTGGCATTTGCCATCCAAGTCTCGACCCTGTTACAGGAACTTAGTTTCTCCCACACGATGTTGTTCATGAAGCCCCTGCACAGATGGTTAACAACACTCCAGTCTTTCTTTTTATCATCACCAGTGGGATACTCTTCATGTAATCAAAAGTGTGGTACATCAAAGGGCCAGCCCACCAAGGTTTTGTTAGTTGTGGCTGTGGCATTTTGTCACAGTTGGTTAAGTTAAAACAGGGCACCTCTGCTTCCCTCCCATGTTCAGTAAGCCAGTAAGCCACTTGAGTTCTGCTGGTATACGCTGTAGTGTTAGGTATACTGGTAGTTTGTCAGTGGTAGGATGAGAGGGTCACTCTAGTTGGTGAAAGGAGGACCAGAATGGCAGATCCAGCAGGGCTTCATCAGGTTACTCTTGGTGGCCAGAGCTTGGGAGAGCCTAAGGAAAGCTTTATGCTTCCAAGTCTCTGCTGCCTTGTCATTGTGAAAAAGCATACTGACAGATTAGTGCCCCTCCCCCTAACCCTCCTGGGGCCTCAGGTGTTCCCTACCTATTGGATAGGAGTTGGACTGAGTTGGGGTAGCAACCCAGTCTGTTTATACCAGTCCCTGTTGATTGACCCAAACCTTTCAGCTTCAGTTGCCTAGTCCAGGAAGGGAGGTCACATCCTATATAAACTTGACATGTCTGATAATTTTGCACACCTGACTAGAAAGATCAGCTGTCTCTGGCACCACTAGAGGGAACCTAGCACTGTGGTATTCCTTGGTCCTGTCCCTTACCCTTTCTTTTTGAAGTACTCATTTTCTGAAATAATATTTAATTAAATTTAGAGTCAGAAATTTAACAGCTAATCATCATATGATCTTGGGTGGGCACTGAAGATAGACAATTATAAAAAAGGAACCCACAAATGGGAGAAGTGAATATAACGTTGTTACAGTCTCACCAATGCACCACAATGTAGCAATCTCTGGTTGTGAGTTATCACCCAGAGTTCTTTGTCTCACAACCAAGAAAATTAAGGAGTGTGGCTGCAAAGGGTGAGGTTGGAGTGAAAGTTTAATAAGAAGAAAGCTCTCCACAGCAGAAAGGGAGCCTGAATGGGTTGTCATTTTTACAACTGAATTCAAAAGCTTTTATATAAAACTCATCTCTGTAGCTGTTTGTGTAACTTATCTGTGAAGCTGTCTGTGCAACTCCCCCTATCTATGTAGCTGTCTTTAGGGAAGCACAAAGCATAGCTTCTCCTGTTTGTGTAACTGTGGGTCTGTTTTAAGTAAGACTTCTCACTCCCCCTGCAAGCTCCCATGGAGCCCACCATGTACATGCCTGAAAAGGGGAGGAAACTTTTTCCGGGAGCCCACTAATCACACAAAGAATAAAAGGCTTCTATGCTGGGCCTTACTTTCTTATCAGTGCAGCTGCTGCCTGAGTTTTCCCCACTCTGCTCTGTTTGTGCCTGTGCTTGATTTTTCAGGCTTTCTCTTTAAAAGAATTTTGCCAAAGACCAGCTTTAGCTGTCTGCCCCATTAATTTTCCTTTTTTCCTCCCTCAATGTGATAACCTTAACCAGTGATGTGGGGCAGACACCATCTCCTTTAACTTACGGAATAATTAACACAGTAAATAGTAATAGTTCAAGATATTCTGTCTAAAAATAGACATCAGGTATATTATCTGACATATGATGAGGTCAGGAATGGAACAGAAAGCTCTCAAACAGTCCTCATTTCTGCAGGGCTTCTTTGTTTCAAGAGTAATTTAATATTTTGTTAAAGGCACTTTACAGTAGTGGGTTCACAGTGTTTTATTTCTGTATGATTTCACCTGCTAAAGGATGTGGCAGAATTTACCACTGAAAATGCTGCCACATTCACTACCTTCCAGGAGTTTTTCTCCAGTGTGTACTGACACCTCTAAAGGACAAAGGCTCTCCCACCATCACTGTATTTCTACCCACTATGAGCTCACTGTTGCCATGATGATCACCAATAATAGGGTCCCTCTTCCAAAAGAGGCTTTCCTAGTATCTGCATTCACATGATTTCAAGCTTTGTATTGAAACATAAGCTTGAAATCTTATGAAGGAGGACTTAACCAGATAATCAACTAGATACTTTTGCTCAAGGCTTTTCTGCATTTAATGTAGTTTTAAATTATGTGTTTGTAATATAAAAGAAGATGTAATTGATGACTGAAGGCACGACCACATTCACTGCATTTGTAAGCCTTCTGTCCTGTGCAAAGCTTCTATTATCTCCTGAGGGTACACATCTGGCAAGTGGCTGTCCCACAAGGACTACGTTCCTATCTGCTAGGAGCCTGCTGATGTTAAATGGCATCTGCGGGGTCACAGAAGGTGTCTGCACAGTTACCATATTAACAGGGCTTTCCCCCTGCATGTGTTCACTAGGACTTAAGCTGTGACTTGCTGTGGAAGGATTGTCCACCTTCACTGAATCCCCCCGTTTCTCCCTTGAGTGTATTCTCTTATGTTTAACAAGGCAAGACATATAGAAGTAAGCTTTGTCACACTCATCACAGCCATAGGGTCTCTCTCCCGTGTGAGTTCTGTGATGTACAATGAGCATTGTCTTTGTAATGAAGGCTTTCCCACAGTCACTGCATTTATAGGGTTTCTCTCCTGAGTGAATTCTCCGATGTCTAATGAGTCCTGACTTCTGTGAACAGGGTTGCCCACATTCAGGACATACAAAGGGGGTCTTTCCTGTATGATATCTCTGATGTGCTACAAGGCAAGACTTCTGGCTGAAGGCCTTACCACAGTCAACACATCCATAAGGTTTCTCTCCAGTGTGAGTTCGTTGATGTATGTTGAGATTGCCCTTCTGAATGAAGCCTTTTCCACATTCACTGCATACATGAGGCTTCTCTCCTGTATGAGTTCGCTTATGTACACTGAGTAGTGATTTTCTGGAGAAAGCCCTCCCACATTCGCTGCATTGATGGGGCTTATTTCCCGTGTGAATCCTTTGATGTTCAGTAAGCTGAGATTTCCTGGGGAAGGCTTTCCCACATTCACTGCACCCATGTGGTTTCTCTCCTCTGTGAGCTCTCTCGTGTTCAGTGAGCCTGTACTTCTTGGAGAAGGCTTTCCCACACAAGCTACACCCGTAGGGTTTCTCTCCTTTGTGAACTCTCTCATGTTCAGTGAGCCTGCACTTCTTGTAGAAGGTTTTCCCACAAAAGCTACACCCGTGGGGTTTCTTTCCTGTGTGAATTCTCTTATGCTTAGTGAGCTGTGACTTCTTGAGGAAAGCTTCCCCACAGTCAGCGCATTCATGGGCTTTCTCTATGTTGTGTGTTTGCTGATGTTTAAGGAATCGTGACTTGGTGCTGATGGGTTTTCTACTTTCAGGGAATTCAATTTCCATAGGCATTTGTTCATGATTATCATGGAGAAAAGCTCCATCTCCATTAAACTCAGCAGGCTCCTTTCTGTTGTATCTTCTGCTCTGGTTGGTTAAACCTAAATATGATTTCAAAGTTCTTCCATGTTCATAGCGTTGTCCTGTCCTCTTCAGTATTTTTTGGTTTTGCAAGTGCTGCTGCAGATGATCATCAGCTTTCTCAATTTCTAAGAGAGAGAACAATAAATCCTTCTATGATCATCACATGGAATAAAACTGCTTCAAAGATCCCTTGGGGTTGGCTGCCTTTTTACTGGAACCCCTATAATACCAACATGGAAGGAATTCCAAGTATAAATGTTCCCTATCTGTTAAAAAACTTTTAAGAATTGTAGTTAAATACACATAAGATAAAATTTGCCAGCCGGGTGCGGTGGCTTATGCCTGTAATCCCAGCACTTTGAGAGGTCAAGGCGGGTGGATCACGAGGTCAAGAGACCAAGACCATCCTGGCCAACATGGTGAAACCCTGTCTCTACTAAAAATACAAAAAAATTGGCTGGGCGTGGTGGCACGTGCCTGTAGTCCCAGCTACTCGGGAGGTTGAGGCAGGAGAATCACTTGAACCTGGGAGACAGAGGTTGTAGCAAGCCAAGATCGCTCCACTGCACTCCAGCCTGTCAACAGAGTGAGACTCCATCTCAAAAAAAAAAAAAAATTTGCCAGCCAGGCACAGTGGCTCATGCCTGTAATCCCAGCACTTTGGGAGGCTGAGGTGGGAGGATCGCTTGAGCCCAGGACTTTGAGACCAGCCTGGGCTACAATAGGGAGACTCTGTCTCTACAAAAACTTTTTTTTAATTTAAAAAAGAATAATCCTGAGTAGGGAAACAGCAGACATAGGTAGTAGAATAAATATCCCAGAAAGGCAAGTTAGAATGTTGGATACACAGCCTTTGACTTCATCCTAATCCTATTAGACTGTTGGGTGATAAAATATGCCCTTCTTCATTCTGTAGACCATCATCACACTAATTTTCCTAGAGCACCAATCTCACATTTCCAGGAAAACTGCAGTCAATACTCTAACCTTTGTTAAAATAGAGATCACAAGACTGATGGGACAGATGCTTTGTAGCAATAAGATACCAAATTATAAACTAGGTCTAAGGACATACAGGTAAGGGTTAAGTCACACACCCCCTACATTTAAAGAATAAACTATGTTCTAACTGCCACAAGTGTTTTTTGTTTTGTTTTGTTTTTTTCTTTTTCTGTAGCAGCTAAACAAACACTGGCCTTGGGACAAGCAATATTGAAACAATTGCAGCTCCCGGACCACCAGATGCTGACTAACTGATGCCCCTCACCCCCAACAGCATTCCACAGGCCATAACTGCAGCTATGATTGGACAGGAGACTGATCTCAGTATCTTTCTCCTGATAAACACCAGCAAGGCTGTTTTGGTCAGCTGCCGGAGTCTGTGCAGACTTTTCTTATATCCTGTAAAAGACCTCCTAGCATACAGTCAAATTCCACCTCATTTTAATGTTAAAACTCCACTCCAAAATGAACGTGGATTATATGTTACATATATGTTTGCTCGCTATGCACATGTTTGCTGATTCTCATAAAGATATTCTTAAGAGTCCCCATCTCTCACTGAATAGGTATGCCAAGCAAATCCTACAAGGCAAAAAGCCTCCTGCAAGGCAAAAAGAAAAAAAAAAGTTTCCCCTCTTCAGTGATGTGTGTTTTTTCCACTTCCTCAAGGTCACACCACTCAGATCTGTGAATCACCTTTTGTTAGAATATAAAGTTTCTCTTTGCCTCCTCGATTTTTTGGTTAACACCTTGTATCTACCTGGCTATGATATATTCTCATATGTTCCAACAGAAAGAGAAACACGGTGATCCCTATGGACTTTCAGAACATGCAAGCAGAACACGCGGTCCTCTCCACACAGCCCTGCCACTGCACCAAATATGGAAACTGTCACCTTCTTCATCATGCCCTACTTGCACAGATGTCATATTGGATTTTTTTTTCTACTTTGCTGTCCCTAATATACTAATCCCTCACCTTGCCACTAACAGCCTCTACTTCCTGAATTTTGTACTTATGTCTCTGTTGGCATCGGTGAAGGGAGCCCTCAAGGACTACCTCCCTACTTCTGAATCAAGACTTGAGGCAGCTTTTAGTTTTTCTTAGAACATCAACTATACAGTATGATTGCTACAATACTGCCACCAGGTGAAAGGTAAGCTCTACCTAGAGCTAGAAAAATACAAAACTTTACCTACACCACCACCCTGAATTACTGGCACAGAAAATTCACAGCAGGAGCCGAACAATAAAAGTTTTATCATTTCCATGACGCATCCACTTTAAGTTCCCACTTCACCATTTCCCAGCAAATATCTTCTAACTCTGGCCTCCATGTGACCAGTTTCAAGCTAATCTTTTTTTTTTTTTTGAGATGGAGTCTTGCTCTGTCACCCAGGCTGGAGTACAGTGGTGCGATCTCAGCTCACTTCAACCTCCGCCTCCCAGGTTCAAGCAATTCTCCTGCCTCAGTCTCCTGAGCAGCTGGGATGACAGGCACGTGCTACCACGCCTGGCTCATTTTTTGTATATTATGTAGAGACAGGGTTTCACCACGTTGGCCAGACTGGTCTCAAACTCCTGACCTCAGGTGATCTGCCCACCTTGGCCTCCCAAAGTGCTGGGATTACAGGCATGAGCCACCGCACCTAGCCTTCAGGCTAGTCTTCTGACAGTCCCCACATAGCCTTGCATTTCCAGTTCTACAACTTCTTGTCATATGTCTTCATCTTAATTCAATACCTAGCTATGTCTCTTGCATAAGATATTTTATCAGTCTGTCATTCTCCATCTTGTCTAGACCACTGTAGGTTACATTTCTTCTAAAGTCCTACAATTCTTTCTGTATTTACTATTCACTTTATCTTTGTATAGCCCTGAATTGTAACAAAAACATTTCACACATTCAAAAGTTTAATTTGTAAATATTACATAAAAATTTGCCCTATTTTTGCTAACAAAATCTTCGCTCAAGAAAGACATTTCTGTTTCTCACTAAATTCAGTCTCTTCTACTGTGTATTATGGCTACAGTTCATCAACTCATAAAAACAGCCCCCGAGAGAGCTTCGTGTAAAGACACGCCCAGGCCCCCAACCCAATTCTAACAAAACCAGACTCACAGAGCAAGAGGCCTTGGTATGGACAGTGTCATGAAAACTCCTTTAATAAAGATCTAGCCTTTAAGAAATGCTTAATAGATGGAAAAGTATGACCTCTCTTCAGCCTGGCTAATCTGTCCTTCGATGAAGAAATGCATGAATGACCAAGATGTATTTCAATCTTACATGAAGAAGAATGAAAACGAGGACCTCAACTCCAGAGTAGCAAAGGAACCTCAAGCACCACCAAATCACACTGATGTGGTATCTATGGGAGTGGCTTGTGTGTGATTGGGATGCAAACTAGAATGGGAATTTAGAGATGGAAGATATTATTATATTGTAGTGTATTAAAAACCATTACATGAAAAGAAAATTCAAGGTGAAAAATACATAGTGTCAGAATGTGAAAAACAAACCATAATCACATACCTATGCCTCAGTTTTTTTGTTTTTTTGTTTTGTGTTTCTTTTTGTTTTTTGAAACAGGGTCTCACTCTGTCACCCAGGCTGGAGTGAAATGGCACAATCTCAGCTCGCTGCAACCTCCACTTCCTGGGTTGAAGTAATTCTCCTGCCTCAGCCTCCTGAGTAGCTGAGATTACAGGCATGCACCACCACATGCAGCTAATTTTTGTATTTTTAGTAGAGATGGGGTTTCACCATGTTGGCAAAGCTGGTCTCGAACTCCTGACTTTGTGATCCGCCCGCCTCAGCCTCCCAAAGTGCTAGGATTACAGGTGTGAGCCACCATGCCTGGCCTCCTATGCCTCAGTTCTTATCTCACTTGATGAATCAGTAACTCTAGACAATGTTTATGGCACTCTTTCTCCCTCTCTCTCTTATATAAATGTATATATACATATAAATATATAAAGTATATACACACATACACACATATACACATATATATACACATGCATATATATATAAATGCTGTTCTAGCAAATTAATCAAACTTGAGGAGAGGGTCTTGGGAACCCCTACTTTACAGCTGGTTGGTCAGAAGCTGAGGTGACAACCTGGGACTTGCCACTGGCATCTGAAGTGGGAGACAGTCTTGTACTGAGCCCTTAACCTGTGGGATCTGATGCCATATCAGGTAGATAGGGTCAGAGCTGATTTGAAATAGATGATACCCAGCTGATGTCTGCTGGAGAATTGCCTGGGGTGTGAGAAAACAACCCCTATATATCCAGTGGCATAAATGCTGTGTTGAGTGACTATGTGACAGAGAAAAAAAGTTTGTCGTTTTTGCCTCAGAAACACAAAATGATCCTCTGACAAGTGATGAAGAAGAATGGGAAGATGTGAAAATCCAAGCAAGAAGAACTTAGGGGAAGCAACTCAACATCTAAGAAGAAATGAATAGGGATCAGTTCCAAGAAGAGATAAAGGGCTATGTATGTTTCTCTGAATTCCTATAAGAAAAAGAGCTCTTGTATCCTAGGGGAGAAGATGTGGCAGCTGTTTCTGTCTCCCTAGACACTTTCATAACTGTTATGCCTTCTCTAAATGACCAGAATGTGATTTCCACTGCCCTCCCCTCTTGCTGGTTCTCTCTCACTTACCTGGATGGGCTGGACTGTGGATTTCATCTTCTAATGTCCATAGAGGTTCTCCTTGTTCCAACTTGGTGAGGGCATCAGGTTTGCTGGCTTGATACCCTGTTTGTGGGAAATGGGAGAAGACTTAGGCTCACTGAATTGTACTACGTGGCTCTGATGATAGGAGAAAGGTACATGTTAGGGACTGCATAATTTGCATGTTAGCAAATTAAAGGCTTTTTTTCTAAGATGAAGGAAGATTATGCCTCTTCCTCTGGGACCAGAGACGGGCCTGAGGATCTGCCATTTGGGAGCACAGCAGACATATCAAAGCTTCCAGAAGCTGAGAAAGCAAAGGCCACTGACTGGGTACCCTCTGAGTGACACAGGGCAGCTGTCCTCACCCACTGACACAAGGTTGCTGTAGTTCTCCAACATCACATCCCGGTACAGACGCTTCTGAGCAGGGCCCAGGAGCTGCCACTCCTCCCAGGTGAAGTCCACAGCCACATCCTTCAGGGTCAGTGATTCCTGTAATAACACAGTCCTGCTTAATATGAAATGTTTCTCTTTTATTGACATGGAAGAAATATGAAGTTGTTCTGCCCATTTTTACCACATAAGCTGCACCTGTACAGTTGTCCCTTGGTATACTCAATGGAATGGTTTCAGGATGCCCCGCATATACTGAAATTGTGCATACTCATGACCCATAGTTGGCCTGGTGGAATCTGCTTATGTTACTCTGTATAAGTGAGTTTCACATCCTAAGAATACTATATTTTTGATTCAAGTTTGGATATAAGTGGACCCTTGCAGTACAAATTCATGTTCACAAATAAACTGTATTCCTAGTTTTTTAAATATACTGTGAAAGAAGCAAAGTCATAGTAAAATATTCTGTATTTTATAATAACCATGCAGCCATCCATTAATCCAATAAATCATAAGTTTCTGTAATATGCAGCCATTAAATCCTCTTGCTAACATGAGAACATCTGCAGTGTTTTTCAGCACCTACTTGCAACCCTAAACTGTATGCTATAGTCATATAGTACCTGCAGAATAAGCTAGCATGACCCCCTTCTTGTAAACTATACCATGATATTTAGCAAAACAACAAATAAACTACGCAGTGGCCGTAAAAAATAAGCCATCATACATGTAAGCATGGACACACATAGATACATGTATACGTATACAACGCATGTATACACACACATATACATGCATGCAGACATAGATGTCCTCACAGGTAAATCCCTAGAACAGGAAAACAAGCATTTATTAGTGACACACTAGGGAATTAGGAAAAAAAGTATATAGAGGGGGAACTTTGTTTTTGCACTATGTGTACAATTTAACTTGAGTCTTTCACATTGAAAATCTATCCATGAGGCCAGGCATGATGTCTCACGCCTGTAAACCCAGCACTTTGGGAGGCAAAGGTGGGCAGATCACCCAAGGTCAGGAGTTTGAGACCAGCCTGGCCAACATGGCAAAACCTGGTCTCTACTAAAAATACAAAAATTAGCTGGGCATGGTGGCACCTAGATGAAGCATGAGAATCGCTTGAACCCAGGATGCAGAGGTTGCAGTGAGCGGAGATCACGCCACTGCACTCCAGCCTGGGCAACAAAGTAAGACTCTGTCTCAAAAAAAGAAAAAAAAAACTATCTATGAATCTGTGGTTCTTTCTGACACCAAATACACAGTGTCTTTTCTAGCGACACTTTCTCTGATGCCAACTGGGTATCCTAGAGTTCGATGCTATGCTAACACTAACCGCTGAGGGTTATCATCAGACTCTGCAGGTTTAAGGGCTCGGTCCCACAAGACTGCCCTCACATCATGTGCCACTCTGGGGTCCCCACATTATCACACTTCTGTCCAACTTGACCACAACTGGAGGGTGCCACAACCTCCCTGCTCAGGTTCGATAATTTGCTAGAATGACTCACAGAACTCAGGAAAATGTCACATAATTACAGTTTATTATATAGGATACAAACGACAGCCAGGTGAAGAGGTACAGAAGTCAAGGTCTAAAGGGTGTCAAGCACAGGAGCCTCTGATCCCGTGGAATTGCAGTGCACCCTTCCCCCACCCCCCACTTCCACATGTGATCTCCAAACCCCATGGGGGTTTTTATGGAGCTTCTACAATATGGGCATGATTAAATCATCAACCATGGCTGGGCACAGGGGCTCACGCCTATAATCCCAACACTTTGGGAGGCCAAGGTGGGCAGATCATGAGGTCAAGAGATCGAGACCATCCTGGCCAAGATATTGAAACCCTGTCTCTACTAAAAAAAAAAAAAAAAAAAATTAGCTGGGTGTGGTGGTTTGTACCTGTAGTCCCAGCTACTCAGGAGGCTGAGGCAGGAGAATTGCTTGAACCCAGGAGGTGGAGGATGCAGTGAGCCGAGACTGCACCACTGCACTCCAGCCTGGCGACAGAGCGAGACTCCATCTCATTAAAAAATAAAAAATAAAAAATAAAAAAAAGAAATCATCAACCATTGGTCACAGAATCTGGAGGTCGGGGGTGGGACTGAAAGTCCCAACTCTATAATCAAGGCTTGGTCTTTCTGGCAACCAGCCCCATCCTGAGGTTGTCTAGGAGCCCATTCTGAGCCACCTCATTACCATAAACTCAGGTGTGGTTGAAAGGGGCTGGTTATGAAGAACAAAATACACTCCTATCACTCAGGAAATTCCAAAGGTTTTAGGAGCTCTGTGCCAAGAACCAGAGACAGACACCAAATATATATACATGTAAAACCATAATGAGTCATTTGCATAATTTTTTTAAGTTAAGGCATTAAAAGAGGTGAGAGGTTAATAACTGGATTTGAACACAGGGAAGGGCTCTGTATTTTCTGAGACAACATGACATTCTAAAGCAAACCGTGTGGATCTCAACAACCCAAGCCATTGCCAAAGAGAACTTTCAACTCCCTATGGTCAAATCTGTACTTAAACACCAGTTTAGTGACCTGTTCATGGAGCTCCTTTGAAAGCAAACCTGCATTTTTTAGGCAATTAGGTTTATTCACAGATAAACACAGACTGCAACAAGGTTGGGTATATAGGCCGTGGTGCTGTGAGCTCCTGAAAAACTGTGTTCATTAAAACCTTCTTGGTATAGTCCCATAGAGGACTCAGAATAATCATGTAGGAACAGTCACACAAAACTTGCTTGTGTATCTTTTGGAAAAATGCTGTTAAGGACAAAAAGTCTATCTTGTTACCTCTAGCAAAAAGCATCAAACGAATTTCCCAAGATTTAAGTGCCATGAAATACTGACATCCCCTGAGGAAGGGACCCGCATTCTCCTCAGAATCAGTGCACATCAAGTAACTTACCATGATTCTCTGGGTGTGATGGTGGCCAAAGATTTTGGACACAAGCTGACACTTAATGTAGCCAACAGGGTCTGGCAGAGTCACACATTATATTCCAACACTGGTCACATGTGAACTATGTGAACAAAGTATTCGTGATCCCACTTTGTCCTGGATTAAAGGTACAGTCTAAGTCTGTTTCTCCCCAGAGCTCACTTTTTCCAATTTATACTTTTAATGTAAATGAACTGATTTCTTCAGACTTCCACAAATCCATCAGGGAATCGAGTTAAGAATAAAACAAACCAAAAATCACCTGGGCCTTTGTCATTTTCTTCTGTTTCAGGAAATACCCAAGAACTGGGATGCTTCTTCTTTGGTTTCTTCTGGATCCTCCCTAAATTTTGGCTAAGAAATCTGAGTCTCCATTTAAGAGTGTTCCCAGAAATGAGGACATCCACATCCAGGAACCTCCTCCTTCCTTCACTTGAACTCTCTTGCCTCTGGGGAGCCAGGACCTGTGGAGTGAAAATCAAGTTCATTTGGTGACACATTCCCTCCGGGCCCAGATGCTGTCTCTGCTGCTGTAAACTCTCCTGAAGTCAAGGCCAAGCAATACATCTAAGCATCCCTTTGTCAGGTGTCCCCAAGTCTTTACATCCCAGGGCAATAAAACAACACTCTGAATGTGGGGAGTCACATGGGAGTGGGCTTAACTAGGAGCCGGCATATCTGGCCACTTTCCAATGCTTCAAAGGAGTGTCTTTCTCCTTAAGCACAATGTTTATAAATAAGAGAGCAGGTCATGCTCTGGTCATGAGAACGTGATGGTAATAAGGAGGCTTTCCTCCTCAGTGGCCTCCTGTGACTTTCCAAAACTTATTGTCCCATATTTTTATGGCCAGTTTATGCCAGCACCCCATAAGCCTTTTTCCCAACGATCGTGAGACACACAGAGAAGAAACACACAGGGAAAAGAGAGGGCCATGTGAAGATGCAGGCAGAGACTGGAGTGATGCTGCCACAAGCCAAGGACACCTGAGAGTCTGTTAGAAAAGGGGAGACAGGTGAATGAATGTGGGCAGCTGTGCCGGAGCCCCTCAAGACCACTCCCAGATGCAGTGATTCACTAGGTGAACTCACAACACTCAGTCTGTAATCATATTCATGGCAACCACTTATTACTGTGAAAACATACACAGCAAAACCAGCAAAGGTAAAAGGTACATGTGGCAAAGTCTGAAGGAAACCAGACACAAGTTTCAAGTTCAGTCTCTTTGGAGTCACACAGGATACACTTAATTCCCCCAGCCACAAGTCATGACAACACACGTGAAATGCTATAAACCAAGGAAGTTTATTAGAGATTGTGTGCCATGGTTTTTATTGGGGGCCGATCATGAAGGTGCTCACTGCCTAACATTCACCAAAACTCCAGAATCCTAGAGGAAAGCAGGTGTTCAGGATAAACCACATTGTTTGAAAAAAACAGCTTAGGCACAGTGAGCCAATATTTTTAGGAAATGGTGGGACTGCCTCCAAAAATCTAAGCTCCTAAATGCCAGCTGCTATGGTTTGAATGTTTGTGTCCTCCAAAATTCATGTTGAAACTTAATCTCCAATGCAATGGTATCAAGAGGTGGGCTTTTAGGAAGTGATTAGGTCATGAGGGCTCCTCCCTTGTGAGTGGCATTAAGGCCCTTATAAAAGAGGCTTTGGCCAGGCACAGTGGCTCATGCATGTAATCCCAGCACTTTGGGAGGCTGAGGTGGGAGGATCGCTTAAGGCCAGGAGTTTGAAGCTGCAGTGAATTGTGACTGCACCACTGCACTCTAGCCTGGGCGACAGAGAAAGACCCTGTCTCTTAAAAATAAAAAATAAATAAAAAATAAAGGCCGAGGGTGTTGGCTCACACCTGTAATCCCAGTACTTTGGGAGGCCAAGGTGGGCAGATCACTTGAGCTCAGGACTTGGCAACATGGTGAAACCCCATCTCTACAAAACATACAAAAATTATTCAAGTGTGGTGGCACATGCATGTATTCCCAGCTACTCAGATGGCTGAGGCAGGAGGATTGCTTGAGCCTGGGAGGTTGAGAGGTTGAGACTGCAGTGAGCTATGATGGTGCCACTGCACTGCAGGCTGGGTGACAAAGTGAGACTCTGTATCAAAAAAAAAAACAAAACCTAAAAAAAGAAGAAATAATAATAAAAATAAAAGAGGCTTCACACACAGACCGGCCCTTTTTGCTCTTCCGCCTTCTGCCATGTGAGGGCACCGCATTCTTCACCTCCAGAGAAATAGCGACAAAACACCATATTGAAAGCAGAAATCAGGCCCTCACCAGACACCAAACCTGCTGGTGCTTCGATCTTAGACTTCCCAGTCTCCAGAACTATAACAAATAAATTTCTGTTGTTTATAAATTATCCAGTCTCAGCTATCTTGTTATAGCAGCACCAACAAGACTAAGACAGCATCCTATAATTTAATTCATTCTGAGACTGTGTATGTAGACATAGTGTCAGACACCACAGATTAAGGGCTCAGTTCAAGCCTGCCACCAACTTCAGACGCAAGTTGCAAGCAGCAGGTTGTCACCTGTACCTCTGATGGACCAGCTATAAATCAGGATTCACACCACCTCCTCCTCAGGTTCGATTAATTTGCTGGACGGCTCACAGAACTCAGGAAAACACTTAACATTTACTGGTTTATTTTAACTCTTTTCCTGTCTAGAAAAACGAAGTGCAGCTCGCTGCCAGCGCTTATTTAATTTTACATAAACATGCTCTTTGAGGCTGCAGTAAATCTGATTTTCAATGTGAAAATAAAATATAAAAGCTGTTCTAGGAGTTATTTCTAAACAGAATTAACATCAGAATCGTCTGAATCATCAGAATTCTCTATTTGTAAAATCGGATCCATCCAGTGAGTCTTCAGCCAAGAACTGTTTGAGAATGATGTTAACATCACGTGTAGAAATGCTACATTTTCTAGGATTTGACATTTTCAGTGATCAAGAACTACTACATTTTGTAAATGGAAATACCACTACTAAAAACAGAATGCTATAAATAGAATGATGTCTTTTGTTTCCAAAGTTGACCTACTAGAGCGATGTGAAAATAATAAAAGTGAGATCGTTCATGACAAAGTTATCTCGGGGTAAATGCTCCAGCTGCAAGCACCAAAGGTGAGTATTCTCAGGGCAAATGGGAAAAGGAATAAAGGATATTACAAAGGATACAGATGAAGAGCCAGATGGAAGGGATAGCACAGAGCAAGGTTTGTAGCAAGGGGCGTGGGACTTCCATGCCCTCCAAGGAAGCTTATTAGAGACTCAGTGCACCACCCCTCAGGCACCTCCACATGCTCAGGAATCTGTAAGTTCCCCAGAAGTTCACCAGTCCTTTTGAGTTTTTACGCCGGTTTCATTATGTGGGCATACTTGATTAAAACACTAATCACTGGTGATCAACTCAACTTTCAACCTCCCTGTTGCCAGGCAGAGCTAAAATTTCCAACCCTCAAATCACATGGTTAGTTGCCCTGGCAACCAGCCTCCCCCATCCTAAGGCCAGCCAGAAGGCCCCAGTCACCAGCCATCTCAATGCCACACAAAAAGGCACTATTTCCTGAAGAGGTTCCAAGGGTTTTAGGAGACATGTGCCAGGAAACAGGACAAAGATCAAATATACATTTCTTATAAATCACACCAATCATAGCTGGGCGCGGTGGCTCACGCCTGTAATCCCAACACTTTGGGAGGCTGAGGCAGGGGGATCACCTGAGGTCAGGAGTTCAAGACCGGCCTGGCCAACATGGTGAAAGCCTGTCTCTACTAAAAATACAAAAATTAGCTGGGCGTGGTGGTGGGCGCCTGTAATCCCAGCCACTCGGGAGGCTGAGGCAGGAGAGTCGCTAGAATCCAGGAGGTGGAGGTTGCAGTGAGCTGAGATGGCACCACTGCACTCCAAACTGGACAACAGAGCTAGATTTGGTCTGGGGGTTGGGAGAAAACTTTGATCCCCAAATGCTCAAGGAGACTGATGCTTAAGCAAACTAAATATTGCCTGAGAATGACTCCACACTTCTATATTTGAGTCCTTGTGGATAAACTGCAACCTAGCTTAACAGACAAAATTGAAAACCAAACTTAATCGTATGCACCGGTAACAATAGCTGAGTGTTGGCCAATCCCAGCAGCCATACTCATAGAACGCTGAATGTTCCAACTGCGTTCAAATAAGGCAAACACCAAATGGTAACCAATCTCACTGTTTCTGGACCTCGCTTCCGATTCCTGTATGTCACTTTGCCTTTTTTGTCTATAAATTTGTTCTGACCACGAGGCACCCCTGGAGTCTCTGTTAATCTGCTGTGATTCTGGGGGCTGCCCAATTCGCGAATCGTTCATTGCTCAATGAAACTCCTGTAAATTTAATTCGGCTGAAATTTTTCTTTTATCAGTGATTTGAGTAATAATAAAACTCCGGTTTCCCCGCACAGCCGGCTCTGCATGAATTGCTCTTTCTCCATTGCAATTTCCCTGTCTTGCTCTGTCTAGGCAGCCGGCAAGTGTGGGCGGTTTTAGTTTCACAACTCAACCACCAGCCAGGGGCCTGGGCTTGTAAAATACCAGATTTTACAAGCCTCTGAGCCCCACATGCCTGGGCCTCCCCGAAACACTTAACACACATCCCTGATTCACCCCAAAACCTACACCAGACACCCTCGTAAGCTGCCCAGTACCCCAGCTTCATAACCGACTTTAAACTGCGGCGTTTGGAGTGATAATAATGGGGTCGGTGATAATAATGGGGTCGGTGATAAAGCCGGCGTGCTGGGCAGCGTCCCCCCAGAGTTCCCCATCCAGTGATCCGAGCCCTACTAACAGAGTGACCCTCAGAGACCCCAAACTCTGACGCCGAGTCTCAGTCGCTGAACTCGACAGACCTTTAACGCCCAACCACAAAAACTCTCCCATGCCGGACCGCAAAGGCACCCCAACCCAAAGGCTCCACCGCCCAGGCCGCCAGCTCTCCCCACAGGCTCCTCAGAAGCTCCCTGCCCCTTTAACCTACTCCACGGAGAGACCCAAACACTCACCTGATTTCCTTCTGGCTACACCTAAATTCCCTGAATGCTTCCTTTTCTGGCCCTTAAACTCCGGCATTGGCCCCGGCTTCCGGCGGTCCACGAGGGCGCGAGTTAATTCTGCAGTGCCTAGGACTATGGGACTTAGGCTTTGCTTGGAGGAGGTAACATGTCCGCGCCCTGAGCCACGGCTCTCTGGGCGCGGCCATCTTGGTAGATCTGACGTACAGAAGGGAAACAGTTGTTTCTTGTATCATTAAACCGGGATGACTCTCCTGAAAGCAAAAATCTGAAGCACAGGAACATTTTCTGGAGTTTATCTGAACAAACAGCAATTCATGAATTAGGAAGCATCAAACCAAAAGAAGTCTCGCGCTTCTATCTTAAAGCATTAGACGCAAGTATTCACGGTGAGTGAAGGAGTAAAACAAAGAAATTATTTGATTAGTTACAATTATAAAAATGCTTTTTTTAAAATTTGCCTTGGAAAGTCCCTAATGACATAATAGTATGTGAGTTGGCCGCTTTTGATCGGTTGAGATTGAGTTTTGTCCTTCCCTAACACAAGCGTTTACCAGAAATGACTCAAGTGAATTGTTGCTTATGTTTGCAGGTTAAGCAAGGTTAAGGCTGTTTTTAAGGCCTACGGGGTTTTGTTTGCTCAGGAGTTTTTGAAGTCTGGTCTGCATTTTCATTTTGCTTTGACACAGGAGACAGTGAAATGGCACTGATGTGTTCCCTCTGCTGACACCTCAACCCCTGCACTGTGAAGTTGGAGCACCAACAACAGTGCACTGTGGGGAAAAGAAAGAGAGATCAGACTGTTACTGTGTCTATGTAGAAAGAAGTAGACATAAGAAACTCCATTTTGTTCTGTACTAAGAAAAATTCTTCTGCCTTGAGATGCTGTTAATCTGTAACCCTACCCCCAACCCTGTTCTCACAGAGACATGTGCTGTGTTGACTTAAGGTTTAATGGATTTAGGGCTTTGCAGGATGTGCTTTATTAAACAAATGCTTGAAGGCAGTATGCTTGTTAAAAGTCATCACCACTCTCTAATCTCAAGTACCCAGGGACACAATACACTGCACAAGGCCACAGGGACCTCCGCCCAGGAAAGCCAGGTATTATCCAAGGTTTCTCCCCATGTGATAGTCTGAGATATGGCCTCGTGGGAAGGGAAAGACCTGACCATCCCTCAGCCCAACACCCGTAAAGGGTCTGTGCTGAGGATGATTAGTAAAAGAGGAAGGCCTCTTTGCAGTTGAGAAAAGAGGAAGGCCTCTGTCTCCTGCTCATCCCTGGGCAATGGAATGTCTCCGTGTAAAACCCGATTGTATGTTCCATCTACTGAGATAGGAGAAAATCGCCTTAGGGCTGGAGGTGAGACATGCTGGCGGCAATACTGCTCTTTAATGCACCAAGATGTTTATGTATGTGCACATCAAAGCACAGTACCTTTTTCTTACCTTGTTTATGACACAGAGACATTTGTCCACATGTTTTCCTGCTGACCCTCTCCCCACTATTATCCTATTGTCCTGCCACATCCCCCTCTCCGAGATGGTAGAGATAATGATCAATAAATACTGAGGGAACTCAGAGACTGGTGCCGGCGCAGGTCCTCTGTATGCTGAGTGCCAGTTCCCTGGGCCCAATTTTCTTTCTCTATACTTTGTCTCTGTGTCTCTTTATTTTCTCAGTCTCTCATCCCACTTGATGAGAAACACCCACAGATGTGGAGGGGCAGGCCACCCCTTCACTGCACAAACCACACAGATATTCAGAGGCTCAAATGCAACCAAGACCAGCACAGTGCCAAGTATGTCCACCTCAGTGAGCTGCGGAGAGGTGACTGCACCGTTTATTGACTAACTACTAGGAAACTGTCAAGAGGCAGCCCACTGAGCGTGGCCATCTTAGAGGAATTTCAGGTGTCCCTACAACAGAGAATATGCCTTGAGAAAGGGGGAAAAATAGGCCACTTAGCTTGGGTAGTCAAGGCAGGATGTACTACACAGCCCTAAATCCATTAAACCTTGAGGCGGTATGTTTGGTAAAAGTCATCGCCATTCTCTAATCTCAAGTACCCAGGGACTCAATGCACTGCAGAAGGCTGCAGGGACCTCTGCCCAGGAAAGCCAGGTATTGTCCAAGATTTCTCCCCATGTGATAGCCTGAGATATGGCCTCATGGGAAGGGAAAGACCTGACTGTCCTCCAGCCCAACACCCATAAAGGGTCTGTGCTGAGGAGGATTAGTGAAAGAGGGAGGCCTCTTTGCAGTTGAGATAAGAGGAAGGCATCTTTCTCCTGTTTGTCCCTGGGAATGGAATGTCTTGGTGTAAAACCCGAACGTACATTCTATTTACTGAGATAGGAGAAAACTGCCTTATGGCTGGAAGTGAGACATACTGGCAGCAATACTGCTCTTTACTGCACTAAAATGTTTGTGTAAAGTCAGACATAAATCTGGCCTATGTGCACATCAAGGCACAGCACCTTTCCTTAAACTTATTTATGACACAGAGATCTTTGCTCACATTTTCCTGCTGACCCTCTCCCCACCATTACCCTGTTGTCCTGCCACATCCCCCTCACTGAGATAGTAGAGATAGTGATCAATAAATCCTGAGGGAACTCAGAGACCAGTGCTGGCATGGGTCCTCCGTATGCTGAGTGCCGGTCTCCTGGGCCCACTGTTCGTTCTCTATACTTTGTCTCTGTATCTTATTTCTTTTCTCAGTCTTTCATCCCACCTGACGAGAAACACCCACATGTGTGGAGGGGCTGGCCCCCTTCAGTTGTGAGGATCAATATATATATTCATATTAAAGATTGCTTTTTCCTTCAGGCTGTTTGGAAAACACCAAGCGTAGAAACTTGAAATTGTGTTCTATGAAAAAACTGGATACAAAAGCCACTATCAAGGTAGGAGGTGGGACTTGACTCAAGAGACCAGGCTCCAACACCAGACAAAATTGAGGACTAGCTAAAACAGCAACAGGGCAGAAGCAGCTTTTCATAAGACATACCCACCAGTATGCCATGTCACGTTTACCATTTCCATGGTAACACCTGGGAGTTATTGCTGCTTTCCATGACAACAAGCTGATGACCTGAAAGTTACCACCTTCTTCTAGAAATTTCTGCATAATTCACCCCTTACTTTGCATATAATTAAAAGTGGGTAGAAATATGACTGAAGGGCTGCCTCTGAGCTGCTACTCTGGGCATACTGCTCCAAAAGGAGCAGTACCTCTGCTGCTGCTGTGCACTGCCACTTCAATAAAAGTTGCTATCAAAGGCTGGGTGCAGTGGCTCATGCCTGTAATCCCAACAATTTGGGAGGCTGAAGCAGGCAGAGCATGAGGTCAGGAGTTTGAGTCCAGCCTGGCCAATATGGTGAATCACCATCTCTACTAAAAATACAAAAATTAGGCTGGAGACCATCATTCTCGGCAAAGTATCACAAGGATAGAAAACCAAACACTGCATGTTCTCACTCATAAGTGGGAGTTGAACAATGAGAACACACAGACACAGGGAGGGGAACATCACACATTGGGGCCTGTCAGGGGGTGGGGGACTGGGGGAAGGATAGCACTGGGAGAAATACCTAATGTAAATGATGAGCTGATGGGTGCAGCAAACCAACCTGGCACATGTATACCCATGTAACGAACCTGCACGTTGTGAACATGTGCCCTAGAACTTAAAGTATATATATATATATATATATATATTTTTTTTTTTTTTTTTTTTTTTGCCAAAGCAATCGTTTTATTTTATTTTATTTTTTGAGTCAGGGTCTCATTCTGTCACAAAGACTGGAGTACAGTGGCGCAATCTCAGCTCACTGCAATCTCTGCCTCCCAGGTTCAAGTGATTATCCTGCCTCAGCCTCCCGAGTAGCTGGGACCACAGGCGCACGCCATTACTGCCTGGCTAATTTTTGTATTTGTAGTAGAGACGGGGTTTCACCATGTTGGCCAGGCCGGTCTTGAACTCCTGACCTCAAATGATCCACTCGCCTCAGCCTCCCCAAATGCTGGGATTACAGTGTGTGCCACTGCACCTGACCTCAAAGCAATCTTGAAAAAGATCAAAGTTGGAGGAATTACACTTTCCAGTTTCAAAACTTACTACAAAGTTACAGAATGAAGACAGTGTGATATTGGCATAAGTGTACACATATAGACCAATGAAATATAATTTTAATTTAATAAACCCATATGTCTATGGTCAATTGATTTTTTTTTTTGTTCACTTTGTCACCCTGCTTTATTAAACATTTCTTTTTTTTTATGAAGTATTTATTGATCATTCTTGGGTGTTTCTCGGAGAGGGGGATGTGGCAGGGTCATAGGATAATAGTGGGGAGAAGGTCAGGACATAAACACATGAACAAAGGTCTCTGGTTTTCCTAGGTAGAGGTCCCTGCGGCCTTCTGCAGTGTTTGTGCCCCTGGGTACTTGAGATTAGGGAGTGGCGATGACTCTTAAAGAGCATGCTGCCTTCAAGCATCTGTTTAACAAAGCACATCTTGCACCGCCCTTAATCCATTTAACCCTGAGTTGACACAGCACATGTTTCAGAGAGCACGGGGCTGGGGGAAAGGCCATAGATCAACAGCATCCCAAGGCAGAAGAATTTCTCCTAGTCAGAACAAAATGGAGTCTCCTATGCCCACCTCTTTCTACACAGACACAGCAACAATCTGATCTCTCCTTCCTTTCCCCACACTTCCCCCGCTTCTTTTCAACAAAACCACCATCGTCCTCATGGCCCGCTCCCGATGGTCGCTGTCTCTTCGGAGCTGTTGGGTACACCTCCCAGACAGGGCGGCCGGACAGAGGCGCTCCTCACCTCCCAGACAGGGCGGCCGGGCAGAGGCGCTCCTCACTTCCCAGACGGGGCGGCCGGGCAGAGACGCTCCTCACTTCCTCCCATACGGGGTGGCGGCGGGGCAGAGGCGCTCCTCACCTCTCAGACGGGGCGGCTGGGCAGAGGCGCTCCTCACTTCCCAGATGGGGCGGCCGGGCAGAGACGCTCCTCACCTCCCAGATGGGGCGGCCAGGCAGAGGCGCTCCTCACTTCCTCCCAGACGGAGTGGCGGCCAGGCAGAGGGGCTCCTCACCTCCCAGATGGGGTGGCCTGGCAGAGGTGCTCCTCACTTCCCAGATGGTGTGGCGGCTGGGCAGAGGCTCTCCTCACTTCCCAGATGGGGCAGCCAGGCAGAGGGGCTCCTCACTTCCCAGACGGGGTGGCCGGGCAGAGGCGCTCCTCACTTCCCAGACGGGGCGGCCAGGCAGAGGCACTCCTCACCTCCCAGATGGGGCAGCCGGGCAGAGGCGCTCCTCACTTCCCAGACGTTGGGCAACTGGGCAGAGGCGCTCCTCACTTCCCAGACGGGGCAGCCAGGCAGAGGCGCTCCTCACATCCCAGATGATGGGTGGCCGGGCAGAGACGTTCCTCACTTCCTATACGGGATGGTGGCCGGGCAGAGGCGCTCCTCACTTCCCAGATGGGACGGCCGGGCAGAGGGGCTCCTCACATCCCAGACGATGGGCTGCCAGGCAGAGATGCTCCTCACTTCCTAGAGGGGGTGGCGGCGGGGCAGAGGCTGTAATCTTAGCACTTTAAGAGGCCAAGGCAGGAGGCTGGTAGGTGGAGGTTGTAGTGAGCCGAGATCACGCCACTGCACTCCAGCCTGAGCACCATTGAGCATTGAGTGAGCGAGACTCTGTCTGCAATCCCAGCACCTCGGGAGGCCGAGGCCGGCAGATCACTCGAGGCCAGGAGCTGGAGACCAGCCCGGTGAACACGGCGAAACCCCGTCTCCACCAAAAATACAAAAACCATTCAGGCGTGGCGGCGCGCGCCTGCAGTCCGAGGCACTCGGCAGGCCGAGGCAGGAGAATCACAGGAGCCCGAGGCAGGGAGGTTGCAGCGAGCCGAGATCACAGCAGTACAGTCCAGCTTCGGCAACAGAGGGAGACCGAAAAAGGAAGGAGAGGGAGACCGAAGAAAGGGAAGAGGGAGAGGAGAGGGAGAGGGAGAGCTAAGTATATTTAAAAAAAATAAAAAAATTAGCTGGACATGGTGGCGCGTGCCTGTAGTTCCAGCTACGCAGAAGGCTGAGGCAGGAGAATCACTTGAACCCGGGAGGTGGAGGTTGCAGTGAGCTATCATGCCACTGCACTCTAGCCTGGATGACAGAGTAAGACTCCATCTCAAAAAAAAAAAAAAGTTGCTATCTAACATCACTGTGGGACCCCTGAATTCTTTTGAAATGTAAGATGAAATCTTTTTGCAAGATGGAGTTAGTTATGTCAAGAGTGCTCTGTACATGTTGTGAACTCAAAACAGACAACTCCCCATTTTCTCTCCTTTTTTTTTTCCCCGAGATGGGGCGTCTCGCCCTGTTGCCTGGAGTGCAATGGTACAATCTTGGCTCACTGCAATCTCGTGACCCACTATGCTTGGCCTTAATATTTTCTACTATAGTTTATGCTAAGTCATTTTAAAGAAATCCTTCCCCACATTAAGATCATAAAAACATTATCTTATATTTCCTTCTAACACTTTTAGAGTTTTGCTGTTCAATTCAGGCTTCCAGGGGTTAGCAAACTGCTGCTCATAAGCCATATCCAGTCCACAGCCTGCTTTGCCCTTGAGCTAAGATTGGCTTTTAATATTTTTAAAGAGTAAAATAAATAGAATATACAACAGAGATCATATGTAGCCTGCAAAGCCTGAATACTTACTATCTGGTCTTGCACCAAAATAGTCTGCTGACTTTTATAGTCTAATACACGAAGCACTGATTTGTGTAGGATATGAAGTGGCACCTGTAATCCCAACTACTTGGGAGGCTGAGGCAGGAGAATTGCTTGAACCTGGGAGACAGAGGTTGCAGTGAGCAGAGACTGTGCCACTGCACTCCAGCCTGGGCAACAAAGTGAGACTCCGACTCAAAGAAAAGAAAAAAAAAATCCCAAAACAAAACTCCACTTAAGATGCACATACCAGCTTGCCTACAATATCTTTTTTTTTTTTTTTTTTGAGACAGTCTTGCTGTCACCTAGGCTGGAGTGTAGTGGTGCGATGTCAGCTCACTGCAACCTCTGCCTCCTGGGTTCAAGTGATTTTCCCACCTTAGCCTCCCAAGTAGCTGGGATTACAGGTGTGCATCACCACCGCCTGCTAATTTTTGTATTTTTATTAAAGACAGCGTTTCACCATGTTGGCCAGGCTGGTCTTGAACTCCTGACCGCAAGTGATCCACTCGCCTCAGCCTCCAAGAGTGCTGGGATTACAGGTGTGAGCCACTGCACCTGGCCTGTCTTTTGAAAATAGATGGATGATCTAACTCTGTTTTAAAAGCCTGATTTTGGCTGCAACTTGTGTATATAAAAGACTTCTCAGCAATCTTGTGCCTTGGTTCACCTGAAACAGGTACCTCACCTGTATTTGGTGGTTGGCGATCTGGAGACAAATAGTATCCTAAGTGACTGAAAAAGATCCCTGGAATCTGTGCCTGTGTGTCTCAGAACACCATCATATTTACATGTATTTTATTTCATTGGATTTTATTTTTCATGCTATACTGTAGCCTTTGTCTTTCTTGGAGTTTTAGGTAAGTATAACTTGTGGAGTCATGTGAGACTGTTCAACATCTTACCCTGAGTAACTGCTATAATTGCAGTCACCTATTTTAGGGAAAAACATTGTACTTGAAAAGGAAACATATTTTTGTAAAATTAATATCAAGTTCAGTGTATTTTATAATTTATTCTCAATTTAAGAAAACTGTTTAGGAGACTTTGCTGCTACATTCTAGAGAGGGATTAATAAAAACATGTCTCACTTTTGGCTTATGCTGTTTCAAAGGGAAACACATCTTGCACACCTTGTGGCTATGAAGGAAAGAGAGGCTTATTTTATTTGACTATAGGATCAAGCCACATTATCCATTCATGCAATAAAACCAGGAATGCAAAAATTATTTAATTTCCATCTCTCTGATATCAGGGACTATCTCTCAAACTATTTAGAATCCAGAAGCAGCATAAAACCTGTGAAGACTCATCTTCCTCAATCCCCAAATATTTCATTGGTTTACAAGAAACAAAACCCTGTATAAAGATGACAGCTTCTACTATATTTCATCCAATCTGAGATACCTTTGGTTGTATGGCACAGCACAATTTTACACACCAAGTTCTCCATTTAAATATGTTAAGCCACATATATAAATAAGTATGCCACACTTAAATTTTAGCAGTGGTAATATGTTGGAAAAATGTCTATCTTAGAATTGATGAGATAAAGTTTTACCCAAGAGCGCCACAACATCTTCCAGACCCATTTACAAATACTAGCAAACACTACGGAGATAAAGATAAACAGTATTGTATTGAGTTTTTTACTAAAACAATGAACCACTGCAGTTCTGTGGGGAGCCGAAAGCCTGAGGGTCATGACCAATTCAGCATTCCACTGCAGGCTATATGATCAAACAGCAAACTGTTTATCATGAATGCAGAATGTGGGCAAACTCATAACTGCACCTGCCACCAGAAAGTATGCTGAGGGCAATCACTCCCTGGCACTGTGCTCCTTGAGGTTATCTACTGGGACATCTGGAGCATACTGTTCAAAGAATGCAGTCATGCAGGCCTGCGCTAAATCAAGCAGCTGACCGACAACCATCACCTCCTCCTTGTTTTCTTTACTCAATAAATATGAAGTGCTATAGAAGCTCAGGGCCCTTGTTCACTAGAAGCAACAGCCCCCTGACTCCTTCTTCCAAACATGTTCTTTTGTGTTTGTTTTTATTCCCGCATTCATCCTCCTTTGTTCAGTCCAGTAGGGTCCATGGCACAGTTCAATTATAAGTTACATAGCATTATACAAAGATTCAATGCAGATATTCTATGGGAAGGCTTTATGCATATTTAATCATACATACTACAAATTCACAATTGTGATGTTAACACATGCAGTTCCCAAATATAAGCAATCATTTTTACAATAAAAATAGGTACAAAACACTTAAATATTTGGTATTGTTCTGATATTTTTTGCTTTGTTTTCTGACAAACATATTTATTTACATATTTAATACAATACTTTCTATAATGCTGATTATATAACAAGAGCAGAAAAAAAAATACAGATGAAAGCATGATTTCCCAGATTCATTAACATACAAAATTACAAATTTCTTTTTTCTTTTCCTTATTATTATTATTTTTTTAGACAGGCTGTCACCCAGGCTGGCGAAATCTTGGCACACTGAAATCTCCACCTCTTGGCTCAAGTAATTCTCCACCTCAGCCTCCTGAGTAGCACCATCTCCAGCTAATTTTTGTATTTTTTTGTAGAGATGGAACCCCATGTTGAAAACACTGGTCTCGAACTCCTAAGCTCAAACGATCCTTCCAATTTGGCCTCCCAAAGTGCTGAGATTACAGGTGTGAGCCACTGCACCTCACCTAAAGTACAGAATTTCTTCTTTAGTGTCAATTATCTGAAACTGATGTAAATGCATTTTATGCCAACAACATCCCTATAATCAATAATACATAGATGTTCCTTCCTGTTTGTTCCCTCTGGCTTATATTCAATTGACATTTATTGAAAAAGGTATTACCTCCTGACTGGCATCATGCCCAGCACTATTCTCTGATAAGAAATGATGTGTAAGCTTGAAATTAAAGTTTGTTCACATTTGCTGCAGCCTTGAGGTTTCACTCTTATATTAACCTTGTGGTATAATGAGCTAGTCCTTCTCACTGCCAACTTTCAGATATTCACTTCATTTATGATTTCTCTCCTTTGTGTGTTTTCTGATGTAGAATGAGGCTGAACTTGTGGGAGAGGGTTTTCCAACATTCAGTGCATTCATAAGGTTTCTCACCTATATGCATTCTTTGATGTATAATATGATGTGACTTCTGGGCAAAAGATTTCTGACATTTGCTGCATTCATGGGGTTTTTCTCCTATATGTGTTTTCTGATGTAAAACCAGGCTAAACTTGATGGGGAAAGTTTTCCCACATTCACTACATCCATAGGGTTTCTCTCCTGTATGGACTCTCTGATGAGTGGTGAGACTAAACTTATGAGAGAAAGTCTTCCCGCACTCAAGGCATTCGTAAGGCTTCTCTCCCGAGTGAATTCTCTGATGTATCAGGAGATAGGACTTCCGGCTGAAGGCTTTGTGACATTCTCCACATTCATAAGGTTTCTCTCCAGTGTGAGACCGCTGATGAATATTCAGGTGTGACTTTTGGCTAAAAGTCTTCTGACACTGACTTCATTCATAGGGTTTTTCCCCTGTATGAGTTCTTTGGTGTAGGATGAGACTAAACTTGATGGAGAACATTTTCCCACATTCGTTGCATCCATAGGATTTCTCTCCCGTATGAGTTCTCCAGTGAATATTGAGGAATGACTTTACACTAAAGCCTTTTCCACATTCACTGCAGTGATATGGTTTCTCTCCTGTGTGAGTTCTCTGATGTCTACTGAGCTCAGATCTCTGGATGAAGGCTTTCCCACATTCATTACACCCATACGATTTTTCCCTGGTATGGATTTTTTGATGTAAAATGAGGTTAAACTTAAGGGGGAATGTTTTCCTGCACTCATCACAACCATAGGGTTTCTCTCCTGTGTGAGCTCTCTGATGGATCATGAGCTGTGACTTATTGCTGAAGCTTTTCTGACATTTGCTGCATCCATAGGGTTTCTCTTCAGTATGACTTCTTTGATGGAAAGTGAGTTTTGACTTATCACTAAAACCTTTTTGACATGTACAACACTCAAAGCATTTCTCTCCTGTGTGAGTTCTTTGATGTTTATTAAGGCGTGACTTATCAGTAAAAGCTTTCCCACATTTATTGCACTCATAAGGTTTCTCTCCTTTATGGGTTCTCTCGTGTAAAATGAGACAGAACTTCTGGCTGAAGGCTGTCTGACATCTACTGCATCCATAGGGCTTCTCTCCTGTTTGTTTTCTTTGATGCTTAAAGAGGTCCAACTTCTGGGAAAAGGCTTTCCCACAGTCACTGCAGTCATACTGTTTCTCTCGTTTTTGAGTTTTCCAGTGTTTTATGAGCTGTGACTTATGACTGAAAGCCTTACACGTTCATTATATTCATTGTATTTCTCTTCAGCATGAATTTTCTCATACTTAGGATAAAGAAAAACTTTGTCATATCCATTACATTCACCTTCATTTCTTGCATAGCTTCTGTTTTGAATAAAGTACTCCAGATTAGGATTCAGGTGTTTCCCAAGTGCAAAAGAGGTATGAAGGTTTGAGCTCAGATGAGATGTTATGTTGCCAAATGTATGACATTTGTGGTGTCTCTCCATAGTTTCAAGGCTGTTTTGGTTTTCTCGGTGCCATTCTGTGTGATCATTGACTTGCCAGGCATATTCTAGAAAGGAGACAAATTAATCCACTGTGATCATGTAATAAAAGGAGTAGAAGCTCACAGCAAGGGCTAAGGAGAGAAGAAGAAGTGAAACTGTGGGTAGAGAAGGAAAGTCTGAGATATTTATAAATGGAAGAAAAAAAAACAGAAGAAACTATGAGAGGTGTGAAATACACACAAAATGAAGATAAGGGAAGAAAATTTAGGAATACTTGAAAATAGGGCTATGACTATGAATTAGGGGGATGAAGACAAGGAAAAGCAAGTAAACTAAAGATGCCAGGGAGAAAGATTAACCAGGAAAGCAAGTTCTGAGATGAGCCAGAGAGGGATTTGATCAGAGTACCTAAAAGAAGAACATGGATTCTTTTAAAAGCCAAGCAAAAGAGTTCTAATATGGAGCAACTAAAAAGTGGAGGCAGTTTTAAGGTATGTGAGGAGCTTATGTCACCTGTTCTTAGTCACATTCACAACTTTAAGAACTTCAAAAACATTTCTCCAAACAGCATTTCAGAGGTGCCCCCCTATTTCTGTTCAACTGGGATATTACTTTAAGTTCTCCTATAGGACTGGTTTTTCACTTACCTGGACAAACCTGACTCTGGATTTCTTCCTCTAGTATCCATGGTTTTCCTTGCTCCAACCAGAATAATGCATCTGCTTTGGTAACTTGATACCCTAGAAAAGTATCAAGGAAAATTATAAAGGACACATGAATGCAAATACTAGGGCTACAAGACTTCTGAAAAATGATGAAGATTACTTTTTTTTTTTTTTGAGATGGAGTCTCACTCTGTCACCAGGCTGGAGTGAAGTGGTGCGATCTTAGCTCACTGCAACCTCCACCTCCCGGGTTCAAGTGATTCTCCTGCCTCAGCCTCCCAAGTAGCTGGGACTACAGGTGTGCGCCACCACACCCAGATATTTGTATTTTTAGTACAGATGGGGTTTCACCATGTTGGCCAGGATGGTCTCAATCTCTTAACCTCGTGATCCACCCCCCTTGGCCTCCCAAAGTGCTGGGATTATAGGCATGAGCCACCATGCCTGGCTGAAGATTACATTTAAGGGGTTAAATAATTTGCATCTGAGCCAAGTAAAGGCCTTAATGTCCATTGGAAATGAGAGAAAAATACTCTGTTAGAGGCCAGAAAAGTACTAAAAATCTATGATGTATTAAACTGAAGTCTAAAAAAAATAAAGTATTTGTGAGGCCCACCCTTTTTAATTACTCAGAAAGGAAGGGCAATTGATTGCCTACACTACCCAGGAAAACTGTGCTTACCCAGTGATACCAGGTTGCTATAATTTTCCAACATCACATCTTGGTACAGATTCTTCTGAACACGGTCCAGTAGCCGCCATTCTTCCCAGGTGAAACCCACAGCTACATCCTTGAATGACAGTGAGCCCTGTAATAGAACATTCCTACTCAATTCTAAAGAATTACCATTGTGTAATGCTATGAACATAAATGATAATTTCTTATAATACATTTTCCCAGAGTAAGTTATTTGGCTGCCTTCCATGTAACTAGTTTTGCATTATAATATATAGGAAAATGTTTTAGTTAAAATATCCTATTTTGGTACTTCCACTCATTCACTGATTCACATATTTAATCATTCATTCACAAAAGAGAATCAGAACCTCCTTACATCCTTTAATAAAATATTTAATCTGCAACAGCAGTCCCCAACTTTTTTGGCACCAGGGACTGGTTTTGTGGAAGACAATTTTTCCACACACTGGGGCAAGGGGATGGTTTTTGAATGATTCAAGTGCATTACATTAATTGTGTACTTTATTTCTATTATTATTACATTGTAATATATAATGAAATAATTATACAACTCACCATAATGTAGAATCAGTGGTAGTCCTGAGCTTGTTTTCCTGCAACTAGATGGTTCCAGCTGGGGGTGATGGGAGACAGTGACAGATCATCAGACATTAGATTCTCATAAGGAGCGTGCAACCTAGATCCCTCGCATGTGCAGTTCATAACAGGGTTTGCACTCCTAGAAGAATCTAATGCTGCCTCTGGTCTGACAGGAAGGGGAGCTCAGGCAGTTATATGCATGATAGGGAGTGGCTATAAATACAGATAAAGCTTGCTCACTGGCCTGGCCCACTTCCTAACAGGCCACGGACCAGTGGCAGGGATTGGGAAGCCCTGTTCTAGAGAATCATTGAGCCTGATGGTGGGCAAGGGTCACTCAACTAAAATTCACCCAAATTCACATTTAGATATGTCAATGCTGATACAGGAAACCATAAGGATACACAAAAACGTTTCAAGACTGATTATGTTAAAGATGGTGAAAAAGGATTAAGAGGGAACTTTCAGGTTTTGCACTATAAACTTCTATATTGTTTGAAAGTTTGACACTGTGAATTTTTTTTTTAATTCATTCAAGTTGGAGAAGTATTATAATGATGATGATTTTGTTTAGAGACAGGGTATTGCTCTGTTACCCAGGCTGGAAGGCAGTGGCATGATCACAGCTCACTGCAGCCTTGACCTCCTAGGCTCAAGCAATCCTCCCACCTCAGCCTCCTGAGTAGCTGGAACTACAGGTGTGTGCCACCATGCTCAGCTAACTTTTGTATTTTTTTGTAGAGACAGGGTCTTACAATGTTGCCCAGGCTGGTCTCAAACTCCTGGGCTCAAGTGATCTTCCCACCTCAGCCTCCTAAAGTGCTGGGATTACAAGAGTGAGCCACCATCGCCCAGCTCACATTGTGAATATTTTAAGCTTCATTTATATAATTGGAATTTTTAAAAAATAAGTAGATAAGTATTGGCTTTGAACAGAGAGCTAACACTGCATTCTTGGGTGTGGAGAGATTATGAAGGGAAACTCTAAGACTCTCTCAACATAACTTGGAACTGTTTACTAATCAATGTAAATAGGACTTTCTCTACCTCAGCACTACATATTGAGCATCCCTGCTTCAAAATTCTGAAACCTATAATGCTCCAAAATCTGAAATTCTTTTTAGGGCTGAGGTGATGCACAAAGGTCATGCTCAAAGGAAATGCTTGTCAGGACATTTCTAATGTTGGATTTTCAGATTAGGGATGCTCAACTAGTAAGTATAATTAAGTAAGTAAGTAAGTAAGCAACCATTCTGAAAAAAAAAAAATCTAAAATCTGAAACACTTCCAGTCCCAAGCATTTCTGATAGGGGATGCTCAATCTGCATTTGTTGGAGGCTGAGAAAATGGGGGTTGTGACCAACCCAGTATACCACTGGAGGCTATATGAGCGAATGGAAAACTGTTCTCATGAAAGCAGGATGTTGGAAAACTGACAAATTGCATCTGCCGCCAGAAGGAGTGCCAAGGGCAGTCACACCCCAGGCAGAGTGTTCTTTGTGGTTTGTAGGGAGCCAAAGGTCCATGGGACATGATCAACTCAGCATTCCACTGGAAGCTACGTGATCAAACAGCAAACTGTTTATCACAAATGCAGGATATGAGCAAACTCATGACTGTGCCTGCTGACAGAAAGTTTGATGGAGGTTATCATTCCCTGGCACCAAGGTTATCTACTGGGACATCTAGAGCCTGTTGTTTGAGGAATGCAGTCTTGCAAGCCTACTCTGGACCAACCAACTGACCCCTTCTTCCACACCCCTTCTCACTATCCCTTTTGCCTAATAAATACACAGGGCTGTGTAAAGCTCAGGGCCCTTGTCCACTAGAGGCAAGGTGCTCCCTGACCCCTTCTTCCAAATATACTCTTTTGTCTCTTGTCTTTTATTCCCACATTTGCCCCCCTTTGTTCAGCCCACCAGGGATCATGGCAGGTTACATAGTGGCCCCCCCAAACAGTGACAGAATTGGGTGCTCCACAGTGGTTATCTATAGGAACATCTGAAGCCTGTTGTATAAAGAAAGTAATTATGTGTACCTCTAATGAATCAAAGCAGCTGACCAACCATTACCTCTCTCTCCCTATTGATTCCACCTAGTAAATATGAAGGGCTGTAGAAGCTGAGGGCTGTCTTTGCTCACTAGAAGCAAGGAGTCCCCTGACCCCTTCTTTTAAAATGTATCTTTTTGTCTTTGTCTTCACTTCTGCATTCATCCCACTTTGTTCAATCCCATAGGAACAGACTGTGACAGGCATTGACATTTTGGTTTGGAGAATTCTTTATTTTGGGGCCCTGTAGTATCATTGTAGGATGCTTAGCAGCATTGTTAGCCTCTATCCACTAGCTCCAATTAGCACACGCTCCTTTCCCAGGTGTGACAATCAAAAATGTCTCCAGACATTGCCAAATGTCACCTGGGGTCAAAAAATGAAAACCACTGATAAAAAAAAAAAGCAGAATATTGAGGACTCTTTGTGGAAGACCATATGACGGTTATAGAATCCATCCATCTTAAAAATCTCTACATTTTATCCCTGAATAAAAACAGACCACCAGGAGGCTGTGGACTTTGGCTACACTGTTCTGGGTCCCTGAAGCACTCTGATCACTGAGTTTGGTTTTGGTATTACACCACTGGCTTATCTGTGGGGGCACTAACTTCCATATGATCTATATCATGACCCATCAAAGAAATTTCTTCTTCTTTAAGTGACATGAAATATTTACTTTTCTAGAGGAGCTTTCTCCTCAGGGAAAAAGAAATGATTTCTTATTGTGTCCATGTGGTAGACTGCATTTCCCAAAGATGACCGCAATAATATCTCACATTCCAAAGGAAACCTTCCGCTAAACCTTGCCACTCCCACACGAAGAGATGGAGCCTATTCCCTTCCCCCTTGAATCTGGCTAGTCTTGGTGATTTGCTTGTACCTGCAGAATGCAACAGAGGTGACACAACATAACTTCTGAGGCTAAGGCAGAAAAGCGTGGGGGAAAGAAAGAGAGATCAGACTGTTACTGTGTCTATGTAGAAAAAGGAAGACAAAAGACACTCCATTTTGATCTGTACTAAGAGAAATTCTTCTGCCTTGAGATGCTATTAATCTGTAACCCTAGTCCCAACCCAATGCTTGCAGAAACATGTGCTGTATTGACTCAATGTTTAATGGACTTAGGGCTGTGCAGGATGTGCCTTGGTAAAAATGTGTTTGCAGGCAGTATGTTTGGTAAAAGTCATGGCCATTCTCCAGTCTCAAGTACCCAGGGACACAATGCACTGCAGAAAGCCACAGGGATCTCTGCCCAAGAAAGCCTGTGTATTGTCCAAGGTTTCCCACAACTGAGACAGCCTGAGATATGGCCTCGTGGAAAGAGAAAGACCTGACTGTCCCCTAGCCCGACACCCATAAAGGGTCTGTGCTGAGGAGGATTAGTGAAAGAGGAAGACCTCTTTGCAGTTGAGATAAGAAGAAGGTACCTGTCTCCTGCTCATCCCTGGGAATGGAATGTCTCGGTGTAAAACCCGATTATACATTCTATTTACTGAGATAGGAGAAAACCGCCTTACGGCTGGAAGTGAGACATGCTGGGGCAACACTGTTCTTTACTTCACTGAGATGTCTGTGTAAAGTCAAAGATAAATCTGGCCTACGTGCATATCAATGCACAGCATCTTTCCTTAAACTTATTTATAACATAGAGTCCTTTGCTCACATGTTTTCCTGCTGACCCTCTCCCCACCATTACCCTATAGTCCTCCCACATCCCCCTCACTGAGATAGTAGAGATAGTAATCAATAAATACTGAGGGAACTCAGACCAGTGCTGGTGCGGGTCCTCCGTATGCTCAGTGCCGGTTCCCTGGGCCCACTTTTCTACCTCGATAGTTTGTCTCTGTGTCTTAATTCTTTTCTCAGTGTCTCATCTCCACCTTGTGAGAAATACCCACAGGTGTGGAGGGGCAGGCCTCCTTCATCTGGTGCCCAACGTGGGGCACGAACCCATGACCCTGAGATTAAGAGTCTCATGCTCTACCGACTGAGCTAGCCACAGAATGCAACAGAGGTGACACAACATAACTTCTAAGGCTAAGGCAGAAAAGGCCCTGTGGCCACATCTGGGCTCTCGCAGAGCCAGCATCATGCTGTAAGAAGCCCATCCATGTCACACATGGAGGTCACACACAGGTGCTCTGGCTGGCAGCCTCAGCTGAGCCTAGTTTTCAAGTAATCCCAGCCTGGCACACAGATACAGAGAGGAAGAAGCCTTCAGATGATTCCAGTCCCCAACCTTCTGAGTCTTCCAGTTGAGATTCAAGACATCGGGGTGTGAAGACAAGCTATGCAGTAAAGGATTAACAGAGCGAGTCTAGGTTACCCAGAAACTGAACATTCCAAAGAAAGGCTCAGCCCTTCCCTATACCTGAGAGGTAACTTCTAAACCAAGCTTGTACAACCTGCGGACCATGGGTTGCACATGGCCCAGGAGGGCTTTGTTTTGTTGTTGGTGGTGGTGGTGCACATGGCCCAGGAGGGCTTTGTTTTGTTGTTGTTGTTGTTGTTTGAGATGGAGTTTCACTCTGTTGCCCAGGCTGGAGTGCAGGGGCACAATCTCACCTCGCTGCAAACTCCAAATCTCAAGTTCAAGTGATTCTCCCACATTCAAGCAATTCTCCTACTTCAGCCTCCCAAGTAGCTGAGATTACAGGCATGTGCCACCATGCCCAGATAATTTTTTGTATTTTTAGTAGAGACAGGGTTTCACCATATTGGCAAGCCTGGTCTGGAACTCCTGACCTCAAGTGATCTGCCCACTTCAGCCTCCCAAATTGCTGGGATTACAGGCATAAGCCACTGTGCCTGGCCTCCAGGAGGGCTTTGAATGCAAAACAAATTTGTAAACTTTCTTAAAACATTATGAGATTTTTTGAGTTTTTTTTTCTTTTTTCTTTAAGCTCATCAGCTATTGTTAGTGTTAGTATATTTTATGTGTGGCCCAAGACAATTCTTCTTCCAGTGTGGCCCAGGGAAGCCAAAAGACTGGACATTCCTACTCTAAGCCATTGGAATATATTGTCTGATGAGGGTCTTTGTTTACTGGGAGACTGGGGTCACACAAGATAGTCTACACTAACAATGTATGATGGAAGTCTTGGGCCACACTGTAGTTATGGTGGCCTCTGAAGGGGCTGAAGAATAAGGTCAGCCACTCATGTGCTCAGCCTCACCCATATATGTAAAGCCAAATAAAAACCCTGGACACCCAGGCTCAAGTGGGCTTCCTGGACTGGCAATACGTCATGCCTGTTGTCACACATCATGGCTAGGACAATCAAACATTGTCCATGTGACTCCACAGAGAGAGGAAAACTCAAAGCTTCTGCACAGCATCTCCCAAACCCTGCCCTACACACCTTTCTCTGTTTGATTTTAACTGTATCCAGTCTATGTAATAAAATAAAATCATGAATATGACAGTTTTGCTGAGCTCTGTGTTATTCTAGCAAATTATTGAACCTGAGGAACCCCAGATCTTGCGATCCCCAGAACACACAAGCCATCACCATGTCTCACTTCCTGACTCAGTGAATCCAGGAAGATCATAAAAATAAATTCACATCTCTAGCTCTTGGGCTGGCTTGCTATATAGCAACAGATTACTTGGAATAGGGAAACAGTCATAACAACATTTTCATCCACGATGGGTTGCACACACAATGGTGGTCCCTTAAGATTATAATGGAGCTGCCAACAAACATATGAAAAAAAGCTTATCATCACTGGTCATTAGAGAAATGCAAATCAAAACCACAATGGGATACCATCTCATGCCAGTTAGAATGGCAGTCATCAAAAAGTCAGGAAACAACAGATGCTGGAGAGGATGTGGAGAAATAGGAACACTTTAACACTGTTGGTGGGAGTGTAAATTAGTTCAACCATGTGGAAGACAGTGTAGCAATTCCTCAAGGATCTAGAACTAGAAATACCATTTGACCCAGCAATCTCATTACTGGGTATATACCCAAAGGATTATAAATCATTCTACTATAAAGACTCATGCACACATATGTTTATTGCAGCACTGTTCACAATAGCAAAGACTTGGAACCAACCCAAATGCCCATCAATGATAGACTGGATAAAGAAAATGTGGCACATATACACCATGGAATACTATGCAACCATAAAAAAGGACGAGTTCATGTCCTTTGCAGGGACATGGATGAAGCTGGAAACCATCACTTTCAGCAAACTAACACAGGAACAGAAAGCCAAACAGCACATGTTCCCACTCATAAGTGGCAGTTGAACAGTGAGAACATATGGACAAAGGGAGGGGAACATCACACACCAGGGCCTGTCTGGGGTTGGGGGGCTAGGGAAGGGATAGCATTAGGAGAAATACCTAATGTTGGTGATGGGTTGATGGGTGCAGCAAAACACCATAGCACATGTATACCTATGTAACAAAACTGCACGTTCTGCACATGTACCCCAGAACTTAAAGTATATATATATAAAAAAAAAGATTATAATGGAGCTGAAAATTTCCTGCCATCTAGTGATATGGTAGCTATCTCAAGGTAGTAGCATGCGTTACTCAGTTGTCAGTGATGATGCTGGTGTAGACAAACTTACTGCTCTTCCAGTCATATAAAATGCAACACATACAATATGGATAGTATGTAATGCTTGTTAATGATATACATGACTATGTTACTGGTGTGGGGGAAAGAAAGATAGATCAGACTGCTACTGTGTCTATGTAGAAAGAAGTAGACATAAGAAACTCCATTTTGTTCTGTATTAAGAAAAATTCTTCTGCCTTGAGATGCTATTAATCTGTAACCGTAGCTCCAACCCTGTGCTTGCAGAAATATGTGCTGTGTTGACTCAAGGTCTAATGGATTTAGGGCTGTGCAGGATGTGCTTTGTTAAAAAGTGTTTGCAGGCAGTATGCTTGGTAAAAGTCATCACCATTCTCCAGTCTCGAGCACCCAGGGACACAATGCATTGCCGAAGGCCACACGGACCTCTGCCCAAGAAAGCCTGGGTATTGTCCAAAGTTTCTCCCTGCTGAGACAGCCTGAGATATGGCCTCATGGGAAGGGAAAAACCTGACTATCCCCCAACACAACACCCATAAAGAGTCTGTGCTGAGGAAGATTAGTAAAAGAGGAAAGCCTCTTTGCAGTTAAGATAAGAAGAGGCCATCTGTCTCCTGCTCATCCCTGGGAATGGAATGTCTCAGTTTAAAACCCAATTGTACATTCTATTTACTGAGATAGGAGAAAACTGCTTTATGGTTGGAGGTTAGACATGCTGGTGGCAATACTGCTCTTTACAGCATTTAGATGTTTGTGTAAAGTCAAACATAAATCTGGCCTATGTGCACATTGAGGCACAGCACCTTTCCTTAAACTTATTTATGACACAGAGTCCTTTGCTCACATGTTTTCCTGCTGACTCTCTCCCCACCATTACCCTATAGTCCTGCCACATCCCCCTCTCCGAGATGGTAGAGATAGTGATCAATAAATACTGAGGGAACTCAGAGACCAGTGCCGGCACGAGTCCTCCATATGCTGAGCGCCAGTCCCCTGGCCCTCCTATACTTTGTCTCTGTGTCTTATTTATTTTCTCAGTCTCTCATCCCGCCTGAGAAGAAACGCTCACAGGTATGGAGGGGCTGGCCCCCTTCAGCTAGTTCATGTATTTACTATACTAAATCATTATTTTGGAGTATTTTTATCTTTCTACTTATAAAAAAAAAGTTAACTGTTAAACAGCCTCAGGCAGGTCTTTCATGAAGGATTCCAGAAGAAGGCATTGTTATCCTAGGAGATGACAGCTCCGTGTGTGCTACTGCCCCCAAAGACCTTCTGGTGGACAAGATGTAGAGGTGGAAGATAGTGATATTAATCATCCTGACCCTATGTAGGCCCATGCTAATGTGTGTAGCTTACTTTTTAACAAAAAAAGTTTAAAAAATAAAAAAAGAAGAAAACTTATAAAGACATAAAGAAACATTTTTGTACAGCTGTACAATGTATTTGTGTTTTAAGCTAAGTATTATTACAAAAGAGTTGAAACATTAAAAAAATTAAAAAGTTTAAAAAGTAAAAAAGTTACAGTAAGCTGAGATTAGTTTATTATTGAATAAGAAACAAGCTTAAAAATAAATTTAGTGTAGGCTAAGTGTATAGTGTTAGGTTTACAGCAGCAGGCAGTAATGTCCTTCACATTCACTCACCACTCACTCACTGATTCACCCAATGCAACTTCCAGTCCAGCAAGCACCATTCATGGTAAGTGCCTTATACAGATTTACCGTTTTATATCTTTTATACTGTACTTTTATTGTACCTTTTCTAGGTATGTTTATATCCATGAATACTTACCATTGCATTATAATTGTCTATAGTATTCAGTACAGTGACATGCTGTACAGGTTTATAGCCTAGAAGCAATAGGTTATACCATATAGTCTAGGTGTGTAGTAGGCTATACCATCTAGGTTGGTATAAATACACCCTAGGATGACAGAATTGCCTAACAATGCATTTCTCAGAATTTATCCCTGTTGTTAAGCAACACAAGACTGCAATAGAGACTAATTTGACTCTCAATTTTATTAAGTATTTACAGCCACATGGGCTATAATCTGTGTTCTAACTTTAAGCTATCTGTGTAAGCAAATGATTTACATACTCCTATTGCAACCTGGCAGTGAAGTTCATCTTTAATCTCAGTAATTCTTTTTTTTAATCAGCTCTGACATTTATCTATTCATGTTCTATCTGGTATACAGTAGTCCTCATTGTGGGGGAAAGAAAGATAGATCAGACTGTTACTGTGTCTATGTAGAAAGAGGAAGACACAAGAAACTCCATTTTGATTTATACTAAGAAAAATTCTTCTGCCTTGAGATACTGTTAATCTCTAACCCTAGCCCCAACCCTGTGCTCACAGAAACATGTGCTGTATTGACTCAAGGTTTAATGGATTTAGGGCTGTGCAGGGTGTGCTTTGTTAAAAATGTGTTTGCAGGCAGTATGCTTGGTAAAAGTCATCGTCATTCTCCAGTCTCGAGTTCCCAGGGACACAATGCACTGGGGGAGGCTGCAGGGATCTCTGCCCAAGAAAGCCTGGGTATTGTCCAAGGTTTCTCCCCACTGAGGGAGCTTGAGATATGGCCTCGTGGGAAGGGAAAGACCTGACCGTCCCCCAGCCTGACACCCTTAAAGGGTCTGTGCTGAGGAGGATTAGTGAAAGAGGAAGGCCTCTTTGCAGTTGAGATAATAGGAAGGCATCTGTCTCCTGTTTGTCCCTGGGAATGGAATGTCTCAGTGTAAAAACCTGATTGTAAGTCCTATTTACTGAGATAGGAGAAAACTGCCTTATGTCTGGTGGCAACACTGCTCTTTACTGCATTGAGATGTTTGTGTAAATTCAGACATAAATCTGGCCTATGTGCACATCGAGGCACAGCACCTTTCCTTAAACTTATTTATGACACAGAGACCTTTGCTCACATGTTTTCCTGCTGACCCTCTCCCCACCATTACCCTATAGTCCTGCCATATCCCCCTCACCGAGATGGTAAAGATAGTGATCAATAAATACTGAGGGAACTCAGAGACCAGTGCGGGCGTGGGTCCTCCATATGCTGAGCGCTAGTACCCTGGGCCAACTTTTCTTTCTCTATACTTTGTCTCTGTGTCTTATTTCTTTTCTCAGTCTCTCGTCCCACCTGACGAGAAATACCCACAGGTGTGGAGGGGCTGGCCCCCTTCACCTCAAAAATATTGAACAAACATTATATCCTTTTTTTTTTTCAGATATGAGGTCTCACTATGTTGCACAGGCTGGTCTCGAACTCCTGAGATCAAGTGATTTTCCCACCTCAGCCTCCCAACGTGCTGAAATTATAGGTGTGAGGCCACCATGCCCAGCCTCATAATATCCTTTTAATTATGAGCATTATGAAACCTCTTCAAATCCACTGGAAAACCAAGTAGGAAGTCAAAGATACACATGTATAACTCACTTGGGACTTGGACATTTTCTGGTGCCCTTAGATACAGCCAGCAACTGGAAAATTTGCTCTATTGTTGACTCTGGCTCTTCTCTGAAGCTGGTCACTGGTCAAGAACGAAGTGTTGATCTTAATATCTTCACTTCCTTCCCTCATAGAAACTATCTTATCCCAGGAAGCCAGGACCTGAGGATTAAAGGAATTCACTGCTTTAATAAACTATGATTATAACAGATGTTTTGAGTTGTGTGAGTACTTATTTGTGTGTGTGCCTTAGATACACACATATGCACAATTATTTAACTGTTAACTATGTTTTCTTCAGGTGGTAGGTTAATCTAATAATTTAAAGGAAAAAATAATATACAGTACCAGATGGCTGGTTTTACAAGAAACACTACAGGTCACTCTTTGACTGGAAAAAAAAATGTTGCTAATTATACTCATGTTTGTCTTCTGTTCTTTACTAACCCTACAATGCAGAGTGGGAATAAGAGCAGTGACCTCCTCGCCTGACAAACCTGTGGCTGCACCTATCTATGCTCTGCAATCAAAAAACCCTAATACAGAAAACAAAAAAGGGGGAGATGTTGGGATTCACTCAGGATGGTGGCTATAATTTCGGTAATTGCTATGGCTGTAAGCCTCCCTGTGGCTACAGCAGCCCAAAATTATACCTATTGGGCATATGTCCCATTTCCACCTTTAATTAGGCCTGTCACATGGTTGGAACTCCTGGTTGAGGTTTATGTTAATGATAGTGTTTGGATGCCAGAGCCTACAGATACTTGTGGGCCCTCTCATCCAGAGGAGGAAGGAATGTTAATAAATGTGTCCATGCATTATCAGTTCCCCCCTCTTTGCATAGGACTGGCTATCGGTTGCCTAAAAGGCTACTGACAACATTGGCTAGTTAAAATTCCAGGTCATAATCAAAGACCAGTAGCCTATCATTTATTTTCTGGGTGGAACCTGGATCATTCACAGAGTTCCGTTCAATTGGAACAGTTTAAGCCCAGAAAAGAGAGGTGTCAACAACCTCAACAATGGTCAAAGGATTTAGAAATATTGATTTGGAAGGATTGCATCTCTGATCACGTGGTGGTACTGAAAATAATTCCTATGGAATCATCATTGATTGGTCCCCTAAGGGGACCTTTGCAGTTAATTGTACCAATCAGAATGATAGATGCAAGACAAAACTAAAACAAGAACTATACTATCAAAGAGATGACACTACCTACACTGAAAAATATGCCCAGTTTCCCATAATTTGGACCAATTTTGGTACGGCCAGTCCACATCCAAAAATGATTAATCCAGTAATGGGCCCTGAACATCCCGAATTATGAAAGTTAACGATGGCCCAATCTCATATTAGGGTTTGGGAAGGAAAATATTATCTTGAGGGAAAAGGTGAGAGACTTCAATTTGTGTATCAGTTTTCTTCCAACCAAACAGTGCCCATTCAGAGTTGTGTCAAGCCTCCTTTTATGTTGATGGTCAGAAATAATGATATTCAACCTAATTCTGAAACTATTACTTGTCAAAACTGTCATCTTTTCACCTGTATTGATTCCACGTTTGTGAAAGTCTGTGTTGCTGGTGAGGGCCAGAGAAGGAGTTTGGATACTGGTTTCCCTCAAGAGACCTTGGGAAGCCTCTCCTGCCATGCATATCATCACAGAAATGTTAAATGGAGTGTTTACCAGAACAAAAAGATTTATTTTTACCCTTATAGCAGTCATTATGGGCCTTATTGCAGTCACAGCTACTGCTGCGGCTGCTGGAATTGCTTTACACTCCTCTGTTCAAACTGCAGAATATGTAAATAATTGGCAAAAGAATTCTTCAAAACTGTGGAATTCTCAGACCCGGATAGACCAACAACTGGCTAATCAAATAAATGATCTTAGACAGACTGTTATTTGGATGGGAGATCGTATAATGAGCTTAAAGCATCGATTACAAATGCAATGTGACTGGAATACTTGTGATTTCTGCATATCTCCCCATTCATATAATGCTATTGAACATCATTGGGAAAAAGTTAAATATCATCTGGAAGGAAGGGATGGAAATTTAACATTGGATATAACCAAATTAAAGGAACAGGTTTATGAAATGTCTCAGGCTCATTTAACTCTCCTGCCTGGGACTGACATTCTGGCTGGAGCTACTGATGGACTTTCAAACATAAGTCCTCTTAAATGGATTAAGAGCATTGGAGGATCAACTATTGCAAATTTTGCTTCAATGTGTATCTGTTTATGCTGCTTGCTTTTAGTCTGCAGATGCAGAAGATGCCTCTGGAGACAGACCAGATACCACGAACAAGCCATGATAGCAATGGCGGTTTTAAAAAAGAAAAAAGGGGGGCATATTGGGAAAATGGCTTGTGGGGTGCCTACATAAACTGGCCATAAAAATATGGGACAATAAGTTGTGGAAAGCCACAGAAGGCCTCTGAGGAGGAAAGCCTCCTTATTGCCATCACGTTCCCATGACCAGAGTGTGATCTGCTCTCTTATCTATAAACACTGTGGTCAAGGAGAAATACACTCATTTGAAGCATTGGAACGTGGCCAGATATGCCAGCTCCTAGTTAGGCCCACTCCCCACAGCTGCCCTCTGATAAGTTAAAGAATAAATCAGTAGCTAAGTTTATGCTGTTTCAGCACAAAGAAAATTTACCTAAATCACCATTGCTATAGATTAGGTGTATAACACACTCCCCCCTTTCACCATTTCACCCCTGAACATCTGCTTCTTAGATCTAAGTGATTGTACTGAATAAATAGTGTGGAGACCAGAGCTTGGCACTTTGCAGCCTCTGATTTGCTCTGGCCCCCTGACTCCCACCTTTATGAACTCTTAACCTGTCTCTTCTCATTCCTTTGTCACCATTGGATTTCAGGTACCCTATGGGTGGTGTTAAGGCTGGTCCCCAACATGTCTTTATTCCTGCATTCATCTTACTTTGTTAAGCCCAACAGGGTCCGCAACAAGTAACAATAAGAGCTCAGTAAAGAAATGAAAGAGAATTCTTTTTTTTTTTTGAGACGGCATCTCCCTCTGTCACCCAGGCTGGAGTGCAGTGGCTAAATCTCTGCTCACTGAAACCTCCACCTCCTGGGTTCAAGCGATTCTCCTGCCTCAGCCTCTTGAGTAGCTGGGATTACAGGTGCACGCCACCATGCCTGGCTAATTTTTTTTTGTTTTTAGTAGAGAGGGGGTTTCAGCATGTTGGTCAGGCTGGTCTCGCACTCCTGACCTCGCAATCTGCCCACCTTGGCCTCCCAAAGTGCTGGGATTACAGGCATGAGCCACCGCACCTGGCTGAGAAAATATTTTTTAAGTTAGCTGCTTTTCTACCTATCAGAAAATAAAAAATAATAAAAAGTTCAAGTGTAAAGAAAAGTCATTTACAATAGCAGCAAAAGTATATATGATCTGGAAATGAAGTCACAAGGAATGTCCAGACCTATGTGAATATTTTAATATGTCTTATCTATCCAAATTACTGAAAAGATTTAACACAATCCCAGTCAATATTGCAAGGAGATACTATGCAGATATCAACAAAACTTTGTACCAAAAGTCAGTAATGGTGGAACAATTTTATCATGTAAGGCTGCTTCTATAAGGCAAATTATAAGCTATTTATTCAGTGTTAGCACACCTTTATAATAAAACAAATCACAGAAAAGTATGTAAAAGGAAACAAATCAAAAGTTTAACAAGGTGTATCTCCAGGTATCAGGATTTGGGGTGTGGGAATGTCCCCTTATGTATCAGAAGGATGAAAAGGGAAGAGCCTAAGGAAATATGCAGTAAGTTTCAAGACCAGAGGACGAGACACCACAACTTTCATAATATGCATTTCTGTTTAGACTTTGATCATTTCAAAGCACTTTTCACTGTTGTGAAGAAAGGGGGAGTGACTCAGAGGACAAAGGAAGTTGGAAGGTAGGTTTTGAAGAAGGCACTAACTTAACCTATGAAAAGTCAGTGGGACTTTAAAATCCCAACACCTTGCAAAACCCAAAGACTTCCAAAGCTCCAAACTCCCTATGAATTTCTTGGGTACCCATGCCTGCCTACATCATACTTAAAATATCAGCCGCAAGGCCACCCCAGATCATTCTAGTTGATTCCTACAGGGAAATTATCACTGGTCTATCGAGACACGAACACTCAGACCCTTGTAACTCTTAGTAACTGCTGAAGACCCTCAAAGGCAAGAAAAAAGGCAGCCCTAACAATGACCTCCCTACAAAGCCACCCCACTCAATGACCACCTCCAAAGATGCCCCAAATACTAACCTAACTCAAGGACATTTCAGCCACTGACCTCACCTGTTGGACACTCCAATTAGTGACCCTGTGAAGAACAGGGGTTATTACCCTTGGGGATAATCACTGACTTATCCCCAAGGATGTCTCAATTGTTGACATCACGCACTTCAATGCTGTCCCAAGAACTGAACTTCCCCTAGAAGGCCTAGGGTACTAATACACCCCCCAAAGATACCCAGTTTCCTTCAACAATACCTTAATCACATCCTGGGAAAATCACAATCACTGAATCACCCTGTGGATCACTCCAATCACTGATCTGCCTCCAAGGTCGCCCCAATCCCTGACCTTGGGGTTAGACAAAGGCTAATCTCAAGCACTAACGTCCTTCTCTAGCTCACCCCAATCCCTCCAGTCCACCCTAATCCCAGTCTCAGGGAAAGCCGGCAACTTTTCCTACCATCCCGCTTCCCCACACTGGCTAGCTCCCCTCATGGCTCCCACAGACTCCCCTACCATAAATCTCAAATCTCCACAAACCCAACTCCTAATTCCGCTCCCTGAACGTGAAACTGAGACCCCTTAAAAGATCCTGGGCGCACCAGCTGAGTCGGAAGCACCCCGGTCCATCACTTCTGCTACAGACTCACAAGCCTGGCCGCTCCACCTCACTGGTCAAGTTTAACCTCTGGAGCTGCCAAGTCTGCAGCCTTCCAGTCATCACCTGTGGCCCGTTCCATTCAACTTCCGGGTCTTTTAGACAAAGACGCCGCGAGAGAGTATGGCGGCGCTCTCGTAACTGATACACATGGGGGCCGCCATCTTGAAAGAGTCTCCGTACACCATCTTTCCCCGCCCACAATAACTTTACTGGTCTGTGTTGAGTCCAACGCGAGCGACGCCAACCACGAGGCGCATGCACCTTCCAGACTCTGTCCAACGCAGGTCCAATCCTCCCCGGCAAGACGCACCAAGCCCAGCATGCTCTTCTACGTTTTTGTTGCTTGTAAGTAGGAAGCAGCTCCACGTTACAGCGGACGCGGCCATGTTGGAGAAGGTGTACATATCCCTACAGAAAAGAGCGACATCCCTTAGGAAAGAAGGTGAAACGACCTCCAGGAATGCTTCTGGGGAACAGTGTAGGGTTTGGAGATCACTGTGGGCACAGGGTAATCAGAGCCAGCTGAATGAAAAGATCTCCCCCACCCAGGGTTAGTGGTGGGTATTGGGTGACATCTCCAGGGTGAAAGGTGAAGGCAAAGGGACAGTAGGGGGTGGAGCTAATAGTGAGGGTGGGGCCTTGCTGTTGACCAAGTTGGATCCCAGAAAGGGTTGGTAGAAATTTTTGTGCAAGCTGCATCTCAAATCAATAATTTCTACTAAGTTATTAGAATTGGAATTGCTGATCCAAAGAAAATGAAAAATTTTGAGTAAATAATTCCAGATTACTGTCCAAAAAATGTTCTATTAGTGTATATACTATACTAGCAGCTATCCATTGTTCTGAAGAACTCCACTGAAAACTACTAGCTAATATTTTAAGTGTATACAGTTTTTTTGAATAGGTACCTATGTCAAGCATAATATTTGCATTATCTTACATAAAACTATAAAAGCTGTAGATGGTAGAAATAAATATTACCTTCACTCTGCATATTTAAAAAAGGCTTAGGGGCTGGGCACGGTGGCTCACCCCTGTAATCCCGGCACTTTGGGAGGCCGAGGCAGGAGGATCACCAGGTCAGGAGTTCAAGACCACGCTGGCCAACATGATGAAACCCTGCCTCTACTAAAAATACAAAAATTAGCTGGGCATGGTGGCATGCACCTGTAATCCCAGGTACTTGGGAGGCTGAGGTAGGAAAATTGAACTGGGACCCAGGAGGCAGAGGTTGCAGTGAGCCAAGGCACTCCAGCCTGGGCTTCAGAGCTAGACTCCGTCTCAAAAAAAAAAAAAAAAAAAAGGCTTAGAAAGGCTAAGTCTGTTGCAATGCATATTTCCTCACAACCTTGGCCATTTAATCTTTGCCAACCTTAAGGGTGAATTGTGGGGGAAAGAAAGAGAGATCAGATTTTTGCTGTGTCTATGTAGAAAAAGGACGACATAAGAAACTCCATTTTGATCTGTACTAAGAAAAATTCTTCTGCCTTGAGATGCTGTAAATCTGTAACCCTAGCCCCAACCCTGTGCTTGCAGAGACATGTGCTGTGTTGACTCAAGGTTTAATGGATTCAAGAATGTGCAGGATGTGCTTTGTTAAAAAAGTGCTTGAAAGCAGTATGCTTGGTAAAGTCCAAGAAAGCCTGGGTATTGTCCAAGGTTTTTCTCCACTGAGACAGCCTGAGATATGGCCTCGTGGGAAGGGAAAGACCTGACCATCCCCCAGCCCGACACCTGTAAAGGGTCTGTGCTGAGGAGGATTAGTGAAAGAGGAAGATCTCTTTGCAGTTGAGATAAGAGAAAGGCATCTGTCTCCTGCTCATCCCTGGGAATAGAATGTCTTGGTGCAAAACCCGATCGTACATTCTATTTACTGAGATAGGAGAAAACTGCCTTATGGCTGCAGGTGAGACATGCTGGCGACAATACTGCTCTTTACTACACTGAGATGCTCGCTTGTGTAAATCAAACATAAATCTGGCCTACGTGCACATCAAGGCACAGCACCTTTCCTTATTTATGACACAGAGAATTTTATTCACATATTTTCCTGCTGACCCTCTCCCCACCATTACCCTATAGTCCTGCCACATCCCCCTCTCTGAGATGGTAAAGATAGTGATCAATAAATACTGAGGAAAGTCAGAGACCAGTGCTGGCACGAGTCCTTCGTATGCTGAGTGCTGGTTCCCTGGGCCCACTGTTCTTTCTCTATACTTTGTCTGTGTGTCTTATTTCTTTTCTCACTCTCTCATCCCACCTGATGAGAAATACCCACAGGTGTGGAGGGGCTGGCCCCCTTCATAAGGTTGTTGAGATTTATCTATGTTGGTGCATACATCTATTTGTTCTTTTATTATTGTTGAGTAGTATTCCAGGGTATGATTACACTGCAATTTGCTTATACATTCATCTACTGATGGACACTTGGACTGTTTCGTGTTCAGGGTATTATGCATAAAGGTGCTAAGAACATTCTTGTGAGTCTTTGTGAGAACATATAATTTCATTACTGTCGTATAAGTATCTAGGAGTGGAATTCCTGAGTCATAAGATTCTTGCTTTTATTTTGCAATTCTCCTAAGGAATCATACAGTCTGTAAAGCTTTTTACTCTTCACAGATTTGATATTTTAAGTAACATGGTATGTTTCTGAAATGGAGTTTGCATTTTGGGGCATTTTCTATAGATATATCATGAAGGACACATGAAAACTCTGTTATAAATATAAACACTCCACTGCATGCAGGAATTTCCTTCTAATTCTTCCAATGGAATTGTCTTAATTTAGGTTGGATCAGAATTAGAATTTACGTTATGATGACTATGTAAATAATATTTATAGGTCAGTCGAGTAGTATCCTATGATTACTTTTCTTGCACAACTTTTTTTTTTCTTTTTTTCCTCAAGAAGGGGTTGCCAAGGCTGTGTAGTGCAGTGGCTATTGATAGGTGCGATCACAGCTCACTGCAGCCTGGAATTACTGGACTCAAGCGATCTTCCTGCCTTGGTCTCCCCAATAGCTGGGACTACACGTGTGCGCCATCACGCCCGGGCTTCTACAACTTTTCATTCTCCCAGAGTCGTCTTATTTATTCCTTCCAGAATTTTAGGCATTTGGTTCTCCGAAAGCCCCGACGTTAAGATTGACTCCACCTCCAGCAGGGGGAAGTCCCTTCTTCTCTCTTAAGGAAAATTCCCGCCTCCCGCATTGGATTCCCTTTTCCGGTTGGCTGGTGGCTGCTCTCTTTACATGCACTGGGCGGTGACCCTGTCCCTCAAATGTAAATGAGGTTTCAGCTGGTCGCTGTTTTTTCACTTTCCGTTGATGGGGTGAACAATATCCTCGTACCTCAATTGCTTCTCCACACCCTTTTGGTCCTCAAAAATCTTCCTCTTGCCCTCCACATGTAGCTAGAAGCGTTTTCGCGGTATATGACTCAGGGTGCGATTGCTCTTTTTCCTCTGTGGAGAAAGCGTTTTCACTTGTACGGACACCTAAATGTTAAGATGGCCGCGCCCATTGTGTCATTCCGGTCATTCTTTGTGCAAAGCGGATGACTTTTCTCCCCAGCCCGCTAAGGGGCACGTAGCCCATACCATGTTTGTCTTGGCTAAGCTCCACCCTCTGAAAATAAATGAAACTTGGGCGCAGGATTTAGGTGCCAAAATATGGGGTTCTTCACCGTCCCGCGCCATCCCTGAATACTTGGGCAGAAAAGGTCCACTTTACCTTCCGTACGTGCAGGATTCAAAGATGGCCGCCTCCAGTATCCGTGACGAGAGGACGCGAACTTACTACCTCCCAGTCGTCCGTGCTCCGTACACCTGCAACTTCAGACCTTCGTCGGCCGCCGTAGGCCGGCTTGGAGGCTGGGCGACGGCCCAGAAGTGGAAGAATTCAGGAAAGTGCAGGCTCTGGGAAGTCTGGGTGGGTTCCCCGCAAAATCAGGTCTGTGTGTGGGTCTGTCTGTCAGGATGAGGGGAGGAGGGTGTCTCTGGGCGTCCGTTTAGTGCGGAGCCGTGGAGTTTGTTGGGGGAAGCGGGAGCAAGTGGGAGTCGGGGTATTGGGGTTGGGGCGTCTCCGGAGTCAGCCCTGACGGATGCCAGTGGTCGGTGGTCAGGGTCTGTCCAGAGCAACGCTTGGAAGTCCGTGATCAGGGTTTGGTGCCTTTGCGGGTCACTCTGTAGGGCTCGGTGATTGAGGACTGGAGTGAGGAGTGGTTTTTGTCAAGGAAAACGGTGTCTGCCTTGGATTTGGGATTTTATTTTTTATTTTTGAGACAGGGTCTCGCTCTGTCACACAGGCTTGAGTGCAGTGGCGCAATCGTGGCTCACTGCAGCCTCCATCTCCCGGGGCTCAGGTGATCTTCCCACCTCAGCTTTCCCGAGTAGCTGGGACTACAGGTGAGCGCCACCACGCTGTCTGTCTATCTATGTATCTATCTAATCTATCTAATCTATCTGTCTATCTAATCTATCTAATCTATCTATCTATCTATCTGTCTATCTAATCTATCTGTTTATTGCAGAGTCTCACTGTTGCCCAGGCTGGTCTCCAACTCCTGGCCTCAAACGATCCTCTCACCTTGGCCTCCCAAAGTGCTGGGATTACGGGCGTGAGCCTTCGCTCCAGGCTGTAATCAGGATTTAATATGCGACTCAGTGAGGAGGAGCCGGGGTTCATGTGAACCTGGGTGTGTGGCCCAGGTTTTTGGATTAATCTAAGGGGTTGTGACCAGTGTTAGGGAGGTCTAGATGTGACAGTCGTGGAGACGCTTGTGAAGGCTGAAGCCTTGGCAGCCAGGGCATCCTGATTGGTGTGTGTGTTCAGGTCCAATGGTACATGCCCTCTCAGTCCCTTTTAAGTTTCTCTGCAAGGACTGGTTTACAATCTCATTTGACTTCTCACATCTCTCCTTTCTCTCATCCTGGTAAATAGGAAAGCTTTGGGGAAGATCAAAGATTAATCAAATCTAAAATGGTAAGGTGGCCTGGCGCGGTGGCTCACGCCTATATTCCCAGCATTTGGGAGGCCAAAGTGGGCGAATTGCTTGAGCCTAGAAGTTGGAGATCAGCCTGAACAACATAGCCTGTCTCTCCAAAAAATACAAATATTAACTGTGTGGTAACACATGCCTGTAGTCCCAGGTACTCGGGAGGCTGAGGTGGGACGATCACGTGACCCCGGGAGGTCTAGGCTGCAGTGAACTATGATTGAGCCACTGCACTCCAGCCTGGGCAACAGAGTGAGAACCTGTCTCGAAAAAAAAAAAAAAGAAAGAAAGAAAAGAAAAGAAAAGGAGAAAAGAAAAAGGAAAAAAAAACCAAAGAAAATGATAAGGTTTCTATTAAAGATTTTTGTCCTTCTTCCTCAGGTTTACTGTGTGAATGTATGTATACACACACGTAAATATTTTCTTTCAGGTTCTGACACAAGTAAAACATCTCTCTTATCCCAAAATGTGTTCCCCAGTAATGACTTTTGATAAGATTTTTGTATATTTCAATTTCAGTTTTCTATGCTTGATTTTCACAATGCAGATAAGCTGCTGAAACATGGGTATAATTTGCCTTATTTAATTTTACATTATAAACGTTCTTATAGTAAACATATCATCCATGTTTTTGTTCAAAAAAAATTTTTTAAGATTTCTGTAATAGTATACCATCAAGAGGCAAAACTGCACCATTGTGACTTGAATCACTAAGTGTATGGATATATTTAGATAGAATTTTAAGACTTAAAAAGTTCACTTATCACTTTTAAGAATGGGTCACAATTCTATGTTTACCCAAACATTTCTCCCTGACCCTCATCAGCACCTTGGTTTTTTATTTTTTTGCAATTGTAAATGGTGTGTTTTTAATTTTGACCTTTCTGTTCTCTTCTAATTCACTCTTACATAGAAGAGCAATTAGTTTAGAAAATATTTACATTGTTTTTGGTCACCTTACTGAACAAGCTTCCCTGTTCTCCAGGTTACAAAAATTTTCAAACATATAACATGATTTAAAGAACTTTACAATTGAATACCTGTATGCCTACCACCTGGATTTTATCATCATTTTATTGTGTTTCTTTTATTACATATCTATCTATATATCATCCTTCTACTCATCATTAATCCATCTTTTTTTCATTTTGTAGAGATGGCATCTCACTATGTTGCCCAGGCTGATCTTAAACTGCTGACCTCAAGTGATCCTCTCTCCTTGGCCTCCTAAAGTGCTAGGATTCCAGGTGTGAGCCACCTCACCCGGCCACATTTATCCATCTTGTAAAATATTGCTTTGTTTTTTGGTGCATTTCAAAGTAAGTTGCAGACATTCATACATTTGCCCCTGAATATTTCAGTAGGTTTATCATAATTAAGTTCTACTGACAGCTTTTCCTAATTACAGGTCTATTAGTCACGTACTGTATAATTCAGTGGCTTTTACTATGTGCGGCCATCACCAAAGTCAATTTTAGAACATTTTCATCACTTAAAAAGAAACCCCGTACCCTTTTGTTACCACTCCCTATGCCCTACCACTAAGTAATCTCTAATCTACTTTCTGTCTCTATAGATTTGCTTATTTTGACCTTTCTGTTTTCTTCTAATTTACTCATTTCATTTCATGTAAATGCTACAATATAATATGTGGTCTTTTGTGACTGGTTTCTTTCACATAGCACATTTTTTTTTTTTTTTTTTTGAGACAGAGTCTTACTCTGTCACCCAGGCTGGAATGCAGTGGCATGATCTCAGCTCACTGCAACCACCACCTCCCAAGTTCAAGTGATTCTCCTGCCTCAGCCTCCCAAGTAGCTGGGATTACAGGCCCCTGCCACCATGCACGGCTAATTTTTGTATTTTTAGTAGAGACGGGGTTTTGACATGTTGGCCAAGCTGGTCTCAAACTCCTGACCTCAGCTGATCCGCCCACCTCAGCCTCCCAAAGTGCTGGGATTACAGGCGTGAGCCACTGCGCCCGGCCTACATAGTATAATGTTTTCAAGGTTTGTCTGTGTCATAGCATGTATCTGTACTTCATTCTTTTTTATGCCAGAATAGTATTTCATGGTATGGATATGGCATCTTGTATTTATCCTTTCATCAGTTGATGGACTTTTGGGTTATTTCCCCTTTTTGGCTATTATAAATAATGTGCTATAAACATTTGTGTGTAAGCTTTTATTGTTTTTATTTCTCTTATATATAAGCCTAGAAATGGAGTTGCTGGGTCATATGGTATGTTTAGGCATTTGAGGAACTACCAGACTTTTCCAAAGTGGCTGCACCATTTAACATTTCCACCAGCCATATTTGAGGGTGTCCATTGCCACCATATACCTACCAACACTTGTTATTTTTGGTTTTTTATTACAGGCATTCTAGTGGGTGTTAGGTGGTTTCTCATGGTTTTGATTTGCATTTCTCTGGAGACTTACGTTGAGCCACTTTTCATTTACTTATGATATACATAACTGAGGTACATGTATTTTTACTAAATATGGAATTGTTAGTATTTTTAATAACTAGATAGCTCCATTTCTGGATGTGTGTACTTCTAATCAGCCAATTAATCCTGTTAATAGACCTAAATCCTTTACATCAACTTTGCATGCATGTGTCGCTATTTCCTTTACAAAAATCTCCAAGGTGGATTTTTGGGTTCTAGTAATATCTCAATTGAAAGTATTCAGTGCAAAGTGTTATTTCCAAAATTGTTCAGTCACTTAATACTGATAAAAAAGTATGTCTATTTTGGAATGCTTGCAACTTTTAGATATAAAATCATCAATCTGACTATAAACTTATTTTTTATATATGTTCAATTGAATCTATAAAACTGTCACTCTTGCTTAGTCATATAATTTATTTCCTCTTCTCTAATATTGATTATTTATGCTTGATTCTTTATCAAACTAATTGGGTAGCCTTTCCAGAATAGTTAAAATAGTGATAATCATCCTGTTCATCTTTGATATTGCTCTTAACTTTGGAGAATGTACTTTTATAGTTTCATAGAACTTTTTTTTCTTCATTCCTAGAACTTTTGTAGGATGTATTTAATTTTTTAAAATGAGGTAAAATTCACAAGCCATAAAATTAATCATTTTAAAGTCAACAATGCAATCGCTCTTAGTACATTCACAGTGTTGTACAACCACCACTTGCAGTCACTTCACATTCTCCCCTCCAGTAGACCCTGGCAACCACCCATGTGCTTTCTGTCTCTTTTTGTAGAGTGTCGCTCTACAAAAAAAGCTCTACTGTCGCTGTCTGGGGCGCCAGTTGTAACTGACCATGATCCCTGGTGGACTGAACAAAGGGGTGCAAATGAGGGAATAAAAGACAAAAACAAAAGAGTATATTTGGAAGAAGGGGTCAGGGGGCACCTTGCCTCCAGTGGATAAGGGCTCTGAGCTTTACACAGCCCTCCGTATTTATTAGGCAAAAGAGATAGAGAGAAGGGGGAGTGATTGTCGAGTAATTGTCAGTCGGCCTTTTGGTTCACAGCAGGCTTGTGAGATTGCATTCCTTGAATAATAGCCTCTAGATGTCCCCATAGATAGCCTCAAGGAGCCCAGCGCCAGGAAATGGTGGCCCTCAGCAAACCTTCTGGGGCAGGTACAGAAGCGAGTTTGCCTACATTCTGTACTCATGATAAACAGTTTGCTGTTTGATTATGTAGCCTCCAGTGGAATGCTGAGTTGGTCACGATTCATTTGGCCTTTTCAGCTCCCAACATCTTTTTTTTTTTTGAGACAGAGTTTCACTCTTGTTGCCCTGGCTAGAGTGCAATGGCTTGATCCCAGCTCACCGCAGCCTCTGCCTCCCGGGTTCAAGCAATTCTCCTGCCTCTGCTAGGATTACAGGCATGCGCCACCATGCCTGGCTAATTTTGTATTTTTAGTAGAGACCGGGTTTCTCCATGTTGGTCGGGCTAGTCTCGAACTCCCAATCTCAGGTGATCCGCCCGCCTCAGCTTCCCAAAGTCCTGGGATTACAGGCATGAGCCACCGCACCTGGCCAGTGTGCTGTCTGTATGCATTTACCTAATCTGGGTATTTTATATAAATGAAATCACATAACGTGACATTTAGTGTCTGACATTTTCTTTTTTTTCTTTTTTTTGAGACAGGGTCTCACTCTATTTCCCAGGCTGGAGCGCAGTGGTGCACTCTTGGCTCACTGCAAACTCTGCTTCCCGGGCTCAAGCAATTCTCATACCTCAGCCACCCTAATAGCTGGGATTATAGGCACGCACCACCATGCCTGGCTAATTTTTGAACTTTTTGTAGAGATGCGGTTTCCTCATGTTGCCCTGGCTGGTCAAGAGTTTATGTTGAGCCGGGCGCGTTGGCTCACGCCTGTAATCCCAGCACTTTGGGAGGCCGAGGCTGGCGGATCACGAGGTCAGGAGATCGAGACCATCCTGGCTAACACAGTGAAACCCCGTCTCTACTAAAAATAAAAAAAAAAAAAATAGCCGGGCGTGGTGGCGGGCGCCTGTAGTCCCAGCTACTTGGGAGGGTGAGGCAGGAGAATGGCGTGAACCCAGGAGGCGGAGGTTGCAGTGAGCCGGGATCGTGCCACCGCCCTCCAGCCTAGACAACAGAGCGAGACTCCGTCTCAAAAAAAAAAAAAAAAAAAAAGAGTTTTTCTTGAGCTCAAAGTAATCCTCCTGCCTTGGCCTCCCAAAGTGCTATGATTACAGGTGTGAGCCACCACACCTGAATGTCTGACATTTTCACTTAGCATAATGTTTTTGTGGTTGTGGGTTGTGTGCTGGGCTACTCCTTTAATGATTAGCCAGGGCATCTATAAACCTGCCTTACCGTTCACTTCCTGCTTGCACTGAACCTGTAGACATCAGCCAGAAGGAACGTTTTAGAGTCCTCTTAGGTCTTTTGTCAGCCAACATCCTCCCGTGTGCATGCATGTGGCTTTATAAATTCCTCAGTCTATACGAGTGCTTTCGAATGGTATAATTTCCTCAAGACACTTTCCTCCTACCTTTTTCTCACGTTTCCTCTGTGACTCAAGTGTAATCTTTTGCCCAAGGCAGCTGAAGGTTGTTGTTCTGCTTCACAAAGTTTTTGAGAAATGCCCATTACTTTTCCTCCCTGAGTGAATTCCAAAACAGGAAGGGGCCTGTTGTGTAGGTCTTTCAGGTACTTAGAATAGACGACAAACATTTTTTTTATTTTTATTTTTGAGACAGGGTCTCACTCTGTCACCTAGGCTGGAGTACAGTGACAAGATCTTGGCTCACCACAGGCTCAAACTCCTGGGCTCAAGTGATCCTCCCACCTCAGCCTCCCAAAGTGCTGGGATTACAGGCCTGAGCCACTCCACCCAGCTAAACAAAATTATTTGTGAATAAAGTCTATTCTGTTCCCTCCAGGGCCTGAATCCAGGTTCCCACATTGGGAATGTTGGCTGCAATCTTTAAGACCATCAGTGAGCTGGGGAGGGGGTGGAGCAAAGACAAGTAAAAATGGCACAGAACTTTCCACTATTTTAAGTCACCATTTTGTTGTTGTTGTTCTTGTTTGTTTTGTTTCTTTGAGATGGAGTCTAGCTCTGTCACCCAGACTGGAGGGCAGTGGTGTGATCTCAGCTCACTGCAACCTCCGCCTGCCAGGTTCAAATGATTCTCCTGCCTCAGCCTCTTGAGTAGCTGGGACTACAGACATGTGCCACCACACCTGGCTACTTTTTGTATTTTTAGTAGAGATGGGGTTTCACCATGTTGGCCAGGCTGGTCTTGAACTTCTGGCCTCAAGTGATCCTCTGGCCTCAGCCTCCCAAAGTGCTGGGATTATAGGCAAGCATGAGCCACCATGCCTGGCCAGTCACCTTTTTTTTGACTCAACATTTGCTCTGTTGTTGTAAACCTTTGACTGTTTTTTAGAGTTCTGACCAAGTTTTTGTTTTGTTTTTGATTGTTTTTACTTGATTTTTTGATAGTTTTTTTACTTGAGTTTTTTATTTTTCGATAGAGGGACAGACCCTTGGACCTACCTACTCTGCCATTTTTACTCAATGAGATTTTCCTCCACAGTATACTTGCTTTTTTTGTTGTTGTTGTTGGTACTTTTAAAAAAGAAATAAACTGATGCAAGTGCACCTCCAGTGATATCCTCTAATCCACCCCCTTTCCTCTCCTCCATCCCTAGGGATAACTATTCTCTTGAACTAATTTCATATAATGCATGTTTTATTAAATGTGTACATATCCAAAAATAATACATAGTCTTATTTTATGTTTTTTAATTTTTTAAATATACTTTTCTTTGTTGTTTCTTTCATATCATGATGATTTGTGAACACGTCCTGTTTGGTAATGATGCTTTAGAATTTATGGAAATTTTCTTTATGGCTTCCTATACATACATGAGTTTTCAGGAAATATACACCTCCAGGGAAAGGACTTAGCCACTGGAGCAAACAGGCGTGATTACACGTGATTACATTCTCCAGAAAGCTCATAAGGGTCAAAAATGAAGTAGAAGCTCTTCAGCTATTCCCGGGAAAGGGGCTGTGGAAGCTCATGGGAAAGGAAGCCTTGTCATTTGAAATACACACCCTGGATGTCACTGAAATGTTGCATCCATCGCCTCCTGCCCAGGAATGTTAGATCGTTTGGGTTCCACACCTTTCCACTGGTGTCATTCTAAGAAGAAAAGTGTGAAACATCTCTTGCCACAATTATGTGCTTCTGAGATTGCAGAGGGAAGGGGAGCATTTGCAGCTATGGGTTAGAGGATGAGTCAGTGCAGGCCCTGTGGGTTTGGAGCATGCAGGAGGGCCACTGGGAGCTTGTCACAGTGATTCCACCCAGGTGGAAGGAAAGCTCAGGGTGACTCCATCCAGTTGATGCTCTCACCATGTGAGTCTCTTACTTGAGTTTTAGAATTGGGCATAAAGAAAGCCTCTGGGGCCGCCACTCTCTGACCTGCTGCTTTCAGGCCAGGGGTGTAGTGTGCAGCTTTTCCATTTGTCTTTGTGCCTGTGTCACTGTTGGCAGTGCTGATTTCAGAAGGTCAGATTATATGTCTATGACGGTGGCCATCTTCCATGATGAATGAAACTCCCTCAAGGTAGTAGCAAAGAGAGCTAAGATGTATGATGACGGTATGTGGTCCAAAGGAATTCAGCAGAGGCTAAGGTTATGTTCTTGGAGACAGGCTGTGTGGGTTCAGATTCTACTTCTGCTTTTGGACAATATAGTCAAATCTGTAAGCCTTAGGTCAATGTTGGAATGGGAAATAATGATTGATACTTTATAAGGATGTAACGCAGAAGGTAGTAATGAGAATTCAAATAAGACAATGCCTCTGCTTGGCTTAGTACATTTGTCTTCAAACTGAGGCATGCCTACATGTGAGGTATGTGATGACTTTTGACCAGGCGTGTGGACACACGTGGTTTTAAAGAAATAAGTATCCAATTCCTCACCTTCTCTGCCCTTTTTCTAAAACCTGATCTAAGAAGTCTCTTGGTGTTGCAGCATCATGTTGGTGCTGGTTTTCCTTTCCCATCTCCCCTCTCACAGTCACCCCACTTCCATTTCACAGAAGAAAGACAGTTTATAAATGTATTGGCCATACATGTAGAATCTTATGTTTTGTTGCTCCAGGATTTGTTGTTGCCCCAGGGTGGGTTAAAACTTCTGGGGCCCCAAATAAAGGGACAGTTAGAGATGGCCTTGCATTAAGGTGAGAACACAGCAGCAGTGACAGCACCTGGGCCTGCAGGGAATGTACACTCAAATCAATTTACTCTTCAGCCCGCAGGTCCTGACTCCAGGAGCAAGACACTTCAAGTGAGGTGAGGAGGAGGTTCCAGGACCTGGATACCATCCTTTGCAGGGATGTAATTCACCAGAGACCAAGATTTCTAGCCAGAAATTGAGGGCAGCTCAAGGAGAGACTACAGACAAAGCATCCTACTTACTGGCTATTTCCCAGTAACAGAAGAAAATGATCAAGTCCCAGGTGACTTTTTGTTTGTTTTAGTCTTTCCTTCATCACATGATTGATTTCTGGAAGACTTTAAAAGTCAGTTGAATTAAGTCAAAAAGTATAAGTTGGTAAACTAGGATTTGTGCATCAGTAAATTTAGATTCTAATTTCAACATCTAGGCAAAGGAGGATCAGGACTATATTGTTTACATGTGGTATCATAGAAAAATATTTGGTCTTTGTCTGGCATAGAGCTCCTGAAACCCTTGGAATTTCCTGAATGATAAGGGTTTTTTTTTTTGTTTTGTTTTGTTTTTTTTTTTTGAGACAGGGTCTCACTTTGTCACCCAGACTGGAGTGCAGTGGTGCAATCTTGGCTCACTGCAGCCTCGGCCTCCTGGGCTCAAGCGATCATCCCATCTCAGCCTCCTAACTAGCTGGGAGTGTGTGCCACCAGGCCCAGCTAACTTTTTGTATTTTTTTGTAGAGATGCGGTTTCACCATGTTGCACAGGCTGGTCTCTAACTCCCAAGCTGAAGCAATCTGTCTCCCTTGGCCTCCCAAAGTTCTGGGACTACAGTTGTGAGCCACTATGCCTGGTCCTCTTTTTTTCTAGTGAAACTACTCTCAGTGGACCCCTAGGTAGCTTCAGTATGGAGGCTGGTTGCCAGAAATAACAAGCCTTGATGAGAAGCTTGGAACTTTCAGTCCTACCCTTAATCTTCAGGGAGCAGAGAGAGGCTGGAGATTGAGTTCAGTCACCAGTGGCCAATGATTTATTCAACCATGTCTGTGTAACATATAAACCCCTAAACAGCAGGGTTTGGAGAGCTGGGTTAGTAAACACATTGAGGTGCTGGGAGGTTGGTGCGTGCAGAGAGAGCATGGAAATTTATGCCTATACACCACCATACTGTGCCCTGTGCAGCTTTTCCATTGGGTTATTCCTGGGTTGTAAATAAACCAGTAATAGTAGAGTGCTTTCCTGGGCTCTGTGAGTTGTTCTAGTAGATTATTGAACCTCAAGGTGGGTTGCAGAAATCCCCACATTTGTAGCCAAGGGACAAAAGTCTTTGTAACCTGGGGACCTCACACTTGTGACTGGTGTCTGAAGTAAGGTTGGTCTTGTGGGACAGAAACCTTAACCTATGGATCTTCCAGGAGTTGGTGTCAGAATTGAATCTAATTGTTGGACACCTGTTGGGTGTTAGAGAATTGGAGAACTGGTTGATGTGAGCAAAAACCCACACATTTGGTGTCAGAAGTGTGAGTAAAAACAGCACAATGGAATTCACACAAAATGACTAATGTTGGAACCTAATGTGTGACCAGAGCATCCTGTGGGTTATAGTAGCTGTCACCTTCTGTCAAATGTCTCTGACTGTCATCACATCCAGAGAGTCCTTGGTCACAGGATATGCACTGACTCTCAGGAGAAAGCAGACCAGTTCCCGAGAGGTGTCACTATTAAATGCACTTAGGTCCCAGGACAGTTTTTGGATGTTTCTTCCTAGAGGTGGTGTGACAGATGGTGTCTTTTTTCTTTCTTTTCTTTTTTTTGAGATAAGAGTCTCACTCTGTCATCCAGATTGGAGTGCAGTAGTGCAATCTTGGCCTACCACAACCTCTGCCTCCCAGGCTGAAGTGATTGTCCTGCCTCAGCCTCCTGAGTAGCTGAGATTACAGGCATGCACTACTACTGCCCAGCTAATTTTTGTATTTTTAGTAGAGACAGGGTTTCACCATGTTGGCCAGGCTGGTCTTGAACTCCTGACCTCAAATGATCCTCCCACCTCGGCCTCCCAAAGTGTTGAGATTACAGGCATGAGCTACCGCGCCTGGCCCCAGATATAAATGCCATAAGCACAGCCTTCTCATACATGCCAAAGCACAGGTCCTCAGAGACCTTTTTGGGAAGAGGCCAAAGGAACTCAGAGGACACAGTTCAGGGGGCCAAGGCAAGGTTAACCAAGGACCCAGCCTTATGGCTGTTAGGGTCAATCCAGGAATAAAACCTGAAAGGCTGAGGAAAATGGAAAGATTGCACAACTTTCTTTTTTTATTCTTTTTCTAAAATTTTTTTTCATTTTTCTTCTTTTTCTTTTCTTTTGAGTTTCACATTGTCACCCAGGCTGGAGTGCAGTGCTGTGAACATGGCTCACTGCAGCCTCGATCTCCTGGGCTCAAGCAATCCTCCCACTTCAGCCCCTCAAGTAGCTAGGCATGTGCCACCACATCCAGCTGATGGTTGTGTTTTTTGTAGAGATGGGGTTTTGCCATGTTGCCCAGGCTGGGATTGCATGACTTTCTAAGGTTCTCTGTATGAACAGGTGGCTGACTTACTGTTTGAGACAGGATTGGCAGTAGGGAGTTGAAAGTACTGTTGTCTGGTAAGGGAATGGGTTGTTGGGATCCAGAGGGTTTGCTTTCAACATCCCCCTATCTAAGATAGTGCACACTCTTTTTCCATGTTCAAAGCCAGTTCTTACTCCCTCATCCTTTAATACCTTAAAAAAATTTAAGTATATAAATGTACATGGATATATATATATATATATATATGCAATATGCTGCATAGGTTTATAGTCTGGGAGCAATAGGCTATAGCATAGAGCCTGGGCATGTAGTAGGCTGTACCGTCTAGGTTTAAGTAAGTGCACTCTGTGATGGTTGAACAACAGAATTGCCTAATGATGCATTTCTCATAATGTATCCTTGTTATTAAATGACACATGAATAAATAAATATACGTGTATACATGTTTGCATATATTTGTATGTATGTATATATATGTGTATATATTTAGAGACGTATCTGTCTTAGCCGTTAGATCTTTGGATAGTACCTTTCCATTATTGTATTTTCTCTTTCACAAACTAAATTGGTACATGCTAGACCTTACCTCTCCTCTGTATTTATTAATCTTGTCTTTTATATATTACATCATTCTGTCCTTTTGTTGCATTTTTGGTAGTTTTTTCAGATTTACTTACCAGTTCATTGACTATCTCTTCAGTTATGCCGCTTACACGCCTGATAACGTAAATATAAATACTTCAAAACCCATATGTGTGTGTATGGTTTTTGAATAATATTTTGTATGTTCTTTTTTATTATTTATTTATTTTATTTATTTATTTATTTATTTATTTTGAGATGGAGTCTCACTCTGTCACTCAGGCTGGAGTACAGTGGCATGATCTCGGCTCACTGCAACCTTTGCCTCCTGGGTTCAAGCGATTCTCCTGCCTCGGTCTCCTGAGTAGCTGGGATTACAGGCATGCACCACCATGCCTGGCTAATTTTTGTATTTTTAGTAAAGATGGGGTTTCACCACGTTGGGCAAGCTGGTCTCGAACTCCTGACCTCAGGTGATCCGCCCGCCTAGGCCTCCCAAAGTGCTGGGATTACAGGCATGAGCCACCAAGCCTGGCCTATTTATTTATTTTGTAAGCCAGTCACATTTAGCAGTAGGGGTTAATAATACTTAATTGTCTCTTGTTCTTTGGACATGTTTTGGAAAGAGTCTTTTATTCCTCCTAACTTATAAAATATACTTATTTATTATGCAATATCTTGTAGTGTTTGGGGTTTCCTCCTGGTTGATTCTGGTAGTGCACATGAAGATTCATTGAAGATTCATGATGGATAAAGAAGTATGCTTTATTCATCCTGATATTGCTAAAGTATATTTAGTGCCTGGCAAATAGGTGCTCAAAAAAAAAAGGATTAGCAAGAGGATTAAATGATTGGTTCTTATAGAAACTTCTGATTTGTTAAATGATAGATAATTATACAATTACAGAATATTTTGCTAGAGATAGATTTTGAATATAGATAGATTTTGGAGATGGATTTTGCCTCTATGACAATGTATTTTTTAAAAAATCACAGCACCTAGATATATAGATGCAGACTATTTGGTGAAAATGAGCAGAACGATGTTCTTCACATTTCTTCCATTTAAATGAGAGAAATACTTCACATTAAGCAGGACTCCCTTGTTACAGGAATCACTGACCCTGGAGGATGTGGCTGTGGAGTTCACTTGGGAGGAGTGGCAGCTCCTCGGCCCTGCTCAGAAGGACCTGTACCGAGACGTGATGTTGGAGAACTATAGCAACCTCGTGTCAGTGGGTGAGGACAGCTGCCCTGTGTCACTCAGAGAGTACCCAGTCAAAGGCCTTTGCTTTCTCAACTTTCAAAAGCTCTGGAGGGCCTGTGGTGCTCTGAAGTGGTAGATTCTGTACCCTCCCTGGCCCCAGATAAAAGAGTGTAATGTGCCCCCTTCAGAGGGAAAATCCCTTTGCTTTACAGATACATAAATTACATAGTTCCTAAAACAGAACATGGTCCCATGTTGATAGACCACAGCTCAATTCAATGAGCCTAAGTTGTGTATCATTTCCTATGAACAGGGTATCAAGCCAGCAAGCCAGATGCACTCTTCAAGTTGGATCAAGGAGAACCATGGACAGTAGAAAATGAAATCCACAGCCAAATCTGTCCAGGTGAGTTCAGGGTGAGAGCCAGCAAGGAGGGTGGCTGAGCAAGTCACATGATAATTGTTCAGCGGTGTCTGAGCTGTCAGGGCATCTGAGGCTGTGTGGACAGAGCCTCCATGTATCCCTCTCCCCACACAAAAGCTCTTTCTCCTTCAGGTACTTAGAGGAACATCTACCTCTTTATCGCGTCTTGGATTTCATCACTGTTTATTTTTTTATTTATTTTATTTTATTTTATTTTTTTGAGATTGAGTCTCACTCTGTCACCCAGGCTAGAGCCCAGTGGTGCAATCTTGGCTCACTGCATCCTCTGCCTCCCAGTTCAAGCAATTCTCCTGCCTCAGTCTCCCCAGTAGCTGGGATCACAGGCACCCACCACTACGCCCAGCAAATTTTTTTGTATTTGCAGTGGAGACGGGGTTTCACCAAGTTGACCAGGATGGTCTCAAACTCCTGACCTCTGGTGATCCACCCGCTTAGGCCTCCCAAAGTGCTGGGATTATAGGTGTGAGCCATCACGCCCGGCCTCATCACTCTTTATTTAATCTAGGTTTGATTTGTTTTTCTCAAGGTTTCTTCCTTTTTAGGATTCTCAAATCTCATCATTTCTTGTTCCCCCATCAGAGCATCACTACCTGTTCCTTCTACTTCTCTTGCTGTGAAATTCGTCCTTCCATGTCTGTCACCAAAGAGCGGTCTTGGATATCAGCACTCTCTCCTGACCACTATACCTTTCTGCCCCTTTAGATAATGTTGATTTTCTTTTTTTCCAAAGGTCTTCCCACCCTATCTTGGACTCTGTGCCCCCTTAGTAACCTGATCTGTTGCTTTGCATATATTTGCTTCCTTAGCTTCTCTTTCTTCTCCCACTCTGAGGTCCTCCAGAGGTTCTGTTTCCCATTTATTTTGCTCTTTTCTCATATCCTTTACAAGTTTCCTTCACTCTAATGACTTAAGTTCTTGTCATTCTTGTCTTTTCTATGGAGATTCTCAGATTGACATCTCCCTTAATATTTCCTAACTTACATGTTTGTACCATATTTTTTACCCACTTGCATGTCAGCTCCTTGAGTCGATCCTGGCCACCATAAGGTTACCTTGAAACTTCCTGCCTCCTCAGCTCCCGTATTTAAAGTCTGCTCTTTCAATTGATTTTTGAAGTAGTCTCATTCTCTTTCCAACCCAAACCAGATTACTACACCTCATGCCTGCTTTGCCTCAATTTCCTTTTGGAATAATTAATTCTGCCTATTATTTAGTTTCTCTTCAATTATATTCCTGGACTTATTCCCTTAAAGCTTTTCTGTTCTTACCATAGTCTGATGGCACTGAGTCCCAGTGAATCATAGCAGTCATATAAGATGGAAATTTCTCATCTGTCAGGTGATATTCTAGTTGAATCACCATGATATGGTATTATCTTGCCTACACAGAGTTGGCTTTCCTTTTCCTTTTCATAAATTCAAAGCCAACTATATTTAAAGCACTACATTTGAAGTAGTCTCCGCAGTGTGTCCCTTACTTTCCTTGTTTCATTGCCTTAAATATTTTTTGATAGCCTATTACATGTGAGCCCTGACAGCTGTGAACATCAATAACAACAACAAAATTCTTCTTGGAGATTACATGCTAAAAGGAAGAGGCACGAAATTAATCAAAATGGATAAATGTCTTGTGGTGAAAAATGCTGGGAAGATCAATAACAAATTATAATGAGGGATGCCAGGAGTGGGAATGGCTGTTTGGTCAGATGCCTTTGAGCAGCTGTATGACAGATGTGAGTACGTCCCTCTGGTGAATTACCTTCCAAGTAGACAAAATAGCAGGTCCAAAGGCCCAAGGCAGGTGTGTGTTTGAGGAACTTCAAGGAAGCCTGTGTGAATACAGAGGAGTGAACAAGAGGGGCAGTGGTCGGAGATAATACGGAAGTAAGGACAGTGTGGTGGGATCTGGAGTTTGGGGTAGACAGGTCATGTATGACCTTTCAAGGACATTTTAATGACTTGCCTTTTTTTTTTTTTTTTTTTTTTTTTGACACAGAATCTCTCTCTGTCTCCAGGCTGGAGTGCAGTGCTGCGATCTCAGCTCACTGCAACCTCCGCCTCCCTGGTTCAAGCAATTCTCCTGCCTCAGCCTCCCGAGTCACTGGGACTACAGGTGCATGCCACCATGCCCAGTTAATTTTTGTATTTTTAGTACAGACGGGGTTTAACAGTGTTGACCAGGATGGTCTTGATCTCCTGACCTCGTGATCCGTGTGCCTCGGCCTCCCAAAGTGCTGGGATTACAGGCGTGAGCCACTGCATCCGGCCATGACTTGATTTTTTAAAAAATTATGAGATGAGGAAACATGAGGGAGTTTTGAGTAGAAGAGTGACATGATGTCATTTATATTTAAAAGGATCACTTTCACTACTTTGTAGAAAGTATACAGGAGAAGGCAGAGGTTGAAGCCTGAAGTCCACTTGGGAGGCTATTGCTATAGTACCAGACAGAGTGATTCTCTTCCACCTAAGTAGAAGGGGTGAGTGTTAGTGAGTTTCAGAATACAGGAGTCCCCCGTTATCCACAGTTTCTCTTTCTACAGTTTCAGCTACCTGCAGTCAACTATGGTCTGAAAATGTTAAATGGGAAATTCTAGAAACAAACAATTCTTAATTACATTGCTCACCATTCCAAGGAGCATGAACTCTTGCACCATCTTGCTCCATCCTGGGACAGGAATCATTTTTTGTCCAGCATATGCATGCTGTGTACCCTACCCACCTATGTCGCTTAGCAGCCATCTTGGTTATCAGAGCAACTGTCAAGGTATCACAGTGCTTGTGTTCAAGTAACCTTTGTTTTACTTAATAATGCCTCCAAAGCTCAAGAGTGTGATGCTAGCCTATTGTTATAATTCTTCTATTTTATTATTTGTTATTGTTAATCTCTTCCTGTGCCTAGTTTATAAACTTTCTTATAGGTATGTATGCACTGTATAGGAAAAAACATAATGGATATAGGGTTTAGTATGATTCAGAGTTTCAGGCATCCATGGTGTGGGGGGTGTCTTGGAACATATCACCCATAGATGAGGGATTACTGTATATTTATAAAGGAGGACATATGGAATTTACTATTGACGTAGACAAAGGGTGTGAGACAAACATACAAATGAAAGATGATAGTAAGGTTTCTGGCATGAGTCTGAGCAGGAATTAACTTGCCATTTCCTGAGAAATTTACCTTGTTTATACACTGACTGCTTTTATTTTTTGTTTTCTTTGTTAAAATTATAATGGTTTATTCTTGTCCAAGTGACAATAGGCATATCTACTTGGAGTTTTTTAAACCGTGGAAATAGTGTGGTCAGTAGAGCCAGCCTGTACAAGGCTGTTTGTGAAATAGTTCTATTCCATGCTCATGGAAAGATTTATTGTTCTCTTCTTTCCTAGAAATCAAGAAAGTTGACAATCATCTACAGATGCACTCACAAAACCAAAGATGTCTGAAGAGAGTGGAACAATGCCATAAACATAATGCATTTGGAAACATCATTCATCAGAGGAAAAGTGATTTTCCTTTAAGGCAAAATCATGGTACATTTGACTTACATGGGAAAATACTGAAATCAAATTTAAGTTTAGTCAACCAGAACAAAAGGTATGAAATCAATAATTCTGTGGGGGTTAATGGAGATGGGAAATCCTTCCTTCATGCCAAGCATGAACAATTTCATAATGAAATGAACTTCCCCGAAGGTGGAAATTCTATGAATACAAATTCACAATTCATTAAGCATCAGCGAACTCAAAAGATAGATAAACCCCATGTATGCACTGAGTGTGGGAAGGCTTTCCTCAAGAAGTCTCGCCTCATCTATCATCAGAGAGTTCACACTGGGGAGAAACCTCATGGATGCAGTATATGTGGGAAAGCCTTCTCCAGAAAGTCCGGGCTCACTGAACACCAGAGAAACCACACAGGAGAGAAACCCTATGAATGCACTGAATGTGACAAAGCATTCCGCTGGAAATCACAGCTCAATGCACACCAGAAGATTCATACAGGAGAGAAGTCATATATATGTGGTGATTGTGGAAAAGGCTTCATCAAGAAGTCTCGGCTCATTAATCATCAGAGAGTTCATACAGGAGAGAAACCACATGGATGCAGCTTGTGTGGGAAGGCCTTCTCCAAAAAGTCCAGGCTCACTGAACACCAGAGAACTCATACAGGAGAGAAACCCTATGAATGCACTGAATGTGACAAAGCATTCCGCTGGAAATCACAGCTCAATGCACATCAGAAAGCTCACACAGGAGAGAAGTCATATATATGCCGTGATTGTGGAAAAGGCTTCATTCAGAAAGGAAATCTCATTGTACATCAGCGAATTCACACTGGAGAAAAACCCTATATATGCAATGAATGTGGAAAAGGCTTCATCCAAAAGGGCAATCTCCTTATTCATCGACGTACTCACACTGGAGAGAAACCCTATGTATGCAATGAATGTGGGAAAGGCTTCAGCCAGAAGACATGTTTAATATCCCATCAGAGATTTCACACAGGAAAGACACCCTTTGTATGTACTGAGTGTGGAAAATCCTGCTCACACAAGTCGGGTCTCATTAACCACCAGAGAATTCACACAGGAGAGAAACCCTATACATGCAGTGACTGTGGGAAAGCTTTCAGAGATAAATCATGTCTCAACAGACATCGGAGAACTCATACAGGGGAGAGACCCTATGGATGCTCTGATTGTGGGAAAGCTTTCTCCCACTTGTCATGCCTTGTTTATCATAAGGGAATGCTGCATGCAAGAGAGAAACGTGTAGGTTCAGTCAAATTGGAAAATCCTTGCTCAGAGAGTCATAGCTTATCACATACACGTGATCTCATACAGGATAAAGACTGTTAACATGGTGACTCTGCAGATGCCTTCTGTGGCAGTTCAGACCTCATTAACTAACAGTGCGTTCCAAGCAGTTAGCAAAGTAGCCATTGTGAGCCAGCCTGTTGCCAGAAGTTCAGTCTCAGCAGATAGTAGAATTCGCACAGAATAAAAACCATATGAATGCAGTGAATGTGGTAGTGCTTTCAGTGATCAATTACATCATATGTCACAAAAAACACACAGGAACAAACTGATATATTCAAGGTGGAAAGCCCTTGAATAAAACGTTATGGCTGATAAGCATATACTCAGAGAAAAATAGTATGAAGTGGAGACTGGGAAATTCTTTTATGGGAAGATAGATCCTCTCATCAGTGACCATAGATCACATCTTCAGTGAGCTTATAGTTGGTAGAAATATAATGATCATGGAAAAGTCCTTGTTCAGAAATAGTACCCCAGTAGGTATCAGGGAGTTTACACAGGAGAGAAACTGTTGGAAGACCTTTGAAGGCTGTGAATGTGGCAGGGTTGCTAGTGGTACATTCTGCCTTATCCTCAGAGAGAATCATATAGAAATAAAACTATGAAAATGTAACTAGAACATCTGCATCAAAATATGAAAGAACACATGAAGCAAATAAGCCCTGTGAAAAGGAATATTTTAGAGATTTTGATCACAAATCTAACATCATTATATGGCAGATAATATACAGGACGTGTATTTTAGGACAATATACTTTGAATCACTAGTTGATATGTCAATGACTAATTAAAAGGGGTTGTCAGTGTTACACACCATTGTTTAAATTTATAGCACAATGTACCTCTTCCCCCTTTTTTGATAAGAGTCTTCTATTCCCAACCAAGATCATTATATGATTAGCTCTTGTGTTTCTTTGATTCCAAATTTCTTCACTTGTTATTTCAGACTACTGAAGCTCTTCAAAAGGAAAAATAATTTAATAATGTAACACAACAAGTTTGGATGTGTTTGACTTTATAAATATCACCCCAGAGGAATAAGTTCAAAACTTGTGAATAACCAATTAGCCATACTCTTAATTTAGAAGGTAGTCCTCATCCTAACCCTGTGGTTTGTCTTATTGTTGGCATAAACACCATTCAGAATAGTTTGAATGATCTGTTTTCTTTACCTGAAACTGTTTCCTTTATCTAGGAACCATGGATGACGGCAGTGGGAAACAAAGCAAAATTTCAAGCCAGCATTTTTAAAAAGCTGGATTATATGCATGTAGCTATTTTACCCTCCAGCAGCTGTAGTTAAAAAATGCATATGCCTATATCAGTTGAAAGAGACATAACAATATAAAGATCAAATTGTCCTGGTAATTTTTTGTTCATGGGACATATTTGGAGTGGGAAGGGGAAAGGACTCAATTTTCCTTACATAAAACAGGATATGAATACTTTTCTAAAAAGTGTTCATGTCTTTACCTAAATTATAAATTCCTTGATAGTTTGTAGGCAATTGTATATACCCTAGCAGATACCAAAATAGAAATTAATTATATGTAGATTTGGAAGATGAATGAAGGTGCATGAATAACCCAGTGGACAATTGATCAAAATTACTTTTGCCATTGAAGGAAAGGAGCTACCGGAAAGAAATTCTAAGGATTAGTGTTATTCTAAAAAAAACTTAAAAAAAATCCTGAATAGATACTCATTTCTGTCATAAGAAGGGCAGAACAGAGAAGGAATAGGATTCACAGAATAAGCCCAATAAAAGAATAAAATAACTTCATTCTCTAAAAATAAAGGACAGCATGTAAGGTGGGTGAAGGTGAGAACCTTTTGGATATCTTGGATAAGAACACTTAAGTTTGTCTGCAGATCTGTCATCTTGGAGAGCTGCTACTGTTTTAAAGATCCTGGCTCATCTGTGGTATGCTGAATTGGAACATGATTTATCTTCATCATTCCTTCTCACCTGGGGTTAAGACCCTCATCCTCTCCTGTACTCAGTTCCTTCCCTTGATCTAATAAAGATATATCCATGTCAGAAACAGTCCTGCTCACAAGGAAAAATAAAGTGGAAATTTGCCATAAAGTGGCTGCCTCAAAATTGAAACCCAAACTCTGGGTTATTGAGTGATTACAACAAATAGTTTTTGAGCATCTGCACTGTTGCAGACACTTGTGCACACAGGATACACTGATGAACAAAACATAAAGTTGTGGCCTGTAACAGGGTGGATTCAGTACAGATGCTCTGCAGTTAAGAGTATAAGAAATGGACTCTTCTTCAACCTGGACTTCAGATTCTCTCTACTTCTTGCCTTGTGAATCTGCACATCCTATCATAGCAGTCATAGCATCCTACTCCCTGAACACATAAATCAGGGTGCGCTACTGGGCTTCCCAGGCCTGTCCTTGGGACCAGGTATTGAACTCACCTTTCAGAAGTTGGCATCCCATCTAAATAAATTTAACTGGATACTCAATTCCAGGTTGCCTCTTTCAAAAGGCACATTGCCCCTTGCCTTCATAATGATGCTTCTTCCTAAGGGCTCAGTGTGGGGTAGAGTGCGCGGCCATCTTATTTTTTTGCTCAGGCTGTTAAAAGTTTTTATAATTTTCTGATAATTTATCTAGTTCGCGCAGTGACTGAGGTTCCCTGAAATTAATTCACTGTCTTCCAACGCCGTGGTAACAGCCCTTCCTTCCGGGTTCTCTGGTGGGAGTCGCCGAGATGGGCGTGGCCATGATACGTCACAGTGCGAGGCCGAGGGAGGAACTCTGTCGTCTGGGAATGCATGGTTTCCCGGCCAGAGGCCGAGGGCCCTCAAAGTCCCTAGCAACGGCTGCGGAGGCAGATGTAAGTCGTTTTGGACGCAGGCTTAGTGTTTGGTCCCAGCGTTCGGTGGAGTCCGGAGAGACTCAGGATCAGATGGGTCGGGGTCTGGATGTGGCTCCAAGTGAAAGGCCTGTGGGGGTCAATGAAGGGGAGCCCCCTGTTCTGAGACCATGTGGGACCTTGCGTCCTGGGGTTCTCTCTGGGTTTACTCAATGGAGAAGTCTGGCTTTGGTGATAGGGCGCCTGGCGGTCAGTAATTAAGAGACTGGAAGATATTAACGACCTACTGTCAAGGTTTATGGTCGTTGAGGGAATGCCGTGGGAATCAGTGGTTGAGAAACGGGGTAGGAAAGTGTGTATCAAGGAATGAACTTGGTGTCCAGTCCGGGTTTGCAATTTAATGTGATAGAGAAGCTTGGGGCTGGAGAAGGTTTTCGTGAAAGAGGTTTCAGTTTGAGGTTTCAGATTTAATTTGGAGTCAATGTTTGAGGAGGCCCGTACGTGTCTGTGGTTTAGGGGCCTGAGGAGTCTGGAGCTTTGGAGGCCCAAGGGCCCTGGAGAGTGGGTGGGTTGAGGCTTAATAATTGACTGCTGGTTACAGTTGTGATTAAAGCTACATTTACCTAGTGGATCTACATGCAGTTCAGTTCTTCAAGTCCAAGTCCGTCTTAAAAATAACAATGAAAAACATTTCCCTTCCTATATTCATATCATTGTCTACAAATTTCTGGACGAGGTAATTATGAGTTTGCTACTAAAGTCGAGCTTTTTTCTCTCTAGTTCCCAACTTTACCATGTCGTTTTCATAAATATTTTCTTTCAGATTTATTCCAACACAAGAAAAAAATCTCTGTTACCCACACTTCTGATTCTTATTGAGGAGCATTTTTTTTCATTTCATCCTACAGTTTTTCACAATTGCAATACTTTGGGTAAATATTTGATTTCATCACTTAAATTCTCATCACAAACATACATACATGTATGTATGTATATATAGTATATATCTCCATATTTCTATCTCTATATACATCTATGTATCTATCATCTATCTATCTATCTGTCTGTCTATCTGTCTATACAGAGAGAGTCAGTCTTGCCCTGTCTCCCAGGCCGGAGTACAGTGGTGCCATCAGCTCACTGTAACCTTGAACTCCTGGGTTTAAGGGATCCTCCTACCTCAGCCTCCCAAGTAGCTGGACTACATATAAAATTTTTCAATGGCAGTATCACATCAGAAGGTTGTACCAGTGGCTTAGTAAATGGAGTCACATTAAATGTTTGCCTTAATTAGGGTGGAATTGACATGTATAAAATATTCAATTCTATTTCTATATTTTTTCTCTATATATAACATTCTGATACTCTAATTACTCAAGTTCTTCCATTCCTAACCCCAAGATTTGTGGTTCACTTTTTTATGTCCTAGACCTTATGGTTACATTTATTCTTAAGAGCTTATACTGTTTTTTCATAATTCCTCTAGAAGAGGAAGTCATTTTTTAAAAATTGAGACAGAGTCTCACACTGTTGCCCAGGCTAGAGTATAGTAGTATGATCTTGGCTCACTGCAACCTCCGCCTCCCAGGCTTACGGGATTCTCCCACTTCAGTAGCTGGGACTACAGGCACTCGCCACCACGCCCAGCTAATTTTTGTATTTTTTGTAGAAATGAGGTTTCACCATGTTGCCCAGGCTGGTCTTGAACTCCTGAGCCCAAGCGATCCACCTGATGCATTACCTGCCTCAGACACCAAAGTGCTAGGATTACAGGCATGAGCCACTGCTCCTAGCCAAGCATTTCTTAAATCCAAATATTTGCTGGAGTATGCGTACCTAATGCATGTATTAAGGCCTATCCCTCTGAGAGTCTGGGTTGATAGATTTGGAGTACAATCCCTGCAGAGTGTTGACAAAATTCTTTAGGGGATGCTGTTGTGACATACTTGGTAACTCACAGCACTAATATATGCTAAAATGGATGGAATTTTGTGAGAAACAAGAAAATATCTTCTAGTAGTGATGTTTTTTGTAACAAATATATGAAATATCTGTATGTAATACAGGATTTGAACACAAGGTATTGTTGGAATTCTAGGTTGTGTGAAGTTACATGTCAAGATGTTACTGAAATGCCAGCGGTTCAGTCTAGGTCCCATTGCTTGCCACACAGAAAGACAATCACTGAGACAATGAGTATTGCGAGAGAAGAAAGGCTTTTTTGGGTAACATCAGGTGGGAGAGGAAAATAAATATCAAATCTGTCTCCCCACAACTGACTAAAATTGGTGGCTTATATAACAGGCAAGGAATATAAAACAGGAATTAGGGGAGGGTAAGGAAGAGGCATTGGCCAACAGGAATCAGGTGGTCGGTTAGGCAATCATGATGGATGAGGGGTCTGCCATTGCATTGTCTAGATGCAGTGATCTGGTAAGTTTCAGGTCATTGATACTATCTGGGAGGCCTGATGGTTGGTTTCATGAGAAACAAACTCAGATAAAATGAATATAAATTTCAAGCTTAAGACTAGGAGGTTCAATTACTATATTTATTCAAAAAGACTGTTAACATCAGTTTTGTGGGGAAATCAGGCCAGTTTAAAAAATGATCAGCAAAGATAGGGAATATGGTAGAAATGTAAAGGAAATAGAGGTTAAAGTGATATATAGAGCATAGGGAATGATGGCATGATATGTAAAAGGCATGTCTAAATTTTGAATAAAGATAATGAAGGGCAGAGAATGAAGAGATTAAATGGAAAATTTGTCAGGCCATGGGGGAGAATGCCAAAAGATTTGGTCTGAAGCCAGCCATGTGAAAGCCAATGTTAGAAGGTGTCTGTGGGGGAAGTAGTAAAATGCAAATGTGGATAAGTGGGGTAATCATAGCAACATTAACTTTTATTGCCAGGCCGACTGGATTTTGTGTTAGTAATTGAGGTAGCATGGTAGAGGGTAGGTTTCTTTTGTATTTTTCTAGCCTATGGGTAGTCTTATCTTTCACCCAGTGACAGCAATGATGCAATAATAAGGAACAGCCAGAGTTTCATATATAATTATATATATAAATTATATATATATATTTTTTGAGATGGAATCTCACTCTTTCACCCAGGCTAGAGTGCAATGGTGTGATCTCAGCTCACTGCAACCTCTGCCTCCTGGGTTCAAGCGATTCTCCCGCCTCAGCCTCCCTAGTAGCTGGGATTACAGGCGCCCACCACCACGCCCAGCTAATTTTTTGTATTTTTAGTAGAGATGGGGCTTCACCATGTTGGCCAGGTTGGTCTCGAACTCCAGACCTCAGGTAATCCACCCACCTCAGCTTCCCAAAGTGCTGGGATTACAGGCGTGAACCACTGCTTTACGTTCTGGCTGGGGAAAACAAAATAAAAACACAAGCAAACTGAAAAATGAGGTAGCTGCAGATTATGAGAGAAAACACACACTGCCTATATCCAATCAGGGAAATAAGCAGACACGCTTGTTTTAAACAAATATCTTGGGAGAGGCAAGTCAGAATGTCAGATTTTGACTTCAATGTATCTGTGACACTCTTAGATGGTCATCCTGTTTTAAAATGCATCCCTTTTCTTCATTCTGTATCATCAAACTAATTTTCCCAAAGCACCAATCTCACATTTAGAGGGAAACTTATTCTCAATGTCCAACCTTTAGCCTCACTGGGGGCACATTCTCCTGTGCTTCTAAAGAAAGAGGGAAGGATGAGAAACAATGATCATTTGGAAAGTTTGCAACAGGCCAATGAACCATGTAGACCTCTCCAGAAGCAGATGTGCTTCTGAATAGGATAAGATGTGTTACTGAATGGGTGCTGCTGCTGGTGCCCACATGTGTTGTCTGTCACCTTCTTCAATCACATTTGGCATGTAGTACCTACACAGATGTCAGATCTGAATTTTTCCCATTTCATTGTCCCTAATACACTGATCCCTTGTCATGTAACTAATAGCATCTTCTATAATTCTACAATTATGTCTTGGTTGGCATCACACAAGGGGCCTAAGGGACCCCCTTCTTCCTTTTAAACCAAGACTCATGCCACCTTTACATATTTCTTAGAAAGGAGGATATGTAATGGAGGAAGACAAGGCTCACCGATGAGTTCAAAACAAGGGGACGAAGAAAGTGAGGAATTAAGGTTTGCTCCAAAGTATTTTGCTTGAGTCAAGAGACTCTTTTTTTTTTGAAAGATATATTTAACATTTTACATTATGTATATAATAGTCAAAAAGTCTTTTATCTCAGTCAATGAGTATTTTATTTCAGTGAAAGGGTCTTATATATCGGGGACATCTGGCCTGGGATCTAGGAAACATGGAAGGAAATTAATCTGTAATAAAATGTTAGTAATTAAGAGCTCAAGCTCTATGACTCAGTCTCCAAAGTCAACTTTCCTCAAGTCCTAATAACTTTTAGACACCACCAATAGACAGACTATTTTCTTTTAGGCTCAACTTTCTTTACATAAGACATGTGAATCCACACGTCTATGCCTTCTACATTTTAGTGCAAGGATTAGTAAGAAGTATCTAATAGAGCACTTTCCAGTTTGGTTAAAGGGAGTCCTTTAACCAAATATCATTTTAGATATCATTTCCAATAGAAAAAAATCTCCTGGCTGAAGTTCATGGGTTTTAAGTTCTTTGTTTCCTGGGAGTTCACTATAAAAAGAGTCTTTTTTCAAATTATGATTTTTAGTTAGTTGTTTTATAAAGATGTCAGAAAAATATGTCTTCTTTTAGCATTATGGATTTATACTTTCCTGGGGATAATTTCATGCATCTACCTGTTATTATCTCAATTGAGGAAAACTGATGTCTACCAAAAGGGGTGGATTTTAGGTTAAGCAAAACCAGTGGAAGAGCCCTTGGCCAAGACATGTTAAAAGCCTGGGTTAATTTTGCCAATTGAATTTTAATTATTTTGTTTATGCATTCTACTAATGCAGATGACTGAGGGGGATATGCAGAATGGAAGTGTTAAAGAATTGGCCATATTTTACATAGTGACTGAATTACATGTGCAGTGAAATGAGTACCTCTGCCCCTGTGAAGTTCTAGAAAGACTCCTCAAGTCTAATTTTTCAAGGAGAATTTTACTTAATGTTAGGGCTGTTGCTCTTCTGCATGGAAATGCTTCTACCCAATGAAACTATACCGACTTTCATTACTAGAACAAACTTGTATCCTTGTGATGGGGTAGTCGAATAAAATCTGCCACACCTCAAAGGGGGCTTCAGGTAAAGAAAAATGTTCTTAGGAACTATGTAAATGTTTCCCTGGATTATATTTTGGGCAAATATGGCAGCGACTAAATGCTTTATGAGCTACAGTTGAAGAAACTTTTCAAAATACTATTTTTCTCAAGTAACCACTTTATCAGGGCTATGGTGAATTAAATCAGTCCATAGGGTTGAAAATGATGACTGTAATTCAGTAGGAAGTATAGGCAAGTTGTTTAGTCCACACCATATTTCACCTTTTTGTTTTATATTTTCTAATTCTGTTTTTAGAGCTCTGGATTGGGTTAATTTATGTCAAATTCGGGGGCTTCTTTCAAAGTTAATATGAATTGTTTTTATTGCCTAGATGTATTTAGGCAGTCCTCACTGTAACCTTATGAGCTAGCTGACTTCCTTCACTTTCTGGAGTATCTGATTTGGAATTTTTTGGAGTATCTGATTTGGATTTTAATAATATGTAGTGAATTTTATAATAATGTTTTTTAATAATAAAGAGATAAGGTATCCATTTTTTATGGACTGGCCGGAAGAGGTTCAGGACCCTCCTTATTTATTTTCACAGTATTACAAAGTCACGAATGACTTCAAAGGTATATCTGTTGCCTGTATATAAATTAGCAGTTGTTCATTTTGCCAATTGACAAGCTCTAATTAATGCTGTCAACTTGGCTTGTTAAGCAGAGATTGCTTCTAGAAGGTAAGAACTCTATTTTTTCCCTGCTTGTAAATTTGAGATTAATCTTTAAGTAAGATCTGTCTGTAAATCAAACCACACCAGTGTTACTAAGATGAGTTTCTTGCAGGTTTGTCCTAGGAGAGAAAAGCTGACCAGTTAAGGTTATGCAATCATGAGGCATTTCATCCAAATTTAGGGGGAGAAGAGTAGCAGAATTTAGGTTATTACATGTACAGATTGTCATATGAGGTGCAGAAAGAAGTTAAGACTTCTAAAGGGACTAGCTTGCTAACTAAATAATTCTGAGCATGAAGTGAATTTAGAAGTGCTTCCAGGCTGGCATGCTGGCTCATGCCTGTAATTCTAGCACTTTGGGAGGCCAAGGTGGGTGGATTCCTTGAACTCAGGAATTCGAGACCAGCCTGGGCAACATGGTGAAACCCCATCTCTACTTAAAATACAAAAATTAGTCAGGGGTGGTGGCAGGCACCTATAGTCCCTGCTACTCAGAGGGTAAGGTGGGAGGATGGCTTGAGCCCAGGAGGCGGAGGTTGCAGTGAGCCAAAATCACACCACTGCAGTCCAGCCTGGGCAACAGAGCCAGACCCTGTCTCAAAAAAAAAAAAAAAAAAAAAAATGCAATCACGAGGCATTTCATTCAAATTTAGGGGCAGTTTCATATGAGGTGCAGAAAGAAGTAGGACTTCTAAAGGGACCAACCTGCTAACTAAATATTTCTGAGTATGGAGTGAATTTAGAAGTGCTTCCAGGCTGGGTGTGGTGGCTTATGCCTATAATCCTAGCACATTGGGAGGCTGAGGCAAGAGGCTTTCTTGAGTTAAGGAATTTGAGACCAGCCTGGGAAACATAAGGAGATACTGCTGCCTCCAGAAAAAAAAATTAAAAATTAGCCAGGCATGTTGGCATGCACCTGAAGTCCCACCTAGGTAGGAGGCTGAGGTGGGAAGATTGCTTGAGCCCAGGAGGTTTACTAGTAGGGTGATTGCTGTATTAACCCCATGCAGGCTGGTAGTCCTCTAGCCACTGAATCCAATTGCTGACTGTAGTATTATACAGGTCTATTTTGGGCCCCATGTTTTTGGGTCATAATGCCTAGGGTATTTTCTTGATCTTCCTCTACAAACAATGTAAACAAAATAATTTGGATTTCCTAGTACTGGGGCATCTATGAGATCCTTTAAATTGTTCCTAACATTAATTGATATTTCTCTGTCCAATCCAGAGAGTCTGCTTATCTCATTTTAAAAGGGTATAGAAAGGTAAGCTTTTAATGAAAAATTCAGAATCTAATTTCCGCAATAATTTTCCAGTTCCAGAAATCCTCTTAGGTGTTTTCTTAGTTTTTAGGGTAAGCAAGGAAAATATTTGTTTTATTCTATTTGCATCAAGAAAAAGGCCTTTCTTGGACAATAGATAACTCTAAATATTTTACTCGTTGTTGACAGAACTCAAGATTTTTTATTGGAGACCCCATGTCTCTTTGAAAGCAATTTTTGTAACAAGTGAATCCCATCTTTTTGTAGCAGCTTTCTCATCTTCTGAACAAAGAAGGAAATCATCCACATATTGTATTATAGTTTTCAAAAATGCAGCATATAAGACATTTGGTTTCAATATTTCTGAGAAATAAGTTGGACTCTGAGTATATTCCTGAGGCACAATCATCCATGTCCATTGTTTGTCTTTCCATGTGAAGCCAGTAGTGTGGGGGAAAGAGAGATCAGACTGTTCCTATATCTATGTAGAAAGAAGACATAAGAAACTCCATTTTATTCTGTACTAAGAAAAATTCTTCTGCCTTGAGACGCTGTTAATCTGTAACCCTAGCCCCAACCTTCTGCTTGCAGAGACATGTGCTCTGTTGACTCAAGGTTTAATGGATTTAGGGCTGTGCAGGATGTGCTTTGTTAAAAATGTGTTTGAAGGTAGTATGCTTGGTAAAAGTCATCACCATTCTCCAGTCTCGAGTACCCAGGGAAAAAATGCATTGCAGAAGGCCACAGGGACCTCTGCCCTAGAAAGCCTGGGTATTGTCCAAGGTTTCTCTCCACTGAGACAGCCTGAGATATGGCCTCATGGGAAGGGAAAGACCTGACCATCCCCCAGTCCGACACCCATAAAGGGTCTGGGCTGAGGAGGGTTAGTGAAAGAGGAAGATCTCTTTGCAGTCGAGATAAGAGGAAGGCATCTGTCTGCTGCTCATCCCTGGGAATGGAATATCTCAGTGTAAAACCTGATCATACATTCTATTTACTGAGATAGGAGAAAACTGCCTTATGGCTGGAGGTGAGACATGCTGGGGGCAATACTGCTCTTTACTGCATGGAGATGCTTGTGTAAAGTCAAACATAAATCTGGCCTACGTACACATCAAGGCACGGCACCTTTCCTTAAACTTATTTATGACAGAGTCCTTTGCTCACATGTTTTCTTGCTGACCCTCTCCCCACCATTACCCTATAGTCCTGCCACATCCCCCTCACCAAGATTATAAAGATAGTGATCAATAAATACTGAAGAAACTCAGAGACCAGTGCTGGCGCGGGTCCTCCATATCCTGAGTGCTGGTCTCCTAGGCCCACTATTCTTTCTCTATACTTTGTCTCTGTGTCTTATTTCTTTTCTCAGTCTCTCGTCTCATCTGATGAGAAACACCCACAGGTGTGGAGGGGCTGGCCCCCTTCATCTGGTGCCCAATGTGGGTGCTTTTCTCTAGGGTGAAGATATGCTAGACTGTGGTCATTGAGGACAAGTCAACGAGAGATTTCCAGGTACATCCATGGTCAGCCTTGTGGTAAGCTTGTGTGCTTGGAGGAACCCAGAGTAAAAATGGGACAAACTGATAGTAAATATGCCTCTTATCTCAGCTTTATTAAAATTCTTTTAAGAAGAGAGGGAGTTAGAGTCTCTACAGAAAATTTAATCACTCCATTTCAAATAATAGAACAATTCTGCCCATGGTTTCCAGAACAGGGAACTTTAGATCTAAAAGATTGGGGAAAAATTGGCAAAGAATTAAGCAAGTAGGGAGGGTAAAATCATCCCACTTACAGTATGGAATGATTGGGCCATTATTAAAGCAGCTTTAGAACTGTTTCAAATAGGAGAAGATAGCTTTTCAGTTTCTGATGCCCCTGAAAGCTGTGTGATAGATTGTGAAGAAGAGGCAGGAACAGAATCCTGGAAAGGAATGGAAAGTTCACATTGTAAATATGTAGCAGAGTCTGTAATGGCTCAGTCAATGCAAAATGTTGACTACAATCAATTACAGGAGGTAATATATCCTGAAACATTAAAATTAGAAGAAAAAGTTCCAGAATTAGCGGGGCCATCAGAGTCTAAACCAGGTTGGCCAACTCCTTTTCCAGCGGTTCAGATACCTGTAACATTACAACCTCAAATGCAGGTTAGACAAGTACAAACCCCAAGAGAATATCAAATAGAAAAAGACAGAGTCTCTGTCACAGCAATGCCAATCCAGATACAGTACCCACAATATCAGTCGGTAGAAAATAAGACCCAACAGCTGGTAGCCTATCAATACTGGCCGCCAGCCGAACTTCAGTATCGGCTGCCCCTAGAAAATCTGTATGGACAGCCTGACACCTGTAAAGGGTCTGGGCTGAGGAAGATTAGTGAAAGAGGAAGGCCTCTTTGCAGTTGAGATAAGAGGAAGGCATTGGTCTCCTGCTCGTCCCTAGGAATGGAATGTCTTGGTGTAAAACCCAATCGTACATTCTGTTTACTGAGATAGGAGAAAACCACCTTATGGCTGGAGATGAGACATGCTGGTGACAATACTGCTCTTTACTGCACTGAGATGTTTTTGTAAAGTCAAACATAAACCTGGCCTACGTACACATCAAGGCACAGCACCTTTCCTTAAACTTATTTATGACACAGAGATGTTTGCTCACGTTTTCCTGCTGAACCTCTCCCCACTATTACCCTATAGTCCTGCCACATCCCCCTCTCTGAGATGGTAGAGATAGGGATCAGTAAATACTGAGGGAACTCAGAGACCAGTGCTGGCACGGGTCCTCCATATGCTGAGCGCCGGTCCCCTGGGCCCACTGTTCTTTCTCTATACTTTGTCTCTGTGTCTGATTTCTTTTCTCAGTCTCTTGTCCCACCTGACGAGAAACACCCACAGGTGTGGAGGGGCTGGCCCCCTTCAGCTGTACACAAGCAAACACCAGAGTCTCCATTCTCAGGTTCCATTACTGTAGGCTGTACATTTTATTCTTATTCTGCCCCTTCTGAGATATCTTGTGGTCTTATACGCTACCAGGAATTTGCAAGTACTTTCCTTTCTTGTGAAGTGTTTGGCACACAGGAAAAAATGAGGGAATATTAGTTACTACACTTGTCCTTTCATGAATCATTTGAAATGTCACTTCTTCAGACAGCATTCTGGGATGCCTCTCAGTTTTGTCTTATTTATAATAATGCAATCATTAAATATAAAATTGTAACTCTTAAGTGGGGCTAAGGAAGGGAACTATAGAAGGCATTCAATAGGGAAATAGAGGAAGCATCTCTCTTCTGGGGATAATTGAAGATCATTTTTCCTGATGATCATCTGCTCACTTAACTGCTGTTCAGAATGGACTGTGAGTTCCACAAAGGCAGAACTCTATAATTTTTTTTTAGCCCCAGTGCTCAGAACAAAAACTGGAACACAGCACTTCAATAATAAGACTATTGAACAAATAACCATATTTGGCTGACAGGCTACAGTCTTTCCTTCTTCACTTACCCTCAAGGTACTGTGCTGCTACTCAGTGATGATTAAACATAGAAAAGATGCAGCTGGGTGCAGTGGCTCACACCTGTAGTCCCAGCACTTTGGGAGGCCGAGGCGGTGTATCACAAGGTCAGGAGATAGAGACCATCCTGGCCAACATGGTGAAACCCCATCTCTACGAAAAATACAAAAAAATTAGTTGGCTGTGGTGGCACGTGCCTGTAGTCCCAGATACTCAGGAGTCTGAGGCAGGAGAATCGCTTGAACCTGGGAGGCGGAGGTTGCAGTGAGCTGAGATCACGCCACTGCACTCCAGCCCGGCAACAGAGCAAGACTCCGTCACAAACAAACAAACAAAACATAGAAAAGATGCAAAAGAGTGTATGCTGTATGCCACCTTTTGAAAAAAGGACAAATAATAATATATACTTGTATTATAAAAAGAAACACTGGACAGATTCACAGTAAACATGTTTATCTGTAAAAGCTAGAAGGTCGGGGAAAACTAGGATTGAGAACAGGATAAGATATTCACAAATATGCTTTTGTACAGCTTTAAGTTTTGAATCGCATGACTACGTGACCTAGTCAAACTATTTCAGAGTAAAAATAAACAGCCAGTAGAGTCTCTATCGCCCTAGGAGTGGAGGCTGATCACAGGGTAATCTAAGGATGAGATCATAAAGTAAAACAAACCCTCCAAGCAAAAAAAAAAAAAAGTTTTAGATGCCAGAAAACATTTGAATCTACAGCCTGCCACTTGGCAGCTAAGTAGCTTGAAACCTGTCGGAGCAACACTCCTTAATTCAACCAAATACTATCTCAGCATCTGCGAGGTGCCTGATCTAGTGCCCAATGTTGGAGATGAAATGTGAGGAAAAAACAGACCTACTCTCTTGAAGGGGGCCAGCCCCTCCACCCCTGTGGATATTTCTCATCAGGTGGGATGAGAGACTGAGAAAAGAAATAAGACACAGAGACAAAGTATAGAGAAAGAACAGTGGGCCCAGGGGAACGGTGCTCAGCATACGGAGGACCCACACCAGCACTGGTCTCTGAGTTCCCTCAGTATTTATTGATCACTATCTCTACTATCTCAGTGAGGGGTATATGGCAGGACTATAGGGTAATAGTGGGGAGAGGGTCAGCAGCAAAACGTGAGCAAAGGACTCTGTGTCATAAATAAGTTTAAGGAAAGGTGCTGTATCTTGATGTGTACATAGGCCAGATTTATGTTTGACTTTACACAAACATCTCAGTGCAGTAAAGAGCAGTATTGCTGCCAGCATGTCTCACCTCCGGCCATAAGGCAGTTTTCTCCTATCTCAGTAAACAGAACGTACCATCGGGTTTTACACCGAGACATTCCATTCCCAGGGACGAGCAGGAGACAGAGGCCTTCCTCTTATCTCAACTGCAAAGAGACCTTCCTCTTTCACTAATCCTCCTCAGCCCAGACCCTTTATGGGTGTAGTGCTGGGGGACGGTCAGGTCTTTCCCTTCCCATGAGGCCATATCTCAGGCTGTCTCAGTGGGGAGAAACCTTGGACAATACCCAGGCTTTCTTGGGCAGAGGTCCCTGCGGCCTTCCGCAGTGCATTTATTCCCTGGGTACCCGAGACTGGAGAATGGCGATGACTTTTACCAAGCATACTGCCTGCAAACACATTTTTACCAAAGCACATCCTGCACAGCCCTAAATCCATTAAACCTTGAGTCAACAGAGCACATGTTTCTGCGAGCACAGTGTTGGGGCTAGGGTTACAGATTAACAGCATCTCAAAGCAGAAGAATTTCTTAGTACAGAACAAAATGGAGTTCCTTATATCTACTTCTTTCTTCATAGACACAGTAACAGTCTGATCTCTCTTTCTTTTCCCCACTCTCTCTGCCTTCAGAAAGTTTAGAATCCAGATGGGGAATGCACAGCGAAATCTACAAAATGTTAAACTGCAATTCCCCTAAGTGCTAGGAAGAAGAGGAACATGATCCTATGGAAGGCCAGACTGGTGAGGGAAAGCTGCTCTGAATTAGTGATGTTTGAAGATGATGAAGGAGGAAAAATGCAGAAAATGGGGGGAAAGAAAAGTTCAGGCAGAAGAAAGAGCATGCACAGAGGCCTCAAGGTGATGAAAGGATGTCAGCAGCATATGAGGGGCCAAAAGAGAGCCAGTGTGTCAGAACAGGGAGAGCAAGGTGGAGTATGGGAGAGGGAAGAAAGAAGCAGAACATGCAGACTTGATGACCATTTTAAGGATGTTTGCCATTGTCCAGACCCCAAGCAGAACAGTCATTGCAAGTTTCAAAGTTTAAAGCAAGAGAGTTTTGTAATCACAGCTCTATTAAGCTTAAAAAGTATGCTATATGAGGAATCCTTGGATCACTGCATGGCAACCTTTTTGTCATCAACTCACAGTTTTGATTAAGTTCAGGCACACCTATGCCTGAACTTGATTCCTCCTCTTCCCCTCACTGGGACTAATAACATTACTTGTATTAATTGTGTTTCTTGCTAGACACTGTTTTAAGTACTTTACATTTACTTCTCACAACAAACCTGAGGCAGATATTTTAAAGCTAAAGTCAAGACCTTGGTAAATTTGTTGCTCTATGGCACACGGCTTGGGCATGGCAGGGCAGGATTCAAACTAGGCAGTGTGACTTCGGGATGCATTCCAAATCACTATGCAGGACTGCCTCTTGGCCCAGGAGGGACTGAGGTCATGGGAGCAGATGAAGGGTGATCTTCATTAAAACCATAAGGATCCTGGGTTTGGGAGCAGACACAGTGTGTACCAAGCTTAGGTATGCACTGAGCCTCCTTCATCTGGGAGGTCAAGCTCTGAAAGGTACGTTAAGCAAGTGCTCAGGGTAGGCCTGGCCAACTCATCCTTAGACCCTGATAGAGCATAAGCGACCTGACCTTACCATGGAAGGATGTGCAGATTCACAAAGGCCAGATGTGGATAGGGCCTGGTTGGTGGAGCGCCCGTTTCTGATTCTTTGCTGGAGAGTATCTGCTCTGAATCTATCCCATTATAATGTGGGGGTAATGATGGGGCACTAAACCAGGATTTAGGGCAAAGATGCACAAAATTAGGTGTGCACAAGAAAGCCCTCATTACAAATGCAGAGTGCCAGGTTCCAGCCCCAGAGGATCTGGTTTAGGAAGTCTAGGGGTGACTCAGGGATTTGCATCCTTTTAAATTTCTGAGAAACTTGGGGCAAGAAGCTCACAGACAACAATTACAAACACTCCTGGAGTATTCTGTGCTTACAAATGCTGTAACAGGCTCTCCTCAGTACACTTAGGTCTTGGCTCAAATTACATCCAGAAAAGCCTTCCCTTGGAGGAAAAAAATAATATATTTTTAAAAGCCCCCATCACTACCTATGCATTAGTATCCACTACTAGTCTTTTTCTCCTTCCTAACATCGTACAATCTGTTTCTCTGCCTCACTCAATGGTAAGGTTTATAAAGGTTATTCCTTTGCCTGTATTGTTCATCGATCCATCCTACTGTATCTAAAACAGTGCCTTGCACAGTGATGCTACATAAAAGTTATTTAGTGGCCAGGCACAGTGGCTCATGCCTGTAATCCCAGCATTTCGGAGGCCGAAGTGGGTGAATCACGAGGTCAGGAGTTTGAGGCCAGCCTGGCCAACATGGTGAAACTCCATCACTACTACAAATACAAAAAATTAGCTGGGCGTGGTGGCAGGCACCTGTAATCCCAGCTACTCGGGAGGCTAAGGCAGGAGAATCGCTTGAACCCGGGAGGCGAAGGTTGCAGTGAGCTGAGTTCGTGCCACTGCATTCCATCCTGGGTGACAGAGCAAGGCTCCATCTCAAAAAAAAGGTTACCTAGTAACCCAGGATTTCTGTTGAATTCTGACCTAGCCACAACAAGGCAAATTTCCCTTTATTTTCCTATGAGCAGCACTTACTGTAACTTGGACAGTGTATCCATATGGGATGAAGGTTAAAAAACTGGATAAAGAAGGCCAAGAGACCTACTTCCAGAAAAGTGAGAAGAATGATGAAGATAAATCATGTCTCAAAAAAAAAAAAAAAAAGAAAAAGAAAAAGAAAAATCACGTCTCAGTTCAGCAGGTCACAGAGAAGCTGAGATCTCTGAAATGGTAACTCTAGCAGGTGATAGGTCTTATGGACAAATAAAAGGGTCGTCTCTAAGACGTCCCAAAAGAAACTCACCTCCTCCCATCTGTTACAGTCTCATCCATTCTCAGAGACTAAGATTTTCCTCCTCCTTTGTGTTCTACTTATTCTAAGGGTCCTTTTCCTTTTCTGCTCTGCCCCTTTTATATTTGGCTAAGTCTCTCTAATCACACAAAAGTTGTGAGTGACAATTCTATTCTTTACAACTGTCATTCCCTTCATTGACAAAATACACTTATCTTTCCAAATCATTCTCTCTCCAAATCAATACAAAATTAGTTTTTGTTTTTCTATGTGTTGGGAAATATTAGATCATGCAAAGCAGCCTCTCCAGCATAACTTTCTGGGATGTTGGAAATGACGACAAAGAGTCCCCATTGTCTGAAAGTTCTGTTCACTCTGCTGTCCAGTTTAGTAGCCGCTACTCACATATACAGCTCTTGAGCAGTGAGGGAACTGAATTTTTAAATTTTGTGTTCAGTTTCTTTAATTCTAAAATTTAAGTAGCCACAAAACTTAACAGGGAATTTGTAATCTCTTGGAGAGATAAGACACGGGCAAAAACAAACAAAAAGCCCTCCTTTTTGTACTAAGGTGCTTAAGTACCATTAACAGCAGTCCTTCTGCAACTCCTTGAACAATAAATTATCGTGTCCCCTGGACACAGTTACTCCATGTCCATTTCACCTAATGTAGATATTTGCATCCCCTGACTAGATTACCTGAGTGTAATGATACCACTTAAAATTAACCCCACAAACTCTCCAGGAGACCACAGACTTTTTCTTCTTTGACCTCAGCTCCTGGAACAGGACAAGGTACAAAGGAAATAATTTTAAAATATTTGTTTAATGAAACAAATTGACTAGTTTCACAGATCCCTCTGCGTAATACAAAGTTCTGAAAGTTTATGGTCCTGGTTTTCAGTTAACCCTCCACACTGATCTAAGGAAACTGAATTGACACATATGTGTCCCACATTCCACCATTCCAGTATCAGCCCTTTCCCACCAACCGCCCCTTATGAGGCTTTACTGCAACACTCCCAACACCAATTATCTCATCTCTTTTAAAAATTCACAGTACTTCATTTCCTCCACTTAAAAGTACTTGGGCTTCCTTTACTCATTTAATTGAGACAATCGAGCAACTGCTGTGTATGTGCTTAGGTTAACATCAGATTTTGCCTGTGTATCACAGCATACATTTAAATAGGATGAGTTTATCAGGCTATCTCAGCCTTATACATTTTCTCTCAGTGTGTGCTTTTCGGCCACATAATGAACTACAAATTTTTGCTCAACCCTTTTCCACACAGATCTGAGTTTTCTTCCTATGGGTTTTCTGTAACATAAAATAAGACATAATTGATCACAGAAGGCACAACCACATTCACTGCATTCACAAGGTTTCTGTCCTGTGCAAATCCTCTGTTATCTCCTGAGGCTGCACATCTGACCACTGGCTGTCCCACAAGGACTACGTTCCTGTTAGCAAGGAGGCCGCTGATGTTTAATGATGTCTGAGGGGCCACAGAAGGCACTTGTGTAGTCACCCCGTTAGCAGAGTTTTTCTCCTGCATGACATCACTGGTGTGTAATGAGCTGTGCCTCTCTGCAGGAGGATTTTCCACCCTGGCTGCCTCTTGTTTCTCCCTTGTGTGTATTCTCTTATGCTTAACCAGACACGACATATACGCAAACGCTTTCCCACACTCGTTGCAGCCATAGGGTCTCTCTCCTGTATGAGTCCTTTGATGGACAATGAGCTTTTGCTTTGTGCTAAAGGCTTTCCCACATTCACTACATTCAAAGGGTTTCTCTCCTGTGTGAATTCTTTGATGTTTAATGAGACCTGATTTCTGAGAACAGGATTTTCCACATTCACTGCACACAAAGGGCGTCTTTCCTGTGTGAAATCTCTGATGTGCTATGAGACAAGTCTTCTGAATGAAGCCTTTTCCACATTCATTGCATATATAAGGTTTCTCACCTGTATGAATTCGCTGATGTACAATGAGATTTCCTTTCTGGATGAAGCCTTTTCCACATTCACTGCATATATAGGGTTTCTCTCCGGTATGTGTTTTCTGATGTATGTTGAGCCGTGATTTCTTGAGAAAGGCTTTGCCACATTCAGGGCATTCATAAGGTTTTTCTCCTGTATGAGTTCGCTGATGTTCAGTGAGCATGAACTTTCTGGAGAAGGCTTTCTCACATAGACTACATCTGTGGGGTTTCTCTCCTGTATGCATTACCTGGTGATCAGTTAGCCAAGACTTCTTGATGAAAGCTTTCCCACATTCACTGCACACATGATGCTTCTCTAATTTTCGTGTTTTCTGATGCTTGGGACTGATGAATTGGGACTTAGTGCTGATGAGTTTTTGACTTGCAGGGAATTTAATTGCAGTATGAACTCGTTCATGGTTAGCATGAAGAAAGGAGTCCCCATTTCCAGTAAACTCAACAGAGTTCTTTATTTCATAGCCTTTGCTCTGGTTAACTAAATTGGATTTCAAACTTTTTCCATGTAAGTCAAATATATCATGATTTTGCCCTAACAGAAACTGACTTTTGCTGCAATGAACAATATTTTCAAATGCATCATGTTCATGACATTGTTTCCTTCTGTTCACCAGGCTTTCACTCTGCAAGTGCTCCAGCACATGATCAACTTTCCACATGTCTAGAAAGAAAAGAACAAAGATTTCTATCATTTTGATTTGGGGTGAAAATTTGTTTTTTTTTTTTTTTTAAGATGGAGTTTCGCTCCATTGTCCAGGCTGGAGTGTAATGCTGCGATCTCAGCTCACTGCAACCTCTGCTTCCCGCGTTCAAGCAATTCTCCTGCCTCAGCCTCCCAAGTTGCTGGGATTACAGGTGCCTGCTACCATGCCCGGCTAATTTTTGTAGTTTTAGTACAGACGGGGTTTCACCATGTTGGCCAGGATGGTCTCGAACTCCTGACCTCAGATAAGCCATCGCGCTCGGCCAAAGTATTTTTTGTTTTGTTTTGTTTTTGGGAGATGGAGTCTCACTCTGTCGCCCAGGCTGGAGTGCAGTGGCACAATCCCGGCTCATGGCCAAAGTATTTTTTGTTTTTGTTTTTTTTGTTTTGGGGGGATGAAGTCTCACTCTGTCGCCCAGGCTGGAGTGCAGTGACACGATCCCGGCTCACTGCAACCTCCACCTCCTGAGTTCAAGCGATTCTCCTGCCTAAGCCTCCTGAGTAGCTGGGATTACAGGCATGCACCACCATACCCAGCTAATTTTGTAAATTTAGTAGAGATGGGGTTTCACCATGTTAGCCAGGCTGATCTCAAACTCCCGACCTCAGGTGATCTGCCCACTTTGGTCTCCCAAAGTTCTGGGATTACAGGTGTGAGCCGCTGCGCCCGGCCCCAAAGCATTCTTTTTTTAATGCCTTGATGTGAGGTGTCTCTTAGTAATAACCCTATGACCTGAGTGTAAATAAAACTCCATGTTTAATGTTCCTTGCACATTGGCAAAAAATAATAGTATAAACAAACTAAAAGGTGAAAGCAGTTAGCATAAAAACAAGGTTAGATCACTAATAATAAAGACAGATTTGGCTGCTTTCTAAATGTGCCTTGCAAAACAGACCTTAAAATACAAGCAATTCACTGTGACCAGCAGACCAGAGGTTGGAGGCCCATTTCATCCAAAGAACAGATTTATTTATTCCACATACTCTTACTGAATGATCACCATGTGCCAGGTATGGTGCTAGTGTTGGGGATAGGCACAAAAATCGCTTGAACCCAGGAGGCGGAGGTTGCGGTGAGCCAAGTTCTCACCGTTGCACTCCAGCCTGGGCACAGAGCAAGACTCTGTCTTAAAAAAAATAAATTAATAAAAATAAATAATAATAATGAATAATTTTTAAGGGAATGAGTTAGGGAAGTAATCATATGTGTGGAACACACCAGGGAGGGTTTGGGAAAGAGGATGGAAATCTCTTTGTGAGCAACATGGTATTATATCACAGATATAACGAGAAACGAGAAATTTGACAGGTAACATGGTTTACTGGGACTTGGTGTCATCAGAATACGATGGAGAAAAAAACAAAAGCAAATTATTAAATACAGAAAGGAACCAAACGGAAGTAGGCGGGAGTTGAGAATGAAGGATGTTAAAAAAAATGACTTTTTTACTTAGAGATTCATCATGACTAGCAGAGACCTTTAAAGAAGAGAGCTCTTCAGGCAGGTAATGCCCAGATGGCCGAGATTCAGGATGTACAGGAACAAACGAGAATCGAAACTTAACGGTTTTCTTGGAGGAAAGCTGATTCTAGTCCCTTGCAGTTACTAGGAACTCAGGAGAGAGTTGCCATGAAGTAAATTACACAGAACTAAAATCTGTGTTAGATAACAACAGGGAGATGTCAGTTTGGGACTCTCCTCCAGGGAGCGGAAGGAGTTTAACTTACTAGAATGAAGGAAACTTTGAAGAGTGAAGGGCACAGATGAGAAAATGGAAAACGGGGCCTTTGGAGAACCTAAGAATAAGGAAAAAGAGAAGCAAAGGAAGCCAAGGCACAGTAAAAGCCCAGTTTACCCTGAGGAAGCCACATCCAACACAGGGGAGGTTTTAGGAGGGGAGATCAGCATTAGCCAAGGGGCATAAAGGGGTGGGAGTCTGAAAACAGTGAGGACTTCAAAGTTTCCTCTGTGGAAAGAGGCCTGGAAGGTGGAATTTTGTAACAAGAGAGGTGGAACGACATGAAGAAGGGAAATATTTGAAACCCGAGGAAGAAGAAAATTATGCAGGCAAACAAAAAATATGTAGATAAAATAATCAGATCTCTGAGGAGATAAAGAGTTTTTTTGTTGTTGTTGTTGTTGTTGTTTTAACTCAATTCCTACAAACAATAACAGGTCTCACACTGGGAGACAGATGAGTAGAGGAACTGTTTACATATCCTCAAACCCCCTTCACAGCTGTGTTGCATTCTCTGACTGACTAGAATGTGACTTCCATAGCCTTCTGCCTTGTGGGTTCTCTCACCTGAACAGGCTCCACTGTGGATTCCATCTTCAGTTGTCCACGGTTGTTCTCCTTGTTCCAACTTGAAGAGTGCATCCGGTTTGCTGGCTTGATACCCTGTTCATGGGAAATGATAGAGGACTTAGGCATATCAAATTGGGCTGGCAATGTCAAGAAGGAAGAATGTTACATTTTAAGAAACTTGAGTTTCTTAAAATATGTAAAATTTAGTTTCTTATCTGAAACTATGAAAGTTTAGTTTCATATCTGTAACATCAAGGTTTTTCTCTCACAAGAGGGTAGATTACACCATCTTGTGTGGGAGCAAGAGAAGGATCTGAGAATCTACCACTTCAGAGTACTGCAGGCATTCCAAAGAGGTAGGCATCTGAGAAAGGAAAGCCACTGACTGGGCACCCTCTGAGTAACACAGGGCAGCTGTCCTCACCCACTGCCACCAGGTTGCTGTAGTTCTCCAACATCACGTCCCGGTACAGGTCCTTCTGAGCAGCACCCAGGAGTTGCCACTCCTCCCAAGTGAAGTCCACAGCCACATCCTCCAGTGTTATGGATTCCTGTAATAACAGTCCTGTTTAATAAAGTGATGTCTTTTTGATGATGTGGAAGAAATGCTAAAGTTTTTCTGCTCATTTCCACTCTACAGGCTGTGTGCATATACCAAATAGCTTTTTTTTTAATACAATGTGGAAGAAGTAAAGTCCTAATATAATATTCTGTAATTGTATATTCAATCATCCTCCATTCACCCAATTGGAAGTTTCTATAAAGTGTAGAAGTTAAATCTTGCTAACCTAAAAACAACATATTTATATATTTTATATATGTACATATATATGAATATATGTACATATATTTATTTTATATACATGCAGATGAAAGACATATATACAGCCATCCTTTAGTATCTGTAGGGTATTGGTTCCAGGACCTCCTGAGGATACTGAGGTGTCTGATATAAAATGGCACAGTATTGGTCAGGCACAGTAGATCACACCTGTAATCCCAGCACTTTGGGAGGCCAAGGCAGGAGGGTCACTTGAGCCCAGGAGTTCAAGACCAGCCTGGGCAACATGAGATCCCATCTGTACAAAAAATTAAAAAATTAGCTAGGCACAGTGGTGAATGCCTGTGGTCCCAGCTACTTGGGAGGCTGAGGCAGGAGGCTCATTTGAGCCTAGGAGTTAGAGACTACACTGAGTTATGACCATGCTACTGCACTGCAGCCTAAGCAACAGAGCAAGACTCTGTCTCTAATAAAATAAAATAAAATGGAATAGTACTTGCAGATTTGCATGTAACCCATGCACATCCTCCCATATACTTTTCTTTTTTTTTGAAATGGAGACTCACTCTCTCTCCTAGGCTAGGGTGCAGTGGCGTAATCTCGGCTCACTGCAACCTCCGCCTCCCAGGAGCAGGCAATTCTTTTGCCTCAGCATCCCAAGTAGCTGGGACTACAGGCATGTGCCACTACACCTGGCTGATTTTTTTTTGAGACGGAGTTTTGCTCCTGTTTCCCAGGCTGGAGTGCAATGGTACAATCTTGGCTCACTGCAACCTCCGCCTCCCAGGTTCAAGCGATTCTCCTGCCTCAGCCTCCTGAGTAGCTAGGATTACAGGTGCCTGCCACCACAACCAGCTAATTTTTTGTATTTTTAGTAGAGACGGGGTTTCACTATGTTGGCCAGGCTGGTCTCAAACTCCTGACCTCAGACAATCCACCCACCTCAGCCTCCCAAAGTGCTGGAGTTACAGGAGTGAGCTACCGTGCCCAGCCCCATATACTTTAAATTATCTTTAGATTACTTATAATATCTAATACAATGTAAATGCTAGGTTAACAGTTGTTATACTGCATTGTTTAGGGAATTATGACATTAAAAAAAGTCTGTATGTGCTCAGTTCAGATGCTTAAAATATATATATTTTCAATCCTCAGTTGGTTGAATCCATGGATGTGGAAGCCATGGATATGGAGGGCCAACAATATATCACAAATCCAGGCCTCCTATTTTTCTGATGGACTAATTATAAACTGAGGGTTCCTGTGACCTTCTCCTTGAGTTTGATAATTTCTCAAGGAGAAGGAGAAAATCAAGTAATGGAGAAACAGTATCCAAAGATCTGCAACTGAAAATTTTTCAGAACTGATTAAACACTCCAAAATTCAAACTCAAGAAATCCAACAAGTTTTCAAGCAAGAAGTCTACACGTAGACACAACAGATTGAAACTAAATTACACCAGATACAAAGGGGAGACTATAAAAGCATCCAGAGACCAATGACAGGTTACCTACAAAGCAGACAAAATTTTCTGACAGCTGACTGCGCCACAGAAATCATTATAGCCAATAAATATTGGAACAATAAATGTAAGGTCCTCAGCTCTTGGACAACACAGCCCAACCCTGAAGACCATTTAGGACTGAAAGGCATGGCTGGCAAAGGACCTACAGCCCTGTAATAGTGACAATTAAGACTGCTTATCAATGAATTGTCAATCTCCTGTCTCAGGATGCAGGATGGCTTTAAAGGATACTGCTGGGTGGGAAATTGAGTCATTGAAGACCCAGGGAACAGCAGAAGGTACACTCTATACTCATTTTATTAAAGAGGCCAGTGAACACACTTGGCAGATGATACAAGTACTTAATCCTGGTTGGTTTACCCATTCTAAATTATTTATGTGAGATAGCTATCTATTTGGAAAAAAGTAAAGTGAGAGTCCTACCTCAATCCACACTCAAAAATAATTTACTACATGACAGATCCATGGCAGGCAGATTCGATGGCTCAATGAACTCCATCCTCCCAGTGTTCACACCTTTATGTAGTTCCCACTTACAGGGAGCCAAAGGTCCGTGGGACGTGACCAACTCAGCATTCCACTGGAGGCTATATGATCAAACAGCAAACTCTTTATCATGAATGCAGGACATAAGCAAACTCACAACTGCTCCTGCCGACAGAAGGTTTTCTGGAGGCAATCACTCCCTGGCGCTATCTACTGCAACATTTAGAGAATGTAGTCTTGGAAGCCTCCTCTGGACTGAGCAGCTTACTCCTACTTCCACTGCACCCCCCCCCCCAACTATCTCTTTTGCCTAATAAATACGGAGGGCTGTGTAAAGCTCAGGGCCCTTGTCCACTAGAGGCAAGGTACCCCCGACCCCTTCTTCCAAATATACTCTTTTGTCTCTTGTCTTTTATTCCTGTGTTCGCCCCCCTGTGTTCAGTCCCCCTAGGTCCGTGGGTTACAAGTGGTGCCCAAACAGGGACAGAATTGGGTGCTCTACACCCTCTCCTTGAGCATGGACTGGCCTAATGACTTATCTCTTTTCAGAAGAATATGGCAAAGGCGTTGGAATCTCACCTCCTTAATTAAGCTATACATGTTTTAAAAAATTATTCAATGAGAATTGTTAAAGCACAGTAAGGAAGACTTTATTCAGGGCCATTATGATAGGTATATAGACAAATGTAATGGGATTTTGCAGTGGTAGAGGGTGAATAGTCTTAACTCCAAATACAGCATAAGCAAGTGGGAATTTACAGCCAAGGAACAGAGTGAGGGTCAGTAATACAAAATTACCAAGAGGGCCAGGCACAGTGGCTTATGCCTGTAATCCCAGCACTTTGGGAGGCCAAGGCAGGAGGATCGCTTGAGCCCAGGAGTTCAAGAGCAGCCTGGGCAACATGACAAGACCCCATCTCAATTTAAAAAAAAAAAGAAGAAGAAAGGAAGAAAGAAAAAAGCAGAAAAGTGAAAGTAAAAAATAAACTCATAGTCAACCCACCCCCGCCCCACACACACACACACACACAAAACATGTTTATGATCTTTTATCATTTTTCAGATTAAATACTTGATTCTCTCCTAACCCCCAATGGTGACAAATGCATTTTTTCAAGTATAGCTATAAACTGATGGAATTTTATATAATTAATGTTCTTCAATCATTTGCAATCATTAGTCTTTGGATGCTCAAAGTGTAGCATCTTAGGCCAATGAAGAGTCCCTTCAAGTTGGCTGCTATGTTCTTTGAAATATGATTCTATCATGTAAAATATATATATGTGTATATCATAATGGATGTATATGTTTATATCTACAGATTCATATATACTCATGCTTTTATTAATACATATATAGACACAGATCCACAAACAGATACAGTGACAGGAAGTAAATATTACCAACCATTTACAGAAGTGGATTAGGAAGAAAATATATGAAAACTTTTTCTTTCTTTCTTTTCTTCAATTTTATTAAATATAGACAAGGTCTCACTAGGTTGCCCAGGCTAGTCTCCAACTCCTGGGCTCAAGGAATCCTCCTGCCTAAGCCTCCCAAAGTAGGCATAAGCCACTGCACTCAGCCAGAAACTTTTTTTTTTTTTTTGAGCCGGAGTCTCGCTGTGTCATCCAGGCTGGAGTGCAGTGGCACCATTTCGGCTCACTGCAATTTCCGCCTCCCGGGTTCATGCCATTCTCCTTTCTCAGCCTCCCGAGTAGCTGGGACTACAGGCACCTGCCACTACACCCAACCAATTTTTTGTATTTTTAGTAGAGACGGGGTTTCACCGTGTTAGCCAGGATGGTCTCGATCTCCAGACCTCGTGATCCACCCACCTCGGCCTCCATGAGCCACCGCGCCAAGTTGAAACTTATTTTTTGATATGTGCACTTTCTTATTTTACTGGGACACAATCACAGATGACCTATGTGGCTGATCTTAGGTCCACAGCCTCCCAGAAGTCAGGTTTTAACTTTAGCATCTAGTTTTTCTGGAAGTTTCTGACCTATCATAGATCACAAATCTATCATAGATCATATTTTTAGGCTGTCCAATGGCCAAAGGACCCAAGCAAACAAAGACACTACCATTAGCAAGACATTCCAGAAGCCCAGAGCTCACCCTCCATTAGCTTGAAGACAAAGGCCAAAACTCCCTTTGCATAAGTTCAATTATTTACTGTACAATAAGGACTTGGCATTTTCTACAAGGTGAAAGTCTAAAGGAAATCTGTAAACTCCAATCCAAGTCCTGTCCAGACAATATCAATTTCAACTCCCTGTCTCCAAATCCATATTCAAACACCAGTTCGGCTATCTGTTCATTGAGAACCATTTGAAAGTCTTGGAATCCTGCCATATTCCTAGGATGTCTAGATTTTATTCCAAGTTAAATCCAGACTGCCACAAGGCTGAAATTAATTTGTGTTGGTCTCTGTGTTTACTGAGTTTGCTTAGTCTAGTCCATAGCAGTATATAAGGAGTCCTTCAAGAAACAGCTACAGGAAACCTGCATCTGAATTTACGATCTGGACACAATCCACCACATCAACTCTAGGAAGAACCACTGAAGAAATTTCCTGAGACCAAAGTGCCATGAAATAATGGCAACCCCCAGGAAGTAATCTGTTTTATCTTCAAAAACAGGACATACCATGTAAATTATGATTTTCTTGTGATATTGCCTGTCAGAGATATTAGATGCAAGCTGACAGCTAATATAACCCACAGGATCCTCCAGCCATGCACAGTGTCACAAAATTCTTAGTTTAGTGTTAATGCTATGAACGTTATATTCCTTATCCTACTATTTTGCATGATATTGAGTTTAAATACTAAGCTTATTTCTCTCCAGATCCTGCTTTTTGAAATTTATACTTTTTATATTAGTGAAATTGATGTTTATAGGCTTCTACAAATCTATTATGGAACAAAGGAAAGAATAAAACAAACCAAAAGTCAGTTACCTGGGCCTGGATCATTTTCTTCTGTTCTTGGAAGACAGCATTCAACTGGGATGGTCTGTCTTTGTATCTTCTGGCCTTCTCTTCAGAAGTCTCAGTCTTCAATCAAGTGTGCCCCTAGAAATGGTGAACCCCAAATCCACTTCCTCCCTCTTCAGGTTATGTTTTTTGCTCCTGAGGAGTCAGAACCTGTGGGTTGAAGAGCAAATTCAATGTAAGTGGTACATTTTTTCTAGGCCCAGATACCGTCACTGCTCCTAGGCACTCATCTTAAAGCAATGCCCCCAATATAGTTAACTATACCTTTGTTTGGAGCCCCACAGGATTTTATACCTGTGGCCAATAATGTCTAGGATCCTTAATGTGGTGGAGGTATGCCTTTCCTCTGGGACGTTTCCGGGGAAGGACTGTGAAGGCATGTAGGAAATGAGACCCACCACAGCACCATGCCTCAGGAGATGGTGAACTCTTAGGCAGATTAGTTTTAGAAAAGAGACAATCAGCAAGGAGAGGACCTGGTCTTTGTTTTCCTTTAAATCATGTGTGCTCCCACACCTCTTTAAAAGTCTTTGTACATACACCCTGTGAGGACATGTACTTCGGTTTAAAAGCCAATGTACTGGGCAAATCATAAGCATTGTCATAAAAACAGTACTGACAATATTTTAGGAGGTTTTAAATACATAAAAGGCTAAAATACACAATAATTTACTGGATAAATTAGGTGGTAAATAAAGTTGACGTGCTCTAAGGTTTCTGTAGAATGGAAAAGTGCTAATTAGCAGAAGAATATGACAAAGGTTGCACACTACGTGTAATCTCTAGTTACAATTAACACTAGTAAGTCCAGGCAGAGTGGCTCACACCTGTAATCCCAGCATTTTCCGATGCCGAGGCGGGCAGATCACCTGACATTAGGAGTTCAAGACCAGCCTGGCCAACATGGTGAAACCCTATCTCTATAAAAATACAGTTATTCCGGAAGCTGAGGCAGAATTGCTTGAACCCGGGAGATGGAAGTTGCAGTGAGACAAGACTGTGCCATTGCACTCCAGTCTGGGCAAAAAGAGCGAAACTCTGTCTAAAAAAAAAAAAAAAAAAAAAAAAAAAAACCACAAACTAGTAATTGTTTTAAAGTACGTACGTTCAATGCCAACAAAAGGGGGAAATGTAATAATAAGAAATTCATCCAAAAGAAGAGAATCAAAAACAGAGAACAAAAAGAGCAAATACAATGCATTTACATAGCTGTTTTAAAATAAAATGTACTAAGAAAATTACATTACATTAACTATTTTATGCTAAGTAAAAACAGAGAATGGATTCCAGTTAATTACATTAAATATAAATACCTCAAAACTGTCAGAATGATTAAAAATTAAAATCCAATAACATCTGGGGTTTATTTTATTTTAATTTTTGAGATAGAGTCTCACTCTGTCGCCCAGGCTGGAGTGCAATGGTGCAATCTCGGCTCACTGTGACCTCAGCCTCCCAGGTTCAAGCAATTCTCTGCCTTAGCCTTCTGAGTAGCTGGGTTTACAGGCACCTGCTGCAGGGAGCCGAAGGCCCGTGTGATGTGACCAACTCAGCATTCCACTGGAGGCTATAGATCAAACAGCAAACTGTTTATCATGAATACAGGATGTCAGCAAATTCATGACTGCTCCAGCTGACAGAAGGTTTGCTGGAGGCAATCACTCCCTGGCGCTGTTATCTACTGCAACATCTAGAAAATGCAGTCTTGCAAGACTACTCTGGACTGAGCAGCTGACCCCTTCTTCCACCTCCCCCTTTCTCACTGTCTTTTTTGCCTAATAAATATGAAGGGCTGTGTAAAGCTCAGGGCCCTTGTCCTCTAGAGGCAAAGTGCCCCCTGACCCCTTCTTCCAAATATACTCTTTTGTCTCATCTTTGTTCCCGTGTTCAACCCCCTTAGTTTAGTCCACCTAGGTCTGTGCAGGTTACAAATGGCAACCCAGAACAGGGACTCCAAGGACGCCCAACGAGCAGCATCCGAACATGGGACTTCAAGGACGTGAATGAAGAAGGTCTGCTGGAGCAGAGGAACTGAAATGGACAAGGTGAACAGGGACCCTGGGAAGAGTCTGCTGGCAGCATATATAAGGTCAGTGCCCTAAAGAGGTACTGGGAGCGCTGCTTTAAAGAAGTACTGGGAAGTTTTCTGAATCAGGGTAACAAGGGAAAGAATTTGTCTCTTGAAGAAAAACATTATGTGCAGTTGCTTAAAGTTCTGTTGAGACAGTCTGGACCTCAGGTTAATTCGCAGACAGTAACCTCCTGCAAAAGCCACAAAAGGTTATTACACATAACCCATGGTTTCCACAAGCAGGCACTCTTGATGTGGAAATTGGGATACAGCAGGAGAAGGATTAAAACAGGCTCATCAAAAAGGTCTTAAAGTTGATTCTTCTGTTTTCTCCACTTGGAGTTTAGTTCGTACTGTACTTCTGCCATTATCTCATTATTATTCAGCAGGACAGCAAGCTGAATCTAAAGATCTGAAAGAATCTGTTGACCCACCCACAGCTCCAATTAAAAATAAAAAACAGGAGAGGGAGGATAAAAATTGGCCTATACCGCCTCCTTCAGTTGTAGAAACATCTGTACTGCCTCCTTCGGTGGCAGAAATAGAAACCCTAATACAAAGAATTTAATGCTCTGCTGCCATAGCTGGAGAGCCCTTAGGACATTGTGCTTTTCCTATTTCCATAAGGCCTGATCCAAATAATCCACAGCAGGTTATTCATGAACACACCCCACTAGAGTATAAGTTGTTGAAGGAATTAAAAGCGAGAGTGGTAAATAATGGCATAAAGAGCCCATTGACCTTAGGATTGCTAGAATCTGTGTTTGGTGCTATGCGTTTTTTACCCTTCGATGTGAGACACTTGGCGCGAACTTGCTTGTCCGCTAGTGCATATCTGACATGGAATTTAAATTGGCAAGAAATGTATGCAGACCAGGCTAAACAGAATCGTGTTGCTGGATACGGAGACATCACAGAGGATATGCTGTTAGGTCGTGGCCCTTATTCAGACGTAGAACGTCAAATGGCACTCCCAGATGCTGCTTATCAGCAGTGTGCACAGGCCGCTAAACACGCCTGGGCCACAATCCTGAAGAGGGAGTCCCAGTACAGTCCTTTTTACATATCATGCAAGGGTCGCAGGAACCCTATGCACAATTTCTTACAAGATTACAAGAGGCAGTGAAGCGTCAGATTCCTCATACTGTTGCTGCAGAAATGCTAACCTTAACTTTGGCTTTTGAGAATGCAAACGTGTATTGTAAACGTGCACTGCCACCAGTGAGGTGTACAAAAAACTTGGGAAATTTTCTCAGAGCTTGTCAGGATGTAGGAACTGAGCTTCATCAATCTGCAAAGTTAGCATAAGCAATGGCTAATTTAGCAGCTAACTAATCTAAAAGGAGCCAAGGGTCAAACCCTAAAATGGGAAAATGTTATAATTGTGGAAAAACTGGACATTTAAAAAAGGAATGCCGCCAGATCTCAGGACAGAAAGGATATTACAATGCAGTTCACTCCCTAGCAGAAAAAACACCAGGACTCTGTACTCGCCGTAACAAAGGAAATCACTGGGCTACCCAGTGCTGCTCAAAATTTCATCAGAATGGCACCCCGTCGGTAAACGAGATGGGGGCCTGGACCCGGACCCCTCGAACAATGAGGGCATTCCCAGTGCAGACCACAACCCCACTTCAGGGATGGGTTCCTGGAGGCACATTGATTCCCTCAACCCAGGAACACCAGGAAGTGCAGGATTAGATCTACCCACCAGAGAAAGAATCACATTAGTTAGGGGAGACAAACCTATTTGGGTATTTGGGGACCTTTACTGACAGGGTACACAGGACTAATTTTAGGTAAAAGCTGCCTTAACTTGCAAGGCATCACTGTAGTCCCAGAAGTGACTGACTCCAATTATGAAGGAGAAATTCAGGTAGTTTTAATGTCACAAGATCTTTGGGTTTTTGAACTGGGAGAATATATTGCTCCATTATTGCTTATTCCCTGTGAATTACACCCTTCCCCATGAAAAGAGAAACAAGGAAATAAAGGGTTTGGGAGCACAACTACACGGGAAATCTATCTTTCCCAACCCATAGCCTCTAATAGACCTACCTGTGTAGTACAAATTAAAGGAAAGAAATTTTATGGGTTTATGGATACGGGAGCTGATGTGTCAGTAATATCTATACGATGGGCACATCAAACATTACAATGCATGTTGAAAAGACAAAAAGGGGGTATAAGAGGCCAACTACCACCTCAATCAAAACTACATTTAGCCTTATTTACTTTAAATTTTCTGACTCCTGGTATGGATGGTTAAGACTCCAGCAGAAAGACATTGGCAAGTGTTAGAGGAAAAAAGCAGTTTGCCTGAAAGTGTTATGGAAATCCCCAGCAGGAGGACAATGGAAAGGCCCGGTGGATTTACTGACCTGGGGAAGAGGGTATGCTTGTGTGTTTACGGAGATGGACAAGCCGTGTGGGTGCCCTCAAGGTGCGTGCGACCACGGAATGGGAGACTGGAGAAACACACGGTGGCCAACCATGGGCCCGGTCCCTCCTGTACAAGCTATGAGTCAGCTGAGCCTGAGTGCAAAGATGGAGAGAAGGCCAACCAGAGTCACGATGACATCAACCCCCATAACCTGGGGACAACTCAAGAAAACCACGCAGGAAGCTGAGAAACTACTGGAGTGTCAGGGACAGGCAAAAACCCCTGATTCCACGTTCTTGGCCATCTTAGCCATAATGTCCTGTGCGCCACGTTTTCCCTGTGCACAGGCAAAAACATATTGGGCATATGTTCCCAATCCCCCAGCAGTATGGCCTATACTTTGGAGCTCACTCCTCCTGAGATTTATCACGATCAGGGAGAGTGGGCTCCAGGACCCCTCACTCCCTCTGACATAGAACAGTCAGACTCTCAGAACAATGTCATTAATTATACCGCTCCACTGGAAGGACTCCCTTTGTGTATCACCACAAAGACATCGCTCAGCCATAGCTGTCTTACAATTCAAGCTCAAACATGGTTGAGTCACTATGGAAAAATTATGTACTTATTAAGTCTTGGTTCTATTAATGTAACTGGTGTGCTAACCAACCATTCCCAGTCCAATCACCCTAACTGTGCTGATTATACAGAATGGATTCCATTCAATAGTTCCTACCCCACTCCGTGGACCCAGTGTCTTGATCCACTGGCTAGTAAACAATATATGTCAACTGGAGACATTGTGGATTGGGAACCTAAAGGTCAATTAGATGGAAAAGGTGAAAGTCAGAAATCATGGCACAAACTTCACTGGCATTGGTGGCAAGCTTTTAATGCTTCTTCTTTACACAACACCAGAATCCAATCCCAGTCTGCTGCTCAGATTGCTTGGCATGGAGCAGGCTTTAGCCCACCTCTTCCTCAGTTGCATTATCTGGGGAGGAAAGGACCAATTCAAGAAACTATATGGAAGGCGGCACTCCCATTTATGAATGGCAACATCTGGATTGGAACACTATCTAATAATAGCAATAGTAAGCAACAGAGTCTTAATGTTGCATTTGTAAAGAATAGCACCACTCAATTTACAGTTTGTGTTTTTAATCCTTATGCCTTTTTGGCAGCTAAGAAGGACCAGCTTCAGGTAAACAACACCCAATTGACCTGTAAATCTTGCCAGTTATATCACTGCATTAATCATAGCACATTGCGAACACATAATATGTCTACTTTGATATTTTTGGTTGCATCCCTGGGCTATGGATTCCTGTTAATCTGTCTGAGCCTTGGGCTACCACACCTGCTTTGCATTTTGTAAAACTTCTTCTAACTCAGCTTACTCACTGTGTCCGTAGAGCCTTAGGCATAATTTTTGCTATTGTTTCCTTGGTCAAACTAATAGCTTCTGTTGTGATATCTTCTGTAACTCTGCATAATTCTATTCAAACAGCCCGGTAGGTAGAGAACTGGACATGCACAGCTGACCAAGCGAGGCTACTTCAGAATAAAATTAACACTGAGTTACAAACTGAAGTGGCAATGTTAAAATCCACGGTTCTGTGGTTAGGGGAACAAGTACAAAGCTTGCAGTTGCAGCAGCAATTGCGCTGTCATTTTAATCACACCCATATTTGCGTAACTAACTCAGAATATAACCAAAGTGAGTATCTGTGGGAACTTGTGAAAGCCCATTTGCAGGGAGCTTTCATATCCAACATCACCTGTGATAATGGTGAATTACAAAACAAAATTCTTGATTTAAATAGGCAAACTCAAGAATTTCAGCCTTCTTTAGAAGACTGGACCGAATTCCAGGAAGGCCTGGAGAACCTTAACCCTTGGACCTATCTAAGGCACCACATTAACATCTTATATGTAGTTCTTGGAATAATGTTGTTTTGTCTCTGTCTTCTGTTTATAGTCTGTAAAATCGGATGGACCGCCAATTGGAGAATGAGAGCTGCCCAGCCCAGCCTTACATTCTTTCAATTAATTCATAAACAGGGGGATATGCAGGCAGCCGAAGCCCCGTGGGACATGAAGCCCCATGGGAAATGACCAACTCAGCATTCCACTGGAGGCTATATGATCAAACAGCAAACTGTTTATTATGAATACAGGATGTGAGCAAACTCACCACTGCTCCTGCCGACAGAAGGTTTGCTGGAGGCAATCACTCCCTGGCACCGAGGTTATCTAGAGGTTATCTACTGTAACATCTAGAGAATGCAGTCTTGCAAGGCTACTCTGAACTGAGAAGCTGACCCCTTCTTCCACCCCCCCACCCTCCTATCTCTTGTGCCTAATAAATACAGAGGGCTGTGTAAAGCTCAGGGCCCTTGTCCACTAGAGGCAAGGTGCTCCCTGACCCCTTCTTCCAAATATACTCTTTTGTCTCTTTATTCCCGCGTTCGCCCCCATTTGTTCAGTCCCATAGGTCCATGTGGGTTACAGCCCGCCACCACGCCTGGCTAATTTCTGTATTTTTAGTAGAGATGGGATTTCACCATCTTGGTCAGGCTGGCCTTGAACTCCTGACCTCATGATACACCCGCCTCGGCCTCCCCACATGCGGTTATTACAGTTGATATGTCTGAACCAAAATGATAGGGGAAGTTTGAGAATAAAAAGTTGGAGACAATATGCCACAGAGAGAGTAACCAAAGATAATATGTTATAACTATATCTCAGACAAAACTGACCAGAAATCCTAAAGAATTATCAGAGAGAAAGAGAAACAATGCTCACTGAAAAGAGGTGCAATTTGGCTCTTCATTCATAGAAATACGCCGTATGTATACCCCTAACAACAGTCTTGAAATGTATACAGCAAAAAATAGAACCAAAAACAAGAAACAGAAAATTCAGACTAAAAGACTTTAACAGACCTCTGCTAGTAACTGACAGAACGAACAGACCATCAACAAACAAAATAAAATTTATAAATGAGAAAGAAATGAATCTTTTATCTGAGGAATGTGACTCTCTTCAAGTTATCAGGTCTAGAGAGGCATTAAAATGTGACAACAGTCTTTCTGATAGGGGTTCCCCTGAAAAAAAAAAAAGAAAAAATTAAAAACTAACAAAAATTTAATGTGACAATAGTCACATCTCATTTCCCCCGAAGCTAAATAATTATCTCTTAAAGCCACTTGCTATGTAGGCTCTAGACTAACTCACACCGAGTAGCCATAAAATGCCATTCACTGGACATCATAACTCATAAAACCCCATAGTTAACAATGTATAGCCAATTGTTAATTGATATTATTTCTGTAAACCAATGAGAATTCTTGCCAAACAACTTTATGTCAGCTCACGGTTTGTTCCCTTTTGCCTTTAAAACCTGTTTCTAAGAAAATCCTAACAGAGCACTTACCAAGGCAACCTGAAAGTATTTTCCCAGGCAGCTGTCCTCAATTTGGCTCAAGTAAACTCTTTAAAATTGTATTTTGTGCAGTTTCCTCTTTCAGGTTGACATAAAAGATATCATTTACAAGAACTCAATATATTTTTAAAATTAAATCTGAGATAAATTTTAACAGTTTTAAATAAATGCAAAGATGTACTATAAAGATGGGTTGGAAAACAAAGCATTTAAAAATGTCAAGTCTCCCAAATCTACAGATTCAATGAAATCACAGTCACAATCCCAAACTGATAATGAAAAGTTTAAATAGCTATAAACTTTTTTTTAAAGTTTGAAAAAAAACTTAGAAGACTTGCCATATCAGTTATGAGGACTTATAAAGCTACTTTAATTAGGACAGCACAATATTAGTACAGTAATAGGCAAATAGGACAAAGGAACAGAATAAAATCCTTATAAGCAGAATTAAGCACATATAGAGACTCAATGACAATGATAGCACTACAGGGAAGTAGATAAAAGCTGTCTTTTCAATAAATGGCACTGAGAGCGCCGTGGCTCACGCCTGTAATCCTAGCACTTTGGGAGGCTGAGGAAGGTGTAGGGGAAAGAGAGAGATCAGACTGTTACTGTGTCTATATAGAAAGAGGAAGACATAAGAAACTCCATTTTAATCTGTACGAAAAAAAATTCTTCTGCCTTGAGATACTGTTAATCTGCAACCCTAGCTCCAACCCTGTGCTCCCAGAAACATGTGCTATATTGACTCAAGGTTTAATGGATTTAGGGCTGTGCAGGGTGTGCTTTGTTAGAAATATGTTTGCAGGCAGTATGCTTGGTAAAAGTCATCGCCATTCTCCAGTCTCGAGTACCCAGGGACACAATGCATTGCGGAAAGCCACAGGACCTCTACCAAAAAAACCTGGGTATTGTCCAAGGTTTCCTCCCACTGAGACAGCCTGAGATATGGTCTCATGGGAAGGGAAAAACCTGACTATCCCCCAGCCCAACACCCATAAAGGGTCTGTGCTGAGGAGGATTAGTGAAAGAGGAAGGCCTCTTTACAGTTAAAATAAGAGAAAGCCATCTGTCTCCTGCTCCTCCCTGGGAATGGAATGTCCCGGTATAAAGCCCAATCATACATTCTAATACATTCTATTTACTAAGATAGGAGAAAACCACCTTATGACTAAAGGTGAGACATACTGGTGGCAATACTACTTTTTACTACACTAAGATGTTTGTGTAAAGTCAAACAAATCTGGCCTACGTACACATCAAGCCACAGCACCTTTCCTTAAACTTATTTATAAAACAGAGTCCTTTACTCACATGTTTTCCTACTGACCCTCTCCCCACCATTACCCTATAGTGCTGCCACATCCCCCTCACCAAGATGGTAAAAATAGTAATCAATAAATACTAAGAAAACTCAGAGACCAGTGCCGGTGCGGGTCCTCCATATACTGAACACCAGTCCCCTGGGCCCACTTTTCTTCCTCTATACTTTCTCTCTGTGTCTTATTTCTTTTCTCAGTCTCTCATTCCACCTTGTGAAAAATACCCACAGGTGTGGAGGGGCAGGCCCCCTTCAGGCAGGTGGACCACTTGAGCCAGAGTTCGAGACCAGCCTGGCCATCATGGTGAAACCCCATCTCTACTAAAAATACAAAAATTAGCCAGGCAAGGTGGCACCTGCTGGTAATTCCAGCTACTCGGGAGGCCATGGCACAAGAATCACTTGAGCCCAGAAGGCGGAGGTTGCAGTTGAGCCAAAATCACGCCACTACACTCCAGCCTGGACGACAAGAGCAAGACTCTATCAAAAAAAAAAAAATCAATAAATGGTACTGGGGATGGGGACAGAAAGTTAAAACCCCCCTCACAACATACACAAAAACCATTTTAGAATCGACTGTCAATTTCAATGGTAGAAACATATCAATAAAGCTTTAAAGAACATTAATATAGGAGAATCTCTCAATGTTATTAGGGTATGGTCAGATATTTTAAACAGGCCACATAAAGCACCCTATAAAGCAAACTACATTCTGCTAGGGGAACTGTATGTTAAGTGGTACAACCACTTTAGAAAACAGTTTGACATCTATTTAGACTGAGGTTATACACACCCTATGAAGCAGCAATTTTACTCTGAGGTGCACATCTAGGTATAAATCTCTGCCTCCCCCATATGAGAGCACATATGAACCAAAAGACATTTACACAAATTTTCATAGATGCATTATTCTTAATAATATAAGCTTTAGATAATACAAATGTAATTAATAATAGAAAAAACTGCTATATTTTACATAATGGAATGTGATAGAAAACCTATTATACCTTTGGCCCAGCCTGCAAGAATGCTTTTTACATTTTTGAAAGACTGTAAAACAAAAAGCAAATTAGCATATGCAAGAGACCATATGTAGCCTGCAAGCCCTAAAATATTTACGTAAATTTGCCTGATCCTTGTCATTGAGCAAAGAAAATATACTCAGATGCAACAGGAGAGACCCTCACCAATAATGAGTAGAAGAAGGCTGACACAAAAAAAGAATGATGTACAATTCCACTGATATACAGAGTTTAAAATAGGCAAAACTGTATTAACTACAATGATAAACAATGATTAATTATATAAAGAAAAGCCTAAAATACTTTACGGTGTGAGGATGGAAAAAGGCTCACAGAACGCCACTGGTGTGCTGACCATATTCTATTTTTTGACCTGGGCAATGACTGCTTATACATATATCGCTGCCATGATAAATTGTACATTTAAAATATATAAATCTAGAAGAATTAACAAAGTAAAGGAAGAGATCAACCATACCAAACAGTTTACCTCAAGGAAAGGTGTTAACTCCAGACAACACAACGGGTGAATTTTATAGGTGGGCAACCAAACAAGAACGTCCACTAACATCCTATTTTCCTACTTTGTATTGGAAAGTTGAGCCAATGCATTAAGATAAGAATGAATTATAAGCATTACAAAGTAAGACAGAAAATTAAGGTTATTTTCAGGCAATATCATCACGAACATGGAAAAAGAGATACAAGAAATTACATATTTAAAAAAGAAAATGCTCCCTCAGAAACTCCCAGGCAGATTTTCGCACACACAGTTGGCTAGAATTGCACCATACGCCTAAGCTCATTTCCATGTCAAACCTATCACTAGCAATGGCAATTGGAACCAGCAAGATTGGCTAAGACCAACCAGGCCTTACTAAGAAACTGGGATTTGGGTCACCTTGCCACTGGGATGAATACTTCACGAAATGGAGATTCTGTTAAGAAAGTGTGAATATAAGGCGGTCAAGAAACAGTCACTATATATTAAGAAGTGAAGGCCGGGCGCGGTGGCTCACGCCTGTAATCCCAGCACTTTGGAAGGCCAAGGCGGGCGGATCACCTGAGGTCAGGAGTTCGAGACAAACCTGCCCAACGTGGTAAAACCCTGTCTCTACTAAAAATACAAAAACTAGCCGGGCGTGGTGGCGCACGCCTGTAATCCCAGCTACTCAGGAGGCTGAGGCAGGAGAATCGCTTGAACCCGGGAGGCGGAGATTGCAGTGAGCCAAGATCGCGCCATTGCACTCCAGCCTGGAAGACAAAAGTGAAACTCCGTCTCAAAAAATAAAAAATAAATAAAAAATAAAAGAAGTGAATGCAGAGGTTGGCAACATTTTCGATTTTGCCGGCCACGAGGTCTCTGTCACAACTCAACCGCTGCCTTTGCAGCCATAGACAATATATAATCGGAGGGTATGACTGAACTTGACCCCCCGATCTGTAAATAGCCACCCCAAGGATCAGAAGAGTAGATATATGGTTTCGAACTAATGCTGGGGGCTGTGTCGCCTTTTGCCCCAGTAACCGAGGTTCGAACCTCAACCCAGGACCCAGGGCTCCAAAGTCTCGAAAGCTTCAGCCCTCACAAGCCTTTGTACCACAGACACTGGCCCCATGCCTCTTACTCATCCGAACCACGGACCAGACACTCTCCAGCGATGGACATCCTCCCAGACTCCAACATCACTGAGTCCCAAATTAAATCCGGAACCCAAAGCAGACGCCGCATCGATCCTAATCTCCACCTCCATCCTTTACAAGCAGAGTGATCCATACCTTGACAGGACACGGTCGTTGATCACTACAGACCCTTAGTCATTGTACTCACACCAAAGGCACGCGGACCACAGACAGGGGGATCACAGACTCCCACCAGGTACCTCCCAAATGCCTACACCCCGACGCTCCCCAGTCTTCCTGCCAAAAACTAGGCGGTCCAGGATACACCACGTCCTCAGATCTCCCAAACCTTCCACTGAGACAAAACCTGAACTGGGACAAAAAACTTTCCGGGACAAAACCACACACTGACCTCTATTTTCTCCAGATCCACAAGGAGGGCCTCAACGTTACACTTCCGTAAACTGCTCCTACTTCTGGAGTCCTCGCACGGGTTTATGGTCCACCTACGGCGGCCGAGTAGAACCTAAATGTTTAAAAGAGCAAGGACAACCGCATTTACGGCATTTCCTACTCTGTAAAATGGCCGCGCCCATAGCCGTGGCTCCTGACGGCAGCCATGTTTGAAAATCGGATGCACAGAAGGCAGTGGCGGGTTTTTGAGCCAGCGGCCAGGAAAGATGAGAAGTCACTGAAATCGCCTCGTTTCCTGGCACTTAAAGTCTTGCGAAAGGGGGCAGATTTTCAGAGACTCAGGCTTTATCAGGCAAATATGGGGCCAGCTAAATTGCCTTTAGCGCTTTGCCATCCACTTTGTTAAATTAAAAAAAAAAAGTTTTGAAAAAGACAAGTAACAGTGCAGCCAGGTGTAGGTATCCCAGGGAATGAATTGGAAATGGAAAAGGTAACAGGTCAGGTAGAAAGGGAAAAGGCAACAACACATCAGGTAGGCAGACACCCACGGGAAAGCGTCTGGCGAAAAATAGCTTGCAGGAAGCGGTTTTTAAGAACAGAAAAAATAGCAGGTATTGGGGGGGGGGGCGGTGGTGGTGAAGAAAGAAAAAAATGATAATTTTTTTTTGAGACGGAGTCTTGCTCTGTCGCCAGGCTGGAGTGCAGTGTCGAGATCTGGGCTCACTGCCACCTCTGCCTCCCCGGTTCAAGCGATTCTCCTGCCTTAGCCTCCCAAGTAGCTGGGACTACAGGCACGCGCCTCCACGCCCAGCTAATTTTTGTATTTTTGGTAGAGACTGGGTTTCACCATGTTGGCCAAGATGGTCTCGATCTCCTGACTCGTGATCTGCCTGTCTCGGCCTCCCAAAGTGCTGGGATTACAGGCGTGAGCCACCACGCCTGGCCTCAAAATAATAATTATTATTTACAAAAAAGCAGAAGAAGACGGAGGAGGAAAAGGAGGAGGAGGAGGAAGAGAAAAGAGGAGAAAAGCAGAGAAAAGAGAAAAGAGGAGAGGAGAGGAGAGAAAAGAGATTTCGAGAATGAGTTACGATGTGAGACTGGCCATGACAGACTAAAGGAACTGGGCCTCCTAGAAAGGCCACTTTTAGTAAAGGTGCCAATGGGAAGAGCAGAACCAGAATTGAGAGTATAAAAACATTGTTAAGAGCTTTTTGACAAAAGTGCCAAGACCAATAAGGATAGTCTTTTCAACAAGCGGCACTGGGATAATTGGATATCCACATGCAGAAAAATAAGTTAAGACCCTCAAACCATACACAAAAGTTAACTCAAAATAGATCATAGATCTAAGTTTAAGAGGTAAAAGTATAAAACTTGGAGAAGAAAAAGGGAGATAATCTTCATGGACGTGAGTTAATTCTGAGAGTAAAGGATGACCCATAAAACGAAATAAAATTAATAAAGTGGACTTAATTTTTTTTTAAGTTTGTGCTTCTAAACACAACATTTAAGAAAGTGAAGTGGAGCACGGTGGCTCACACCTGTAATCCCAGCTCTTTGGGAGGCCGAGGCAGGCGGATCATCTGAGGTCAGGAGTTCCAGACCAGCCTGGCCAACAAGGCGAAACTAGTCTACTAAAAATACAAAAATTACCCGGACGCGGTGGCGCGCACCTGTAATTCCAGCTACTCAGGAGCCTGAGGCAGGAGAATCGCTTGAATCCAGGAGGCGGAGGTTGCAGTAAGCGGAGATCGCGCCACTGCACCCCAGCCTGAGCGACAGAGCAAGGCTCCTCAGTAAAGACACCACTTTGTCACCCTGAATTACTCTGATTTTTATGGGTACAATGAGAATAGTGGATGTAGGAAGACAAAGTTTTTAAATAGAAACCTTCAGGACAGATTTGGACTTGAAATACTGACAGGAAGTGTTTCCAGCATCCAGTTAGTCTCAAAGCAACCACTAACCTTCAACTGCACACCTCAAAGCCTCCAGCCTCATTACATTCTCAAACACAGACAAGCCCCGTCTTCCCCTAAATAAAATTGCCTTCAAATTCAATTTAAAACTTACCACAGAGGAACTCCTTTGACACTCCTCCCCCTAGACCTTTCATTCACGCCACTCCTCTTCCTAGCTTGGGCTTCTCTGTATCTGAGCCCCATATTAAATTGCAAATCTGAGCAAAAAACAGCATTCACTGAGACACACTTTCCATACAGTTTTCAATTACTGAGACTCATGAAGAGTGAACATATAGACCTCAAGCTCTGTTCATGGGACCCTCAGTCATTAAACTCTTAAAACTAAGCCTTAAACTTCGACATCCCAAGGGTCCCTTTCTCACACCCATATTCCTCGGTGACTAAACAAATAAAACCCCTGAACACGGACGTTAACATGCATTTCCACTTCATGGTCCCCACAAGCTCCCCATCCGGATTCACATGCAGCATCAGGCTCTCAAGGCTACAGTAGCAGCTGCCAAAGGCTGAACACATATCAGAACCTACTTCCGATTCTGGAATTCTGGTGCTGCAACCTCATCCTTCGCCATCTCTACGAACACCAAGAGGCTGGGAGGCAGGCTTCCGGAGAGGGATATGGGACATTCCCCAAAGTCCAAGTTCTGGCTTTGAACATTTTATATGAGGTAGCATAGCTGTTTTACCTCATAGAGCATATTATGTTATTTCTGATGGGAGTGACTGTAGATTATCAGTGGAGTGATAGACACGCACATCAACAGAATAGAGTCAAGAAATGGACACAAGAACAGGCAACTGATTTTTACAAATGTTCAAAATCAATTTAATGGAAAGAGGACAGTGTTTTCAATACTGTTGAATCAACTGGGTAACCATAGGCTGAACTTTAAATTAACCCTTACCCTATATACAAAGTTGAATTTAAATGGATCATATTGCTAAATATTAAAAAGCAAAACTGGCTGGGCATGGTGGCTCATACCTGTAATGCCAGCACTTTGGGAGACTGAGGTGGCCGGATCACGAGGTCAGGAGATCGAGACCATCTTGGCCAACATAGTGAAACCCCATCTCTACTAAAATACAAAAATTAGCTGAGCATGGCGGCGCATGCCTGTAATCCTAACTACTTGGGAGGCTGAGGCAGGAGAATCGCCTGAACCCAGGAGGCGGAAGTTGCAGTGAGCCGAGATCATGCCATTGAACTCCAGCCTGGGTGAGAGAGCGAGACTCTATCTCAAAAAAAAAAAGCAAAACTACATTATTTTGTCAAAGGAAGTAGAAAAAGAATTATCAATTACAGTAAGGAAGGAATACTTGGATGTAATGCCAAAACCCCACAATCCATAAAAATTAAAAAAAAAAAAAGGCTGGGTGCAATGGCTCACACCTGTAATCCCAGCACTTTGGGAGGCCATAATGGACGGATCACCTGAGGTCAGGAGTTTGAGTCCAGCCTGGCCAACATGGTGAAACCCCAATCTCTACAAAAGTACAAAAATTAGTGGGGCATGAGCAGGTGCCTGTAATCCCAGCTACTTGGGAGGCTGAGGCAGAAGAATCACTAGAACCTGGGAGGCAGAGGTTGCAGTGAGCCGAGATCATGCCATTGCACTCCAGCCTGGGCAAGACAGCAAGACTCCATCTCAAAAAAAAAAAGTTGGACTTCATCATAATTAAAATCTTTTTCTCTGAGAAAAAAAAGAAAGAACCACATCTAGGGAAAAATATTTGCAAGTGATATAAAACCTTTATCCAGCTGGATAAAATCCTTATCCAGCATTAATAAACAACTCTCAAAGCAGTGCACAGTGGCAAATGCCTGCAGTCCCAGCTACTCTGGAGGCTGGGACAAAAAACTTCTCAAGACCGGGAGTTTGAGACTGTAGTGTGCTATAATGGTGCCTGTGAATAGCCACTGCACTCCAGCCTGAGCAACATAGTGAGACTTTGTCTCTTAAAAAAAAAAAAAAAAAAGCCTTTAGGGAAGTGCAAACGGAAGGCCACATACAATTGGTATGTTTGTATTCATACCAATACATGCACAATAGGATAGGTAAAATAAAACATTCCAGTCCTGCGTGGTGGCTCACGCCTGTAATCCCAGCACTTCAGGAGGCCGAGGCAGGTAGATCACGAGGTCAGGAGTTCGAGACCAGCCTGGCCAAGATGATGAAACCCCGTCACTACTAAAAATACAAAAATTAGCCAGGCGTGGTGGCAGGCGCCTGTAATCCCAGCTACTCAGGAGGCTGAAGCAGGAGAATTGCTTGAACCCGGGAGGTGGAGGTTGCAGCAAGCCAAGATCGTGCCACTGCACTCTAGCCTAGGCGACAGAGCAAGACTCCATCTCAAAAACAAAACAATACAAAACAAAAAAAATACTGACATCATCAAGTGGAAGAACGCGGAGCAACTGAACCTCTCTATATATTGCTGGTGAGCAATGAAATACCACTCTGGTTAGTATCTTACAAAGGTAAACATATACTTACCTTGTGACCCATGAATCATACTCTGCAGTAATTATCCTAGAGAAATAAAAAATTGTGCTCACACAAAGCCTGTGTGTACAAATGTTCATAAGATTTTTATTTGTAACAGTAAGAAAAACTGGGAACAACCCTAATGTCCTTCAGTGGGTGAATAAACAAATAGTGGTATATTCGTATCACAGATTATTAGTCACCAATAAGAATAAAACAATGATACACAGAACAGCTTGGATGGATTTCAGGTTAATTTGCTTTAGTTGAAATAGCCAATACCAAAAGCGTACATGCTGTATGATTCCATTTTTATAACATGCTACTAATGACAAAACTAAAGATGAAAAGATTTCTGATTGCCAAGGATTAGGGTTGAGGAGAGGCTGTGACTATAAAAAAGTAGCATGAGGGAGTTTGCATTGATGCAACATTCTGAATCTTGACTGTGGAGGTGGTGACATGAATCAACATATGTGATTAGATTTCTTAAAGCTGCACATAAAAACCAAACAAAAATGCATGCATGTTAAAACTGGTGATTTCCAAATAAATTCTGTAGTTAACAGTATTGTAACAATTTCACTTTCCTGTATTTGGTAATGAACTATGCTTATGTAAGGTGTTATCTTTGGAAGAAGCTGGGTTAAGGGCATTCAAGAACTCTGGAATATTTTGGTAAGATTTTGTGAATCTAAACTTATTTCAAAATAAAAACTTACAAAAACATCTTATTTATATTAATTTCATAACAACTGATGTCACTTATAAACTTAAACACATTCAAGTATGGTCAATTACACTTATGAATTGAATATACTGTATCCAGTTTCATTCTGAAGTACTTCAGTTATTCTGAAATAACACAAACTTAGAACCAAAGAAATGCAGGAGCTAATCATATAAAATGAGGCAGGCATAAAATACTCCTGTATTATATACAATATTAAATTTTAGTTCGTGATTAGAGGAAGTCACAATTTAAAATGTATAAAATTAGTGACAAGGCAACTAGGAATATGGCTCAAGGTATCCTGTTCCCAAATGCACATGAGGCATATTATCTGTTAAGGTTAGAATTGTGACAGAAAGCTCTCATCCATCATTTTGCCAAGGCTTCTTTCCTTCATTAAATTCTCTGATATTTTCCTAAAAGTCTTCTACATTGAATGTTTTCATAAGTTTTTTTCTGCATTATTTCACAGCACATGATGAGGCAAAACATTTTACTGAAAACCCTGCCATATTCACTGCCAGAGGAAAGTATTTCTCCAGTGTGAACTCTCTCAATCTAATGAGGTTTTATTTTTGGGCAAAGACTTTCCTATAATTATTACATTTCCACGAATTAGTAGTTTATTCATGATCTATGATCACTTCTGAGGGGGTTTATCTTCCCACCAAAGGCTTTCATAGTCTGCCACATTCATAGGATTTTTCTCAGTATGCAATTTTTAGACATAATGTCCTAAAATATTTTCTCAAATGTTTTGTACATGTTTTCTCTGACACAAAACATGAAGTAATTGATCACTAAATAAACAACCACATAGTCTGCATTCATGAAATTACTCTTCTTTGCAGGTATCTTAAGGGCCTACATCTGGCAAAAGGCTTTCCCAAATGACTACCTGTGAATTCTCTTGTGTTTAACAAGGATAGACAAGTGGGCAAAAGCTTTCCCACAATCACTACATCCATAGGGCCTCTCTCCTGTATGTTTTCTTTGATGAACATTGAGCCCTGATTTTGTAGTGAAGGCTTTCCCGCAGTCACTGCATTTGTACGGTTTCTCTCCTGTGTGAATTCTCTGATGTGTAATAAGATCATTTTTGCGCAAAGAGAATTTTCCACATTCAGTACATGCAAAGGAAGTCTTTCCTGTGTGAAATCGCTGATGTTGTATGAGGCATGTCTTCTTCCTAAAGGATTTATCACATTCATTGCATTTGTATGGCTTCTCTCCCGTATGAGTTTGCTGATGTATACTGAGAGTACTCTTCATGGTGAAGCCCTTTCCACATTCATTGCATATATAAGGTTTCTCCCCAGTATGAGTTCGCTGATGTGCAATGAGCATGCTTTTCCCAGTTAAGCCTTTGCCACATTCACTGCATACATAGGGTTTCTCTCCTGTATGAGTGCGCCGATGTACATTGAGATGACTCTTCTCAGTGAAGCCTTTTCCACACTCATCGCAAATATAAGGTTTCTCTCCTGTATGAGTTCGTTGATGTCCCATTAGCCGGATCTTTGCTGGAAAGCCTTTTCCACACTCACCACATACATAGGGTTTTTCTCCAGTATGAGTTCGCTGATGCACAATGAGGCGGCTCTTCACAGTGAAGCCTTTTCCACAATCATTGCATATATATGGCTTCTCTGCAGTATGAGTTCGCTGATGTACAATGAGGTCACTCTTCATGGTGAAACCTTTTCGACATTCGGTGCATACATAGGGTTTCTCTCCAGTATGTGTTCGCTGATGTCTGATAAGTGGGCTTTTCAAGGCGAAGCCCTTTCCACACTCATTGCATTTATAAGGTTTCTCTCCAGTATGAGTTCGTTGATGTACCATGAGACAGTGCTTCATTGAAAAGCCTTTTCCACATTCGCTGCATGTATATAATTTCTCTTCTGTATGAGTTTGCTGATGTGTGATAAGACTGTTCTTCAAGGTGAAGCCTTTCCCACATTTATTGCATATAAAGGGTTTCTCACCAGTATGAGTTCGATGATGTGCGATAAGACGCCTCTTCTCAATGAAGCCTTTTCCACATTCACTACATATATAAGGTTTTTCTCCTGTATGAGTTTTCTGATGTGTAGTGAGACTGAACTTTGTAGAGAAGGCCTTCCCACATACACTGCATCCATGGGGTTTCTCTCCTGTATGAGTTCGTTGATGATAAATGAGCCGACACTTCTTGATGAAGGCTTTCCCACATTCGCTACATGTGTAAGGTTTCTCTCCCATATGAGTTTTCTGATGTATATTGAGCTGCGATTTCTTGAGGAAGGTTTTGTCACATTCAGTGCATTCATAATGTTTCAGTTCTGTATGAGTTCTCTGATGGTCCATTAGCCTGGATTTTCTGGAAAAAGCTTTCCCACACATACTGCATACATGAGGTTTTTCTCCATTGTGAACTCTCTGATGATCAATAAACTGAGACAACTTGAGGAAGGCTTTCCCACATTCACTGCATACATGCGCATTCTCTATGTTATGAGTTCTCTGTTGCTTAATGAACTGGGACTTATTAATAGGTTTTGCAATTGCAGGAAACTTCATTTCAGTATAAAATTGTTTATGGTTAGCATGAAAAAGGGATTTCCCATCTCCATTAAACTCAGCAGAGTTCTTTAGGCCAGAGCTCCTTTTCTGGTTTTCAAAACTTAAAATTGATTTTAAAGGTTTTTCATGTAAGTCAAAGGTATCACGATCTTGCTTCAGCAGGAAATGACCTTTGTTCTGATTAACAATATTTCCAAACATATTCTGTTCATGGCACTGTTTCACACTCTTCTGAATACTTCGATTTTGCAAGTGATGCTGCAGAGGATCATCAATTTTCCTGATTTCTAGGAAAGAAGAGAACAGTCAATCAACTCCATCATCTTGTTTTGAAATAAACTATTTAAACTATTTTTTAAAACTGCCTTGGTGTGAGGTGACTCTTTAGTGAAAACCCTATTTTATTTATTTATTTTTTTGTAAGCAATAAAGCTTTTTAATCACCTGGGTGCAGGCAGACTGAGTCCGAAAAAGGAGTCAGCAAAGGGTGATAAGGGGAGGGCAGTTTTATAGCATTTGGGTAGGTAGTAGAAAATTACAGCTAAAGGGGGTTGAAAACCCTATTTTAGTATAAAGGAAACTCCATGTATAACTATCCCTCATCTCTTACACATTGGGAGAGATGTGTAAGATTCCTTTTATCTCTTACACATAAAGGAAATTCCTTGTATAAATATCCTTCATTTCTTACAAATAAAACACAATAATATAAACACACCTAAAAGTAAAAGCAACTGTACAAACAAGGCTAGATGATTCACAATGTATATAGATTTGGCAGCTTTCTAAATAGGTCTTTATACAATACACAGATAGTCAAATATAAACAGGTCACTTTTTGCAGGGAACCCCAAAATTTGGCAGGACACCAGACCATAGAAATTAGAGAAATATCAGACCACACAGGTTGATCCCAAATGACAAAGGCTGTATTAATTTATTCTACAAATGTTTGCTGAATGACATCTATGTGTAAGTCACTATACTCATGTTTGGGATATACAAACACCTTTCTTCCTTTTTTTTTTTTTTTTTTTTGAGACAGGGTCTCTGTCACCAAGGCTGGAGTGCAGTGGCATAATCTCAGCTTACTTGCAACTATAATTTCTCCCTCCCAGGCTCAAATGATCCTCCCACCTCAGCCTCTTGATTAGCTGGGACCACAGGCATGTGCCACCACACCCAGCTAATTTTTTGTATTTTTGGTAGAGATAGGTTTTTGCTGTGTTATCTAGGCTGGTCTTGAACTCACAAGTTCAAGAAGATCCACCTCCCTTGGCCTCCCAAAGTGCTGGGATTACAGACATGAGCCACTGCACTCAGCCAATTCTCACAAAGGTTTAATTTTAGTTAGGAAAAAATGAAATCACAAGGAAGCAAAAAAATAAAGAAGGTAATTGCATTTTGTGAAATGTGGTTAATGGAACAATGGAGATATAAGAGGTGGAGAAAATCAAGATATAGTTAAAGAAATGACAAGGTTCACTAATAGGTTCAATAGGAGGAGTGAAAGAGGGTTAAAGGAAGTGAGGACTCAAAGATTATTCCAAAAATTATATGGTTTCAGGCTGGACACAGGGGCTCACACCTATAGTCCCAGCACTTTGGGATGACGAAGCGGGTAGATCACATAAGGCCAGGAGTTCAAGACCAGCCTGGCCAACATAGTGAAACCCTGTCTCTACTAAAAATACAAAAATTAGGCATGGTGGCACATGCCTGTAGTCCCGGCTACTTGGGAGGCTGAGGCACAAGAATCGCTTGAACCCAGGAGGTGGAGGTTGCAGTGAGCTGAAATCACACCACTGCACTCCAGCCTGGGTGACACAGCGAGACTCTGTCTCAAAAAAAACCACAAAACTATATGGCTTCAGCCATTGGATAGGAAGAAAAAAACCTCATGATGAAAATAGGAATATTACTATCTGGAATGAAGGGAAAAATTTAGCATGCCTTGTGAAACACATAAAGTTTAAGATGATTACCACACATCCAAGTACAAACATGAGGAAATTGGTTGAATATATAAATCTCAAAAAGGCCTTATCTGGAAACAGCAATGTAGATGACATCCAACATTTACAAATTATTCAAAGAAAGAGTACTGGATGAGACTTTAGTTGGAAACATGTAGAAAAAAAGAATGAAGGCACAGGGCCAGGGAACTTGTCAATCCAACGTGTAGAGTTTGGGAATTTGTTAAGTCCACTGAAATGAACCAAACGCTGACTATTATGATTAGGTGCACAAGTGGAGACCCAGGTGTACAAAACAAACATCTAAGAATGGTAAGAATGTAATAATAGCCTCTTGAAAATTGCTAAAATAGATTTGAAGTGTTCTCACAAAAAAAGTAAGTATGTGAGGTAGTATATATGTTAATTTGTTCAATTTAGCCATTCTACAATGTACACATATTTCAAAACAACATGTTTTACGTGATAAATATATGTATTTTTTATTTAGGAATTAAAAAGTAATTGTGTCCTGGTGTGGTGGCTCATGTCTGTAATTCCAGCACTTTGGGAAGGTGAGGCAAAGAGGATCACTTGAGCCCAGAAATTTGAGACCAGCCTGGGCAACATAGTGAGACCTTTCTCTATAAAAAATACAGAAATTAGCTGGGTGTGGTGGCATGTAGTCCCAGCTAGGCTAAAGTGGGAGGATCACTTGAGCCCATTCTCTATAAAAAATACAGAAATTAGCTGGGTGTGGTGGCATGTAGTCCCAGCTAGGCTAAAGTGGGAGGATCACTTGAGCCCAGGAGATTGAGGCTGCAGTGAGCCATGATTGTGCCACTGCACTCCAGCCTGGGTAACACGTAGAAAAATAAAAATAAAAAAATCATAAATTTAAAAAACAGAAGAATGTGAGATCCTCAGCATTTGATTTAAAGTGTCACATGCTGAGTGATTATCACATTCCCCAAACTTGCTATTCTTCTTCATTCTATGTACCACCATTAAACTAATTTTCCCAAAGCACAATCTCAAGTTTAGATGAAAAGTTCTATACTTAAGACTCTAACTAATGACCTAACTGGATCATACTATCCCATGTTGCTACAGAAAGAGGGAACAATGATTTGCAGCAAAGTGTTAACTCAGCAGGCCTGGGCTATTCCATCCCTACACATTCCAAAGAAAGACTCGTCTTAACTGCCTTCTAAAAGATAACCTCTGAGCCCCTGGAATATTCTGCCTGCCAAGGGTATCTTTTAATGCCTGAGGCCTTGGGTCATATCAGATAGTTTATGCTAGCAATGTGATTTATGGTGGACACCTGGTTTTGCATGTCTCAGGTTTTGGGCCACATTTGTATTGTTTTGACTCTGGGGGGCTACAGACACTGGGCTTAGATGAGCTTCCCTAGTTGGCAACAACTTCACATGTGTTGTCAAACACTGTTGCAGGGAAAATTCAGCACTTTGTGCAACTCCACTAGAACAGGAGAACTGAAAGCTTGCACCTAGTTTCTCCTGGATTCTTCTTTCTGTACTTTTTACCTTTGATGATTTTAATTTGCATTATTTCACTGTCACAAATTATAATCATGAGTGTAGCAGTTCCCTCTCCTCCCCATTAACATCTACCTTCTACATAGCAGGCAAAGTAATCTATCAAATAAATTAGTTGTATCATGTCACTTCTCTACTCAAAACTCCCTACTGTGTTCTCAACTCATTTGGAATAAAATCAAGGTCATGAATGCCCTTGACAGGCAGTATGTGACCTCTGTATCAAAACTTCCAACTATGCCCCCACTGTTCTTATTTCCAGACAGTTTTGCTTTTGCTCACTCTACTCTATCCATCCAAGCTTCCTAGAAGTTCCCCAAACACACTCCAGGGTCATTTTTCAACTTCTCATTGTCTCATACCTGGAACACTCTTCATCCAGGGAGCCTACACATGTTTATCATCTATCTGCTCAAAGGCACCTTAACAAAGAGCTGTTCCCACCCTACAAGCACAGCACCAACTCCTAACACTTACTGTTCCACTAGCTGCTTTAACTTTCCTTATAGCAATTTTTACTCCAAGATATGTTATTTATATATCTGCTTATTATTGGTTATATGGTTACTTCTAAGAGAACAAAAGCAATGTGAAGAATAAGGACATGGTAAGTTTTTTCTTTCTTATTTGTACTGCTGATAGCGTTGGAATATAGTAGGCTATCAAAACACAAGTTTTGGGTGTGTGTGTGGGGCGGGGGGGGGGTTTGTCACCCAGCCTGGAGTGCAGTGGCATGAACTTGGCTCATTGCAATGTCTGCCTCCAGGGTTCAAGTGATTCTCCCACCTCAGCCTCCTGAGTAGCTGGGATTATAGGCACATACCACCACACCCGGCTAATTTTTGTATTTTTAGTAGAAATGGGGTTTCACCATGTTGGCCAGGCTGGTCTCGAACTCCTGAACTCAAGCGATCCACCTGCCTTGGCCTCCCAAAGTGCTGGGATTACAGGCATGAGCCACCGCGCCCAGCCCAAAACACAAGTTTTAAAGGAGGGAATCATATGACAAGAAACATGATTAACTGGGACTAGGTGTCATCAAAATATGATAGAAAAGTAATTAATGTTATTTCTGTATTCTAGCAATGAATAATCTGAAAATGTAATCAAGAAAACAATTCCATTAACTGCAGAAACAAAAAGAAAACTATACTTAGGAATATACTTAGCAAAGGAAGTACCAAATTTATATTCTGAAAGCAATAATGCATTGTCAAAAGAAGTCAAAGACCTAACAGGATATAAAACTGTCTAATGTTCATGGATCAGAATACTTAATATGATGAAAATGGGAATACTCCCCCAAATTGTTACACAGACTCAGTGCAGTACCTACCAAAATCCTAGCCACCCTTTTTGTAGAAATTTACAACTGATTCTAAACTTCAAATGGAAATTCAAAGGACTCAGAATAGTCAAAACAATCTTCAAAGCAAAGAACAAAGATGGAGGACTCACACTTCCCAATTTCAAAACTTACTATAAAACCATAATCATCAAGACTATTTGAGAATATACATTTATACTTAGTATATGTTCCAAAACTGATTGTGGTATGGCTACACAACTAGGTGAATAGATTAAAAACCACTGGCTTGTACACCTTAAATGGGTGAAATCATGTGATATGTGCATTGTATCTCAATAACAGTTTACAAATATAATGAAAAAAACAAAAGCTATACAGAAATGAATGCAGTCAAAACATCTAACATGAATTAAAGAAAGTTCAGAATTAGCAAAACTATGAAGGAAGGAATTTGCAGCAGACATAAACGTCTGATGGTTTGGGCTAGAAATAATATAAGATATTAAAAGATCTTTTCTAATTAATCAAAACATTATCTTAAAGTAGAGAACTTTAAGAGAGCTCAGCATGTAGAAAACATTTAAGGTAATGCCAGAATTTAAGAGGTGCAGTAATGAAGGAGACCCTGAATTTAAATAGGACAGCCTGCAGCACGATTCACAACAGCAAAGACATGGAATCAACCTAGGTGCCCATGAATGGTGAACTGGATAACGATGGTATATATACACCATGGAATACTACAAAGCCATAAAAAAGAACTAAAGCATGTCGTCTGCAGCAACATGGATGCAGCCGGATGCCATTACCCTAAGTGAAATAACTCAGAAACAGAAAACCAAATACTGTGTATTCTCACTTGTAGCAAGAGCTAAACATTGGGAACACAGGGACATAAAGATGGGAATAATAGGCACTGGGGACTCCAAGAGGAAGAAGGGAGGAAGGCAAGGGTTGAAAAACCACCTATTTGGTACTATGTTCACTACTTGGGTGACAGGATTGAGCTTCTATTGAATCCTTGGCATCAGGCAATATATCCATGAGACAAACCTGCATATGCACCTCCTGATGCACCTCCTGAATCTAAAATAAAAACATTAAACATAAAATAAAATTAAAAAAATAAAATTAAAAAAATAAAATTAAATAAGGATAGCCAAAAGCATTATTCTTAGAGGGAAGATGATTCTTGTTCCTTGTACACAAAATGGGAAGTTACAGGCTAGTTGTCATGAAGACAAGTAAAATACATGGAAATAAAGTAAACATTACATAATATTAAGGCAGAAGTTAATTTGGTAGTCTCTTCCAGACAATGAAGAGTTAACTCATGGGAACGAAAAAAACTTTTAAAAGTTATGAGAACAGTAAAGAAAACGGAAGAAGGATGGGCTGGGCATGGAAGCTCATGCTGTAATCCCAGCACTTTGGGAGGCCAAGGCTAACAGATCACTTGAGCCAAGGAGTTCAAGACCAGCCTAGGCAACATGACAAAACCCCACCTCTATAAGAAATACAAAAATCAGCTGAGCATGGTGATGTGTGCCTGTAGTCCCAGTCACTTAAGAGGCTGAGGTGGGAGGATCGCTTGAGCCGAGGAGGTCGAGGCTGCAGTGAGCCTGGGTGACAGATGAGACCTTGTTTCCAAAAAAAAAAGTGTGGAGAAACTCAGTATTCAGTATAGGAGGAATAAGAGAACTTAAGAAACACATAAATGCCAATTAGAGACCAGGTTATCATGGGCACAGCATCCAGAGTGGAGAAAATGAGGGAAAATAATGATTCCCAGAGTGGGAATAATGAAGGAAAATTATTATTTTCCTACTAGGGCAGGAAGATGCAGTAGTCAGAAAAAAGTAATGAGTTCAAAGGTCTCTCTTTCTGGAGAGGCCTGGAAAGTGGAATTTCATAGCAAGAGAGGTAATACACAAGCAGAGACACTGTGACAGTGGACGAGAAAAGGCAGATTTGAAAATCCTAAGAAGATAATTATATAGACAAAAATAAGATGTGTATAAAATAAACAAAGATGAAATCCCAAGGAAGAAAAAGTGGGGGCCGGGCGTGGTGGCTCAAGCCTGTAATGTCAGCACTTTGGGAGGCCAAGGTGGGCAGATCACGAGGTCAAGAGATCAAGACCATCCTGGCCAATATGGTGAAACCCCGTTTCTACCAAAAATACAAAAATTAGCTGGGCGTGGTGGTGTGCGCCTATACTCCCAGCTACTCAGGAGGCTGAGGCAGGAGAATCCCTTGAACCCGGGAGGCGGAGGTTGCAGTGAGCCAAGATCGCGCCACTGCACTCCAGCCTGGTGACAGAGCAAGACTCCATCTCAAAAAAAAAAAAAAAGAAAGAAAGTGGGGCATATTTTCCATACTACAACAAAAAAGAGCTCTTCCCTGGGAAGAAGGAGTCATGGAGGGGCTGTTGCTGTGTCTTCAGATGCCCTCACTGCTTTGACGTCTGCTCTGTGTGGGCAGAACATGGGGTCTGTGGCTGTCCACCTGGCTGGTCCTCTCACTCACCAAAACAGATTCGAGAGTAGATTTCATCTTCTGTTGTGCAAGTTTCTTCTCCTCGTTCCAATTTGGAGAGTGCATCTTGTTTGCTGGCTTGAAACCCTGTTCATGGGAAATGACAGAAGATTTAGACAAATGAAACGGGGCTGGCATATTGAAAAAGGAGAGTGTTACATTTAAAGAACTACACAGGTATCAAATCTGTAACAAGAAGGTAGATTATACTCTCTTGTGTGGGGCAAGAGAATGATGTGAGAATCTACCACTTCAGAGTACTGCAGGTAAGCAGCTGAGAAAGGAAGGCCACTGACTGGGCACCATCTGAGTGACACAGGGCAGCTGTCCTCACCCACTGCCACCAGGTTGCTGTAGTTCTCCAACATCACGTCCCGGTACAGGTCCTTCTGAGCAGGGCTCAGGAACTGCCACTCCTCCCAGGTGAAGTCCACAGCCACATCCTCCAGTGTTAGGGATTCCTATAATAACACACTTCTGTTTAATGAAGTGATATTCTTTTGGTGATAGGAAAAGAATGTCAAGGAAGTCATTCTGCTCATTTTCACCATATAGGAAGCTGGTGGGGTTTTTTCTTAGTACATTTTGATAGAACAAGAATCCTAGTAAAATATTCTGTAACTGTGAGGTCATCCATTCATTCAACAATGTTGAAAAGTCAAAGAAATGTCTGTAATACACAGCTATCCAATCCTCTTGCTAATGAAAGAAGATCTATAATATATAGCATCTATTTCCCAATACCAAACTAGTTATAAGTATATGCCAGTTACAAGTAGATGAATAATACAGATTCTTAAATTCACTATGAGCTTTCAGGCCAATATCAAACTCTGTAATGAAGACATGGCAGATGCTAGTATCACAAGACAATGCATTCTAAATAACTATGGTTAATATAGTTAACCATGTTATTATTTTATTCTGAATGAAATAAAAGAAACTATATAAAACATGTATAAAGCACAAAGATTATTAGATGATTAAGCAAATTTGTTTTTTTGTTTGCTTATTTTGTTTTTTTGAGATGGAGTCTTGCTCTGTTGCCCAGGCTGGAGTGCAGTGGCACAATCTCGGTTCACTGCAACCTCTGCCTCCTGGGTTCAAGCAATTCTCCTGCCTCAGCCTCCCTAGTAGCTGGGATTACAGGCGCATGCCACCAGACCTGGCTAATTTTTGTATTTTTAGTAGAGATGAGGTTTCACCATGTTGGCCAGGCTGGTCTCACACTCCTGACCTCAGATGATCCACCTGCCTTGGCCTTCCAAAGTGCTGGGATTACAGGCATGAGCCACAGTGCCAGGCCATGATTAAGCAAATTTGGGAAAAAAAAATCCTTAGAATATATATGCAGACACATGCATGCACACAGACAAATTCATATATATGTGTATGTTATTAGACAGCGTTAATAACATTAAATACAATGAAGAAAGAGCTAAAAGAAATCTACTTTTGCATTTATGAGAAGGCTCCAGTTAAGAACACCACCTACCATAACACGTTTGTGAAGAACTATCAAAGATGTATGTGAGCCTCAGAATTATAAGCCATGAAACATTAACATCCCTCAAGAAACTGGTCTGCTTTCTCACAGTTGATGTAACTTATCATGTTTCCCTTGTATAGCTTGTCAGAGATACTAGAGGCAAGTTTACAGCAAATGTAACCTACGGGGTCCCACACAGTCCCACAAATTCCAACATGAATCATGTAGTATGAATCCTATGAATAATATATCCCTGATCCTTCTTTGCCCAGATTTCTCCAGGTCCTGATATTTCCAATTTATACTTTTCTGATTAATTACCCTGATTTTTACAGGACTTTAAAAATACATTGGAGAATAAAGGAAAGAATAAAACAAACCAAAAGTCACCTGGGCCTGCATCCTTGTCTCCTAAATTTGGGAAATGACTGCTAACTTGGACGTTCTGTATTTGTCTCTTCTGAATCAGCTCTAAGTTTCTGTGCAAAAACTTCAATCTCCAATCAAGGATGTCCCCAGAAATGATGACACCCAAGTCTTGGAAACTCCACCTCCTTCCTTCATTTGATTTCTCTCATTCTCAGCACCTGTGGGCTGAAGCGCAAATTACTCTGAGTGGTACATTCTTTTTAGGCCCAGATGTTGTCACTGTTCCTATATGCTCACCTTAAATCAAGGCCCCCAAATATCTATCTGTTCTTTTATTTAGTGCTCCAGAAGCTTTTATATCTGGGCTAGTAAAATATAACATTCTGAATATATGGGAGGTACAGCACCCTTCTATATAAAGTTGACATGGTATGACTACTGCTAGTAAGTGAAAGAGAATGCAGGAAAAAGAATTGTCACAACGTGATGCCCAGCAGCAGGGCAATCCTCAGGCAGATCAGTTTTAGGAAAGAGGTCACATAGACAGTTAAGATGCATACATTTTTTCTTTAAAACCATGTGTACCCATCTACCTTTTCAGAGGCCTTTTTACATTCTAGGATACTGTAATCTGAGAAAACTGTCCTAAGCAAATAATAAGCACTATCTTATTTAAATTATTCATTACCATCCACATCTTTAACTTTTTTTCTTTTTTTTTTTTGAGACTGAGTCTCACTCACTCTGTTACCCAGGCTGGAGTGAGTAAGACTCCAATGGCATGATCTCTGTTCACTGCAACCTCCATCTCCTGGGTTCAAGTGATTCTCCTGCTTCAGCCGCCTGAGAAGCTAGGATTACAGGTGCACGCCACATGCGCGGCTAATTTTTGCACTTTCAGTAGAAATGGGGTTTTACCATGTTAGCCAGGCTGGTCTTGAACTCCTGACCTCAAGTGATCCACCCATCTCAGCCTCCCAAAGTGCTGGGACTACAGGCATGAGCCACTGCACCCGGCCGCCATCCACATCTTGATACATGCAAAGTATTCTAAGTATAAATGTATAAAGGATACTCAGCAAAAATATCCTTGAGGAATTACATATTACAGCAAATCCGAACGGATATTCTTCAAGCAAAAGAAAGATGACTCCAGTGTAAGCAGAGGAGGAAGGTCTGAAGAGGAACAAAATGGTTAAGTAATTAATAAAGCCTAAATCAGTATTGACTGGAAAAATAATACTGATAATAACATATCAGGAAGTTTTAATATATATAGTGTTAAAATATTCCGTAAGAACAAATAGGCCGGGTGCGGTGGCTCACGCCTGTAATCCCAACACTTTGGGAGGCTGAGGCAGGCGGATCACGAGGTCAGGAGTTCGAGATCAGCCTGACCAACATGGTGAAACCCCATCTCTACTAAAAATACAAAAATTAGCTGGGCATGGTAGCGCGTACCTATAATCCTAGCTACTCAGGAGGCTGAGGCAGGAGAATTGCTTGAACCCGGGAGGTGGAGGGTGCAGTGAGCCGAGACTGTGCCATTGCACTTCAGCCTGGGCGACAGAGTGAGATTCTGCCTCAAAAAAAAAAAAAAAAATCCAAAAAAAAAAACATATAAAGTAGGAGGATGGCAAATGAAAAAGTATTTTAAGATATCTGTATAGTAGAAGAGTATAAAATACTAATTATCATAACATTAACAAATAAGTTTATATGTTGTTCATAATCAATAGTGTCAGCAATAAAACTAATTTTTAAAAAATTATTTCCATGTTAAAACAGAGGTCTATGGTTTCCGTGGCAGCTACTCAACTCTACTGTTGTAGCTCAAAAATGCCCGTATACAAAAAAATAGACAAATGATTGTGGCCAGGTCCCAACAAAACTTTATTAACAGAAACAGGTGCTGGGAGATTTAGTCCAATGGCTCTAGTTGCCCAACTGTGAATTAGTGCAGAAAAGCCATATGGTCACCTAAATCAACAGTCAGTAATATAGTATCCAGGACCTGGACCACCTGTTTTGTAAATAAAGTCTTATAGGAACACAGCTACATGCATTCCATGACATCTCGTCTCAGGCTATTATCACATTACAATGGCTGAGTTGAGGATTTGGGTCTAGAATGTCACTCAGTAGAAGGCAGTATAAAAAAATAATCAAAGATGACTTTTGAATATAAGGGGCAAATTATCAGTATTTGCCTAATACGTCTGTATTCCTTCAGTCAGGTGGCTGGATACAAAATTTAAATAGAAAAATCCTATATCCTCCTAAAGCATATACAGATCAAGAGTCAGTATTAAGAGCAGAACATTTCTTGGGAATAATTTAACATTCTATTGAAAATTGCCAATAAAGGTATCCCTGGTAACCCAAAACCCCACTCCTAAAACTTTCTAAAAAGGTAATATTGGCAACAGTGTGCTATCTGACAGGTCATTTTTACTTTCTTCACTTGATTTTTCATAGGGAAAACACAGGTTTACATCAGAAAAATATTAGCATTCTACATTTAAAATAAAATTGCTGATGGTAGTTCAGTAATATAAGTTTACGGCTTTAAATGTTTTCATTAATAGAAAAAAGAAACCAGGCGGGAGGAAGGGAGAGAAAAAAATGAATATAAATACAAATTTTACAAAAGACAAAACCATAAATAATCCTCAGAGATAATGGTGAGGAAAAGATGTTTAACTCCTCTTTTGGCCAACAAGTAAAGAGACACAAGTTATGCCAATCACACAATGAGAAAGAAGCAGAATCAGGGCTGAAAATCCAGGTTTGTTTCCCTTCAAAATCCACTTTTACTCCACTTTATACCTAACCAAAATTATCTGTAAATCAGATGCCTCCCTATTAAGTAAATAAATAAAGCAATTAACAGGCTATTAGTAGAATTCTAGTTAATCATATACAGAATTATTTAGAGGAATGGTACTTATGTCTGTAACTTACTTTGAAATATACCAAAATCAATAACAAATAAGGAATGATTCACAAACAGAGGAATGGATGAATACTTAGAAAACCAGTAGAGCTGATCTAATACAATGTTAATGGTAAAAGCTAGGTGGTAGGTATATTGGCATTAACATTAAACTTCTTTCAATATTTCCATAGGTTCAAAAATTTTCACAAAAAAATATGTTAGGCAGAGAGAAAAATATTGTAATACTAAGAATTAAGATGACCAAATATAAAATAAATATTTAAAATTAATTTATCTTTTGTTATAGATTATAAGGAAAGGGGAGTCAGAAAGCAACACACTGCAATAAAAGTAATAGTCTAGATTGAAGATTAAAGGCAGGAAAAACAAAATTCATGGATAAATGGATAATCATAAAATGTTCCTAAAAATGATACCTAAACATTTTAATACATTTCACTTCTATCCAAACGGATGCATAAACTTAATGTGAATGCACTTATAGTACCACCAGCTCGAACAGTAAAAACAACTTCTAAATGTTTATTACATAATATAAAGCGAAAAAGATAATAGTACCATTTACGTAATTTATCTGAATTATGAATATTAAGTACATAACATACACGTCTAAAATTGAAATATTCTGAAAATTTGACAAAGGTTATCTTTGAGTAACCGAGCTTACCATGGCAGAGATGTTATCTTACTTGCGTCAGAAAGAACCTGAAAAGAAATATCCAAGAGGATACGCTGGAAACTTGCAGGACAAAGGGTAGAAACCGCATCTTAAATACAAAACATACTACTTTTAGGTATGCTAGATGATTGATCTCGCCAAAAACTTCCATTTCTGAGGATTCAAGACCAAGGGGTGATGGAAGGTGCCAAAGGGGATTTAAAAACCAGTCGTGGAGAAGGGTCTTGGGCAGAAGGGGAATGCTAATGAGCATCAATTCTGTTCCAGCAGCCAGGGCTGGGGCTAACCCACCACCTGCCATGGTTCCCAAGCCACCAGAGCTGCAGCCGACATCGGAATCTGTGGCGCTACCACCACCGCCACCCGGATTAATTCCAAAACCTGGATCAGAAACCTCCGTACCTTAACCCCCAAGACAGTTCCTCAATCATTTAGTACCAAACAAAACCTGAACCATAAACCGATTCGCTGACCAAACAAACCCTCCAGTTCGCAACCACTGAGCCCCGCCAAAGGACAACAGCAAAGACACCAGAATGTGACTTGGGCACTCAGTAGCTGATCTCTAGAGATCTTTAACCACAAACTACACGAGGACCCTGTGACTGGTCCCAGAGGTACACCGATCACACACACACACACCCTATCACGGACCCCTTATAGTTCCCCTGCGATAGGAATTGGACCCACGCTAAGCTCCTGAAAGAATTCCACTGGCGTCGCCAAACGCTGGCGCCGACAGATACCAGTCCATCACCACTGTCCACGAACACGCCCAGCCACGGACAGAATTTCCTCCCCCGTCACCACAGCGACCGCCCAGTGACAGAACTTACTTCCCAGAACTTGGTCTGCTCTGGCCTCATCTCTCGGCCTCCTCAGTGCCTTACGGCGACTACCCAGGGTCGGAGGCGTTCCCAGCGTCTGCGCAGATGCAAGATGGCCGCGCCCTCGTCGCCGTGGCTCCATGGGGGCCGCCATCTTTGAGTATCTGACGTATACAAGGCAAAAGGCCCGTTTTGGCGCTGGTGACCGGGGGTGACCGGGGATGGCTGGAAAGATGAAAGAGCACTGAAACTGTCCTATTTCCTGGCACCTCAACCCTTCATAAATACGGGTCCACATACAAAGACTCTAGTTTACACAAGACAAAAATGGCGTGGAGGTAAATCCCTTTCAGCGCTGAATAGAAGTCTAAGATGGCCGCGACCTTTACACTTTGTACAAAGGTTAGGAAACAGTTCCTTGTGAGGGAAAAGGAGAACCGGCCGAGAGGACACCTCGGCCAAAGCCAGATTTCTAGCAGAAAATAGCTTGAAGCGCCTTTTGGACGCAGAAGAGGGCTGTTAGCTACGCTGACGGAACACGGGTAGCAGTCAGACTAGGTAATGAAAACGGTTGGAACGTGCCAAAATTTTGTTGGGTGAAAGGCATGGGGAAAAGCCAGTAAAAGCCAGAAAGTATAGTTCCAAAGGCGGAGGGGAGAGCCTGGGACCCAGGTGGAGCCAAATATGAGGGCTGGACCCAGGAGAAGTGGCCAGAAATTAAGGGAACAGGACCACTTCAGTGAGAAAAAAAGGTTGGGTAAGAGGCCGGGCGCGGTGGCTCACGTCTGTAATCCCAGCACTTTGGGAGTCCGAGGTGGGCGGATCACCTGAGGGCGGGAGTTCGAGACCAGCCTGACCAACATGGAGAAACCCTGTCTCTACTAAAAATATAAAATTAGCCAGGCATGGTGGCGCATGCCTGTAATCCCAGCTACTCGGGAGGCTGAGGCAGGAGAATCGCTTGAACCCGGGAGGCGGAGGTTGCTGTGGGCCAAGATGGCATCATTGCACTCCAGCCTGGGCAACAGGAGCTAAACTCCGTCTCGAAAAAAAAAGAAAAGAAAGAAAGGTTAAGAAAGAGATCACGTTATACTACATGTGCCAACTGCGAATAGTATGTGCAAAGTCATGGCAATGCTGAACTGTAAATATAAATCCAACCAAACTTCCTATATTAGAAGAATAAGAGAAAGGAAATGCCTGTGTGAATCTGTGTGTGTGATATAGGTATCAGTATATAAATATACAGAGAAATTGTCAAACTATTTTTCAGAGTCAAGTTCGTGTTCCATTTCCTATTCTCACCGTCGTATATGAGATTTTTTCTTTCTTTTTTTTTTTTTTTGTCTCTTTTTTGAGGCAAGGTCCACTCTGTTACCCAGTCTGGAGTGCCTGGGGAGATCGCAGCTCACTGTAACTTGGAACTCCTGGGCTCCTGAGCAGCTGGGACTACAGGTGGGCGCCACCACATCTGGCTAATTTTTAAATTTTCTGTAAAGACGGGGGTCTCACTATGTTGCCCAGCTGGTCTTGAACTGGCCTCAAGCAGTCCTCCCACTTCATCCTCCAAAAGTGCTGGGATTACAGGTATGAGCCACTTCACCCTTCACCCGGCCTATAAAGAGATCTGAAAAGAAATAAGAAAAAAGATGGGCGCGGTGGCTCATGCTTGTAATCCTAACACTTTGGGAGGCCAAAGTGGGAGGATTGCCTGAGCTCAGGAGTTTTGAGATCAGCCTGGCCAACATGGCGAAACCCCATATCTACTAAAATACAAAAAAAATTAGCTGGGCATGGTGTCTCAGGCCTGTAGTCCCATTTATTCGGAAGGCTGAGGCACGAGAATCGCTTGAACCCAGGAGGCAGAAGTTGCAGTGAGCCAAGACCACGCCACTGCACTCCAGCCTGAGAGACAGAGCGAGACTCTTGTCTCAAAAAAATAAAAATAAAAATAAGGAAAAGATGATCAACTTAAAAGCTCTCTAAAATTTTCTATAAATAGATGAAGGAAATAAACAGGACACTTTTTTTAATGTAAATGATCCTAAACAATTTTAAAAATATCTGTTTTACTAATATTCAAACAAATGCAAAGTAAACGTGAAATATAAATGTTTTAACCCTTATTAAGGTTTGTAAAGATTGAACGACAAATTATATTTAGATTATAAGGCCATGGAACAAAGGCATTCTGTTATGCTAAGCCTCTTTAAGTCTTCTTTTTCTGCATGGTAGGTAATAATGTTGTCCATTACATACTGCCTTAAATGAATTGAGATATTATCATACTTGTCATAATTCGAAGTTCTTAAGCATTACATTATTTCTAGGTATAGGATTGTGTTTCTATATAAATTAGTAAAATGTTTTTGTAGTACAGTCTGTTATTACCCAGTTTAAACTTTTCCTTCTCTGAGCCATGAATTTTAAGAATTGATTCAATAGAACTTTTCTTTGTGAGAACAAATATGTGCAAGGATATTTATGGTGTTGATCTGACAATTATAAGGAAACAAATACTTTTGTGGTTATTGCATAAATTTATTCTTGCATCTCTATATTCACATCTTTGGATAGTATTCTCCATAGTGACTGACTAATGTGTCCAATAGGACAGTAGCAAGCGTAACACAAATGGAGGTGAGAAATAAGCTTGCTCATCAAGGCTTGCTTGTCTCTTAGAGATCTTCCAACCACATTGTAATAAAGCCCAGACTAGCCTCTTGTTGACTGTGTAAAGGCCTCATCCATTCCAGCAGAAGCCCAAATATGTGAAAAAAGCTATTTAGACCATGCAGCCCCAGTCAAAATCCAACCACTAGAGCCTCCGGCCCAGCAGTCCCAACTGTTACTGAACTCTGTGGACAAACAATGCCATGAGTGGGTGGGGGTCACCTAATCTGCCATCCAAGTGCTTATCCCTGCTCCTAGCCAAACAGGACTTGCCAGCTTGGGTGGTGTCCAAGTAGGGAGAGGCCCTCACTCTTGGATCACCATAAGAGGTGAGACAGCTGGCTCTGCAGGACATTGAAAAAATTGGGTGTGCCTTCCTCTGTAGGGCCACCTGGCAAGGATACAGCTGTCTGCAAACTATGATCACTGCCTGAAGGAGCCCCATGAGCAGAGGATGCCCAAGGCCTTGGGAACCCACCCCTTGCACTAGATTTAATGACTACCCTGCTGGGTTTTGAACTTGCATGGAGCCTGTAGCCCCTTTCTTGTGGCTTTCTCCCTTTTGGAATGGGAATGTTTACCCAATGTCTATACCCCCATTGTATCTTGGAAGCAAATAACTTTTGATTTTACAGGCTCATAGGTAGAAGAGACTTGCCTTGTCTCAGATAAGACTTTGGACTTTTGAGTTAATGCTGGAATGAGTTGAGACTTTGGGGACTCTTAGGAAGGCATGATGGTATTTTACAATGTGAGGACACGAGATTTGTTGGGGAGGGGGACCAGGAGCTGAATGATACAGTTTGGATATTTGTCCCTGCCCAAATCTCATGTTGAAATGTAATCCCCAATGTCAGCCAGGTGTGGTGGCTCACGCCTGTAATCTCAGAACTTTGGGAGGCCGAGGCAGGTGGATCACAAGGCCAGGAGATCGAGACCATCCTGGCTAACACGGTGAAACCCCATCTCTACTAAAAACACACAAAAAAAATTAGCTGGGCGTGGTGGCGGGCGCCTGTAGTCCCAGCCACTCGGGAGGCTGAGGCAGGAGAATGGTGTGAACCCGGGAGGCAGAGCTTGCAGTGAGCCGAGATCGTGCCACTGCACTCCAGCCTGGGTGACAGAGCGAGACTCCATCTCAAAAAAAAAAAAAAAAAAAATGTAATCCCCAATGTTGAAGGTAGGGCCTGGTGGGAGGTGTTTCAGTCATGGGGGTAGATCCCTCATGGCTTGATGCTGCCCTTGCAATAGTGAGTACTAGCAAGATCTAGCTATTTGAGTGTGCAGCACCTACCCCCTCCACTCTGTCTTACTCCTGCTCCCTCCTTCACCTTCCACCATGATTGTAAGCTTCCTGAGGCCTCCCCAGGACCAGATGCCAGTGCTATGCTTCCTGTACAGCCTGTAGAATCATAAGCCAATTAAACCTCTTTTCTTATAAATTATCCAGCCTCAAGTATTTATTTATAGCAATGCAAGAATGGCCTAAAACATGCTGTCTCTACAAAAAAAAAAAAAAAAAAAAAAAAGCCAGGCATGATGGTGCACACACATAGTCCCACCTACTTGGGAGGATGAGGCAGGAGGAACACTTGAACCCAGGAGTTTGAGGCTGCAGTGAGCTATAATTGCACCACTGCACTCCAGCCTAGGCAACAGGGACTCTTTTGTTTTTGTTTGTTTTTCAGACAGAGCCTATTCCGTCGCCCAGGCCTGGAGTGCAGTGGCAGGATCTCAGCTTACTGCAACCTCTGCCTCCCAGGTTCAAGTGATTCCTGCCTCAGCCTCCCAAGTAATTGGGATTACAGGTGCCAACTGTAGAGCGCCCGATCCTGTCACTATTTGCGGCGCCACTACGTAACCCACACGGACCTAGGGGGACTGAAAAAAGTGGGGGAAACGGGAATAAAAGAGACAAAAGAATATATTTGGAAGAAGGGATCAGGGGACACCTTGCCTCTAGTGGACAAGGGCCCTGAGCTTTACACAGCCCTCCATATTTATTAGGCAAAAGAGATAGTGAGAAGCGGGGTGGAAGAAGGGGTCAGGTGCTCGGTCCAGAGTAGGGTTTGCAAGACGGCATTCTCTAGATGTCCCAGTAGATAACCTCAAGGAGCTCAGCACCACGAAGCGATTGCCCTCAGCAAGCCTTCTGGCAGTGGAAGCAGTCATGAGTTTGCCCACATCATGCATTCATGATAAAGTTTGTTGTTTTATCATACACCCTCCAGTGGAATGCTGAGTTGGTCACATCCCACAGGCCTTCGGCTCCCAACAGCCCACCACCACGCCCAGCTAATTTTTTATGTGTATTTTTAGTAGAGACAGGGTTTCACCACGTTGGCCAGGCTGGTCTTGAACTTCTGACCTCAAGTGATTGCCTGCCTCGGCCTCTCAAGAGACCCTGTCTCTTAAAAAAGAAAAAAAAGAGGTTAAGATTGTAAATCCTAAAAGAAAAGCAAAAGCAAAAGCAAAAGCTGTATGTAGATTTCACAGCATCTTTATTTATAGCACTTAAAACCAGGAAAACAGTGCAAATATATCTCATAGGTGAATGGATAAACAAACTAGTACATCAAATATGTATACTACTCTCTAATATAAACAGCTTTCATCTGGTTAGATACATGGTGGTAAAAAAATAATAATAAAACAACTATTCATCAACTCATATAAACCTTAGGAGTAATTTGCTGAGTGACAAAAATGCCAAAAGCTTACATACTCTCTATCAATAAAAATTCATATAACTTATTTATATAAAATTTATAAAAACCATTTACAAAAACAATTTGATTTTTATCACATTCATGAAATGATGAAATTATACTGATAGGAGAAAAGTGGTTGGCAGAGTTAGGTTTGGATGGAGTGTAAGCATAAAAAGGTAGCATGAGGGACTTGTGTTCATTAGTTTTATGTGGTTGCAGTGGTTACACGAATCTATACATGTAATACAACTTCTTAGAGTACAAACTAAAAAAAGAAAAAAACATGTAAAAATTAGTCAAATCCCAAATAAGATTAGTTTACTTTATAGTATCCTACCAATGTTGTTTTTCTGGTTTTGATAATTATGGTTATGTAGGATATTTTTACTAGAAATTGGTTGAAGGATACTAGCAAAGCCTCTAGACTAGTTTTGCAATTGCGTTTGAGTTCAAATTTATTTAAGTTGAAGGTGGTTTTATAAACTGATCATCTCTATAATCTTAGTTAAGCAAGTCCAAATATGTTGTTATGTTAATATATTTAACATATTCAGTTTCTTTTTAAACTACTTAAGTTTGCTTAATGTACAATTAAGCTTAGAGCCAAAGAAAGGAAAAGAGCTAATCATAATATGGGGTGGTTGTTCTCAAGTATTTTCTGACACCAATAGATTCTGTAATTCTCCCACACCAACTGGGTGTTCTACAATTCAATTCTGACACTAACTTCTCCAAGTTAGTGCAGACTCCACAAGTTAAGAGGCTCAGTCCAAGACTTCCCCCACATCAGATGCCACTCACAAGGACAACCTGCAGTTCTGAATGGTGATAAATTCCAAGTTCCCACTATCCCTACTCAGGTTTGATAATCTGCTACAGGGCTCACAAAACTCAAGAAAACAGTGTACTTTGTTTTACTGGTTATAAAGGACGCAAATGAACACTCAAATGAAGAGGTACATAGAGTAAAGCCTAAAAAGGGTTCTCCTAATCTCAGGAGCCTCTATCCCTATGAAGTTGGAGGTGCACCACCCTCCTGGGCTATTTGGAGTTCTCTTAATCTCATTGTCTAATCTAATCTCCAGACCCCCTCCCCTTCCAGGAGGTGGGAGAAATGGGGGACAAAGTTTCCATCCTCTAGTTACTTGATCTTCCTAGGGAACAGCCCCATTCTGAGGCTGTCTAGGGGACCAACCATAAGTCACCTCAGTAGTATAATCAGGTGTAATTAAAAGGGCAGTGCTATGAATAACAACAACAGCAAAAACAAAACCAAACCAAAAAAAAACACTCCTATCACTCATGAAATTCTAAGCGTTTTAGGAGCTCTGTGCCAGGAACCAGGAACAAAGACCAAATGTATTTCTTATTATACCACAATTTTACAAAACAGTAAAAATAAACAGTAATGAGACAGTATATTATGGAATCATTGGCAAGGCAACTAGAAATGAGGATTAAGGTATCCTGTCTGAAAATGCACACCAGGTGTATTAGCTGATGTTTAAGGTTACACTTATTAAGAAAAAGCACTCAAATATTCATCATTTTCACCACATTTCATGCCTTCATGAGCTCTTGATAGTTTGCTAAAGGTGTTCCACATTTATTTGATAGCATGTTCGTAACAATTTTACTTTCTATGTGATCTCCTGACAAAATGAAGGAGAGTGCGTCACTGAAATCCTGCCATTAATACTGTCACCTTAAAGTTATTCTCCAGTGTAAACTTTGACACTCACTGAGGTCATATTTCTGAGTAAAGACTTTGTCATGGTCATCATGTTTCTATCAACAATAAGCTCACTTACGTTGAAATCTATGATGAAACCTGATAATAAAGTCTATCTTTCCACAGAAGACTTCCTAGTCTTTCTATTCACAGAATTTATCTCTGTATACTTTTCAGACATATGAGCAGAAATTATTGCTCAAAACATCTCCACATTAATATAGTTTATTCAACGTGTTTTCATTGACAGAAAATATGAGGTAAAAGACCACTAAAGGCACTACCTTATTTACTGTATTCATCAAGTTGATCTCTAGGGCAAATTATTTCACCTCCTGAGGACAGACACACATCTGTCAACAGGCAGCACCATGTTTATGTTCCAATTGGCTAGAAACACACTGATGTTTAATGAAGTCTGAGTTGCCACAAAAGGCATTTCCATAGTCACTGCACTAGTAGGGTTTTCTTCTGCATGAGTTCACTTATAAGGAAGGAGCTGTGACTCTCCATTACAGGAGTTTTCAACTTGACTGATTCTACCCATTTCTCTTGTGTGCATTTTCTTATGTTTGACAAGGTTTGATAAGTGGGAGAAGGCTTTCTCACAATCACTGCATCCATACGGCCTCTCTCCTGTATGCGTTCTTTGATGTACATTGAGTACTGACTTTGTGGTGAAGGCTTTTCCACATTCATTGCACTCATAAGGTTTCTCTCCTGTGTGAATTCTCTGATGGGTAATGAGGCCATATTTGTGTGAATAGGATTTTCCGCACTCGGTACATACAAAGGGAGTCTTTCCTGTATGACATCTCTCATGTTGTATGAGGCATATTTTCTGGCTGAAGGCTTTACCACATTCATTGCATTCATAGGGTTTTTCTCCTGTATGAGTTCGCTGATGTATAATAAGAGTGCGCTTTGTGGTGAAGCCTTTACCACATTCATTGCATATGTAAGATTTCTCTCCTGTATGAGTTCGCTGATGTATAATGAGAGTGCGTTTGACAGTGAAGCCTTTTCCACATTCACTGCATATGTAAGATTTTTCTCCTGTATGGGAGCGCTGATGTACAATGAGATTGCTCTTCACAGTAAAGCCTTTTCCACATTCACTGCACATATAGGGTTTCTCTCCAGTATGAGTTCGCTGATGTACAACAAGATAGCGCTTCATGGTGAAGCCTTTTCCACATTCACTGCATATATAGGGTTTCTCCCCTGTATGAGTTCGCTGATGTACAATGAGATTGCTCTTCACAGTGAAACCTTTTCCACATTCATTGCACACATAAGGTTTCTCTCCACTATGAGTTCGCTGATGAGCAATTAGATAGCGCTTCATTGTAAAGCCCTTTCCACACTCACTGCACATATAGGATTTCTCTTCTGTATGGGTTTCTTGATGTGTAATGAGACTACTCTTCACAGTAGAGCCTTTTCTATATTCATTGGGTATACAGATTTTGTCTCTTGTATTAGTTTTCAGATGCTTAGTGAACAGGACACTTCTGGATAATTTCTCACATTGACCACTTCCAGGATTCTCTTGTATACAAATGTTCTCATGGTAAATGAGCTGAGACTTCCTAAAGAAGGTTTGCTCACATTCAATGCATGCATGGGGTTTCTCAATTTTCTGAGTCCTCTGATGCTTGAAGGCTTGGAATTTAGTATGGATGCGTTTTGCATTTTCAGAATATCTAGTTTTAGTATGCGTACGTTCATGCTTACCATGTAGAAGCGTTTTCTCACCTCCAATAAACTCAACAGGGTTATTTATTCCATGTCTTCTCTTCTGGTTGATTAAACTTAAACTTGATTTCAAGTTTTTTCTGTACAAGTCAAATGTATCATGATTTTGCACTATAGGAAAATGTGTCTTGCTGAGACGTACAATATTTCTAAGTGTATTCTGTCCATTGCATTGCTGCACGCTTTTCAGAAGTCTTTGGTTTGGAGAGTGCTCTTGCAGATGACTGTCAACTTTCCTGATTCCTAAGAAAGAACAGAGTAACAGATTCTTCCACGAGAATTGTATGAGATAAAAATGCTTATGAGGCTGGGCGTGGTGGCTCATGCCTGCAATCCCAGCACTTTGGGAGGCTAAGCAGGGCAGATCACGAGGTCAGGAGTTCAAGACCAGCCTGACCAATGCGGTGAAACCCCGTCTCTACTAAAATTACAAAATTAGCCAGGTGTGGTGGCACGTGCCTGTAATCCCAGCTACTCAGGAGGCTGAGGCAAGAGAATCACTTGATCCCAGGAGGACGAGGTTTCAGTGAGCCGAGATTGGGCCATTGCACTCCAGCCTGGGTGATAGAGCGAGACTCAGTCTCAAAAAAAAAAAAGCTTATGAGATGATTTGCTGGGGGCTGGCTCTTTACTGTCAACTCTATGATCCCAGTATAAAAGGAAATTATGAAGATATAAGCTGAAATAAGTAAGAATCAGATCCAAGAAAAGATAAAAAGTCTTTAAAGCTATAATAACATTAAAAGTTATCAGATGGGGAGATGAGTATATGGTGGAGCTGCTTAGGTACCCTCAGATACTTCACATCTGTGACACCTTTCTTTAATGACTACAATAAGACTCCTATAGCCACTGTCCTTGCTGGTTCTCACTTACCTGGACAATTTTTATTCTGGATTTTAGCATCTGTTATCCATGGTTCTTGTCCATGCGCCAACTTGGAGAGTACATCTGGTTTGCTAGTTTGATACCCTGTTCATGAGGAAAGACAAACACAAACATACTGAACTGGAGTCCAGTATGTCAAGATGGGAAAATAATACATTCGATGAAGAAAACAATTTCAAAGTAAGCATTCTCTCTTACAAGAGATTATACCACTTTGGGGTCAGAAAGGGGACTGAAATGTAACTCTTCCAAACACCACAGTGACTGTAAAGCTTTGATTAGGTGAGCATAGGACGGTGTCTGGGCATTGTAGGCACCTCTAGGTGACACAGGGGAACTATTCTTACCCAGTGATACTAGGTGGTTATAGTTCTCCACCATTACATCCCGGTACAGGTTCTTCTGAGCAGTGTCCAGGAGCTGCCACTCCTCCCAGCTGAATTCCACAGCCACATCCTCCAGGGTCAGTGATTCCTGTAATTACAAAGTCCTATTCAATATGATATAAACTCCTATTGTTAATATAGAAGTATAAGATAATTTTTTTTTAATTTTCACAATACAGCCCGCATCTATATTCCTTTCTCAAATATACTTTGGTAGGAGCAAAATCCTCTATCTATACATTTTAGTGCCTATTTCTAAATATTAAACATAGGCAAATGACATCAGCACAAATAAAACATCCCTACATTACCAATGACTTCACAACCAATATAAGGATCTGTCATGAATAGACTTCACATCTTGAATTCATAAAATAGTGCTTTTAAATAAATGTAAGAGAAAAGATGAAACTATATCTGCATAAAGCACAAAAGGCCCCTAAAGTTGATTAGATTTTTATTTATTTTTTAATTTTTAAAGAGACAGTCTTGCTCTGTAGCCCCAAATGGAGTGCAGTGTCACAGTAATAGCTCAATGCAAACTTGAACTCCTAGGCTCAAGCGACCTTCCCACCTCAGCCTCTCAAGTAACTAGGACTACAGGTGGATGCTACTACCAATTTTTGTAGAGACAGGGTCTTGTTATGTTGACCAGGCTGGTCTTGAAGTCCTGGCCTCAAGAGATCCTCCTGCCTCGGCCTTCCAAAGTGCTGGGATTACAGGTGTGTGCCACTGCACCCAGCAAAAAAAAACTTCTAACAGAAAAACATATATACATATGTGTATTAATGGACAGATTAACAGCATATTAGATACACTGAAGATTATTGGTGAATTGGAATATGTAACTGTGGAAATGGCAGAAAATGCAGTACAGAGAAAAAAAGATAAATCATAACAAAGAAGTTAATAAATATGAAATACAGAGTTGGAAGACCTAGTGTATGCCCACTTATGGTTTCTAAAAGGGAAAATTGTGTAATAGAGAAGCAATATCTATTAATAAATATCTAAAACCTAAAATATTTCAGGACTAAATACCTCAAATCTCAAATTCAGAAATCCCAACAAGTTCAGAGCAGGAAGTCACAACTGGTGTGACACATCAGACTGAAACTACCATACATCAAATGCAAAGGGAAAACTATAGAATCATCAAGAGACAAAAGACAGATTACCTACAAAGAAATAACAAAATATACTGATGACTGACATTTCAACAACAGAATCCAGAAACGTATGGAATACAATCTTCAAAGTCCTGATTCTTGCAACAAAAAAGGCCAATTTTGGAAGGCCATTTGGGATTAAAACACATGGCTAGCAGATGACTTGCTGTCTTACAACCATGATATCAAGGACCTGTTTGTCAACTAAACTGTCATTCTCCTGTTTCACAATAACTTTTCAGAGAACTGCAGAGTGTGAAGTAGAGGTAACTAAGATCCAAGGAAATACTGATAAGAGAATCTATGCTATATTACTGTGTGGGATGCTGCATAGTCAAGAAAGTAGACTCATGAGAGGGCGCAAGTGCTCAAGCCTGGTAAGCTTATCTCATTCCAAAATCTTTATGTGAGATGTCTATTGACTGGGTAAGTGTAAAGTTAAATTTCTACCTCACTCCACAGTCCAAAAGAATTTATTACTGGATGGAAATCTTGCAAGCCAACTCTAAGGTGTCCTCTGATAATCTCATTCTCTAGCTGCAGTGACTTCTGACATCAACTACCTGGGTTAGGCCAAACTTCCCAGGTTAAAAGCACAATCCTCCACAAGACTGCCCTCACTTCAGACACAAGCTGCAAGCTTAAGGTTACAAAGACCACCCTCAACTCCAGCGAGCTGGCTACAAATGTGTGGAGCTATCATGACTCCCTCAGGTTTAATAACTTGATAGAACAACTCAGAGAACCCAAGAAAGTGCTGTGTTTACAACTGGCACTTTACTATTGCAAAATGACACAAATCAGAATCAGCTAAAGGAAAATATGCACAGGTTGAGGTCTGGGAAGGTTCCAAACACAAAGCTGCTGACTGTCCTCTCCTCATGGAATCGTGGGTGGCATTACAACTTCCTGACTACATCATGTAACAATATTCAAGAGTACTTGCCAGCCAGCAAGGCGCACCTAAACTTTGATGTCCAGAGATTTTATTGAGACTTCATTATGTAGGCACAGTTTATTGAAGCATTGCCCATGTAGCTGAGTTCAGTCTCCAGTTCCCTCCCCTTCCTGACTGGTATTACATGGCTCAAAGCCACAACCCTCTAATCACTTAGTGCTCTTTTTGGCATGGGCAGCCTCTATCCAGAGTTATGTCATTGCCATAAATTATCTAGGGACCCACTATGAGTCACTGCTATACATATAAACAATCAAATATGAGTGGCCCACCATGAATGACAGAGACACTCTTATAACTTGGGTAATTACAAGGGTTTAGAGGTTACCTCCCAGGAATGAAAACAAAGGCTAGCCAAATTCTTTATTACACTCTAGGTGTTCCTGCCCCTGTGCAGTACCATCCTCCTGAGTATCAAGTGGCCTAAAAGCTTGTTTCTAAAGAAAAGCATACAGCAAAAGTGACAAGATGCCACTTTAAGATTACACTCTATGACTTCCATCTTGCTAGCAGAATCTGTCATTTTCTAGCTTTGATTAAACAATTTGGCATATAGGGGACGTGCATGTGACAAAAAAACTAAAGGTGGGCTTAGATAAACAGACAGGTAGAAACTGAGGACCTCAACTAAACTGCCTCATTTCTCATTCTGGAAATGAATCCTCCCAACAACCAAATAAGTGAGCTTAGAAGCGCATCTTTTCGCATTTCAGCCTTCAGATCAGATTCCAACCCAGCTAACACCTTGACTACAACCCCCATGAGAGACTGTGAATCAAAGTAGCCAGGTAAGCCATGCCCTTATTCCTGAGCCACAGAAAGTGTGAGATTTTTTTTTTAAGTGTTGTTTCAAGTCACTACATTTGGGAATAATTTCTTAAGTACTAATAGACAATGAATATAAGATGTAAACTTAAGAAGAACTTATGAGGCCAGGAGTGGGGCACATATCTGTAATTACAGTACTTCCAGAGGATAGTTTGAGCCCAGGAGTTTGAGACCAACCTGAGCAACATAGTGAGACCCTGTCTCTATTCTCTACAAAGAACAAAAAATTAGGTGGGTGTGGCAGTGGATGCCTGTGGTCTCAGCTATTCAGGAGGCTAAGGCAGGCAGATGGTGGTTGAGGCTGCAGTGAGCCATCATTGTGCTACTCCACTCCATCCTGGGTAAGAGAGCAAGTCCCTGTCTCAAATAAAGAAAAAAAAAGGAATAAATGAAAACATGTTCATAATATAAGTAAAAAGCTTTAAAAAAAATGACTTCTGCATGGGAAAAAATATTTTGAACAAGCTAAAAGAGAAGTAAGACTCTAGAAAAATATTTGCAATATATAAAAGGATCAATATCCAGTCAAGATAAACAATTATAAATCAGTAAGACCACAAAAAAATTAAATGAGCAAAGACTAAAGACACTTTATGACAGAATAAATAATCCAAAGAAACAACAAAGAGATGAGAAGGATCTGAACCTCACTGGTGAATGGGAAAATGCAAAATAAGGCAAAATAATACTGGATCATCTAGATCATGGAAAATAAACAATTTGATAACATAGTAAGTGTTGGCAAGATTTGCAGCACTGAATGTTCTTTTTGCGCAGTGTTTTCCAACACTAACAACCAATTCTCCAATTATCTAAACACAAACTAGATGTCCAACAATTCAATTCAATTCTGACACTATCTGTGTCAGAATCCACAGATTTAAGGGTTCAATCCCACAAGACTGCCTCCTCTTGAGTTCCTCTGCCCGGCCGCCCCACTGTCTGGGAAGTGAGGAGCACCTCTGCCCAGCCGCCCACCATCTGGGAAGTCAGGAGCGCCTCTGCCCGGCCACCCCACACTGCCACCACCGTCTGGTGAGGAGCGCCTCTGCCTGACCGCCGCAACGTCTGGGAAGTGAGGAGCGCCTTTGCCCGGCTGCTGTGCAACCCTCCAAGTGTGAAGTGACAGCCTTGTGTGTGATCTTTCTGCCCTCCTCAAGTTTGCATTTTTGACATTAAAGTTTACTTTTCAATTAAAATTTTTAAATTGGAGAATATATAATTAAAAAAAAAAAAAAAAGACTGCCTCCACTTAAGATGCCAGTCACAAGTCCTGGGCTACCAGTATTTCTGACTAACTGGCTATAAATTAGGGGCTCCCACAAACCCCTCCTCAGGTTTGATAATTTACTAGAACAGTCATAGAACTCAGGAAACACTTTACCTATGGTACCTAGTTAATAATAAAGGATATAACTCAGGAACAGCCAGACTGAAGAAATGCATAGGGCAAGATATGGAAGAGGGTGTGCCAAGCTTCCATTCCTCTCTGGGTGTGGCATCCTCCGAGCACCCTGGTATGTTCACCAACCTGAAGCTTGTTCAAGAGTACAAAAAATTAGCCGAGTGTGGTGGTGGGTGCCTGTAGTCCCAGCTACTCAGGAGGCTGAGGCAGGAGAATGGCGTGAATCCGGAGGCGGAGCTTGCAGTGAGCCAAGATCACGCCACTGCCCACCAGCCTGGGCGTCAGAGTGAGACGCTGTCTCAAAAAAAAAAAAAAGAAAGAAAAGAAAAAAACTCACAGCCTGGGCGACAGAGCAAGACTCCGTCTCAAAAAAATAATAATAATAAATAAAACTTTTTTTTTTTTTTGAGACGGAGTCTTGTTCTGTTGCTCAGGCTGGAGTGCAGTGGCGCGATCTCAGCTCACTGCAACCTCCACCTCCCGGGTTCAAGGGATTCTCCTGCCTCAGCCTCCCGAGTAGCTAGGACTACAGGTGCGTGCCACCACGCCCAGCTAATTTTTTTTTTTTTTTTTTTTTTTTTTTTTGAGACGGCATCTTGCTCTGTCGCCCAGGCTGGAGTGCAATGGCATGATTTCAGCTCACTGCAACCTCCGCCTCCCGGGTTCAAGCAATTCTCCTGCCTCAGCCTCCCGAGTAGCTGGGACTACAGGCGCCTGTCACCATGCCCAGCTAATTTTTATACTTTTAATAGAGCCGGGTTTCACGATGTTGGCCAGGATGGTCTCGATCTCTTGACCTTGTGATCTGCCCGCCTCGGCCTCCCAAAATGCTGGGATTACAGGCGTGAGCCATCGCGCCTGGCCTAATTTTTGTATTTTTAGTAGAGACTGGCTTTCACCATGTAGGCCAGGATGGTCTCGATCTCTTGACCTCATGATCCGCCTGGGATTACAGGCGCGAGCCACCATGCCCGGCCTGTTCAGGAGTTTTTATAGAACTTACTCTCCAGTCCATTCCTCCTTTCAGTTCCAATCCTCTAATTGCTTGGTCTTTCTGGGGACCAGTCTTATCCTGACACTATCTAGAGGTCTCATCATTAGTCACCTCATGAGCAGAAATTCAGGTTTCCTTATGAATAACAAAAGACACACCTATTCCTCAGGAAGAAATTCCAAGGGTTTTAAGCATACTGTGCCATGAACTGGGAACAACGACCAAATATACTTCTTATCCATGTCACTTTCTATATACCAGATTGTGAAAAATAAATATACATTTGTTCTCTGCCCTCCAAATCTTTGGAATTGCTGAAGTGTCTTTTATATGCTATTGAGATGACTGGTGCCTGGGGCTCTTCCATGGCCTCAGGAAGACAGCTGGTTGCCAGGGGAACCAACCTTGTGACAGACAGTTGGAACTTTCAGTCTCACCTCTCCAACCAACCCCTGACCTCTGTAGAAGGGAGAGGTGATGGAAATTGAGCTTACCACCAATAGTTAATGAATTAATAAATTATGCCTATGTAATGAACCCACCAAAGCAATAAAAGGATGAGGTTGAGAGCTTCCAGGCTGCTGAACATAGGGCAGTCCTGGGAGGGCAGAATACCCAGAAAGGGCATGGAAGCCCTGAGGCCCTTCCCCATTACCTGACCTATGCATCTTTTCCAACTGGCCTTTCCTGAGTTTTACCCTTTCATAATAAGCCAGTAATCTAGTAAGTAAACTGTCTTCCTGCATTTTTTGAGCCTTCTAGCAGATGAATGGATCCAAGAAGGGGGTTGTGCGGACATCCAATTGGTAGCCAAGTCCAAAAGAAACTGTGAGTAACCTGGGGACCCAGCACTTTTCAGGGGGGCAGTCTTGTGGGACTGAGTCCTCAACCTGTGGAGTCTGTCCTAAGTCTAGGCAATTAGTGTCAGAATTGAGTAAATTTTAGAGTACCTAATACGTATGGAGAATTGAATTGATGTGTGGGAAAAAACCCACATATCTGGTGTCAGATGTGGGGAAAAGAAAGAGAGATCAGACTGTTACTGTGTCTATGTAGAAAGAAGTAGACATAAGAGACTCCATTTTGTTCTGTACTAAGAGAAATTCTTCCACCTTGAGATGCTGTTAATCTGTAACCCTAGCCCCAACCCTGTGCTAGCAGAAATACGTGCTGTGTTGACTCAAGGTTTAATGGATTTAGGGCTATGCAGAATGTGCTCTGTTAAAAAAGTGCTTGAAGGCAGTATGCTTGTTAAAAGTCATCACCATTCTCTAATCTCAAGTACCCAGGGACACAATACACTGCGGACTAGGAAAGCCAGGTATTGTCCAAGGTTTCTCCCCAAGTGATAGCCAGAGATATGGCCTCGTGGGAAGGGAAAGACCTGACTGTCCCCCAGCCCGACACCGGGGGACACTCGTAAAGGGTCTGTGCTGAGGAGGATTAGAAAAAGAGGAAGGCCTCTTTGCAGTTGAGATAAGAGGAAGGCATCTGTCTCCTGCCAACTACTTGGGAGGCTGAAGCAAGAGAATGGCATGAACCTGGGAGGCAGAGCTTGCAGTGAGCCAAGACTGCGCCACTACACTCCAGGCTGGGCGACAGAGCAAGACTCCGTCTCAAAATAAATAAATAAATTAATTAATAATAAAAAAAAAGTTGGTTGGCAGGCACCAGCATGCAAAGAATGCCAACATACCAAAAATGGTCTGGAGTATGTACATTAAAATGACAACCATAGGTCCTTCTTGAGTGGTGATTCATGTATCATAGTAATGGTCAAAAGTTGAACTACCAACAAAGCATGCATTCTTTCATATTGAGTCTACTTTTTTTTCCTTCTTTTTGAGACAGGGTCTTACTTTGTCACCCAGGTTGGAGTGCAGTGGTGCAAACATGGCTCACTGTAGCCTCGTCCTCCTGAGCTCTAGCAATTCTCCCACCTTAGCCTCCGAAGTAGCTGGGACTACAGGTGTGCACCACCACACCCAGCTAATTTTTGTATTTTTTTTTAGAGATGGGGTTTCACCATGTTGCCCAGGCTGGTCTTGAACTCCTGAGCTCAAGCGATCCGGAATCTACTTCTTAAGGCAGAATGAACCCCCACCTCTACTCCCAAAAGCAATCTAAGTTAATTTCTCCCTAGAACACAATTATCCCAGTATATACTTCCTTAAGTTCAACTGACTTTTTCAGGCCACCATAAATCTATCAAAAAATCAAAGGGAAAATATAACAAACCAAAAATCACCTGGGTCTTGATCATTTTCTTCTGTGCTCAGAAAATAGTGGATAACATGGACTATACTTCTTTGTATCTTCTGCATTTGCCATGAAGTTTTTGAAGTTTTCCTAGTCAGAAATATTAGTGTCCACTTAAAGTTGTCCCCAGAAATTATGCTATCCAAGGCCAGCAACCTCCTTCTTCCTTCATTGCTTCACTTGAGTTATCTTGCTTCTGGGAGCCAGGACCTGAGGACTGATAAACAAAATGGCTTTAAGTGTACATTAACTTTTAACAAGTTAATGATGACTTTTAGCAAGGATACTGCCTTCAAGCACTTTTTTAACAAAGCACATCCTGCACAGCCCTAAATCCATTAAACCTTGAGTCAACACAGCACATGTCTCTGCAAGCACAGGGTTGGAGCTAGGGTTACAGATTAACAGCATCTCAAGGCAGAAGAATTTCTCTTAGTACAGAACAAAATGGAGTCTCTTATGTCTACTTCTTTCTGCATAGACACAGTAACAGTCTGATCTCTCTTTTCCCCAGACACCTGCCTCTGAGGCATTGTGCTGTGCTGTTCTGCTTTCCCACCTTCTCTATAATAGTCATGCCACTTCTACTTTACAAAGGAAAGGCATAGCTTTCACACATTTAGAACCATGAAAACCTCTGAGGCACCAAATAAAGGAACTGTTAGGACCGCCTTAGGGCTGGAGGTGAGACATGCTGGCGGCAATACTGCTCTTTATTGCACCGAAATGTTTGTGTGCATACACATCAAGGCACAGCACCTTTCCTTAAACTTATTTATGATACAGAGACCTCTGCTCACGTTTTCCTGCTGAACCTCTCCCCACTGTTACCTATTGTCCTGCCACATCCCCCTCTCCGAGATGGTAGAGATAGTGATCAATAAATACTGAGTGAACTCAGAGACCAGTGCCGATGTGGGTCCTCCGTATGCTGAGCGCCAGGCTCCTGGGCCCACTTTTCTTTCTCTATGCTTTGTCTCTGTCTCTTATTTCTTTTCTCAGTTTCTCGTCCCACCTGACAAGAAACATCCACAGATTGTGGAGGGGCTGGCTCCCTTCAAGGTGAATTCTCAGACAGATCAACTTTAGGAAAGAGAACACATGGAAGGCTCCAAGAATGTCTCTAAAAACCGTGTGTGCCCATGTACTGGTTCAAAAGTCTCTGTAAGCTCTACGGGTATACATACCTCGTGTCAAGACCAATGTACTAAGCAAATCACAAGAACTGTCTCATTTCACATTATGCGCTAAAGGAGTAACTTTACCCAAGAGAGCTTTGTCCTTTGCCCACAGTTCCTATGAGGCAAACTCTAAGCCTTGGAATACGCTGCTTGATATAACTGTCTTTGGTTATCAGGGCAATTTAAGCCATGCCAAACTGTCTATCCTAATAATGTGGTTTACTGTGGGAGGCCTTGGACCACGTGGTATTAGTTTGATATGTGGAAGAGCTGGAGATTGAAGTCAGCCTCATAGGCAGTCAACTGTGTGTATGTTAACTGATATCCAATAAAACTCTGAACACCAAGGCCTAGGTGAGTGGCAACAATGGTTACAATGGCTGGCAATAATAATATAAGGGTGTATATATAAGGATACGATAATTTAAAAATGTATGAAGCAAAAGAGAATGAGAGAGGATTAGACAATTCAACAATAATAATTGCGACATCACCCTACTGGCAATAATAAAGAAAACAAATAGAAACTCAGCAAGGATACTGAAAACTTGAACATTATCAACCAGCTAGACTTAACTAACATTTAACACTGCACTCAACAGCAGTTTTTTTCAAAAGCACGTTATATGCTTTTGAACATATACACTCAACAACTGCACTCAACAACATTTTTTTCAAAAGCACATGTTATATTTTCCAGGAAAGATAATATCCCATGTGATAGCCTGAGATAGGGCCTCGTGGGAAGGGAAAGACCTGACCGTCCCCTAGCCCCACACCCGTAAAGGGTCTGTGCTGAGGAAGATTAGTAAAAGAGGAAGGCCTCTTTTACTGGGATATGCTGGGATATAAAACAAGTGTCAATAAATTCTAAATATATTTTCCAACCACAACAATTTAATTATAAATCAATATCAGAATGAAATTTAGAAGATATCCAAATATTTGGAAATAAAATAGCACAGATCTGAATAACCATGGTTAAAAAGAAAATCATGAGCCAGGCACGGTGTGGCTCACACCTGTAATTCCAGCACTTTGGGAGGCTGAGATGGGTGGATCACTTGAGGCCAGAAGTTCCACACCAGACTGGCCAACATGGTGAAACCCCACGTCTACTAAAAATACAAAAAATTAGCCAGGCACGGTGGCGCGCGCCTGTAATCCCAGCTATTCAGGAGGTCAAGATGGAAGAATCACTTGAACCCAGGAGGTGGGAGCGGGGACCGCACCATCGCACTCCAGCAAGGGCGAGAACAAGACCTTGTCTCAAAAAAAGAAAAAAAAGGAGAGAGAGGAAAAAGAAAATCACATGGGAAATTGGACAATATTTTGAACTGACTGGAAGCAAAAACACAACATAAACATTAATTAGCTGTCCCTAAAGGAGTTGTTTTTAAAAAATAACTTTAAATCAGAAAAGAAAAAAAAACCTGTATCAGAAAAGAAAACACCCTCATATGATTACTCATTGTCCAAACTGAAAAACTACAAAACGAGGAGCAATTAAAACACAAACCAATTTGACTGAAAAAATAAAGAGGAAAGTGGAAATCGGTGAAAAAAAAAAACAGAAACACATTTTTTTAAAAAGCGCCCGACGAAAAATACGAAAAGTGACTGAAAAGATCAATAAAATTGATACCCATTAATTAGAGTGATCAAGGGAAAAAGACACAAGTTACCTTGTGTCTAAAGAAAGGCATAGCTTTCACACATTTAGAACCTTATTTTATTGCCCCAGGGTGTAAAAGCCTCCGAGGCACCAAATAAAGGAACTGTCAGAAATATTAGGGTCCTTTATTAAAGGTAAGTGCACAGCAGCAGTGACAATCAGGAATGTAAGATGTAACATTATCACTGCTGACTCTACAAAACTTAAACAGCTTATGAAGTGACGTCATGAATTTTACGTCACAGATCTCTGTCTCCCTATGAGAAGAGTGGCGATGTGGAAAGACAAAAAAGTTTTTGGTATGGACCGCGGGGACGGATTTGAACTTGATGGAGGGAAGTGGATTTGAGCAGAGGAAATGCAGCCTTCAAGTCTGTCCCCGCATTCAAGGTTTCAACCAATTATCAAGGGGCCCGGGACCTCCTCACACACTGACAGTCCCTACCAGGCTTCTCCGTGACTCAGCCCTATATTAAATCCCATATGAAACCCCAAACACGCCTAGGAAATCGAGAAGACATCTCCCCAACCCAGACATCTCTAAGGCTGAGCCCCACACTAAATCGCGACCCTGAACGAGGCCCCCGCGTTCACGGGTACAACCTTCTCACTCCAGTTCCCAATCACTGAGCCCCACAAGCCAACTGACTCACAAGGGCCCCAAACCCAGACAGAGTCGGACTCGTCGCTGATTTCCTCAGACTCTTCATCCCTACAGCCAAAGGCCCCGTCATTAACGCCCCGCTTCCTCAGCGACTGCCTTCAAATACAGCCCCAATGAGGATGCTCCACGCACCATCGGTACACAGACCCACAGGCCGCGAGTCCATGCCCAGAACTCGACTCACCCGATCCCGAACCTCTCCAGACACCACTGGCAGCGACAGAACGCAGCATCCACGTCCGAAAACGCTTCCTATTCAGACGCGCTTCTGCGCGGCCTACGGGAAGCTGAGCGGTGAGGACGATGAAGTGAGAGGAAGACCACAGAGCCTGCCCCGGATCGCGAGTTCAGACTGCGGGCGCCGCTCTATGAGGTCACAGGGCTGCGCCCATCGCAGCGTTTCTGACAGGAGCGGCCATAATGGCTGTGGGAATCACTCTTAGCCACCTCAGTGCCTTTGTCTCTTCGTTACAAGGGACACTCAAGAGTCGGGTGCCCAGCCAGGGCCAACACGGCGCAGTGGCATTCTATTCAGCCTGCTGTGGGAAAAAAGATGGCGGCGCCCTTTGTGCCCATTATAGCTGAGAGTGGAGCCTTAGCTGGAGCACCATGGGCACGGCCATCGTAGAGGAAGGCAGCGGCCGTATGGCAGAGAAGATGCTCATATCCAGGACAATTTGGAAAAATAAACAAGGTTTGAAGAGGCCACGGTGCTAGCCAGGAAGCGGTCACAGAGTTGCCAAAACCAGTGGTCACTGAAAGTGTTAGATTTGGGGATAGGGCGGGGGTTGTGGACTGGGTAAGTCTTTTTTGTAGGTTAGATTAGACTCTGACTGAATGGACGAAGCCGAGAATAGGAGTAATGCTCCATTAAATGCTAATACCCACATGGGGCTTGCTATTAAAACTACTGCCAGTGGGGAAGGGAATGAGGAGGTGAAGGTGCAACTGTGTTAATATCTACATGTTTCCTTCCAGAAGTAAAGGAAGATGACAGTGGGGCATTTAAGAATATGAAATTATTAGAATGCGATCATCCTACTTTGCAATGTTTCCAGATTTTTTAAAAAGTCACACTTAAAAAATATTAGTTCTATTTTTGCAGATGTTGGCGTTGTAACTGTAGAAGATTTAAGTAAATATTGTATTTTTGGAAGGCAACCTAGAGCCAATTTAATTTTTTCGTTTTCTTTGACACAGCAATTCTAAAAGCTATTTAGTCAAAAGCTGTCTTAATATTAACTACAACTTTTGTAATTTACAAAAAAAGGGAATTACAATGAGATGAATACTTTGGTAAATTATGGAACATCTGCTCAACTGTAAGAGTATATATCAATTTAAAAGAATACACTACAATTGTTTTATAAAAAAGAAAAAACTTTGTCAGAGGACAAAAAAATGATCTGCAGGATAGTATATATTTTATGGTCTTGTTATTGGAAGAAATCATAAACATCTTTTGGAAAATTGTGATTGGTTAAACAAGACATTTAGTTTGAATCAATATTGTTTGTGTTCATAGGTAGAGAATGCCATGTTTTTACTTGAAAAATATTCCCAATTTATACTTAATTTTACTATCTTTGTATCATAATCTTGAATATATTATAAAACATGTTGATCTTAGAAAAAAATTAGGTATGATGATGTATAAGTTCATGGCATGATAAATGCAAATAACAGACTGTTTTCTTTCAGAAAATAAATATACTCATGCATTTGAAAAATTCTGGAGAATATACTAACAATATTTGACTGTTCCGTACAATTATGGTGACTTAAAATTTCTTCATTTTACTTACGTTTTGTAATTCCTAGAGAATAAGAATTTCATGTTCGTATAATTTCTTGAGTGTTATAACATTCCATCCAGGATTAAATTTCAGCCCCGTTCATCTGGAACGGTATGTAAGTTTAGCACCTGGTCCACAGGACTATGAGCAGCCCATGATGGGACCCTCACTGATCATTTCCAGGAGTGGGCTGATACAACTTTGCTGTGGCAGGCTGTGCTGATTCACGGGACAAGGAAGGTGATTCAAGGGCCTGGTTGGTGGAGCACTTTTGTCTGATTCATTGCCGGAGACAATCTGCCCTGAATCCATCTTGTTAGTGTGGGAGTGGTGATGGGAGCACCAATCCACAATTTAGGGCAGAGATGTTCAAATTTAAGAAAGCTCTTTTTGTAAATGCAGAGTCCGAACCCCATTCCCCAGAAATTCTAGCTTGGAAAGTCTGGGGAGTGACTCAAGAATTCGCCTTCTTTTACAAGCTTCTCAGAGAATGCTGAGGCAGGAACCCCAATGAAAACACTTAGAAAGTTCTATAGTGTTCTGGACTTAAAAATATGATGGTTGTCTCCCCACAGTATATTTAGGCTTTGATTCAAATTATATCTGCACAGAAAAGCCTTCCCTGAAAACTCTTCCTAAAATAACTCTGGTTACAATCTATGAACTTACTAGGCTTTATATTTCTTCCTAGCACTTATCTGAATTTGATTTTGTATTTATCTTACTCAGTCTCCTTCACCAGACTGTATGTCATATCAAAGCCAGCACTTTGCCTGTTTCATTCATTGATGTGTCTCCATTGTCTACAACATGCCTGCCATGGTGTAGAAGCTCAAAAAATATTTTCAAAGAATTAAATTACTCAATATGGAGTCAGGGATTGAATTCTGCCACAATACTATATGGCAAATGTCTATTACTTTTATAAAGAGAACTCACCATTTATAAACTGGATTAAATCTCATTAGATCAAGGGAAATAACTCTGGATAGAGAAAACAGGAACCCTGTTTCTAGGGAAACTAATAATTTTTTGCCACCAGGCCTGCTCAAAGAGAAATGGTTAAGGAAGTTCGCATAAAAAGGAAATAACTAAAGGAAATATAACATCAGGAATGAAGAAAAAGGAACAGAAAGGGTAAATATGTTATAAAATACAATATTCTTTTGAGTTTTAAAAATTGGGTTTGCTGGTTGGAAGCAAAAGTTACAATTTTACTTGATATGGTTCTCAGTGGATGTAGAGATGCTAAATGTCATTTTCTGATACGGATATGTAAGTCGAGGCCGTGATCATATACCACCACACACCTAATAGGAAAGCTAAAGCACACTGGTAATGCCAAGAGCTAGATAGAAAGGGCATGGAACAAATGGAATGCTCACACATTGGTGGTGGGAATGTAAACTAGTACAGCCACTCTGGGACAAAGAGTTTGGCCGTTTCTTATAAACACATTTACCATATTCACCAGCAGTCATGCCCCCAGTGTCTATCCCAAATATATAAAAACTTATGTTCGCACAATATCGGGTACACAAATAGTCACAGCATCTTTATTTATAACAGCAAAACACTGGAAACAACCCAAATGTCCATCAACAATGAATGGATACACAAACCCTGGTACATCCATTTAAAAGAATACTAACTCAGTAACAAAAATTAAAACTATTTAGACACCCAACAACTTGGATAGATCTTAAGGGTAATTTGCTGAGTGAACAAAGCCCTATCTCAAAGGTTGCATACCTTACGATTCCATTTTAATAGCATTCTTGAAATGACAAAATTAGAGTGAGGGGATCAGTGGCTACCATGGGTCATATTGGGAGGACAGTGTGAGTATAAAAAGGTAGCAAGAGGAGGCCGGGTGCAGTGGCTCATGCCTGTAATCCCAACACTTTGGGAGGCTGAGGCGGGTGGACCGCCTGGAGTCAAGAGTTCAAGGCCAGCCTGGCCAACATAGTGAAACCCCATCTCTACTAAAAATACAAAAATTAGTCGAGTGTGGTGGTGGGTGCCTGTAATCCCAGCTACTTAGGAGGCTGAGGCAGGAAAATCTCTTGAACCTGGGAGGCAGGGTTGCAGTGAGCCAAGATCATGCTATTGCACTCCAGCCTGGGCAACAAGAGCAGAACTCCGTGGTTTTTATTATTATGATTATGTAAGATAACATTGATGATGCTAAGCAAAGGATACTCAGGAAACTTTTGTATATTTTGTAATCTCTTGTGAATCTAGAATTATTTCAAGACAAATTTTAGAAAAATAATATTTAAGGCATTTTTGTAAACTACATAATGGTACCTACTAACTTGGATAAACACATCCAAATATACTGAATTACATTTATCAATAAATTGAAAAAATAAATTTGGGGCCTATAATATGTAAGAACTAATAAATAATACCAGGTTGGCACAGAAAACACCTGTGTTATATATAGCATTAAAATTTAATCAGTGATAAGAACAGCCCACTTTACAATTATGGAATCATTGATAATATGATGCAAGGTATGCTGTCCCAGAATAGATATCAAGTGTATCATGGTTTAGATTTGTGACAGAAAGTCCTCAAATACGTTTTTTTTTTTTTTTTTTTTGAGGCGGAGTTTCGCTCTTGTTGCCCAGGCTGGAATGCAATGGTGCAATCTTGACTCACTGCAAACTCTGCCTCCCAGGTTCAAGTGATTCTCCAGCTTAGCCTCCAGAATAGCTGGGATTACAGGCATGAGCCACCATGCCCGGCTAATTTTGTATTTTTAGTAGAAAGGGGGTTTCACCATGTTGGTCAGGCTGGTCTTGAACTCTCGACCTCAAGTGATCCACCCACCTTGGCCTCCCAAAGTGCTGGGATTACAGGCGCAAGCCACTGTGCCCGGCATTATGTATCATTTTCATGAGACTTTTTTACTTCATGAATTTCCTGATCCTTTTTAAAGTTACTCTTCATATAAGTTTTATTTCTGTATGAAGTAATGATGATGAGGCAGCATGTATCACGAAATCCTACTGTATTCACTGCCATCTGAAACTTTTTCTCCAATATGAAATATATCTGCCAACTGTTAAGGTTTTATTTCTGGGCAAAGGCTTTCGCATGATAATGCTGCTAGTATGTGTAAGTTCATTGATGATCTATTATGATCACTGGATAGGGTCTTTCTTCCCATAGAAGGCTTTCCTAGCCTCCCCCTTTGTAAGATTTATCTCAGTAAATACTTTTCAAGACATAGTTACTTAGAAAATTTTCAAGACTTTTCTGCATTGGATGTATCAAGTTTATTTCCTACATGTTTATTGTGATATACAATATGAGGTAATTAATCACTGAAGGCACTAGTGCATTCTCTGCATTCATTAAAATTCACTCCTGCAAATTGCATTATCTTCCAAGGGTGAAAATCTAGCAACAGGCTGCTCTACACTGCCTATATGTATGCTGGGAGCACACTGCTGTTTAATCAGTTCACATTACTAACTTGCTTTTCTCTCTGCATGAATTTGTTTGTGTGTAATCAGTTCAGATTATCTGCAAAAGGACTATGTACCTTACATATTTGTCATGTGGACGTTGTCATAGTTTTAATGAAGGTTGACAAATGAAAGGTTACCCCCAATCCACAGAATCTCTCTGAGTTATTTTCTATACATTGGTACATCAAAGAATTCAGAGCCTGAATTCATGTTGAAGCCTTTCTGACATTGATAGCATTCATCCAGTGATAACACTGGATTTTGAAATATGATTTTTCATACTCAGTACACATGTAGAAAATCTATACTGTGAAATCTCTGATGTTGTACAAGACAGATTTTCTTCCCAAAGGCATGACCATGTCCATTGCATTGTTAGGGTTTGTTTCCATTATGAGTTCGCTGATGTACAATGAGATTTCTCTTTGAGGAGAAGGCTTTTCTACATTCACTACATACAAAGGGTTTCTCTCCTGTATGAGTTCGTTGATGAACAATTAGACGGCTCTTCATAGTGAAGCCTTTACCACATTCATTGCATCCATAAGGTTTTTCTCCAGTATGAACTTGCTTATGTAAAGCAAGCTCAGTTTCCTTGGCAAAGCCTCTTCCACATTCACTACATATACAAGATTTCTCTTCTGTATGAATTTGCTGATGTACAATGAGATAGCGTTTCATGGTGAAGCCTTTTCCACATTCACTGCACATAAAGGGTTTCTCTCCAGTATGAGTTCGCTGGTGTACAACAAGATTGCTCTTAAAGGCAAAACCTTTTCCACATTCATTGCATATGTACGGTTTCTCTCCAGTATGAGTTCGCTGATGTAACATCAGTCCACTATTCACAATGAAACCTTTCCCACATTCACTGCACCTGTAAGGTTTCTCTCCAGTATGAGTTCGCTGATGTACAATCAGCCGACTCTTCAAGGGGAAGCCTTTCCCACATTCACTGCATATGTAGGGCTTCTCTCCAGTGTGAGTTCGCTGATGTATGATGAGCATGCTTTTCACAGTAAAACCTTTTCCACATTCACTACATAGATATGACTTCTCTACTGTATGATTTCTCTGATGTACAATCAGATTACTCTTCCTGGGAAAGCCTTTTCCACATTCGTTGCATACGTAGGGTTTCTCTCCTGTATGAGTTCGTTGATGTTCGATCATACGGCTCTTCATGGTGAAGCCTTTCCCACATTCATTGCATATATATGGTTTCTCTCCTGTATGATTTCGTTGATGGATGATGACATAGTGCTTTGTGGTGAAGCCTTTCCCACATTCACTACAGATGTAGGGCTTCTCTCCTGTATGAGTTCGCTGATGTATGATAAGCATGCTCTTCCCAGTGAAGCCTTTTCCACACTCACTACATACATAGGATTTCTCTCCAGTATGATTTCGCTGATGTACAATGAGATTACGCTTGCCTGGGAAGCCTTTTCCACATTCATTGCATATGTAGGGTTTCTCTCCAGTATGAGTTCGCTGATGTTCAATCAGACGGCTCTTCATGGTGAAGACTTTTCCACATTCACTGCATATAAAAGATTTCTCTCTTTTATGAATTCTTTGATGTTCATTTAGCCTGGACTTTCTGGAGAACACTTTTGCACACAAAGTACATCCATAAGGTTTTTCTCCTGTATGAACTCTCTCATGATCAGTGAGCTGAGACTTCTTGACAAACGCTTTCCCACATTCACTGCATATGTGGTTTTTTTCTATTTCATGAGTTCTCTGATGCTTACTGACTTGGGATTTAGTGCTATTGGATTTTGTACTTACAGAGAATTTAGCTGCAGAATAAAGTTCTTCATAGTTACCATGAAGAAATGATTTCCCATCTCCATTAAATTTAGTAGAGTTCTTAATTTCACAGCTTTTTTTCTGGTTGACTAAACTTAAATTTGATTTCAAAGTTTTTATATATAATTCAAATGTATCATGATTTTCCCTGAAAAGACAAAGGCTTTTGGTTTGAGAGGCAGTATTTCCAAATGCATTATGTTCATGGTATTGTTCCACACTCTTCAGCATCCATTGATTTTCCAAGTGATCCTGCAGATGATCATCAACTTTGTTGTTTTCTAGGAAAGAAGAGAACAATGAATCCTTTTATAATCTTGTTGGGGATAAAACTGTTTTCTTAGAAAAAAAATCCTTGGTGTTTTATTTTGTTTATTATTATTATTTTTTGAGACAGAGTCTCGCTCTGTTACCCAGGCTGGAGTGCAGTGGTATGATCTCGGCTCACTGCAACCTCCGCCTCCTGGGTTCAACCAATTCTCCTGCCTCAGCCTCCCAAGTAGCTGGGATTACAGGCATGTGCCATCATGCCCAGCTAATTTTTGTATTTTTAGTAGAGACAGGGTTTCAATATGTTGGCCAGGCTGGTCTTGAACTCCTGACCTCCAGTGATCCCCCTACGTCGCTACGTCGGCCTCTCAAAATGCTGGGATCACAGGCATGAGCTACCATACCTGGCCAGGTGTTTTTAAATATGGCTATTTAATGACAATACTACGATAATAGTGTTAAAGCAACTTCATGTATACACTTTGGTAAAAACATAATAATATAAACAAACCAAAAAGTAAAAGCAGTCTGTATGCAAATAAGGTGAGGCAGTTGACAATCTATATTTGTCAGCTTTCTAAACAGCTAGATTTGTCAGCTAGATTTGACAGCTTTCTAAACAGGACCTTGCAAAACATGTGGACATAGTAAAATACAAGCAAGTCATTATTACAAGCAAACAACAGGGCTTGGAGGAACACCATTCCACAAAATTTTGGGTGACACCAGACCACAAACGTGGAAAAGGTAACTGATTCACAATTCTGAGGGTTGTATTTATTCACTCCACTAGTATTTGCTGAATGACTCCTATGGACAAGGCACTCTGCTGGCATTTGGGATATACAAAATATGCTTTCTTTTCACTGATGCTGAATTCTAGTTAGGAAAAACAATAAGAAGGAACAAAAAAAGAAGGGAGTTGGTGATGTTAAATGTGGTTTGATGGAGCAGTGTAGATGATGAGAGTTGGAAGAAAGCAGGATATTTTTGTATAAAGAAAAGACAAGGTTAAGTGATGAATTCAATGGGGACAGTGAGGAAAGTGAGGGCTCAAAGATTACTAACTATATGGCTTGAGCCACTGGGTAGATGAAAGCATCTGATAATGAGATGGCAAATATTACTGCAGTCCAGAACATGTAAAGTATACACTGTGAAACATACACTTTGAAATGGTTATCAAATATTTAACACAGACATCAAGAATCTGGTTGGAGGTATAAATGGAGAAGGCAGCATGGAAATAATCAGTACATACATATTATTTGAGAAAAAAGGACTGAATAACTTTTTTTTTTTTGAGACAGGGTCTCACTGTCACCCAGGCTGGCATGCAGTGGCACAATCTTGCATCACTGCAACCTCCACCTCCCAGGCTCAAGCAATTCTCCCACCTCAGCCTCCTGAGTAGCCGGGACTACAGGCACATGCAACCACGCCTGATTGATTTTTGTATTGTTTGTAGAGATGGAGCCTTGCCATATTGCCCAAGCTGGTCTTGAACTCTTGGGCTCAAGTGATCTGCCCACCTCTGCTTCCCAAAGTGCTGGGACTATAGGTGTGAGCCAAGGCACTGAGCCCGGATACCATGTTGAGAAGACATGTAGAATGAAAGATGAAGGTACAGAACCAAGGTTTTAGACATTCCAACATTTGGTTTTGGGATTATTTAAGCCCTGTTAGAGGAACCAAACTGTGAATATAAAGATCAGGGAAATATGCTTACTGAGATATATAGAATAAATACATTCACATGCGTGTTGCCTGGCACGTAAGAATTGGAAATCTCCATCTGTTGAAATTAAGTGAACTGAGATAGACTCTTGTATGGTAATTGTTACTAAATTTGCCCCTCTTCAAACTGTAAACTACCATCTAACTTTCCAAAAACATCCATCACGTTTAATGAACAACTCCTATAGTCAACACTCCACCCTCTGGTTTAGCTGTGTTGCGTTATCATATGTTCCATTAATTATGAAACAGGAAAACAATGATAGGGAATTTTGCAACTGGCCAGTGTACCATGTAGTTGCCTTCAGAAGAAAATGTGCTGCTGCATGGGATATGAAAACTGTGACTTTCTTCAATCACATTCTGCATGCAGTAGAAAAGTCATATCAAGGCCAGGCACGGTGGCTCATGCCTGTAATCCCAGCACTTTAGGAGGTCAAGGTGGGCAGATCACTCGAGCTCTGGAGTTCCAGACCAGCCTGGGCAACATGGTGAAACACCATCTTTACAAAAAATACAAAAATTAGCCAGGCATGGTGATGTGCACCTGTAGTTCCAGCCACTTGGGATGTTGAGGTGGGAGGATCGCTTGAGCCCAGGAGGTCGAGACTGCAGTGAGCTGAAATCGTGCCACTGCACTCCAGCCTGAGCAACAAAGTGAGACCCTGCCTTAAAAAAAAATAAAATAAAATTAAGTCATATCCAATTTTTCCCATTTCAGTGTCCCTGATACACTGTTTCCTCATCTGCCACCAAAAGCATCTACTTCAATAATGCTACATTTATGTCTCAGCATCAGTTAAGTTGTACTAAAGGATAAACTTCTTCTAGACAAAGGTTGTGGCATCTTCACCTTCAGTTTTTCTTAAGATATTTAGCTGTTTCTTATTATTGCTACACTGCTGTCATCCAAGTGAAAGGTCAGACTAGCAAGATATTTTGTGAAAAGACAAAAATATAAAATTAACCAACCCTCAACCATGCTACCTCAATTACTCATATATACAATCAAAAGTCATCTTGATAAAAAAAAAAGTTTACATTACCATGAATATTACCATGTTTCTGCTCTATGATTTCTCCAACAAGCAGCTCCTATCACTGACCTGTATTTGGCCAACTTGAGGCCAATCTTTTGATAGTCAGGCCCATGGCCTTGCACAATTCCTATTTCATGCCTTCATTCTGTTTTTTGAGATGGAGTTGCGCTCTTGTTGCCCAGGCTGGAGTGCAATGGCACAATCTTGGCTCACCGCAACCTCTGCCGCCTGGGTTCAAGCGATTCTCCTGCCTCAGCCTTCCTGAGTAGCTGGGATTACAGGCATGTGCCACCATGCCCGGCTAATTTTGTATTTTTAGTAGAGACGGGGTTTCTCCATGTTGGTGAGGCTGGTCTCAAACTCCTGACCTCAGGTGATCCCCCCACCTAGGCCTCCCAAAGTGCTGGGATTACAGGCATGAGCCACCGCACCTGGCCCATGCCTTCATTCTTAATTCATGTCACCATCTTCCTAATTCAAAATCTAGATATGCCTTGTGCACATCATACTCTTGCTGCAATTCTGACTATCCTGCCATATGCTCTATTTTCTCTGTATTCCTTAATTAACCCCTTTATTGTTAATTTTTATGGTAATCTTCTGTGTAGTGAGGATCTAGCTCTAACCTCATCCAAAGAGAGATCTAGCATTTGTTCTTAGCTATTAGGAAATGATCTCTAGGCCCCTGGAATGTCCTGGCCCATAGGAGTGTCTTTGTTTGCCTGGTGGCTTTAGCCACTGGACAGTTTAACAATATGATTTATGATAGGGGCTTTGGCCCATGCCATATCAGTTCCAGCCTTTGGAAAAACTGGACACTCTAGGTATTAGCCTGACTTCTGGGAGAGACTGAAGACTAAAAGTCAGCCATGTGGGCTGTATGTGACTGAAACCTAATCAAAACTCTGGCCACCAAAGGCTCAAGTGAACTTCCCTGGTTGTCAATACTCTGTGTTGTCACACACTGTGGCTGGGAAGAGATGTAATGTCCACAGTGAGAGGAGGACCAGAAGTTCTGTACTTGGACCCCTCCTGGACTACAAATGACCTGGCAATTCTACTCCTAGGTGAAGACTCAAGAAAAATGAAAACATACGTTCCTGAAAAAGTTGTCCATGAACGTTCATAGCAGCATGATTCATAAAAGCCAAAAAGTAGAAACAAGCCAAATGTTAATTCAATAGATGAATTGATAAATAAAATGTGGTATATCCGTACAATGGAATATTATTCAACAATGAAAAGAAATGAAGCATGATACATGCTAAAGAATGGAAGAATTTCAAAAACATTATGCTAAATGAAAGAAGCCAGACACAAAAGACCATATATTTCATGATTCTATTTATAAAAAATGTCCAGAACAGGCAAATCTATAGAGATAAAAAGTAGAGGCCAGGTACGGTGGCTCACACCTGTAATCCTGGCACTTTGGGAGGCCGAGGCAGGTGGGTCACGAGGTCAGGAGTATGAGACCAAACTGGCCAACATGGTGAAACCCCATCTCTACAAAAACACAAAAATTAGCTGGGCATGATGGTGCGTGCCTGTAATCCCAGCTACTTGGGAGCCTGAGGCAGGAGAATCGCTTGAACCCAGGAGGTGGAGGTTGCAGTGAGCCAAGATCACACCATTGCACTCCAGCTTGGGTGACAGAGCGAGATTCCATCTCAAAAAAAAAAAGAAAAGAAAAGAAAAAGAAAGTAGATTAGTGATTGCCTAGGGCTGGGGGCTTGGAAACAATTTTTTTTTTTAAGTGATGCTTTGAAAATCTTCCAAAATTGACTATGGTGATGGTTACATAACTGTTCATACACTACAAAGCACTGAAAAATAAACTTTAAGTTGGAAAATTGTATGGTATGTAAATTATCTAAGCTGTTGCAAAAACAATCTATAATGAGAAAAACACATTAGGGAAATGAATACAATGCTATTGTCTAAGATGAACTAAAGGAAAAGCAGAAATCAAATGTACAAAGGAAGTACTCTGAGACAGACATAAGTTATGACCTGGTTTGGACTAGAACTGATGTAGGACGTAAAACAGTCCTTTCTAGGTAAACAGTAAACAAAAATAGTACAGACTTTTAAGAAGAGAACTCCGTAGGTAGAGGACATTCAATACAACACCAGCACAGACAGGACAGATGTATGGTACTAAAGGAGAATGCAACCTTAAAATAAGATAGGAAGGGTTTTTTGTGGAGGGAAAATGATTCCCATTCCTAATGTAGGCACTGCTTCTGTGTCCTCAGACACCCACACAGCCTTCTTTCACTGACTATAATATGACTTACGCATCTTGCTACTTCTCACGTACCTGGACAGATTCGACTGTGCCTTTCATCTTCCATTGTCCATGGTTCTTCTCCTTGTTCCAACTTGGAGAGTGCATCTGGTTTGCTGACTTGATAACCTGTTTATGGGAAATGATAGAAGACAGACACACTGGATTGGGCTGGGGTATGTAATGTGAGAGAATGTTACATTTAATTAACTAGACAGTTTCCACATCTGAAAGTAGAGGTTTTTCTCTCAGGAAAGGGCAGATTACAGTCGGACCTTAATATCTGGAAATTTCACATCCAGGGATTCAACCAACCATGAATTGAAAATATTTTTTAAAAAACAATAAAAAAATACAATAATAAAAAAATACAAAGTGCAGTGGCTCTTGCCTACAATCCGAGCACTATGGGAGGCTGACGTGAAACCAACATTTGAAGCCAGGAGTGGGAGACCAGCCTGGGCAACACAGACTCCATCTCTACAAAAAAAAAAAAAAAAAAAAATTAGCCAAGCATGGTGGTTTGCACCTGTAGGCATAGTTCCACAGGAGGCTGAGGCAGGAGGAACACTTGAACCCAGTTTAAGGCTGCAGCAAGCCATGAAGGCACCACTACATTCCAGCCTGGGTGAAAGACCGAGACACTGTCTCTAAAGAAAAAAAAAAAACAATAAAAAACAAATTAAAACATATAGTATAACAACTTACATAGCATTTACATTGTATTAAGTATCAGGCATAATTTGGAGATGATTTAAAGTATTCAGGAGGAGGTGTGTGTAGGTTATACGCAAATACAATGCCATTTTATATGAGACTTGAGCAACTGTGGATTTCATATCCATGGAAAGTTGTGAAACCAATCCCTCTTGGACACTGAGGGGTGACTGTATATCCTTTTATCAGAAGCCAGAGGATGTGCCAAAAATCTAATATTCAGAGCACTGCAGTAACTTCCAAGGGTAAGCAACTGAGAAAGCAAAGGCCACAGACTGGGCACCCTCCAGGTGACATAGAGCAGCTGTCCTCACCCATTGATACCAGGTTGCTGTAGATCTCCAACGTCACATCCCGGTACAAATCCTTCTGAAAAGGGTCCAGGAGCTGCCACTCCTCCCAGGTGAACTCCACAGTAACATCCTCCAGTGTCAGCAATTCCTGTAAGAAAACAGAGCCTTGCTTAATAGGAAGTGTTTCTCTTTTACTGACATGAAAAGAATGTGAAGGGAAGTTGTCTTGCTCACATTAACCATATAGACTGCATCCATCTATAAGTCTATTGTATTTTTTAATATTGCTAGAGAATCTCCAAGTATTCTATAATTGTACAATGCCCCATTTGCTCAACAAAAATTAAGGTTTTATATCAAATCCTCTCAGTAAAAACAGGTTTTATGTATAAATTTTAATTTTGGTATCTATTGACCAGTCAAGAAAGTATATGCTACTGACATCTAGATATCTTATATAAATTGTTTCATTCACCGTTAAGCCTTCCCAGCTAATACTAGCATAAGACATGGAGAGACTTCAGATGCTAGAACCACAGGACACTACATTCATGTTTAATTATTAAATGGATTAAAAAATAGAAATGTATAGAAAACATGAGACACTATTAAAGAGTAACCAAACTGGGAAAACTTATTCTTGGAAACATATATTAAATATATATGTATACACACATACATATATATATACGTATATGTATATATACGTATACAGTCACAGGTATGTGTGTCTATTAACAGAAAGGTTATATTAAATACACTGAAGAGATAATTAGTGAGTTGGAATTCACAGTAAAAAAAAATAACAGGGCCAGGTGTAGTGGCTCACACCTGTAATCCCAGCACTTTGGGAGGCTGAGGCAGGTGGATAGCTTGAGCTCAGGAGTTCAAGACCAGCCTGGGAAACATGGTGAAATCCTATCTCTACCAAAAAGACAAAAATTAGCCAGGTGCGGTGGCACAAGCCTGTGATCCCAGCTACTTGGGAGGGTGAGGTGGGGGATCACTGGAGCCCAGGAAGTTGAGGCTGCAGTGAGCTGTGATCATGCCACTGTACTCCAGCCTGGGTGACAGAGTGAGACCCTATCTCAAAAAATTAAAATAACTGAAAAATGAAGCAGAGACACAAAGTGACAGAAAGTATGAAGGAGAGTTTACTAAATATGAAAGACAGAGTGAGGCCTAACATATGCCTATACATAGTTTTTGAAATATTATATTCAAATAACAGAAGCAATTTCCAAATATCTGAGAAATTTTCAGAACTGATTAAATATCCTATAACTCAAATTTAATAAATCAACAAAGCCAAGCAGAAAATCTGCATCTAGACACATCAGACTGAAACTATTGAACATCAGATGCACATATAACATTATGCAAACAACTGTTAATAGAAGGAAAAGATGCATTACCATCAAAAGAAAGAAAAATGTCCTAACGACTGTCTTCCACAGAAACAAAAGAACCAAGAAAAGTGCAGAATAATATCTTCAATGTCTTGATTCTGCGGCAACTGGCAAATTGTATGGTATGGCCTAGGCCTGAATACCACTGGAAAATAAATTGAGACCCTCTTGTCAACTAAACTGCCACTCTCCTGTCTCAACATGACTTATAATCACATGGCAGTAGGAACTTGAGGCAGGAAAGAGCTAGGTGCAAATTGATGGGATAATCTATCCCCATACAATCACAGAGATTAATACACAGAGAAAAGAACAGACTTGGTGGAGTCTGCAAATTCTTAATGCTGCTGATCTTATCACATTCGCGAATTATTTCATACGAGAAATAAATCTGTTTGAAAAAAAAAAACTTAGGTTTCTACCTAATTTCATACTCAAAAATAAGTTTTTCCTATTTAAAGTCCTAACCAGAAAGCAAAAGAACCTGTGGAAGCAGAAGCAAATATGAAATATATTCATGTTCAAAGCCATAAAGGAAAAAAAAGGGACAAATTTTATGAGGAAAAAAATTTAATTTCTACATTGAAAAGCAGATCATAAACAAAGCTGAAAGAAAAATGACAGACTAAAAAAACTTTGCAATAAACAAAATCTCAATATATGGTAGATATAAGCAACTCATTAGCCAGTAAGAAAAAAGTTTTTTTAATGTAAAAATCATAAAGTCAGGCATTTCACAAGAGAAAAAAATTCAGTTGGCCAAGAAATACACAAGAAGGCTTTCAACCTCACCTGTGATGAGGAAAATGCAAAATAAGACAAAAGAATATTGGACCATTGAAAATTGTATAATTTGATAATGTCATATTTTTAAGCACTGGCAAAGACTTAAGGCACAAAGGACTCCATGTATCAATTTCTATGTGGCAGGCACTCATTTAAATACTTTACATAGTTTAACAATGTTTTCAAGTATGACTTCAGACAAATGGAATTTTATACAGTCAATATTCTTCAATTAATTGCAGTGATTATTCCTTTATATTCTGAAACTATACCATCTAAGGCAGGGATGTCCAATCTTTTGGCTTCCCTGGGCCACACTGGAAGAAGAAATGCATTGGGCCACGCATAAAATACACTAACACTAACGATAGCTGAAAAAAAAAATGCAAAAAATTCTCATGTTTTAAGAAAATTTACAAATTTGTGTTGGGCCACATTCAAAGCCATCCTGAGCTGCATGCAGCCCACAGGCCACAGGTTGTACAAGCTCGATCTAAGGTGACCAGCAGGTGGAATGTGATTCCACTGAAGCAAAAGAAGTCATAATAAATGTGTTTATATATGCAGACACATACATAAAACACATAGATTTATAAATACACATACATACAGAGATGCACACAGTTCAGTGACAGTAAGTACGTGCTACCAAACATTTGTTGAAGCAGTATAAGAGGATTAGGAAGAAAGTTATGAAGAGGGAATCTACTTTCACTTTTTTTTTTTTTTTTGAGACAGAGTTTCGCTCTTGTTGCCCAGGCTGGAGTGCAATGGCGTGATCTCGGCTCACCACAACCTCCACCTCCCGGGTTCAAGCGATTCTCCTGTCTCAGTCTCCCAAGTAGCTGGGATTACAGGCATGCGCCACCACACCCAGCTAATTTTGTGTTTTTAGTAGAGATATGGTGTCTCCATGTTGGTCAGGCTGGTCTTGAACTCCCGACCTCAGGTGACCCACCTGCCTCAGCCTCCCAAAATGCTGGGATTACAGGCATGAGCCACCGTGCCCGGCCCGGAAATTTACTTTTTTAACCAGTGTGTACTTCATCATCAGAATTTATTTCCCTGTGGGGCCAGGTGCAGTGATCCCAGCACTTTGGGAGGCCAAGGTGGGTGGATCACCTGAGGTCAGGAGTTCGAGACCAGCCTGGCCAACATGGCAAAACCCCATCTCTACTAAAAATACAAAAACTAGCCAGGCATGCAGGTGCACACCTGTAATCCCAGCTACTCAGGAAGCTGAGGCAGGAGAACCCCTTGAATCCAGGATGTGGAGGTTGCAGTGAGCCAAGATCACGCACTGCACTCCAGCTTGGGCAACAGAGTGAGATTCCACCTCAAAAAACAAAAACCAAAAAAAAAAAAAAAAAAAAAAAGAATTTTTTCTCTTTGGAATCCATGAGTAATTTATGTAACTACAAAAAATAAAAGCAATAAAAGTATGCAAGAATTGGCGGTGAAAATGCAGAAGGATACTGTATATTCTGAGATGAGGAGAAGTTATCAAACATGGCACCCAACAACTCAAGACCTTATCAGACAACTCCCTAATGCCAAATCTGCAGTTAATGCCAGTTCAGCCACCTGTTCAGGAAAATGGAAGCTATGCAAGCCTTCCATTTTCCTAGGTCACTTAGATTTTATTCCTAAATAAGCTCACACAGACACTCAAGACTTGAGTGTGTGGCCTTGCTTTCGTCCCCTGAAAAAACTGTTTCCACTGAGTTTGCCTGGTCTATTTCCATACGAGTCTCTGAGGAACCCTGTAATAAATAGCAGTAAGAAATCTTCTGCCTTTATTAGAAAGCTAGTTCAAAACACTGTTCACCGTATCACCTCTGGGAGGAATAGCAAATTTTTCTAGAGATCTAAGTGCCATGAAATAATAATCTCCTGAGGAACCTGTCTGCTTTCTCCCCACAGTCACTGTATAACTTAGCATGACTTTCTTGTACTGGCTGTCAGAGACATCAGATGCAAATTGAGAGGTAAGGTAATGGAAAGGATCTTCTAGTCAGGCATTATTTTCCAACATCAGTCATTTTGTAGGAATCACATAAACACTATATTCCTGATCTTACGTTGCCATGATGTCGGAGTTAGATTTAAAGTTTATTTCTCTCTAGATTCTGAAATGATTTCTTACAGGTCTCTACAAATCCACTATGGAATAAAGGAGAGAATAAAATAGAGAAAAAGTCACCTGGGCATTGATCATTTTCTTCTGTTGCGGGAAATGGCCAGCACCTGGGATACTCTGTCTTTGTCTCCTCTGGATCTGCCTTAAATTTCTAGTTAGAAACCTCAGTCACCAGTGAAGGGCGTCCACAGAAATCATATCTAGGTCCTGGAATCTTCCTCTTTCTTCATTCACTTCTTGTCTCTTCCCAGGGTAGCCAGGACCTGTGGACTGAAGAGCAAAACAACTTTCAGGGGTACATTCACCTTAACACATGGCCCTGAATATTTGTCTCTTTATTTGGTTCTCTCAAACCAATGAAACACAAGACCCTCATTGTAGGCCAAATGCCTTTCTTCGGTGAAGTGTGGAAGTAACATGAAGATGAAAGGGGAGGTCACAAAGGAGAATCCATACAGCATCATGCCTAAGCAGTAGGTAATTCTCATATCAGTTTTTTAAATGAAGCCATATGGACGGTGAGAAACTACATTTTTTCCTTTATACAATGTTACCCTCACACCTCTTTAAAAGTCTTTATATATATTTAAAAGTGTTTATATACGGCCAGGCATGATGGCTCACACCTGTAATCCCAGCACTTTGGGAGGCCGAGGTGGGTGGGTCACCTGAGGTCAGGGGTTCGAGACCAGCCTTGTCAACATGGTGAAACACTGTCTCTACTAAAAATACAAAAAATTAGCCAGGCATGGTGGCGGGAACCTGTAATCCCAGCTACTCAGAGACTGAGGCAGAAGAATGGCTTGAACGCAGGAGGCGAAGGTTGCAGTGAGCCCAGCCATTGCACTCAAGCCTGGGCGACAAAAGCAAGACTCCATCTCAAAAAAAAAAAGTGTTTATATACACACTTCAATATGAAGAACAAGAAACACAGAAAAAAAGAGGGAGACAGAGAAAAGGAATACGAGTTATACATACAAATTTAGAAAACAATTCAAAAATATAAATACTGGGAAAATAGCCGCCTTTATATACTAACGTACAAAACCTGAAACACCCATAAAAATATGCAGTACATTTGCAAAAGGAACGATAAAATAGGCTCTTGTTAATTTGTGCTCAGTAATTTAAAAAAACATAATGTTAAGTAGAAAGCTTATTCATCCGTCCCCCTTCACCCCCCAAAAAACTTTATTTTCTGCAAGTTCAAGAGCATGGGTTGTTGTGGAAAGCCAGAGGATTAGAAAACTCATCGTGGAGGAGGTACTTGGACCTGAAACTTTTAGGAAATGTTAACGTTCATCAAGTCTGTTCCAGCAGCCAAAGTCTGAGCTCAACACACACACACACACAAAACCAGCCAGGGCTCTTGTGAACAGACTTCAGCTTTCACTTGTCTCTACACAAAAGACCACCACCCCGCCAGATAAAATACGAAAACCTGGAGTAGATACACAGGTACACTGACTTCCCTTAATGATTCATCGCTCACTGAGCCACAGATTAATCCAGAATGTGAAACAGAAGTCACATTCGTAGACAAAAGCCACCCCATCGATTCTCAATCACTGAGCCCCACTGTGGAGTGACCCGCGAGGACCACAATCCCTGACCTCAGTACTCTTGGTCGTTGATCTATTCAGGCCTTTAATCACTGACCACCAGAGCCTCCATGAGGGACCCCCAAAGATATCCTATCACAGACACCCACCAGGGACTCCTACCAGTTCCCCTCCAAAACGAAACACCCGCCCCCGCCTCCCCCAACCGCCGCGCTACCTCTACCACATACCGCCACCAACAACGCAGACGCCCTCAGAATGCTCCCTCCCACCACGTTTCCACGCCCTGACCTGCACACTGACCTGACTCTCCTTGGAATAGCCGCGACCTCTTAAAAGCTGAACTTACTTCCCTAAACTTCTTCCACTTCTGGGCCCCTCGTCCAACTCCCTCCCCCTCTAAACCTCCAGAGAGGGTCAGCCGCGTTTCCATGGAGAGCGGAATGCGGCCTTCCGGCTTTTCCTCAGGAGGAGACGCGTCCGAGCCTGCGTCGCCTCGCCGCTCCGGGGGCGGCCATCTTTGAGTACGTGACGTACAGAAGGCACAGCAGCTGCCAGACGTGGTGGACAGAGGCCTCTTTAACTGTCCGATTTCCAGACACCTCAGCCCTGGCAGAAAATGGAGAGCTTAACAGAGGCTTGAGTTCACACAGGCAGATACGGCGTGGGGGTAAAGTCCTCTGAACAGACAGGGAACAGAAATAAGTTGGTCTTCTCCTTGCAGGGGATAGCAAACGGCGCAAACTTCTCAAAGGCCAGAACCCATTATTACCGCAAAGGCGCGGCATCCCTTCTTAGCGGTCATGATGGCTGTGACGTCTCAGCTCAATGGAAAATTAAAGTCACCTCTGGGCACATCAAACACTATTGTAAATGCGAAGCGTTTTAGAAGCCGTATAAAAACTGAAGCAAGCGGGACTAGAAAAATAAGCGAGCGGTGCGTTGCAGGTAACCGAGCCAGAGCGGTTAGGTGAGAGAACCGTGGGGGCGGCCATCTTAGGGGAAGTTCGGTGTCCGTACGGCAGAACATATGCTCTCTGGGAAGCTTGCGGTGAAACTGGCCCATGGAAATGTCTTTAGAAGAGAAGAACCACCTGGCTCTGTTCTTGACTCTGGAAAAGAATCCTTTTCTAGAATTATTTAGGTTGTTGCCAGATTAATTTCCTTCAGAGAGTTTCCTTGCCCCCACGCCTTCCTATCTTTAAAGCCAACAATAGTATGTCAAATCCCTTTAATATTTGAAACCACTGACTATTGCTGTTGCATCTCTCCGGTTTCTCCTATTCTTAAGTGCTTGGGCAATCCAGAATAATCTCCCAATGCTAAAGTCAGCTGATTAATAAACTTAATTACAATGCAGAGTCCTTTTTGCCATGTAACATAGCCATGGGAATTACTCTGGGGTTGTAGATCTGCCTATGATATGATGACACTAATGAATATTTTGCAATGAAAAAAATACTGTTTAAAAAAATATATATACATATGTTTTTATATATGTATATTTTTACAGAATTATTACCACAAGTTATGCCTTGTGATGGTTTCTTATAAGAAGCAAGGAGGAAAAGGTCCTTAACATTTTCAGTTGTGTTTTTTTTAATAATAAAGCATGCGTTCTAATTTACAAAAACCACAATAAAGGTATTTTCATCATGTCAGTCTTGAGGCTGAACAACACTTAACATTCTTTTTCCTTTTACCTGTCTGCCTTCTCCCTTCCCCTACATTCTCTATACCCCACCCTCCAGGCTCTCCGTTCCACCATCTTATGCTTATGGCCCCTTTCCCCTGAGCTCTCTTATTACTTCCATCTATCACACAGACACACACTGTCACTCCCCTAAACACTCTAGTGTTAAACAATTGCTGCTGATTGTTTTTGACAAGTGCCCTATGGGTAGGAGTGTTCACATAGATAAAGTCAAGTCAAATAGAGGAATGCTATGAGAATAGACCTATTCAGCAGGCTGCAAAACAGGCTTAGTAGTGAAAATTCTGTGGGGATGGAGGATTTTGGGTGTTTCAGAGCCATTTCTGCCATTTTCAGAGCCATTTCTACCTCGTCAAGTGCAGATATACTGCTAGGGTGCAGATATTCACTGTTACTGTTGTTAAAAGGTGGTTGTTTTTCAAGGCTACCTTGGAGCTGAGGATATGGGGATAGGATTAGGGCAAGGTAAATACCACAAGCTCACTGTGGCCAGCATTGTAGACTTAATTGGCCATTCTAGAAGAGGAACTAACTGGCTTCTAGCCAGGGCCTAAAAACTAGATCTAGATAGCACAAAAAGATTACATTAAACTTCCTCTAGTGTCCCATCTATCAGATTCCAATCCTGAAGGACCAACTCAATCTCTCTTCTATTTCATCTCCTTTCTCTCATCTTATAAAAGATATTCTTTTGAAAACTCTGTTTATTTCACATATAACGGAGCTGATATTTGTATGTTTTGTGGAGATGGTGTTTCATCATGTTGCCCAGGCTGGTCTTGAACTTTTAGGCTCAAGCAATCCTCCCACCTCGACCTTCCAAAGTGCCAGGATTACAGGCATAAGCCACAGTGCCTGTCTTCACATTTAATCTTTTCAAATTACTTCACTATGTATTCTTTTTTGTTGTTCTTTTTTTTTCTGTTTACTTCACTGTGTATTCTAAGCACAAATAAGAAATTCTTATTTCCTAATTACTGTTTATTTCCATATATAATATATTTTTTAATAAGTTTTTTTTTTTAGACTGCATCTCACTCTGTCACTCAGGCTGGTGCGCAGTGGTACAATCTCAGCTCGCTGCAAACTCTGTCTCCCGGGTTCAAGCAATTCTTCTGCCTCAGCCTCCGAAATAGCTGGGATTACAGGTGTACCACCACACCCAGCTAATTTTTGTATTTTTAGTACAGACATGGTTTCACCATGTTGTTCACACTGGTCTCAAACTTCTGAACTCATGTGATCCACCTGCCTTGGCCTCCCAAAGTGCTGGGATTACAGGCATGAGGTCCAACACCTGGCCCATTTCCTAATATTTGTATATACTTGCTATATTTTTATTTTTACCACACATAAAAATCAAGGCAAATGCAAGCCATGGATCTTATACATACAAAGGCACGTAGAAATATAATCATATAGTGAATATTCATGCATACTGAGGCAGGTTTTTAGATGCTCAGAGTCTGAAATTCCACTGCATGGTATTTCCACAAAATGCCCTGGGGCATACTCAGACAGAATAGCTCATGTGCAAATTATAAGCATATATTCCCCAAATTGTATCCTGTTTGAATTCATCAAAGTTGAAATGAAGGAAAAAATAATAAGGGCAGCTGTGGGGAAAAGAAAGAGAGATCAGGCTGTTACTGTGTCTATGTAGAAAGTAGACATAAGGGACTCCATTTTGTTCTGTACTAAGAGAAATTCTTCTGCCTTGAGATGCTATTAACCTGTAACCCTAGCCCCAACCCTGTGCTTGCAGAGACATGTGCTGTATTGCCTCAAGTTTTAATGGATTTAGGGCTGTGCAGGATGTGCTTTGTTTAAAAAGTGCTTGAAGGCAGTATGCTTGTTAAAAGTCATCACCATTCTCTAATCTCAAGTACCCAGGAACACAATACACTGCACAAGGCCACAGGGACCTCTGCCTAGGAAAGCCAGGTATTGTCCCAGGTTTCTCCCCGTGTGATAGCCTGAGATATGGCCTCATGGGAAGGGAAAGACCTGACTGTCCCACAGCCCAACACCCGTAAAGGGTCTGTGCTGAGGAGGATTAGTAAAAGAGGAAGGCCTCTTTGCAGTTGAGATAAGAGGAATGCATCTGTCTCCTGCTCATCCCTGAGAATAGAATGTCTCAGTATAAAACCCAATTGTATGTTCTATTTACTGAGATAGGAGAAAACTACCTTAGGGCTGCAGGTGAGACATGCTGGTGGCAATACTGCTCTTTATTGCACGGAAATGTTTGTGTGTCTGCACATCAAGGCACAGCACCTTTCCTTAAACTTATTTATGACACAGAGACCTTTGTTCACATGTTTTCCTGCTGACCCTCTCCCCACTATTACCCTATTGTCCTGCCACATCCCCTCTCTGAGATGGTAGAGATAATGATCAATAAATACTGAGGGAACTCAGAGACCAGGGCCAGCTGGGCGGGTCCTCCATATGCAGAGCGCCAGTCCCTAGGGCCCACTTTTCTTTGTCTATACTTTGTCTCTGTCTCTTATTTCTTTTCTCGGTCTCTCGTCCCACCTGATGAGAAACACCCACAGGCTGTGGAGGGGCTGGTCCCCTTCAGGCAGCCAGAGAGAAAGGTCGGGTTACCCACAAATGGAAGCCCATGAGACTAACAGCAGATCTCTCGGCAGAAACCCTACAAGCCAGAAGAGAGTGGGGGCCAATATTCAACATTCTTAAAGAAATCCATTTTCATCCGAGAATTTTATATCCAGCCAAACTAAGCTTCCTAAATGAAGGAGAAATAAAATCCTTTACAGATAAGCAAATGCTGAGAGATTCTGTCACCACCAGGCCTGCCTTACAAGAGCTCCTGAAGGAAGCACTAAACATGGAAAGGAACGACTGGTACCAGCCACCACAAAAACCTGCCAAATTATAAAGACCATAGATGCTACGAAGAAACTGCATCAACTAATGAGCAAAATAACCAGCTAACATCATAATGACAGGATCAAATTCACACATAACAATATTAACCTTAAGTGTAAATGGGCTAAATGCTCCAATTAAAAGACACAGACTGGCAAATTGGATAGAGTCAGGAACCATCAGTGTGCTGTATTCAGGAGACCCATCTCAAGTGCAGACACACACATAGGCTCAAAAAAAAAAGGGATGGAGGAAGATCTACCAAGAAAATGGAAAACAAAAAAAAGGAGGGGTTGCAATCCTAGTCTCTGAGAAAACAGACTTTAAACCAACAAAGATCAAAAGAGACAAAGAAGGCCATTACGTAATGGTAAAGGGATCAATTCAACAAGAAGAGCTAACTATCCTAAATATATATGCACCCAATATAGGAGCACCCAGATTCATAAAGCAAGTCCTTAGAGACCTACAAAGAGACTTAGACTCCCACACAATAATAATGGGAGACTTTAACATGCCACTGTAAACATTAGACAGATCAACAAGACAGAAAGATAAAAAGGCTATCCAGGAATTGAACTCAGCTCTGCACCAAGTGGGCCTAATAGACATCTACAGAACTCTCCACCTCAAATCAACAGAATATACATTCTTCTCAGCACCACATTGCACTTATTCCAAAATTGACCACATAGTTGGAAGTTAAGCACTCGTCAGCAAATGTAAAAGAACAGAACTTATAACAAACTGTCTCTCAGACCACAGTGCAATCAAACTAGAACTCAGGATTAAGAAACTCACTCAGAACCGCTCAACTACATGGAAACTGAACAACCTGCTCCTTAATGACTACTGGGTACATAACGAAATGAAGGCAGAAATAAAGATGTTCTTTGAAACCAATGAAAACAAAGACACAACATACCAGAATCTCTGGGACACATTTAAAGCAGTGTATAGAGGGAAATTTATAGCACTAAATACCCACAAGAGAAAGCAGAAAAGATCTAAAATTGACACCCTAACATCACAATTAAAAGAACTAGAGAAGCAAGAGCAAACACATTCAAAAGCTAGCAGAAGGCAAGAAATAACTAAGATCAGAGCAGAACTGAGGGAGATAGAGACATAAAAAACACTTCAAAAAATCAATGAATCTAGGAGCTGGTTTTTTGAAAAGATCAACAAAATTGATAGACTGCTAGCAAAACTAATAAAGAAGAAAAGAGAGAAGAATCAAATAGACGCAATAAAAAATGATAAAGGGGATATCACCACCGATCCCACAGAAATACAAACTACCATTAACAAATACTATAAACACCTCTACACAAATAAACTAGAAAACCTAGAAGAAATGGATAAATTCCTGGACACATACACCCTCCCAAGACAAAACCAGGAAGAAGTTGAATCCCTGAATAGACCAATAACAGGCTCTGAAATTGAGGCAATAATTAATAGCCTACCAAACAAAAAAAAGTCCAGGACCAGACAGATTCACAGCTGAATTCTACCAGAGGTACAAAGAGGAGCTGGTACCATCCCTTCTGAAACTATTCCATAGAAAAAGAGGGAATCCTCCCTAACTCATTTTATGAGGCCAGCATCATCCTGATACCAAGGCCTGGCAGAGACACAACTTAAAAAGAGAATTTTAAACCAATATCCCTGATGAACATCGATGCAAAAATCCTCAATAAAATACTGGCAAATCAAATCCAGCAGCACATCAAAAAGCTTATCCACCAAGATCAAGTTGGCATCATCCCTGGGATGCAAGGCTGGTTCAACATATGCAAATCAATAAACATAACCCATCACATAAACAGAAACAAAGGCAAAAACCACATGATTATCTCAATAGATGCAGAAAAGGCATTCGACAAAATTTAACAGCACTTCATGCCAAAAACTCTCAATAAACTAGGTATTGATGGGACGTCTCTCAAAATAATAAGAGTTACTTATGACAAACCCACAGCCAATATCATACTGAATGGGCAAAAACTGGAAGCATTCCCTTTGAAAACTGGCACAAGACAGGGATGCCCTCTCTCACCACTCCTGTTCAACATAGTGTTGGAAGTTCTGGCCAGGGCAATCAAGCAGGAGAAGGAAATAAAGGGTATTCAATTAGGAAAAGAGGAAGTCACATTATCCCTGTTTGCAGATGACAAGATTGTATATTTAGAAAACCCCATCATCTCAGCCCAAAATCTCCTTAAGCTGATAAGCAACTTCAGCAATGTCTCAGGATACAAAATCAATGTGCAAAAATTACAAGCATTCCTATACACCAATAATAGACAAACAGCCAAATCATGAGTGAACTCTCATTCATAATTGTTACAAAGAGAATAAAATACCTAGGAATCCAACCTATAAGGGATGTGAAGGACCTCTTCAAGGAGAACTACAAACCACTGCTCAACAAAATAAAAGAGGACACAAACAAATGGAAGAACATTCCATGCTCATGGATAGGAAGAATCAATATCATGAAAATGGCCACACTGCCCAAAGTAATTTATACATTCAATACCATCCCCATCAAGCTACCAATGACTTTCTTCACAGAATTGGAAAAAACTACTTTAAAGTTCATATGGAACCAAAAAACCCGCATTGCCAAGATGATCCTAAGCAAGAACAAAGCTGGAGGCATCACGCTACCTGACTTCAAACTACATACTACAAGGCTACACAACAGCATGGTACTGGTACCAAAACAGAGAGATAGACCAATGGAACAGAACAGAGCCCTCAGAAGTAGTACCACACATCTACAACCATCTGATCTTTGACAAACATGACAAAAACAAGAAATGGGGAAAGGATTTCCTATTTAATAAATGGTGCTGGGAAAACTGGTTAGCCATATGTAGAAAGCTGAAACTGGATCCCTTCCTTACACCTTACACAAAAATTAATTCAAGATGGATTAAAGACTTAAATGTTAGACCTAAAACCATAAAAACCCTAGAAGAAAACCTAGGCAATACCATTCAGGCCACAGGCATGGGCATGGACTTCATGACTAAAACACCGAAAGCAATGGCAACAAAAACCAAAATTGACAAATGGGATGTAATTAAACTAAAGAGCTTCTGCACAACAAAAGAGACTACCATCAGAGTGAACAGGCAACCTACAGAATGGGAGAAAATTTTTACAATCTACCCATCTGACAAAGGGCTAATATCTAGAATCTACAAAGAACTGAAACAAATTTCCAAGAAAAAATTAAACAACCCTATCAAAAAGTGGGTGAAGGATATGAACAGACCCTTCTCAAAAGAAGACATTTATGCAGCCAACAGACACATGAAAAAATGCTTATCATCACTGGCCACCAGAGAAATGCAAATCAAAACCACAATGTGTTACAGGAAGTCAGCGACCCCAGAGGGACCGGATGGAGCTGCGGCAGAGGAACATAAATTGTGAAGATTTCACTTTAATATGGACATTTATCAGTTCTCAAATAATACTTTTATAATTTCTTATGCCTGTCTTTAATCTCTTAATCCTGTTATCTTCATAAGCTGAGGATGTATGTCACCTCAGGACCACTGTGATAATTGTGTTAACAGTGGTTCTACTTTTCCCATTTGCCCTGTGATCTTTGTTGGACCCTTATCAGTGGTTCTACTTTTGCCCTTTGCCCTTTTCCCTCAGAAGGATGTGATCTTTGTTAGACCCTTATCAGTGGTTCTGCTTTTTGCTCTTTGAAGCATGTGATCTTTGTACCTACTCTCTGTTCTTATACCCCCTCCCCTTTTGAAACCCTTAAAAAAAAACTTACTGGTCTGAGACTCAGGCGGGCATCACGGTCCTACCAATACGTGATGTCACCCCTGGAGGCCCAGGTGTAAAATTCCTTTCTTTGTACTGTCTCTCTTTATTTCTCAGCCGGCTGACACTTATGGAAAATAGAAAGAACCTACATTGAAACATTGGGGGCAGGTTCCCCCAATAACAATGAGATACCATCTCACACCAGTTAAAATGGCAATCATTAAAAAGTCAGGAAACAACAGGTGCTGGAGAGGATGTGGCCAAATAGGAACACTTTTACACTGTTGGTGGGACTGTAAACTAGTTCAACCATTGTGGAAGACAGTGTGGCGATTCCTCAAGGATCTAGAACTAGAAATACCATTTGACCCAGCCATCCCATTACTGGGTATATACCCAAAGGATTATAAATCATGCTGCTATAAAGACACATGCACACGTATGTTTATCACGGCACTATTCACAATAGCAAAGACTTGGAACCAACCCAAATGTCCATCAATGATAGACTGGATTAAGAAAATGTGGCACAAATACACCATGGAATACTATGCAGCCATAAAAAGGATGAGTTCATATCCTTTGTAGGGACATGGATGAAGCTGGAAACCAACATTCTGAACAAACTATCGCAAGGACAGAAAACCAAACACCGCATGTTCTCACTCATAAGTGGGAATTGAACAATGAGAACACTTGGACATAGGGTGGAGAATATCGCATACCAGGGCTTGTCGTGGGGTGAGGGGAGTGGGGAGGGATAGCATTAGGAGAGATACCTAATGTAAATGATGAGTTAATGAGTGCAGCACACCAACATGGCAAATGTATACATATGTAACAAACCTGTACATTGTGCACATGTACCCTAGAACTTAAAGTATAATTTAAAAAAATAAAAAAAGATTATGGGCCAGGGTTGTGGCTCATGTCTGTAATCCCAGCACTTTGGGAGGCTGAGGCAGGTGGATCACCTGGGGTCAGTAGTTCAAGACCATCATGGTCAACATGGCAAAACGTGGTCTCTACTAAAAATACAAAATTTAGCCAGGTTTGGTGGTGCACACCTGTACACACTTGTAATCTCAACTACTCAGGAGGCTGAGGCATAAGAATCGCTTGAACCCAGTAGGCAGAGGTTACAGTGAACCAAGATCATGCCACTGCACTTCAGCCCTGGGCAACAGAGAGAGACTTCATCTCAAAAAAAAAAAAAAAAAAGAAAACCAAAGATTAATGTTCCCTCTGAAAAATAAACATACATAGTGGGATATTCTGCAGGGCAGGTAAAGTAGAAACTTTATATATTCAACCCAAAGCACATTTTTGTTAATTAGCACTGTGGCCACTCCACTAGAACAGAATGGAACCCCACCCACACTTTGATATGGATGCTGGGACTGATGATGTCACATAGTGAAGTATCATGAGAATATTTGTTACATAATGAGACTCTGAAAAGAGCAGGAGAAGACTTCCCAGGCTGGTTCAAGTGGCTTGTGAGGGCAGGAAAATGTGTTGTGACTATGGTTAAGGAGTAGGGCAAGGGTAAAGGTACCCAGGCATGTCTTGAACTTCCAGCATATACCAAAGAAGGGAGCACTCAGGCTTTATTATCAACTTGCCCAAATAGTGTGGCTTAAAAGATGTCAGTAATCAATCAAAAAATAGATTCAGATTCTTTAATTCAATACTGAATATTTACTCTTGAAACTCCTGACTTCTAGGTTGAAACTCAATTTCCTCATGCTAAAAACCTTATACATGTCCTTTCTTCAAGCATAAATAGGACCCTTTACATAATTGTTGAAAGTGCTTCCGAAATACTGCTTAGACAAATTGTCTACAATATTTTTACACTTGTATTGTGAAAATTAATGTTTATAAGACTATAAAAATTGAATAACAAGTCATTTTTCAAAAAGCTGTAAAAATTTCTCTATGAGGTTATCATAATAAGCATAGTATTCTATAATTTCTCAACTATAGCAAAACTTCATTTTTATTATTTATTTATTTTGAGACACAGTTTCGCCCCAGCCTGGGTGACAGAGTGAGACTCCGTCTCAAAATAATAATAATTATTATAATTATACACTTTCCTAGAAATTATTTAACCCAATTTATAGATTTACATTTCTTCCCTTGTACTTCAGTGAAAAACCTGAGGATCCATAAATCAAGGTGGTATTTTCAGATTTGTGTGGCAAAAAATATGTACAGAGAGGCTGGGAGCGGTGGCTCACGCCTGTAATCCCAGCACTTTGGGAGGCTGAGGTGAGCAGAGCACAAGGTCAGGAGATAGAGACCATCCTGGCTAACATGGTGAAACCCTGTCTCTACTAAAAATACAAAAAAAATTAGCCAGGCATGGTGGCAGGCGCCTATAGTCCCAGCTACTTGGGAGGCTGAGGCAGGAGAATGGCAAGAACCCGAGAGGTGGAGCTTGCAGTGAGCCGAGATCGCACCACTGCACTCCAGCCTGGGCGACAGAGCGAGACTCTGTCTTAAAAAAAAAAAATATATATATATATATATATATAATATATATATATACACACTATATATACATATATACAGAGAAATGACAGATGCAAATCATGTGTTCTACCAATATGTAGAGGGTCCCTTACATTCTAAGTTCGGTGAAATAATTAGAATGATACAAGATAATGAACTGAAATTGCATAATGTGGAAGCAAAACTGTTACTAATGTGCAAGTATATCAACAGGATTTTTAAAACACAGCATGCTAATTATACCTTAAAATATATTTCTCCCAGTCTGGGCAACATGACAAAACCTCATCTCTACAAAAAATACAAAAATTAGCCAGGCATGGTGGCACGAGCCTGTGGTCCTTAGGCAAGAGAACAGGGTGTGGAGGCAGGAAACCTAAGGCTGTTTCATGCTAACTTCCTTGAGCTAAATTGATGGGAAAACCCTAACTTTCCACACCTAAGTAACAAAAGGACCAGAGACTACTCCCTTTGCAAATCTCTACCTTTTCTGCCCGGCAGGTGGCAAATTAAAAGTACCTCTGATTGGTTGCTTTTTGCAACCAATCAGATATTTGGGTAGGAGTGTGACCTTTGTAACTTTACTTCAGCCTCTGATTGGTTGACTGATTGCAGGCCACCATTTTATTTACATGAGGTCAGCACCAAGCGGCCAATGGGAAACCTCTAGTAGTCATTTGGACCCAAGAAGATTCTGTATCTGGGCCACTGCTTGGGCCTGTTCCCACACTGTGGAGTGTACTTTCATTTTCAATAAATTGCTGTTTTCATTCTTTTGATGCTGCATTCTTTCATTGCTTTGCTGGGGGTCGGAGTTAGCTCAAGCGGTTACCTCCTCATGCCGGAGTTTCTATCATTGCTTTGCTGGGTGTTTTTTCCAATTATTTGTTCAAAATGCCAAGAACATGAACAACTTGCAGTCAAGACCCTCTACTGGTAACATATTTTGGTGAGCTAGCCAGGAGAGAAGGTAGGCCCAAAGTTTGGGATTTCTTTTTCTCCTTTCCCCTTTTACATACAGGGAAATCTTCCTCTCTCCATCTTTTCCTTTCCAACTCAGGACCCTCGGTGGACAGCACCTAAGCACGAAGACAATTGCAAGTTTCTGGCCAGGGCCATTCTCTGGTGAAACTGAAAGGTTTCCGTGTGGAAGTGCCTAACTGCCACCGCTTGGTTAAGGTGAGGAACCTTTTCCTCGTTTTTGTTTTTCTGAGTCCTATTCCTTTTTTGTTTTTCTGAGTTGTTTTCCTTTTCTCCTTTTTCAGTCTTTCAGCAGCCGTTTCCTAGTAGCTCATTGGTAATTGAGGGGAACTGACTGGGGCCACTCTGTGGTATTCTCTGAAAGCCAAGGAGTGAACAGGGATGGCTGCCCTGCCCAGAAGGGGAAAAGACTCATTTCTGTCCTTTTCAGTTATAATCTCTGAACCCTATGTGTGATGCAGTTAGCAGCAGCAGCTCGTCCAGGGCGAACTCACAGGTTTCAGGTGACTTATGCTTCTTTTATTTATGCTAAATTTTTCCCTTCTCCCACTCAACTGGCAAAGGACAGAAAACCCACCTAGCTATGCGCAAAAGGTTACACAAGTCAGAGGGTCCGGGCATGTGGTCTGTGTGGTGCATGGTGGTGGAGGGAATTCATCAAAGGGAATTTATTATTGCCTAAGTTAAGAGCGTTAAAGCGTTGCTTTAAGTGAGATAGAAAAGCTTTAAGTCAGGTCCTCAGTGGTGGAGGGAACCATTCCAAAGTGGTGCCAGCACCCATCTAAGGTCAGAGATGTCTGACAGACTAAGTTGGGGCCCTAAATGGGGGACACCCTCAGGGACCCCAGTCTGGGCCCAAAATTTTTCCAGGGGGATGCCCCAGGTAAAATTAGGGTCACCTAATGAGCCCTCCACTTTTCAAAGTCCTCTTCTCTTTTCCAAACCACTATGGGCAACTCTCCACCTATTCCACCTGATTCCACGCTTGGCTACATCCTCAACCATTGAAATCAATTTGACCCTGACACTCTAAAGAAAAATGTAAAATTTTTTTTGCAATATTGTCTGCCCCCATTATGAACTGCCCAGCCTGGAACAATGGGCAGTCTTGGTAGCCTTAATTATGACATCATCCTGCCATTAGACCTATTTTGCAAGAGGCAGGGCAAATGGTCAGAAATCCCATATGCACAGGCTTTTATGACCCTATACCAAAACCTAACAGTCTGTCAAACTCCCAGAACCCACTCCCACCACCAAAGGAAAGTTCTAAGGTAGAATTAGATATTATAGATGATCCCCCACCCTTTTTTTTTTCTTTTTTGAGACGGAGTTTTGCTCATCGCCCAGGCTGGAGTGCAATGACTTCATCTGGGCTCACCGCAACCTCCACCTCCCAGGTTCAAGCAATTCTCCTGCCTCAGCCTCCCAGGTGGCTGGGATTACAGGCACACACCACCATGCCCATCTAATTTTGTATTTTTAGTAGAGATGGGGTTTCTCCATGTTAGTCAGGCTGGTCTCGAACTCCCGACCTCAGGTGATCTGCCCACCTCGGCCTCCCAAAGTGCTGGGATTACAGGCGTGAGGCACCGCGCCAAACCAGATGACCCCCTTTTACAAGAGCCACTTGTCTCTAAGGGTAAACAACGACCATCCCTATAGCCCCCTTACCAAGTGCTCCTGAGGCTAAAACCAGGAGCAAACACTGGGGACCCTACAAAGTCCCCCTAATACTCAGTGGGGAACACCATATTCTACTCTCCCTCCAGCTTTGCTACCCCGTAGGGAAGTAGCAGGAGCCGAATGGCCAGTCCTATTACAGGTCCCCTTCTCTATAAATGATATACAGCAATGTAAGTAAAAGCTAGGAAGCTACTCTAAAAATCCTAGGAAATTTGCAGATGGGTTCCAAAAGTTGACCTTATTACTATTGCACTCCAGCCTGGGCAACAGGGTGGTTACATGATAATAATGTCAATTTACAAAGATGATTTGAGAATCTTGTCTGTATGCACTTAAAACCAGCTGCAAAACATGTGAAGCAACAAGTGACAGAAGTGAAAAGAATGTACAAATCTGTGGAGCACAGATTTTTAGGTTAGTGAAAGTACTCCATATGTTTCCCATATCCCAAAGCAACACTCTATTTGTCAAAGGACACCCTGAACACAAAAAGCTCAGTGACTTACATTGTAAATTTACCTCATTCTCCACCATATTCCATGCTGCTTAACTCACACAGTACAGTGACCTTAATCTTCCAGAAAACATGGATATGAAGGAACCACACCTAATGAAGTAAGCCCTCTCATCTTACTGATTTATTCCCAGAGACCACAATGAAAGATGTGTAGGAAAGGCAAGACTTCATACTTTAGGATGAAGGTCACAAATAGTCAACTAGCCTTTTTAAGAAATGTCAAAGTGAATACAATTATTTTATATACTGAATTGGCCATTTCCACACATGCTCTTGATCCTTTGATGTACATATTACCTGGGGTTTTAACAAATTTTGTCTTGTGGTTATTTTACAGTATGTACCATTCCAGTCAATCCTGGATGGAGAAGCAGACTTAGTTATCCACAGTATGATTTACCTAACTTGGAATCTGTTGAGAATTTTTTTTTTTTTTTTTTTTTTTTTTGAGACGGAGTCTCGCTCTGTCGCCCAGGCTGGAGTGCAGTGGTGCAATCTGGGCTCACTGCAAGCTCAGCCTCCCGGGTTCAAACAATTCTCATGCCTCAGCCTCCTGAGTAGCTGGGACTACAGGCACGTGCCACCACGCCTGGCTAATTATTTGTATTTTTAGTAGAGATGGGGTTTCACCATGTTAGCCAGGATGGTCTCGATCTCCTGACCTCGTGATCCGCCTGCCTCGGCCTCCCAAAGTGCTGGGATTACAGGCGTGAGCCACCGTGCCTGGCCGAGAAATGGTTTAAAATTTCACCACGTTAATTACATTTGCAAGGTTTCTATCCAGTATGAATAATTTGGTAAAGCCTGAAGACACACTACTGATTAAAAGTCCTTCCATGTTAAGCACACTAATATGACTTTGCTCCTGTATAAATTCTCTCAAACTCGAAAAACATGAACATTTGATTTTTTTATTTTTTTTGAGACAGAGTCTCACTCTTGTCACCCAGGCTGGAGTACAATGGCACAATCTCGGCTTACAGCAACCTCCACCTCCCAGATTCAAGTGATTCTTCTGCCTCAGCCTCCCAAGTAGTGGGATCACAGGTGCCCACCACTACGCCCAGCTAATTTTTGTATTTTTTAGTAGAGATGGGGTTTCACCATGCTGACCAGGCTGGTCTCAAACTCCTGACATCAGGGGATCCACCCACCTCGGCCTCCCAAAGTGCTGGGATTACAGGTGTGAGCCACCACACCCGGCCCATTTGATTTTTAAAAAGGCTTACCACATTCGTTACATTTGTAAGGCTGTTCTCCAGTATGAATACTCTGATGTTTCCATTTTGATGTTCAGGTAAAAAGTCTTAGCACACACATTACATTTGTCAAAGATGTATATTCTGATGTCCAGTGAGTTCAGATACCTCGGGGAAGCCTCTAGCACATACATTTATATGATTTCTTTCCAATATAAACTCTCAAGTCAAGTAGTGACTGAACTCTGGTGAAGCTTTTGCCACACTCATTTCATTTGTAAAGCATATCTGCACTTTGAGTTATAGACCCACAAGTTTTGACCTTTAAGTAGTATTCTTGCCACATATACTACACTTCTGTGATTTCTCTCCACGGTGTATATTCTTATGCCTAGTGAACACTTGCTTAAAACTTAGCTGTATTAACTTCATGTGTAAATATATTAGGCCATAATTGCATTGCTAGACAGAAATACCTGAGGCTAGGTAATGTATAAAGAGGTTTAATTGACTCACAATTTTGCAGGCTTTATAGGAAACATGGCGCTGGCATCTGTTCACCCTCTCGGGAAACCTCAGGAAGGTTAAAATGATGGTGGGAGGTGAAGGGGGAGTGGGCATGTCACATGGCCAGAAGGAGAACAAACAAGAGGGAGTTGCCATTCACTTTCGTGTGTGCGTGTGTGTGTATAACGGAGTCTCACTCTGTCACCCAGGCTAGAGTGCAGTGGCGCGATCTCGGCTCACTGCAACCTCCGCCTCCAGGGTTCAGGCAATTCTACTGACTCAGCCTCTCGAGTAGCTGGTACTACCAGTACCCGCCATGAAGCCCAGCTAATTTTTTGTATTTTTGGCAGAAACAGGGTTTCACCATGTTGGCCAGGCTGCTCTTGAACTCCTGACCTCAAGTGATCTGCCCACCTCAGCCTCTCAAAGTGCTGGGATTACAGGCATGAGCCAGACCTCATGAGAACTATCACAAGGTCAGCAACAAGGGGATGGTACTAAACCTTTCTTGAGAAATCCACCCCCATCATCCAATCAACTCCCACTAGGCCCCACCTCCAATACTGGAGATTACAATTCCACATGAGACTTCAAAGGGAAAGGACAAATATACAGCTATATCAGTAAGTATAAATTATTTGGGGATCTCAGAAGTTAGGACAATGTCTAACGGCCTTTCCACATTGAGTTTAGTTGTAAGGTTTTCTCCAGTATGTTTTATCTGATGTTTAGTGAGGCCTGAGCGACTAATGTAAGATTTGCCACACTCATTACATTTATAAGGTTTTTCACTAGAATGAATTCGTTGGTGTTTAGTGAGGCAAGACCGCCGCCCAAACGCCTTGCCACATTCCATACATTTGTATGGCTTCTCTCCAGTGTGGTTTCTCTGATGGTAAACCAAGTTTGACCTTTCGATAAAAGCTTTACCACATTCATTACATTTATAAGGTTTCTCTCCAGTATGCATCATCTGATGATTAAGCAGAATTGAACGTACTCTAAAGGCTTTGCCACACTCATTACATTGGTAAGGTTTCTCTCCAGTATGAATACTCCAATGACGTGCGAGGCCTGAGCGATAACGGAAGACCTTGCCACATTCATTACATTTGTAAGGTTTCTCTCCAGTATGAATTCTCCGATGCCTTGCAAGGGTTGTAGTGGAGTTAAAGACTTTCCCACATTCAATACATTTGTATGGCATCTCTCCAGTATGTCTTCTCTGATGGTACACCAGACTTGTTTTATGACTAAAAGTTCTACCACATTCACTACATTTGTGTGGTTTCTCCCCAGTAGGATTTCTGTGATATCTTGCAAGTTTTGAACTTTGGATAAAAGCCTCACCAAACTCATTACAGTGGTAAGGGTTCTCTCCAGTATGAATTACCAGATGTTTAGTGAGGCTTGAACGCTGAGAATAGGCTTTGCCACAATCATCACATTTGTAAGGTTTCTCTCCGGTATGAATTTTCCGATGACGTGCTAGGCATGAGTAGTAACTGAAGACCTTGCCACATTCGTTACACTGGAAAGGTTTCTCTCCGGTATGACTTCGCCTATGAATTGAAAGGTTTCCACTGTCAATGAAGACCTTGCCACACACATTACATTTGTAAGGTTTCTCTCCGGTATGCATTCTTTGATGACGTGCTAGGCATGAATAGTAAGTGAAGACCATGCCACATTTATTACAATGGAGAGGTTTTTCTCCAGTATGACATCTCATATGAACTGAAAGGTATCCACCGTAATTAAAGACCTTGCCACACACATTACATTTGTAAGGTTTCTCTCCGGTATGAATTCTCTGATGTACAGTTAGTAATGAGCCCCAATTAAAGGCTTTGCCACATTCGTTACATTTGTAAGGTTTCTCTCCAGTATGAACTCTCTGATGCACTGCAAGATGTGAATGTTGACTGAAGACCTTGTCACATTCATTACATTTGTAGGGTTTCTCTCCAGTATGAATTCTCCGATGCCCGGCAAGACGTGAACGTTGAAAGAAGACCTTGCCACATTCATTACATTTGTAAGGTGTCTCTCCAGTATGAATTATCTGGTGCCTTACAAGTTGTGAATTTTGATAAAAGACCTTGCCACACACATCACATGTATATGGTTTCTTTCCTGCATGGATTATATGATGTGCAGTGAGGCTTGAGTTCCGTTTAAAGGTTTTGCCACATTCGTTACATTTGTAGGGTTTGTCTCCAGTATGAACTGTCTGATGAGTTGCAAGAGACGAACTTTGACTAAAGCACTTCCCACATCGATTACATTTGTAAGGTTTCTCTCCAGTATGAATTCTCTGATGAACTGCAAGGTGGGAACTTTTACTAAAGGACTTGCCACATTCATTACATATGTAGGGTTTGTCTCCAGTGTGACTTCTCCAGTGATTTACAAGATCTGAATTTTGTCTGAAGATCTTGCCACATACATCACATTGATATGGTTTCCCTCTTGTATGGACTATCTGATGTACTGTTAGTAGTGAGCCCTGATGAAAGGCTTTGCCAGACTCATTGCATCTGTAAGGTTTCTCTGTAGTATGTATCATCTGATGATTAATAAGACTTGAAGACATTCTAAATGCTTTGCCACACTCATTACCTATGTAAGGTTTTTCCCTAATGTGTGTTTTCTCATCTTGCGTAGGTAACGAAAGTTGCAAAAAATCATCCCCATATTTCCTAGAAATGTTGCTTTGGACACCAGGAAAAATTCTTTGAAGTGGTGAAGCTAAAAAACCATTGTTAACTGTCCTCTCAATTTGATTACATTCATAAATTTTCTCTGCAGTTTGAAATTTCTGCAATTCACCCAGACCGGACTGAAAGCTTAATATAAGCTGATTTTCCATATGCTTGTTTTCTACGTCCCCTTGACTATGTTGAACTCTTTTACCAGTAAGATTGTTTTTATGGGTCATTGGCCCTTCTTTATAATTTATTTCACCATCTTTCCATTGAAAGTCAAGGTCCTGTAGATTTTTCCGGATTTCCCTGAAGTAAAAATTTTCAATGTCATAGCTTTCATGTCCTTCCAACATCACTGTTTGGAATTTTTCTCCTGTGTTACTGTTCTGTATTGGTGGTAATTCCTTGATCACACATTTAGGAGAGATACCTGCAAAATATAATGAACATGGGGTTTTAAAATAACTATTATTGGTAAATATTATTTTATACTGAAAACACACTACACTAAACATAATGTTTATACTAGCAAGTTGTGAAACTTTTCTACCATGATCTTCTATTTGTAGAAATGCAAAATGAATAGAATTCTATGGTAAAGAAAGAGTGATTACATGTAATTCAAATCAATTTTAGGAAAGCCTAGTTTCAAACATCCTTCGACCAAAAGACTCATGTTATGCAAACATATATGAGCACCAAAACAAGTATTTTGCAACCACTGACCCCAAATGACACACCAATTGGCAGTAAACATATGGCTTCCTCATAATAGGAGAGAAAATAGTTACGTATATTTATTTCATACAAATGAATGCCAAGCAACAGCAAGATATACTGCAATGGTAAATATTAACTAATAAATAATCATAATATAAATTAATAAATAAAACATTCTAATAGCCTGTGATAAAACCAGCAGGTAAATAATGAACAACCACAAAATACAAATCTATAGTATGAAATTCTAAACAATTCTCCATCAATATTAAGCAAGAACTTATATTCTAGAGGCAGTACATGATAACTAGAAAATATGTTGAGATCACTGGTTTTTAAAGATAAAAGAAAGGTAAATATGTCTTTGGCCATACCACCGTGAATGCATCTGATCTTGTCTGATCTCAGAAACTAAGCAGTGTCAGAACTGGTTAGTACTTGGATGAGAGAAAGGTAAATATATAACATAATAAAGAATAAAAACTGGGGACAGGTCAGCCGGGTGCGGTGGCTCAAGCCTGTAATCCCAGCACTTTGGGAGGCCGAGGTGGGTGGATCACAAGGTCAGGAGTTCAAGACTAGCTTGGCCAACATGGTGAAATCCTGTCTGTACTAAAAGTAAAAAAAATCAGCCGCGTGTCGTGGCAGGTGCCTGTAATCCCAGCTACTCAGGAGCCTGAGACAGGAGAATCATTGGAACCCAGGAGGTGGAGGTTGCAGTGAGCTGAGATTTCGCCACTGCACTCCAGCCTGGGCGACAGAGCAAGACTCCGTCTCAAAAAAAAAAAAAAAATGGGGACAGGTATGGTGGCTCAGACCTATAATCCCAGCATTTTGAGAGGCCAAGGTGGGCAGATCACTTGAGGTCAAGAGTTTGAGACTAGCTAGGCCAACATGGTGAAACCTCATCTCTACTAAAAATATAAAAAATTAGCCAAGCGTGATGGTGCATGCCTGTAATCCCAACTACTCAGGAGGCTGAAGCACGAGAATCACATAAACCTGTAAGGGGGAGGTTGCAGTCAGCCAAGATCACGACACTGCACTTCAGCCTGGGCGACAGAGAGAGACTGCCTCAAAAAAAGAATAAAACTTGGGAAAGGAAATCAGAAATCCCAGTTATGATTTCATGCCTACAATTATGTAACAAACAATAGAGCAAGTCCCTAAGTATTCATTGTCTTTTTTTGCTTTTAGCTGAGATGGAGTCTCACTCTGTCACCCAGGCTGGAGTGCAGTGGCATGATCCCACCTCACTGCAACCTCCAACTCACAGGCTCAAGCAATCCTCCCACCTCAGCCTCCTGAGAGCTGGGACCACAGATGCATGCCATCATGCCCGGTTAATTGTTTTGTAGTTTTGGTAGAGATGAGGTTTTGCCATGTTGCCCAGGCTGGTCTGGAACTCCTAAGCTCAAACAATCTGCCCACCTCTGCCTCCCAAAGTGCTGGGATTATAGGCATGAGCCATCATGCCCAGTCCTATTCACTGTCTTTATTATCCAGTTCATTGGCCACAAAATATATATGATATAGAGACTGTACTTGGAAAATGCATGAACTGAGATAAAAGACAACACCGTTTGGAACAAACTGCAAAATGAAAACTTACAGATACAATGTAGACTGCTCTGATATAAAGACTTATGTCTGCCAAAATTCCTATGTTAAGGCCCCATCCTCAATGTGATAGTATTTGGAAGTATGGTCTTTGGGAGGCAATTAGGTCAGGATGGTGCACAGAACTTCAGGAATGCAATTAGCAGAAACGTGAACAAGCTTCTGCTTTTTGCATGGAAATCTCTCTGCCACATGAGAACACAGAAAGAGTCAGCCATGGCACACCAGAAAAAAGTCCACACCAAGAACCAAAGTGGCTGGCTCTGACATGTTGAACTTTGCACCACCCAGATCTGTGAAAAGTCAATTTCTGCTGTTTAAACCACCCTATCTATGGTATCTGATATAGCTAGTCATGCTGACTAAGGTAAAGCCAATATGCTATCTCATTATAAACATTAAACAATGTTGATACATGTTATTAAACAAATTTGTGAGTCTGTACTATAAAACATGCAATATTCTAAGCTAGCTAACAGCACTAACTTGTTTTAAAAGTCTTTAGGTAAATTATCACTATTTAACAAACAAGCAAGCTAAATATGCCCACAGGATTTATGTATCTATACCCAATTTACAAAGAAAGTAAGACACAAGAACCTGGGTTTGCAAGATCAAACATGTTTTTAAAAACAACTTCCCAAACAAGCAGTGCAGGTAACAGGTCAACCCAAATATCAAGAGTGTAGAAATACTTCAAGAGCCATTTTGTGTAGAGCACCTGATTCTGTCGCTGTTTGGGGTGCCACTATGTAACCCACATGGACCTAGGAGGACTGAACAAAGGGGGCGAATGCGGGAATAAAAGACAAGAGACAAAAGAGTAGATTTGGAAGAAGGGGTCAGGGGCACCTTGTCTCTAGTGGACAAGGGCCCTGAGCTTTACACAGCCCTCCGTATTTATTAGGCAAGAGAGATAGTGAGAAGGAGGGTGGAAGAAGGGGTCAGCTGTGCAGTCCAGAGTAGGCTTGCAAGACTGCATTCCTCAAACAACAGGCTCTAGATATGGCAGTAGATAACCCTGACACCAGGAAGTGACTGCCTCCAGCAAACCTTCTGTCAGCAGGAGCAGTCATGAGTTTGCCCACATCCTGCATTCATGATAAACAGTTTGCTGTTTGATCATATAGCCTCCAGTGGAATGCTGAGTTGGTCACGTCCCACGGGCCTTGGCTCTCTGCAATGCTGCGTTGCCAAAAGCATTATTCAGCCATCCGTCATGAATAACGAACGGTATCTGAGTCATCATCCCCTGCACATATTGATTTACGCAGTGTTATCAGACAGTGGTCAAGTGAATGAGTAGGGGTTACCCCTTACAGAGTGAGAGTAGCATGGGAGGTGAGGGAGTTCTGCAATAATGGGAGTATAAAATTAATATGCTAGTCAGTAACTGGGTGGTCCATCTGGACGAAGTAACATGTTAGGAAAGACCCAGGAGGACAAAGGGCAAGAGCGGAGATCAAGCAGTAATGAGCATGGGGCAGCAGGGTTTGTGCTTGCAGAGCTGTGGGAATATAATTGCACAAGAAACAGCTAAAATCCTGGCTTTGGAAGAAAAGAGAAACTAATGTAGAGGTAGCATTGTACTGACTAATACTTAAACATGAGAATTATACTATGGGTGCAGGACAACAAGGGAAGACAATTAAAAAGGAGGTGGTGTGATGATATGGGAAGAAAACAGATTTATGTCTCTATAATATTTGCTATGAAATTTATCAAACTGAATGTCCCATGAGTTCTATTTCCAGGTATATGCTCAACAACCCTACATATTAAGAGATATGTGAAAGATTGTTCTTACAATTCAATCCTTAAGAAAAAACCTGAAAATGGCCATGAAGAGGAGATGGATGAATTCATTTTGTACACGCACATAAAGACACCATAAAACTTTATTGATAGGACAAGAATGTTAAGGAGACATGGGGTGCAGAATAAGGACCCCTAGCACAACAGGCAAAGATTTGAGAAAACAAAGAAAGCAGGAGACTCTTGTCAAGGTTTAAATATATGTTAATGGAGACACAGTATATACGATGAAAGTATCCTGGGATATCAAAAACACAACATGGAAGCAGATCTGTAAAAAAGTCATTTTTGTATGTAATTGAAGTTAAGCTGTTATTAGTTTAAAATAGGATGTTATAAATCTAAAGTGTTTTCTGTAATTGCAATGGTAACCACAAAGAATGTAGAGAAGACACACACAATGGAAATAAAACTATTTCAGGAAAAAAAAATCAACTATATAAAAACGAAGGCAGTAAAACAGAACAAAAAAAACTAAAAGAGATATAGAAAACACTTAACAAAATGGCAATATAAGTCCTTTTCTATCAGTAATTACATTAAGTGTAAGTGTTTATACTCCACAGTCAAAAGACAGAGACTGGCTGAATAAATTTTTAAAACTGTCTTCAGCTACACACTGTCCAGAAAATACTCATTTTAATTCAAAGGACACACATAGGCTGAACTGAAGGGATGAGAAAAGATATCCCCTATAAATGTTAAACGAAAGACGTCAGAGGTGGCTAAACTGATGACAGCCAAAATAGACTTTACGTCAAAACTGGTACAAGAGACAAAGAAGGGCATTATATAATGATTAAAAGGTTAATTCACTAGGAGGATATAACAATATGTGCCTATATAGAGATCCTCAATATGTGAAGCAAAATTAACGTAACTAAAGAGAGAAGTAGTTCCACAGTAATAATAAGATACTTCAATGGCCTATTTTTACTTATAAATAGGACAATCAGACAGAAGAAAAACAAGGAACTAGAGAACCTAAACTATATATCAAATTGAACCTAACCTATATATGCATAACACATCACCCAAAAACAGTGCAATACAAATTTTTCAGAACTGCACATGAAACATTTTTCAAAAGAAATATTGGAAAAGAAAAAATTTTTTAAACTTTTTAAAGACTAAAATCGTAAAGCGTAACTTATCCCATCATAATAAAATAAAACTAGAGATCAACAGCAGAAGAAAATTAGATTATCAACAAATATGTGGAAACAACATACTCTTAGGCCGGTGTGGTGGCTCACGCCTGTAATCCCAGCAATTTGGGTGGCTGAGGCAGGTGGATCACCTGAGGTCAGGAGTTTGAGACCAGCCTGGCCAACATAGTGAAACCCTCAGCCAGGCGTGGTGGCAGATGCCTGTAATCCCAGCTACTCGGGAGGCTGACGCAGGAGAATCGCTTGAACCCAGGAAGTGGAGGTTGCAGTGAGCCGAGATTGCACCACTGCACTCCAGCCTGGACAACAAGAGTGTAACTCCGTCTCAAAAAACAAAAACAAACGAAACCATACTCTTAAACAGCCAATATGTCAAATTAGAAATCACAAGGGAAATTTTAAAAATCTCAAAACAAAGGAAAATGAAAATAGAACATACCAAAACTTGTGAATGCAGAAAAAACAGTGCTAAGATAGAAAATCTGCAGATATAAATGTTAACATTAAAATAGAAGATATCCAATGGAACAGAATAGGAAACCCAGAAATACAGCCACACACCTATAACCAAATGATCCTTGATAGTCAAAAAAACAATTGGGAAAAGACATTCTATTCAATAAAGGGTGCTAGAAAAACTGGCTAGCCATATATAGAAGAATGAAACTGGACTCCTATCTCTTGTCATATACAAAAATTAATTCAAGATGAATAAAGACTTACATTAAGACTTCAAGCTACAAAAATTCTAGAAGAAAATCTAGGAAAAACTTTTCTGGACAAAATACAAGTTTTTTTTTCTTTCTTTTTTTTTTTTTAGAGACAGGGTCTTGCTCTGTCACCCAGGCTGAAGTACAGCAGTGTGATCTCAGCTCAACGCAACCTCCGCCTACTGGGTTCAAGCAATTCTCTTGTTTCAGCCTCCCAAGTAGCTGAGATTACTTGCATGTGCCACCACAGCCAGCTAATTTTTTTGTATTTTTAGTAGAAACAGGGATTCACCATGTTGGTCAGGCTGGTCTCGAACTCCTGACCTCAGACCTCAAAATGATCCGCCTGCCTCAGCCTCCCAAAGTGCTGGGATTACAGGCATGAGCCATTGCTCCTGGCCCAATACAAGTTTTTTAAGAGAATTTATTCTTCATTGCTTGAGCATCATGAAAAAAATATATAGGTTTTATAAATAGTAGAGAAGTCCCTGAAGTGTAAGAAATGGGCTAAGTGTAAAATAAAGTTAGATTTTTAAATAATGATTCAGTATAACATGATGGACATGAATGTAGACAGGAGAATAGTTATTATAATATAGCACTTGTTCCAAGAAAGAAAAAAACAGTGCGATTTGAACAAAATCCAGCAAGCTATATTTAGGAAACTGAAACTTACTACAGAAAAGCAATGTATGTTATATAACAAAGAACGATCAATCTATTAAATGGTATTTCCACAATTAAGATAGTAACTTAAAAAATTATGTTCAAGATACTAAAAATTTCCAACTTAAAAACTGTAATCAATTTAACTGACAAATATGTACTTTCATAGTAGGAATTAAGTCAGGTGAAACAGAAGTAAAAGGAATAACTGAAACTATCAACACAACACTATGGAGTTTCTGTAAGTTTTAGGGAAACTGCTGCTGAGCTATACCATCTGTACTAAAGAAGGAAATCTTGTAAAATACATAAAACAATATGCATTCCCCAACACAACACTACCACACATAGAAACAGAAAACAAAGAAAACTGAGTATCCTCAAAAAATATGGAACTGATTAAATAAATAAAAACAAAGTTCATTTATAATACATGAAAATGCATCAGATGAAAGCAACGGTTGCTTAAAACGAATTTTGTGGACTTAAAAAAGAAGCCTCATTCAACTTCATTAGCTTCCTCAAGATCAAAGTCTTACTCACTGTAAACAAAAATACTGGGGAAGAAAGTGTGGCATGAGCAGTGGTTCAGGCAATAGCCCTGGAGAGATGAAGCTGTGAACCTGGACAATGTTCTTCCTGGGAGAAATTCCTTTTTTTGAGACAAAGTGTCACTCTTGTCCCCCAGGCTAGAGTGCAAAGGCGCAATCTCGGCTCACTACAACCTCCGCCTCCCGGATTTTTTTGAGGGATTCTCCTGCCTCAGCCCCCCGAGTAGCTGGGATTACAGGCGCCTGCCACCATGCCCAGCTAACTTTTGTATTTTTAGTAGAGACGGGGTTTCACCAAGTTGGCCAGGCTGATCTAGAACTCCTAACCTCAGGTGATCCACCTGCCTCAGCCTCCCAAAGTGCTGGGATTATAGGCGTGAGCCACCGTGCCCGGCATGGGAGAAATTCCTACACCATTCACTGCTAGCTCAAAAAAGAGGACCGTTAGTATATGAGATCAACATTGCCACAGTACCCTTGAGAGATACTTTTGTGACATTTCTCAGAAACCAGGCTCTTGTGATGGTTTCTATCTGAATATCATGATAAATGCTGATCATTCTACTCTGGCTTTAATAGTTACCTCTGTATGTAGCAAGATGATGTTAAAACTCATTACTCGAAGTGCTTGCCTTCAAAAATTTCCTCTTACCCAGTAAACTCACTCCATACGATAGTCCACAAGATATTCATAACCCCAAGATGGGTTATCACAGCAGGAAAAAAGCATAAAATGTCAGACCCTAGAAATGTGTCACACAAACATAAAAGAGAATGCAAGATCAGAAAGAGCCAAGGCATAAACAAGACAGAGAAAAACACAGGAGTTGGATTGTGAGGGATCTTGAAATGAGACAGTGCTCTGTCCACAGATCCCAAACTAAGAGTGTGAAGACAGAGATGCGCTCCCTGTGTAGGACTAAGAATAAAGAGAGGACCTTTGTGTCAACTGTCTTTACAATTCTTCTATGTAACAATCTCAGGAGACCCAACTCATTCCCCTGTCACAAACCCAAGAAGAGTGTCCAAAGAAGAACTAAGAAAACGGCTGAGGGACCTGAACAGGCAGAGAGGGCTGAAGATAGTCCAGTTCTAGGACCCCAGCTTCAAAGGAAGGGCAACCAATGTTTCCTCATCTCCTGATCAGCACTTTCAAGTATAGGAAATGGGGTGGAACCAGAAAAGCTCCAGGCATCAGGACTATGGAGCCCTCAGCTCCAATCTATATGGATCAGAGAACTGAGGATCAGATGGAATCAAGAACAGGAGGAGAGACCACTCGGGAAAGAGACTTCTTTGAAAAGGCCCTTCCCATGCCACAGAGTCACAGCATCAGAGTTCACAGAATACAGATGACACTGTGGTCCATCATAACAGTCCTGTACTTCGCTCTGTTGGAGCTGCAGCAACCCCTGGAGAGTGAAAGGGTAAAGTTATATGTGTCTGGAGAGCAAAGTGATAAGCAGGAAAGAAGAAAACTTCTGGAGCTCACAGAAAATCAAATTTGTTTCCCCACAGAACTCTCCCACTTGCAGAGTCTTACACACACAATTTCATGGTACCGCTTCCATTGTGCCCATTTGAGCTCTTACCTGTGATCACGCCTTTCATGCATTCCCCACAGTTTGGGTTCCTTGCTATTTTCACTTGGCTCACCACAGTCCAGGGCTCTTTCCCTTGCTCCAACATGGAGATAATATTCAGGTCAGGAAGACAGAGTCCTGCTTATAAAAAAAGAAAGAAGATGTCCCATGGTTTTTCCAGAACCCAGCCTAATGTCTAGGTAGAAGAGAAAACACTGCAGTTGAATCTACAAAATATTTCACAAACTCATCCATTGATTGCCTCCTTCTGAATGCTTAGTGAACACTGTAAGATGAAGATATCTAGCTCTCTCCCAAGAAATACTGAATCAAAAACACAGGGATAGGCCAAGCGTACTGGCTCAAGCCTGTAATCTCAGCACTTTAGGAGGCCAAGACGGGAAGATGGCTTGAGCACAGGAGTTCAAGATCAGCCTGGGCAACAGAGTGAAACCCTGTCTCTACCTGGGCATGGTGTTGCACACTCATAGTCCCAGCTACTTGAAAGGCTAAGGTGGGAGGATGGCTTTATCCCAAGAAGCTAAGGTTGCAGTGTCCCGAGATCACAAGATCACACCACTGCACTCCAGCCTGGGTGACAGACTGAGACTGTGTCAAAAAAAAAAAAAGCACAAGGATAGAAAACAGGAACAGGGAATTGGATATATTAACTCCACCGTAAGGTTTTACATGTACCTCAGCTCTGGAACCACCACTAATGTACAAAGAAGGAAGCAGAATATCCATAGAAATGGGACAGTTAAAGGCCAGATGCAGCATTATGAAGCTTTTTATTTGTGAATCAACAAGGCTTCAGTCTCTGTCAAATAATGTAGGGCCTCACAAGAAACACAATAAGGAAAGTACAAAAACGCACAAGGGAAGATCCTAACTTCCGGAGGAAAATTATCTTCACCTAGGAAGCCGAGGTTCCTGTAGTTCTCCAACATCACGTCCCTGTACAAAGCTTTCTGAACAGGGTCCAGGCATTTCCACTCCTCCTGAGAGAATTCTACAGCCACATCCCTGAATGTCAAAAATCCCTGAAATGAAAAACACATTTCAATATGAGCAATGGGTGAGCTCTTATCTTTACATAAAATGAGAAGAGGAGAGAACTGTCATATCAATTTGATTGAAGTGCGTTTTGACATATCCATTAAAAGCATCTGTGAGATAATTATGTGTCACTAATTTTGGGTTTTATAAAATTCAATAAGAGATTAGGATTTTATCTAAATCGGTGGACATTTCTCACTTTTGTGGACAAAATAACAAATAAACACATGGTTATCCCTATGAAAGTTTTAGATATTATATTTGTTACACCAAGTGAGGTGTCCAGATGAGCTAGAATACAAGTGGTGTCTTCAGAGATGACAATGTTCTTAGTGGCTTTAAAGAAAGGTCAGAAACTAAAAACCGTGATGACAAGAGCAAGAGCAAGGACTAAAGTTTTGGAACACTCCCCATGTACCGGGCATTACTCCAAAGGGTTTATATGTTCTAACTCAAATGATGACATAATCAGCTATGACAGAAATACTTCTTCCCATCTTACTAGAAGACAACTGTGTCACAGACAGGCTAAGAAAATCACCTAGGTCAACAACCTGCAAACAGCAGAGCAAGCACCTGAACCCAGATGTCTAAAAATTAGAGTTGAATCAACAGAATCCGACAGTTATATAACAGAGTATGTCCTAGTCTTTCTGTGCGGCTATAACAAAAATAAGAGAGACTAACTAATTTATAAACAATAGAAATGTATTTCTAATGATTCTGCTGGCTGGGAAATCCAAGATCAAGGTGTCAGCAGGACTGATGTCTGCTGAGGGCTAATCCCTGCTTCGAAGATGGTCTTGTTGCTGCATAGGGGACGAATGCTACAGTACACTGACAGAGGGTTGCCTGAGAAAACTTGAAGCAAGTTCAAGATTAACTTGAAACCGCATAAAGGATCATTATATAGGCTGGGCGTGGTGGCTCACACCTGTATCTTAGCACCTTGGGAGGCCGAGATGGGTGGATCATGAGGTCAAGAGATCGAGATCATCCTGGCCAATATGGTGAAACCCCATCTTTACTAAAAATACAAAAATTAGCTGGGCGTGGTGGTGTGCACCTGTAGTCTCAGCTACTGGGAAGGCTGACACAGAATTGCTTGAACCTGGGAGGTGGAGGTTGCAGTGGGCTGAGATCGTGCCACTGCACTCCAGCCTGGAGACAGAGTGAGACCCCATCTCAAAAACAGAGAAAAAAAAGATCATCATATAAGCACACACAAGCACGCACATAATACATTACTATTCATAAAACTAATCCATTCACATGATAATATAGAAGAAAATTTTAAAAATTAAGCAAATCACTGGAAAGAAGAAATATGTAAAAAAGTTTTTATAATCCCAGCACTTTGGGAGGCAGAGGTGGGCAGATCACAAGGTCAGGAGATCAAGACCATCCTGGCTAACACAGTGAAACCCCGTCTCTACTAAAAATACAAAAAATTAGCCGGGCGTGGTGGCCGGCGCCTGTAGTCCCAGCTGCTCGGGAGGCTGAGGCAGGAGAATGGCATGAACCCGGGAGGCAGAGCTTGCAGTGAGCCGAGATCGCACCACTGCACTCCAGCCTGGGTGACAGAGCAAGACTCTGTCTCAAAAAAAAGAAAAAAAAGGTTTTAAAGAAAAAACATTTTAAGGCCATAGAAACATTTAAGATATAATTTTCAACAGTGTTCCCAAGCCTGTATCTTATGTAGAGAAAAGAAAAAAATTAAAATAAAACCAAGTAAATAATTTCAACTGTGAAAAGATAATAGGCTGATTTATGAAATGATGATGTTGTAAATAAAAACCAATGCATACAAACATTTAAATTAGCTGAAATAAGAAGCTATCTCTCAATGACATATTTTTTGGATGACTTTTTAAATCATTATTCTTAGGCATGTATGTTTTAGCATGCTTGGGACAATGAAAATGTATAAATTGTATTTCAATTACTTTGTACTTACTACTTCATTTACTTATTTATTTTGTACTTATTCGATACTAGGCTGGAGAAAATGGTACAAAATTTTAAAAGTATATAAACTTTTATGACAATTACTATTAAATGCCTATATTTAAATATCTAAGTGCAATTTTATCCAATTAAATTTAGCTACTTACGCATTAACAAAAGCCAAATGGAGTTTATTAGTTTATTCCACCAATAAATAAAACAGTGATTCAAGATTAGGTGGTTTATTAGTGTAATACATTAAAATTTAACAGATTAAGATAGAAACAATATGTACTGCAGCAGTATATGCTTGCATAAATTATTAGAAAATTTAAAAATCATGTCAAAAAGGAAATCTGTAAAAAAAAACAAAACCCAAAAACTGTTAAGGAAAAATATTTCACCCAACAAGTGAAACACTGGATTCATTTCCTCTAAATTAAGTAAGAGAAAAGGGGGTTTTTCATTTCCTCTAAATTAAGAGAAAAGGGGGTTGGCCAGACCTCCTGTCATTCACCACTGCACTGGATGTCTAAGCAGCAGCAAAGAGAAAAGGTGGGAGGGAAAAGGGCAAGGAGGGGGTAGAGCCAAAGAGTTAGATCTACTAAAATTAAGAGATAACATGATTGTGGCCAGGCGCGGTGGCTCATGCCTGTAATTCCAGCACTTTGGGAGGCCGAGGCGGGAGGATCACCTGAGGTCGGGAGTTCAAGACCAGCCTGACCAACATGGAGAAATCCCGTCCCTACTAAAAATACAAAATTAGCCGAGCATGGTGGCACATGCCTGTAATCCCAGCTACTAGGGAGGCTGAGGCAGGAGGATCGCTTGAACCTGGGAGGCGGAGGTTGCAGTGAGCCGAGATCACGCCATTGTACTCCAGCCTGGGCAACAAGAGTGAAACTCCACCTCAGAAAAAAAAAAAGAGATAACGTGATTGCAACCCAGAAAAAGAATGTTTAAGTATACAAGCTAATAATGTACTGAAATAATCTTCCTACTTTAGTAACACTAATTTAAAAACAACACACACACTTCTAAATTTTCATTAGCATATATACCATGGCACTTAAGTACAAAACATTTTCAGAATTATGTGAACAAATTATAAAACTACACTGAGTGATGTCAGCAAGATAAAGGAACAAGAATCCCCAAACTCTGCAGTCACCACAGTGAAATGATTTTAACAACAATTTATGGACTAATTGCCTCGGGGATAAATCCAGAAAACAGTTACGAGGTTTCTACACCTCAGGCTGACATAAAGCATACAGTATAGAAGCTCTGAAGGAAAATTTGAAGCATCCACTTGACAGAGACCCAGCCCCTGCCATGCAGTGGGGTAACAGAAAAGAAACCCACAACTCCCAAGATCATCTAGGGGATGGAAAGGAGCAGAATATCTGTCCAACATCCTGACTTTTCAGATGACCAACTGATGGGCTGGTTTCTCTCTTCCTGAATATAAGCACTGACAAGAACAAGGTGAAAAGTTAGGGGCTACTGAGAAAAAGGATGATTTACATAAACCAGTGTGCGCAGTAACACAGACAAACGCTAAGTGAATATCCAGTAGTACAGCTTACTGTAGCACCAAAGTCTGCAATATCAAAGAGAGACAACAGGGGAGCTTCTGGGTAGAAACTAGCAAACATTTTCAATGAAGAGATGACAAGCAAAGGCCCAGAGAGGACAAAATCCTCAGCCAGAAAAGGTGTGGAAGGTCTCTACAATCTAGTTGAGTTGACTGCAGAGTGTCCTCCCTGAACAAAGCAACCACCAAAAACTGGGGAGGTAGATGATTTTTAAAATAGGGAAGTGCCAAAAGAAGATACTAAAACTTACAAAGAAATAGGAAAATATGGTCCATAAGAAGAAATCAATTAAGTCTCTACAAACCTACACTAAAGAAATGGTGATTTACATCTTGGCTTTGAAGAACTAACAAGAAATAGGGATCACCCTCAGTATACGCAGGGGATTGGTTCCAAGATTCCCTAAGGGGACAAAAATCTATGGATACTGAAGTCCCTTATATAAAAAGGCATAGTATTTGCATATAACCTACCTATATCTTCCCATATGATTTAAATCATCTCTACATTACTTATAATAGCTAATACAATGTAAATGCTATGTAAGTAGTTGTTATACTGCATTGTTTAGGAAATAATGACAAGAAAAAAAGGACTGTACATGTTCAACACAGATGAAACCATCCATTTTTTTCTGGCTATTTGTAGTTCATAGTTGGCTCCATCTATGGCTGCACGAGCCATGAATACAGAGGGCTGACTATATGTGAATTACCAAAGAATTTGAAATAACAGCCACAAGAATGCTCAATGAGTTAAAAGATAGCACACACAGACAACCTCACGAAATCAGGAAAACTATATGAACTATGCATGCAAAGAAGAATATCAACAGAAATGGAAGCTATAAAGAAGAATCAAAAAGAAATTCTGAGGCTGGGCACCGTGGCTCATGCCTACAATTCCAACACTCCAGGAGGCCAAGATGGGGGAATTGCTTAAGCCCAGGAGTTCCGAGACCATCCAGGGCAACATGGCAAAATCCCATCTCTACAAAGAGTACAAAAATTAGGCAGGTGTGACGGTGCATGCCTGTAGTCCCAGCTACTCAGGAGGCTGAAGTGGGAGGTTCATTTGAACCCGGGAGGCAGAGGATACAGTGATCCAAGATTGTGCCACTGCACTCCAGCCTGGGAAAGAGTGAAACCCTGCCTGAAAACAAAACAAAAGAAAGAAAAAAAGTTGAGTTAAAAATACAATAACTGAGTTGAAAAATTCGCTAGATGAGTTCAACTGCTAACTTAATGAGGCAGAAGAAGGAATCGGTGAACTCAAAGGGGATTTTGACAGGGAGGAAAACAAAAACTATAAAAAATTAAGAAAAATAAAGAGAGTCTAAAGGGCTCATGGGGAAACCATCAAGCACCAAGAACGTATGTATCCTGAAAGCCCAATAAATAATGTGAATATACCTAACATTACTGAACTGTAAGCAAACAAACAAGCTTTACTGAAAGACATAATAAAGATATGATCACTGACTGACAAACTCAATTCTTATAGGAAGATGTGATGGTGACAAGACCTGCAACTGTAAAAATTCATGGCCATTCAAACACAAACAAAATATGTGGGAATTTAATAAAATGTGACTGTTGTATAAAAAAAGAACCAACAAAATTTTGGAAAGAAAATGGAGGGGTTTGCCAATCTTCATATGAGCCTATTATGACATTTATAATCTGAAACTTTAAAAGTAATTAAATATAATCTACAAAAAGATATACACAAAAATTCAAATTAAAGATTCAATCAAAAAAAAATCATGCAAAGAAAATGTAAGCAAGAAGCATGAGATTTTAAAGAAACTTCAAATTTTATAATCACACCATGAGCCAGGCCTTCCAAAAGATAAAACAAACATTTATTTATTTTTGCTTTTGTGGTATACCATCCTAAAAGAAGCAATCATTCTTTGAACTGCCAGTGAAGTAACCCTCAGACACTTGTGGTGAAGACAGCATGCACAGAGGAAGCCACAGTGACATTCTTTGCAAAAGTGAAAAATTGTAAAAGATCCATATGTCTTCATTTAGAAATTCCTCCAAAGAGGATGCAAAATAAGCTATTAGTGTTTATTAACATAAAAACATGTACATTTCAAAAACTTGCAAAATACAGCAGAACATTCACTGAAGAACTGTTTTCTAAAATCTCATAATGACATGTAAATGCATCTTGACACCTCTCACTGACTCTTGCCACAGAACTTACAATAGTAGCTCCTCAATGAAACATGAGGCATGGTGGAGGATGTGACAGGGAAAAGGAACCTGGGCTCCTCCGGGTGGGTAACTGAGTGATTGCCTCTTCTAGGGTGGTGCATTTCCTATTTTGGTGAATCTGGCAAGATTCCCCACCACCCCAAGTTCAAGGGTGCCCCCTCCCACCAACGACACATGACATTTCCCACTCTTTAAAAAAAAAACAAACTACTATGTTCTTTTTTCTCTTTGAGGATCTAAAAAAAATAAAAATTCTTTGTATTTCCATTTTCCAATTCCTTGGACTGTGAGGACATTTCATTATTTTGTGGAAATCAAAATAGAATAATTTTCATTTTATGCTCAATTTTCTTTTACTGCATTCTAGGAGCTATTTCATGTTCTGTAGTTAAAAGTTTTTAAATATATATGCCTTGATGTTCTTTTTTTAGGTTATGAAGTGTGTTCTTGACGCCCTGTTTTTTACTTGTTTGCTTACAAATTTTAGTGTGTCTATTTAAGGTACACAATATAGCAAGGTATAGATAGTAAAAAACTCACGACAGTTTAACAAATTAGTATATCCATATCTTACAGTTACCTTTTTTTTTTTTTTTTTTGCTTTTGTGGCAAAAACAGCTAGAATCTCATTTAGCATAAATTTCACATATAATAAGATGTTATTCCCTACCATCCTTATGTTGTATCACCTTCTTAATGTCTAAATTCCATCTCTGCTTGGACTTTTACCACAAAACAAATATATATATCATGTGATGTTTAAAATAAAAGAAATGTAATATTTAATAACAATTGGTGGAATGACAGAATTTGGCTCCATCTTCTCTAACATCAAAAAAGTTTGGCTGTTACATCTGAGCAAAATTATAACCATTTTACAAAAAACAACTGCCAGTAAGAGTCCCAGCAGGAACACCGCATTCTCTGTGGGATGGATATGCTGAGAATGGCTAAATTAATCTGACATTCAGGTTGATTTCATATTTTAAAATCAATGATGGAATAAAACAACCTCTATCACTGATGTCTGTACCTAGTTTTCCATTTCATTCTCGGTCATTAAGATTGTGGAGTTAGAAAGAGTGACTGATTCATTATAGCTTCAAATGTGGTATAAAATCAGGCAGAAAAGATCTCCCTTTAAAGGCATCTTTTCAAGAATTTATGAGGTATTTTTGCATATTAACATGTGACTTCCACATATAGCTTCTCTACTCCTGGTCTACTGAGAGCTGACAGTGCATTCAGATGTTGCCCCTAAACAATCTCTGCTACCCAAAAGCTGACACCACAGGACTCACACCCTGTCTCCATCCATGTCTGGGTGTGAGCCCTTCCCAGGACCATGCCCAATGGAGCCTCTTCCCAAGCTCATGTCACTGAGTCACCGTGAGATCTGGAATCTAAGTGCAGATGAGAGGGACTGAAGGAAGGCATAGGTGAGTGCGAGCACATGTGTCAGGCAGGATACTTCAGACTCAGAGAAGATTTGCAGCTCCAATGCCCTGCATTTCAAAAAGGGAGGAGACAGAACAATCCACCAAGATTATCACTTTACCTGAGGAAGAGCCATCCCTGGCTCCTTTTCTTTCTTCTTTCTCTCCTGGGCCTCTCTCTCAGTCAATATAATTAATTCTTTAAAAGTCAAATCTGAAAGTCGAAAATATGTTGTTTAATCCTTGGAAACAACACATTCCTTTCTGTGCCACAACCATGCCCACAGGGAAGGCCTCAGCATGTGGAGAGACAGCCCAGTGCACCAGGGGGATGCAAGAATAATAAATTCCTACACAAAGACCAAGTAAGTTTTTCACCCTTTTCTTCAGAACTTGTTCCACTCCCAGAGAAGCCCCCACACACCCTGCAGCAGTGGGGAGCTGGGCTGGACTATGCTTCCCTTCAGGACATAGACCCATCCCTCATCAAACCCCATACAGAGCACAGCCCCCTCACCTCCCTGTGGATCACAGGCTGAGCTCAGCTCTCAGAAACAGAAGACACAAAGGCTGGATGCTCAATGCTGGATACAAATTAGAATCAACTTGGGTACTTTAACAATATGGAGGTTGAGTCCATCCTACCTATTGGAAGTGGAATCTGTGGTAAAAGGGCACAAAATGTGCCCTCAAACTGCCTCAGCACGCTAATGTGAAGCCAACAAAATGTGCCCTCAAACTGCCTCAGCACGCTAATGTGAAGCCAGGGTTGAGTACATCTTAAAGGGGGCAAGACTAGCACAGCCCCATCCTCCCAGCTCTGCTCTCCCCTTGGGGCCTCATTGTTACCAGTTTGTAGACAGTAGAAGACAATGGACCAGAAAGAAACACAGAGACACATAATATGCACCAGGGGTAGGGGTGAGGGTGTGGCTGGAGTGTTAAATGGTGAGAGGGGGGTGAATCACAGAAGTCCCAATGGAGAAGGTGATATCAGAACAAAGACCTCAAGAAGGAAGGATGTTTGCACCTGCAGCTGAGGGGCCAGACAGCCCAGGTAGAGGCCCTGAGGCAGGAGCAACCTCAGCCCAAGGAACAGGAAAGAGGCCTGTGTGGCTGGAGCAGAGGGAGGAGGGAGGACACAGGCAGGAGATGAGGTCAGAGAGGTTCTGGGGAGCAGATTAGGTAGAGATGAGGTATTCAAACATTTTTCTCCCACAGCTCACAGTAATTTCAGAAACTATGCATTTCCTCACCCTTTTTAAGTAAACATAACCTTTCTTTATCACATGAATTAAAGCACTTCTTTTTAATGTCATGTTTTCTCTATTTCAAATATATGCTGACATGTAAAGCTAAAGCCAGGAAGTACAGTGTCACCATCATCTGAGATGTGCAGGAGCACAGGGGAATGTACTTGGGGAGTTCAGGCAATCACTTTTGGTGGAGATACCTGTTAGATGGCTGAGCAGAGAGAGGAGAGGACAAAAGGACACAGAATTCTAGAGTTCAGGAGACAGGCCTGCAGGGGACATGGAAACGTGTGAGTGGGTAGGTGGGTGATATGGATCAGCTCTGTGTCCCTGGCCCAAATCTCACAATGAATTGTAATCCGCACTGTTACTGGTGGGGCCTGGTGGGAGGTGGATGGATTATGGGGGTGGATTTGTGATGAATGGTTTTGCACCACCCCTTGGTGCTGTTCTTATCATAGTGAGTTCTCACGAGATCTGGTTGTTTAAAAGTGTGTAGCGCCTCCCCGCTCACTCTCTCTTGCTCCTGCTCCCGCCATGTGAGACGCCTGTTCCTACTTCACCTGCTACCATGTTTGGGATCTTCCTAAAGGCTCCCCAGAAGCAGATGTCGCTACGCTTCCTGTGCAGCCTGCAGGACTGTGGGCCAATTAAACCTGTTTTCTTTATAAATTACTCAGTCTCTGGAATTTTGTTGTAGCAATTCCAGAATGGACTACTACAGTGGGGTTTAAAGCCATGAGATGAGATGATGAGGAAAGACAGTGGGTGTGGACAGAGATAAGAAGAGGTTCAAGGACTAAGCCATCAGTCATTCCCACATTGGGAAACATTCAGCGTCAGGACACAGCAGCAGAGGAAAGTGTGAAATGGTCAGGGAGGTGACAAGAAAATCAAATAGCTCCTGACAGGAAAAGAAAGAGTAAAGCAGGAAATGAAATACATTGGATTTAGAAATGGGGAGGTCACTGGTGACTCTGAAAAATAAAGTTATCAGTGGAATGGTGGATATGAAAGTTTCATCCAATGCATTCGAGACACAATTGGAGGCAAGAAGTGAAGACAGAGACTCTGAACAAGATTGTAGTGTATTATGCTCTTAAATGAAGTACAGAAGAGAGGTACTCACTACAGGCAGAAACGCAGTTAATGGTATGCTTCGTTTTAATTAGGGCAAAGTGGAAGGAAACTAGAGGCTTTAGGGTCTGTGTGTGCATGCATTTAATGGGCAATACACCACCATCAGTAAACACTGTTTAAAGTAATTCTGTAGAAGTAAAAATGAATGACACAGTTAAACAAATTTTATGGAAGCCCAAAGTATTTTTGTTGTTTTCTTTTTAACTTATATTTTAAGTTCAGGGGTACATGTGCAGGACGTGCAGGCTGGTTATATAGGTAAATGGGTCATGGGGGTTTGTTGTACACATTATTTCATCATCCAGGTATTAAGCCTAGTATTCATAAGTTATTTTTCCTGATCGTCTCCCTCCTCCCACCTTCCACTCTCAGGCAGATCCCAGTGTGTGTTGTTTCCCTCTATGTGTCCATGTGTTCTCATCATTTACCTCCCACTTGTAAGTGAGAACATGCAGTATTTGGTTTTCTGTTCCTGTGTTAGTTTGCTAAGGATAATGGCCTCCAGCTCCATCCATGTCCTGGGAAAGGACATGATCTCGTTCTTTATGGGAAGGCTGTTGTTTCGGACTAGCCTCCCCAACTACCAGACCAAGCCAGAATGAAGTCTCTTGTACTGAACCTTGAAATGGGCCAGGTTTAGGGGAAAAAAAACTCCAAAAAATAAACAGAGAGGCCTGGGGCAGTGGCTCACACTTGTAATCCCAGCACTTTGGGAGGCCAAGGTGGGCGGATCACCTGAGGTCAGGAGATTGAGACCAGCCTGGCCAACGTGGTGAAACCCTGTCTCTACTAAAAATACAAAAATTAGCTGGGCATGGTGGTCCATGCCTGTAATGACCCTACCCCCGAATACCGACACCACTATCTACTAAAACAGATGTCTTCAATGATGCACACGTGCCCCAATGAGACCCCAACATCTTCCAAGGAAACTCTCCATATTGACATTTAGATATTCCAAAATGTGTCTATAACCGTCTTAACGTGCAGCCCAAAATACTCCAAAAAAAAAAAAAAAAAAAAAGGTAGCCCCCTAAATGATCTCTGTGATTTTCCAGATAATACTTCGGTAAGTTGCATGATTCCTGCACTCCCAAAAGACCCCACAGAAGTCACCATGAAAAGTGCTTATGGCAGTACGGCTCTGGGTTCCACGCTCTCAGGACCAACGAACCAACTCTCCAGCTGCCCACCCTCCCTGTGGACTCAACTTAGGCCTTGCTTCTCACTTCAGTTGACGATAGAACAATATGAGTTTGGATTGTATGGGTCCATTTATAATAGAATTTTCTTCAATAAACATCTGAAAAATATTTTGAAGACTTGCAACAATTTGAAAAAGCTCACAGATGAATTGTGCACCCTAATTAAGAAAAAGGTATGCCAGAAATGCATAAAATATATGTAGATATTAGTCTATTTTATCACTTAGTACCATAAAACACACACGAATCTATTCTAAGTTAAAATTTACCAAACTTATATAAACACCTCTAGACTGTGTATGGTTCCATCTGCAGTCAAAACAAATGTAAAAAAAAGTAAAGACACAGTATTCAATCATAATTGCATTAATGAACTGTAGTACATACTGAACTTCTATAATAATTTCATAGCCACCTCCCATTGCTATTGTGGTGAGCTCAAGTATCTGCTTAATGTGCCCCGTGATGTTAATCATCTCCATGTGAACTGTTAATCTCTCTAGTAAATTGGAGACCGCAGCAAAAATTGATCTCTGTGGTTCTGGCACATTTTTCGTTGTTTGGTGCAATACGATAAACTCTGAATAACAACACGGGACCCATCTGAAATGCCACTAGTGATGCTGGAAGTGCTCCCAAAAAGTAGAGAAAAGTCATGACATTACAAGAACATGTTGAATTGCTTAATGTGTACCACAGATTGAGGTGTGCAATTCAGTTGCCCGCCATTTCAAGATAAATTAATCTGGTGTAAGGACCATTGTTAAAAGAGAAAATTCATGAAGCCATCACTGCAGCTACACCAGCAGGCACGAAAACAATGTACTTTTTGCTAAATACCTTTTTTATCCTATATTGAAAATGCAGCTTTTATACAGGTGCAAAATCACCATAATGAAGGCATACCTGTAGACTCTAATATGATTTGAGAAAAAGGGAAGTTATTTTATGACAACTTTAGGAAGGTAAAGGATCTAAAGCTGGAGAGTTTGATGCCAGCAAAATATGCACTGATAATTCAAGAAGTTTGGCTTAAAAAATGTCAAGATAACAGAAGCAGCCACTCCAACCAAGAGGCAGTAGATGGGGTCCCAAATGCTATGAAGAAAATCATTAATGAGCCAGGCATGATTGCTCACCCCTGTAATCCCAGCACTGTGGAAGGCCAAGGTGGGCAGGTCACTGGAGCCCAGGAGTTCCAGACCAGACTGAGCAACATGGCAAAACCCCGAGTCTACTAAAAAATACAAAAAAAACAGCCGGGCATGGTGACACATGCTTGTAGTTTCAGCTACTCGGGAGGCTGAGGTGAGAGGATGCCTTTAGCCCGGGAGGCGGACATTACAGTGAGCCGAGGTCACGTCACTGCACTCCAGCCTGAGCAACCGAGCAAAAAATAAAGAAACTGTGGCATTCCAAAATGATCCATGCACCCTCACAACCACCCATAATCCCACTTCCGAGTGCTTCTGCCAGACCTACGAAATTCCTTTCCAAGAGTTCCACATACCCCTTGCTCTTATAACCACACTTGGGACAGGTGCACACACCATACCATGGCTCATCTGAAGGCACACCCTTGCTTTCTGGAGCCTTCTATGGACTCGCCTCCATTTTCTCCCATGTTTCTACCTCTCCTCCATGCATGCATGAACAAACTAGGCTAAAAGGTACAGGATCTCTGCGCACATGCAACACAGCAGGAAGGTACACAAACTGCAAACTGAAGGACCCTGGGCCTTCAGTATGAAGACCACAAAGTTGGGCCTGCTGAGAAAACTTGCCAGCAAGTGCTGACAATATTAAATCTAGTTTAAAGGCAGCTGGGCATTGGCTAGATTAAGTTCAGTGAGGATGTCTCAGAAGACAGGCCCTAAATCTTTCTATACACTAAAGACAAAATATCTGAAAAAAGAAATAAAGAAAACAGTCCCATTTGCAATAGCATCAAAAGGAATAAAATACTTAGGAATAGATTTAACCAGTGAAGTAAAAGATCTGTACGCTGAAAGCTCTTAAGACACTGATAAAAGATATTGAAGCGGCCAGGAAAGTGGCTCATGCCTGTAATCCCAGTGCTTTGGGAGGCTGAGGTGGGAGGATTGCTTGAGGTCAGTAGTTTGAGACCAGCCTGGGCAACATAGTGAGACTCTTTCTCTACAAAGAAAAGAAATTAGCCAGGTATGGTGGTGCATACCTGTAGTCTTAGCCCTTCAGCCAGGTATGGTGGTGCATACCTGTAGTCTTAGCTACCTGGGAGCCTGAGGTAGGAGGGTTGCCTGAACCCAGGAGTTCAAACTGCAGTGAGGTATGATCGCCCCACTGCATGCCAGCACTCCAGCTTGAGTAACAATGTGAGCCTGGTCTCTAAAAAAAAAGAAAGAAAGAAAGAAAGAAATGACTGTAGAGAGCCGAAAGCCAGAGGGTCATGACCAACTCAGCATTCCACTGAAGGCTGTATGATTAAACAGCAAACTGTTTATCATGAATGCAGGATGTGGACAAACTCACATCTGCCCTGCCGCCAGAAGGTACGCTGAGTGCAATTACTCCCTGGCGCCATGCTCCTTGAGGTTATCTACTGGAACACCTGCAGGCTACTGTTCAGAGAATGCAGTCGTGCAAGCCTGCACCGAGTAAAGCAGCTGACTGACAACCACCCACTTCTCCCTATCTCCTTTACTCAATAAATATGAAGGGCTCTAAAAGCTCAGGACTCTTGTTCACTAGAAGCAAGGAGCCCCTGACCCCTTCTTCCAAATATACTCTTTTGTCTTTGTGTTTATTCCTGTGTTCGTCCCCCTTTGTTCAGTCCAACAGGGATTGGGGCTGCAACAAAGGATAAAAAAAAAAAAATTGAAGAACACACAAAGAAATGGAAAGCTATCCCATGTTCATGGATTGTAAGAATATTTCAAAATTATTAAAATGTCCATACTACCAAAAGTGATCTGCAAATTCAGCACAATCTCTATCAAAACTCCAATGCTATTTTTCACAGATAAAAACAAAAAAAAAAACCCTAAAACTTTTATACAACCACAAAAAACTCCAAAGAGCCAAAGCAGTGTTGAAAAACAACATGCTAGAGGCGTCATACTTTCTGATTTCAAACTATATTATAAAGGTACAGCAATCCTAACAGTATAATACTGGCATAAAAACACAGAGAACAATCAAACACAAGAGAGCCCAGAAATAAACATGCACATATACAACTAGCCTTTGACAAGGGCACCAAGAATTTACAATGAGGAAAGGACAATCTCATCAATAAATCCTGTTGGGAAAACTGTATATTCACATTCAAAAGAATATGAAACTGGACCCTTATCTCACACTATATGCAAAGATAAACTCAAAATGGATTAAAGATTTAAATATATGATCTAAAACCGTAAAACCCCAGAAAATAGAAAAAAAGCTCCTTGACATTGATCTTGACAATGATTTTTTTGGATATGACACCAAAAGCCCAGGCAACAAATGGTGGGACTACATCAAACTAAAAAGTGGGACTATGTCCAACTAAAAAGTTTGGCCAGGCGCAGTGGCTCATGCCTGTAATCCCAGCACTTTGGGAGGCCAAGACAGGCAGAGCACTTGAGGTCAGGAGTTCGAGGCCAGCCTGGCCAACATGGTGAAACCCTGTCTCTACTAAAAAATTAGCTGGGAATGGTGGTGCAACCTGTAATACCAGCTACTAGGAGGGCTGAGGCAGGAGAATCATTTGAACTCAGAAGGCACACATTGCAGTGAGCTGAGATTGCGCCACCACACTCTAGCCTGGGCAACAGAGTGAGACTCCATTTTGGGGGTGGGGTGGGGGAGGGACAAAGCTCCTGCACACCAAAGGAAACAATCAACTAAATGAAAAAGCAATTTGTAAGATGGAAATATGTATCTGCAAACCATATATTTAATAAGTGGTTAATATCCAAAATATATAAAAACTCCTACAATTCTACAGGAAAAATACCCCAAATAATCTCAGTAAAAATGGGCAAAGGACCTGAACATTTTCCAAATAAGACATATAAATGACCAACAGGTATATAATAAGGTGCTCAAGATCACTAATCATCAGAGGAATGCTAATCAAAACCACCATAAGCTATCACCTCATACCTCTTACGAAGGCTATTATTAAATAGGCAAGAGATAACAGGTGTTAGCAATGATATGGAGAAAAATGAGCCCTTGTACACTGTTGCTGGGAGTGTACATCAGTACAGCCATTATGAAAAACACTATGGATGTTCTTCAAAATATTAAAAATAGAACAACAATGCAATCCAGCAATCCCATTTCTGGGTATATATCCAAAGGAAATAAATGAAACCAGTATCTTGAAGAGACATCTAGGCCAGGCATAGTAGTTCATGGCTGTAATCCCAGCACTCTGAGAAGCCGAAGCGACAAGATCACTTGACACCAGTAGTTAGAGACCATGCTGGACAACATAGCAGAGACCATGTATCTGCTGAAAAAACAGACAAAAACAAAAAAACGGCTGGGTGCGGCGGCTCACGCCTGTAATCCTAACACTTTGGGAGGCCAAGACGGGCAGATCACGAGGTCAGGAGTTCGAGACCAGCCTGGCCAACATGGTGAAACCCCGTCTCTACTAAAAACACAAAAAGCTGGGCGTGGTGGCGGGTGCCTGTAATACCAGCTACTCGGGAGGCTGAGGCAGGAGAATCATTTGAACCTAGGAAGTGGAGGTTGTAGTGAGCTGAGATTGCACCATTGCACTCCAGCCTGGACAACAGGGTGAGACTCTGTCTCAAAAAAAAAAAAAAAAAAAACCTTACAAAATATCTGTCCCCCATGATCACTACAGTATTATTCATAACAGCCAAGAAATGGAAACAACCCAAGTGCCCATCCATGAATAAATAAATATGTGTGTATATAGACAGATATACAGAGTGTTTGTGTGTACATATATATAATGGAATATTATCCAACCATAAAAAGAAGAAAATCCTGCTATTTGCAACAACATGGATGAACCTGGAAGACATTATGCTAGGTGAAATAAGACAGACACTAAAAGACAATTACTGTATGACCTCACAAGTAGAATCTAAAAAAGTCCAATTCATAGTAACAGGGTAGAACAGTTGTTGCCAAAGGCTACTGGGGGGTGAAAATGGAAAATGTTGGTTAAAGGGTACAAATTTTCTGTTATAAAATGAAGAAGTTCTGAGAAAGCTAACGTACACCATGATGACTATACTATATTGGACACTTTAACAGTTTGGAAAGTTTTTGAAAAATCTAATAAATTATGGGGTAAAAGTTTAAAAAATGATGGCACTTAGTATTTAGAAATGAATGAGATCACCTGATTATTGGATGCCACCATATCTTATTTCTGGAGTTAGCAACTACAGGAAAGAAGCAATTGAATAAAATGTATCTCAAGCTTCCAAAATAACAATGAATTAACTGTAAAGCAACTACAAAGAAAAAAGTAAATTTATTACAAAAAAAAACAAGACTTTCAATGCTTCTGCGAAGACATACCTTGTAGGCCTAGTGTGATGGCTCACATCTGTAATTCCAGTGCGTTGAGAGGCTGAGGTGGAAAGACTGCTTGAGGCCAGGAAGTAGAAGCTGCAATGAGCCAAGATCATGCCACTTGCTCTCCAGCCTAGGCGGCAGAGAGAGACCATGTCCCCCACCAAAAAAAAACAAAACAGAACAAAGCCAAAAAAACCACCAAAGACATATCTTGTAGTGACAGTCAGTCATTTCTTGCCCCATTTCTCCCCTCCTTTATCCTCTACTCCATCATTGGGAAGAAGAGAGTTACCACAAATAACTGGATCAAGTCACTGCCCTCTGGCTAAATAGGAATTCCAAATATCTTTTGATACAAATAAATACAAAATGCACAAAGCTTATAGAAAAAACTTTGGTGATTTTCATCCTCATGAGTACAACTTAAACATATTTCAAATCAGAGTATAAAGCCACAAATCAATATATTACAACCACCATCCATATCCAACCAACTGTCACGCATCTGGATGGGGTCCTCTCCCGCTTTCTTCACTGTTATGTGTTTCCCTCTCTCATTCTGCGCGTCTTTTTCTCCTTTTCTGTTTTTCACCACTTTCTTTATTCCCTCTTTTATGTCTGTTCTGCCCAATGCTTCCCAACTTACTTCACCTCTCGTAGCTCTTTCTCCCCAATCTTTCCGATTGTCCCCAATCTCCACGTATTTCTGCCTATTTTCCCCCATCTAAGCTCCCTCTCTGCTCTCCTTGTTAAATTCCCTCTTCCCTGTTACATCTCCTTTGTTCCCACTCTCTAGCACCCCCAGTTTCCTAGGCTTCCTCCCTGCTGTGGTTCTCCCTCTACTCTGCTTGTCACCCACTGCCCTCTCTCCCTCTCTTTCAGTCCCAGCACCACGAAGCTCTGTCAGCCGCGGCTCCAACTCTTTCACCTTCTCCCCACTGTCTGTCTGTAGTGCCTCCTCCTTTGCCGCCCCACTCTATTTTGCCGCCCTTCATCTCTCTGAAGGTCCCCCTTTTTTTCTAAATTTCTCTGTGTGCTTTTCTCCCCCTGCTACTTTCTCCATCCGTTCTCTTTCACTCTTGCTCTCTTTGCAAGTCCCTAAATTATCATCCATTTTGCCGTGTATTTATGGGTCTCCCTCATTCTTTTCTCCTGTTTTTCCTTTTGCTCCGTCGTTCCCCGTCTTTTCCTCTCCTGATCCCTCTCACCCACACATTCGGGAGGAAAGGGGAGGAATAGGATGCCCACCTCCCGGAAGAGCACATTTTCCAGTGGAGTAAAATTTGGGAAGGAAGAACACTGGGTGTCACAAGACAGACTCAGGTCACCTGTCCCAACGGGGAGTCAAGAAAAGCAGTGGCTGTGAAGGGGAAGCCTGGGGAGCGGAAGGACCCTGCGTGAGGACGACACAAGGTGGCGCGGGGAACGATGTCTCACGACAGGGAGGGTCTGCAGAATCCCAGGACCTGAGAGGAGAAGCGGCTCCTTCAGGAGCCGGACGGTGGGCGCTCCCCTCCAGGGGCAGACGAGGGAGGAGCTCGGGGATCGCGAAGGGCGCTAATCCACATCCCGAATGAGGACTCGACTTGGCGCGGGGCCCAAGCAGAGAGTTTTAAGCAGGAACACGACCTGAATGGGGCTGTCTACATGGTCCTAAGGAAGAAAGGCAGAGAGCAAGGAACAGCCTCAGAGAGATTTTAAACCGAAAGGGAAGCAATTCTCCTACTTACTTGGGACGAAGAGGCTGTCGCGGGTATTTTAAGGTCCGTAGCGATCCCCAGGTCACGGGTATGGAGAACCGAGGACTGCGAAGTGCACGTTTAATAAAGGTAGACGAAGAGAAGCAAACGTTTAATCCAGGTAGACTGAAACACAGGCATAGCGACGTGGCCTTTTCACAGCGCGATCTGCTTCCGGGTGTGCAGGAAACTGGGCGCGGAAAGAAAAACTGGGCGGCCTGGGGGAGGGGCCTAGGCCGGGCGCGACTGGGAAAGGGCTGGGCGGAAAGACGGGCCTGACTTGGGAGTGGCCCGAAAGGGTGGTGGGAGGCCCAGGGCGGTAGGGGGCGTGACTAGGTGGGGCTTGGCTGGACCGAAAACTGGGATGAAGCGGGACCTCCAGGGGTGGGCGGGGCCGAGGCAGGGCCTGTTCTCCACTCCGCCTCTCACCCAGCAGGATTTCGTTTTCCAGATTTGGGAGTATTTGTGACTATTTCTTGTCCTGTGAAGCAGCGTTGCTCCTTGCCCATTTTAAATTAATGTTTCAGAATTTAAGGTTGAATCTTAAAGTTGTGGTCCACTTATACTGGAAACTAAGACGATTTATTCTTAACAAGTTGAACTGATTTAAGTCAAAACCGATTTTTCCGAGCCTGGTGGACTGCATCCAGTCTTACCAGAAAAGCTGAAGCTACTCAGTAGTCAGGGAACTAGGATCTCTGTGGGGACTGGATGTGGAGCAGTGACTGGATCCAGGAACCCAGAAGACATTATGCCAAGCAAAATGTGCTAGACACAGTATAGAAAATGAAATAAGCAGAGGTTCCTCTTCAAAAGGACTTTCCTCCCAGTCTAATTGAGAATAGATAGTAACCTCTCTTACAAGCAAAATTTACTCAAAGACCTGTACTAACATTCTTAAATATCTGCTAGCCATAATAGATAAATCAATATACTCTGTGTTCTTAGCTCCCACATGGTTAGCCTAGATATTTGCCCTGGCATGCCTGAACTGTTCCAAGCAAGCATTAGGTCACAGCCTATTCCTTTTCCTTATTTGGAAGTGTTTTTGCCTCTCTCAGCCTTCCACAAGTTACTTCCTCTCTTCCTTTGTTCTCCTCTGCCTTTGCCTCTTTTGGGAAGTTCTAAGGTGCTAGCCAATCAGGTCAAGCACAGAATTGGGTCCGACTCCAGCCAGTGGAAACCAGACACAGCAGTAGGGTGGATGCGTCACATTATTATTATTATTATTATTATTTTCTTTTTGAGACGGAGTCTCCTTCTCTCACCCAGGCCGGAGTGCAGTGGCGCTATCTCGGCTCACTGCAAGCTCCGCCTCCTGGGTTCACACCATTCTCCTGCCTCGGCCTCCGGAGTAGCTGGGACTAGAGGCGCCTGCCACTGCACCCAGCTAATTTTTTGTATTTTTAGTAGAGACGGGGTTTCACCACGTTAGCCAGGATGATCTCGATCTCCTGACCTCGTGATCTGCCCGCCTCGGCCTCCCAAAGTGCTGGGATTACAGGCGTCAGCCACCGCGCCCGGCCAGACGCGTCAGGTTATAAGTGACCCTTCTCCTTTGTTCGTGTGTACTCTTGTGGCAAGACTGCTAGTGAGCGGCACCCTTTCTGCAGAAAGTAAACTAGCCTTGCTGAGAGATCCTTTGTCTCAGTGTTGATTTTTGCGACACTGAGCACCCGTTCCCAACACACACAAAGAAACATACTTCATGCACTTACTTACATGTACTAAGTACAAACATCAAATTCAGAGTAACAAATTAGAAGGGTGGTTTCCAGGGCTGAGGGTCTTTCCTATGCCTGTCCCACCATTGTATTTTGGAAGCAGATAACTTCTCTGGCTTCACAGATTCACAGCTGGGCAGAAATTTTGCCTCAGGATGAACCACACCTTGTGTCTCACCCATATGTGATTCAGATAATATTTACGTGATATTTGGGCCTTAGAGTTGATACTGAAATGGATTAAGACTTTTCAGATGGGCCAGGCAAGGTAGCTTAGGCCTGTAACCCCAACAATTCAGGAGGCCAAGTCTGGCAGATTACTTGAGCTCAGGAGTTCAAGACCAGCCTGGGCACATAGCAAGAACCCCGTCTCTACAGAAGATATAAAAATTAGCCGTGCTTAGTGGCACACTCCTGTAGTCCCAGATACTTGGGCGGCTGAAGTGCCAGGATCACTTAAGGCCAAGGGTTTGAGACCAGCCTGGGCAACATAGTCAGACCCCATCTCTACAAAAAATTAAATTAGCCAGGCATGGTGGCCTGCATGTGTGGTCCCAGCTATTGGGAGGCTGAGGCAGGAGGATCATTTGAGCCCAGGAGGTCGAGACTGTGATAAGTCATGATTACGCCACTGCACTCCAGCCTGAGTGACAGAGAGAGACCCTGTCTCAAAGAAATAAATAAAAGATTTTTGTTCTGATGGGAGTGAAGGGATTTTGCATGTAAGAAGGACATAAAGTTTAGGAGTCCAGAACATAGTGTGTTATGAGCAGAATAATTTCCACAAAAAAAAAAAAAAAACCCTAACTTGAAGTCCTAATACCCAGTACCTCAAAATATAACTGTATTTGGATATATGGCATCTACAGGAGTGATTAAGTTAAAATAAGCTTGTTAAAGTGGGTTCTGATCCAATCTGGCTGATTTCTTTATAAGAAGAGGAGATTCAGCTGGGCAAAGTGGCTTGCCCCCGTAATCTCCACACTTTAGGAGGCCGACATGGGCAGTTCCAGCCCAGCCTGGGCAACATGGTGAGACCCTGTCTCTACTAAAAATACAAAAATTATCTGGCAATGGTGACCCACACCTGTACTCCCAGCTACTGAGGAGGCTGAGGTGGGAGATTTGCTTGAGCCTGGGAGGCAGAGGTTGCAGTGAGCCAAGATCACACCACTGCACTCCAGCCTAGAAGCCAGAGTGAGACTCTTGTCTCAATAAATAAACAAATACATAAATGAAAGATAACACCAAGGAAGCAGGCAGCTAACTTGCCTTCTTCTGTTAGGTGTTTGATGAAAAATTGAAGCAGAAAGGTTATGAGCTATGTATGTTATCTGCGCAGAAGGGCTATATGTCCTAAGCCATAAAGAAAAACAGACCTACAGCTTATCTGCTTCCTGTATTTTGTTTATATGTCCTGAACCACGAAGAAAGGCAGTTTTTTAAAATTTTGTTTTGTTTTGTTTTTTTGAGACAGAGTCTCGCTCTGTCACCCAGGCTGGAGTGCAGTGGCATGATCTCAGCTCACTGCAACCTTTGCCTCCTGGGTTCAAGCAATTCTCAAGCCTCAGGCTCCAGAGTAGCTGGGACTACAAGCACCCACGACCACGCCCAACTAATTTTTTGTTGTTGTTGTATTTTCATAGAGACAGGGTTTCACCATGTTGCCCAGGGTGGTCTGGAGCTCCTGAGCTCAGGCAATTTGACTGCCTTGGCCTCCCAGAGTGCTAGGATTACAGGCGTGAGCCACCGCACCTGGCCTAGAAAGGCAGATTTATAGCTTATTTGCTTTATCTCTTTGCTTTCCCCTGGTCCTGCCAGGCTGACTCCTTTTCCCTAATTAGGTCTCCACAAACTCTACCATAAAAGCGCATTTTTCTCACCCTCCTATAAAATCCCTGGACTCCTAGTTTTACTACAAATAAACCAGGATTCTATTTCCCAGCATGAAAAGTTTGTCAGAAAAAAACAGAGGTAGCATGGGACCTTCTTTCTTTTCTTCAAAACTAATTCACCTCCTCTTCTTCTCTTTCCTGTCTCTCTCTTCCTAGACTGGCCTGCACAGTTCTAGATCCCCAGTGAATCCTTGGGTTGACATACAAGGGAAGAAGAACCTATAGAAAGGGAAATCTCTAGCTCTCAGAGGTGGCTTTTTGGATGTCTGGATGCACTCATAACCATCCTCATGTTACCAGAAAGGGGTCCTGATCCAGAACCTGAAACCGCCATTGCAAATTATAACTGAGAATTATTACAGTGAAAGGGATCTGACCTAACCAACTCCGTCTTGCTTTTAACCTCCAAGCTGCCTTTGTTCACTCCTGGGTGTAGGCCAAACTAGCTTTGGGAGGAATTTGGTTTATCTTTTGAAACAAAGGCATTAATAGCCCTTTCCCAAAACAAATCCCCTTTCTGCTTGGGACTAGACTGCCTTTGTAGGACTAACAAGTTAGTCACAAAATTAGAAACTATAGTTTAGGAGTCATGCAGCTAGAGGCTACAAGATTGTCACCTTTCCCAAATTGCTCCTGGGAATAACATCAGTATTTTAAAACCTAAGATCAGTGTTTGAGATATTTTGCAGACCCTGCACTTGATGGATCACCTGACACCCAGATCAATAAACTGACTCATCTGGTCTTGTGACACCACCCAGGAACTGACTCAGTGCAAAAGGACAGTGTCAACTCTCTATGATCTCATCTCTGAACAACCAATCATCACTCTGGACTTACTGGCCCCTACCCATCAAATTATCCTTAAAAACCCTGATCCCCAAGATTTCAGGGAGACTATTTGAGTAATAATAAAACTTCAGTCTCCTGTACAGCCAGCTCCACGTGAATTAAACTCTTTCTCTATTACAATTCCCCTGTCTTGATGAATTGGCTCTGTCTAGGCAGCAGGCAAGGAGAACCTATTAGGCAGTTAAACCCAAAAGAAGGGGTTCTTGGATCTTGTGCAAGAAAGAATTAGGGGTGAGTCCAGAAAGTAAAGTGACAGCAACTTTTTTAAGAAAGTAAAGGAATAAGGCAGGGTGCAGTGGCTCACACCTGTAATCCCAGCACTTTGGGAGGCTGAGGTGTGAAAATTGCTTGAACCCAGGAGTTGGAGACAAGCCTGGGCAACATGGCAAAACCCCATCTCTACAAAAAAAAAAAAATTAGCCAAGGGTGGTGGCATGCACCTGTAGTCCCTGCTACTCGGGAGGCTGAGGTGGGAAGATTGCTCGAGCCTGGGAGGTGGAGGTTGCAGTGACCTGAGATCACACCACTGCACTATTGCTTGGGCAACACAACCACTCTCTCCCAAAAGAAAAAAACATATATAGATAGATAGATAGATTCAGACAGTTTTTATTTCAACACTGAATGTTTACTCTTGAAACTCCTGACATTTAAGTTGATAAAAACTCAATTTTCCCCATGCTAAAAACTTTATACATGTCCTTTCTTCATGCATACATAGAACCCTTCACACAATATAATTGTTGGAAGTGTTTCTGAAATACCGTTTAGACAAATTGTCTATATTTTTACACTTGTACTATAAAAATTAATATCTAACAGACAATAAATATTAAATTATTTAATAAAAGAATCATTTTTCAAAGGCTAAAACAATTTCTACTTGAGATTATCATAATAAGCATTGTATTCTATGATTTCACAACTATAGCAAAACTTTTTTTTTTTTTGAGATGAGGTCTCACTCTGTTGCCTAGGCTGCAGTGCAGTGATGCAATCACACCCCACAGCAGCCTCCACCTCCCCAGGCTCAGGCGATCCCCCAACCTCAGTTTTTGTATTTTTAGTAGAGACGGGGTTTCACCATGTTGCCCAAACTAGTCTAAAACTCCTAGGTTCAAGCGATCTGCCCACCCCCACATTCTAAAGTGCTGGCATTACAGGCGTGAACCACCGTGCCTGGCCAAAATGTAATTTTAAAAATAATTTTTAAAATCATTATACAATTTCCTAGAAACGATTTAACCCAATTTAAAGATTTACATTTCTTTCCTTGTACTTCAGTGAAAAACTATAGGATTCACAAATCAAGGTGGTATTTTCAGATTTGTGTGGCAAAAGAATATACAGAGAACTGACAGATGTAAAGGATGTATTCTATCAATATGTGGAGGGTCCCTTACATTTTCAGTTCAGTGAAAGAACTGGAATGATACAAGATAATGAACTAAAATTGTATAATGTAAAAGCAAGAGCTCTGTTGCTAATGTGCAACTATATCAGTGGGATTTTTAAAAACCCAACATACTAATTTGGCAGGGTAGGGTGGCTCATGCCTGTAATCCCAACACTTTGTGAGGCCAAGGTGGATGGATCACTTGAAGTAAGGATTTTGAGACCAGCCTGATCAACATGGTGAAACCCCACCTCTACTAAAAATACAAAAATTAGCCAGGCATGGTGGCAGGCGCCTGTAATCCCAGCTGCTTGGGAGAATTGCTTGAACCTGAGAGGCAGGGGTTGTAGTAAGTCAAGATCACACCACTGCACCCCAGCCTGGGCAACAGAGTGAGACCCGGTCTCAAAAAAAGAAAACAAATAACCACAACATGCTAATTACACCTTAAAATATATTACTCTTAGGCTGGGCAACATGGTGAAACCCCATCTCTACAAAAAAATACAAAAATTAGCTGGATTTGGTGGCATGCGCCTGTAGTCCCAGCTACTTGGCAAGCTTAGGTAGGAGAATTACCTGAGCCCAGGAGGTGGAGGTTGCAGTGTGCTGAGACTGTGCCACTGCACTCCAGCCTGGGTGACAAAGCAAGACCCTGTCTCAAAATATTATAATATGTGACAGTGCAGCTTCCATCAGAAATAATCTGTTCCTCTTTTGCTCACACCAAATATTCATCCCCACTTCTAAAAAATATAAAAGAATAAGCCAAAATGTAACTTCAAGTCACAAGCAAGGACCTCATGACAGTCTCATGAGACTTCTTTTCATTGAGAGCCAAATAGAGTCCTCCTCACTCACAACACTTCGTTGTGGAACAGAAAAATGAAACCTGAATAAACCCTCCCATCCAGAGAAGGAAAACAAAGAAGGTACCCCGTAGTTTCTGTTTCACAGCAGATGTGCAATGTTGCTGAGAAGATGAGTCAGGGACTGATTCCACAAGGTCAAGAATGAACAACTGTCCTTTTCATGGCTACAGTTCTCCTGAGAATGTTTCCAGTCCATTGTGATTAGTTGTTCTTGACTTCACCTGATGACATCCCTAATACAGTATCAGAAAGTATGCCTTCCTTGTGCAGTAAGCACCTTTCTCCAGCTACTGCTATTTATTTATTTATTTATTTTTTATTTATTTTATTTATTTATTTTTTTAAAGACAGGCTCTGTTGCCCAGGCTGGAGTGCCGTGGCACTATCTCGGCTCACTGCAACCTCCACCTCCCAGATTCAAGTGATCCTCCTGCCTCAGCCTCCAGAGTACCCACCTACTTCATTCCCACAAAAATGTACCATCCAAAAGATTATTATGTCTATATTTAGTTTTGTTTTTAGAAAATACTATGGACTGGTAGAAGTCTCAAAAGTACAACACTACTAAAAATACAGAAATTAGCCAGGCATGGCAGTGTGCATCTGTAATCCCAGCTACTCTGGAGGCTGAGGCAGGAGAATCACTTGAGCCCAGGAGATGGAGGTTGCAGTGAGCTAAGATTCAGCTATTGCACTCCAGCCTGAGCCACAGCGAGAGACTCTGTCTCAAAAATAAATAGATAAATATTTTTGGTAGGAAAGCTTAAAGAAAAATAATTCTATATGAGAAAGAATCTTGTATCAGAAATTTTGTCCTGGAATAAAATGGCTGATTGTATAAGAAAGATGGATGTTCAGGAAAAACAAGAAATCCCACACATGTCATGAATGGTCTGTGTAAGTCATAATAAGATTTATGAAAAAAAGTTTTATGTGATCAAATTCACTATAATTAAAGGGAAATTTTAATAGTCTTTCTAGAGATTGGGTTTTGATTTTAAAAAACACCACTTATAAAGAATTGGTTCAAACTACAAAATTTTCTTAAGCGGTGCTTTACTCTAAATAAATTATGAAACATAATTTATTCAATGTAAAGTTCAAGTTTTATGGAATCTCACTGTTTTCAGCTTTCTCTCCCCTTTTAAAAGGCCTGAAATCATAACTTTTCCACCTAATTTTCAGCTCCTGTAACCTTTTCTTCTTTGGGTTCTAACTGTTGTGGCCTGACACTATAAAATGTTTTGTTTTTGAGGTCTAAAGGAAATGTTTCTTTCTAAACATAATATCTCCCATAGGGAACAGCAGTCACACTGTAGAAGGGCTTTTCTTTTGCCTTTGGAAAACTGGCCTACTAAACAGATCTCACACTTTATCAAAGTAATTCCTGTGTCAGTATTACTAAGTTTGGTTTGGTTACAAGGAAATTTAAATTAAAAATTTTTAAATTAAGTTTATTATATCCATATAACTTTCTGTATATGCTTTTAAAGTCCCTGTTCCATTCAGTTAAAGGGCTTTGACTCCTGGGTCTAAAAAGGACACCAAGTCTTGCTAAATCTTAAACAATGACAGCAGTTCAAGCCTCATCTTCATACCCAGTAGAAGTTCCTAATCAAAATAAACTGTATTTGTGAAACACAGGGCAAGAAATTAAAACTATTCAACTCCTCAAGTACCAGTGGTTATAATGAAAGAAGTGGACATGTGAGATTGTCAGGGTCAATTTTTAGAGCTGAAATAAGTTTGGTTTCTCTAGAAATTAACTATCAATTTCAAAGGCAAATTGTTGCAAGACCAGCATACAAGCCCCTGCGTCAGATTAACAAGGTTGTCTTGGAGCATTAGCCCACTTTTTTTTTATTCTTAAGATGGAGTCTCATTGTTGCCCAGGCTGGAGTGCAATAGTGCGATCTGGATTCACTGCAACCTCCACCTCATGGGTTCAAGTGATTCTCCTGCCTCAGCCTCCCAAATAGCTGGGGTAACAGACATGTGCCACCATGCCCAGCTAATTTTGTATTTTTAGCAGAGATGGGGATTTACCACGTTGGTCAGGCTGGTCTCAAACTCCTGACCTCAGGTGATTCACCCGCCTCGGCATCCCAAAGTGCTGGGATTACAGGCATGAGCCACCGTGCCCAGCCTAGCCCACTATTTAATAAAGATTATATAGTGTATTAAAAGGCTCATGGAAATTATACTTACAGTCAAGATGATTAAAATTTTATAGTTTGTTTATAAAACATTGAAAAACCAATTTAATTGGCCTTGTGCCATTTTTACTAGGGAATATTGTTTGGGAAATTAAGTCTTCTCTCTCAAAAAATAAAGGTTGCCACCTTTTTTTGAAATCTTTGTGATACCACTTTGGTTAAATGAATCACTTATTTTATAATGACCTGTGATCCTATTTTATGACATCAAGTGTTTTAAACTTTTTATATTTGACAAGCTTTCCAAAGTCACATTTTAACTTGGGTCCTCATTAAACTTTTGTTAATCCCCTGAAATCCAGAAGAGACATATTTGGCTTATTTGGTATAAAAATCATACAGGAAGCATCGTCAAATACAAAATGGTGTTTGGCTTTCTTTGGGCTGTACTTGTATAAATATGAAATTGGCATGTATTCCAAAATTATGGAAACCTCTTATAATTCTGATATGACTTACTATACGTTATTTTATTTTTTGAGATGGAATCTTACTCTGTCACCCAGGCTGGAGTGCAATGGCACCATCTTGGCTCACTGCAACCTCTGCATCCCGGGTTCAAGCAATTCCCCTGCATTAGCCTCTCAAGTACCTGAGACTATAGGTGTGCACCATCACACCTGGTTAACATTTGTATTTTTAGTAGAGATGCGGTTTCACCATGTTGGTCAGGCTGGTCTTGAACTCCTGACCTCAACCCACCTCGGCCTCACAAAGTGCTGCAATTACAGATGTGAGTGACTGTGCCCAGCCACATGTTATTAATAATTATAATTGTTGGCTGGGCATGGTGGCTCAAACCCGTAATCCCAAAACTTTGGGAGGCTGAGGCAGGCGGATCACCTGAGGTCAGGAGTTCAAGACCAGCCTGACCAACATGGAGAAACCCCATCTCTACTAAAAATACAAAATTAGCCGGGTGTAGTAGCACATGCCTGTAGTCCCAGCTACTCAGAAGGCTGAGGCAGGAGAATCGCTTGAACCCCAGAGGAGAGGTTGTGGTGAGCCCAGATTGTGCCACTGCACTCCAGCCTGGGCAACAAGAGCAAAACTCTGTCTCAAAAAATAATAATAATTATTATTATTATTGACTATTATGTAAAACAGTTGTATGTCACAGAAGTAACCAAAATTTCCATTATAGTCAATTGTGGTTTTAATAACAGCTGTCCTGAGACATTTTGTTGCCACAGGCAATTATTGTCTTGTTTGGATCCTCTTCAAATGTTGGTTTATAATCAGCTATAGGACTTTAATAGGTGCTCTGGAATGCAAGTTTCTGATAACTTTGGAAAATGTGACATTAGAATAGAAGAATAGAGGAAAGAACTTTCAAAACTTTCATGGATAACTAAAATGTTCATGAATATCAAACACAACACACATTAACTGCATGGACTGAACTAATAGGAGACTAAAATAATCTTTCTGATTTTTTCTTTTGATCCTTTGTTTTGCAGAGTCAAGGAAACTTTTATTTTGAGCTACTGACAGCAATTTTTTTTTTTTGAGACAGTCACCCAGGCTGGAGTGCAACGGCATGACCTGGGTTCACTGCAGCCCCTGCCTCCCAGCCTCCCAGGTTCAAGTGATTCTCCTGCCTCAGCCTCCCGAGTAGCTGGGATTACAGGCACCCACCATCATGCCCAGCTAATTTTTGTATTTTTGTAGAGATAGGGTTTCACCATGTTGGCCAGGCTGATCTCGAACTCCTGACCTAAGGTGATCTGCCCGCCTTGCCTCCCAAAGCACTGGGATTATAGGCAAGAGCCACTGTGCCCAGCCGACAGCATTTAACAATTGAGGAAAGTATACTGCTGTGAACAAAATTTGGAACATATTTGTTTCTCTCTACTTGCTTTCTCCAGAGTTTGGAAACTATTTCTGAGTATTCTTTTTTTTTTTTTTTTTTTTTTTTTTGAGACGTAGTCTCGCTCTGTCACCCAGGCTGGAGTGCAGTGGGGCGATCTTGGCTCACTGCAAGTTCCGCCTCCCGGATTCATGCCATTCTCCTGCCTCAGCCTCCTGAGTAGCTGAGACTACAGGTGCCTGCCACCATGCCTGGCTAATTTTTTTGTATTTTTAGTACAGACGAGGTTTCACCGTGTTAGCCAGGATGGTCTCGATCTCCTGACCTCATGATCTGCCCACCTCGGCCTCCCAAACTGCTGGGATTACAGGCTTGAGCCACCGCGCCCAGCCCTGAGTAATCTTAACTTATGGCAATATAGTTATTTGCGTAAGTGCAATGAGTTTGTTTTGGTTTTTTGTTTTTTGGCCAACAGGGAACCGTCAGAGAAACTGGTAATTTTACCAAGGCTTTGACTGGAATGGCATGCTAATCTAACTTCACTTACACAGCCAATGAAACCCTCTTGGGAAAACTGGCCTCATACCTTGTGAATACATTCCCTGTACAAGATTCCTGACCTGTGGCAAGTAAAGAATGCCACTTTCTGACAAACCCAGGAGCCGCAAGTTATCTTGGGACCTCAAGAGGAGAGGAATTTACCCAACTCATTGATATTTGGTGCTACAAAGCCATGGCTGGGCTCTGCTTTTTAAAAGTCTTATCTGAGATTCCTTCTATGGAACAAAGTTCCACCAAAGCCAATTTTAAAAGCCTGTAAGAAAAATAAGTATACTTGCTGCACTTTATACATATAATCTGGCCAAGTATAATGAAGTAAATCAGTCCTTCCATGATTTAACTTTAGTAAAAATGGGAAACTGGAGAAAAATTATGTTTCAAAAACTATGGTACACCTGTTGTTAGATTCTAGTCTTGACTAATGTTTTTCAATTTTTTTTTTTTTTTTTGAGATGGAGTCTCACTCTGTTGCCAGGCTGGAGTGCAGTGGCATGATCTTGGCTCACTGCAACCCCTGCCTCCTGCGTTCAAGCGATTCTCCTACCTCAGCCTCCCGAGTAGCTGGACTACAGGCATGTGCCAACACATCCAGCTAATTTTTGTATTTTTAGTAGAGACGGGGTTTCACCATGTTGGCCAGGATGGTCTTGATCTCTTGACCTCGTGATCTGCCTGCCTCAGCCTCCCAAAGTGCTGGGATTACAGGCGTGAGCCACGGCGCCCGGCTTATGTTTTTCAATTTTTATGATTTTCCACAGTTTGGACTGAATTCTAATTTTTTACAGCTACATGTCTCTGAAATAGTGTTTTCAATTTTTTCTTCTTTCTTTTCTTTTTTCCCCGATATTTTCTAATTTGAAATCACTGAAAACTAAACTGTATTTTCTTGAAGCCCTGATAACCGAAGCTAGACAACTTAAACTTCAGAAGAAAATAACAGCAACCTATTCACATACATAAGCCACTTTCATACCTATCTACTGATGTATGGACTTTAGAGTAATATAGCCTGTATCTATTTTCCAGGATTGTTCTTTGTTTTTCTCCCTTCCTCCTGCTATTTTCTCTTCATAGGACACGACACTTTACAAACTGCTAAAAATGAGCTTTCCGAATAACATGGGACTTGTCCACCTGAAAATAAACTGTCCTAGCCATGAAAGATCAGATGAAACCTGATTTTTTTTTTTTTTTTTTTTTTTTGAGATGGACTCTCGTTCTGTCCCCAGGCTGGAGTGCAGTGACGCAATCTGGGCTCACTGCAACCTCTGCCTTGCAGGTTCAAGCGATTCTCCTGCCTCAGCCTCCTGAGTAGCTGGGACTACAGGCATGTGCCACCACGCCTGGCTAATTTTTGTATTTTTAGTAGAGATGGGGTTTCACCATGTTGGCCAGGATGGTCTCGATCTCTTGACCTCGTGATCCACCCGCCTCAGCCTCCCAAAGTGCTGAGATTACAGGCGTGAGCCACGGCGCCCAGCCTCTCCCAAAGATTTTTAAAGGAGAAAAGGGGAAATGTGAAAGGAAAATAAATCTTGGCACCCAAAACTCACTAAGCCAAAGGGAAAAGTCAAGCTGGGAACTGCTTAGGGCAAACATGCTTCCCATTCTATTCAAATCATCCCTCTGTTCACTGAGATAAATGCGTGTGATTGCTTCCTTTGAAAATGCTTACCAGAAACTCAAAAGAATGCAACCTTTGTCTTTTATCTACCTATGACCTGGAAGCACCCTCCCTGCTTAGACTTATCCTGCCTTTCCAAACCAAACCAATGTGCATCTTACACATTAATTGTTATCTCCTAAAAGTGTATAAAACGAAGCTGCACCCCAACCACCTTGGGTATATGTGGCCAGAACCTCTTGAGGCTATGTGACAGGCAAGCATCCTTACCTTTGGCAAAATAAACTTGAGAAATTGACTGGAACGAAAGAAGTAATCTTCAGAGAAAATAAAAATAACAGGGAAAAACAGGGAGATTACATGATAAAAATGTCAACTTACAAAGATGATTTCAGAACCATCCGTGTGTATGCACTAAAAAACAGCTGCAAAACGTGAAGCAACAAGTGACAGAAGTGAAAGAAATACACAAATTTAGATTGAGCAAAGAGGATTATTAGGGTAGTCAAAGTACTCTGTATGTTACCATAATATGTGAATATGTGCCATTTTACAGTTGTCCAAACCCACACAATGTACAAGTGTGAGCCAACTATAAACTAGGGATGTTGGGTGATAACCTACCACTTTGGTGGAGGATGTTGACAATGGGGAAGGCTATGCATATGTAGGGGAAGGAGCTATAAGAGAAATCTCTGTACCTTCCACTAAATTTTGCTGGGAACCAAAAATTGCTCTACAAAGTAAAGTATATCATAGAAAAAAAATTGAATTAGAAAATAGGTTAGAAACATGAGGAGAAATTTCATTGATGCAGATGCACAAATAGGCAAAAGAAAAGATTTTCCATATTACTGTCCATCAAGTCTCAGAAATTAACAATGTTCTATTTCTTTTTTTTAATTGAAAACTGAACAGCAAATGAATTTTTATGGTTTGTTTTCTCCAACAAACTTAACAATATTAAAATGTGTGAGAAATAATATTCATTGCAACAGGTTATGAGGGTGGAAACAAATAGTGTTACAATTTGCTAGAAGCATAACAGAGCTTACTGACATTTTCAAGGAAAAACAACAAAGAAAGAAGTCATCAAACAAGATGGTATCTTGACAAAGGCACAGAGCTCCACAACTGCTTCATACTCTGCACACAATAAATTCTCTCAGAGAGATGAAACGAGTGATGCCAAATCGGCTTGCATTTGAGTTGTGGACACTACCACTGGTATTATTCATATAACCAAGGCTCTATATCACCCCTCTGGAGAAAAAAGTGCAACACAAAATCTGCGTAACAAAGGAAAGCAAAAGTAGCAATAAAGGTCCAGAGAAATACACACATGCAAATACAGTACTGCAAACTCAGTAAAAGGAGTTTTGACTGGAGTATGAACTTTCAAGTTGAAGATATATTTCGAAGGGACAGTCACCCAAAGCTTGAGAGCTAGAGCAGAGAGACTTGCTTGCTGTCAGTAACTGAGTAGATGAAATGCGTAATTTTTCACTAGGTGATAATTCCCTTTGGGAAGAAGTGCCTTATCTTTAATTATTCTACTTTTTGTTATATGGTTCATGCTTTTAAACTGCAATTGTCTCAAACTTGCTTGCTAATGAATTGTGTAACACCAGATAATGGCAGGTTGTCAAAAGATAACCCCAGTGGATCATTTAAGCTGCTTTTATGAGAAGCATGGTGCTAAGCTGCCTTACACAGTCTTTTTACAGTAACCATTAAAAAAAAACTGAGTTTATTTGATCACGTATTATCCCTTTTCACATAAGGTCATATTAGAGGAATTCTTGGAAGAGGTTTTCAAACTAGTCCTTTGGGCATTTAAAAAATCATTATATAAATGTACACTTCTTCAATACATAAGAACAAACATTTTTCCTTTACCAAAAAAACTCATTTTTAGGCCAAAATAAATTACAACTTGCTGAAATACCTTTTATGGCTCAGTGCTCATTCCAGCTATATGAAGCTATGTTTTTTGCACATCTTCAGAAATTAGAGATACTGAGAGTTGTTACTTTTTTGGGGGGGGGGGGGATGGAATTTCACTCTGTCACCCAGGTTAGAGTGCAGTGGCACAATATCGGCTCACTACAACCTCCACCCACAGGGTTCAAACGATTCTCCTGCCTCAGCCTCCCAAGTAGCTGGGATTACAGGCACCCAACACCATGCCCGGCTAATTTTTGTATTTTTAGTAAAGACGTGGTCTCACCATATTGGCCAGGCTGCTCTCAAACTTGACCTCAGGTGATCCACCTACCTTGGCCTCCCAAAGTGCTGGGATTATAGGCGTGAGCCACTGCGCCCGGCCAGAGAGAGAGTGGTTGCTTCTAAAATGACATGATGATATAGCCCTGGCTCAGGGAACAGATCAAGTTCTAAATCTCAGGAATAAAAAACAGATACTCGTTATCCAATCCATATAGTCTTGTATTATATACATATTAACAGTCTATGCAGTGAAAAGTGAAGGACAGAAATTCCATAAAACTTTAAAAACACACAACATAGGCCGGGTGTGGCGGCTCATGCCTGTAATCCCAGCACTTTGGGAGGCCGAGGCGAGCGGATCTTCTGAGGTTGGGAGTTTGAGACCAGCCTGACCAACATGGAGAAACCCTGTCTCTACTAAAAATACAAAATTAGCCGGGTGTGGTGGTGCATGCCTGTAATCCCAGCCACTTGGGAGGCTGAGGCAGGAGAATTGCTTGAACCCAGGAGGCAGAGGTTGTGGTGAGCCGAGATCGCACCATTGCACTCCAGTCTGGGCAACAAGAAGAAAACTCCATCTCAAAAACAACAGCAGCAACAACAACAACAAAAAAAGACAAAATAACATAACATAAAAAGGGAAAGAAAGAAAACATTTAATGTACAAGCTACTCCATTTGGCAACGTGTACTAAGATAAAAACTTATCTACAAACTGAATATAACACAAGAAAAATGTGATTTAAGAAGTGATCTCAGGTCCATGCTCTTCAGTTCTTCCAAATTTGTAGATCAGAGTGGTTGGGTAACATATGCACCAAAAAGAATCCACATGGAAGCAATAAGTACCCCAAACATCAACATGAAACCAACGAAAAGCCAAACTCAAGGACCTGTTCTTCCTAAATAACCACTTTCATAGCTATCACCTCTCACCTGAGCATTGGATATGGCATTTATCATGAAGAAAGCCAATGTGGGAAATACACCACATGTGTGAAAGTCACGGTTCAACTGTTGTGGCCTACGATACACCACAGCTGCGTCATTATCCACCAGCCTGTAAAAAACAATATACCTGTCGCAACAGACGCCACAACATTTCTTCTCTCACTCCAGTCAATACATTCACATTCTGGCCAACGAAAATTATCTAGGAAGACTGCAATTTTTTACTTCTTAAGCATAAATTTTTCATTAAATGCTGTATCCCCACTTCCTCAAACACCCACGCGGACTTCAGGCATGTGCACAAGGAAGACTGCTGCTCTGCAGTCTGGCCGGCATCCTCTAGCTCCACCTTAGCCTTGGGAGCCCACAACGTTCTATTTTTATTTGATCCCGTCTGCCTCCAGCAATCACTGAAAAGAAACAGCCTTTACCAAACACTCCAAAATGTCTTTGTGGTGATGCCATTAGGAACTCATAACTGTCCCCAGGAATTGGCAGTGGGAACAAAGGTTTTCAGGAATATTCTCAGCTCACCAAGCTTGCACATTATCCATATTGGTGAATTGACAAATTGAAGTTTTTTGCAAAGCTGCTATCTCAGAATCACAAACTTACATCTCACAACCAGCTGGCCCCCTCCCCCCAACACATTGGTACAGTAATCCCACATTATCTGCAGTTTCACTTTCCATGATTTCAATTAGCAATGGCAACTGTGGTCCAAAAACATTAAATGGAATATTCCCAAAATAAATAACTCAGAAATTTTAAACTGTGCAGTTGTCACTAATGTGATGAAATCTCACATTGTTCTGCCCAGGACATAAATCATCCCTTTATACAGTGTAGCCACACAGAATAAACTACCCATCTCTCAGTCACTTAGTAGTCATCTCAGTTAGCATTGTTAGAGTATTGTGGTGTTTGTGTTCAAGTATCTCCTATTTTACTTAATTATGGCCCCAAAGCACAAAAGTAGTGAGGCTTGCAACTTGGATATCTCAGAGAAGCTGTAAGCTAGACACAATAGCATGTACCTGTAGTCACAGGTAGTCTGGAGGCTGAGGCGGGAGGACCACTTTTTGAGGCTGCAGTGTGCTAAGATCTTACCTGTGAATAACCGCTGCACTCAGCCTGGGTGACATAGCAAAACCCCCTAACAACAAAAAAAAAAAAAAAAGAGAAAGCAAGAAAGCTGTAAAGCGCCTCCTTTAAGTTAAAAAGTGAAAGCTTATTGATTTAATAAGAAAAAAATACAGATGAAGATGCTAAGATTTATCATAAATCTTCTGTACAAGTGTGAATAAAAATAATCAGTACTAGCTTTGCTGTCACACCTCAAAACTTGACTGAAACTATATATTTAGAGTTCGGTACTATCCACTTTCAGGTATCCACTAGAGGACACTTGGAAGGCATCTTGTGGGTGAAAGAGGGACTACAGTATAGGCAAAAATCTATGTTGTTTGATTTCGCCATAGAAAACAATTGTCACACATTATTTTAACCAGCAGAGTGTCATGCAGTGTCTGTTAGGAAGTTCTTTACTAAGGTGGGATAAATCTGTGTCAGTGAAAGGAACGTCACTGAGTTAGGAAAACGAGTAATGTTTTATTAATTGAACCATGAGACTTCTGATACATTTTGAATGTAACAGCAGTAAAATATAGAGTAAATGCTTTAATGTGAATCTGGCTTGTGAACATGCTATTCTGATTCTTTTGATTAAATTCTCCTCTCTGATAACTGCTGTCTTCCACTTCCAAGAATAAGACTAAATTTACATTTATCTTTGCTATATAACAGCTGTCATTCAATGGAGATGATCATCTTTTCCTCTGCATTATTTCTCCCACACAATCCACCCCTAGTAACCTATCACTTGCCTCCCATAAATACCGTTAATAGTCCATCAATGTCCTCACTGGTATTTCAGTCGGTTGTGCAATTATTTCCTACAACCCAAAGTGGCACTCTATGTGTTAATGGACACCTTGAACACAAGCACAACTTACATCATAAACTTACATTATTCTCCCAGTTACTCCATGCTGTGTAACTCACAGAATACTGAATTTTAAAATTCAGTATTTAAAATTCCTTAATCTTCAGGAAGCATGGAAATGAAGGAAACACACTGAATGAAGGAGGCCCTCTCATCTTGTTGATTCATTCCCAAATACCACAATGAAGGATATGTAAGGAAGATGATAGACTTCAAATCTTAGGATAAACGTCACAGTCTAGTAGCTATTTTAAGAAACGCCCCATTGGCCAGGTGTGGTGGCTCATGCCTGTAATCTCAGCAATGTGTGAGGCCAAGGCGGCAAATCACTTGAGGCCAGGAGCTTGAGGTCAGTCTGGCAAACATGGTAAAACCCCATCTCTACAAAAAAATATAAAAATTATCCAGGCATGGTGGCATGACTGTAATCCCAGCTACTTGGGAGGCTGAGGCACAAATTGCTTGAAACCAGGATGTGGAAGTTGCAGTGAGGTGAACTGGTGCCACTGCACTACAGCATGGGGAACAGCAAAAAAAAAAAAAAAAAGAAACCTCAAATTTAATGTAATATTTTATAAACTGAATGAGCCATTTTCACACATGCACTTGCTCCTTTAAAATACATACTGTCCTGAGTTTTAACAAATGTTGTCTGGTAGTTATTCTGTAGTAATATTCCAGACCAATCTTGGAGAAGCAGATTTGGTTATCTATCCCTAGTATGATTTCAAAGATGTGTAGTCTGTTGAAAAAACTGGTTGAAATTTGTGCCACATTGATTACATTTCCAAGTTTTCTCTCAAGTAGGAATAATTTGGTAAAGCCTGGAGACACACTACTGCTTACAGGTCCTTTCATGTTCAGCATACTTACAGGATTTTTCTCCTTTATACGTTCAATCAAACTGCAAAGGAATGGACATTGGTTTTGTCTCGCTTTAAGTTCTGGATACATGTGCACAATCTGCAAATTTGTTACATAGGAAAACGTGTGGCATGGTGGTTTGCTGCACCTACCAACCCATCACCTAGGTATTAAGGCAAAAATGCATTAGCTATTTTTCCTGATGCTCCACTTCCCTGCCCTTCCCACCCCCATCGGCAGGCCCCAGTGTGTGTTGCTCCCCTCCCTGGGTAGATGTGTTCTCATTGTTCAGCTTCCACTTTTTAAGTGAGAACATGTGGTGTTTGGTTTTCTGTTCCTGTGTTAGTTTCCTGAGGATAATGGCTTCCAGCTCCATCCACATCCCTGCAATGGACATGATCTCATTCCTTTCTATGGCTGCGTAGTATCCCATGGTGTATATGTACCACATTTTCTTTATTCAGTCTATCACTGATAAGCATTTGGGTTGATTCCAGGTCTTTGAACATTTCATTTTTTAAAGCCATTTATTTGTAAGGTTGTCTCTAGTATGAATACTCTGTTTGCATTTTGATGTTCGGGTAAAAACCTTAGCATGCACATTACATTTCTGTGGTTCCTCTCAAAGATGTATATTCTGATGCCTAGTGAGTTCTGATGCCTGGGGAAAGCCTCTGACACATACATTTATATGATTTCCTTTCAGTATAAACTCTCTTATGACAAGTAGTGATTGAACTCTAGTAAAGGTTTTGCCACCCTCATTTCATTTCATACATCTATGCCCTTTTAATTACCTAGATTTACAAGCTCTGGCTTTTGAGTAGAATTCTTGTCACACGTATTACACTTCTGTGATTTTTCTCCAGGATGTATACATCCTGGAATATATATACATATTCTTACACCTAATGAGCAGTGAATACTAGCTTAAAATTTAGGTATATTTACTGCATGTGTAAATGTATTAGGTCATAACTGCATTGCTACAAAAAAAACCTGAGGCTGGCTAATGTATAAAGAAAAGAGTTTAATTGGCTCACACTTCTGAAGGCTTAAATGGAAACATGGTGCTGGCATCTGATCACCCTCTAGGGAAGCCTCAGGAAGGTTAAAATCATGGTGGAAGGCAAAGGGGGTGTAGGTATTTCACATGGTAAGAATGAGAGCCAGCAACAGGGAAGTGCTATGCACTTTTAAACAGCCAGACCTCAAGAGAAGTCACTATTGCCAGGACAGCACCAAGGGGATGATGCTAAATCTTTCTCAATTTGAGAAATCCACTTCCATGATCCAATCACCTCCCAATGGGCCCCACCTCCAATACTGGAGATTACAATTCCATAGGGATTTCAAGAGAAGGGGTAAATATACAAGGTATATCAGTAAGTATGAAGTATTCGGTGATTCCAGAAACTAGGACAACGTCTAAGGCCTTGTCACATTGAGTTTAGTTGTAAGGTTCTCTCCAGTATGTCTTATTCGATGTTTAGTGAGGCCTGAGCGACAAATAAAAGATTTCCCACACTCATTACATTTATAAGGTTTTTTGCCAGAATGAATTCTTTGGTGTTTGTTGAGGGAAAACAACCGCCCAAAGGCTTTGCCACATTCAATACATTTGTATCTTTTCTCTCCAGTGTGGATTCTCTGGTGACTTACAAGATGTGAACTATGCCTGAATACCTTGCCACATTCATCACATTTATATGGTTTCTTTCCTGCATGAATTATCTGATGTGCAGTGAGGTTTGAGCTCCGTTTAAAGGTTTTGCCACACTCATTACATTTGTAAGGTCTGTCTCCAGTATGAACAGTCTGATGAAGTCTAAGATGGACACGCTGACTAAAGGAATTCCCACACTGATTGCATTTGTAAGGTTTCTCTCCGGTATGAATTCTCTGATGTCTATTGAGTGTGGAGCCCTGATTAAAGGCTTTGCCACATTCATTACATTTGTATGGTTTCTCTCCAGTATGAACTCTTCGATGCCCTACAAGATGTGAATACTGACTGTAGACCTTGCCGCATTCATTGCATTTGTAAGGTTTCTCTCCACTATGAATTCTCCGATGCACTGTAAGACGTGAACATTGACTGAAGACCTTGCCACATTCTTTGCATTTGTAAGGCTTCTCTCCAGTATGAATTCTCCGATGCCTTGCAAAAGCTGAACGGTCACTGAAGACCTTGCCACATTCTTTGCATTTGTAAGGTTTTTCTCCAGTATGAATTCTCCGATGCACTGCAAGACGTGAATGTTGACTGAAGACCTTGCCACATTCATTGCATTTGTAAGGTTTCTCTCCAGTATGAATTCTCTGATGAGCTGCAAGTCGTGAATGTATGCTGAAAACTTTGCCACATTCATTGCATTTATAAGCTTTCTCGCCGGTATGAATTCTCCAATGCACTGCAAGACGTGAATGCTTACTGTAGACCTTGCCACATTTATTGCATTTGTAAGTTTTCTGTCCAGTATGAATTCTCTGATGCACTGCAAGACTTGAACGTTTACTGAAGACCTTGCCACATTCATTGCATTTGCAAGGTTTCTCTACAGTGTGAATTCGTCGATGCACTGCAAGACTTGAACGTTTACTGAAGACTTTGCCACATTCATTGCATTTGTATTGTTTCTCTCCACTGTGGATTCTCCGGTGACATACAAGATTTGATCTATGTCTGAATGCCTTGCCACATACATCACATTTATATGGTTTCTTTCCTGCATGGATTACCTGATGTACAGTGAGGTTTGAGCTCCGTTTAAAGGTTTTGCCACACTCATTACATTTGAAGGGTCTCTCTCCAGTATGAACTGTCTGATGAAGTCTAAGATGGACACGCTGACTAAAGGATTTCCCACACAGATTACACTTGTAAGGTTTTTCACCGGTATGAATTCTCTGATGAACTGCAAGGTGGGAACTTTTACTAAAGGACTTGCCACATTCATTACATATGTAGGGTTTCTGTCCAGTGTGACTCCTTTGGTGTCTTACAAAATATGAATTTTTTCTGAAGATCTTGCCACATACATCACATTGATACGATTTCCCTCTTGTATGGACTACCTTATGTACAGTTAGTAGTGAGGCCCGATGAAAGGCTTTGCCACACTCATTGCATTTGTAAGGTTTCTCTGTAGTATGTATCCTCTGATGATTAATAAGGCTGGAAGACGCTTTAAAGGCTTTGCCACACTCATTACATACATAAGGTTTTGCCCTAATGTGTGGAGAAACTAAACAATCGTTATTACCTGTCTTTTCCGTTTCATTACATTCATAAAGTCTCCCTTCAGTTTGAACTTTCTGCAGTTCAGCCAGACATGACTGAAAGCTTGATGTAAGCTGGTTTTCAATATGATTGTTTTCTACATCCCCTTGACTATGTTGATCACTTTTACCAGTTAGATTGTTTTCATGGGGCACTGGCACTTCTTTATCATTTGTTTCACCATCTTTCCATTGAAATTCAAGGTCATATAGATGTTTCTGTATTTCCCTGAAGTATAAATTTTCAGTATCATAGCTTTGAGGTCTCTCCAGTGCCACTGTTTGGAACCTTTCTCCTGTATTACTGTTCTCTGTTGGTGGTAATTCCTTGATCACACATTTAGGAGAGATACCTGCAAAATATAATGAACATGAGTTTTTTTTAAACTACTACTATTGATAAACAAATATTTTATATTGGAAACATACTACACTAAACATAATCTTTATACTAGACAGGTGTGAAAGTTCTCCACCATGATCTTTTATTTTTAGAAATACAAAATGAATAGAAGTCTATAGTAAAGAAAGGGTGACTACATGTAATTCCAATTAATTTTAGGAAAGCCTAGTTTCAAACATCCTATGACCAAAAGACTTATGTTGTGCAAACATATATTGGCACTAAAACAAGTATTTTGCAACCAATGACACCAAATTACAAACCGATTGGCAGAAAACGTGGCTCTCTCATAAGAGAATAAAAGTTATATATATTTATTTCATATTTACTGTGTACAAACAAATGCCAAACTACAGCAAGATATAGTGTAATGGTAAATATTCACAAGATCAACTAATTAATAATCATCATATAAATTAATAAATAAAACACTCTAATAACCCATGATAAAACCAGCAGGTAAGTAAAATACAATATACAATATACTTAGAATTCCATACTATAAATTTGTATATTGCATATACAAGTTTGCATCATATGCAAATATACAAATTTATAGTATGGAATTCTAAACAATTCTCCCTTTATAATAAGCAAGAACATATATTCTAGAGACAACATATGATAACTAGAAAATATGTTGAGATCACTGACTTTTAAACATAAAAGAAAGATAAATGTGTCTATGGCCATACCACCTGGAACACAGCTGATCTCAGAAGCTAAACAGTGTCAGACCTGGTTACTACTTGGATGAGAGAAAGGTAAATATACAACATAATATAGAATAAAAAGTGGGGAAGGAAAAATACTGACTATGATTTCATGCCTACAACTATGTAACAATCAATAGAGCAACTCCCTATCTGTTGTGGTTTTTCTTGAGATGGAGTGTCACTCTGTCACCTAGGCTGGAATGAAGTGGCATAATCTTGCCTCACTGCAACCTCCACTTCTAAGACTCAAGTGATCCTCCCACCTCAGCCTCTCAAATGGCTGAGACCAAAGATGTTCACCACCACACCCACCTAATTTTTTTGTAGTTTTGGTAGAGACAGAGTTTTCCTATGTTGCTCAGGCTGATCTCGAACTCCTGAGGTCAGGCAACCTGCCTGCTGCAGCCTCCCAAAGTGCCGGGATTACATACAGGCATGAGTCACCACACCTGGTCCTATTCATTGCCTCTAATTATCTAGTTAACTGGCCACAAAATATATATCATAAAGAGATTTCTACTTGAAAAGCATATGAACTAAGATAAAAGACAACAAACACTGTTTGGTAGAAACTACAAAATGAAAACTTACAGATACAATGAAGGCTGCTTTGATATAAAGACTTATGTCTGCCAAAATTCTTATGTTGAGGACCCAATCCTCAATGTGATAGTATTTGGAGGTGTGCTCTTTGGGAGGCAATTAGCTCCTCTGCCATGTGAGGACACAGAAAGAGAAAGCCATAGTAAACCGGAAAAAGGGCCCATGCCATGCCAAGAACCAAAATGGTTGGTTCTGATATGTTAGACTTCTCACCACCCAGATCTGTGAAAAGGGAATTTCTGTTGTTTCAACACCCAATCTACAATATCTACTATAGGTAGCCATGCTGACTAGGGTAAAGCCAATATGCTATCTCATTATAAACATAAAACAATGTTGATATGCTTTATTTAACAAAGAAATCTGTGAGTCTTTACTAAAAAACACAATATTCTAGACTAGCTAACAGCACTAATTTGTTTAAAAAGTCTTGAGGTAAATTATCACTATTTAACACACAAGCACAGTAAGTACGCCCACAGGGTTTATGTATCTACATCCAATTTACAAAGAAAGTAAGATATGCACCTACATTTGCAGGATCAAACACTATGTTTTTTTCAAAAACTGCCCAAGCAGGTACTGTAGATAACAGGTCACCCCAAATACTAAGAGTGTAGAAAGAAATACTTCAAGAGCCATGCTGTGTTGCCAAAAGCATTATTCAGCCATCCCCATGAATAACAGTATCTGAGTCATCATTCCCTGCACATAATGATTTAGGCAGTGTTCTCAGAAAGTGATCAGGCCGAGGCAGGTGGATCACAAGGTCAGGAGTTCAAGACCAGCCCGGCCAAGATGGTGAAACCCCATCTCTACTAAAAATACAAAAATTAGCTGGGTGTGGTGGCAGGTGCCTGTAATCCCAGCTACTTGGGAGGCTGAGGCAGGGAACTGCTTGAACCCGGGAGGTGGCGGTTACAGTGAGCCGAGATCACACCACTGCACTCCAGCCTGGGCGACAAAGCAAGACTCCATACGAAAAAAAAAAAAAAAGGAAGTGATCAAGTGAATGAGTAGGGTCATCCCTTACGGAGTGAGAGTAGTGTGGGAGATGAAGGAGTTATGCAATAATGGGAGTGTAAAACTAATATGTTAGTAAGTAGCCAGGTATTCCCTCTGGAACAAAGTACTATTTTAGGAAAGGCCAGGGAAGAGAAAAGGCAAGAGGAAAGGGCAAGGAGTAATGTGCATGGGGCAGCAGGGTTTGTGCTTGCAGACCTGTGGGTATATAATTTCACAAGGAACAGTTAAAATCCTGACTTTGGACGAAAAAAGAAACTAATTTAGAAGTAGCATTATACTGGCCAATACTTAAATATGGGAATTATATTATGGGCACAGGACAAGGGAAGATAGTTAAAAAGGAGGCAGTGTGAGGATACGGGAAGGAAGCAGACTTATGTCTTTATAATAAATGCTATGAAATTTATCAAATTGAATGTCCCATGAGTTACATTTCCAGGCATATGCTCAACAACCCTACATATCAGGAGATACGCGAAAAAATGTTCCTACAATATAATCCTGAAGAAAAAAATTGATAACAGCCATGAAGAGGAGATGGATGAATTTATTTTGTACACACACAAAAAGACAACATAAAACCTTATTGATAGTACAACAATGTTAAGGAGACTTGGGGTGCAGAAGAAGAAACCCTAGCAAAATAGGCAAATATTAGTCTGAAAAAACTAAGAAAGCAGGCAACTGTTGTCAAGGTTTAAATACATGTTCATGGAGACACAGTATATATGGAAGTAATCTGGGATATCAAAAACATAACATGAGAGCAGACCTGTAAAGGAGTCATTTTTCTATGTGACTGAAGTCAAACTGTTACCAGTTTAAAACAGGATGTTATAAATCTAAAGTGTTTTCTGTAATTGCAATGGTAACCACGAAGAATGTATAGAAGACACACACAATGGAAATAAACGTATGTCAAGACAAAAGAATCAACTAAATAAACACGAAGGCAGTAACGGATATGAAGAACAAAAAAATCTAAGAGATACAGGAAACATTCAGCAAAACGGCAAGAGTGAGTCCTTCTCTATCAGTAATTACATTAAGTGTAAGTGGCTTAAACTCCACAATCAGAAGATAAAGACTGGCTGAATGAATTTTAAAAACAGGCTCCAACTACATGCTATCCACAAAAGATTCATTTTTATCTGAAGGACACACACAGGCTGAATTGAAAGGGTGAAAAAAGATATCCCTTAGAAGTGGTAACAGAAAGACATCAGAGGTGGCTAAACTGGTATCAGTCAAAATAGACTTTATGTCAAAACTGGTACAAGAGACAAAGAAGGGCATTATGTAATAATTAAAGGGTTAATTCACTAGGAAGATATACTAATTACAGTTATACATGCACCTAGTATTAGAGATCCTTAATATATGAAGCAAAAGAAACATAACTAAAGGGAGAAAAGTTCCACAGTAATAATAAAATACTTCAACGGACCACTTTTATAAATAGGACAGACAAAAAAAAAGTAAGTAAATAGGCAACCTAAACTATATGTTAAATTGGACCTAACCTACATATGCACAACACATCACCCAAAAACAGCACAAAAGAATTTTTTCAGAACTTCACTCAGAACATTCTTCAAAAGAAATATTTAAAAGTAAAACTTTTTAACACTTTTTTGTTGAGGCTGAGCCTTGCTCTGTTACCCAAGCTAGAAGGCAGTGGCGTGATCTTGGTTCACTGCAACCTCCGCCTCCCAGGTTCAAGCGATTCTCCTGACTCAGCTTCCCGAGTAGCTGGGACTACAGGCGTGTGCCACCACACCCAACTAATTTTTGTATTTTTAGTAGAGATGCGGTTTCGCTATGCTGGCCAGGCTGGTCTCAAACTCCTGACCTCGTTTAACACATTTTAAAGACTGAAATCATAAAGCGTAACTTATCCCTTCATAATAAAATAAAACTACAGATCAACAGCAAAAAAAAATTGGAATATCAACAAATACGTCGAAACAACATATTCCTAAACAGCCAATATGTCAAATTGGAACTCTCAAGGGAAATGATAAAATATCTCAAAACAAAGGAAAATGAAAATAGAACATACCAAAACTTATGTATGCAGAGAAAACAGTGCTAAGATAGAAAATTGTTAGATACAAATGCTTCTGTTAAAATAGAAGATCTCCAATGGAACATAATAGGGAACCCAGAAATACAGCCACATACCTACAACCAACTGATCTTTGACAAAGACAACAAAAACAATTGAGATAAGACATTCTATTCAATAAAGTGTGCTGGAAAAACTGGCTAGCCATATATAGAAGAATGAAACTGGACCCCTATCTCTCATCATATACAAAAATTAATTCAAGATGAATATAGACTTAAATGTAAGACCTCAGGCTACAAAAATCCTGGAAGAAAACTTAGGAAAAACACTTCTGGATAAAATATAATTTTTTAAAAAAAATGTATTCCTCATTCCCTAAGCATGACGGGAAAAAATATATAGGTTTTATAAACATTAGTTGAGAAGTCCTTGAAGTGCAAGAAATGGGCTACATGTATAATAAAGTAAGATTTGAAAATAATAATTCAGTATAACATGATGGACTTGAAAGTAGACAGGAGAATAATTATTATAATATAGCACTTGTTCCAAAAAAAAAAAAAGTGTGATTTAAAGAAAATCCAGCAAGTTATATTTAGGAAACTGAAACTTACTACAGAAAAGCAATGTGTCTTATATAACAAGTATGATCAGGCCAGGCGCAGTGGCTCATGTCTGTAATCCCAGCACTTTGGGAGGCCAGGACGGGCGGATCACCTGAGGTCGGGAGTTCAAGATCAGCCTGACCAATATGGAGAAACTCCACCTCTACTAAAAATACAAAATTAGCCAGGCGTGGTGGCACATGCCTGTAATCCCAGCTACTCAGGAGGCTGAGGCAGGAGAAGCGCTTGAACCTGGGAGATGGAGGTTGCAGTGAGGTGAGATCGCGCCATTATTTTCCAGCCTGGGCAACAAGAGTGAAAATCTGTCTCAAAAAACAGAACAAAACAAAACAAAACAAAAAAACAAAGTATGACCAATCTCTTTCATGGTATTTCTACAATTAAGATAGTAACTATATTAAAAAAATATATTCAAGGTATTAAAAAATTTCCAATGAAAAAAACTGTAATCAATTTCATTAATAATTTTTTTTTTTTTTTTGAGATGGAGTCTCGCTCTGTCGCCCAGGCTGGAGTGCAGTGGCGCAATCTCTACTCACTGCAAGCTCCCGCCTCTGGGATTCACGCCTTTCTCTTGCCTCAGCCTCCTGAGTAGCTGGGACTACATGAGCCCACCACCACACCCTGTTAATTTTTTGTATTTTTAGTAGAGACGGGTTTCACCGTGTTAGCCAGGATGGTCTTGATCTCCTGACCTCGTGATCCACCCGCCTCAGCCTCCCAAAGTGCTGGGATTATAGGTGTGAGCCACCATGCCCGGTCTCATTAACAAATTTAATACTAGGAATTAAGTCAGGAGAAATCGGAGTAAAAGGAATAACTGAAACTGTCTTATTACAACACTATGGAGTTTGTGTAAGTTTTAGAGAAACTGCTGCTGAGCTATACCATCTGTACCAAAGAAAGAAATCTTGTAAAATACATAAAATGATATACATTCCCCAATACAACACTACCTCAAAAAGAAACATAAAACAAAGAAAACTGAGTATCCTCAAAAATATGGAACTGATTATTAAATAAATAAAAACAAAGTTCACCTATAATACATGAAAATGCACCAGATTAAAGTAGCGGTGACTTAAAACAAATTATGTGGACTTAAAAAAAATATAAGCTTTAGCCGGGTGTAGTGGCTCACACCTGTAATCCCAGCACTTTGGAAGGCTGAGGTGGGTGGATCACAGGGTCAGGGATAGGCCAAGCGTACTGGCTCAGGCCTATAATATCAGCACTCTGGGATGCCAAGACCAGAGAATTCCTTGAGCCCATGAGTTCAAGAGCAGCCTGAGTGACACAGTAAAAACCCTGTCTCTACGTGGGCATGGTGGCACGCACCCATAATTACAGCTACTTGGGAGGCTAAGGTGGGAGGATTGCTTGAGCCCAGGAGACAGAGATTGCAGTGAGCTGTGGTAACACCACTGCACTCCGGCCTGGGGAACAGAGCAAGAACCTGTTTTAAACAAACAAAAAAGCACATGGACAGAAAACAGGGAATTGGATATTTTAACTCTGCCATAAGGTTCTCTGCGAACTTCAGCTCTGGAACCACCACTGATGTACAAAGAAGGCAGCAGAATATATATATATAAAGGAGACAGTGAAAGGCCAGATGCAGCATTACGAAGCTTTTTATTTTTGAACCAACAAGGCTTCAGTCTCAAATAACGGAGGGGCTCCCAAGAAAGACAACAGAGAAAATACAAAAATGCACAAGGGCAAATCTGAACTTCTAGAAGGAAATTATACTCACCTAGGAAGACCAGGTTCCTATAGTTCTCCAACATCACATCCTTGTACAAAGCCTTCTGCACAGGCTCCAGGCATTTCCACTCCTCCTGAGAGAATTCTATGGCTACATCCTTGAATGTCAAATGCCCCTGAAATGAAAACACATTTCAACAAGAAGCAATATGAGAGCTCTTTTGTTTACATAAAATGAGGAGAGAACTATCACATCACTTTGAAGTGTGTGTTTTTGACATATCTATAAAAGGCATCTGTGAGAAAGTTATTGGTCCCTAATTTTAGTTTGTTATAAAATACAATAGGAGACTATTATATTCTCTACATCAGTGTATAGTTCTCTTTTTGTAGACAATACAAGAAATACACAAATAAGAAAAACACATGGTTATCCCTTAAAAAGTGTTAGAGATTATGTTCCATACATCAACTGTGTCTAGGTGAGCTAGTATATGAGTGGTGTTTTCAGAGATGACAACGTCTATAGCGGCTTTAAAGGTCAGAAACTAAAAACTGTGATGACCAGAGCAACAGCAATGACTAAAGTTTTGAAACACTCCCCATGCACTGGGCATTATTCCAAATGCTTTACATGTTCTAATTCAAATAACAACATAATAGCCTATGAGAGAGAGACTTGTTCCATGTTACTGTGTCACAGACGCGCTAACAAACTTGCCTAGGTCAACAACCTGAAAATGGCAGAGCAAGCATCTGAACCCAGATGTCTGAAAATTAGAGTTGAACCAAAACAATCAAACAGTTACATTATCGTTACAGAATATCCTAGTCTCTCTGTGCTGCTATAACTAAATAAGACAGACTGGGTAATTTATGAACAATAGAAATATATTTCTCATAATTCTGCAGGCTGGGAAATCCAAGATCAAGGTGCCAGCAGGACTGATGTCTGCTAAGGGATGATCCCTGCTTTCAAGATGGTGTCTTGTTGCATTTTCTGGAGGAGAGGAAGGGACACATGGCAGAGGGACAGAAGTGTCCCCACATGGCAGAAGGGACAGAAGGGCCAAAAAGCAGTGAACTTCGTAGGATAAGCGTTTTGATATCTCATTGACCAGAACATCATATCCCATTGGTAAGGGCAGACCCCTCATGATCCAATCACCTACTAAAACCCAAACCTCATAATACTTGGAGATTGGGCATTGGAGATTAAGTTTCAAATGAATTGTGGAGAGAAAAACACTCAGACCACAGTATTCCATCCTGCCCCACCAAAATTCATGTACTCCTCACATGCAAAATGCATTCCATCCCAATGGCCCCCCAAAGTCTTAACTTTTCTACTACCCATTCAAAAGTCTATAGTCTACAGCTGCATCTAACTATAATCTAAATCAGCTATGGGTGAGACTCAAAAATGTGTTTCATCCTGAGGCAAACTGCTCTCCAGCTGTGAACCTGTGAAATCAAACGACTTAAGTGCTTCCAACATCCAATAGTGGTGTAGACACAGGTTAAATATTTCAACTCCAAAATGCAGAAACAGGAAAGAAGAGGTAGCCACTCCCACGTTAAGTCTGAAACTCAAATAGGGCACACATATTAAATCTTAAGGCTTGACAATAATCTTCTTTGACTCTATGTCCCACCTTCTAGACATCTTGGAGTAGGAGTTAGGTCCCCAGTGTCCTGGGGATCCCTGCACCATTAGTTTGGTTGGGATCACCCATATGGAAGTTCTCACAGGCTGTGGTTTCCCGAGCTGGGATCACATACTGGTGACTCTACAGTTCTGGGGTCTCAGGGGTGGTCCTGCTTCCAGGGCTCCCCTTGACATTGCCCTAATAAGGAGTCTCTAAGGTGTCCCTGCCTCCATGACTAGGCTGAGAATTGCCCTAGTGGTAACTTCCTGTGGTAGCACTGAAAGGAACAGGATGAAAGGTTAGGGGCCACTGAGCAAAAAGATGACTGACATAAACCAGTGTCTGCAGTAACACAGAAAGACACAAGGGTGAAGATCTAGTACCACAGATATCTGCAGTACCAGAGTCTATCTACAATAGTACAGAAAATAAGGGAGCTTCTGAGCAGAAAGCAGCAAACCTCTTCAATAGGGAGATGACAAGCAAAGGCCCAGAGAAAAAGCATGGGAAGTCTCCAGAATCTAGGGTAGTTGATTGGAATGTCCTCCCTGAACAAAGCAGCCACCAAATCTGGGGAGGCAGCTGATTTTTCAAATGCTAAAGTCACAAAAGAAGACAATAAAACATACGAAGAAACAGGGAAATACGGTCTATAAAAAGAAACCAATTGAATCTCTACAAACCTACATGAAAGAAATGGCAATTTACATGTTGGCTTTGAAGAATTAAAGAGAAATGTGGGCCGGGCATGATGGCTCACAACTGTAATCCCAGGACTTTCAGAGCGCCAGGCAGGAGGATCACTTCAGAGCAGGAATTTGAGACCAGCCTGGCCAACATTATGAAACCCCATCTCTACTAAAAATACAAAAATTAGCCAGGCATGGTGGCACATGCCTGTAATCCGAGGCTGAGGCATGAGAATCGCTTGAACAGGAGGCGGAGGTTGCAGTGAGCTGAGATCGCACAACTGCACTCCAGCCTGGGCAATAGAGTGTGACTCTGTCTCCAAAAATAAGGAAAATGCGATCACCTGAGGTCAGGAGTTCAAGACCAGCCTGGCCAACATGGTGAAACTCCATCTCTACTAAAAATACAAAAATTAGCCAGGTGTGGTGGCATGTGCCTGCAGTCCCAGCTACTCAGGGAGACTGAGGCAGGAGAATTGCTTGAACCCGGGAGGCAGAGGTTGCAGTGAGTCGAGATCATGCCACTGCACTCCAGCCTGGGTGACAGAGCGAGACTCCATCTCAAAAAATAAATAATAAATAATTAAATAAAATAAAGAAAATGAAGAGAGTCTAACAGGCTTATGAAAAACCATCAAGCACCAAGAACATATGCATTCTGGGAGTCCAAAAAATAATATGAATATATCTAACATTACTGAACTTTACATAAGCAAACAAGCTTTAATGAAAAAGACATAATAAAGATATTATCAAAGATTGACAAACTCGATTCTTATTGGAAGACATGGTGACGTAAAGACCTGCAACTGAAAAAATTCAGAGCCATTCAAACACAAACAAAATAGGTGGGATTTCTTTTTTTTTTTTTTTTAAGATAGAGTCTCACTGTCGCCCAGGCAGGAGTGCAGTGGAGCAATCTCAGCTCACTGCAACCTCCACCTCCCAGGTTCAAGTGATTCTCCTGCCTCGGCCTCCCAAGTAGCTGAGATTAAAGACATGCACCACCATGTACAGCTAATATTTGTATTTCAGTAGAGACGGGGTTTCACCATGTTAGCCAGGCTGGTCTTGAACTCCTGACCTCAGGTGATCCACCCACCTTGGCCTCCCAAAGTGCCTGGATTACAGGTGTGAGCCACCACACCCGGCCAATATGTGGAATTTAAATAATATGTGACTGTGTTGTGTAAAAGGAGAACCATAATAATTTTGGAAAGAAAATGGAGGGGTTTGCCAATCTACTTGTGAACCTATTATGTTATTTATAATCTAAAACTTTATAATCAAATATAATCTACAACAAGATATACAGAAAAATTCAAATTAAAGATTCAAGCAAACAAAATGTAAGCAACAAAACATTAGATCTTAAAAAAAACAGTATTTTATAATCACACAGTGAGCCAGGCCTTCCAAAGAAAGATCAGTTATTTATTTTTGCTTTTGTGGTATAGTGTCCTAACAAAAGCAACCACTCTTTAAACTGTCCAACTTGAAGGAACCCTCAAACACCTGTGGTGAAGAGAGCATTGTGGTAGCCATGGTGAAAAATTATAAAAGATCCGTATGTCTTCATTTAGAGATTGTTCCAAAGAGGATGCAAAACAAGCTATTAGTGCTTATTAACATAAAAAGATGTACCTTTGAAAAACTGGCACAATGAAATTTCACAACAGAACATGTACTGAAGAATTGTTTTCTAAAATCTCATAATGACATGTAAATGCAGCTTGACACGTCTCACTGACTCTTGCCACAGAACTTACAACTGTAGCTCCCCAAGGAAACATGAGGGATGATGGAGAAAGTGACAGGGAAAAGAAATCCGGGTTCCTCCAGTTTGGGTAATTGAAAGAGTGATTGCCTCTTTAGGATGGTGCATTTCCTATTTTCCTGGATATGGCAAGATTCCCCACTACCCTAAGGTGCAATGGTTTCCTCATACACCAACGACACATGAGATTTCCCACCCAATTAAAAAAAAAGAAAAAAAAACCTTACTACTATGTTCTGTTTACATTTTGAGGCTATGGGGAAAATGAAAACCCTTTGTATTTCCATTTTCCCATTCCTTGGACTGTGAGGAGGTTTCATTATTTTGTGGAAATCAAACCAAAATAATTTTCATTCTTACTGCATTCTAGGAGCCATTTCATATTCTGTAGTTAAATTTTTAAAATATATATGCCTTGATGTCCTTCTCTTAGGTTATAAATTTCTTTCTGTATAAAACTAAAGCTGGGCACAGTGGCTCATGCCTGTAATCCCAGCACTTTGGGAAGCCAAGGCGGGCGGATCACCTGAGGCCGGAAGTTTGAGACCAGCCTGACCAACATGGAGAAACTCTGTCTCTACTAAAAATACAAAGTTAGCCAGGCATGGTGGCGCATGACTGTAGTCCCAGCTACTCAAGAGGCTTAGGCAGGAGAATCGCTTGAACCCGGGAGGCGGAGGATGCAGTGAGCCAAGATTGCGCCATTGCACTCCAGCCTGGGCAACAAGATGAAACTCCGTCTCAAAAAAAAAAAAAAAAAAAAAGCTAAAATGTTTCCTTGATGCCCATTTTTGTTTGCTGATAAATTACATTGTGTATATTTAAGGTATACAACATGGTATCATGGTATAGTAAAAAAAAAAAAGTCATTGGAGTTTAACAAATTAACACACCCATCATCTCACAGTTACTTTTTTTTTTTTTTTTCCCTCTGTTTTGGCTAGAACAGCTAAAATCTCATTTAGCGTGAATTTCATATATAATAAAACATTATTTTCAGGCTGAGTACGGTGGCTCACACTGTAATCCCAGCACTTTGGGAGGCTGAGGCAGGCAGATCATCTGAGATCAGGAGTTCGAGACCAGCCTGGCCAACATGATGAAACCCCCCACCATTTCCACTAAAAATACAAAAATTAGCAGGTGTGGTGGTGCACGCCTGTAATCCCAGCTACTGGGAGGCTGAGGCAGAGAATCGGTTGAACCTGGGAGACAGAGGTTGCAGTGAGTCGAGATCACGCCATTGTAGTCCGGCCTGGGTGACAAGAACGAGACTCCGTACAAAACAAAAAGCGAAAAACAAAACAAAATTATTTCCTATCATCCTCGTGTTGTATTAACTTCTTAATGCCTAAGCTGCATCTCTGCTTGAACTTTTACCAAAAAAAAATATATACATCATGTGATGTTTAAAATAAATATAATATTTAATAATAATTGCTGCAGTGAGAGAATTTGGCTCCATCTTCTCTGATAACAAATGTTCAGCTCTTACATCTGAGCAAAATTATAATCTTAAGACTTAAAACAACTGCTGGTAAGAGTCCCCACAGGAACACCGCAGTCTCTGTGAGATGGATATTCTGACCATGGCTAGAATCTGACATTCAGGTTGATTTCATATTTTTAAATCAGTGATGGAATAAAACATGCTCTAATGTCTGTATCTAGTTTTCCATTCAATTCCCCATCATTAAGGTGGTGCAGTTAGAAATAGTGACTCATTCATACAGCTTCAAATGTAGTATAAAATCAGGCAGAAAGATCTCCCCTTACACGCTTCCTTTTCCATATTTTTTTTTTTTTCTTTTTGAGGATGAAGTCTTGCTCTGTCACCCAGGCTGGGGTGCAGTGGCACTATCTTGGCTCACTGCAACCTCCACCTCCGGGTTCAAGCTATTCTCCCGCCTCAGCCTTCTAAGTAGCTGGGATTACAGGCCCCTGCCACCATGACTGGCTAATTTTTGAATTTTCAGTTGAGACGAGGTTTCACCATGTTGGCCAGCTGGTCTCAAACTCCTGAGCTCAAGTGATCCACCCACCTCTGCCTCCTAAAGTGCTGAGATTACAGGCATGAGCCACGGCACCTGGCCCCTTTCGATAATTTACTAGGTATTTATGCACATTAATATGTGACTTCCACGTGCAGCTTCTCTATTCCTGGTCTACAGAGAGCTGACAGTGCATCCACATGTGGCCCCTAAACAATTCCTGCTGTTTAACAGCTCTGATACCATGTGGCCCACACCCTGTCTCCATCCATGTCTGGGTGTGAGCCCTTCCCAGGGCCATGCCCAGTGCAGCCTCTTCCCAAGTTCATGTCACTGGGTCACGGTGAGATGGAATCTAAATAAGATGAGAGGAGCTAAGGAAAGGCATGGATGAGCAAGAGCAAATGTGTCAGGAAGGACGCTTCAGACTCAGAGAAGATTCGCAGCTCCGACGCCCTGCACTTCACAAAGGAAGGAGACAGAATGACCCACCAAGAATATCACTTCACCTGAGTAAAATATCACTTTACCTGAGTAGCCATCACTGACTCCTTTTCTTTCCTCTTCTTCCTCTTCTGGGTTTCTTTCTCAGTCAATGTAATTATTCACACATCAAACCTGAAAGTAAAAAAATCTGTTGTTTAATGCTTGGAAACAACACATTCCTTTCTGTGTCACAACCATGCACACAGGGAAGAACTCAGCATGTGGAAAGACAGCCCACTGCACCAGGGGGGATGCAAGAATAATAAATTCCTACACAAAGACCAAGTGAATCTTTCACCATTTTCTTCAGCATTAGCTCCCCTCCGGGAGAAGCCCACACACAGGCTGCAGCAGCGCGTAGCTAGGCTGGACTGAGCTCCCATTCAGGGCACGGACCTATCCCTGATCAAACCCCATGCAGAGCATAGCCCCCCCTCACTTCTGTGGGTCACAGGCTGAGCTCTGCCCTCGGAAACAGGGGACACAGAGGCTGGAAGCTCAATGCCGGATACAAATGAGAATCAACTTGGGGCTGGGAGCGGTGGCTCATGCCTGTAATCCCAGCACTTTGGGAGGTCGAGGCGGGTGGATACCTGAGGTCAGGAATTCGAGACCAGCCTGGCCAACATGGTGAAACACCCTCTCTGCCAAAAATACAAAAATTAGTCAGACATAGTGGCGCACACCTTAAATCCCAGTTACTTGGGAGGCTGAGGCAGGAGAATCGCTTGAACCTGGGAGCCGGAGGTTGCAGTGAGCCAAGATCAAGCCATTGCCCTCCAGCCTGGGCGACAGAGAGAGACTCTGTCTCCAAAAAAAAAAAAAGAATCAACTTGGGTACCTTAAACATTACGGAGGCTGGGCCCCACCCTAACTATTGGAAGAAGAATCTCTATAAGGGGGAATGAACCATGTGTTACAAATGCCTTAGCACTCTAGTGTGAAGCAAGGGTTGAGTACCTCTCAAAGGGGGCAAGACTACCACAGCCCCAGTCTCCCAGCTCTGATCTCCCCTTGGAGCCTTGTTGTCACCAGTCTGTAGAAAGTGGAAGGCAAAGGACCAGAAAGAAACACACAGAGCAGAAAATATGGACCTGCTTTTATTGGCTTTTATTTGCAATCCTAGAATCAGACAACACCTCATTCTTAAAATGAAAGGAGTGTTCTGTGAGCTAAGGGGAGGAGGTTGGCTTCATAAGCTGAAAGGGGCTGAATGGAGCAAAATCAGGAAACTAAAAGCAGGTTGGTGGTTTCAAAGTTACTTTTCTTTGGGTTGCCATTTTCCCCAGATCCTCAAAATGTAAAAACAACATAGTAGTAAGTTTTGTTTAAATGAGTGGGAAATCTCATGTGATGCTGGTGGGAGAGGGCACCTTTGCAGCTCGGGATGGGGGAAATCTTGCCAGATTACCTGCAACTGAGGGGCCAGAGAGTTCTAGGCACAGGGACAGCTCAGGTAGACACCCTCGGCTCCAGGAACAGGAAAGAGGCCTGTGTGGCTGTAGCAGAGGTAGTGAGGAGGACACAGGTAGGAAATGAGGTCAGAGAGGTCCCAAGGCAGCAGATTAGGTAGGCACGACGTCTTCAAACATTTTTCTCCCACAGCTCACAGCACTTTTAGAAACTATGCATTTCCCTACCATTTTAGGTAAATGTAACTTTTCTTTATCATTGGAATTAAAACCCTTCTATATAATGTCATATCTTCTGCATTTCAAATATATCCTGACACGTAAAGCTAAAGCCAGGAAGTATAGGGCCACTGTCATCTGAGATGTGCAGGAGCACAGGGGAATGTACTTGGGGAGTTTAGGAAGTCACTTTAGACACATAAAGGTGGAGATGTCTCTTAGACGGCTGAACAGACAACAGAGGAGACAACAGGACACAGAATTCTAGAGTTAAGGGGACAGGTCTGCAGGGGACATGGAGATGTGTAGGTGGGTAGGTGGGTGATATGGATCAGGTTTGTGTCCTTGGCCCAAATCTCACACTGAATTGTAATCCGCAGTGTTACTGGTGGGGCCTGGTGGGAGGTGGATGGATTATGGGGGTGGATTTGTGATGAATGGTTTTGCACCACCCCTTGGTGCTGTTCTTATCATAGTGAGTTCTCACGAGATCTGGTTGTTTAAAAGTGTGTAGCGCCTCCCCGCTCACTCTCTCTTGCTCCTGCTCCCGCCATGTGAGACGCCTGTTCCTACTTCACCTGCTACCATGTTTGGGATCTTCCTAAAGGCTCCCCAGAAGCAGATGTCGCTACGCTTCCTGTGCAGCCTGCAGAACTGTGGGCCAATTAAACCTGTTTTCTTTATAAATTACTCAGTCTCTGGAATTTTGTTGTAGCAATTCCAGAATGGACTACTACAGTGGGGTTTAAAGCCATGAGATGAGATGATGAGGAAAGACAGTGGGTGTGGACAGAGATAAGAAGAGGTTCAAGGACTAAGCCATGAGTCATTCCCACATTGGGAAACATTCAGAGTCAGGACACAGCAGCAGAGGAAAGTGTGAAATGGTCAGGGAGGTGACAAGAAAATCAAATAGCTCCTGACAGGAAAAGAAAGAGTAAAGCAGGAAATGAAATACATTGGATTTAGAAATGGGGAGGTCACTGGTGACTCTGAAAAATAAAGTTATCAGTGGAATGGTAGATATGAAAGTTTGACTGGATGCATTCAAGAGGGAACTGGAGGCAAGAAGTGAAGACAGAGAGTATAAATAAGATTTTAGCACAGAACAGGGGTACTCATACGGGCAGAAATGTAGTTAGTAGTATGTTTTGTTTTAATTAGGGCAGAGTGGAAGGAAACGATAAGCTTTAGGGTCTGTGTGTGCATGCATTTAATGGGCAATACCACCATCAGTAAACACTGTTTAAAATAATTCCCTAGAGGTAAAAATTGGCCTTTATAAAAGGCCAATTTTTTTTTCTCCTTTTAACTTATATTTTAAGTTCAGGGGTACATGTACAGGATGTGCAGCCTGGTTCACAGGTAAACGGGTCATGGGGGTTTGTTGTACACATTATTTCATCACCTGGGTTTTTTTTTTGTTTTTTTTTTTTTTTGAGACAGAGTCTTGCTCTGTCGCCTAGGCTGGAGTGCAATGGCACGATCTCGGCTCACTGCAACCTCCGCCTCCTGGGTTCAAGCAATTCTCCTGCCTCAGCCTCCTGCTGGCACTACAGGCATGTGCGACCACACCTGGCTAATTTTGTATTTTTAGTAGAGGCGGGGTTTCACTATATTGGTCAGGCTGGTTACGAACTCCAGACTTCAGGTGATCCACCCGGAGCCACGACGCCTGGCCCCATCACCCGGGTATTAAGCCAAATGTCTCTTAGTTATTTTTCCTGATCCTTTCCCTCCTCCCACCCTTCACCCTCAGGTAGGCCCCAGTGTGTGTTGTTGCCCTCTATGTATCCATGTTTTCTCATCATTTACCTCCCACTTATGAGTGAGAATACGCAGTATTTGGTTTTCTGTTCCTGTGTTAGTTTGCAAAGGATAATCGCCTCCAGTTCCACCCATGTCCCAGCCAAGGACATTATTTTGTTCCTTTTTATGGAAAGGCCGTTGTTTTGTACTAGCCTCCCGCACTACCAGACCAAGCCAGAATGAAGTCTCTCATGCTAAGTGCCACATTAGCAAACTGACCCTTGAAATAAGTCACGTTTAGGAAAAAAGAAAATTCCAAAAAAGAAAACAGGAACAGGAGTTAAAAAATGAATTTGTAATTATTTCCCTTCTTATCACGACATCATAACAAGGTTTGAGGGAAGCACATCTCACATGAGTGTGAAAACCCAATCATCACATTTATTAACTACAAAAGGATCGAATTTGTTGTGATTTTGTCCTTCAACAATAAGAAACTGGTAAATGTGTTTCTCTAAGTTCTGTGAGCCATCCTAGGAAATTAATCAAACCTTTGGCTGGGATAGTAGGAATGCCAATTTGGAGTCAGTAGGCCAGAAGTATAGGTGACAACCTACTACGTTCAAAATGATAGCTGAAGTGAGATGGGGAGGTCTTGTGAGACTGAGCCCTTAAACTGTGGGCAACCTGTGGGAGACGACTCTAACTCCAGGTAGACAGTGCCAGAATTAAATTGAATTATAAGGCAATCTAGCTGGTGTCTGCTGGAGAACTGTTTAGTGTGTAGGAGAAAACTCCCCAACACTGGCCACAGCAGAGTTCTGTGTTAAGTGTGACAGTAGAAAGGAAAAAGTTTGTTTTTTCCTTTACACCCTGCAATTACTAGGCCTGTCATTCTCCAAAGAGCATTACCCATCCTCTCCCCAAACTGCCTCCCCAGGACCTAGTGGACCCTCTTGACTAGAGAAAATATCCCTGTTCCACACTGAGTTTTAAAGCATTTTGCCTCGTAGCTCCCTGTGATTGTTGCAGCAGACAGAGGTGGGGGGAAAGTAATCACCACTGTCCTGGCAGCGAGAAAGTAACAGCTGTATCTTCCAAGGACAGTCCCAATTGAAATCTTTGTGCTGCAGGTCACTGTGATATCATATTCTCTGATTCTTTGAAAAATCTTCCCTAAGTCACCATCCTGCCATAGACCCACCACAGAAAACCCTCCCTAACGAAAGCCTTTTGTCACTAGAGTTTGAGGCCCTAACGTTCCCCTCCTAAACTGAGACAGGTTTACAAACTTCCATGGGGTCCACACCCTTCCCAGATACTCCATAGTGCTCCCCATATCCTGCTACGAAATCCCACATGCCCCAACAACTCATAAACTCCTGCTGACCTAATACACACAAAGATACCTGAGGACTCAATGACCCAAGACACCCTATTCCATTCATAATGACCCCACCCTTGAACACTGGCACCACCATCTACTAAAACAGATATCTCCAATGATGCACATGCCCCAATGAGACCCAACATCTTCCAAGGAAACTCCATATTGACATTTAGATATTCCAAAATGCATCTATAACCATCTTAACTTGCAGCCCAAAATACTCCAAAATAACAAATGTAGCCCCCAAAGTGATGGACCCCACAGAAGTCACTATTGAGAGTGCTTGCTGTGCTGCAGCTCTGGGTTCCACACCCTCAGGACCAATGCACCACCTCTCCAGCTGCCCACTCTTCCCGTGGGCTCAGCTTAGGCCTTGCTCCTCAATTCAGCTGACACTTGAACAATATAGCTTTGGATTGTGTGGGTCCACTTTTAATAAAATTTTCCTCAATAAACATGCTGAAGAATATTTTGAAGATTTGCAGTATTTTGTTGGCTGTACAACAAGAAGGCCTGGACAATGAGAAGTTGTCCCTTAAGTCAGGAAGGGAATGCCTTTTAAAGTTGTTTGATGTTGGGCCGGGCACAGTGGCTCATGCCTGTAATCCCAGCATGTTAGGAGGCCGAGGCAGGCAGATCTCTTGAGGCCAAGAGTTCGAGATCAACCTGGCCAACACAGTGAAACCCCATCTCTACTAACAACACAAAAAATTAACTGGGCATGGTGGCACATGCCTGTAATCTCAGCTACTTGTGAGGCTGATGCATGAGACTCGCTAGAACCCAGGAGGCAGATGTTGCAGTGAGCCGAGATCGCACCCCTGCACTCCAGTCTGGGCAACAGAGTAAGAATTTGTCTCAAAAAAAAAAAGGAGGGGGGCAGGGGGCAAAGGACCTGAACATTTTGCAAATAAGACATACAAATGCCAGGCACGGTGGCTCACGCCTGTAATCCCAGCACTTTGGGAGGCCGAGGCGGGCAGATCACCTGAGGTCAGGAGTTCAAGACCAGCCTGACCAACATGGTGAAACCCCCATCTCTACTAAAATACAAAAATTAGCTGGGCATAGTGGCAGGCGCCTGTAATCTCAGGTGCTTCAGAGGATGAGGTCGCAGTGAGCTGAGATCACGCCATTGCATTCCAGCCTGGGCAACAAGCGTGAGACTCTGTCTCAAACAAACAAAAAAAAAGACATATAAATGACCAACAGGTCATATGAAAAGGTACTCAAGATCGCTAATCACCAGGGATATATAAATCAAAACCACCATAAGCTATCACCTCATACATCTTAGTAAGGCTATTATCAAATAGGCAAAAGATAACAGATGTTAGCAGTGATATGGAGAAAAATGAGCCCTTGTACACTGTTGCTAGGAGTGTACATCAATACAGCCATTATGAAAAACACTATGGACGTTCTTCAAAATATTAAAAATAGAACAACAATGCAATCTAGCAATCCCATTTCCGGGTATAAATCCAAAGGCAATCCAATCAGTATGTTTAAGAGACATCTAGGCCAGGTGTGGTAGTTCATGCCTATAATCCCAGCACTCTGAGAAGCTGAGATGGGAAGATTGCTTGAGACCAGGAGTTAGAGACCAGCTTGGATAAAACAGCGGGACCATGCCTCTACTTAAAACAAACAAACAAACAAACAAACAAAACTTAGGAACCTCTGCCCCCTCATGATCACTACGGTATTATTCACAATGGCCAAGATACAGAAACAACCAAAGTGCCCATCCAGGAATGAATATGTAAAGAAAATGTGTGTGTATATATATTTATGTATGTGTATATATACAGAGTGTGTGTGTACATTTATATAATGGAATATTATTCAACCATAAAAAAGAAAATCCTGCCGGGCGCGGTGGCTCACGCCTGTAATCCCAGCACTTTGGGAGGCCGAGGCGGGCGATTCATGAGGTCAGGAGATTGAGACCATCCTCGCTAACACGGTGAAACCCTGTCTCTACTAAAAAAAAAATACAAAAAATTAGCCGGGCGTGGTGGCGGGCGCCTGTAGTCCCAGCTAGTCAGGGGGCTGAGGCAGGAGAATGGTGTGAACCCGGAAGGCGGAGCTTGCAGTGAGCTGAGATCGCGCCACTGCACTCTAGCCTGGGCGACAGAGCGTGACTCCGTCTCAAAAATAAAAAATAAAAATAAAAATAAATAAAATCCTGCTATTTCCAAAAACATGGATGAATCTGGAGGACATTATGCTGGGCAATATAAGACTGACACAAAAAGATAACTACTGTATGTTCTCACAAGTAGAATCTAAAAAAGTCCAATTCATACTAACAAGGCAGAACAGTTGTTACCACAGGATGGTGGGTGGGGAAAGTGGAGAAATGTTGGTCAAAGGGTACAAATTCTCAGTTATAAAATGAAGAAGTTCTGAGGAATCTAATGTACTCCATGGTGAGTTTACCGTACTGGACACTTTAACAGTTTGGAAAGTTTTTGAAAAATCTAATAAATTATGGGGTAAAAGTTAAAAAAGGCAATATTTAGAAATTAATGACATCAGCTGATTACAGGATGACATCAAATCTTATTTCAGAAGTTAGTAATTATAGAAGAAACTGAATAAACTAAAATTTAAATCAAGCTTCCAAAATAACAATGAATTAACTGTAAAGCAACTACAAGGAAAAAAGTAAATTCATTAACAAAACAAAAAACAAACACTCTCAACCCTCCTTCAAAGACATACATTGTAGGCCTGGAGAGGTGGTTCACACATGTAATCTCAGCACCTTCAGGGGCTGAGGAGGATGGAGTGCAGCTGAGAGGCTGCAGTGAGCCGATATGTTACCGCACTCCAGCCTGGGCGACAGAGACCCTGTCTCAAAAAGAGAAAAAACAAACAAAAAACCAAAGATATATCTTGTAGTGACAGTCAGTCATTTCTTGCCTGTTTCTCTCCTCCTCCATCCCCTACTCCATCCCTGGAAAGAAGAGCTACAAAATGACTAAATCAAGTCACTGCCCTGTGGCTAAATAGGGATTCCAAATATCTTTTGATACAAATAAATACAAAATGCACAAGCATTTTGAAAAGAGTGGTAATTTTCATCCTCATGAGTACAATTTAAAGAAACAAATTTTAAATTAGAGTATAAAGTCACAAATCAATACATTAAAACAACCATCCATATCCAATCAACTCACCGCTCATCTGGATGGGGTCCTCACCCACTCTCTTCACTACTATGTGTTTCCCTCTCTCATTCTGCACGTCTTTTTTCCCTTTTCTGTTTTTCTCCCCTTCTTTATTCCCTCTTTTACGTCTGTTCTGCCCAATGCTTCGAAACTTATTTCACCTCTTGTTGCTCTTTCTCCCCAAACTTTCCCATTGTCCCCAGCCTCCACGTATTCCTGCCTCTTTTCCCCCATCTGAGCTCCCTGTCTGCTCTCCCTGTTAAAATCCCTCTTCCCTGTTAAATTCCCTTTTCCCTGTTACATCTCCTTTGTTCCCACTCTCTAGCACCCCCAACTTCCTAGGCTTCCTCCTTGCTGTGGTTCTCCCTCTACTCTCCTTTGTTACCCACTCCCCTCTCCTTCAGTCCTAGCACCACGTGGCTCTGTCAGCCGCGGCTCCAACTCTTACCTTTTCCACTCCCCGCGTCTGACTGCAGTGCCTCCTCCTTTGCCGCCCCTCTCTATTTTGCTGTCCTTCAGCTCCCTGAAGCTCTCCCTTTTCCCTAATTTCTTTATGTGCTTTCCTCCCCGTGCTACTTTCTCCATGCGTCCTCTTTCACTCTTGCTCTCTTTGCCAGTCCCTAAATTATCAACCATTTTGCCGTGTACTCATTCTTTTCTCCCCAGTTTTTCTGTCTCGTCACTCCCCCTCTTTTCCTCTCCTGATCCCTCTCACTCACACATTTGAGGAAAGGGGAGGAATAAGATGCCCACCTCCCGGAAGAGCACATTTTCCAGTGGAGTAAAAAATTTGGGAGGGAACGACAGTGGGTGTCACAAGACAGACTCGGGTGACCTCCTGCAACGCGGAGTCAGGAAAAGCAGTGGCTGTGAAGGGGCAGCCTGGGGAGCGGAAGGACCCGGCGTGAGGAGGACACTAGGTGGCGCGGGGACGACACTAGGTGACGCAGGGGACGACACTAGGTGACGCAGGGGACGGTGTCTCAGGACAGGCAGGGTCTGCAGAATCCCAGGACCTGGGAGGTGAAGCGGCTCCTTCAGGAGCTGGGCAGCGGGCGCTCACCTCCAGGGGTCGACAAGGGCGAAGATCGGGGGTCTCGACTGGTGGGAATCCACCTCGGGAGGGAGGACTTGACTTCGCCCGGGGCCGAAGCAGAGGTCAATGAGTTTTAAGCAGGAACACGACCTGAATGGGGTTATCTACATGGTTATCTACATGGCAGAAAGGCAGGGAGCAAGGAATAGCCTGAGAGATTTTAAACCGAAAGGGAAGCAATTCTCGGACTTACGTGGGGAGAAGTGCCTGTTGCAGGGGCGAAGGGGCTATGGGTATTTTAAGGTCCGTAGCGATCCCCAGATCACTGGTATGGAGAAGTGAGGACTGCAAAGTGCACGTTTAATCCAGGCAGACGGAGCGAAGCAATGTTTCATCCACGTAGACTGAAACACACACACACAGCGATAAGGCCTTTCCCTGGCGCAATCTGCTTCCGGGAGTGACGGAAACTGCTAGCGGAGAGAAAAAACTGGGAGGCCAGGGGGCGGTGCCTGGGCGAGCCGCGACCAGCAAGGGGCCGGTCGGAAAGAGGGGCCTGACTGGGGAGGGACCCTGAGAGGGTGGAGCCGGGCCAGAGCGGCAATGGGCGAGGCTAGGTGGGGCGTGACCGAGCCGCGGCGGAGGATGGGGCGGGGTTTCATGGCGTAAGCGGGGCCGAGATAGAGCCTGTTATTTACTCTGATTCACAGGCAGCATGTCTTTGGTTTTCTGACTATTTCTTGTCCTGTGAAGCAGCGTTGCTTCCTGCCTATTTTAAGTTAATGTTTCAAAATTTAAGGTTAAAGCTTAAAGTTGTGGTCCACTTATATTGGAAACTAAGATGATTTCTTAACAAGTTGAACTAAGTTAAAACCGATTTTTACAAGCTTGGTAGACTTCATCCACTCTTGCCAGTGATGCTGAAGCTACTCAGTAGTCAGGCAACTAGGATCTCGCTGGGGATTTGATGTGGAGCCATGGCTGGATCCAGGAACCCGGAAGACATTATGCCAAGCGAAATATGCTAGACACAGAAAGACAAATACTGCATGTGCTTTTACACGTGCAAAGTACAAACGTCAAATTTACAGTAACAGAAGGGTGGTTACCAGGGCTGGGGAATGTATCCTATGCCTTTATCACCATTATATTTTGGAAGCAGTTAAACTTCTCTGGCCTCACAGATTCACAGCTGGGCAGAAATTTTGCCTCAGGATGAATCACACTTTGATTCTCACCCATGTGTGGTTCAGATAACATTTAGGGGGTATTCTGCCCTAAGAGCTGATATAGGAATGGATTAAGACTTTTGAGAGTTGATACTGAAATGGATTAAGTCTTTTGAGATGGGCCAGGTGCACTGGCTCCGGCCTATAATCCCAGCAGTTTTGGAGGCCCAGGTGGGCAGGTCACTTGAACTCAAGAGTTCAAAACCAGCCTGGGCAGCAAAGTGAGACCCCCATCTGTACAAGAAATACAAAAATTAGCCAGGCTTGGTAATGCACTCTTGTAGTCCCAGCTACTTGGGAAGCTGAGGTGTCAGAATTGCTTGAGGCCAGGGATTTGAGATCATCCTGGGCAACACAGCCAGACCTATCTCTACAAAAAATTAAATTATCTGGACATGGTGGCCTGCACGTGTGGGCCCAACAAGTCGGGAGGGTAAGGAAGGAGGATCATTTGAGCCCACGAGGTGAAGGCTGCAGTGAGCCATGAGAAAAGGAGATTTGGTTGGGTGCAGTGGCTCACGCCTATAATCCCCACACTTTGGGAGGCCAAGGTAGCAAGGAGCTAACTTGCATTCTTCTGTTAGCTGAGGCGTTTGATGATAAATGAAAGCAGAAAGTTTCTGAGTTATTTACCTTCTTTCCACAGAAAGGCCATATGTCCTTGGCCATAAAGAAAAAGAGACCTACAGCTTATCTGCTTCCTGTATTTTGTTTCTATGTCCTGGACCATGAAGAAAGACAGATTTATAGCTTATTTCCTTTATCTCTCTGCTTTCTCCTGGTCCTTTCAGGCTGACTCCTTTTCCCTAATTAGGGCTGCACAGACTCTACCCTCAAAGGGCATTTTTTTCTCACCCTCCTATAAAATCCTTCCCACAAATAAACCAGAATCCTACTTCCCAGCATGAAAAGTTTGTTGGAAAAAAAACTGAGGCTGCATGGGACCTTCTTTCTCTTCTTCAAAACTACTTCACCTCTTCTTCTTTCTTTTGTCTCTCTTCCTAACTGCCCTGCACAATTCTAGGTCCCCAGTGAATCCCTGGGTTGACATGCAACGGAAGAACCCATAGGGAAAGGAAATCTCTGGCTTTCAGAGAGAACTTTTTGGATGTCTGGATGCATTCATAACCATCCTTGTGTTACCAGAAAGGGGTCCTGATCCAGAACCTGAAACTTCCATTGCACAATTATAACTGAGAAAATTATTACAGTGAAAGAGATCTGACCTAATCAACTCCATCTTGCTTTTAACCTCCAAGCTGCTCTTGTTCATTCCTGGGCATAGGCTGAAGTAACTTTGGAAGGAACTTAGTTTACAGTTTGAAACAAAGACATTAACAGCCCTTTCCCAAAAGAAACCCCCTTCCTGCTTGGGGACTAGACTGCCTTTGTAAGACTAACAAATTAGGCACAAGGTGAGAGATGATAGTTTAGGAGTCATGTAGCTGGAGGCTACAAGATTCTCACCCTTCCCAGATTGTTCCTGGGGATAACATTACTATTATAAAACCTAAGATCAGTGCTTGAGATATTTTGCAGCCCCTGAACTTGATGGATCACCTGACACCAACCCAGATCCATAAACTGGCTCATCTGGTCTTGTGACCCCACCCAGGAGCTGACTCAGTGCAAAATGACAGCTTCAAATCTCTATGATTTTGTCTCCTACCCAACCAATCAGCACTCCTGACTCACTGACCCCTACCTATCAAATTATCCTTAAAAAACCTCATCCCTGAGTTTTCAGGGAGACTCATTTGAGTAATAAAAAAATTTCAGGTTCCTGTACAGCCAGCTCCACGTGAATTAAACTCTCTATTGCAATTCCCCTGTCTTGATGAATCAGCTCTGTCTAGACAGTGGGGAAGGAGAACCTGTTGGGCAGTTACAACCAAAAGGGAGGGTTCTTGGATCTCATGCAAGAAAGAATTAGGGGTGAGTTCACATTGTAAAGTGAAAACAATATTACTAAGCAAGTAAAGGAACAAGGCAGGGTGCAGTGGCTCACACCTGTAATCCCAGCACATTGAGAGAGGCTGAGATGGGCAGATTGCTTGAACCCAGGAGTTCGAGAGCAACCTGGGCAACATGACAAAACTCTATCTCTACAAAAAATACCAAAATTAGCCAAGGGTAATGGTGTGCACCAGTAGTCCAAGCTAGTTGGAAGGCTGAGGTTGGAAATTGCTTGAGCCTGGGAGAATTTTTTTTTTTGAGGCAGTGTCTGGCTCCAGTCACCCAAGCAGTAGTGCAGTAATGCCATCTCGGCTCAGACTCTAATTCAACACTGAATGTTGAGCTTCTGAGCGTGATATAGCGGAAATGCCTTCTCTTCCGGTCTCTCTGGTCTTGGCCACAGAAGCGAGATGACGAGGGGAACGTCATTGTTTGGAAAGCGTCGCAATAAGACGCACACGTTGTGCTGCTGCTGTGGCTCTAAGGCCTACCACCTTCAGAAGTCGACCTGTGGCAAATGTGGCTACGCTGCCAAGTGCAAGAGAAAGTCTAACTGGAGTGCCAAGGCTAAAAGACAAAATACCACCGGAACTGGTGGAATGAGGCACCTAAAAATTGTATACCACAGATTCAGGCATGGATTCTGTGAAGGAACAACACCTAAACCCAAGAGGGCAGCTGTTGCAGCATCCAGTTCATCTTAAGAATGTCAATGATTAGTCATGCAAAAATGTTCTGGTTTAAAAAAAAAAAAACAAAAACCTGAATGTTTACTCCTGAAATTCATGATGCCTAGGTTGAGAAAGACTCAATTTTCCTCATGCTAAATACTTTATACATGTCCTTTATTCATGCATACATAGGACACTTTACACAATATAATTGTTGAAAGTGCTTCTGAAATACTGTTCAAATTGTCTATAATATTTTTACACATGCACTATAAAAATTAATATTTATCAGACAATAAATATTAAATAATTAAATAAAATTGCATTTTTCAAAGGCTCTAACAATGCATATTTGAGTTATCATAATAAACATTGTATTCTATGATTTTTCAACTGTAATATAATTTTTTTTGAGATGGGGTCTTGCTCTGTTGCCCAGGCTGCAGTGTGGTGCTGCAATCACGGCTCATGCAGCCTCCACCTCCCAAGGCTCAAGTGATCCTCTCACCTCAGTTTTTGTATTTTTAGTAGAGATGGGGTTTCATAATGTTGCCTAGGCCGGTCTCAAACTTCTGGGCTCAATCTGATCACCTCAAACTCCCAAAGTGCTAGGAATACAGGCATGAGCCACAGAGCCCAGCCAAAACTACATTTTAAAAATAATTTTTTATCATTATACACTCCAGTAGAAACCATTTAACCCAATTTATGGACTTACATTTCTTCCATTGAAGAACCTGAAGGATCCAAAAATCAAGGTGACATTCTCAGATTTGTGTGGCAAAAAAAGTAAAGAGAAATAACAGATGCAAAGAATGTATTCCACCAATATGTGGAGGATCCCTTTTATTGTAAGTTCAGGGAAAGCATTGGAATGATACAAGAAAATAAACTGAAATTGTATAATGTGGAAACAAGAGCTCTGTTGCTAATATGCAAGTTTATCACTGAGATTTTAACAACACAACATGCTAATTATACCTTAAAATATGTTTCTCCCAGTCTGGGCAACATGGCGAAACCCCATCTCTACAAAAAAATTCAAAAATTAGCTAGGTATGCTGGTGTGCACCTGTTGTCCCAGCTACTTGGGAGGCTGAGGGAAGAGGATCACCTGAGCCCAGGAGGTGGAGGTTGCAGTGAGCTGAGATCGCACCACTGCACTCCAGCCTGGGTGACTGAGCGAGACCCTGTCTCAAAATATTACAATATGTGACAGTGCAGCTTCCATCAGAAATAATTTGTTCCTCTTTTGCCCACACAAAATACTCACCTCCACTTCCTCTAACATTTTTTTTTTTTTAAAAAGCCCAAACATAACTTTCAGTTGTTGCAAGCAAGGATCTCATGACAGTCTCATGACACTTCTGTTCATTGACAGCCCAATAGAGTCCTCGTCACTCACAACATTTCATGGTGGAACAGAAAAATAAAACCTGAATTAACCCTCACATTCAGAAAAGAAAAACAAAGAAGGTACTACCCAGTAGGTCCATAGCAAATGTGCAATTTTGCTGAGAAGATGAGTTAGGGCCTGGTTCCAGAAGGTCAAGAATGAACAACTGTACTTTTCATGGCTACAGTTCTCCTGAGAATAGGTTTCCAGTCCACTATATTTTGTCGTTCTTTACTTCACCCGATGACATCCCTCATGCAGTATCAGAAAATATGCCCTCCTTCTGCAGTAAGCAGCTTTCCCCAGCTACTTCTTTTCCACTTAAATGTACCATCCCAAAGACTATTATGAGTCTAAATTTAATTTTGTTTTTATAAAATACTATGGACTGATAGAAGTCTCAAAAGTATAACATTATGAAAAGTAAAACAAAAGATAGCATTTTATCTCATGCCATTTCAAAATAGGGACATTTTCAAAGCTAAACCCATGACTTTAGCTATAACCACGAGTTTTAGGAACACTTCCTTAGTTTCAGAATTTTATTCCAGTGCTTTTGAACTTCTTAAGCCACAGTCTAGTTTCTATTTACTACACTTGCCATTTCATCCACCCACAAAAAACAATTTCACAAGAGTTACCTTAATCAACTGGCAGGTTATTTCAAAGAACGTTAGGGCTATGGCCTTGATTTGGACTTTGTTATAATTTTAACTTGCTGTTGCCCCTCAAACCACTTCTCAAATGTGAGTTTTATCAGTTGCAGATGAGCTACTGCTGCAGACTTAAACATTTCTTGAAAATCAGCTAACTCATTTTTGAAGAATTTACAAAATATTGTGTCAAGTACAGTTGAAAGCCATATGGCACATTAGCACCTTCTGCTTTCTTTTTGTTTGTTTTGTTTTGTTTTGAGATGAAGTCTCACTCTGTCACCCAGGCTGGAGTGCAGTGGCATGATCTCGGCTCACTGCAACCTCCACCTCTTGGTTTCAAGCAATTCTCTGCCTCAGCTTCCTGAATAGCTGGGATTGCAGGTGCCTGCCACCACGCCTGGCTAATTTTTTTGTATTTGTAGTAGAGACAGGGTTTCACCATCTTGGCCAGGTTGGTATTGAACTCCTGACCTCGTGATCCACCCGCCTCAGCCTCCCAAAGTGCTGGGATTACAGGCGTGAGCCACCACGCCCAGCCCATGCACCTTCTGCTGTCTTGATCTCTATAATGGCAGGTGGTATTTCCAAGAATGATGCCCCCTCTCCAGGAAACGTTAGCACATGTCTGGAGACATTTTTGATTGTCACAATTGGTGGTGTTGCTGGTATCTGGTGGTAAGGGACAGTGATATGTGTTTCCTCCAAATCTCATGTTGAAATATGACCCAAATTGTTGAAGATTGGCCGAGTGAAAGGTGCTTGGGTAATGGGGTTGGGTCCCTTCTGAATGGTTTGGTGCTCTCTCCAGGATAATGAGTGAGTTCTTACTCTTAGTACACACAAGACCTACCTGTTTAAAAAAGACTAGTGGCCAGGCTGGTGGCTGAAGCCCGTAATCCCAGCACATTGGGAGGCTGAGGCAGGTGGATCACAAGATCAGGAGTTCAAGACTAGCCTGGCCAAGATGGTGAAACCCTGTCTCTATTAAAAATACAAAAAGTAGGCGGGCATGGTGGTGGGCAGCTGTAATCCAAGCTACTCAGGAGGCTGAGACAGAGAACTGCTTGAACCCAGGAGGCAGAGGTTGCAGTGAGGTGACATTGCACCACTGCACTCCAGCCTGGGCAACAGAGCAAGACTCTGTCTCAAAAAAAAAAAAAAAAAAAAAAAAAGAATCCTTCTTCTAGTACACAGATGCATTTTAAAGGGGTCTCCTCTATTGCTTTTTCTCTCAAAATCAATTTCAATTTGGCCTATCTGTTCACATTTACATGAGGATCTGAACTATTGTTTTCATAGGTAAATGAGTGACTGAGTATCCTCAGCTTCGAACAGAAAGAGTATTTTGCTCCTCGCAGCTGATTGGCACCCCTAGGTGACCAGGGGCCTCAAGGGAGTGTCTGGGAAGTTGACCCACTTCCCAGTAGTGGCCCTACAGAGAACTCCCACAAAATTAGTTTAAAAAAGACTAATCCAGGAAGCACATATGGGTTCGGGTAACTTGTGCTTTGAGCCCTCCTGGAGGTGCTTAGCCCTCCGGAGGAGAAACTGAGACACATAGGAGGGCGGCAGTGACTCAGTGGTAACACACTGTGGAGTCTCCTTTGCAAGCAGTACACACTTTGACCTACTCCACAAAACCCTAGGCCACATCTCAGTTTCTCCTTTTAAGGAAACAAACAAACAAAAAGTGGGAACCAAATAACCCAAGAACGAGGAGAAAACAATAAGAATGACCCCCCTTTCAGGCACTCCTTTGGTTTTATGGCACCTCTTCTTGCAAGTGTTAGTATGACATGAACTTAAATGGTCTTTTTGTGCACAAGTACATCAAGGAAAATTCAGAGCCCAAAGGTCAACCTGCAACTATAAAGTTCCCAAGTTCTCTATCTCTCTGCTTTCTTTTCTGCCTGCTTGAAGTCCACTGTAACTTTTCTAATGAGATAAAATCCACTGTTTGCCATTTCTTTTTGTTACTCTTTTTGAAAACCAGTAAGTTTCTACTAATATCTCAAGGCTAGAGTTCTGAAGTAAAAGCTATATGATCTTTGGTTATATGAGAATGTATGTGTGTGCTAATGTGTTTGTACATGTATTTTGTTGTGTTTTGGACACAAGGTACCAAATTGGCTTAAAGAGTACTCGTAAATTAAATAATAAGCCAAAATGTTTTTCAAGTTCATATGACTTAAGTAAAATCTTTAATAAGTTAGCTTTAAAAGTATTGGTAAAAAAGGCCAGGGATGGTAGCTCATACCTGTAATCCTAGCACTTTGGGAGGCTGAGGCAGGCAGATCACCTGAGGTCAGGAGTTCGAGACAAGCCTGGCCAACATGGTAAAACCCTTTCTCTACTAAAACTACAAAAATTAGCCAGGCATGGTGGTGGGTACCTGTAACCCCAGCTACTCAGGAGGCTGAGGTGGGAGAATCTCTTGAAACCAGGAGGCAGAGGTTGCAGTGAGCCGAGATCATGCCACTACACTCCAGTCTGGGCAAAAGGTCAAGACTCTGTTTCCAAAAAAAAAAAAAAAGTATTTGTAAAATAATATTAGAAATGTCTTTAAAATTGCCACCATACATTTTTGTTTGCATTTATTGATCAAGCAATTTCATACTTATCCCTGCCAAATACTATTGAGGCAGGAAAATAGCAGAGGGAATTGGAGTTTGGATAAAGGGTGGAATGAGTAGGAGCAGAAGCAAGGTGAAGAGGTGGGTGCCCAAGCATGTCATGAATGGTCTGTGTAAGTCATTAATAAGAGGATTTATGGAAAAAAAAAACCTTTTATATTTCAAGTTGTATATAAATTAAAGGGAAATTATAATGGTATTCCTAGTGACTAGGTTTTGATTTAAAAAAAAAAACACTTATAGACTAAATAATTGGATCAAAATACAAAATTTCCCTAAGGTGTTGCTTTACTCTTAATAAATTACAAGACAATATAATTTTTTTACGCAAAGTTCAACTTTTATTGTGTCTTGCTGTTTTCAGCTTTCTCTCCTCTTTTAAAAGGCCCGAAATAATAACTCTACCCTTCAACTAATTTTCAGCTCCTGTAAGTTTTTTTTTCTTTTCGTTTCTAACTGTTGTGGCCTCATGCCAACAACAACAAAATGGTTTATCCTAGAGGTCTAAAGGAAATGTTTCCTTTCAATGTAATATTCCCCATAGGAAACAGCAGTTGCACTGGAGAAGGTCTTTTCTTTTGCCTTTAGATAACTGGCCTAATAAACAGATATTACACTTTATCAAAAATAATTCCTATGTCATTATTACTAAGTTTGGTTTGGTTAGAAAAAAACTGATTAAAAATTTTTGTTAAATTAAGGTTATTACATCCATGTAATTTTCTGTATGTGCTTTTTTTTTTTTTTTTTTTTTAAGACAGTCTCACTTTGTCACTCAGGCTGGAGTGCAGTGGCATAATCTTGGCTCACTGCAACCTTGTCCCTTGTCTCATGGGTTCAAGGGATTCTTGTGCCTCAGCCTCCCGAGTAGCTGGGATTACAGGCATACACCACCATGCCCGGATAATGTTTTCGTATTTTTAGTAAAGATGAGGTTTTGCCATGTTAGCCAGGCTGGTATCAAACTCCTCATCTCAAGCGATCTGCCCACCTTGGCCTGCCAAAGTGCTAGGATTACAGGTGTGAGCCACCACGCCTGGCCTATATGTGCTTTTAAAGTCCTTGTGTCACTAAGTTACAGGGCTTTGATGCCTGGGTCTAAAAAGGACACCAAAAGTCCTGCTAAATCTTAAACACTGACAGCAGTTAAAGTCTCATCTTCAGACCTAATAGAAGATGCCAATCAAAATAAACCGTGTTCGTTGAGACACAGGACAAGAAAGTAAAACTATTCAGGCTGGGCACGGTGGCTTACGCCTGTAATCCCAGCACTTTGGGAGGTCGAGGTGGGCAGATCACCTGAGGTCGGGAGTTCAAGACCAGCCTGATCAACATGGAGAAACCCCGTCTCTACTAAAAAAATACAAAATTAGCCGGGCGTGGTGGCACATATCTGTAATCCCAGCTACTAGGGAGGCTGAGGCAGGAGAATCACTTGAACCTGGGAGGCAGAGGTTGTGGTGAGCCAGGATCGCGCCATTACACTCCAGCCCGGGCAATAAGAGCAAAACTCCGTCTCAAAAAAAAAAAAGAAAGTAAAACTACTCAACTCCTCAAGGCCTAGGGGCTATTACAGAAGAGGTGGGCACATGAAATTGTAAGGGCTTACCTGGAGAGATAAAATAAGTTCAGTTTCTCTATATATTAACCATTGATGTCAAAGGCACACTGATGCAAGACCAGGATTTGAGCCTCTGTGTCAGATTAACAAGGTTTTCTTGGAGTATTGACCCTCTCCTTAATAAAGATTATAATGGTTGTAAACAGGCTTATGGAAATCATATCTTATGGGAAAGATGATTAAAATTTTAGATTGTTTATAAAATTTTGAATAACAAATTTAATTGACCTCATGCTGTCTTTATTAGGGCTTATTGTTTGAGAAATTAAGTATCCTCTCTCAAAAAATAAAGGTTTTTGACTTTTTTTTGAAATCTTTGTAATATCACTTTGGTTAAATGAAGGACTTATTTTACAATGACCTCTGATCCTATTTTGTGATATCAAGCACTTTAAAGTTCGTCAAATATTTTTTGTCATACTTTAAATTGGGTCCTCATTAATCTTTTGATATTAGTTCCCTGAAGTCCAAAAGAGACATATTCAGTTTGTTTGGTATAAAAATCATACAGAAAGCATTGTCAAAGATGAAATGGTGTTTGGCTTTCTTTGGGCTATATTTATATAAATGTGTTATTTATGTGTTCTAAAATTATGAGAAACTCCTGTAATTCTGATATGACTTCATGTATGTTATTAATAATTGTAATTATTATGTAAAATTATTGTATGCCACAGAAGTAACCAAAAGTTCTAGTCAATTGTGGCTTTAATAGTGGCTGTCCTAAGACTTTTCTGTCATTTATGGACAATTGTTGTCTTATTTTGATCCTCTTCAAAAGGTAGTTTGGCCGGGTGTGGTGGCTCATGCCTGTAATCCCAGCACTCTGGGAGGCTTAGGTGAGCAGATCACTTGAGGTCAGGAGTTCAAGACCAGCCTGGCCAACATGGTGAAACTCCATCTGTACTTCTAGAAATACAAAAATTAGCTGGGCTTGGTGGCATGTGTCTGTAACCCAGCTACTCAGGAGGCTGAGGCAGAAGAATTGCTTGAACCCAAGAGGCAGAGGTTGCAGTGAGCTGAAATCATGCCACTGCACTCCAGCCTGGGTGACAAGAGCAAAACTCCATCTCAAAAAAAAAAAAAAAAAAAAATGTTGCTGATCATTTGTTTTGTTTTTCAGAGACAAGGAAACTTTTCTTATGAGCTGTTGGCAGCTGTTAACAATTGAGGAAAGTATACTCCTGTAAACAAATTTTGGTGCATATTTGTCTCTCTGCTTTTGAATTATCTGGAATTTGGAAACTATTTGTGAATATTCATAACTTATGGCAATATAGTTATTTGCATAAGTGCAGTAAGATTTTTTTTTAGCTGGTTATGGTGGCTCAAGCCTGTAATCCCAGCACATTGGGAGGCTGACACAGGCAGATCATTTGAGCCCAGGAGTTCAAGTCCAGCCTGGCCAACATGGAAAATCCCCATCTCTACAAAAAATATGAAAATCAGCCAGGTGTGGTGGCACATGCGTATAATCCAAGCTATTTGTGAGGCTGAGGTACAAGAATTGCTTGAACCTGGGAGGTGGATGTTGCAGTGAGCCAAGATCACACCACTACACTCCAGCCTGGTTACTAGAGTGAAACTCTGCCTTGGAAAAAAAAAAAAAAAAAGTTTTCTTTTGCAGCAGAACACCATCAGAGAAAATGGCTATTTTACCAAGGCTTTGACTGAAATGGTGTGCTTTCCTTTAAGGAATCAAACTTGACTTATAGAGCCTATTAAAGCCCCTTGGAAAACTGGCCCCATACCCTGCCTACAGCACCCCTATACAGGGTTTCTGACCTGTGTTAAGTAAAGAATGTCCCTTTCTGATAGGCCCAGGAACTCCAAGTTATCTTGGGACCTCAAGAGGAGAGGAATTTACCCAACTCATAGGTATGTGGTAGTACACAGCAATGGCTGGGCTTGGCTTTTAAAAAGTCTTATCTGATATTCCTTTTGTGGAACAAATTTCCATCAAAGCCAATATAAAGAGCCTATGTGAAAAATGATTCTTGCTGCACTTATATGTATAAACAGGCCAAGTATAATAAAGCAAATCAGTCATACCATGATTGGTCTTTAGTAAAAACGGGAAACTGGAGTGAGAAAAATTATGTTTCAAAAACTACAGTACATCTGTTGTTAGACTCTAGTCTTGCCTATTGTTTTTCAATTTTTATTATTTTCTACAGTTTGGACTGAATTCTAACTTTTCTGGGCTACACATCTCCAAAATAATGTTTTTAATTTTTTCCCTCTTTCTTCCCCCATTTTCCCTAATTTGAAATCACTAAAAACTAAGCTGTGCTTTCTTAAAGTCCTGAAAACCAAAGCTAGACAACTTAAATGTCAGAAGAAGATAATAACAGCCTATTTACATACATAAGGCACTTTCATACCTGGCTACTGATGTATGAACTTCAGAGTAATATGGAGTAAAATAACAATTTTCCGAAATTGTTATTTTTCTGTTTGTTGTTTCTCTCCCTTTTTCCCCCCATTTTCTCTCTGCAGGACATGAGACTTCACAGCGTGCAAAATGTGAGCTTTCCTAATAATATGGGATCTCCCTCTCTAGGAATAAACTGTCCTAGCCATGAGGGATCAGAGGAAACCTAAGAACAGAGACTCATTTTCTTCTAAAATGATTTCTCCAAAAAATTTTTAAAAAGAAAAAGACATTAGAGGGGAGAGTTAAAATCATCATTAAAAAAAACCAGGGGTGGGGGAATGTGAAAAGTCCTGGGAGGTGGAGGTTGCAGTGAGCTGAGATAATGCCACTGCACACTAGCCTGGAGGAAAGACCAAAGACTCTCTCAAAACAAAACAAAAACCTCTAATTGAATACAATATTTTATAAACTGAATTGGCCTTTTCCACGTATGTTCTGGCTCCATTGACATACATACTGTCTTGAGTTTTAACAAATTTTGTCTGGTAGTTATTGTGTAGTATGTAACATTCCAGGCCAATCTTGGAGAAGCAGGCTTGGTTATCCCTAGTATGATTTCAAGGATGTGTAGTCTGTTGTGAGAACTGGTTTTAAATTTTACCACACTGTTACATTTGTAAGGTTTATCTCCAGTATGAATTTGGTAAAGATTGAAAACACATTACTGCTTAAAGTCTCTTTCATGTTCAGCACATTCATAGGATTTTTCTCCTATATAAATTCTCTCACTCCAAAAGCATGAACATTTGATTTTTTTTTTCTTTTTTTTTTTTTGAGACAGAGTCTCGCTCTGTCGCCCAGGCTGGAGGTGCGATCTCAGCTCACTGCAAGCTTAACCTCCCGGATTCATGCCATTCTCCTGCCTCAGCCACCCGAGTAGCTGGGACTACAGGCGCCCACCACCTCGCCCAGCTAATTTTTCGTATTTTTAGTAGAGACGGGGTTTCACCATGTTAGCCAGGACGGTCTCGATCTCCTGACCTCATGATCCACCTGCCTTGGCCTCCCAAAGTGCTGGGATTACAGGCGTGAGATACCACGCCCGGCCGAACATTTGACTTTTTAAAAAGTCTTACTACATTTGTTACATTTGTAAGGTAGCTCTTCGGTATGAATACTCTGGTTTCCATTTTGATGTTCAGGTAAAAGCCTTACCACACACATTACATTTGTGTGGTTCCTCTCAAAGTTGTATATTTTGATGTCTCATGAGTTCTGATGCCTGGGGAAAGTCTCTGGCATATACATGTAGATTTCCTATCAGTATAAACTCCCTTATGTCCAGAAGTGATTGAACTCTGGTAAAGGTTTTGCCACTCTCTTTTCATTTGTAAAGCATCTCTGCACTATGAATTATCTATAGATCCACAAGTTTTGATCTTTGAATAGAATTCTTGCCACACATACTGCACTTCAGTAATTTCTCTCCAATATGTGTATTCTTTTTTTTTTTGGAGACAATGTCTTGCTCTGTCGCCCAGGCTGGAGTGCAGTGGTGTGATTTTGGCTCACTGCAACCTCCACCTCCCGGGTTCAAGCAATTCTCCTCCCTCAGCCTCCAAAGTAGCTGGGACTATGGGCACACGCCACCACGCCTGGCTAATTTTTTGTATTTTAGTAGAGACGGGGTTTCACTCTGTTGCCCAGGCTGGTCTCAAACTCCTGAGCTCGGGCAATCTGCCCAACTCAGCCTCCTAAAGTGCTAGGATTACAAGGGTGAGCCACCGCACCCGGCCTTCCAGTATGTACATTCTTATGCCAAGTGAGTAGTGAACAATACCTTAAAACTTAGCTACATTTACTGCATGTGTAAATGTATTGGGCCATATTTGAATTTCTATGAAGAAATACCCAAGGCTGGGTAATTTATAAAGAAGTTTAATTGACTCACAGTTCTGCAGGCTTTACAGGAAACATGGTGCTGGCATCTGCTCACCTTCTGAGGAAGCCTCAGGAATGTTAAAATCATGGTGGAAGGAAAAATGGGAGTGGGCACGTCACATGGCAAGAATAGGAGCAAGAGAGAGGAAAGTTCCATACACTTTTTTTTTTTTTTTTTTTTTTTGGAGACAAGGTCTCGCTGTCACCCAGGCTGGAGTGCACTGGCACGATCTTGGCTCACTGCAACCTCTGTCTCCTGGGTTCAAGTGATTCTCATGCTTCAGCCTCCTGAGTAGCTGGGATTACAGGCATGCATCACCATGCCTGGCTAATGTTTGTATTTTAGTAGAGACAACTGTTCACCACGTTGACCAGCCTGGTTTTGAACACCTGGCCACAAGTGATCTGCCTGGTTCAACCTCCCTAAATGCTGGGATTACAGGCATGACCCACCATGCCTGACGTGCCATACACTTTTAACCAACAAGACCTCAGCCGGGCACAGTGGCTCACGCCTATAATCCCAGCACTTTGGGAGGCCGAGGCAGGCAGATCACAAGGTCAAGAAATTGAGACCATCCTGGCCAACATGGTGAAACTCCGTGTCTACTAAAAATACAAAAATTAGCCAGGCATGGTGGTGTGCACCTGTAGTGCCAGCTACTCAGGGAGACAGGCAGGAGAATCACTTGAACCTGGGAGGCAGAGGTTGCAGTGAGCCTAGATCACGCCACTGCATTCCAGCCTGGCGACAGAGAGAGACTCCGTCTCAAAAAAGCAAAACAAACAAAAAAACAAGATTTCACCAGAAATCACTATCCCAAGAAGAGCAAAAATAGGGTGATGCTAAACCATTCTTGAGAAATCCACCCCTGTGATCCAATCACCTCCCGCCAGGCCCCACCTCCAATACAGGGGATTAAAATTCCACATGAGATTTCAGACGGAAGTGACAAATATACAAGCTATATCAATAAGTATGAATTATTTGAACCCAGAAGTTAGGAGAACCTCTAAAGGCTTTTCCATGTTGAATTTTGTTGTAAGATTCTCTGCAGTATGTTTTGTCTGATGTTTAGTGAGGCCTGAGCGACTAATGAAAGATTTGCCACACTCGTTACATTTATAAGGTTTTTCTCCAGAATGAATTATTTGGTGTTTGCTGAGGCAAGAAAACCGCCCAAAGGCCTTGCCACATTGAATACATTTGTATGGCTTCTCTCCAGTGTGATTTCTTTGATGGTACACCAGCTTTGACCTTTCAATAAAAGCTTTACCACATTCATTACATTTGTAAGGTTTGTCTCCAGTATGCATTTTCTGATGATTAACCAGAATTGAACGCACTCTAAAGGCTTTGCCACACTCATTACACACGTAAGGTTTCTCTCCAGTATGAATACTCCGATGACGTGCTAGTGTTGATTGATGACGAAAGACCTTGCCACATTCATTACATTTGTAAGGTTTCTCTCCAGTATGAATTCTCCGATGCCTTGCAAGATTCGAAGTGGAATTAAAGACCTGGCCACATTCAATACATTTGTATGGCATCTCTCCAGTATGCCTTCTCTGATGGTATGTCAGGCCTGTTATATGACTAAAAGTTCTACCACAATGGCTACATTTGTGTGGTTTCTCCCCAGTAGGATTTCTGTGATATCTTGCAAGTTTTGAACTTTGGATAAATGCCCCTCCAAACTCATTACAATTGTAAGGTTTCTCTCCAGTATGAATTATCAGATGTTTAGTGAGGCTTGAACGCTGAGTATAGGCTTTGCCACAATCATTACATTTGTAAGGTTTCTCTCCGGTATGGATTTTCCGATGACGTGCTAGGCATGAGTAGTAACTGAAGACTTTGCCACATTCGTTACATTGAAAAGGCTTCTCTCCAGTATGAATTCTCTTATGATTTGAGAGGTTTCCACTGTCATTGAAGACCTTGCCACACACATTACATTTGTAAGGTTTCTGCCCAGTATGAATTCTTAGATGACGTGCTAGGCATGAGTAGTTCCTGAAGACTGTGCCACATTCATTACATTGGAAAGGTTTCTCTCCCGTATGTATTCTCTTGTGAATTGAAAGGTTTCCACTGTAATTGAAGACCTTGCCACACACATTACATTTGTAAGGTTGCTCCCCAGTATGAATTCTTAAATGTCTTACAAGGCATGAATTTTCACTAAAGACCTTTCCACATTCACCGCATTGGTAACGTTTCTCTCTGGTATGAATTATCTTATGTCGAGTGAGTAATGAGCCCTGTTTAAAGGCTTTGCCACATTTATCACATTTGTAAGGTTTCTCTCCAGTATGAATTCTCCGATGCCCTGCAAGATGTGAAGTCTGACTGAAGACCTTGCCACATTCATTGCATTTGTAAGGTTTTTCTCCAGTATGACTTCTCTGGTGCCTTGCAAGTTGTGAACGCTGACTGAAGACCTTGTCACATACATCACATGTATATGGTTTCTCTCCTGTATGGATTATCTGATGTGTAGTGAGGCTGGAGCTCCGTTTAAAGGTTTTGCCACACTCATCACATTTGTAAGGTTTGTTTCCACTATGAACTGTCTGATGAGTTGCCAGGTTGGAACTTTGACTAAAGGACTTTCCACATATGTTGCATTTGTATGGTTTCTCTCCAGTGTGGATTCTCTGGTGATTTACAAGATTAGAATTCTGCCTGAAGACCTTGCCACATATATCACATTGATATGGTTTCTCTCCTGTATGGATTATCTGATGTGTAGTGAGGCATGAGCCTTGTTTGAAGGTTTTCCCACACTCATTACATTTGTAAGGTTTCTCTCCAGTGTGAATTCTCTGATGTATTGCAAGGTTGTAACTTTGACTAAAGGACTTGCCACATTCATTACATTTGTATGGTTTCTCTCCAGTGTGACTTCTCCAGTGATTTACAAGATCTGAATTTTGTCTGAAGATCTTGCCACATACATCACATTGATATGGCTTCCCCCTAGTATGGACTATCTGATGTATAGTTAGTAGTGAGCCCCGATGAAAGGCTTTGCCACATTCGTTGCATTTGTAAGGTTTCTCTGTAGCATGTACCATCTGATGGTTAACAAGACTTGAAGACACTCTAAAGGCTTTCCCACACTCATTACATATATAAGGTTTTTCCCTAATGTGTGTTTTCTCAAGTTGGGTGGGTAATGACAGTTGCAAAAACTCATTCTCATATTTTTTAGAAATGTTGGTTTGGACACTAGGAAGAATTCTTTGAAGTGGTGAAACTAGGGAACCATTATTAACTGTTTTCTCAGATTGGTTACATTCATAAATTTTCCCTTCAGTTTGAAATTTCTGCAGTTCAGTCAGACGTGACTGAAAGCTTAATGTAAGCTGATTTTCAATACATTTGTTTTCTATATCCTCTTGACTATGTTGACCTCTTTTACCATTAAGATTGTTTTTATAGGTCATTGGCACTTCTTTATAATTTATTTCACCATCTTTCCATTGAAACTCAAGGTCCTGTAGATTTTTCTGGATTTCCCTTAAGTAAAAATTTTCAACATCATAACATTCATGTCTTTCCAGTGTCACTGTTTGGCATTTTTCTCCTGTATTACTGTTCCCTATTGGTGGTAATTCCTTGGTCATACATTTAGGAAGGATACCTACAAAATATAATGAACATGGGAGTTTTTTTGTTGGTTTTTTTTTTGAGACAGAGTCTTGCTCTGTTGCCCAGGCTGGAGTGGAGTGGCACAATCTCGGCTCACTGTGACCTCCACCTCCTGGATTCGAGCTGTTCTTCTGAGTAGCTGGGACTACAGGCACACACCACCCCACCTGGCTAATTTTTATATTTTTAGTAGAGACAGGGTTTCCCCATATTGGCCAGGCTGGTCTCGAACTCCTGACCTCGTGATCCGCCCACCTCGGCCCCCCAAAGTGCTGGGATTACAGGTGTGAGCCACTGCACCTGGCTGAACATAGATTTTAAAAATAACTAGTATTATTTGTTTTTTTTAAATAACTACTATTCGTAAATATTTTATATTGAAAACATACTACACTAAAAATAACGTTTATACTAGACAGTTACCAAACTTTACCACAGTGATCTTCTATTTTTACAAATAAAAAAGGAGTAGAATTCTTCAGTAAAGAGTAATCACATGTAATTCAAATTAATTTTAAGGAAGCCTAGTTTCAAACATTCAGTGACCAAAAGACTCATGTTGTGCAAACATATATTAGCACTAAAACAAGTATTTTTCCACCCCCCAAATCATACACCAACTGGCAGCAAACACATGGCTCTCTCAGAAGAGAAAATAGTTATATATATATATATTTACTTCATATTTATTGTGCACAAATAAATGTCAAATTACAGCTAAATATCAACAAGTTCAACTAATTAATGGTCTATGTAAATGGCAAGCTAGAATTATAAATCAAAAATAGTACTGGGAAAATGAGAAAGAATTTTTTGAACTTATAATACTGTTATTTTTCTGAATACTTATTACATAAGTATTACAACTGTTCTAAAACTACCTATTTCTGGCCGGGCGCAGTGGCTCACACCTGTAATCCCAGCACTTTGGGAGGCCGAGGTGGGTGGATCACGAGGTCAGGAGTTCAAGACCAGCCTGGCCAACATGATGAAACCCCGTCTCTACTAAAAATACAAAAATTAGCCAGGCATGGTGGTGTGCACCTGTAATCCCAGCTACTTGGGAGGCTGAGGTAGGAGAATTGCTTGAACCCAGGAGGCAGAGGTTGTAGTGAGCTGAGATTGCGCCACAGCACTCCAGTCTGGGTGACAGAGCAAGACTGTCTCGGAAAAACAAACGAACAAACAAAAAACTATCTATTTCCATAAAAAATAGACATTTGCAACACTAACAAGCAGTGCAAGTCAGCTATATTGACTTATGTCTGCCAAAACTCGTATGTTGGGGTCCTAATCCTCAATGTAATATTACTTGGAGGTGTGAACTTTGGGAGGCAATTAGGTCACCATGGTAGATAGAATTTCAGGAACGGAATAGGAATTAGAGTAGATGTGAAAAAGCTTTTGCTTTTTGCATGGCAATCCTTCTGCCATGTGAGGACACAGAAAGAGTTAGTCATGATACACCAAGAAAATGGCCCACACCAAGAACCAAGGTGACTGGCTCTGACATGTGGACTACTCATCACCCAGATCTGTGAAAAGTGAATTTCTGTTGTTTAAACCACCCTATCTATGGTATCTGCTATATCTAACCACACTAAGTTAAAGCTAATATGCCATCTCATTATAAACATGAAATAATGTTGATATACCTTATTAAACAAAGAAATTTGTGAGTCTTTACTATAAAACATGCAATATTCTAAGCTAGCAAACAGCACTAACTTGTTTTAAAAAATCTTAAGATAAATTATCACTATTTTACAAATAAAGACAGTAAGCCTGCCCACAAGATTTATGTATCTACACCCAAATTACAAAGAAAGTAAGACGTGAACCTGGGTTTCTGGGATCAAACATGTTTTTAAATAAAACTGGCCAAACAGTCAGTGCAGATAACTGGTCACTCCAAATACCAAGAGTGTGGAAAGAAATACTTCAAGAGCCAAGGTGTGTTGCCAAAACATTATTCAGTCATCCTTCATGAATAACAGTATCTGAGTCATCATCCCCTGCACATATTGACATAGGCAGTGTTCTCAGAAAGTTGTCAAGTGAATGAGTAGGGGTCACCCCTTACACACTGAGTGTAACATGGGAGGTGAGGGAGTACTGCAATAATGGGATTGTAAAATTAATATGCTAGTCAGTAACTGGGTAGTCCATCTGGACCAAAGTAATATGTTTGGAAGAGGCAGGGAGGAGGAAGGGCAAGAGGGGAGGGCAAAGAGTTATGAGCATGGGGCAGCAGCGTTTGTGCTTGCAGAGCTGTGGGTATATAATTGCCCAAAGAATAGTTAAAATCCTGACTTTGGAAGAAAAGAGAGATACTAATTCAGAAGTAGCATGGTGACTCACACCTGTAATCCTAGCACTTTGGGAGGCCAAGGTGGGCAGACTGCTGAGCTCAGAAGTTTGAGACCAGCCTGGGCAACATGGTGAAACCCCGTCACTACTAAAACACAAAAAATTAGCTGGGAGTGGTGGTGTGAGCCTGTAAGTCTCAGCCACTCAGGAGGCTGAGGTAGGAGAACTGCTTGAACTCGGAAGGCGGAGGTTGCAGTGAGCTGAGTTCACGCCACTGCACTCCAGCCTGGGCGACAAAGCTAGACTCTGTCTCCATATTAAACAAAAAAACAAAAAAACAAAAAAAAAAACAGTAGCATTATACTGACTAATACTTAAATATGGGAATTCTACTATGGGCACAGGACAACAAGGGAAGACATTCAAAAAGGGGATAGTGTGATGATATGGGAAGTGAAAGGCCCAATGCAGCATTATGAAGCTTTTTATCTGTGAGTCAACAAGACTTCAGTCTCAGTCAAATAATGGAAGGGCTCCCAAGAAAGACAACAGAGAAAATACAAAAATACACAAGGGCAGATCTTAACTTCTAGAGCAAAATTATCCTTACCCAGGAAGACCAGGTTCCTGTAGTTCTCCAACATCACATCCCAGTACAAAGCTTTCTGCACAGGGTCCAGGGATTTCCACTCCTCCTGAGAGAATTCTATGGCTACATCCCTGAATGTCAAAGGTCCCTGAAATGAAAAATACATTTCAACAAGGGGCAATGGGAGAGCTCTTATCTATACATAAAATGAGAAGAGGAGAAAACTGTCACATCAATTTGATTGAAGTGGGTGTTTTCACATATCCATGCAAAGCATCTGTGAGAAGGTTATGTGTCCCTAATTTAAGTTTGTTTTAAAATTCAATAGGAGATTAGGATATCCTGTAAATCAGTGTACGCTTCTCATTTTTGTGTACAATGCAAGAAATATACAAAGAAATGAACACGTGGTTATCTGTATAAGTGTTAGATATTATGTTCAATATATCAACTGAGTGTCCAGATGAGCTAGTATACGAGTGGTGTCTTCGAGATGACAATGTCCATAGCAGCTTTAAAGAAAGGTCAGAAACTAAAAACTGTGATGACCACAGCAACAGCAATGACTGAAGTTTTGGAACACTCCCCATGTGCTGGGCATTACTCCAAATGCTTTACATGTTCTAATTCAAATAACAACATAATAGATAGATAGAGAGATTTGTTCCCATGTTACTAGGAGACAACTATGTCACAGAAAACACTAAAAAGTCACCTAGGTTAACAACCTGAAAATGTCAGAGCAGGTATCTGAACCCAGATGTCTAAGAATGAGTCTTGAATCAAAAGAAACAAACGGTTAAATTATGGTTATGGTATGTCCTAGTCTCTCTGTGCTGCTGTACGAAGTAAAACAGACTGGGTAATTTATGAACAATAGAAATGTCATGATTCTGCTGGCTGGGAAATCCAAGATCAAGGTGCCAGCAGGACTGATGTCTGGTGAGGGATGATCCCTGCTTCCAAGATGGTCTTGTTGCTGCACAGGGGACGAATGCTGTGTCCCCACATGGCAGAAGGGACAGGAGGGGCAAAAAGCAGTGAACTCTGTAGAATAAGCCTTTTGATATCTCATTGAAGAGAACACCATATCCACTGATAAAGGCAGACTTCTTATGATCCAATCTCCTCCTAAAGGCCACGCCTCATAACATTTAAAGATTGGGCACTGGGGATTAAGTTTCAACATGAATTGTGGAGGAGAAAAAAAACTCAGACCATAGCATTCCACCCCTGGCCCCCAAAATTGATGTACTTCTCACAAACAAAATACATTCTATCCCAATGGTTCCCAAAGCCTTATTTCTACAACCAATTCAAAAGCCTATAGTCTAGAGTTGTATCTAAATCAGATATGGGTGAGACTCAAACATGCATTTCATCCAAAGGCAAACTGCTTTCTAGTTGTGAACCTATGAAATCAAACAAGTTATGTGCTTCCAAAATACAATGGTGGGGCAGACACAGGTTAAATATTTCAATTCCAAAAGGGAGAAACAGGAAAGAAGGGGTAGCTGTTCCCACGTAAGGCTGAAACCCAACAGGGCATACACATTAAACACTAAGGCTTGACAATAATCTTTGACTCTGTGTCCCACCTTCTAGACATCCTGGAGTAGAGGTTGGGTCCCAACATCCTGGGGATCCCTGCCCCAGTGGTTTTGTTGGGATCACCCCACATGGAAGTTCTCACAGTGCCTGCAGCTCTCCCAAGCTGGAATCACATATCGGTGACTCTACAGTTTTGGGGTCTCAAAGGTGGCCCTGCTCCCAGGGCTTTACTGGACCTTATCCTAACAGGGACTCTCTGAAGTTGGCCCTGCCTCCACAGCTAGACTGAGCATTGCCTTAATGGGGACTTCCAGGGACAGCCTCACTCCTATGGCATTTTTATGCCTAGGCTCCAAGGATCTCTGAGGCATTCTTTGAAATCTAGATGGAAGTAGCCATGAGTCCACATCTCATGCCCTCTGCACACTTTTATTTAGCACTGTGTTGATGTTGCCAAGGTCTGCAGTTTGTGTGTTGTAACTGACCTCGATCCCTGGTGGACTGAACAAAGCAGGTGAATGCGGGAATAAAAGAAAAAGACAAGAGAGTATATCTGGAAGAAGGGGCCAGGGGGCATCTTGCCTCTAGTGGACAAGGGCCCTGAGCTTTTTCAGCCCTCCGAATTTATTAGGTAAAAGAGATAACCAGAAGGCGGGGGTGATTGTCGGTAACGCAGTCAACCGTTTGGATCACAGCGGGCTTGCAAGACTGCATCCTTCGAACAATATGCTCTACATTTCCCAGTAGATAACTTCAAGGAGCCCAGTGCCAGGGAGTGACGGCCCTCAGCAAACCTTCTGGTGGTAGGCACAGTCTTGAGTTTGCTCACATCCTGCATTCATGATAAACAGTCTGCTGTTTGATCATATAGGCTCCAGTGGAATGCTGAGTTGATCACGATCCCTTTGGCCTTTTTGGCTCCCAACAACGTGTGCCCTCTGGAGTGGTGGCTGGTCTGCACCTGGTCCTACTTCAGCCACAGGTGGGGTAGGCAAGGACCTCTGCTCTGAAATACAGAGATCACAGACCTGAGGTATCGGAGTTCCCAGGTCCAAAGGGCACCCTGGGCCACTCCCTTGAAACTATTCTGCCCTCAAGGCCCTGGCACTCTGGACCTACAATGGGCACAGCAGTCTCAAAGATCTCTAAAATGCCTTTGGGATGATTCTCCCATTGTCTCAATAATCAGGTCCTGGCTTACTTCTATCCATACTAATCTCCTTGTCCGAGGCCACTTGGCTACACCCCTCTTGGTTTTCTCTCCTAAATACACTTTTAATTCTTTACATGGCCAGGCTGAGAATTTTCCAAATCTTTACACTGGGCTTTGAAAACAAATTGTTTTTAACTCTTTTGTCTCTTCTCTCATTTTACTATAAACAGGTCAGAGAAGCCATGCAGCAACCTGAACAATTTGCTTTGAGAGTGTTTCTGCCAAACATCTTAGTTCATCACTCTTAAATTCTGCTTTCCACAGCCCGGGTGCGGTGGCTCATGCCTGTAATCTCAGCACTTTGGGAGGGCGAGGTGGGCAGATCACAAGGTCAAGAGATCGAAACCATCCTGGCCAACATGGTGAAACCCCATCTCTACTAAAAATTCAAGATGAGATTTGGGTGGAGACACAACCAAAGCCATATCAACTGGTTTCTGTCTTGCCTGAATATAATCACTGAAAGGAACAGGATGAAAGGTTAGGGGCCACTGAGAAAAAAGAAGATTGACATAAACCAGTGTGTGCAGCAACACAGAAAGACACTAGGTAAGATCTAGTACCATAGCTGACTGCAGCACCAGAGTCTTCAATAGCACAGACAGGTAACAGGGGAGCTTCTGAGTAGAAACCAGCAAACTTCTTCAATTAGGAGATGACAAGCAAAGGCTCAGAGAGGACAGAATCCCCAGTCAGAAAATTATAATTGTGTGTGTGTTGTTGTTGTTGTTGTTGTTTTAGATGGATTGCTCTACTGAACTCCAGCCTGGGCAATAGAGTGAAACCCTGCCACAAAAAAAGGAAAAGAAAAAGAAGGAAGGAAGGAAGGAAGGAAAAAAGGAAGGAAGGAAGGCAGGGAGGGAAGAAAAAGAGAGAAGGAAAGAAAAAGTGAGAAAGAAAGAGAGAAATGGCCGGGTGCAGTGGCTTACACCTGTAATCCCAGCACTTTGGGGAGCCGAGGAGGGCAAATCACCTAAGGTCAGGAGTTTGAGACCAGCATGTCTAACATGGTGAAATCCCATTTCTACTAAAAATACAAAAAATTAGCTAGGCTTGGTGGTGCGTGCTTGTAATTCCAGCTACTCAGGAGGTTAAGGTAGGAGAATTGCTTGAACCCAGGAGGCAGAGGTTGCAGTGAGCCGAGATCGCACCATCGCACTCCAGCCTGGGCAACAAGAGTGAAACTCTGTCTCAAAAAAAAAAAAAAAAAAAAGAGAGAGAAAGAAAGAGAAAGGAGGGAGGGAGGGAGAGAGAGAGAGAGAGAAAGGAAAGAAAGAAGGAAGGAAGGAAGGAAAGAGAAAGAAAGAAAAGAAAGAAAGACAAACTAGAGCTAAAAATAAAATAACTGAGTTGAAATAGTCACTAGATGAGTTCAACAGCTGACTTAATCAGGCAGAAGAAGGAATCAGTGAACTCAAAGGGGATTTTGACAGGGAGAGAAACAAAAACTATAAAAAACAGAAAAATGAAGAGAGCAAAAGGGGCTCATGGCAAACCATCAAGCACCAAGAACATATGTATTCTGGAAGTCCAATAAATAATGTGAATATATATAACATTACTTAACTGTAAGTAAACAAGCTTTACTGAAAGGCATAATATAATCAAAGGCTGGGTTCAATGGCTCATGCCTGTAATCCCAGCACTTCTGGAGGCTAAGGCAAGTGGATGACTTGAGTTCAGGAGTTTGAGACTAGCTTGATCAACATGGTGATACCCCCTCTCTCCGAAAAATACAAAAAAATTAGCTGGGTATGGTGGTGAGTGCCAATAGTCCCAGCTGCTCATGAAGCTGTGGCAGGAGGATCCCTTAAATCTGGGAGGCGGAGGTTGCAGTCAGCCCAGATCATGCCACTGCACTCCAGCCTGGGCAACGGAGCCAGACTTCATCACCAAAAAAAAGATTCACACAAAGAAAATGTAAGCAAGAAAACCTTAGATCTAAAAGAAACATAGTATTTTATAATCACACTGTGAGCCAGGCCTTCCAGAAAAAGATAAAGCAAACATTTATTTATTTTTGCTTTTGTGGTACGCCATCCTAAAAGAGGCACTCACTCTTTAAACTTCCCAACCTGGAGGAAACTTCAGACATCTGTGGTGAAGACAGCATGCATACAGGCAGCCACGGTGACACTCTTTGTAACAGCAAAAAACGGTAAAAGACCCATACGTCTTCATTTAGGGACTGCTCCAAAGAGGATGCAAAACAAACTATTAGTGTTTATTAACATAAAAATATGTACACTTCAAAAACTTGCAAAATAAAATTTCACAGCAGAACATTCACTGAAGAATTGTTTTCTGAAATCTCATAATGACACGTAAATGCAACTTGACACCTCTCACTGACTCTTGCCACAGAACTTACAACAGTAGCTCCCCACAGAAACATGAGGGATGGCAGATGATGTGATAGGGAAAGGAACCTGGGTTCCCCCAGGTTGGGGACTTGAAAGAGTGATTGCTTCCTCTAGGATGGTGCATTTCCTGCTTTGCTAGATCTGGCAAGATTCTCCACTACCCTGAGCTGCAAAGCGACCCTCTCCCACCAACATCACACGAGATTTCTCACTCATTTAAACAAAACCTACTACTATGTTTCTTTTAGATTTTGAAGATCTGGGGAAAATGATAACTCTTTGCATTTCCATTTTCCATTTCATTAATTTGTAGAAATCAAAATAAAATAATCTTCATTCTTTGCTCAATTTTTTTTAACTGCATTCTAGCAGCCATTTCATATTCTGCAGTTAAATTTTCAGAATATATATGCCTTAATGTCCTTTTTTTATTTTTTATTTTTGGAGACAGAGTCTAGCTCTGTCGCCCAGGCTGGAGTGCAATGGTGCAATCTCAGCTCACTGCAACCTCTGCCTCCTGGGTTCAAGGGATTCTCCTGCCTCAGCCTCCTGAGTAGCTGGAACTACAGGCATGCGCCACCACGCCAGGCTAATTTTTGTATTTTTAGTAGAGGTGGAGTTTCACTATGTTGGCCAGGCTGGTCTCTAACTCCTGACCTTGTGATCCGCCTGCCTCGGCCTTCAAAAGTGCTGGGATTACAGGCATGAGCCACTGCGCCTGGCCAATGTCCTTTTTTAAGATTATAATTTTTTTTTTTAGCATAAAACTGAAATGTTTCCTTGATGCCCATGTTTTATGTTTGCTTATAAATTTTACGGTATACAACATGATATTACAGTATAGATAGTAAAAAAAGTCACTATAGTTTAACAAATTAACATACCCATCATCTCAGAGGTACCCTTTTTTTTTTTGACAGGAACAGCTAAAATCTAACATAGCATGAATTTCATGTATCATAAAATATTATTTTCCTATCATCTTCATGTTGTACCACCTTCTTAATGCCTCAACTGCATCTCTGCTTGGACTTTTACTGCAAATAAATATATTATGTGATGTTTAAAATAAAAGAAATATGATGTTCAGTAATAATTGGTGGAATGAGAGAATTTGGCTCCATCTTCTCTAATAACAAAGGAGTTCTGCTCCTACAACTGAGCAAAATTACAACCTTTTTACATAAAACAACTGCTAAGAGTCCCAGCATGAACACCGCAGTCTCTGTAGGACGGATATAGTGACAATGGCTAAATGAATCTGACATTCAGGTTGATTTTATATTTTAAAATCAATGATAGGCCGGGCACGGTGGGTCACACCTGTAATCCCTGCATTTTGGGAGGCCGAGGCAGGAGGACCACCTGAGGTCGGGAGATCAAGACCAGCCTGACCAACATGGTGAAACCCCATCTCTACCAAAAATACAAAAATTAGCCAGGCGTGGTGGCACATGCCTGTAATCCCAGCTACTCAGGAGGCTGAGGCATGAGAATCACTTGAACCAGGGAGGTGGAGGTTGCAGTGAGCCGAGATCGCACCATTGCACTCCAGCCTGGGCAACAAGAACGAAACTCTGTCTCAAAAAAAAAAAAAATCAATGATAAAATAAACACCCTCTATCACTGATGTATGTACTAATTGTCCATTCCATTCCCAGTCATTAAGATTTTGAAGTTAGAAACAGTGACTAATTCATACAGCTTCAAATGTAGTATAAAACTAGGCAGAAAAGATCTCCCCTCGTAGGCCTCTTTTCCAGAATTTACGAGGTATTGTGCACATTAATATGTGACTTCCGCGTGCAGTTTCTCTACTTCTGGTCTACAGAGAACTGACTGCATCCTGATTTTGCCTCTAAACAATCTCTACTGCCAACAGCTCTGACACTGTGAGGCCCATACCCCGTCTCTATCCATGTCTGGGTGTGAACCTCTCCCAGGACCATGCCCAGTGGGGCCTCTTCCCAAGTTCATGTCACTGGGTCGCAGTGAGATAGAACCTAAGTGAGAAAAGAGAAACTAAGGGAAGGCATGGGTGAATGGCAGCAAACGTGTCAGGCAGGATGCTTCAGACTCAGAGAAGATTCGCAACTCCAATGTGTCACATTTCAAAAAGGAAGGAGACAGAATGATCCACTAAGAATACCATTTTACCTGTGGAAGAGCCATCCCTGACTCCTTTTCTTTCCCCTTCTTCCTCTTCTGGGCTTCTCTCTCGGTCAATATAATTAATTCTTTACAAGTCAAATCTGAAAGTGAAAAATCTGCTGTTTAATGCTTGGAAACAACACATTCCTTTCTGCACTACAACCACAGGGAAGACCTCAGGGAAGACCTCAGCATGTGGAGAGACAGCCCACTGCACCAGGGGGATGCAAGGATAATAAATTCCTAAACAAAGACCAAGTGTCCTGGCATGGTGGCTCACGCCTATAATCCCAGCACTTTAAGAGGCAGAGGTGGGCAGATCAACTGAACTCAGGAGTTGAAAGCATCCTGGCCAACACAGTGAAACCCTGTCTCTACTAAAAATACAAAAATGAGCTGGGTGTCGTGGCATGCACCTGTAGTCCCAGCTACTCAGGAGGCTGAGGCAGGAGAATTGCTTGAACCTGGCGAAGGTTGCAGTGAGCCGAGATCATGCCACTGTGCTCCAGCCTGAGTGACACAGCGAGACTCCATCTCAAATCAATCAATCAATCAATAAAAATAAAAAAGAAAATGTATGATGTGTCTGTATACACATCTTTACGTGTACGTGTATTTATATAGATATATATAGTATGCGTACATATGTATAATGGATTTATTCAACCATTAAAAAAAAGAAAATCCTGCTATTTGCAACAACATGGATGAACCATGCAATCTCCGCCTCCCAGGTTCAAGCGATTCTCCTGCTATTTGCAACAACATGGATGAATCTGGAAGACATTACGCTAGGTGAAATAAGACAGACACTAAAAGACAATTACTGTATGACCTCACAAGCAGAATTTTAAAGTATCCAGTTCACAGGAACAGGGTAGAACAGTTGTTGCCAGGGGCTGGTGGTGGGGAGAATGGAAAAATGTTGGCCAAACGGTATAAACTTTCAGTTATAAAATGAAGAAGTTCAGGGGAATCTAACGTACACCGTGGTGTCTATACTGTATTGGACACTTTAACAGTTTGGAAAGTTTTTGAAAAATTTAATGAATTATAGGGTGAAAGTTTAAAAAAACGACAATACTTAACATTTAGAAATGAATGACGTCAGCTGATTATAGGATGCCACCAAATCTTATTTCAGAAGTTAGTAATTATTTATAGAAAGGCAGATATTGAATAAACTAACACTTATCTCAAGCTTCCAAAATAACAATGAATTAAGTGGAACTACAAAGAAAAAAGTAGGCCGGGCGCGGTGGCTTACACCTGTAATCCCAGTACTTTAGGAGGCCGAGGCCAGCGGATCCCCTGAGGTTGGGAGTTCGAGACCAGCCTGACCAACATGGAGAAACTCCGTCTCTACTAAAAATATAAAATTAGCCAGGTGTGGTGGCACATGCCTGTAATCCCAGGTACTCGTGAGGCTGAGGCAAGAGAATCACTTGAACCTGGGAGGTGGAATTTGCAGTGAGCCGAGATGGCACCATTGCACTCCAGCCTGGGCAACATGAGCGAAACTCCGTCCAGAAAAAAAAAAAAAGAAAAAAGTAAATCCATTACCAAAAAAAAATAAGGCTCTCAATACTCATACAAAGATATACCTTGCAGGCCTGGCATGGTGGCTCCCGTCTGTAATCCCAGCACTCTGAAAGGCTGAGGCAGAAAGACTGCTTGCGCCCAGGAGGTTGAGGCTGCAGTGAGCGGAGATCATTGCACTGTACTCTAGTCTGACAGAGCAAGACCCTGTCTCAAAAAAGAAAAAAAAAAAAAGACATACCTTGTAGTGAGAGTGACAGTCATTTATTGCCCCATTTCTCGGTTACTCTATCCTCTACCCCATCCCAGGGAAGAAAAGAGTTACCACGAATGACTTAATTTAAATGCCCTCTGGCTAAACAGAAATTCCAAATATCTTTTGATACAAATAAATACAAAATGCACAAGCCTTACAGAAAAGAGTGGTAATTTTCATCCTCATGAGTACAATTTAAAGAAATGAATTTTAAATTAGAGTATAAAGTCACAAATTAGAATATTACAACCACCATCCATATCCAATCAACTCATCGCTCATCTGGATGGGGTCCTCTCCCAATTTCTTCACTACTATGTGTGTCCCTCTCTCATTCTGCACCCTTTCTCCCCTTTTCTGTTTTTCTCTTTATGTCTGTTCTGCCCAATGCTCTACAACTTACTTCACCTCTCCTAGCTCTTTCTCCCCACTCTTTGATTGTCCCCAATCTCCACGTATTTCTGCCTCTTTTTCCCCATCTAAGCTCCCTCTCTGCTCTCCTTGTTAAAATTCCCTCTTACCTGTTACACCTCCTTTGTTCCCACTCTCTAGCACCCCCAACTTCCTAGGCTTCCTCCCTGCTGTGGTTCTCCCTCTACTCTGCTTGTCACCTACTGCCCTCTCTTTCAGTCCCAGCACCACGTAGCTCTGTCGGCTGCGGCTCCAACTCTTCTACCTTCTCCCCACTGTTTGTCTGCAGTGCCTCCTCCTTTGCTGCCCCTCACTATTTTCCTGCCTTTCATCTCTCTGAAGGTCCCCCTTTTTTTCTAAATGTCTCTATGTGCTTTCCTCCCCCTGCTTCTTTCTCCATTCGTTCTCTTTCACTCTTGCTGTCTCTTTGCAAATCCCTAAATTATCATCCATTTTGCCGTGTATTTATAGGTCTCCCTCATTCTCTTCTATTCGGTCTTTCCTTTTGCTCCGTCGCTCCCCCTCTTTTCCTCTCCTGATCCCTCTCACCCACACATTCGGGAGGAAAGGGGAGGAATAAGATGCCCACCTCCCGTAAAAGCATATTTTCCAGTGGAGTAAAATTTGGGAAGGAAGAACACCGGGTGTCACAAGACTCAGGTGACCTCCCCCAACGGGGGGATCAGGAAAAGCAGCGGCTGTGAAGGGGAAGCCTGGGGAGCGAAAGGACCCGGCGTGAGGAGGACACAAGGTGGCAGGGGGTACGGTGTCTCAGGACAGGGAGGGTCTGCAGAATCCCAGGACCCGGGAGGAGAAGCGACTCCTTCAGGAGCCGGACGGCGGGCGCTCCCCTCCAGGGGCTGACGACGGAGAAGCTCCGGGGTCCCGACGGGCGGGAATCCACCTCCCGTCTACATGGTTGTCTACATGGTCCTAAGTGGGGTTGTCTACATGGTCCTAAGGCAGAAAGGCAGGGAGCAAGGAACAGCCTCAGACAGATTTTTAAACCGAAAGGGAAGCAATTATCAGACTTACTTGGGGCGAAGGGGCTGTTGCTGGTATTTTAAGGTCCGTAACGATCCCCAGGAAACGGGTAATGACAAGGGAAGACTGCCAAGTGCACGTTCGATTCAGGCAGACGGGGCGAAGCAAATGTTTAGTCCAGGTAGACGGAAACTGACGCGCAGCGCTGTGATCGTTTCCCCGCGCGATCTGCTTCCGGGTGTGCAGGAAGCTGCACGCGCTGAGAAAAAAGACTGAGAGGCTTGGGGCCGGGGAGGGGCCTGGGCGGGGTGCGACCCGCAAGGGAAGGGGCAGAAAAACGGGCCAGATTTGGGAACCCTGAAAGAGTGGGGCAAGGCTGATGCGGTAGTGGGCGGGGCCGAGTGGGCTAAGCGGGACGGGCGGTGCCGGCGGGACCTGTTTGGTGGGCGGGGCCTGTTATTCCCTCTGCCTTCCACCCAGCAAGTCTTTGTTCTCCTGATTTGGGAGTATTTGTGACTATTTCTTGTCCTCTGAAGCAGCGTTGCTTCCTGCCTATTTTAAGTTAATGTTTTAGACTTTAAGGTCAAAGCTTAAAGTTGTGGTCCACTTCTGTTGGAAACTAAGATGTTTTCTTCTTGTCAAGTTGAACTGATTTAAGTCAAAATCGATTTTTGCGAGCCTCGTGGACTCCATCGGGTCTTGCCAGTGAGGCTGAAGCCAGTTAAGGCTGAAGTTACTCAGTAGTCAGGGAACTAGGATCTCCGTGAAGATCTGATGTGCAGCCGTGGCTGGATGCAGGAACCCGGAAGACATTATGCCAAGCGAAATGTGCTAGACACAGAAAGACAAATCCTGCATGTGCTTACTTACATGGGCAATCTACAAACATCAAAATCACAGTAACAGAGTAGAAGGGTGGTTTCCAGGGCTGACAGTCTATCCTATGCCTGTCCCACCATTGTATTTTGGAAGCAAATAACTTCTTTGGCTTCACGGTTTCACAGCTGGACAGAAATTTTGCCTCAGGATGAACCACACTTTGAGTCTCACCCATATGTGATTCAGATAATATTTGGGTAATATTTGGGCCTTACAGTTTGATACTGAAATGGATTAAGACTTTGAAATGGGCCAGGAGCAGTGGTTCTGGCCTGTAATCCCAGCTCTTTGGGAGGCCAAGGTGGAAGGATTGCTTGAGCTCAAGAATTCAAGACCAACCTGGGGCAACATAGTAAGACCCTTGTCTCTACAAAAAATACAAAAATCAGCCAGGCATGGTGGCTCACGCCTATAGTCACAGCTACTTGGGAGGCTGAGGTGGCAGGATCTCTTGAGCCCAGGGGGTCAAGGCTGCAATGAGTTGTCATTGCACCACGAACTTCTGCCAGGGCAACAAAGTGAGACTCTCTCTCAAAAAATAATAATAATAAGACTTTTGAGATGTTAGGATGGGGGTGAAGGGATCTTGCATGTGAGAAGGACATGGATTTTGGGAGTTCAGTGTACAGAATGTTATGAGCTGAATCACATCCCTAAAAAAATCATTGTTGGCCAAGCGCGGTGGCTCATGCCTGTAATCCCAGCACTTTGGGAGGCCGTGGCGGGCAGATCACGAGGTCAGGAGATCGAGACCATCCTGGCTAACATGGTGAAACCCTGTCTCTACTAAAAATGCAAAAAATTAGCCGGGCGTGGTAGCGGGTGTGTGTGGTCCCAGCTGCTCCGGAGGCTGAGGCAGGAGAATGGCGCGAACCCAGGAGGCGGAGCTTGCAGTGAGCCAAGATCCAGCCACTGCACTCCAGCCTGGGCGACAGAGCCAGACTCTGTCTCAAAAATAAATAAATAAATAAATAAAATAAAATAAATCACTGTCTTTAAGTTCTAACACCCAGTACCTCAGAATATGACTGTATTTTGACATAGGGCATTTAGAGGCTATTAAGTTAAACTAAGATTGTTAGAATGGGCTCTGATGCAATCTGACTGATGTCTTGATAAGAGGAAATTTGGCTGGAAGCAGTGCCTCACGCCTGTAATCCCAGCACTTTGGGAGGTCAAGGTGGATGGATCACTTGAGCTCAGAAGTTTGAGACCAGCCTGGCCAACATGGTGAAACCCCATCTCTACTAAAAATACAAAAATTAGCCAGGCGTGGTGGCACATGCCTTTAGTGCCAGCTACTCGGGAGGCTGAGGCAGGAGAACTGCTTGAACCTGGGAGGCAGAGCTTGCAGTGAGCCGAGATTGTGCCACTGCACTCCAGCCTGCGTGACAGGGCGACACTCCGTCTCTAAAAAAAAAAAAAAAGAAAAAGAAAAATTAGCCGGGTGTGGTGTCACGCACCTGTAATCTCAGCTACTTGGGAGGCTGAGGCAGGAGAATTGCTTGAACCCGGGAGGCGGAGGTTGCAGTGAGCCAAGATCGTGCCACTGCCCTCCAGCCTAGGCCAAAAAAAAAGAAAAAACAACAGGGTGTGGCACCTCCCCATTCTCTGTCTTCCTCCTGTCTGGGCATGTGAAGTACTTGCCTCCCCTTCACCTTCTGCCATAATTGTAAGTTTCCTAAGGGCTCTCCAGAAGCCAAGCAGATGCCAGCATCATGTTTCATGTACAGCCTGCAGAGCCATGAGCCAATTAAACCTCTTTTCTTTATAAATTACCCAGTCTCTGGTATTTCTTTATAGCAATATGAGAACAAACTAATATACTGGCACTACAGGCATGTGCCACCACACCTGACTAATTTTCAAATTTTTTGTAGAGATAGGGTTTCACGTTGTTGTCCATGCTGGTCTTGAACTCCTGGGCTCAAGTAAGCCTCCTGCCTTGGCCGCCCAAACTGTAAAGTAGATAAAATAAAAAATATATATATTTTTCCAAGGCCGGGTGCTGTGGCTCACACCTGTAATCCCAGCACTTTGGGAGGCTGACGGGGGTGGATCACGAGGTCAGGTGATCAAGACCATCCTGGCTAACACAGTGAAACCACATCTCTACTAAAAATACAAAAAATTAGCTGGGCGTGGTGACATGCACCTGTAGTCCCAGCTACCCGGGAGGCTGAGGCAGGGGAATCGCTTGAACCTGGGAGGTGGAGGTTGCAGTGAGCTGAGATCGCGCCACTGCACTCCAGCCTGGGGACAGAGTGATACTCCGTCTTAAAAAAAAAAAAAAAAAAAAAAAATTTTCCTTCAGATGAGTAGGTAATCAAGTAAGAAAGAAATATAAATCTTAAAAAAGTGCTGGGCATGGTGGCTTACGCCTGTAATCCCAGCATTCTGGGAGGCTGAGGTGGGTAGATCACCTGAGGTCAGGAGTTCAAGACCAGACTGGCCAACATGGTGAAACCCTGTGTCTACCAAAAATACAAAAATCAGCCCGGCACGGTGGTGGGCGCCTGTAATCCCATCTACTTAGACTGAGGCAGGAGAATCTCTTGAACCCAGGAGGGGGAGGTTGTAGCAAGCTGAGATGGCGCCATTGCACTCCAGCCTGGGCAACAGAGCAATACTTCGTCTCAATAAATACATAAATAAATAAATACTATTTTTCCTTCCTTGAGAAACTCAAAGGAGGCTGATCTGTATGTGATCCGCAATTGACTTTTCAGTTAGTGGTCCTTTGCTGTGACCCACAGAAGTGTGACATTCTATGGATGGATTCTTCTCCCTGAGACCAGAACTTCATCTTTTGCATATGATCAGAGGCTTTTAGAGGCTCTGCATTACTTTTCAGATCAACACCATTACACAAGTTTAGCCTAGAGACAGCTGACATGGGACGGTACCTTATGAACAAATACTGTTGGACTCAGCTCTCTTGCAGGGATCTTGTAGCCCCTTAATAATTTCCTCCAGGGCCACTGAAAGACTCTGGAATTTTTCCTAGATCTGTCTCCCACACATACATAGACTGGAATTTTTGGACAAAAGCTCTGTTTAGGCTGAGCTTGATGGCTCATGCCTGTAATCCCAGCAGTTTGGGAGGCCAAGGCAGGCAGATCACTTGAGGTCAGGAGTTCAAGACCAGCCTGGCCAACATGGTGAAACTCCGTCTCTACTAAATAAAAAAATACAAAAATTAGCCAGGCATGGTGGTGCATACCTGTAATCCCAGCTACTCGGGAGGCTGAGGCAGGAGATTCTCCTGAACCCAGGAGGCAGAGGTGGCAGTGAGCCAAGATTGTGCCACTGCCCTCCAGCTTGGGTGACAGAGTGAGACTCTGTATCAAAAAAAAAACCAAAAAAAAAACCTCTGTGTATCACTCTGAGCCCCGCCCAACCTGTATCTCTAGAAGGATGATATTCTCTGAAGAGACCGATCTTAGGTGTCTCTTTGCACTGATGTTATTGATTTAGCAAAGAAGACAAATAGGCAAATGTCAGTTTACGCTGGTGATGGGATCTAGTGATCTCTTACTTGACTTGGGTCTCTGATTTACTCAAATAATGACAAAAATGGATTCCCTTCTAGATGGCAGAAAAACAAGAGGAGCTCCAGCCCAAACAGGAGGTAGAAAGTGGAATCTATGCCACGTGGAGTCCATTTTGAGTTCAGCCATAGGCACTGAGTGTCCCCCAACAAAGAAATGGCTCTCTATTATTTGAAGGGCACTCTTGTTGGCACTGCTGCCTGGAGCTACTGGACACTGAGAGCGTGCATCTCAGACTGGAGTTCTAGGTCTGCATCACAGAGCGACGGAACAGCACAAAGGTTCTTTAGTGTGGAGAAGAGATAAAAAGGAGAAGGTGAGCCCTGACCCTCCTCCCACCATCCAGTCTAGCCAACCCCAGCAAACGTCTGAAACCAACCCAATCCCTTCACTGTTCTTTTTCCTTTTTCTTTTGAGACAGGGGTTTACTCTGTTGCCCAGGCTAGAATGCTGTGGCACGATCATGGCTCACTGCAGCCTCAACACCTCCAGGCTCAAGTGATCCTCCCACCTTAGCCTGCTAAGTAGCTGGGACTCTGGACTACAGGTGCACACCACCATGCCCAGCTAACTTTTGATTTTTTATAGAGACAGGGTCTTACTATGTTTCCCAGGCTGGTTTCAAACTCCAGGGCTCAAGCCATCTACCCACCTCAGCCTCGCAAAGTGCTGGGATTTATAGGTGTGAACCACCATGCCCAGCCCACTGTTATTTTTATAAACTCTAAAAAATATTATATCTTTTAGCTTTTTCTCTTTTCTTTTTTTTTTTTAGACAGGGTCTTGCTCTGTCACCCAGGCTGGAGTGCAGTGGTATGATCACCACAGCATTGACATCCCGGCCTCAGGCGATCCTCCTACTTCAGCCTCCCAGTAGTTGGGACTACAGACACGCGTGACCACACCTGTTGGGAGCCGAAAAGGCCAAAGGGATCGTGACCAACTCAGTGTTCCGCTGGAGGCTATATTATCAGACAGCAAACTGTTTATCATGAATGCAGGATGCGGGCAAACTCACTGCCCTGCCACCAAAAGGTTTGCTGAGGGCCTCACTCCCTGGCACCGGGCTCCTTGAAGTTATCTATTGAGAAATCTATCACCTATTGTTCGAAGAATGCAGTCTTGCAAGCCTGCTGTCAATCAAACTGCCGACCGACAACCCCCCTACTGCTCTCGCTATCTCTTTTGTCTAATAAATACGGAGGGCTGTGTAGGAGGACTGTGTAAAGCTCAGGGTCCTTGTCCACTAGAGGCAAGTGCCCCCTGGCCCCTTCTTCCAAATATACTCTCTTGTCTTTGTCTTTTATTCCTGCGTTCACCCTCCTTTGTTCAGTCCCCCTAGGTCCGTGCCGCCTACACACACCTAGTTAACTTTTTTTTTTTCTGTAGAGATGAGGTTCCACTATGTTGCCTAGGCTGGTCTCAAACACCTGGGTTCAAGGGATCCTTCTGCCTCTGTCTCCTAAAGTGCTGGGATTATAGGCGTGAGCCACTTGCATTGTGGTCCTTTCACTCTTCTCTAAGCCTCCATCTATTCCATTTCCATCTCCTCATCATATCAAACATACCCTTTGGGCCGGGTGTGGTGGCTCACACCTGTAATCCCAGTACTTTGGGAGGCCGAAGGTGGGCAGATCACTTGAGGTCAGGAGTTCGAGACCATCCTGGGCAACATGGTGAAACCCCGTCTCTACTAAAAATACAAAAATTAGCTGGGTGTGGTGGTACACACCTGTAGTCCCAGCTACTCAGGAGGCTGAGGCAGGAGAATCTCTTGAACCTGGGAGACAGAGGTTGCAGTGAGCTGAGATTGCCCCACTGCACTCCACTTGGGCAACAGAGCGAGACTCTGTCTTAAATAAATAAATACATAAATATAAAAACATATCCCTTGGTAAAACTTTACTTATTCCACATGTAACTCAGATCTCATATGAGTCTAGCATCACTCTTAGAGAGCTAGACTTTAACCTCATTAATCTATCATCCTGAAAGTCCATCGTTTTCCCACAAATATTTGCTAATTCCCAGGGATTTATACTCTCAGGGTCTACTATGTCCTCTATTCAAGCTTTCTTGTAAAACATGTCTTTGCTTTAAATTAACACAGCCTTTCTTTCTAGTAGGCCCCAAAAAACCACATTCACAGAAAAGCCTCACTTAGCCATTTGGCCTTTTTTAATTTATTTTTATTTTGAGACAGGGTCTCACTCTGTCACCCAGGCTGTGGTTCAGGGGTGGATCATAGCTCACTATAGCCTCAAACTCCTGGGCTGAAGGGATCCTCCTACCTTAGCCTTCTGAGTAGGTGGGATTACAGATGTATGCCACCAGGCCCAGTGTCAGGCCTCTGAGCCCAAGCCTGCACGTATACATCCAGATGGCCTGAAGCAACTGAAGAATCACAAAAGAAGTAAAAATGGCTAGTTCTTGCCTTAATTGATGACGTTACCTTGTGAAACTCCTTCTCCTGGCTCAGAAGCTCCCCGACTGAGCATCTTGTGACCCCCGCCCCTGCCAACAAGAGAACAACCCCCTTTGACTGTAATTTTCCACTACTTACCCAAATCCTATAAGACTGCCCCACACCATCTCCCTTCGCTGACTCTCTTTTTGGACTCAGCCCACCTGTACCCAGGTGATTAAAAAACTTTATTTATTTATTTATTTTTTTTGCGAGACGGACTCTTGCTCTGTTACCCAGGCTGGAGTGCAGTGGCGCAATCTCGGCTCACTGCAACCTCCACCTCCCGGGTTCACGCCATTCTCCTGCTTCAGCCTCCCGAGTAGCTGGGACTACAGGCACCCGCCATCACGTCCAGCTAATTTTTTGTATTTTTAGTAGAGATAGGGTTTCACCGTGTTAGCCAGGATGGTCTCGATCTTCTGACCTTGGGATCCACCCACTCTGGCCTCCCAAAGTGCTGGGATTACAGGCGTGAGCCACCGCGCCTGGCAAAAAGCTTTATTGCTCACACAAAGCCTGCTGGTGGTCTCTTCACACAGACACCCATGACACCCAGCTAGTTTTTTTGTTTTGTTTTGTTTTGTTTTTTGTTTTTGGAGACAGGGTCTCGCTCTGTCACCCAGGCTGGATTACAATGGTGTGATCATACCTCAACTTCCTGGATTCAAGTGATACTCCTGTCTCAGCCTCCTGAGTAGCTGGGAACACAGGCACACACCACCATGCCTGGCTAATTTTTGGATTTTTTTGTGGAGACAAGGTCTCACCATGTTGCCCAGGCTGTTCTCAAACCCCTGGGTCAAGTGATCCTCCTGCCTTGGCCTCTCAAAGTGTTGGGATTACAGGCATGTGCCACCATACTGGGCCTTTTGTTTTAGAGAGAGATGGGGTTTTACTATGTTGTCCAGGTTGGCCTCAAACTTCTGGCCACAAGTGATCCTCCTGTCTTGGACTCTCAAACAGTTGGGATTACAGGTGTGAGCCACCATGCCCAACCCTGGCCTTTATTCAAGACACTGTATGGCTGACACATGAGGAAAGAGATGCCATCCAGCTCCATGGGAAACAGTTTCATAACCTTATTGTAATTATTTTTCTTCCAGTCCCTTCTGGGCTGCTCTGCCATTGGGGGCTTGAAGCTCTTCCTTTCTACCTATGCATCCCCTTTACCCTGCTGTCCTGCTCTTCTCTGTCCTGGTTCCTCTCTCCCTCAATATTTTATATTCTCCATCTATATAGGTCAATTTTCTCCCAAATCTATTCTCCAATTTGTACACTTAAACTCATTTGATTTGGAGAATGTGTGAGTCTTCCCTTTAACATAATTGTGTCCCTTATGAGAGCAGTTAGTTTTAAATGGCAATATTATTTTGTTGCTTTAAGTTTTTTTTTTTTCCCTAGGAGTCTTAGCTCTGCAGGGTTCTTTGAGCTTTTCAGAACTACTTTATGGCCGGGCGAGGTGGCTCATGCCTGTAATCCCAGCACTTTGGGAGGCCGAGGCGGGTGGATCACGAGGTCAAGAGATCGAGACCATCCTAGCTAACATGGTGAAACCCCGTCTCTACTAAAAATACAAAAAATTAGCCGGGCGTGGTGGTGGGCGCCTGTAGTCCCAGCTACTCCGGAGGCTGAGGTAGGAGAATGGTGTGAACCCAGGAGGCAGAGCTTGCAGTGAGCTGAGATCATGCCACTGCACTCCAGCCTGAGTGACAGAGTGAGACTCCGTCTCAAAAAAAAAAAAACAAAAACCAAAAAAACAAAAAAAAACCCTGCTTTATTAGGCCGGGTGTGGTGGCTCATGCCTGTAATCCCAGCATTTTGGGAGGCCTAGGTGGGTGGATCACCTGAGGTTGGGAGTTCAAGACCAGCCTGACCAACATGGTGAAACCCCATCTCTACTAAAAATACAAAATCAGCTAGACGTGGTGGCACATGCCTGTAATCCCAGCTACTTGGGAGGCTGAGGCAGGAGAATTGCTTGAACCCAGGAGGCGGAGGTTGTAGTGAGCTGACATCATACATTGCACTCCAGCCTGGGCAACAACAGCAAAACTCCACCTCAAAAGAGAAAGAAAGAAAGAAAGAAAAACTACTTTATTGAGGTATGATTGACATATAAAAAACTGTAGATATTTAATGTATACAACTTCATGTGTTTGGAAATAAGTATACATCCTTGAAACTGTTATCACAACTAATGCCATAAACTTATCAATTGCCTCCAAAAATTCCCTTCCAGTTCATTTCTTCACTCCGATTTGGTTTTGTTTGTCCTTTTGTGATAACATAAGATCTTATATAAGACCTGCCCTTTCAGCAAAGTTTTAAATGTACAACACAGTATTTGTTAATCATGTGCCCTATGTTGTACAGTAGGTCTCCAGAACTTGTTTATCTTGCAGGACTGAAACTTTGTACACTTTCCTTTTTGTTTTTGTTTTTTTGCTTTTTGCTTTTTTAATTTCCCCAGCTTCATGAGAAACTTTGCACACTTTGGCCAACACCTTTTCCTTTCCTCCCACCTCTCAGCCTCTTGCAACGACTATTCTACTTTCTGCTTCTGTGTGTTTGAGTATTTTGGATTCCACATATAAATGAGGTCATATGGCCGGGCGCGGTGGCTCACGCCCGTAATCCAAGCACTTTGGGAGGCCGAGGCAGGCAGATCACAAGCTCAGGGGTTCAAGACCAGCCTGGCCAACATAGTGAAACCCCGTCTCTACTAAAAATAAAAAAACAAAATTAGCCGGGCGTGGGGGTGGGCGCCTGTAGTCCCAGCTACTCAGGAAGGCAGGAGAATGGCGTGAACCCAGAAAGCAGAGCTTGCAGTGAGCTGAGATCGCGCCACTGCACTCCAGCCTGGGTGACAGAGCGAGACTCTGTCTCAAAAAAAAAAAATAAGATCATATGTTATTTGTCTTTCCATGTCTGTCTTATTTTACTTTCCATAATGTCCCTTAGGTTCATTCAAGTCATCACAAATGACAAGATTTCCATTTTTTTCCTTTTTATTTGAGATGCAGTTTCACTCTGTCGCCCAGGCTGGAGTGCAGTGGTGCGATCTTGGCCCACTGCAACCCCAACCTCCCGGATTCAAGTGACTCTTCTGCCTCAGCCTCCCAAGTAGCTGGGATTACAGGCGCACACCACCATGCCCGGCTAATTTTTTTGTATTTTTTAAATAGAGATGCGGTTTCACCATGCTGGCCAGGCTGCTCTCGAACTCCTGACCTCATGATCTGCCCGCCTTGGCCTCCCAATGTGCTGGGATTATAGGTGTGAGCCACTGTGCCTGGCCTGTTTTTTTTTTTTTTGTTTTTTTGTTTGTTTTTTTTTTTGAGACAGAGTTTGACTCTTGTCACCCAGGCTGGAGTGCAATGTCTCAATCTCGGCTCACTGCAACCTCCACCTCCTGGGTTCAAGCGATTCTCCTGCCTCAGTCTCCTGAGTAGCTGGGATTACAGGCGCCCACCACCATGCCCAGCTAATTTTTTGTATTTTTAGTAGAGATGGGGTTTCACTATGTTGGCCAGGCTGGTTTCAAACTCCTGACCTCAGGTGATCCACCAGCCTTGGCCTCCCAAAGTGCTGGGATTACAGGCATGAGCCACCACGCCCGGCCTAGATTTCCATTTTTTTAAAGGCTGAATTGTGTGTGTGTGTGTGTGTGTGTGTGTGTGTGTGTGTGTTTATCCATTCATCAGTGAACATTTAGGTTTTTTCCACATCTTGGTTATTGTGGCAATAAACATAGGAGTGCAGATCTCTCTCCAAGATATTGATTTCATGCCTTTGTATATATACCATGAAGGGGGATTGCTGAATCACCTGGTAGTTCTATTTTTGATTTTTTGAGGAACCTCCATAATGTTTTCTACCAATTTACATTCCCACCAATGGTGTACAAGGATTCCCTTTCTCCACATCCTTGCCAACACTATTGCCCTTTAATATTATTTTGTTTTGTTTGTTTTTGAGACAGAGTCTCGCTCTGTCACCCAGGCTGGAGTGTAGTGGCACAATCTCGACTCACTGCAACCTCCGCCTCCCGGGTTCAAGCGATTCTCCTGCCTCAGCCTCCCGAGTAGCTGGGACTACAGGCATGAGCCAGCACGCCCGGCTGTTTCCTTTTGTTTTTGTGAGGCAGAGTCTTGCTCTGTCATCCAGGCTGGAGTGCAGTGGCACATTCATGGCTCACTGCAGCCTCAATCTCCTGGACCCAACCAATCCTCCCACCTCAGCCTTCCAAGTACAGTAGCTGGGACCGCGGGCAGATGCCACTGTGCCCAGCTTATTTATTTATTTATTTATTTTTGTTTGAGATGGAGTTTCGCTCTTGTTGCCCAGGCTGGAGTGCAGTGGCGTGATCTCGGCTCACTGCAACCTCCACCTCCCAGGTTCAAGCGATTCTTCTGCCTCAGCGTTCCTGAGTAGCTGCGATTACAGGCATGTGCCACTACACCGGGCTAATTTTGTATTTTTAGTATAGACGGGGTTTTTCCATGTTGGTCAGGCTGGTCTCGAACTCCCGACCTCAGATGATCCGCTGCCTCGGCCTCCCAAAGTGCTGGGATTACAGGCATGAGCCACCGCGCCCGGCTATTTATATATTTTGAGACAGAGTCTCGCTCTATTGCCCAGGCTGGTGTGCAGTGATGTGTGATCTCAGCTCACTGCGACCTCCACCTCCTGGGTTCAAGCGATTCTCCTGCCTTAGCTTCCCAAGTAGCTGGGATTACAGGCGCCCACCACCATGCCTGGCTAATTTTTGTATTTTTAGTGGTGCACATGCCTGTAATCCCAGCTACTCGGGAGGCTGAGGCACAAGAATCCCTTGATCCCAGGAGATGGAGGTTGCAGTGAGTCGAGATTGCACCACTGCACTCCAGCCTGGGCAGCAGAAAGACTCTGTCTCAAAAAATAAAAATAAAAACAAAAAAATAAAAAATTCAAGGTTGCTTGAAGAAGATATAAGACTCCAGTGTCAGGTCCAACAGACATTATTACTGACAACACAGCAAAGAAGCAGAAACTTGATACGTCAATCCCCTTGCACTTCAAGTCCAACAGGACTGATGAGAAAGGGTCTGGACAGATGCTTTGCATAAAGTGAGTGTGTAATGCAGTGAGTGTGTGCCACAATGAAGAATCCTGAGCTTACAAAGCAATCTTTTAAGAGGGCCACAGGAAGACCTCCCCAGCCTTTGCTTCAGACATAGGCATCATTATTATATATATTTTTTACAGTGGTTAGGGGCAACAAATCTGCTCTGGCCATGGGGACTCGTTATTGCTATCTTCCTAAACCGTTTGCTATGCAAACATTCTTGGCCGGGCGCTGTGGCTCATGCCTGTAATCCCAGCACTTTGGGAGGCCAAGGCTGCTGGATCACCTGAGATCAGGAGTTTGAAACCAGCCTGGCCAACATGGTAAAACCCCCGTCTCTACTAAAAATACAAAAATTAGCCGGGCATGGTGGCGGGCACCTGTAATCCTAGCTCCTTGGGAGGCTGAGGCAGGAGAATCGCTTGAACCCAGGAGGTGGAGGTTGCAGTGAGCCGAGATCACGCCATTGCACTCCAGCCTGGGTGACAAGAGCAAACTCCATCTCAAACAAACAAACCACAAAAAGAAACACAAACAGGCCGGGTGCAGTGGCTCATGCCTGCGATCCCAGCACATTGGGAGGCCGAGGTGGGCAGATCATGAGGTCAGGAGTTTGAGACCAGCCTGGCCAGCATGGTGAAACCCTGTCTCTACTAAAAAAATACAAAAAATTAGCCAGGAATGGTGGCACGTGCCTGTAATCCCAGCTATTCGGGAAGCTCGGTCAGGAGAATTGCTTGAACTCGGGAGGGGGAGGTTGCAGTGGGCCAAGATTCAGCCACTGCACTCCAGCCTGGATGACAGAGCAAGACTCCGTCTCAAAAAACAAACAAAAAAACCCCCCAAAAAACCCAAAAACATTCTTGATAAGACAGTTTGGAACAAAAGCTTTAAAAAATGTGAAGACACGTGAGATGCCCAGGGAGAATTATCTACCAACATAGTGTACGTTTCCCTTTAATACACGGGAATAATCAATCTTCGGAACAAAAAGATCCCCTGGCTGGGCACGGTGGCTCATGCCTGTAATCTCAGCCCTTTGGGAGGCTGAGACAGGCAGATTGCTTGAGTCTGGGAGTTTGAGACCATCCTGGGCAGTGTAGAGAGACCTACTTAGACTGAGTGAGCTTCTAGACAGGACAAATAAAAAGAGCATTGCAAGTAGGGTTTTACAAGGGGGCTATTTGACAGGTCAAATAATGTCAATTTCCTGTGACTGGGACTTTGAAGGGACTCCAGCCCTGTTCGCCTCCTGCCAGTGGTTGCCAGGTTGCTGTTCCTCTCTGATGGAGACTGCTGGCTTTTAAGTCTACTGTGGATCAGTGGAGGGACAATGAAATAGGGCAAGTTAAAAAAAAAACCCACAAAGCTTGCTATTCTTCCCAAGATCCAGCTGTTTTCCTTGAACGCAATGAATATAATCCCTAGATTGCTGCAAACTCTTGGTTAATTTCCAAAGATTAAAAAAAAAAAAACAGTAATCCCAGCACTTTGGGAGGCCGAGGCGAGTGGATCACGAGGTCAAGAGATCGAGACCATCCTGGCCAACATGGTGAAACCCTGTCTCCACTAAAAATACAAAAATTAGCTGGGCATGGTGGCACACGCCTGTAGTCACAGCTACTCAGGAGGCTGAGGCAGGAGAATCACTTGAACCCGGGAGGTGGAGGTTGCAGTGAGTTGAGATTGCACCACTGCACTCTAGCCTGGATGACAGAGTGAGACTCCATCTCAAAAGAAAAAAATTGATCCTGAAAATTGCTTTTTTTTTTTTGAGATGGAGTTTTGCTCTTGTCGCCCAGGCTGGAGTGCAATGGTGCCATCTTGGCTCACTGCAACCTCCGCCTCCTAGGTTAAACTGATTTTGCTGTCTCAGTCTCTCCAATAGCTGTATTTTTAGTAGTAAGGCCTTGGGAAGGTCATTAGGTATGATGGTGGAGCCCTCATGAATGGGATTAGTGTCCTTATAAGAATTCTGTCAGACACAGTGGCTCACACCTGTAAGCCCATGACTTTGGGAGATCAAGGAGGGAGGATCAGTTGGGGCCAGGAGTTTGAGACCCTGTCTCCACAAAAAAATTAAAAGTAAATAATTATCTAGGCATGGTGGTGAATGCCTGTAGTCCCAGCTACTCAGGAGGCTGAGGTTGGAGGATTGCTTGAGCCCGGGAGTTTGAGGCTGCAGTGAGCTGCGGTCGTGCCACTGCACTCCAGCCTGGGTGACATAGTGAGACCCTATGGCAGGATCTCACTGTTTTTTTTCTCCAAAAAAAAAAATAATTGTTAAAAAAAAAATTCCAGTATTGTGCAGTAGCTGGATGTTACAAATTTTAAAAAGAAGAAAATAAAAAATAAAATAAGAGTCCCGATAGAACTTGCTTCTCCCTTCCACCCTGTGAGAAGGACACAGCTAGATGGCACCATCTACGAATCAGAAAGTGGATCCTCACCAGACACTAAATTGCTGGTGCCTTGATCTCAGACTTCCTGGCCTCCCAAACTGTGAGAAATAAGTTTCTGTTGTTTATAAGCTACCTAGTTTATGGTATTTTGTTTCAGCAGCCTGAACTAAGACACTTTGCAACTTCCACTTTCCACTCAACATATATCGTCCCCATTTCTCTTATTCCATATATACAGATCTAAGTGGTGGTTTTTTTTTGTTGTTTTTTTTTTTTTGAGACAGAGTCTCGCTCTGTCACCCAGGCTAGAGTGCAGTGGCGCGATCTCTGCTCACCGCAGGCTCCGCCCCCCGGGTTTACGCCATTCTCCTGCCTCAGCCTCCCAAGTAGCTGGGACTAGAGGTGCACACCACCTCGCCCGGCTAATTTTTTGTATTTTTAGTAGAGACGAGGTTTCCCCGTGTTAGCCAGGATGGTCTCGATCTCCTGACCTTGTGATCTGCCCGCCTCGGCCTCCCAAAGTGCTGGGATTACAGGTGTGAGCCACCGCGCCCGGCCTCTAAGTGGTTTTTATGAATAGTTCTTTAATAATCCATAGTTGGTATGTCCGATATTTTATGCAATAATCTATCAAATAGTGGACTTTCCTATTTTACATATGTAGAAATTGAGGATCAGGGCTGGGAACAGTGGCTCACACCTGTAATCCCAGCACTTTGGGAGGCCAAGGCGAATCACTTGAGCCCAGGAGTTCGAGACCAGCCTAGGCAACATAGTGAGACTCCCGTCTGCACATTTTTAAAATTAAAAAAAAAAAAGGCCGGGTGTGGTGGCTCATGCCTGTAATCCCAGCACTTTGGGAGGCCAAGGCGCGCTGATCACCTGAGGTCAGGAGTTCGAGACCAGCCTGACCAACATGGAGAAACCCCATGTCTACCGATAATACAAAAATTAGCTGGGCATGGTGGCGCATGCCTGTAATTGCAGCTACTCGGGAAGTTGAGGCACGAGAATCACTTGAACCCGGGAGGCAGAGGTTGTGGTGAGCCGAGATTGTGCCATTGCACTCCAGCCTGGGCAACAAGAGTGAAGCTCTGTCTCAAAAAAAAAAAAAAAAAAAAGGAAACAGGATTAGGAAAGCCCAAGACCCAACATCACGAATGTCTCCTAGTCCCAGAATCTCTTGCATTTGTACACCCCACCCCACTATGAACTCAGGCATAGTAAAATAATCCAAAATCCCCCATCAAATATTTTATATATATACATATATATATATTTCTATTTTATTTTAATTTTTTTGAGACAGGGTCTTGGCTGTTGCCCAGGCTAGAGTGCTGTGGTGTGATCATGGCTCACTGCAGCCTCGATCTCCTGGGCTCAAGTGATCCTCTTGCCTCTGCCTCCTGAGTACTACAGGGATGTACCTGATGTACTACAGGCATGTGCCACCACGTCCGGCTAAACTTTCTTTTTTGCAGTGACGGAGGTCTTGCTATATTACCCAGGCTGTTCTTTACCTCCTGGCTTCAAGCAATCCTTCCTCCTTGGACTCTCGAAGTGTTCAGATTACAAGCATGAGCCACCACCGCCCCTGTCTTGTATCATTATATTAAAGCTGAGTTTTAGTCAAGCAAGCCTTTGGAGTCAGACTGTCCAGGTTCAAATTCCAGCACCCGATGAGTGGGGTGGCTCATGTTCATAATCCCAGCACTTTGGGAGGCCAAGGCAGGTGGAACATTTGAACCCAGGAGTTTAAGACCAGCCTGGGCAATACAGTGAGACCCCAGGGGTCTCTACAAAAATTAGAAAATTACCCAGGCATGGTCACACATGCCTTTAGTCTTAGCTACCGGGGATTGGGGGGGCTGAAGTGAGAGGACCACTTGAGCCTGGGAGATCAAGACTGCACTGAGCATGGAACAGATTGCTTCCCTGCACTCCCAGCCTAGGCAACAAGGCAAGACCCTGTCTCAAACAAACAAATTCCAGCACCACTATTACCATCTATGAGAACTTGGACAAATTCCTAAAGTTCTCTATGCCTCAGTTTCCTCATCCATTAAATTACGATGATGCTGGTACTTTACATATCTCATAGAGTTGTTGTCAGGGTTAAATGAATTAATTTACTGAATACACTTTACTGTAGCTATTATCATTGGCATTGATCTGTATAGGTATTGATTTGTATAGGTATTTGTTAAATACTTATTAAAGTTTGCAGTTTTGTTTTGCATTTTGGAATCCATAATTTGTTTTTATTTTGTTTCTGAGATTTATAATGCCTCATTTAAGCCTCTGAAAATTCCTAGGCCCTAAGCACTTCAAAGGCCCCCAGCCCAACATCCCAAGCAGCCTGACACCAAGACAGGCACGCATAGCTAAAAAGATCCCTAGCCTCAGAGACCTTGAGGCTGAGGGGAGTCCTGGTAATATGGAAGGCTGGGACTGAAATATTCAACCCCATCCCCACTTTTATGAGCAGCAGTTTCCTAACTGCAGTGGGTAAGGGTATTTGAAATAGATGCTGGGCCGGGCACGATGGCTCACACCTGTAATCCCAGCGCTTTGGGAAGTCCAAGTGGGCGGATCACCTGAGGTCAGGAGTTCGAGACCAAACACGGCCAACATGGTGAAACCCCGTCTCTACTAAAAGTACAAAATTAGCCGGGCGTGGTGGCTCATGCCTGTAAATTCCAGCTACTCCGGAGGCTGAGGCAGAAGAATCGCTTGAACCCGAGAGGTGGAGGTTGCAGTGAGCAGAGATTGAGCCACTGCACTTCAGCCGGGGCAACAAGAGCGAAACTCCGTTTCAAAAAAAGGCCGGGCGCGGTGGCTCACACCTGTAATCCTAGCACTTTGGGAAGCCAAGGCAGGCAGATCACCCTGAGGTCGGAGTTTGAGACCAGCCTGGCCCAAAGTGGTGAAACCCCGTCTCTACTAAAAATACAAAAATTAATCGGGTGTTGTGGTGGGCGCCTGTAATCCCAGGTACTCTGGAGGCTGAGGCAGGATAATTGCTTGAACCCGGGAGGCGGAGGCTGCAGTATGCCGAGATCGGGCCACTGCATTCTAGCCTGGGCAACAGAGCGAGACTCCGTCTCAAAAAAAAAATAATAATAATAATAAAGAAAGAAAGAAAAAGAAAAGAAAAAGAAGAAAAAAGAAACAGGTGCTGCGGGTATTCAGACCTGTCAGAGTGCTAGCTCAGCCCAGCCCTTCAAGTAGCAGAATAAAGGAGGAAAGAGCATCCCAGGCCTTCCCATCCCCATTCAACTCCCTCAGAGTGGTCCTAAGATTGCGGTGGGGGGTGGGGCTGTGTTGAAGAGGTTAAAAACAGAGATTAGTCAGATCCAATCCTGCTCCCACTCTATGGCGGAAACAGATTCGAATACATAGTCACAGCCCAGCCTCTGGGATTGAGAGACAGAGAGAGAGATGGGATTGGAGAGACAGAGAGAGAGAGGATTGGAGAGACAGAGAGAGAGAGAGATGGGATTGGAGAGACAGAGAGAGAGAGAGAGGATTGGAGAGACAGAGAGAGAGAGATGGGATTGGAGAGACAGAGAGAGAGGTTCTGTGGCTCTGGAAGCCTAGAGAACAGAGCCTGAAGACAGAGAGGAAAGGGAGTAAAGGGGAGGCATTTATGCAGAGATCTGAGAAGTGAATATGAAAGGCACCCCGAGCAGAAGGCACAGCTTGGGCAAGGCGGCTTGCTGGCATGAAAACGCAAGAAGTGCTCAGGCAGCTCGAATTCTCTAGGACATCAGATAAAAGGTAAAAAACAGAGTGGGAGACGCGCCTAGACAGGGTATTGAATACCAGCCCGAGGGGCTTGGGTTTCATCCAAACAGCAAGGCAACTGAACTCAACACAGTGAGACTCGGTCTCCACAAAAATTTTTTTAAAAATTGGCCGGGCCTAGCGGCGCGCGCCGATAGTCCCAGCTATTTCTGCAGGCTGAGGGGAGAGGATCGTTTGAGCCCGGGTAGGTCCAGGCGGCAGTGAGCCTAGATCCCGCCACTGCACTACAGTCTGGGCAACAGAGCGAGACCCTGTCTTTAAAAAAGTAAAAAAAAAAAAAAAGAAAGAAAAAGAAAAAAGAGAGCAGGGGCAAGTCGCTCCCTTCTTTAGGCCTTGGCATAAATCAAGCACAAATCAAAGTCTCACTCCCTCCTCCTGCCGCGCAAAGGCGCAGGGAGCCAGCCAGCCATCCAGCGGAACCACGGCCTGGTAACTCAAAATCTGCACACCCTCCAGCTCCCCACATGACGTCACGTATTACCACCGACGCACGCGCAGAAGCCTTCCCGGGGGACTTCCTAGGGCTTAGCCTCCTCCCCATATCGCCCCTCATTGGCTAGAAACTACTGCTCGTCTCGGTCGTTGTTAGCAGCGACCAGGGCGGGTACAATCTTGGTCGCTAGGACACGGCTAACTTCCGCTTTCTTCCCCCTCTCCTAGGCTCAAACTAGTCAAATCTTGTTCACTCGACCAATGGCAAATGGGAGGTGGGCGGGACTTCGCCAGTCCGGACCAAAGAAACGCGAGCTTAGCCCGGCGTAGCGCGGCCAATGGCCGTGGAGCAGCCCCTGTAAACTGGCTCGGGCGCCCCCACGCCCGCTTTTCCTTCTCCTCCCAGCCCTGCCCCCCCACGTTTCAGCACAGCGCTGGCCGCAGTCTGACAGGAACGGGACGGAGCCAAGATGGCGGCGGCCGACGGCGACGACTCGCTGTACCCCATCGCGGTGCTCATAGACGAACTCCGCAATGAGGACGTTCAGGTCCGGAGGCTACGGGGGACTTGGGGAAGACGGGGAGGGGTACCTGGGGGCACTGGCGGCCCTCGCGGAGGAGACTCAGCGTTCGCTGGGAGTGGCGGCAGGGTGCGGCGGCCAATCAGCGTGCGTCTCTTATCTCCCCGGGTGCCCGGACTCATTGAGACGGCGCTCCCGATTGGGTGTCGGCCCAGTGGAGGGCGGGGGCCAGCGCTAGCCTCGAGGGTCCCGGGCCTGCTCTGTGCGCGCGGCGGTCCGCGGTCCTGGGAGGTTGTGGCCGGGGCTGGGGTCGGCGGACTGGGTCTGGGGGAGAGGAGGATTCCGTGATTGGCAGCGGCCTCTGAATGGCCTCTTGGAGATGTGGGGCGCGCATGACTTGCTCCAAGTAGGGGAGGGCCGCCTGGTGGGTCGGGACCTGGGAAGGTTTTTTTCTTTTCTGGGTTTCGACTGCTGGGCCAAGTGGGGACCGAGAGGCGAAGGCCTGCCATCCCAATTCCTGCTCTTCCTCCGCCTCTCATTTTGGTTTAGGTGTCCTAAGAGGACGGGGACACAAAAACACCTCCCCCCCCCACCAAAGGTGGGGACTAGCCAAGTTTAGGAGCGAATTAGGTTGTAGAAACCCGCCTCCCCACCTCCCCGGATCCTCCCATTGACCAGGATAGGGGGTGAAAGATTTGCTAAGCGAATGAACATTTATTTATTTCTTTTTTTTTGAGGCAGTCTCTGTGTCGCCCAGGCTGGGGCTGGGGAGCAGTGGCGCGATCTCGGCTCAGTGCAACCTCTGCATATCGAGTTCAAACCATCCTCGCGCCTCAGCTCCCTAAGTAGCTGCGATTACCGGCGCGAGCCACCACGCCCAACTAATTTTTGTATTTTTAGCAGAGACGGGGTTTCGCCATGTTGGCCGGGCTTGGTCTGGAACTCTTGACCTCAAGCGATCCACCCGCCTCGGCCTCCTAAAGTGTTGGAATTACAGGCGTGAGCCACCGCGCCCAGCCCGGATAAACATTCCTGGTTATGGGATGAGGTGGCCCAAGACTCTGAGCCGGCCTGGTGTGGGGTTGAGAACAGTTAGAACTGCAAGTCCACCTCCCACCCGCTGTGTGACCTTGTGCAAATTACTTCACCGCTTTGGGTTTCTGTGTTCCATAAAATATGGGCTAATTGTAATCCTGGTCTTGCTGGAGGGACTTGTGAGGGACTGAACGAATTATGACACAAATAAAAAGTAGAATGGTGTCAGGCCTGTTGTAAGGGCTCGATAAATATTAGCTGTAATTATTGGGAGTGGTGATTAAAGCGGTCCCATCCTCCCTTTAGGTCTGTTTTCCCATTTATAAAATTGAACAAGGTGCACTGGGTAACCTGCCAAACGTGGGTCTCGCCTCCTAGGTTCCTGGTATATCACTGTTTCTGGTGGCAGACAGGTTGTGGTTGTACTCCCGGCCCTTCCACTTGTTACTGATTGACAAGGGCAAGTTAGTTAATCTCTCTAGGCCTGTTTCCTCTTCTCTTTAATGGGGATAATTACCTAGTTCATAGGGCGGTTGTATGAATTCTTTTGTTCAGTAAATATATGCCATGTATGAGATATGATGCTGGGGATATAGTGGAGACACCAGTTGCTATACAGGATCCAGGTGTGAAACAGGTCAGCAGAGCTGAATAGATGAGTGTGTGAAAAGTGATGGGAAGGAAACAAATAGGATGTAGTGGTAGTGAATCCATATTGAATTGGGCCTCTGTTCTGTGCAGGGCACTGTTCTAAGCACTGGTATATAGCAGGAACAAGACAGACAAAAACTCTAGGCCTTGGGGAGTTTATTTTGTAGTGAGGAGAGACAGACAATAAACAGAGTATACTGGGGATAAGCGTTAGGGAGACAAATAAAAATAAGAGAGATGGGGTATAGGGGATGCAGTTTTAAAGTGTGGTCTGGGGAGGCCTTGTTGAGATCCTGTTTGAGAACACGCCTGAAAGCAGAGGGCACAGCAAGTACAAAGTGGGGTGGGGCAGATCCATTTTAAGTAGGCCAATCAGGCAAGGCCCCTCTGAGGATGCAGAGTTTGAGAAGAGATTGAAGGAAGGTGGGGGAGAGCCTCCCAGGAAGAGGGAACAGATATGTAATGGCCTTTTCTTTTTCTTTTTTTTTTTTTTTGAGACGGAGTCTTGTTGCTCTGTTGCCCAGGCTGGAGTGCACTGACGCGATCTCTGCTCCCTGCAACCTCTGCCTCCTGGGTTCAAGCAATTCTTCCGCCTCAGCCTCTTGAGTAGCTGGGACTACAGACGCAGGCCCCCACACCCGGCTCATTTTTTTGTGTGTGTTTTTAGAAGAGACTGGGTTTCCCGGTGTTGGCCAGGCTGGTCTCAGACTCCTGATCTCAGGTGATCCTCCTGCCTCAGCCTCCAAAAGTGCTGGAATTACAGGTGTGAACCACTGTGCCCAGCCGGTTTTTTGTTTTTTTTTAACTCCAGGATCACTTTCTTCAGCTGTCTATCCTCCCATGTTTTCATTCATCCATCCATCCACTAACCAGCAAACATTTGTAGGGAGATGTCTTTGTGCCAGGATCAGAGCTAGGCAGCTTACCGGTTTATTCTAAAGAATATTACAAAGGATACAGATGAAGACACATGCAGCTGAGGTGTAGGGGAAGTTGTGTGGAGCTTCCATGCCCTCCCTAGGCATTCCACCCTCCAGGAACCGCGAGGTGTTCATCTGTCTGGAAGCTCCTATGGCTACTTTTGTGCTACAGCCCAGAGTTGCATAGTTGTAACAGAGATGGCCTCAAAGCTTAAAATATTTGCTGTCTAACCGTTTGCAGGGAAAAAATTGCTGACCTCTGACTTAAACCATCTGTGTAACAAATTATTGGGTGCTTGCTCTGTGCTAGGTACAGTACAGAGGAATATCACTGACGATCTTACTGATTCTCACAATCGCTGTTTGAAGTCGGTCCTGTCCTTGTCCACGTTTTCCAGATGAGGAGACTGAAGCACCATAAATAACGTGGCCAAAGCTGTGCAGCTGAGAAGTGAAGGAGCCAGGAAAGGAAGTAGGACCTAAGGATGGAATAGAGTCTGGGGTGGGACACACGGTTGCTGATTATATTCATATGCCAGATATTTTAATTGTGTCTGAGACAGTTCAGGATACTAGAAGGAACATGGGATATGAAATCCTGTAGTCTTGATTTATTTGTTCAGCAAATATTTATCAGCACCTCCTGTGTGCCAGACTGTGTTTTAGATACTAGACATACAGTAGGGAACAAAACAGCAAAGCTGCCCTTGTGGGGTTTACATTCTGGTTTGGGAGACAGATAGATCTGTAGTGGGATGTCAGTGGCAGGAATTGCTAAGAAGAAAAATTGCTGGACATGGTGGCTCAAGCCTAATTCTAACACTTTGGTTTTGTTTTATTTTTTTTGAGACAGAGTCTCACTCTGTCATCCAGGCCGTCTCTGCTCATTGCAACCTCTGCCTCCCGGGTTCAAGTGATTCTCCTGCCTCAGCCTCCTGAGTGGCTAGGATTACAGGCGCCCGCCATCACATCCAGCTAATTTTTGTATTTTTAGTAGAGAGTGGGTTTCACCATGTTGGCCAGGCTGGTCTCAAACTCCCTGCCCACCCCTGCCTCCCAAAGTGCTGGGATTACAGGCATGAGCCACCGTGCCTGGCCAATTCTAGCACTTTGGAAGGCCAAGGTGAAAGGATCGCTTGAGCCCAGGAGTTTAAGACCAGCCTGGGCAACAAAGTGATACCCTGTCTCTACGAAAAAAACAAAAAACTTTAGCTGGTGTGATGACACAGGCCTGTGGTCCCAGCTACTCAGGAGACTGAGGTCGGAGGATCGCTTGAACCAGGGAGATCGAGGCTGCGGTGAGAGCCTGGGCGACAGCAAGACCCTGTCTCCAAAAAAAAAAAAAAAAAAGAACAAAATAAGACAGGTACAGGGAATAGAGCAAGCACGTGGGGCTGCTGTGTTAGATAGGGAAGTTAGAGAAAGCTGCTCTGAGGAACTGATGTTGAACAAGGATTTGAATGAAATGAACAGGTCGTGGAAGAGCAGTCTGGGCAGAAGGAATAGTTGGTACAAAGGTCAGGAGTGGGAGGATGCTTGATGCGTTCAAAGCACAGCAAAAAGGCCAGTGTGACTGAGGCAGAGAGAATGGCAAAGTGGTGGGAGGTGAGGACTAGACCAGGACTAGATCAAGTGAGGCCTGTGGGCCAAGGTGAAGGCCTTGAAGATGGGAGGGGGGGGGAGGAATTGCAAGGCTTTGAGTAGTAATGATGGGTTCTGGTATAATTTTAAAGGATCCTTCCTCTGGCTGTCATAGGGGTTGGGCCCTGTTGAGGTGCCATTACAAAGCACCCAGGACCAGTGTTAGCATGCAGGGGGGAAGTACGGTTACAGTCAGGACATGTTGAGGGGGGCTGATGGGATTTGCTGGTGGGTAATGTAGAGGGAAGAGTTGAGGATGACTGAAGTTTGAACCCCCGCTCTGCCAGTTTGCTCTCTGTGTGCCCCTGGAGCAGTACTTTCCCCTTTTTGGACCCAGATTCCTCATCTGCAAGATGGGGATAATGATGAAGAATCAGCATGTGCCTGGTTGTGAAGATGCAGTGAAATTGGCTTGTTCGTTGTTCTGCGGTAGTCATATGGCGGGGATTGAGCAGACCTGAGGAAATGGGGCATCTGGGGAACCGTGTGGGACCAAGTCAGCAAGTGCTAAGGCCTGGGTTGGGAATACACTGGGCTGTTTGTTTTTTTGGTTACTATCAAGGAATCAGTTGTGACAAGCCAGGCCCAGTGAGAATGCATCAGTAGACTAGGGTCAGATTGTGTTGGGCCTTGTAGGCCAGAGTAAGGCCTTAGCTTTTATTCTGAATGTGAAAGGAAAACATACCACATGTGGGATTATACCATATACATTCATATTATGGAAGGCTCCATGGGTTGAATGCAGGGTGGATCTTCAAAAGTGGGTCCCCTTTCCACAGGTGCATATAGTGGGAAGGTGGATTTTATTTATTAACTCACCACAGAGCAGGCTCCATGCTGAGGCCTGCTGGGACACAGTCCCAGTCTAGGGTGGTAAGTGCTGTCATGGAACCATAATGGGTGGACTCTTTGGAAAATCCCAATTCCTATTCTCTCACTTAACACAACAATCAACAACACAGAAGAAGACTTCCGTGACTAAATGTGTGTTGGGATGGGGAGAGATTCTTCACCACCACTAAGCAAGCAATCAGTTCTGCAGCACACACCAACTGGGTGTCCTCCAGTTCAATTCAGACACGACCTGGAGACAGTGTTGGATCCAACAGGTTGAGGGCTCAGGCCTCAAAACTGCCCCTTGGCCCTCGCCTTCAGTTGCCATTCTGGGTCGTCAGAACTTCTGATCTACCTGCTTCAAGTTGGAGTTCCCATGACCACCCTGCCTTTGGGTTTGATTAATATGCTAGAGCAGCTCTCAGAACTCAGGGAAACATGTAAGTTTATCAGTTTATTATAAAGGATAGTATAAAGAATACAGATGAAGAGAGGCATAGGGTGAGCTATGGGGGAAGGGGTGTGGAGCTTCCATGCCCTTCTTGGGTGCACCACCCTCCAGGAACCTCTGTGTGTTCAGCTATGTTGAAGTTCCCAGGCCCTGTCCTTTTAGGTTTTTATAAAGGCATTGTTAGGCAGGATTGATTAAACCTGGTGATCACCTTGACCTTCAGCCCCTCTCCGATCCCTGGAGGTTGTGGGGTGGGGCTGAAAATCCCAACCCTCTAGTCGTACCTCTCTGTTTTCCATGACTATCTTTCCAGTGACCATGGACCCCATCCTGAAGGTATCAGTCAACATTAGCATACAAAAAGCGCCTTGGAGATTCCAAAGATTTGAGGAGTTGTATGCAAGGAAATAAGGATGAAACCCAAATCTGTATTTCACAGTATCACAACTGTAGCAGGTGCTTGGTGGGGACACACTTGGGAGATAGTCAGTGCACAGGGAATTCTCCTCAGGATATGACATGATCAACGGCCAGTCAAGGTTTCTGAAATGATATTAATAGCTTTTCTATCAGGAATGTGACAGAGACCCCAACCAAGAGTTGTTTAAACAAGTAAGGGTTCTTTTTATTTCTCATAGCAAATTCAGCAGCTCAAAGCTATCACAGAATTGGGTCAGCTCAAAGATATCACAGAAATGCGGTTTTTTTGACTGGCCTATTTTGGTTATAAGATTCCAGCAGCATCTGCTGTCCTAATGGAACTGCACTTTTTAGTGCAGTTTAGCAGAGGCCAGCTTAGGACACAGAGGTTCTTCCCTTCCTCCCGTTTATGAAGGAGGAAAATTTCTCCTGAATCTCCTCGGCAGACTTGCTTGTATATCTCTTTGCCGAGAACCAGGTCATATGCAGAGTTAGTTGAGGTTAAGTTTGGCTATAAGTAGTAGGAAAACTCTAAATAACAGGGGCTTAAATGAACTTGAAGTTTATTTCTGACTGATGACCAAAATGTCTGGTGGCAATCCAGGCTGCTGTGGCACTTCATGGTGTCAGGGTCCCAGGCTCTTACCATTGTGCGCTGGTTGTATCCTCCATTCTACCCTCCGTGTCCCCCACGTTACCTCAGGTCCCCAAGTTGGCTGCCGAAGCCCCAACCATTATAGCTCCATTCCAGACAGGAAGGAGGGAAGATAAGTGTGACCCGCATCCCTATAAGTTGCACAAAACATTTCCACTTGGATTTTATTGGCCAGATGTTAGTCTTACAGTCACATTCAGATGCAAAGGCAATTCAGAAATGTCTTTTCCAGGGGTCATGTGTACAGCTGAAAACCAAGGATTATGAGCAGCAGTATAGCCCCGTGCAGGAGCTCTTAACTTGGGGATCATCTGCAATTCCCAGGCAGGTCCATAAATTTGGATGGCAAAAATAACATCTTTATTTTCATTAACCTCTAACTTACATTTAACTTCCCTTCTGTTATGAATTATAATGTCACTATTGTATATCATAGGTAGTGTTAGCAAAACCTGTGACTGTCGCCAGTGGAAATCAGGAGTGTGTTCACATGTCATTTCTGCTATTATACATACCTTCTAGTGTTGTTTATGTTCACCTTTTTCAAAACTGCGTTCATTATTAGACCCACTAAGAGGATTCATGGCACCACCCCCACCCCTCTATAAGAAAAAAACCAAAAAAAGCCGGGTGCAGTGGCTCATGCCTGTAACCCTAGCATTTTGGGAGGTCGAGGTGGGAGGATCGCTTGAGCTCAGGAGTTTGAGGGCAGCTTGGGCAACATAGTGAGGCCTCATCCCTACAAAAAGTTAAAAAACTAGCTGGGCTTGGTGACACCTGCCTGTAGACCCATCTACTTGGGTAGCTGAGGCGGGAGAATCACTTGAGCCCGGGAGGTCAAGGCTACAGTGAGCTATGATCGTGCCACTGCACTCCAGCCTGGGTAACAGAGCGAGACCCTGTCTCAAAACAACAACAAGAACAACAAAAAAGAAAAAACAGAGCAAATATGAATCCATAGTACTGGTTAAGAACCTGGTGGCTGGGATTCAAATCCTGGCTTTGCTACCAGTAAGCTGTATGCAGTTAACCTCCCTGTGCCTTTGTGTTCTCTGTCATAAGATGGGGGATTCTGTATTTCCCTCATGGGATTGTGAGGGTCAAATGAGTTAAAACATTAAAGCCCGGGGCATAGTAGAGACTAAGGAAATATTTACTGTTATTATTCTGTCATGGTGAAAAAAGGGAAAAGAAACATCAGTGGACTAGCTGCCACAATGTCCTTCTTAATAATCTGAACAAAATCAGGATGCTGTCAGTGAGGCGTGGTTGCCACGGCTACCACTATTAATCTTCCCCTAGTGCTAGGGTGTCCCTGTAGAATGTCATTTTGTACTCAAGACAACCCTCTGAAGGTAGGTATTCTCATCATCCCCACTTCGCAGATGAGAAAATTGAGGCTCAGAAAGGTACACGGATTGCCCAAGATTCCACAGCTAATATGTAAGCAGTTTAGCCTTGAACCTGGACAGTGCAGCTCTGTAGTACCACCCTAGGCCACCTTTCTCAAGCATTGATGATGCTGTCTGCCTGAAGAAGCACTTTTAATGAAACCAAAAGCAGAATCCCAAAGAACAGCAGTGGAAGGAAGGGGGCTCTCTGGATGGGAGAGCAGCCTGATTGTCATGGGCCTACCTCTTGGACATCCCCAGCTTCAAGTTGGGGTTCCCATGACCCCCTCTTTGGGTTTGATTGATTTGCTGGAGCGGCTCACAGAACTCCAGGAAACACCTAGGTTTACCAGTTTATTATAAAGGATATTGCAAAGGATACAGATGAAGAGGTGCATAGGGTGAACTATGGGGGAAGGGGCAGGGAGCTTTCATGCCATCCCTGGGGATGCCACCCTCCAAGAATCTGGATGTTCTGCTATCGGGAAGCTCTCTGAATCCTATCCTCTTTGGTTTTTATGGAAGCTTCATGATACAAACATTTTTGCCTAAATGACAGTATGTTATTGAAATTGAGTCAGGCTGCCTGGCTTCATTGCTTTCCAGTAAGTGACAGCCTCACCTCTGTGCATCAGTGTCCTCACTCGCCTCTGTGCATCAGTGAAGTGGGGATGCTGCTAACGATACATACCTCGGAGCAGTTAGGAGGATTCAGTGTGTTAATCATCCATGTCAATCACTTGGAATGCTGCCAAGCACGTAGCAAACAATAAATGTTTGTTGCTATTCTGGCATTTATGATTATGATTATTAATTGTGATTATTCCCTGCACCATCTCATTGTCCTCACGTGGTCACCTAGTGTGGCCCTAGCCCATGTGTATATTTCCCCATAGCTCAGGCTGAGAGAAGAACACACAGATCAACTTGGAGAAAACAAAGAGGAAAGAAATAGGCAACTAGGTCAATACTCCCCACAATATTTAATTTAATTTAATTAATTAATTTATTTATTTGAGGCGGAGTCTCGCTCTGTCACCCAGGCTGGAGTGCAGTGGCACGATCTCGGCTCACTGCAAGCTCCGCCTCCCGGGTTCATGCCATTCTCCTGTCTCAGCCTCCCGAGTAGCTGGGACTACAGGCGCCCGCCACCATGCCCGGCTAATTTCTTTTTGTATTTATGGTAGAGACAGGGTTTCACCGTGTTAGCCAGGATGGTCTCGATCTCCTGACCTCATGATCTGCCCGCCTCAGTCTCCCAAAGTGCTGGGATTACAGGCATGAGCCACCGCGCCCGGCCTCCCCACAGTATTTTATTATGAAAGTTTTCAGACATGCATAACGTTGGAAGACTAATGCAAGGGTCAGCAGACTACAGTCCATGGGCCCAATTCAGCCCACTGTCTGCTTTTGCAAGTAAAGTTACTGAAACACAGCTATGCCTGTTTGCTTCTCTAGTTCTGGTTCTATGGTTGTTTTCAGTGCCAAACAGGCAGAGTTCAGTAGTTAGGTTTGCAAAGCTGAAAATAATTACTGTCTGGCAATGTATAGAATAAGTTTTGCTGACTTCTAGCCTAGTACAGTGAGCACCTCTATACTTATACCCCAGGTCAGTGATTGTTAGTGTTTGCCATATTAGTTTTTTATCTTTCTATAGGTCTCTCTATATATATGTTTTATTTTTTAGCTGAAAATCAGTTGCAGGTTTTGTAGTACTTTATCCTGAGGTCTGTTTAATGCCAGAATGCTGAGTTTTTGGACTACCTGTATGAAAGATTTACTGTGTGCATTTTTCTGAGGAGAGACCATCACAACACTTCATCAGACGCTCATCATCTGTAATCCCAAAGATATTCTTCAACTCCTGGACCGGAGAACCCAACTCACGCAAGATCTTAGTCACTTGTAGACCTCGTCTCAGTTATGTGGGGCCTCAGAACACAACAGGCTAAGGGAGCTCCTGCTCCTCAACCTCGCCCTGTCCCTACCTGTTCTGCCTCTATCCAGGAAGAAAGGTCCCCTGTGGGACCATTAGTCACGCTCCCACTCACGAAAGCATTTCCTCCCACTCTCAACACTCATGAACTCATTCCATTCTTGTGACAGTGCTGGGAGCTATTAATAATAGGAGAGGCCTCGTGGTGGAGATGAAGAAATGAGGGGAGAGTTCCACAGTCTCTCCTGCAGTCAGAGCAGCTGGCTTTGGATCCCAGACTCCCTCGGTGCTCGCTTTGGCAGGTGTCTTTACCTCTCTGAGCCTCACTTTCCAAAGTGGTGAAAAGAGGATATTAGCCATGCTTTTCTTCTAGGATCTAGAGGATCAAATGAGGTCCCAACATGTAAATGCTTGTTGTGAGATCTATTATGTGTGTTAGCCAAATATAATAGTTCTCTAGGACTGCCACAGCAAATCACCACGAACTGGGTAGCTTAACACAACAAATTTATTCTCTCACAGTTCTGGAGGCCGGAAGTCTGAAATCAAGGTCTCGGCAGGGTTGGTACCTTTTGGAGGCTCTGAGGGAGACCCATTCCATGCCTCTCTGGAAGTTAGGACTTCTGGTGGCGCCAGCAATTCCTTGTGCTCCTCGGCTTGTGGATGCATCTCCTGGTCTTTCCACCCGTCTTCACATGCCTGCCTTCCCCTCTGTATCTGTCTTCCTTTCTGTCTCTTAGAAGGACACTGTCACTGGATTTAAGGCTAACCCTCTGTTTAGGATGATATTATCTGGACACACTTAACTACGTCTGCAGACTGTTTTGACATGCACATCACTGGGACATAACTTTTTGAGGCTGCTATTCAGCCTCCTATACTGATGGTATTACTACTGCTAATGCTACTCTTGTTTTTGTAGTCATTTTATTATAATATTGTTTGTTCTTTTTTTTTTTTTTTTTTTTTTGAGACAAAGAGTCTCACCCTGTTACCCAGGCTGGAGTGTTGTTTGTTTTTTTATAATCACTTAGCCAGCAATCCTGGCTTTAAATCGTGCTCCGTGTGATCTTAGCTGTCTGACTCTGAGAGGGGCTTTTGTTCTCCGAGCCTGTTTCCCTGTCTGTAAAATGGGACTCCAGCTAGTGACATGGGTGCAGGTGTGTGGATGTGTTTAGCCAAGTACCTGGCACAGAGGAAGCATGTTATAAACGTGGCTGCTGCTGTTAACGCACAGTGCATTGTCATGTTAATGGTACTATGTACAGGAGAAAGTGATGAAGAGAGAGGAGGAGAGGAAGTACGGTTTTCAACAGAGTGGTCCTGGAAAGTGCAACTGAGTAGGTGTCGCCTCCATAAGACCCAAGGGATGCTTTTGCATTTGTTGCTGCTGCCACTACTATTGTTCTTATTTAATGGTTCACTCGAGGTCACAGGGTCTCTTGGTGGGTGTTTGCCAAATTACTGTTGAGCATCTTCACATAACCAAGCAAGGCTTCCAGGGGCTGACTGGGTTCAGAGCTGTGAGAACTCATGCGTGTCTGGGATTTCTAACTTTTTCCCCTCCTCTTCTTCTTCTCTCATTAGCTTCGCCTCAACAGCATCAAGAAGCTGTCCACCATTGCCTTGGCCCTTGGGGTCGAAAGGACCCGAAGTGAGCTTCTGCCTTTCCTTACAGGTAACAAAGGGGATCCCTGGGGCCCAGATGTGGGGACTCTTGGGAGGTGGTTTTCGCTAGATAAGAGAAGACTTGTGGATTTAACATATTGTTTGTGAATGTCTGCCCTGTGTTAGACACTATGGAGTGGGAAAAGGGATTCAGAGAAGTGCAGTCTTACTCTAAAAGAATGGTCTGGAATGATGGAGGCAGACAGATGGTGAAAGGGATCTAGAGGCAGATAGAACCAGGTTTGAGTTGCAGCTCCAACAGCTGGAAGCTGGTGACTTTAGACAAGTTAGTTTACCTGTTTCTTACATTTTCATCTGTAGATTGGGATAATCATCCATGTGCCAAAGTGTTGATCTGAGCATTCAATGTTAATAACAATTGCTAATACTTATGATATGCTTACTGTATGCCAGGTGGTGTTCTACACCGTATCTTGTGAGGATTGAGTTCATATAAAGTGTTTAGAAAGCTGCCTGTACTCAGTAAACATACATCACTATAATTTCACCCAGTTGATCTCACAGCAGTGCCTTAAGCAGGTAATACTACTGTCCCCATTTTATAGATGAAGAAACCAAGGTGTAGAGAGGTGAAGTGATTCATTTGCCCAAGGTCATGCAGTTAGGAGGTAACTGAGAAGGGATATTTATCTAGTCATTCTGGCCTTTAACTTGACAGCATTGGTTAATGACTGATTTCAGATCCGAGCTCTACTACTTTCTAGGTGTGTGACTTTGGGCAAGATATTTTACATCTACCTGTTTCAGATTGTTCACAGGTGAAATGGGCATAATTATGTAACCTAACATGAAGACTAAAGAAGATACTGTAAAGTGCTTATGACACTGTGCAGTACGTGCCACCTAAGCTATAGCTGCCAGGCTGTACTAAGCACTGCTGTCTGTCAGGATGTAGGTAAAGCACTTAGTACACTGTCTGACACAGACTGCACCACAATTAATAGTAAATCCTCTGTTATCATTATTCCCATTACTACTTCATGTTTTATACTTAATACCAGCTGAAATCACAGCTGAAGGTTTAGAGTGCTTTGTCACTAAACTCTTGTGTATGGGATCATCTTACTTGGACCTAGTGATGATCCTGGGGAGGAAGGAGCTTGAGGTTGTTCACCCCCCCAACACTGGACAGATGGGGTATTGGAGCCTAAAGAGGTGCAGTGACTCGCCTACAGTGGCACAGCTAGTGACTCAGGGGTGCAGGTGTGTCTGACTGAACGCTACATGAAGAGTAGATGTCTGCTCATATGACACTGAACAAGTGGCCCCAAACCAGGTGGCTTCTGTTGGTGAACTGTTGGGGAGACTTGAAAGCTTTAGAATGCTGAGGCATGGCAGGATAATGAAGTGGTGAAGAAGTTGTAAAGGAAAAATGTTGGAGGGACCTGGGTTTGCAATAAGCAGCTGTGCCACTGACTTGCTAGGAAAACCTGAGTAGGTCACTCCACCTCTCTTAGTCTCATTTCCCTCGTCTGTAAAGGAGCCTAATAAGAGCAGTACCTAACACTCGGGGTGTGTAGGGAAAACTCTCTGTCTTTCCTCTACTTTCACATCACAGCAATCATAACACAGAACATGACTTCTGTAACCATATGTCTGGGTTTTTTCCCCCAAACTAAGCAGTGGACAGCAGCTGGTTGTCCTCTAATTCAGTTCTGACATGTCTGCCCAAAGACAGTGTCAGATCCCACAGATTGACAGCTCAGTCCCCAGGACTGTCCCTAACACCGCTCACCAGTCGCTGGTCCTCTGGAACTTCTGACTGATCAGCTTCAAGTTGGGGTTCCCATGACCCCCTCTTTGGGTTTGATTAGGCTCACAGAACTCAGGGAAACACTTACGTTTACCAGTTTATTATAAAGGATATTGCAAAGGATACAGATGAAGAGATGCATAGAGTGAGGTATGGGGGAAAGGGCCGGAGCTTCCGTGCCCTCCCTGAGCCCACCACCCTCCAAGAACCTCCACATGTTTCACCATCTGGAGGGTCTCTGAACCCTCTGGGTTTTTATGGAAGCTTAATGACAGAGGGTCCTGAGTGGAAGGGAGGCACCAGCCATGTGGGACTCTGTGGGAAGAGCATTTCAGGCTGTGGGGAGAGGCAGATGTGTGCTCAGTGTGTTGGAAGAGTAGCAGTGAGGTAGCCATGGGTTGAGCAAGATTGTTAAGGGAGAGTGAGACTAGGACATGAGGTTGGAGAAGAACAGTGACCACAACATGTGAGTTCAGGTTTCTTTGAAACTATTGGGAGATTGAAATGAAAGAGTGTCAGGATTTCTTTTACACCTGAAAGAGTCACTCTGGGTTCTGGGAGATCAGATGGTGTAGGGGGCAAAGGTGGAAGCAGGAAAACCAGGTAAGAAGCTGTTGCAGTCTCCCAGGCGACAGCTAGTGATGATCAGAGTGACCTTAGGTTGGGAGGGTTGACAGGCTTGGCTCAGAAGGAGCTGCCAACCCTTCCAAGAAGGATAGTTCTCTGTGGATTGGTGGAAAGACAAGGTGCTGGCAGCTCCCAAGTGTTTGGCCTTTGGCAGCATTGCTTGGCTATAAGCTCTAGACTGGAGATAGAGATGAATAAGAATTGAGTCCGTGGATATGCATAAGGTCTTCAGGAGACAAAACAGGGAGGGTGGTTTTAACTGCGTGCAGAGGGAGCCAGGGAAACTGAGGCTGGGAACGAGCCTAAGAACAGCGTAGCCGGAGTCATATTGCCGAGAATTTATTTATCGAAGGAAGAGGCAGAGATGCTAACCCTCCTACTGGGCGCTGTGCTGAGCTCTTCGCTGAAAGCATTTATTTCCCTTCAGTCTCAGAACAACCCTATGAAGAGAGAACAGCCCTGTTGTGATTTAGGGGATGAGAAAGGCTCAGAGAGATGGAGTGAGTTGCTGTATAAGCACCCAACAGTAAAGCAAGATTTGAACCTACCATAAAATGGGGATGATGATAATGACTACTTAAATGAGAGGGTTGTGGTAAGGAGGTGACGCAGAAGTTGAACCCACCACTTACACTCACACCCCTTTGGCCAGAGCAGGGTCACATGGCCTTGCCAACTGCAAGGGCGTCTGGGAAATGCAGTCGGCTGTTAGATTGCCATATACCCAACTTAAATGCAGGAGGTTTAAGTGCCAGTAGATGCCAGGGATATTAGCAGCTTGTGCTGTGCAGAGATTAGCCGTTCCCACTGCCTCAGGGATGAGAGGATGGAGCTTAAGAGAGAGGCCTTTGGATGTGGGCATTAGGGACAGAACAGATTTTCCCTTCACATATTCATTCTTTCAGCAAACCTGAATTGCTGTCTGTCTGTGCTCAGCTCTAGCAGGAACTGGGGCACAGAGGAGCCAGTCCTGGGCTCGCTGATTATAGCCTATGTTAGGGATGTGGTAAAGGTGGCATGGAAGGAGAGAGAGACTGAGCCCAGAGAAGGTGTAGCGGACATCCTAGAAATCTTCCAAGAAGGGGTAGCTAAACTGAATCTCCAAGGATAAAAAAAAATTTCTGGCAGAGGGAACAGTGCTGAGGGGAGAAGCTGGACCCCAAAAAAGCTCTTGTTGACCATGCTCTGCGCTTTATACACCTGGTCATATTTGCTCCTCACTGTAACCGTTGCTACGAGGGAGGGATGGTGAACACCATTTTACAGACGCAGAAGCTGGGACTCAGATAGGTGGACTCACTCAGTCAGTGTTCCACACCTGCTAGAGGGCAGAAGCAGGACTTAGGGTTCTCTCATCCCAGCCAAGCCTGTACCTTAATCTCTGTGTCAGCCCAGGTGGAGAGTGGGGAGCAAGTGGGCGGATGGGAGAACTGAGGGCTGACAGCCTGAGGAAGCAGAATGGAGTCCATGTGTTCTGAGCTTGGGCTGGGGTCAGAGTTGAGATGGGATAGTCACGAAGTCTATCTTGGTTCCACAGATACCATCTATGATGAAGATGAGGTCCTCCTGGCCCTGGCAGAACAGCTGGGAACCTTCACTACCCTGGTGGGAGGCCCAGAGTACGTGCACTGCCTGCTGGTGAGTGGAAGGCAGAAAGTCCTCTTGCCCACCCCTTAGGGTCGGCCCGTGGCCCTGCCGGCCTAGGGCAAGGGGGGGAGCATGTCGGAGAGCGTGGGGTTCACGTCAGAACAGCTGGGCCATGGACATCCACTTTAATCCAACAAGTCAGGAGTGGCTTTTAATATCATGAACTCAGGGTGTAGTTGTCATCCTTTCTGTTTAGTGGTCAGGTAGGTACCCAGTGCCAGGCCTTACCTGGGATTCTACATACAGGGCTGTGGGTTTAGAGTCAGGCTGGGTTCTACTACTGATTTGCTGTGTGACTTGTAAGAGAAGTATGTAACCTCTCTGTGCTGCAGCTTTCTCATCTGCACAATGGGGTTATGAAAACCTTTTTAAATTATCTTGAAGAGCCCTAGCACAGTACTTGGCACTTAGTAGGTACTAACAGATGTTAACTGCAGTTGTCATTATTGTTGCTGTGACACCATATCCAGCCTGGGGGTAGGAGGGATTCCCTGTTTATGGGCGAGCCACCTGGAGCACTGAGAGGCTAAGCATCTCTTCAAGATTGTACGGCTAGTAGATGGCAGAGCTGGGGTTCTTCGTCTGTCCATTTGACTGTCTGCCAGGTCCCCACCCCACTGCCCGCCTGTGTGTCCCGTGCTAGGTGATGGCTAGGGACGCAACGATGGGTCAGATCCCAACAAGAAGCGTTGTTTGACAGAAGATGATCTGGGAAGGCAGACTCTACAGGTTGCCTAGTCCCCTGGTTTTCACTGTTCTCAGAGTGCTGGGCCGCTGCTGCTGCCTCTGCCTCTGCCCCACTCGCCCAGTGATTCTGTATTTCACTGTTGCTAGAGATACAGTGTGGCACTGGCACTTGATGATGTTTTACGGTTAGCAGCAGCCTTTCTCCCTCTAGTGGTGTATAAAGAATGGTGCTTATCATTGTTGGGATCTTGGGATTTGAGCAAATACAACAATTTGTTTTTTCCCAAACAGCGTTATCTAAGGAAACTTGATAGTTACCATTAAATTCTGGTATCTCAGCCTTCATCTGGGCATATGTGTATAATTTGTGCATATGGACACACAAAATTGTATACAAATGGATCATTTCATACATTTTACACAAAACAGGGCTTCTTAACATGAGCATGATGAGGTTTGGGGCCAGCCTAGAAGGGGTTCCTTGAATTTCACAAAATTGTCTGTAGCCCCTGCCTGGTATTTGTCAGGTGGAACTTCTGAGCCGTGAATTCATAGCTTTCAGTGGCTTCTCAGAGGACTTAGGAGCAGAAGACATCATTTTTATGAAACCGCAAGGCTTCAACAAGGGCCCCCAGGGTCTGCAACTGAGGTTGGGACTCAGGCTTGCTGTGGAGCTGGGCTGGGACCCAGGGATGCTTCTACCTGGCCAGGGTCTCCCAACAGAACATTCTCAGTGAGGAAAGTCCCAGTCAAGCCATGCTTCCTTTTGGGAAGCAGTTCCCTGTGACTGATGTGCCTGACGTTCATGTCAGCCAATAGACATATCCTGGGGCTGTCTGGGCCAGGCAGTGCTGGAAACCAGAGAAGAGTGAGATCAGAATAGCTTGTGCTTGCTCGTTGCCTGCAGTGCACATCCCAAGAGCCTTACACAATTGTATACTGATGGTAGCTGTATTGCCCAGATGAGGAAACTGAGGCACAGGCTGATTTAAGTGAATTGCCCGAGCTGGGAAGAGGCAGAGTCCAGATTCCATCCCAGGCCCCTAATTCTTAGCCAATCCTATGTGCTATCCTCAGAGGGCTCCTGGTTGCTTTCAGAGCTGTAAACAAGGGAGGCAGGGGGGTCCTTAAAACCCAGGGAAAGCACCTAACGTGCTTAGGTGGGATGGGAAGTTGTCAGGGAAGGCTTCCTGGAGGAGGTGGCTGTTAACCTGGATTTTGACAGGTTATAAGAAATAGAAAATGGCTTTGTGTAGTTTCTTCATTCCACAAACATTGAGCAAGGTCTCTAGGCTGTGGAAACCCAGAGATGTGTCAGACCCACTCCCGGCACTCGCTCTCAGCAGTGGTGAAATGGAATTAATTACAGAGACTCCTGTAGCTGCAGTGTAAGGATTGTTTTTTTGTTTGTTTGTTTTGTTTTTTTCCCGAGATGGAGTTTCACTCTTGCTGCACAGGCTGGAGTGCAGTGGCGCGATCTCGGCTCACTGCAACCTCTGCCTCCCAGGTTCAGGTGATTCTCCTGCCTCAGCCTCAGGAGTAGCTGAGATTACAGGCATGTGCCACCACACCCAGCTAATTTTTGCATTTTTAGTAGAGACGGGGTTTCACTTTGTTGGTCAGACTAGTCTCGGAATCCTGACCTCAGGTGATCCACCCACCCCGGCCTCCCAAAGTGCTAGGATTACAGGTGTTAGCTACCGTGCCTGGGTGTGAGGGTTGTTTCTGTGTCAGCAGCTCTTTTTATTTTTATTTTTTCTTTGAGACAGAGTCTCACTCTGTCACCCAGGCTGGAGTGCAGTGTTGCAATCTCAGCTCACTGCAGCCTCTGCCTCCCGGGTTCAAGTGATTCTCAAGCCTCAGCCTCCCAAGTAGCTGGGATTACAGGCACCCATCATCATGCCCGGCTAATTTTTGTATTTTTTGTAGAGACAGGGTTTCACCATGTTGGCCAGGCTGGTCTGGAACTCCTGGCCTCAAATGATCACCTACCTTGGCCTCCCAAAGTTCTGGGATTACAGGCGTGAGCCACCGCATCCGGCCAGCAGTTCCTAACTCTTGGAATTATGGATCCCTTTGAGAATCTGTTAAATTCTGGACCCTCTCATAAAAGTACACAGGATTTTAGGCGGTTCACACTCTTCCCTACCCTGTGTGGTCTCCAGGTTTGAGAACCCTTTCCCCCAGACTTCACAGAGAGGCTTCACAGTAGTGAGTCTTCACTGTGCAAAGGCATCAATTGCAGTTTCTTAAATGTGTACGTTCCTGGGCCTGGGGGGACAGACCTGCGAAGGAAGACACTGTAGCTGGTAGCTGGCCCTCCACTCAGCCTGGCAGCCCTTCCCACAGAGGCCTGGGCGAGACCAGCCTCCTGCAGCGTGGTGTCCAAGTGCCCTGGCCTGGCAGAGGCAGCGCCCGATCAGGAATCCTGGCTCCACAGCTCTGAGCGCTGTCCATGCTGGGATAGGCCTCCCGGGAGATCTGCTGCAGGGTGGTCAGGGATCATACTTTGAAAACTACTTCCTGCGGTAACCTACTGGAGAAGAGAACCTTGGCTTACATCATTACTGCTCAGCCTCTGTCCCAGGCCTCCTTATAACAGATTGCCATAAGTTCTACCTGTAGTCACTTGGCAGGTGTTCATTGAGTGCCTTCTCTGTCCCAGCCCAGGTGGTGGGAGAACTGAGGTGAGCAAGAGGAACTCTCTCCCTGTAGTATCCCAGTCACACCGCACCTATGGTCACACTCCCATGATACCGTCCTGAACCTGAGACGTCACGATAGCATGAGGACCTGTGACAATGACATTACGCTGGCTTGCTTAGTATTACATTTTTCCTTTGAATCATTCATTGCAACTATTTTTAAATGCTATTTTTAAACATTTGTTTTTATTCTTAGTTTTACTGTAAAAATATACATAGAATGTGCTATTTTAATTATTTTAAAGTGTGTAGTTCTGTGGCAGTAAGTTTATTCACATTGTGCAGCCATTATCACCATCCAAATTTTTCACCTCCTCAAACTGAAATTCCAAACCCATTGAACATGAGCTCCCCATTCCCTCTCCCCCAGCCCCTGGCAGCCACCGTTCTACTTTATGAGTTTGACTGTTCTAGAGTCCTCATATAAGTGGAATCAGAAAATATTTGTCTTTATGACTATTAGTTCATATCCCTTGGCATAACATCTTCAAGGTTGATCCGTGTTGTAGCATGTGTTACATGAGACTTCTCACATATAAGACTCTTGAGTTTTTTTGAGGGCTGCATTTGGAAAACCAGATTTGCTTATTGCCAGCTGCATTCTCCCATAGTGACAGTCCTTGGAGCTGGGGAGCACCTGCCCTCCCTGGGCTACATGCTCTCCAGGGTGTCACAGTGCCTGCCTCTTCCTATTCACGCCTTCTGCCGCCACCCCTGCCTGTCACCTTGGCTGATGGTATCATTCTGTTACTTGACTGGGCCCTGGAGGCATTTCCATTTATGATTTTTTTTTCCTGCTTTAAATACCTGTCAGCCCAAGTTGAATTTCAGACCAGAGACCTCCACACCTTTATTTGAACATATTGGGATAAGTTTAGTCTCCCTTCAGTAGGTCACTAATTAAGAGTTCCTGTCTTGTGCTAAGAGTGATGCTGGGCTCTGGGGATACAGTAGAGAGCCAGTCATATGTATCTGAAGGAACACAGTCGTTCTAGGCCCACAGTAACAACCAGCGAGCAGTCCCGAGCCCCATAGTCCCCCAGAAACATGAGATCCCAATTCAGTCACCAGAGCTGTGTGTAACTGTTCATGGAAGCTTAGGTCAGGTTTTCGATCCTGACCTGTAGCTATTACTAGCTTGGGCAAGCCAGGCCGTACCTCACTTTTCTCTCTTTTTTTTTTTTTCGTTTTGAGAGGGAGTCTCGCTGTGTTGCCCAGGCTGGAGTGCAGTGGTGCGATCTCGGCTCACTGCAACCTCTACCTTCCGGGTTCAAGGATTCTTTTGCCTCAGCCTCCCGAGTAGCTGGGATTACAGGCGCACACCACCACACCCAGCTAAATTTTTTTGTATTTTTAGTAGAGGCGGGGTTTCACCATATTGGCCAGGCTGGTCTCGAACTCTTGACCTCGTGATCAACCTGCTTTGGCCTCCCAAAGTGCTGGGATTACAGGCTTGAGCCACTGTGCCCGGCCCGTTTTCTCTTCTTTAAAATCAGGACTTGCTTTATAGAATTCAGTGAGGAAGAACAAGCACCCCTGGTACAACACGGTGGTCCTGCCTAGTACACACAGTGAATAGATGTTGTACGCAGTGTCAGTGATGATCATTGCACTTTGAGAGGCTAAGAACTTTCTCCTCAGAAAGTGACGTGTGTAATTTTAAGGTTCATGGACCCCAGTGAAACTCCTTCAAGGACCCCTAAATAAGAACCTTTGTGGAAGGCACGCTGACAGAGACCTTCTGCTGGCTGGCATAGTATTACGTTTTTCCTTTGAATCATGCATTGCAACCATTTTTAAAGGCTATTTTAATGAAGGCCGGGATGGGTAATAAGGAAGTTTTCTCTGAGGAGATGAGCCCATGATGGGGTGCAGGATGGGGCTCCAGGGCCGGGGATGGTGGAGAGGGAGCTGTCCAGTGACTTCGTGTTCTCACCACAGCCACCGCTGGAGTCGCTGGCCACAGTGGAGGAGACAGTGGTGCGGGACAAGGCAGTGGAGTCCTTACGGGCCATCTCACACGAGCACTCGCCCTCTGACCTGGAGGCGCACTTTGTGCCGCTAGTGAAGCGGCTGGCGGGCGGCGACTGGTTCACCTCCCGCACCTCGGCCTGCGGCCTCTTCTCCGTCTGCTACCCCCGAGTGTCCAGTGCTGTCAAGGCGGAACTTCGACAGTGAGTCTCTGCCCCCCTTGGAAGCGCCAAGCTCCCCCCTCAGCTCCAGCCTTCTCTGAAGCCTCAGACTCCTTTCGATCTAGCTGGGGCCCAAATGCCCCTGAACTCTCTCCACTCCCACTCCTGCTTACCACCTGATGGGCCACATCCTCAAGAGTTGGTCTCTGGACACAGCCACCTGTCAGTTTACCACCTCTGCCCCTTTGCTCACTTAGGAATTGAGATGATGGCAGGTCCTCCTTCCCATTGGTTAATGTGAGGATTTAAAAGAATAATCACACATAAAGTGCTTAGAGCAAAATCTGGAACATAAAAACTTTCAGCAAATCACATCTGATGGTATCTCCAGCCTGTCCCAGGTCCAGTGCCTTTGGCAGATAAACCACCTCAGTTTTCAGCCTCCTGCTCCTCTACTTTGCAAACAGTTGACCATCAAGCCCAGGTTTGAGCCTGGCTCACTCCAGAACTCTGGTTTACGGCTGTACACATGCTTAGATACTTACACTGGCCCCCACCGTCTTTGACCGAAGCAATTGCTGCTGAAAAATAAAGCCTTTCTGTGGCTCTAGACCAGCCTCTTAGTTAAGCAGTTTTTGTTTGTGTGTTTTTTGAGATAGGATTTTGCTCTGTCATCCAGGCTGAAGTGCACTGGTGCAATCATAGCCCACTGCAGCCTCAACCTCCTGGGCTCAGGCATTCCTCCTGCCTTAGCCTCTCAAATAGCTGGGACCGCAGGTGTGCAACACCACACTGGGCTCATTTTTTATTTTTGGCAGAGATGAGGTCTCACTATGTTGCTCAGGCTGGTCTTGAACTCCTGGGCTCAAGCCTTGGTCTTCCAAAGTGTTCAGATTATAGGTGTGAGCCACTGTGCCTGGCCCGTTGGTTAAGCAATTTTTATGGTCATGATGTAATCGTCAGCACTTACCATTGACTAGATTTATTATGTGCAATCTGTGAAGTGTCTCACACACATTATTTTCATTTAAACCTCATGCGGACCTGTGGGGTAGGTACTGTTACTATCAGCTCCGTTTCATAGGGCTGGGAAGACAGAGAGGGGGTTGTCACTTGTCCAAGGTCATTCAGCTAAAACCTGGACCCACACGACTACAGAGTCTGTGCTTGCTCCTCTCTGCCATACTGCCTGCTGCCTCAGGATCCCCATCCCCGACTCCCAGGTACTTCCGGAACCTGTGCTCAGACGACACCCCCATGGTGCGGCGGGCCGCAGCCTCCAAGCTGGGGGAGTTTGCCAAGGTGCTGGAGCTGGACAACGTCAAGAGTGAGATCATCCCCATGTTCTCCAACCTGGCCTCTGACGAGCAGGTGAGTTTTGCTTCCTGGCCCTCTCTGCTCTCCCCTCCTTCTGGTGGCTCCTGCCCATGAAAGAGAATCCCAGAGCTCAGCAAGGCCTCTGCTGCCCTCCCCCTGTTCCTCTCCTCTCCCCAGGACTCGGTGCGGCTGCTGGCGGTGGAGGCGTGTGTGAACATCGCCCAGCTTCTGCCCCAGGAGGATCTGGAGGCCCTGGTGATGCCCACTCTGCGCCAGGCTGCTGAAGACAAGTCCTGGCGCGTCCGCTACATGGTGGCTGACAAGTTCACAGAGGTAGATGAGCGACTGTTGACATTGTCCCACTGGTGGGGACACTGTGATACCCTCAGAAGGGAAGCATACAGGAGCTGAGGTTTAACATTAGGCCGATGGAAACATTGGGCGTTTGAGCAATAGGATCTCTATGATCATCTAACTGCATCTCACTTCATATGCCAATCCTGGTTGATTGACATGGCATCTTGAGGTGCTACTTTGAGAAGGATTCTGAGGCTAAGTTAAGGCTACGTGGAGGAAAGTGCCACAGGAGCAGAGAAGGGTAGCACATGTGGGGGTGTTCCTGACATAATCAAGCTGTCCTTTCACAAAGGGGAAGACACAGCCCAAAAAGGTGGGGGTTTTTGTGTGTGTGTTTTTTTTTTTTGAGACGGAGTCTGTCGCCCAGGCTAGAGTGTTGTTGCCCAGCTGGAGTGTGGTGGCGCAATCTTGGCTCACTGCAACCTCTCCCTCCCGGGTTCAGGCAATTCTCCTGCCTTAGCCTCCTGAGAGACTGGGATTACAGGTGCCCACCACGACACCCGGCTAGTTTTTGTATTTTTATTAGAGACGGGGTTTCACCATGTTGTTAGCCAGGCTAGTCTCGAACTCCTGACCTCAAGTGATCCGCCTGCCTTGATCTCCCAAAGTGCTGGGATTACAGGTGTTAGCCACTGTGCCCAGCCCCGGAAAGTTTAATTAACTGATCAGTGACACTACCAGCCAGGCAGAAAGGGGACAAGACTCCAGGTCTGAGACTCTCAGGACAGTGCTCCTTCCACAGGGATCCAGATTGTCTCATCCCACAAGCATGTTTGCTGAGCACCAGCTATTTGCTGGGCCAGTGAATTCGGCACATTCCTGGCCTTCACGGAGCCAGGCAGTCTGAAGGGGAAGATTGACTTAGGGGAAATTTGATTATAAAGTGTCACAGGTGTGGGACAGACAGACAGATGTGGGGCCTTGGAAGCATTGAGGAGGGGAGGTGGTGTTGCAGCTGGTTCTAGAAGATGAGTGGGTAAGAGCTAAGATAGGAACTTTGTTCCAGCCAGACGACAAAGAACCCTGGGAGGCGAGAGCAAGTGCAAGCAGGAACATTCAGGCCTGATCTTGACGGCCCAGCCTGAGAGAAAGCAGGAGAGAGGGTAGGGTGGGATCAGAGAGGCCTCGAGTGCCACTCCACCCTGGGGCGCCCTTTGCCTGTAATTATGCTGGTTCCCACTGGCATTTGCGGGAAGGACTCAGAGCTTCAGAATAGCGCACCATCACCACAGTTAGGGAAGGCTCTTCGCGTCCTTGTCTCCTGAGCTGCATAAACTGTGTCACACTGGGTCTTAGAATAGAAATTCCATGAGGGCAGGAATTTTAGGCTGTTAAACCAGTTCTTGGCACATAGTAGACATTCAGCAAATATTTGCAAGATGAATAAAAGGCAGTATTTTCCCAAGATATCATGAGGTCCTTCAAGATTTTTACTTGTTCATTCCCGTCTTCATAATGAACTGTCCTGCTTCCTACCAGGTCTTCAGGAACCAGCTTTGCAGCAGGAGCCATGCGTCTTTCCATGCCTGGTGCTATGAAACAGGCAGGGCCAAGCGTGCCTCCCTTTTTTTTTTTTTTTTTTAAAAGACAGAGTCTCAGTCTTTCGCCCAGGCTGGACTACAGTGGCACAAGCTCAGCTCACTGCAACCTCCACCTCCCAGACTCAAGTGATTCTCGTGCCTTAGCCTCCTGAGTAGCTGGAATTACAGCTGTGCACCACCACACCCAGCTAATTTTGTATTTTTAGTAGAGATGGGGTTTCACCGTGTTGGCCAGGATGGTCTTGAATTCCTGGCCTCAAGTGATCCACCCACCTCGGTCTCCCAAAGCGCTGGGATTACAGGTGTAAGCCACTGCGCCCGGCCCTAGAGTGCCTTCCTTTCTGTCAATCTTTATTGTTTTATTTTTATTTTGAGACAGGGTCTCACACTATCACCCAGGCTGGAGTGCAGTGGCACAGTCACGGCTCACTGCAGCCTTGACCTCCTGGGCTCAGGTGATCCTCCCACCTCAGCCTCCTGAGTAGCTAGGACTACAGGTGCCTGCCCCCACACCCAGCTAATTGTTGTGTTTTTTGTAGAGTCAGGGTTTCACTGTGTTGCCCGGGCCGGTCTTGATCTCTTGGACTCAAGCGATCTGTCCACCTCAGCTTCCCAAAGTGCTGGGATTATAGGCATGAGCCACCACACTTGGCCTATTATTTTATTTTCATTACAAAAGTAATACGTGCTTCTGGTAACAGATCTTTAAGAAATACAGCCATATATAAATCAAAAAGTTGCAGTCACTATATCATTTGAATGTTTTTGGATCAAGTAACAGAAAACTTAACCCCAGTAGCCTGAACAATATGGAAATCTGTTATTTTTAATGCTGACAACACTGTGAGGTAGGTGCCCTTGCAGTCCTCATTTTTCTTCAGAAGCAAAAGAGGCTCAGCGAGGTGAAGAGCCTTGCCCCGGGGTCAGACTTGGCACTCGAATTAGATCTTAGCACTGCTTCCAAGGCCCACGCTCTGTCCCCTAATTCTGGTGCCTTCACTTTGATTTTGGCTTCCTTAGCCCAGAGTAAACTGCCAGGCCTTCTCACTCTCCCCCTCCTCCTTCCTGTCTGCAGCTCCAGAAAGCAGTGGGGCCTGAGATCACCAAGACAGACCTGGTCCCCGCCTTCCAGAACCTGATGAAAGACTGTGAGGCCGAGGTGAGGGCCGCAGCCTCCCACAAGGTCAAAGGTTGGTGCTGGCAGCCGAAACACAGCAAGTGGGGTGGGTATCCGAGGGGCTGGAGGTGGAACTAGCACATCAGGTCTCACTTCCCTTTGCCTCCCTCTCCCTGCCCACAGAGTTCTGTGAAAACCTCTCAGCTGATTGTCGGGAGAATGTGATCATGTCCCAGATCTTGCCTTGCATCAAGGTAACAGAGAGTTTGATGGGAGGAACCAAGTGGATCCGAGCCTGCCAAAAAGAGGGGCTGGAGACAAGGCTTTGGGGATAGTCAGCTGCAAACTAGGTTCCCAGCCCTGTGGGACCAGGCAGCTGTTGGGTTTCAAGCAGTTAGGGGACCTGACTGCAGCTTGAGGCTGACCTTAAAGGTGGAAGTACTTTCTAGAACCTCAGACGTCACTGAGTCCCCTCATTCACAGGGTCTTGGGGTTGGAGTGGGGGCTGCTGAGAGCAGGGGTCATTGAACTCTAAGTAGGTGGTACGCATAAGGAATAGTGATTTCCCCTGTACCCTAAGCCATCCCCTGCTCTATGAATGAGAGGGGCAGAAGCAGGTTATTGTCTCTTAGGAGTTGGCATCTACTTGGCCACTTGCTGCTGCAGGGGTTGCACTGACCCCTGTGCCTACCTCTTCTCTCTCCCAGGAGCTGGTGTCCGATGCCAACCAACATGTCAAGTCTGCCCTGGCCTCAGTCATCATGGGTCTCTCTCCCATCTTGGGCAAAGACAACACCATCGAGCACCTCTTGCCCCTCTTCCTGGCTCAGCTGAAGGATGAGGTAAGGGTGCCAGGATCTCAGCTCTGGGTTTGTGGAGGGGACAGGTGGGTCTTCCTAGATAGCTAGGGTTTACCTAGATTGACCAGGAATCTCCTGATATCTCAACAGACATCCAGATCTTTGCTGAGTTGCATGTTTGTGGGCATACCTGTGTGTTCATGCATTCATTCCTCCAGGCACTCTTCATGAGTCTTTTCCTGGACATTGAGGATATGAAAAATAGAAATTTAAAGTTTTATTTATGGCCAGGCGTGGTGGCTCACGCCTGCAATCCCAGCACTTTGGGAAGCTGAGGCGGGTGGATCACCTGAGGTCAGGATTTCGAGACCAGCCTGGCAAACATGGTGAAACCTCGTGTCTGCTAAAAATGCAAAAATTAGCCAGGCATGGTGGCAAGTGCCTGTAATCTCAGCTACTTGGGCAGCTGAGGCAGGAGTATCACTCGAACTCAGGAGGCGGAGGTTGCAATGAGCCAAGATTGCACCACTGCACTCCAGCCTGGACAACAGAACAAGACTCTCTCTCAAAAAAAAAAATTTATGTATGTTTTGAGATAGGGTGTTGCTGTGTTGCCCACACTGCAGTGCAGTGATGTGATCATGGTCCACTGCAGCCTCCGCCTTCCAGGCTCAAGTGATCCTCCCACCTTAGCCTCCCAAGTAGCTGGGACTACAGGCAAGAGCCACCACATCTAGATAATTTTTAAAAACATTTTCCATAGAGACAAGGTATTATGTTGCCCAGGTTGGTCTTGAACTCCTGATCTCAAGCGATCCTCCTGCCTTGGCCTCCAAAGGCCTGGGATTATAGGCGTGAGCCGCCGCGCCCAACCTAGAATAAGAGTTTTGATCCTCAAAAGCCTTCAGAGACTGGCAGTGGAGGGAGACAGGCAGTCCCATGATGCCATTAAGGTGTTACAGGTTCTGTTAAGGATGAGTTCATGTTTTTTAGGGTTTAGGCTAAGGTGCTGTAGTATAGACCCCAGAATACATTCTGGCTTAAATTAGGTGGTGGATTTTTTTTCTCTCTCTCATAACAGTCTAGGCGGCCTTACACTGGTGGGTTAGCCCTGCTGACCTCAACTGTCTCTGAATCTCAGGAAACTACTCCAATTTTTAGCATCTCTTAGCTGGCATGGAGGGGTCAGGCACAGACCACAGCAGGCGCAGTCCTGTGAAGGACGAGATTCCTCACATGTGCTTGCACCCCGTACACCCATTGGCCAGGAGGATCATGTGACCACACCCAGCCGTTCAGGTTGCCTGGATTACAAAGGATGAGAGGCGGTGCTGGGTGATGACTGGAGAGATCATCAGGGTGACCACTGGGGAAGGATTTGGACTTGACTGTGGGCAAGAGGAAGAGCCAGAATAGAGTTGGTGTTAGAAGGCACCCTGAGGCTTATGTGAAGGAAAGATTGAAGTGAGGCGGCCAGCAGCGATGTAGGAAGACCAAACCGGAGGCTGTGGGAGTCTGTGGGAGTCTGGAAGGCTGAGGCTAGACTAAGTGATGTGTAGAGATGAGGCTGCAGTGATACGGAAGGATTCAAGATTGTTCAGGAGGCAGAAGGGACCACATGGTGGTTTTTGCCTTGGTGGTGAAAAACTGGGCAGATGGTGCAATTGTTTGCTGGTGTGTGACATCTTTGTTCCCAAAAGCCTCAGTCTTTCTCTCTTCCCCATCCCCTTCTTTCTTTTTTATACACAGGCGCACACACAGTGTGCTAGAGAGTTGGAGGAAATACTGTAACAGAAAGTACTGCATCACATTTCAGTCCCCCATGCCCCTAAAAGTTACGTTATTCAATTCCGTTACAGTGGAGTAATCTCTTAGCCCCAGAATTACAGTCAATTTTTTAATACATTGAAAAGAGTGCACTATTTTTAATATATTTTTTGCTCTTTTTGTTTTTCCCTATTAGTGGGTGATTAATTGTACTGTTTTTAATCAATTACGTCAGTTGCTAAAAGTCTGAATCTTCATTAATGTTCATGACGAATTTTATGACTTAAGTAATTTATCTGAGTTATGCTTCACATGCACATAGTTTTTATAATCATATTTTGTAGATATTAATACAATTTATATTTGTTTTTGATGCTTTAATGGGCATAATTTGGCTGGTGAGAGCCCCTCAAGTTGTCTGCTATGTCATTTCACACCTCTCCAGAGTTTTGGGGATCATTTTGCCTCTGGCATGAGGGAAGGACCCAGGCTCAGCCCAGTTTGAAGGCAAGCCCATATGTGAGGACTGGAGCATTTTTTGCTCCAGTTTCCCCTTCAGCAAGCACTATATGGTAATCATGTGCTGGCAGCCAGCCTGTCTCAGGGCAGCTTCTCTTAGAAGAAAAGAACCAGCATGGTTTTCTTGGTGTGAGGAATTCATCTGACTTATATTTGAGATTTGCATTTTAGATTTATAAACTTTATATTTCACATTTTGACTCTCACCAGAATTTATAAACTTGTCTAAATGAAAAAGGCTACCTTTTTACTGGTGCACCAAAAAGAAGTCTTTTTAAATGGGTGAGGTATAGTCTCTGAGCCTTCTCTTCTCATGCGCATGTTCAGCACCTTGAGGCACACACAGCAAGGGCTGGAGCTGGGTGAGGGCCAGTCCTATCCTCGGAATGTGCAGGGTTTCAGCAGCCCAAGCCTGCCAGGCTTGTTCACTTGGTTATTGATTCATTTCAGTGCTCCTTTATTTATTTATTTTTTTAGACTAAAATAGTTTTAATAAGGAAATAGTTTTCTTCCTTCCCCTCGCCCGTGTTGTGGACTGATATCCAGAAAGGAACCCTTGTTAGCAAGCAGCGGAGCTAGGATTAGAAGAATCATGTCTGCCTGTTTTTTCCAGGGTGTTGTATTTTCCTACTGTGATTCTTAAAGTCCTTTCAAAATGGATAAACATTTCTTGTGATACTATTGTAAGGTTTAAAAATCTGCTTAAGTTAGTGATCCATGCTGCTTGCTTTTTGTGTGCCGTTAATGTATTCCCAGAACGGGGAGCTGGGCTTGGACAGGAGTAATCCCTCGGGAGATGTCCATAAAAGTTGATGCAGCTGAGCTCTTTCCATCCTGTCCTGGATTGCTGTGTGCATTGCATTCTCTCAGAATCCTTCTTTCCTCTCCTCAGTGCCCTGAGGTACGGCTGAACATCATCTCTAACCTGGACTGTGTGAACGAGGTGATTGGCATCCGGCAGCTGTCCCAGTCCCTGCTCCCTGCCATTGTGGAGCTGGCTGAGGACGCCAAGTGGCGGGTGCGGCTGGCCATCATTGAGTACATGCCCCTCCTGGCTGGACAGCTGGTGAGTGAGGAGGCCTGGGGGCCAGGCAGTGCTGCCTCAGGGGAGGTACAGTATGTCCGGGGCTGTGATAGGGAAACGGGGGGCTTTGAAGGCTTAGTGGAGGCTGTGACAACTGCCTGGGGAGTCGAAGGAAGGGACCCAGGAAATAGGGCCTTAAAAGATGCATTGGATTTAATAAGAGAGAAGAGGGAAACGAGCACCTCAGATGAAGTTGAGAAGTGTCCGGTCTTTCTAGGGTGGGTGTAGGTTCCATGGGGTGTGGCTGGCAGCTCCCCCTGTTTGCTCTCCTGGAACACTTACCTTGGAACCCTTGGTTTCTCCTGTAGGGAGTGGAGTTCTTTGATGAGAAACTTAACTCCTTGTGCATGGCCTGGCTTGTGGATCATGGTGAGTACCTCCACAGGAGCAGCAAGAAGAGATGGGAGCTCCAGAAAGGCAGGATGGATTGGCTGGGGCTGTGGCGGGCAGTGGAGGAGGCTAGAGTCACTCCCCATGCCACTGGTTGCTCGTATGGACCAGCTCGCGTGCTTGTTAGAGTCCCAGAGAAGTGTTGAGTGGGAGGAGGATGAAACAGATCACCCAGGGGTTGCCTGGTATAGTGGAGAGCCAGAGGGCCACTGAGCAGCCAGACCAGGGTTTTGAATCCTGCCTTTGGGGCTGTCAGATCTAAAACAAGTCACCTGCTGTCTTTGAATGAGCCCCACACTCATTCTTTGAAACTTCTTATTCTGGTCCCTTGGGGCCATTATGAGAATTGCTCATTGTTTACACTAAGAGAGGTAAAAAATAAAAGGTAATATTTATCTCTGTGAAGCCCTGTTTGAAGTAATAAGTGCCACATAATTTAGGCAAATCACTTGTTAGAGCCTTAGTTTGCCCATCTGTAAAATGAAGCCAGTAGTGGAACCTACCTCTTGGAGTGGTTGAAAAGATAGTGTATAAAAAAAACAGTTACTAGATATAGCACATAGTAAGCCCTTTTTTCTCTCTTTGCCTCACATGCGGCCTGGCACCTAGGGGCTGCTTTGTAAGCCATGGTGAGTGTGACCTACATTTTGCCCACATCAGTTCTTCACCTCCAAATCCCTGTCTGTCTCACCCTCACCCTTCTGCAGTATATGCCATCCGCGAGGCAGCCACCAGCAACCTGAAGAAGCTAGTGGAAAAGTTTGGGAAGGAGTGGGCCCATGCCACAATCATCCCCAAGGTCTTGGCCATGTCCGGAGACCCCAACTACCTGCACCGCATGACTACGCTCTTCTGCATCAATGTGAGCCTTCCACCTGCCTGCTGGCCCATCCCTAGGGAACTGGAGTGCCTGGGAGAGGAAGGATGCTAGAGGGTTCCCCAAGGGAGACACCTGGCTTGGGAATGGAGACATGGAGGGCATCTTCTATCCGGAGATGAGTCCTTGGGGAACTGCAGGCAAGGGGGTGGGGCTCCCAGGGTCAGGGTCGTAGGGCCTCTGGGACTGGAGACTTGGATGGTGAGGGACCCAGGGCCTGGGAGACTTGACCTGTTGGAGCAGCGATCTCAAGCTTTATGAGCACCCGTCTCCTTCCCTGAGAAATGTGTGTCTCTATCTGTGGTGCGGTGGGTGAGTGTATGGGCTCTAGGTCAGACCTAGTTTTAAATTCTGGCGCCACCATACATTAGCTATGGACCTTGGATAGTTACCTAACCCCTTCATGCTTTGGTCTTCTCATTTGTAAAGAATTCACACTGGTAATCACAGCCTGCTGAGTGTAAAGATTAATCAGGTTATACACGCACAGGGCTTAGAAGAGTTATGCTACAGATAGGAAGTGCTCCTGTCTGTTTGCTTTTCCTACGATTATAATTATCTCATGTACTACTTATTTATGTGTAAACCATACACAGAGCTAGAAAGGAAGGGATTTAAAAATAAATACAACTAAGTGTTCTGATCATTTCTTCCCATGCCACACTCTGGAGATCACTGCTCTAAGGAGGGATCCTAGGGCTTGGTAATTAAGGTCCATCTCCAGAATAATTAAGGGAAGCCAGAGGACAGAGAAACTGGGACGTCGCAGAATGGAGACATGGTGTTAGGATGGTGTTAGTGGAGTTGGGAGATTCACTCCACTAACTGAGTCACCCGTATTGCTTAGCCTCTGTAGGGCCTGGTGATCACCAGAGTGGCCTGGTCAGAGGCAGAGGGAAATGAGAGTTAGCCAGGAGCTTTGTATACTCACCCCTGCCACTCACTGACCCCCAGGTGCTGTCTGAGGTCTGTGGGCAGGACATCACCACCAAGCACATGCTGCCCACGGTTCTGCGCATGGCTGGGGACCCAGTTGCCAATGTCCGCTTCAATGTGGCCAAGTCTCTGCAGAAGATAGGGCCCATCCTGGACAACAGGTGAGGTCTGGATACTCCCCCACACACTGGCAGGGGCTTGTTGTGGGCACCTTAATCTTTGACCTTTGAAGGTGGAGCCCAGGGTCAGAGGCCTGGCAGCGCTCCTTGCTTTCTGTGTGACCTTGGCTCCCTTCCCTTCTCAAGATCTGTTTTCTCAACTGTAAAATGAACATCACAGCATGAAATAGAAAGAGAGGGTGATGGGATGGCAGTCCTATGTACTGGCAACAAGTCATTAGAAAATGAAATCACCTTATGTTTTATATGTAAGTATGTGTATAATTTATAATTGCACCAAAAATATCAAATAGCCAGGAATAAATTCAATGAAAGATGTGTATGTAACACCTCTAGTGTAAACTGTAAAACACTACTGTGAGAAATTAAAGCAGACCTGACCAAGGTGGGCGGATCAGTTGAGGTCAGGAGTTCACGGCCAGCCTGGCCAACATGGCAAAACCCCGTCTCTAGTAAAAATACAAAAAATTAGCGGGTGTGGTAGCAGGCGCCTGTAATGCTAGCTGTTTGGGAGCCTGAAGGCAAGATAATCGCTTGAATCCAGGAGGCGGAGGTTGCAGTGAGCTGAGATCACGCCACTGCACTCCAGTCTGGGTGATAGAGCGAGACTCTGTCTCAAAAAAAATTAAAGCAGACCTACATAATATTCATGGATGGGACAGTTCCCTGAACTCATCTTTAGATTCAATATAAGCCCATTAAATCTTAACAGGTTCTTTAGTGGAAAATTGACACTTCTAATGAACAAAGTTGGATGATTTATACTACCAGAGACCAAGACTTACGACACCGCAGTAATTAAAATAGTTGTGAACACAAGAATATTTAAATCACCCAATAGGATGGAATCAAGGGCACAGAAACAGTCCCACGTGTGTTTAACAGCAGGCACCTCTGTAGTTGAGTGGAGAAATGTATGTATTTTAAAAAACATATTTGGGGCAGTTTGATACCCATGTAGGAATAAAAGAAGCCTCACCTCAATGCATAAACAAATTAATTTGAGATGACAGACTAGAACCAGAAAGATTTTAAGACAAAGGACCTAGAAGAAAATGTAGGAAAATATCTTCATGAGTTAGTGTAGGCACAGATTTGTTAAACAGCAAACCAGAGGAAGTGATGGGTAAGTTGACCTTCTGTAAAATGTAGCACTGTTTCTCAAAAGACAGCATTTTGAGAGTAAAATGCAAGCCACTGACTGGAGGAAGATGTCTGCAATGTATGTTTCTGAGAAAGGACTCATCCACAATACCTGTCTACAAATCAGGCAGGACAAGAAAGAGATGGGGAAAAAGACTTGAATAGGCACTTGAAAAAGGATCTCCAAATAGCCGGTAAGCATATGACAAGGTGTTCAGCATCATTAGCCTTCAGGAAAATGCAAATTAAAGTTCAGTGACATATCACTACACACCTCCCAGAGCAGCCAACATTAAAAAAGACTCAGTGGTGCAGATGTTGGTGAAGACATAGAAGAGCTGGAACTCTCATCCATTGCACGTGGGGCTGTACATTTAGGGTTTGATCACTCTGAAAACGGGAGTGGAACTGGAGTGGAATTTGGTGAAGCTTGTTATACAAACACCCTGTGAAACAGCCCTTCCACTCCTGGGTCTCTATCCAGGAGAAATGAGTGCTGTTTCTGTCAGAAGAATGTTCATGGTAGCTTTATTCATAGTAGCCATAAAAATGGAAACAACCTCCATGTCTGTCCACAGTAGAGTAGATAAATTTTAGTTTACTGATGTAGTGGGAAACAATTCAGCAGTAACGAAACAAATGCCTGCTATAAGCAGCAACAGGTGACTCTCACAGATAACCATGTTGAGTGAGGAGCCAAACCCAAGAAAACACACCATTTATGTCAAGTTCAGAAACAGGCAGAATGAAGGAATCGAGATGATAGAAGTAAGAACAGTGGTTATTTGGGGAGAACAGGGAGCTGTCAACTAAAAGTGGGGGACCCACAAAGCCTGCAGATTCCTCTCTGTATCTGTTCCAGGACACAACCTCAGCTTTAGTTTCTCTCCGAAGTCCTCCTCCGTTTTCCAAAACAATTGACTCTTGGTGCAGGCGGATTTCCCTGGGTCCCATAGATGAGAGTGGGTGCCTCCTCTGGGCTCCTGGAGGACCAGGAACTTCCCCTTGGGGCCACTTACCACTCCCCTCTTATGTACCAGTTTGGTCTCTTCCTCCTGGCCCGGGTGCCTCATGGCAGAAGTCAAGAGTGATTTAGCTCCATATTCACTGCTAATACATCGTAGGCCTCAGTGAGTATGTGTGAAATCAATGAAAGATCCATTTGCTGGGCCTCAAAGACTTGGGGGTTCTGAGATTCTGTTCCACTTTCCCAGCCTGCTCTGATCTCCCTGTTTGGGGCCCCAGAGAAGTCTGTCCTTGTTTGTCATACTTCTGACCTTTAATTGGTTGGTTGGTTGGTTTTTTGCAGTTTGTTTGGTTTTCCTTTGAGACAGAATCTCGCTCTGCCACCCAGGCTGGAGTACAGTGGTGCGATCTCGGCTCACTGCAGCCTCTGCCTCCTGGGTTCAGGCAGTTCTTGTGTTGTGCACCACCATGCTTGGCTAATTTTTGTACTTTCAGTAGAGATGGGGGTTTTCCCATGTTGTCCAGGCTGGTCTTGAACTCCTGGCCTCAAGTGGTCTGCCCACCTTGGCCTCCCAAAGTGCTAGGATTACAGGCATGAGCCACCGTGCTCGGCCTTGATTTTACCTTTTCTTTTTTTTTTGAGGTGGAGTTTCGCTCGTTGCCCAATTTGGAGTGCAATGGTGCAGTCTTGGCTCACCACAACCTCCGCCTCCCAGGTTCCAGCGGTTCTCCTGCCTCAGCCTCCCAAGTAGCTGGGATCACAGGCGTGCACCACCACGCCTTGCTAATTTTGTATTTTTAGTAGGGACAGGGTTTCTCCATGTTGGCCAGGCTGGTCTCGAACTCCTGACCTCAGATGATCCACCCGCCTTTGGCCTCCCAAAGTGCTGGGATTACAGATGTGAGCCACCACACCCGGCCTGATTTTACTTTTAATTGACACATGATTATACATATTTATGGGGGTATAGTGGTGTTTCAATAACGTATGCAAATGTGTAATGATCAAATTAGGATAATTAGCATATCTATCACCTTAAACGTTTACCATTTTCTTTGTGATGAGAGCATTCAAAATCTTTTATAGCTGGTTTGAAATATGCAAAATATTATTATTAACTGTGGTCACCCTCCTGTGCAGTGATCAGAGATTTCTAATTCCTGTGTGCGTCCTGGATTCTTGAGACTCCTCCCACCTTGGGTTTGGTGTGTCCGTGTCTGTGTACACCTTCTTGCTCAAGAGATGTGCCTACCTGTTGCCCCAGTCCATCCTGGCTCACCCTCTCTCTCCCTGTCTCCTTTCGCTTTCCAGCACCCTGCAGAGTGAAGTCAAGCCCATCCTAGAGAAGCTCACCCAGGACCAGGATGTGGATGTCAAATACTTTGCCCAGGAGGCTTTGACTGGTAAGACCTAGAAAGCACAGAGCCCTAGCAGGAGGGTGGACTTTGAGGACAGGCTCTAGGCCTGCGGGCAGCAGCTTCTGGGAGGGGGAGGTACCATGGCATTGTGGGCAGAGAGAGGGCTGTGATTCTGATTCTTTCTTGTTCCTGTTTTCCTAGTTCTATCTCTCGCCTGATGCTGGAAGAGGAGCAAACACTGGCCTCTGGTGTCCACCCTCCAACCCCCCCAAGTCCCTCTTTGGGGAGACACTGGGGGGCCTTTGGCTGTCACTCCCTGTGCATGGTCTGACCCCAGGCCCCTTCCCCCAGCACGGTTCCTCCTCTCCCCAGCCTGGGAAGATGTCTCACTGTCCACCTCCCAACGGGCTGGGGGAGCATGGGGTTGGACAGGACAGCGACCCTGGGAGGAAGGGGCTACTCCGCCCACGTCGGGGAGAGATGTGAGCATCCCGGGTCACTGGATCCTGCTGCTGTAATGGGAACCCCTCCCCCATTTTCTTCTCCACCTCCCATCCTCCCTCTCATTGGTTTTTTTTGTGTGTGTGTCAACTGTGCCATTTTTATTTTATTCCTTTTATTTTCCCCCTTTTCACAGAGAAATAAAGGTCTAGAAGTAGTCGGTCCTCTGGCCTTAGTCGTCAGCATGGAGGAGGGGGCACCACCGCAGAGCCACAACATCTGCCCTTTTCTCTGGAGAAGATCTTGTTACAGGACCCCATTATACCCCTATGTCCCGAAAATTCTCTGGGGATCCCGCCAGGAGTGCTGCTGGCCTTTGGGGTAGAGGGTCCATGAGGTGCTCTGGCTGGTGTCCTGTAGTGCAGTTCAGATTCATAGATGTTGGCCGAGTATTTGGGGGGTTAAAAGCAGGTACCTTGGAACCAGACTGCTTGGGTCCAAATTGTGGCTCCTTCAGTTAATAGACATGTGACTAGGAGTAGCTTGTTAAGTCTTTATGAGCTCAGTTTTGTATTGTGTAAAATGAGAGTTACAGTAATACCTAGATTGCAGGGTGGGTGGCGAGGACCAAGTGAATTAGTACCTGGAAAGTGTGTAACAGTTTCAACATGAGAAGTACACAACATGAGAAGCAGAGTTAGCTGTACATTGCCAGAGAACCCCCTGTGGGCCATTTCCTGTGTTCTTGAAGAAGACTTGGGCTTGGACCCTGTCCCCAGGAGGTCTCAGAGTAATCAGGACGGTACTAGGGAGAGAACTATGGCAAGATAGATCAGTTGTCTCTCAGTATCTATTCTCCCCTTCCTAATGTAGAAGCTCTGATTTTTAGCTGGGCACATGACTACATGGATTCAAGGTATTTTCCTAGTGTTTCTTGAAATTAGGTGTGGTATTGTGACCAAATTCTAGCCAAAAAGATGTTGAACAGAAGTGGTATATGCAGCTTCTAGGAAGTGTTCTTAAGGGGGAAGGCGTGATCCCCCACCTTTCCTCCTCCTTCGTGCACTCTGGAATGTGGACCAGATGGCCGGAGTAGGAGCTGCCACCTTGGGCCAGAGAATGATCTTAGGAGCGAAGGTAAGTAAGGCAGGACAAGATAGAAGGAGCCTGCCTCCCTGAGGCTATGAAGAGCCATGCCAGTATTGTCACCTGGGAGAATTAAACTGGTCAATTGCCTGTTCGTTTGGAGTTTCATCACTTGAAGGTGACCGGAATTCTAACTGATGCAGGGAGGGGCCCAGAGCACCCTGGAGAAAGGAGCAAGGGACGTATGGCTGGTGGTGTCTGCATGGAAGGGTTTCACAGAGGAAATGATGCTTGAGCACATTTTGACCCAGGTGGTAGAAGGGAGATGTGGCTTTGAGTGACAAGGTGATTTCACCAGCTCAGCCTTCATATTAGCACATCCCTACCCTTTGTTAGACTTTATTGTGCCCTAGGGGATGAGGCTGAAGGAGACCAAAAAGCATCTTTAGAAATTTCCATTTATACCCTGGGCGATAAACTCTCTCCCAGTTGAGAACCACTGCTCTAGAAATGTGAACACACGTGTAACCAGACATCAAAGTCTGACATTAAACTTTGACTTTCCCTGTGGTTAACGCTGCTGGTCCATTGCAACAAGAGTGCAGCGGACCAGCAGCCTTTGCATTCTCAGGAGCTTGTCAGAAATGCAGAGCCTCTCGCCCCTGCCCTGACCTGCTCAGTCAGAGCCTTCATTTTAACAAGATGCCCAGGTTCATCTGCACACTGAAGTTCGAGAAGTCCTGCCTTAAATACTAACCCAGTTTTTCTCTCTTGAGAATGCTACGTGGGTCTAGGGCTGAGGATGTGCTATGGCTCAGAGGTGGGGTCTAGAATTGGACATGTGTATGTAGACAAGGCTCAGGGATATGTTGAGGTTGCAAGATTGGGCAAGTGATGGAATGGGATCATTACAGGAGGTGGAGGTGGGATGGATACCCAGGATGTGCTGGGTAATGAGGTGATACTCAGCGACCACAGGAGTGAGTATGAGAGACGAGGGTGAAGGATAGCTTGAGTTATTGAACCCTGGCAGAGTGTCCTCAGTTAACCAGGAGTTGCCTAGTGTCTTGGGTCATGTGTTCTAGAAGCAGAGCCCGAGTGGAGACTCGTTCAAGTGTCTGAGGGAGTGCTCTCAGGAGAAGGGACTGAGGTAACTCACCTTCTGTGAGCTTCAAGTTGGAAGAATCCAATCAGGTGATTAATGTGATGTTATTAAGTCCGTTGTTAGGAGCGGTTCCTAATCTCCCAGGCTGCAGGCTTTGTTTGCTCCATACACCTGGCTTTCTCTGTAGCAGCTGAAGTTTGATGCTAGAGCTGGGTCAGGGTGGAGAGACTGTGTGGAGCCAGGACTCATGACCCTGGCCTGTTTCTCCCCCTCTCTAGGCCTAAATCCCAGCAGTTACACTGGCCGTTTCTAATGGTTCCTTCCACAGCACTGTTCTCCAGAGCCCACACACAAATTTTGTCTCCTTTTGTGATGACTGTACTTCTTTGGCCGTTTTCGCTAACAGCCTCTTCACTGACCCCTTCCTTCCACTGCTTTGACCCAGACATCTGGATGCGAATGAGGTTGAGTCACTTGATGCCTTTGGCTAATGCATAGGGGCACAAGTAGAGCTCTAGAATCACCATGCCCTTGACTCAGGGTGCAGAATCTGCCTGTGGTGCTTGAGCTGTGGTTGTTGCTAGGCCATCGTGGCTCAAGCCTGTAATCTGAGCACTTGGGGAGGCTGAGGCGGGTGGATCACCTGAGGTCAGGAGTTCAAGATGAGCCTGGCCAACATGGTGAGACCCTGTCTCTACTAAAAATACAAAAAATTAGCCAGGCATGGTGGCAGGCACTTGTAATCCCAGCTATTTGGGAGGCTGAGGCAGGAGAATCGCTTGAACCAGGGAGGCAGAGGTTGTAGTGAGCCGAGATTGCACCATTGCACTCCAGCCTGGGCAACAAGAGCAAAACTCCATCTCAAAAATAAGTAAACAAACAAATAAATACCTTGAATGTAAATGGATTAAATTATTAAAGACACAGAATGTCATAATAATTTTTTAAAAGACCCAAGTATATACTGTGAGAGGAGACTAACTTCACCATTAAGAACACAGGAAGTGAAGAACTAGAAAAATATATTCTATGCAAATAGAAACCAAAACAGAGTTAAGGAAAAATATAATAGTACAAAAATTGTCATTATACAATGATAAAGAGGTGAATTCATCAAGAGGATGTAAGAATTGTAAATGTAGATATGTGCACCATCAGAGAACTTTAATATATGAAGCAGATATTAATAAATCTGAAGGGAGAGACAGACTGCAATACAATACTAGTAGGGAGCTTAAATATCTTACTTTCCACAGTGGACAGATCATTCCGACAGAAAATCAATAAGAATTGTTGGATGCAAACTGCACTTTAGACCAAATGTACCCTAACAGACATACACAGAACATTCCATGAAACAGTAGCAGAGTATCATTCTTCTCAAGCATATGGAACATTCTCTAGGACAGATGATATAGATAAGACAAAGTAAATTTTATCAAATGTAATTGAAATTATATCAAGTATTAGTTCCTACTACAATGGGACAAAATTAGAAATCAATAACGAGGAATTTCAAGATGGAGGGATATGGGAAAATTAAACCACATGCTCCCAAACAAACAATGGGTCAAAAAGGAAATCACAAGAGAGATTTTAAAGTATCTTGAGACAAACAGAAATAGAAACACAACATACTAAATCTTATGGAAAGCAGCAAGAGCAGTTCTAAGGGGGAAGATTAGAGCAATAAATGCCTACAACAACAACAAAAAAGGTCTCAAGTAAACAACCTAACATTACACCCTAAGGAACTAGAAAAAGACAAGCAAACTAAATGAAGTCAGTAAAAAGAAGGAAGTAATAAAGATCCAATGTAATCAGAAAAAAATGAGAGCAGAAAAACACAATTGAGAAGATCCTTGAAACTAAGATTGCTTTTCTGAAAAGATAAATCACAAAGCTTTAGCCAAACAAACCAAGAAAAAAGAAGACTCAATATCAGACATGGAAGATGAGACATTACACTTAATACCACGGAAATACAAAAGTTCGTAAGACAACATTGTCCACAATTACATGCCAACAAGTTAGACAACCTAAAAGAAGTAGAGAAATTCCTAGAAAGATAAAACCTGCTAAGACTGAATCATGTGGAAATAGAAAATATCTTTCATTAATGCAGAATCAAGGAAAACAAATTAGGCCAGGTGCAGTGGCTCACCGCTGTAATCCCACAACTTTGGGAGGCTGAGGCAGGCAGGTCACCTGAGGTGAGGAGTTTGAGACCAACCTGGCCAACATGGTGAAACTGTGTCTTTACTAAAAATAAAAAATTAGCTGGGTGTGGTGGTGCATGCTTGTAATCCCAGCTACTTGGAAGGCTGAGGCACAAGAATCACTTCAACCGGGGAGTGGAGGTTGCAGTGAGCCTAGATCGCACCACTGCGCTTCAGCCTGGGCAACAGAGGGAGACTCTTGTCTCTAAATAAATAAAATTTAAAAAAACAAAAATTAAAAATCTGAACTGACCAAGAATGAGAAACGAGACTCAATCAGTAATAAAACACTCGCATCAAAGTAAAGCCCAGGATGTGATGTGTTATTTGCAGCATTCTACCGAACATTAAGAAAAGAGTAATGCCAATCCTCAAATTCCTTCAAAATATTTAAGAGTAGAAAACATTTCCATTCTCTTTTTTGAGGCCAGCATTACCCCGATGCCAAAGCTACACACAGGGGTACTACAAGAAAAAGCTACAGGTCAACATTCCCCGTGAACTTAGATAGAAAAATCCTCAACAGAATAGTAGCAAAAAAAAAAAAAAAAATTGACCTGCGCGGTGACTTCATGCCTGTAATCCCAGCATTTTGGGAGGCTGAAGCAGGTGGATCGCCTGAGGTCAGGAGTTCGAGACCAGCCTGGCCAACATGGTGAAACCCTATCTCTACTAAAAATACAAAAATTACCTGGGCATGGTGGCAGGTGCCTGTAATCCCAGTTACTCAGGAGGCTGAAGTAGAATCACTTGAACCCAGGAGGTGAAGGTTGCAGTGAGCCCAGATAGCGCCATTGCACACTCCAGCCTGGGTGGCAGAGTGAGACTCCATCTCAAAACAAAAAAAAAAGCAACACATTAAAGGATTATTTACCATAATGAAGTGGTAGGTTATCCCTGGATGAAGGATGGGTCAACCTATGCAAATCTGTGAATGTGATGCACCACATACAAAGAATGAAGACATAATCCATATGAGCATCTGAACAGATTCACTGAATGCATTGGGCAAAATTCAACATTCTTTCATGATAAAAACTCTCATCAGATTAGGTATAGAAGGAATGTACCTCAGCACAACAAAGGCCACATATGACCAACCCACAGCTAATACTATGCCCAAAGATGAACAGTTGAAAGCCTTGCCTCTATGATTGGGAACAAGTCAAGGATGCACACTCTCACCACTTTTATTTAACATAGTGGTGAATGTCCTTGCCAGAGCAATTAGGCAAGAAAAAGTAATATAAAGCATTCAAATAAAAAGGAAAGAAGTGAAATTATTCTTGTTTAGTAATGACCTTATACACAGAAAACTCAAGACTAAACAAAAATACTGTTAGAAATAATAAGTGATAATAAATGAACTTTAAAAAGTTTGAAGATATGAAATTGGTGAGCAAAATTAGTTGCATTTTTATATACTAACAGTGAACTCTCTGTAAAAGAAATCAAAACCATCTTATTTTCAATAACCAGCAAAACAATAAAATACATAGAAGTGATTTTGTCTAAAGAGGTGGATAACCTGTAAACAGAAAATTATAAAATGTTGATAAAACAATGAGGAATATACAAAAAGATGAAAAGATATGTTGTGGTTGGGAATTGGAAGAATTAATAGTGTTAAAATGTCCATACTAACCAAAGCAATCTGCAGATTCAGTGCAATCCCTATCAAAATTCTAATGGCATTTTTCACAGTAATAGAAAAAACAATCTTGAAATTCATATGAAACCCAAAACCCCCCAAATTTTCCAAAATAATCTTGGGTAAAGGAAACAAAGCTGGATGTATAACACTACCTGATTTCAACATCTGCTACGAAGCTATACTAATCAAAACACATGACACTGGCATAAAAACAGACACATGGACCAATGGGATGGAATAGAGAGCTCAGCAATAAGCCTATGCATTCATGCTCAATTGACTTCAACAGTAGTGCCAAGAACACATGATGTGGAAGGATGCATTTGGATATCTACATAGAAAAACAATAAAATTGGGGTTTTTTAATCCGATTTTTATTCAAATATTGCCTCAAAATGCGTTAACAACTTAAACATAGGGTCTGAAACTATAAAACTACTAGAATAATTCATAGGAGAAAAGCTACATCATATTTGTCCAAGCAATGATTTTTGCATATGACCCCAAAAGCACAGTCAATGAAAGCAAAAATAGACAATTGGGATTATATCAAAAACTTCTGTACAGCAAAAAGTTGGGGTAGTGGTGGTGAAATTTTGATTAATTAGTACAAAGATATGGTTAGAATGAATAAGCTCTACTGTTAGCACAGTAGAGATTATTGTTAACAGTAATTTATTGTACATTTCAAAATAGCTAAGAGACGATCTAAAATGTTCTCAACGCAAAGAAATGATAAGCATTTAATGTGATGGGTATCCTAAGTTCCTTGATTATTTCATTTTTTGCTTCAGTAAATGGGATCTTGCTCTGCCACCCAGTGGCGGTCATGGCTCACTGCAGCCTTGAACTCGGCTCAAGGGATTTTTCCATCTCAGCCTCCAGAAGTGCTCAGATTACAGGCATAAGCCACTTTGCTCAGCCAAAAGGGGCCAAAAGGTGGATCACTGAAAGGTGTTATGTGAAAAATTTTTGCTGCTACCCAAATCTAAATGTTGAACTGCCCTGAATCTCCAGTACCTTAGAATGTGTTTTGAGACACAACCTTTTAAGGGCGATTAAATTAAAATGAGGGCGTTAGAGTGGGATCCAATCAATCTGACTGATGTTCTTATAGAAAGGGAAAATATGGACACAGAGAGAGACACCAGAGTGTCGTGCACATAAAGACTTTGAGGACACTTCATAATGGCGACCATCTGCACGCCAAGGAGAAAACAGCAAGCCTGCCTTCACCTCAATCTTGAACTTCCAGTCTCCACAACACTAAGAAAATTAATTTCTGTTGTTTGTACTACCCAGTCAATGGCATTTTGTTATGGCAGCCTGAGCAGATTAATACACAAGGCAAGAATCTGCCTTTTCTTTCTTTCTTTTTTCTTTTTCCTTTTTTTTTTTTTTTTTTTTTGACAGACTCTCGCTGTATCACCCAGGCTGGAGTACAGAGGCACGATCTCGGCTCACTGCAACCTCTGCCTCCTGAGTTCAAGCGATTGTCCTGCCTCAGCCTCCCCAGTAGCTGGAATTACAGGCACCCGCCACCACGCCTGGCTATTTGTATTTTTAATAGAGACAGGGCTTTGCCATGTTGGTGAGGCTGGTCTTGAACCCCTGACCTCAAGTGATCCACCTGCCTCAGCCTCCTGAAGTCCTGGGATTACAGGTGTGAGCCACTGCACCCAGCAGAATCTCCCTTTTCAATGCTGACACCTCTATGAGTTTCTTATAATCTCTCCTCATGAGTTCCAGGTTCCCAGTCTCTGAAGATGTCAGTTCTTACAGCTTGACCCTCTCAGAAAGGAGAGGCTTCACAGGGAGGCATAAAGAAAGCAGAATCTGGGCATACATCTCCCATTATATTGTTTGCCCATTTTCAGGAATTAAAGGATAACAAAGTCACCAAGGGATCTTCTCCATTAGAGGGAAGCTGCTGAGATGTAGTGTGAAGAGTATTGATTGGTTTCAGAGGCAGAACTTCCTGTTGCTGTCTTTGGACAAATCGTTAACTTTTCTAAGTCTGAATCCTCCAGTGATATAGCAGTTGCCAACATTCCTCGCAGGGATATTGTGAGTCTCACAGGGCATTCTGCACGTGAAAGGAGGTGGTAAATATAAATCACTGCACATATGTGAGGCTTCATATTATAGTCATAGATGTTTTGGATCTTGCTTCCTGATTTCTGATGCTCACAGAATCTAAAATTGCAGAATTTAACCAAAGAGGGCATTTTTCTCAACCTTCTGTAAAATCCCTTTGTTCTTAATTTTCACCACATGAGAAGCAGACTTCTATCTTCTAGCTCTGATATTATTCAGTGTATGGGTCTCAATTTAGAAAAGTGATTGAGTGATGACACAGAGAGGCCAATGGGATTTTTAAAGGAAAGGCAGGGCAGAGCAGGGTACACAGTTTAGGACTGGCCAGATTGAGGCATTCCTGAGGGCCTTGGGGAAAGGGGTTGTTCCTAGTTTTCTGGTACCTGGCTTTGTGTTGACTTAGGAGAGCTTGGTGTGTGAGAGTTTGACAAGGAGAGGGTTGGGGCATGGGCTCTGGGTGGCTAAAGTTTCATAGGAAAGGCGGGCTCCAGGAAACCCACTTCTACCTCTAAGAATTTGCTAGCCCCAAGATGGGCAGTCTCTGCCCAGTCAGGGAAGACACAGTCACAGCACCAAGAACACAGAAAATAAGGAAATATAATAAATATAATTGGCCCTGTGATGGACAGGTGCCAAACAGACAAATACAGAATCTAAAGAAACGGATTTAAAACAGAGTTTGTCACACACAAAAAAGAGAAATCCTGGGAATTTTTTTTCAAAACAACTTCACTTCTAGTCTTTTTTTTTTTTTTTTTGAGATGAAGTCTCTTGTCCCCCAGGCTGGAGTGCAATGGTGTGATCTCGGCTCACTGCAACCTCCGCCTCCCAGGTTCAAGCGATTCTCCTGCCTCAGCCTCATGATTACAGGTGCCTACCACCATGCCCAGCTAATTTTTGTACTTTTAGGAGAGACGGGGTTACACCATGTTGGCCAGGCTGGTCTTGAACTCCTGACCTCAGGTGATCTGCCCGCCTCGGCCTCCCAAAGTGCTGGGATTACAGGCATGAGCCACCATGCCCAGCCCACTTCTATTTTTTAAATTTCTATTTCTAAACCAGTCTTTGCAATTTCAGTCTCCGGTGAAGTCTTGGGTTGACATTACAGGAAGAGGGGGAGAACCTATAGGGAAGAGAAGGGTCTCAGAGGTGGCTATTTGGATGTAGGACTCATAACTGCCTCTGTTCAAGGTAGGAGAAAATGCTGTAGTCACAGGAATGTCTGTCCATGGGCTCTGCCTGGGAATGGGTTTCTTCCTCTATTGACTCTCCTCTATCTTAGCAGTGTTTTTGGAAACCCTAGTCAATGAATGTCTTATTATCTTGAGTTTCAGTGACTCTAGAGTTCATCTAGAAAGCTCTAATACTACATGGATTTAGATATTGTCTGAGGATAAAACTGATTTGCCTTTTTTGCAGGGCAATTTTCAGTTATTATTTTGTTCCTGGGTTGAAGAAACTGATGCATATGTGTCTTGGAGTTTAACTTTTTTTTTTTTTTTTTTTGAGACAGAGTCTCGCTCTGTTGCCCGGGCTGGAGTGCAATGGTGAGATCTCGGCTCACTCCAACCTCCACCTCCCAGATTCAAGCAATTCTTCTGCCTCAGCCTCTCAAGTAGCTGGGATAACAGGCGCCTGCCACCACGCCCAGCTAATTTTTGTATTTTTAGTAGAAACGGGGTTTCACCATGTTGGCCAGGCTGGTCTTGAATGCCTCACCTCAAGTGATCTGCCCACCTCAGCCTGCCAAAGTGCTGGGATTACTGGCATGAGCCACCACGCCTGGCCAGAATTGAACTTTTGAAAGAGTTTGTTCTTTCTGTGGCAGGAATAGATTGTCTTGTCCACATGCTTTTCTCCTACACCTGTGTTCAGGGCTTGGGGAGTCTTTTCCTCTGAAATAGGAGGTCCTGGTTCCACATGTCCTTAGTGAAGCTCTACTGATTTCAATCTTCTCAGATCATCTCTCTCTTCAGTATGGGCTAAATTCTTATCAGATCTCTGCAACCTGCAGCTTTGAGGCACAATGATCCAAATACACCCAGCTGCTCCTCCTGTGAGTGTCCATGTAGAGGGCACTCAGCACCTGGGAAGCTGCCGCAGGTCTAACAAGCACAGTCTGGGGATGATGCAGTGACACCTCAAAAGCCACCATCTCTGGGCACAGTCATAATAGTGGGAAACACTTAAACTTGGCTCTGGTAATTTACCTCCATTTTATTAGTAGCCTCAACTCATGAGCAAGGTGGTTTTAAAAGAATGACTTCTCCACCATATTGATCATCAGAGTTCCTGATGGAAGGGAGCATGTTATTGCACCCCTTAGATGGCACATACACCATTTAGATTTTTAATATTTTCTTTTTTGAGACGGAATCCCGCTCTGTTGCCCAGGCTGGAGTGCTGTGGCATGATCTCAGCTCACTGCAACCTCCGCCTCCTGGGTTCACACCATTCTCCTGCCTCAGCCTCCCAAGTAGCTGGGAGTACAGGCGCTCACCACCACCATGCCCAGCTAATTTTTTGTATTTTTTGTAGAGACGGGGTTTCACCGTGTTAGCCAGGATGGTCTTGATCTCCTGACCTCGTGATCCACCCGCCTTGGCCTCCCAAAGTACTGGGATTACAGGCGTGAGCCACTGCACCCAGCCAGCTTTTTAATATTTTCTAACTCACCCTCTCTCAGCACATTTTGTGATATAGGTTGGGGATCAGGAGACTTCTTAGGCTTACCTTTTTCCATGGATCTCCAAAATTCTTGTCTCCTGGGGTATTTCTTGGCTGGAGTCTCTTATTACTATACACAGCAAACAAATCTGTCCTGTACCCCGGGGGCCCCCAGCTCCCATGCCATGGGCCTGTGCCGGTCCCTGGCCTGTTAGGAAACCAGCCGCACAGCAGGAGGTCAGCCGTAGGTGAGTGAGCATTCCTGCTTGAGCTCTGCCTCCTGTCAGATCAGCAGCGGCATTAGATTCTCACAGAAGCACGAACCCTGTTGTGAACTGCACATGTGAGGGATCTAGCTTGCATATTCCTTATGAGAATCTAATGACTGATGATCTGAGGTGGAACAGTTTCATTCCGAAACCATCCCCTGCTGGCAACCATCATTGGAAAGATTGTCTTCCATTAAACCAGTTCCTGGTGCTGAAAAGATTGGGGACCACTGCTCTAACCCCAAGAAGCTGACATTGCCCCTATCATTCAAGGTTCCTTATTTGCATACACATTCATGAAAAGAAAGTCCACGGTAAATTGCACATGTCTCCGCCTATAAGACCTCACATGTACAGGCAGCCCACAGAGTTGTCTAACAATTTTATCCACCACCCATTTCTTCACCATATTTACTTTTGGCAAATATTTTCATGAGTACACCATATAGTAAACCACCCTGATTCATCAGATGCAGAAGGTAAAATGAAACACATTCAATTCCCTCAAGTAACATTGGATTAAGACCATTGTAAACAGGATAATACACACCAGAATTAGGCTAACCTGCCTAAATCCACTCCACTGTGCTCATGAAGGTACCACATTCAGCCAGCGGAAGAAACTCCAATAACCATGAGGGTTTATTCTAGAAATCAATGTGGCTTCTCCTTAAATTTCTATATTGACTTTTCGAGGGTGATGAGCAAGTAAACTACTCAACATTTTTCAGAAACATGAAGTTTACATATTTCTGATCAGATAAGGACATTTTTTATTCCTTATCCAGACAAAGAAGAGCCTGGACACATTGGAATCACGGCTTATGAGCAGAAAGGGGCTGACAGTTGGAAAACGTAGAGAAATTAGTTTAGAGATGTTTGCCAACCACCAGCTGAGATTATGATAGCTGGTGAGATTATGATAGCTGGTGGTTCGCCAACCACCAGCTGAGATTATGATAGCTGGTGAGATTATGATAGCTGGTGGTTCGCCAACCACCAGCTGAGAGGGCAATAGAAATGTGAAAGATGGAGGAGAGGGTGTAGAAAGACACAAAGGTGCTCGCCAGGACGAAGATGCTTTGGGTGGCTCTGGACTTGGGGGAAGATCCAGGAGAAGCATGAGTTCTGTGCATGTATTGGACCTGCTGCTTGTGCCTGTACAGGATGAAAATCGTAGAGCTACTCACCCAGATTATAAGCACAGAAAATAAAACTTCAGGGAGCACTATCAATGCTGTATACATGGAGACAGGGATTTTCTCATAATCTACAACAAAACAGTATCCCAAATCCCTTTCCTTTGTGATATTTTTGGATCCGTATTTGCTAGACGAGAACAACAGATATAGTGGAAAAATAAAATTGACCAGCATGTGTAGGATCCAGCAAAGGGAAATTGAGAAGCCAATATACTTTGGATCTTTTACTTTAAAATCTTTCCAACAGGAGTTCATAGGGCTGATCATGATGGTCTGGAAGACACTCAAGAGGCAGGTGGTGCCAGTGGACACTCCCCTGCTCATTCTCTGAACAAACAAAATAAGTTTGCATCCAAAATCATTGAGGAAATGTTTCAACCCAAAGCCTACTATTGTTTGTGGTACTCCATAAGAGAAAATGACCAAGGAGTTGGCTGTAGTCAGGTGCTTGAGAATCAAATCTGTGGACCGCAACCTGCATTCAAAGTGGTCAAACAAGAGATAATGGTAAAGAAGAGAGAAATTGCCCAAGATTCCAACTGTAGTCTGTGATAAGAAGATCATTCCTATTGCAAAATTCGTGTAAACTATTCTGTCATTCAATATGTTTTAAAAAATTATAGCAATTATTCCTCTGATAAAAAGGTTCATAGTTGAGTTTTGAAATCCAAAATGTACTTTGAAAGTGTGCTCTTCTGGGATTGCCAAAGACTGCAGGAGGCAGGAAGAGATGCATGGAATTCCCAGTAAAATTCACGGAGAAGTCAGCACTAGGAATGAGGTAGCATTAACCTGGAGGAAGAAATGACAGGTGAGTTCAGATGGAAAGAAGACATAATCAGACATTTTCATTATAACCTGAAGTTTATCCTAGTCATATTGGAAAAAAGAAAAACTGTAATCATTACCCACATCATAGAGTGTAAATTCTGAATGGATTACTCATCTAAATATTAAAGATAATAAAGGTTTTAGGAAGAAAAATTGATATTTCAGTGGTCTAAGAATAAGAAAATATCTCTAACAAAACACAAACATTAACAATATGAATGAAATGACAAATTACATTAAGACTGGTAATTGTTCGCATCAAATCCACATACATATGTACGCACACGAGAGAGAGAAGGTGGGGGAGAGAACAGAGGTGGTGACAGACGGAGAAAGATGTGTATCCGTCATGAAGAACTTTAACAAACCACACGAGATTACAAAGTGGGCTGATTGTTCCATCTGAGACTATGAAAAAGAAGTTATTCAGCCGGGCGCGGTGGCTCACACCAGTAATCCCAACACTTTGAGAGGCCAAGGCAGGAGGGTCACTTGACCCAGGGGTTTGAGAACAGCCTGGGCAAAATGGTGAGACCTCGTCTCCACAAAAAATCCAAAAACTAGCCAGGCATGGTGGTGTGTGCCTGTGTTCCCAGCTACTCAGGAGGCTGAGACAGAAGTATCACTTGAGCCCAGGAGGTTGAGCTATGATCACACCATTGTAATCCAGTCTGGGTGGCAGAGTGAGACCCTGTCTCCAAAAACAAAACAAAACAAAAAAACTAGCTCGGTGTCATGGGTGTCCATGTGAAGAGACCACCAACAGGCTTTGTGTGAGCAATAAAGTTTTTTGCCGGGTGTGGTGGTTTACGCCTGTAATCCCAGCACTTTGGGAGGCCAAGGCGGGTGGATCACAAAGTCAGAAGATCGAGACCATCCTGGCTAATACGGTGAAACCCCGTCTCTACTAAAAATACAAAAAATTAGCTGGACGTGATGGCGGGTGCCTGTAGTCCCAGCTACTCGGGAGGCTGAGGCAGGAGAATGGCGTGAACACAGGAGGCGGAGCTTGCAGTGAGCCGAGATCATGCCACTGCACTCCAGCCTGGGTGACAGAGTGAGATTCCATCTCAAAAAAAAAAAAAAAAGTTATTCAGTGGCTAAGGAATATGCAAAATATTCAATGCTGTTAGTAATCAGGAAAATTCAGAGGAAACCAATACCTGGTACCGTCATACACCAAACAGAAAGCTCAGATGGAAATGACAGGAAATACTAACTTTGACAAGGATGTGGATAAACTAAGAATTCAGGCACTGCTGGTGGATGTTGAAATGGATACAAACATTTTATAAAACTGTTCCAATAACCTCTAAATAAACTTACCAGATGTCAATTTAAGTTGCAACAATTTCATTTCTATGAATTTACAAAACATAAATTCTTACATATACCACCAAAAGATGAGTCACACGCTGTATAGTAGCACTATTCATTACTTATAAGATCCACAAACTCAATACCAATCACATGCCCATTAACAATGAAATGGCTTCATCAATTGTTTGATATTCATGCATTGGAATCTGATGAAGCAATACTGATGAATACCATCAACAATACATAATCATAAAGATATATTCAGCCGGGCACGGTGGCTCACGCCTGTAATCCCAGCACTTTGGGAGGCTGAAGCAGGCGGATCATGAGGTCAGGAGTTCAAGACCAGCTTGGCCAACATAGTGAAACCCCGTCTCTACTAAAAATACAAAAATTAGCCAGGCATGGTGGCGCATGCCTGTAGTCCCAGCTACTGGGGAGGCTGATGCATGAGAATTGCTTGAACCTGGGAGGTGGAGGTTGTGGTGAGACGAGATTGTGCCACTGCACTCCAGCCTGGGCAACAGAGCGAGACTCCGTATCAAAACAAACAAACAAAGAAACAAAAACAAAAACCATAATCATAAAGATACATTCACAAAAAATTCTTATGGAATATAGGAGCCAAATATGAAATAATTTATGCTGATTTCATTTATATCAAGTAGCAAACAGACAAATGTGATTTAAACTCTTACATACTGGAATAAATGTAAACCAGTATCTTGACAGCAACACTTCTACAAATAGTTCCAACAGAACGATAGCCTTGAGGATAGTGACTTAGCACAGAGGAGCTTCTGGTGATCTGGCAGTATTCTGTTTCCTCATCCATGTGTTGCATAAAGAGTTATGTTCTTTTGTGAAATTCCAGTGAACTGTGACTTATAACCTATGATAAGTCTTTGACTTAATCAAAATACATATCACTGGAAGCCATTATCCTCAGAAACTAACACAGGAACAGAAAACCAAACACCACATGTTCTCAGTTATAAATGGGAGCTGAACAATGAGAACACATGGACACAGGGAGAGGAACAACACACACTGGGACCTGTCGAGGAGGTGGAGGGGAGGTAGAGCATCAGGATAAATAGCTAATGCATGCAGGGCTTAATACCTAGGTGATGGGTTGATAGGTGCAACAAACAACCATGGCACACATTTGCCTATGTAACAAACCTGCACGTCCAGCACATTTATCCTGGAACTTAAAATTTAATTAAAAAAACAAAAACTATTAAAAAAATAAAAAATAATAATACATATCATCAAAAAGAGTTAGAAAAAGTTTAGGGTGGGGATATTTGTGCTAAGAATGTGTGCGAACTTCCACTTGTGTCTGTACCAGATAAAATTTATGAAGACGCAGGCACAGATTAACAGCCACAGCAAGAAACATAAGAGAATAATACCAATGCTATATATGCTGATTCTTTGATTTTTGTCCTGAATACAGAAGAAAACTATCCTGTCTTGTTTTGTTTGTAATGTTTCTGCTGCTATGTTTGGCAATCACACGCATAGGGTAAAGCTGTATTTATCAGCATACTCAAGGTCCAGTAGGGGAAAATAGAAAGCCCCATATACTTAGGATAGTTTATTTTAAATTCTACACATCTGGAGTTCCTGGGGCTCATCATGATGGCTTGAAACACTGCAGGCACAGGTGGTGCCAACGGTCACACCCTACCAACTCTGTGAGGATAACAAATTAGAATCCAAAATCACGAAGGAAATTATTCAATATAAAATCTGCCATTGACTTGGTGCTGCATACAGAGGTGTGTCTTGGGGATACCCTTAAACAGAATGTGTAGGAAGTGGCTATAATCAGGTGCTTCCAATTCAAATCTGTGGTCTTCAACCTGCACCCTGTTAAGTAAAAGAAGACATAATGGTAAAGAAGACAGAAACGCTTCAGGGTTCCAACAAAATTCTACGATAAGTAGATCATTCCTATTGCCAACTCCCTGGAGGCCATTCTGCCAGTTCCCAGTGACTGATATTCATCTTTAGAGCCAGAAGATCCTGCAGAGAACATGATAATATCAATGGAAAAACCCATATTCTACTGAGAAACATTTAAAGTTTTGTTTTGCGAAGAAGCTTTCTAGGGTTGAATGTGTAACATTTAAAGAGCACTTACAATATAGGAATCACTGCTGTAATGTGGTATGTATGATACCTTCTTTGATTTTTATAACTGTATGATGGATTCGCTGGCATACTTTTCCTTGTAGAGACAAAAGGAACTTAAGATACAGACAGGTGCAGTGATTTGTGGAAATTCACCAGCTGCTTAGGGGCTAAGAGGAGACTTGCACCTGACTAGGGTGGCTGCGAAGGTAATTGCTAAGGCCTGTGTTATGCTAACAGACCATTCAGCTGTGTTTTCAAAAAATCTGAATCTAGTTAGGTTTGTTTGTTTACCGTGCCATTTTATTTTCCATCTCTGGTATTTTATTTTATAATTTTGTTCAAAACAAGTTTCCATTCCTGTGTAAAGATTTACTGCATAAGTCAATATCCAATGTCAGTAACCTTTGATATCCCGATACACTGTTGGTGCACTAATTAGCATATAATCCTAAAGGAAACTTCCCCTGGTACAAGTTGGATTTACTGAATGCAAGAATGGCTCAATATTACTTTGGTAGCAGAAGAACTCATTAACTCATCCAATAGGAGGAAAAAATACTATGGCATTTATCAATGAAATTATTGAAGTATATTACTCTGTTTCTAGACTGTTAAACATGAAATACTAACAGGTAATAAAACAATATAGATAGAAACTCAGTTATTGGTAATTTTTGATCAGTCAGATATCAACATGTTAATGTACAGTTATGTGAAACTATTAGCAGGGTAATGTAATTTGTAAAATACATTAAAACAGAAGAAATATCTGCAAAATTGAATCCAGAGAACACAAAATCTTGAGCATTATGGATGTTGAAATCATAGTAAAATGAACTTTTACAACTCAATAGCAAAAAATAACTCCTAAAACAAAAAAGTAATAGATCAATTTTAAAATTTTAAAATTTTAAAACTCCAAAGAAGACATTCAAATGCCCAACAGGTGTATAAAAACATGCTCCATGTCACTGGTTCTGCAGAAAATACAAGTCGAAACCACAGTGAAGTATCACTTCACACCTCTTATAATTACTATTCGCAAAAACCCAAAACAGCAAGTGTGGCAAAGAGGCAGAGAAACTGTAACTCTTATACACTGTGGCTGAAAATGCAAAATGGTGCTGCCTATGTGGAAAATGATACAGATGTTCCTCAAAAAAATTAAAATGAAGCCAGATGTGGTTCATGCCTGCAAACCTGCAGTTACTTAGGGAAACTCTGTCTCTAAAATAAAATAAAATAATAAAATAAAATAGTGACAATTAACGTATGATCCAGCCTTCCCACTTCTGAGTATATAGCAAAATAACTGAAATCAGGACTTCAGAGATATCAGAACTTCCATGTTCATTGCAGCACTGCTCACAATAGCTTGGATGTGGAAACAACCTAACTATCCATTGAATGATGAATGGATGAAAAAAATGAGATGTGTGAATATAAGGTGGAACATTATTCAGCCTTCAGAAAGAAGGAAATCCTGCAAGAGATGACGACATAGATAAATCTTAAGGATGTTGTGCTAAGTAAGTAAGGCGGTCAGTGAAGGACAAATACTGCATGATCTCACTTGTGTGTGTAATCTGAAATAGCCTAATAGAATGAGAGAGTAGGATAGGCCGGGCACGGTGGCTCATGCCTGTAATCCCAGCACTTTGGGAGGTCGAGGTCGGTGGATCACCTGAGGTCAGGAGTTCGAAACCAGCCTGCCCAACATGATGGCACCCTGTCTCTACTAAAAACAAAAGTGCAAAAATTAGCCAGGCATGGTGGCATATGCCTGTAATCCCAGCTACTCGGGAGGCTGAGTCAGGAGAATAGCTTGAACCCGGGAGGCAGAGGTTGCAGTGAGCCAAAATCATACACTCCATCTGGGGCAAAAAGAGCAAAACTCTATTTCAAAAAAAAAAAAAAAATTAAAGAGTTATACAGAATATTTTTGACCAGGAAAAATAACACAAGATACAGTTGATCCTGACTACTGCTGTTTGCAACTCTTAATAGTAAAGTGACTCTTCCCTTAAATGCTACTTCCCTAACTTCAAGAGGGAAAGCAGCCTCACCATAATCCTAAGAGCACAGAGGTTTTCCGTGGAGGACAATCATTGTCTCCATTAAGCACATCATTTATGCAGAGTTAGATTTCTTAAAAAACAATTTTATTCCAGAAATGATTTCAGATATATGGTTTCTGCACAGGATAAGGTAATTTTTCTAGCTCTATCCTACTCTTCATTATAACCATGGAGGCAGTATAAGCATATTATTAAAAATACTGTAAATGTACTGTGTGATTCTTATGAGGTATGTGAACAACATATATATTTATTTACTACAATCCTTGAGCACCATAAATCTTATTTAATTATCACTGGAATTATTTACCAACTCTCATCCTAAGGGAAGATTTTATTAAGATACCTTTGTTTTGTTTTGTTTCTGAGACGGAGTCTAGTTTTGTCACCCAGGCTGGAATGCAGAGGTGTGATCTCAGCTCACTGCAACCTCCGTCTCCGGGTTCAAGCAATTCTCCTGTTTCAGCCTCCCAAGTCGCTGGGATTACCGGCACCTGCCAGCACGCACAGCTAATTTTTGTATTTTTAGTAGAGTTGGGGTTTCGCCATGTTGGTCAGGCTGGTCTCAAACTCCTGAACTCGAGTGATCTGCCCGCCTCAGCCTCCCAAAGTGTTGGGATTACAGGTGTGAGCCACCGTGCTCATCCGGATTTTATTATGATACTTTGTATCCATCAGGGATTGGTATAGGGTTTAGGCCCCTCATCTCTCTTTATTGACTCAGCCCATAAGAGAGAAATTATTCCTCCTCCCTGTCTGGCTTTGCTACTGACTCTGTTTCTACAAAAGAGAAATCACTTTCCAGACATGACCGCTTGGACTTCTTTTCTTGCAGATTCTGCCTCCCAGACTGAAACACAAAAATACTCACCTGATTCCTTCCCATTGCCAGGACAGCCCAGTTTGTGTGAAGGTCATAACAGCACTGTGTGGGAAGGAGGCAGCCAGACCCTGAGATAAAGGTTTGTGAGTCTGTGACCTCATCTTCCCTCAGAAGTGCAATTATAATTTAACCTGTAGCAGCAATGACAGCCTACTTAGGGAGTTGATAACTCTTTGAAAAACTTTTTGCAGTTGCTAATTACCAGAGGCAGTTACAACTTTCTCATAAATGTCTCCAAAGAGACCACTGAAGTATCCAAAAGAGGCTCTTACTTTTTCACAATCCCTGAAGACTGCAAGGAGCAGAAAATATTGAGGTCTGGTCTGTGAGGCACTTATAGAGAAGCATGTTTGTCTCACTGGATTTCCTAATTCTATGAGATACTCTTCTTCCTAAAATCAAGCTCATCCTTAATTTGCAGATCCATTATGTAAGTATTCAGCAGGTAACTGGAATCAGACAAAGGATCTAGAATGGATTAATAATAAGAAATGAGATAAAGGTGGGAGAAAAACATGGAGTAATTTGCATTAGAAATCGATGGACTCATTTATATAATTAAATGTAAATTAACTTAGAAATGATAATATGGACAAGTTCTAGGAATATACTTTACCATTGTGACCTCAGCAGTGACAGAAAAAGTCTGGACATAAAAATATTCTAAAGAGAAAGATGTAAAAAAAAAACATCTCTTACAAATAAAACAGATGATTTAACAGGCAAATTCTACCATTCTTTTTTTTTTTTTTTTTTTTTTTTTGAGTTGAAGTCTTGCTCCATTGCCCAGGCTGGAGTGCAATGGTGTGATCTCGGCTCACTGCCACCTCCACCTCCCTGGTTCAAGCAATTCCCCTGCCTCAGCCTCTCAAGTAGCTGGGATTACAGGTGCATGCCCCCACACCCAGCTAATTTTTTTATATTTTTAGTACAGACAGGGTTTCACCATATTGGCCAGACTGGTCTTAAACTCCTGACCTCAGGTGATCCACCCACCTCGGCTTCCCAAAGTGCTGGGATTACAGGCGTGAGCCACCATGCCCAGCCATTCTTTTAACTATTAGATAAACCTAGGCTATCTTCTCAATTGAACAGCAGTAGATAGGAAATTTCTCTACATTTACCATTCCTGAATTTTTAGTAAAAAGCACTAATCAGTTATGCCATTAATTTGAAGTTTAAAATGGAAGAGCCAAAAATGAAACTTTGGTTTCCCAACACACAAATCCACAATTTGACCCAGATCCACTCTCCATTCTCCTGGGAGACATTTGAGGTAAACTGAGAAGTTACAGGAAACATAGTCCACACAAGACCACACTCACTTCAGACGCCCACTGCAATTTCAGGGCTTCCCCAAATCACCCTAAAGTTGGACAATTCACTGGAAGAACTCATGGAACTCCTTGAAAGCTGCCATGCTCACGGTTATGGAAAAGATCCAGGGTAGCAGCAGGCAAGGGAAGAAGTGGATAGGGCAGAGTCCAGGATAAGCACCACATCTGGAGCTTCCATTTGTCTTCGCCCGTACTCCCAGCTACTCCGGAGGCTGAGGCAGGAGAATCGCTTGAACCCGGGAGGTGGAGGTTGCAGTGAGCAGAGATTGTGCCACTGCACTCCAGCCTGGGTGATAGAGCGAGACTCAGTCTCAAAAGAAAAAAGAAAAGAAAATGTAGAAGATTTGGGTGGATGGGGGTGGGGCAGGTGTCGGTAAAGTGGTTCTAGAAGGATGGGACAGAGAGAAGATTAGGTGATGAATAAGCCCTAAACGGCAGTGGGATGATGGTCAAGCTATGGATACTGGTGGATGGGATTATATCTTCAAAGTCCCTATTTCTAAAAAGGTCCTGTGCTGAGGTACTGGGGGTTAAGATTTCAACATGAATTGGGTGGGGGAACACAATTCAACCCATAGCAGAAAGTGCATGTTGATGCCCTAAAAGGCATATTCTCAAAATATAGATATTTCAAGATGATGAGAAAGGGGCTTAGAGGAGAAGAGAAGAAAATCCTTCTTTCTTAGGCCAATGTGAAGTCCCAGGTGAGATGCTGTGTCCTCTCTTCCTCAGGAAATGCCATGTCTTTAGAATTTGAAGCTCTTTACTGATTTCTGCTTCTGAGATACTGAGCCTAGAACAGAATATGTTAGTTGTGTGTATGATATTGAGCCTAGAACATTATATATTAGTTGTGTGTGTGTGTGTGTGTATAGACAGAGAGCAACTTCAGATCCACTTTCAGATTGAATATGTATTCAACCCTCAGAGGGAGAATACATTTTAATACCGAAAATTGTTCCTTCTGGAGATCCAAATAGTATCAGTCATGGATTATTAATGAACAATTTGCCTTTAATTTATTATTTAAATATTTTCCCATTAAATTTGTATCTATGTGTATTCCTTTTTGGTTTTTTTTGAGATAGAGTCTCCCTCTGTCACCCAGGCTGGAGTGCAGTGGCGTGATCTCGGCTCACCGCAATCTCTGCCTCCCGGATTCAAGGGATTCTCCTGCCTCAGCTTCCTGAGTAGCTGGTATTGCATGCGCACCACCATGCCTGGCTAATTTTTGTTGTATTTTTAGTAGAGATGGGGTTTCACCAGGTTGACCAGGCTGGTCTTGAACTCCTGACCTCAGGTGATCCGCCTGCCTCAGCCTCCCAAAGTGCTGGGATAACAGGCATGAGCCACAGTGCCCAGCCTAGTACTATTTTTACATAGTATATACTATGTGTTATCATACATAAATATCCTGAAGTTCATTAAGATAAGCATGCACCTCGCATTCTTGATATTATGTAATACATATTATATTAATTCATTATGACGGTTCATTTTATGTGTCTGCTTGACTAAGCCAAGGAATGTGCAGATGGAACATCATTTCTGAGGGCGTCTGTGAGGATGTTTCCAGATGAGATAAGCATTCAAATCGACGTTCTCAGCTGAGAGGATTGCCCTCCCTAGTGTCCCTGGGCATCATCCAATCAGTTGAAGGCTTGGATAGAACAAAAGGTAGAGGAAAGAAGAATTTACCTCTTTTTCTTCCTGCCTTCCTGCTTGAGCTGGGACATTGATCTTTTCCTCCTTTGGACTAGGACTGGCACCACAGACTTTCTGGTTCTCAGGCCTTTGGGCTCAAACTGGAATTACAACACTGGCTTTTGTGGGTCTCCACCTTGCAGACAGCAGATTGTGAGACTTCTCCATAATCTCGTGAGCCAATTCTTCATAATAATATTTTTCATATATATATGTACACACACACACACACAACTACTGTTTCTATTTCTCTGGAGAACCCTAACTCACACAATTATGCATACATTTTTTGTCTCCTATGCATATTCTTTTTTTTTCTTTAAGAGATGGGGTTTTACTTTATCACCCCAGGCTGAAGTACAAAAGTGTGATCATAGCCCACTGCAGCCTCCATCTCCTGGGCTCAAGTGATTCTCCTGCCTCAATCTCCTGAGTAGCTGGGGCTACAGGTGCATGCCACTGTGCCTCACTGATTTAAATTTTTTTTTTTCTTGTAGAGAGGGAGTCTCCTTGTGTTGCCCAGGCTGGTCTTGAACTCCTGGGCTCAAGTGATCCACCCACTTCAGCTCCCCAAAGTGCTGGGATTACAGGCTGGAGCCACAGCACCCAGCCTCTTATGAATAGTCTTTTTTTTTTTAACTTTTATTTTAGGTTCGGGGGTAAATATGGAGATTTGTTACATAGGTAAACTTGTATAATGGGGGTTTGTTGTACAGATTATTTCATCACTTAGGTACTAAGCATAGTACCTGATCGGTATTTTTTTTTGGTCCTCTCCCTCCTTCCATCCTCCACCCTCAAGTAAGCTCCAGTGTCTATTGTTCATTCCCCTCCATCTGTCCATGTGTTCTCATCATTTAGCTCCCACTTACAAGTGAGAACATGTGGTATTTGATTTTCTCTTCCTGCATTAGTTTGCTAAAGATCATGGCCTCCAGCTCCATCCATGTCTCTGCAAAGGACATGATCTCATTCTTTTTTATGGCTGCATAGTATTCCATGGTGTATATGTACCACATTTTCTTTATCCAGTACCATTGATGGGCATTTAAGTTGATTCCATGTCTGTTATTGTGAGTAGTGCTGCAATGAGTATATAGGTGAGTGTGTCTTTATGGGAGAATGATTTATATTTTTTTGGGTAGATATTCAGTTGCTAGGTCAAATGGTAGTTCTGTGTTTAGCTCTTTGAGGAATCGCTACACTGCTTTCCACAATGGCTGGACTAATTTACACTCTCACTAAGTGTATAAGTGTTCCTTTTTCTCCACAATCTTGCCAGCATCTGTTATTTTTTGACTTTTTTGTGAGAGCCATCTGACTGGTGTGATGATTGTGGCTTTGATTTGCATTTCTCTAATGATCAGTGATATTGAACTTTTTTTCATATGATCACTGGCTGCATGTATGTCTTCTTTTACATGTATGTCATCTTTTACAGCTAATTAATGAGTGCAGGAATGTTGCAAGGTGCAAAGTCAACATAAAAATTAGTTGCATTTGTACATACTAACAATACACTGTTTGCAAAGGAAATAAAGAAACAATCTCATTACAATAGCACCAAAAATACTTGGAAATGAATTTAAACATGTGGGTGAAATATTTGCACCCTTAAAACTATAAGACATTGATGGAAGAAATTGGAGAAGACATAAGTAAATGAAAATACATCCCATGTTAATGGATTTGCAGAATCAGTGTTTCTAAAAGGTCTATAGTATAATGAGTGATCTACAGATTCAGTTCAATTCCTATAAAAATATCAATGGTATTTATCACACTAATGTATAACCAATCCTAAAATTCATATGGCAACAGAAAAGAACTTTCTACTGAGAAATCACAAGACCTACAATTCAGATGGGAGAAGTCATTTCTTATAAAGGGTTACAGCCTGCAAGGTGGCCATTCTGACAGACTGGGAAGTGTAAATTCCAGTAGAGCTCCCAGTGGAAAAGAAATTTATGCTGAACGAGTTAGCCAAGTATACATATTCAATAGGTAACAGGATGAGCTATGACTATTCATGCAGGGGGTCCTAACGCATGCATTTTGAACAAACATGCATGCTACCTGTGTCTCATGCTAACCTTGATATGGAGGTTGAACATTCAAATGCATTGCAATTAGGCCCTACAAGTCAAAAGGTGAAGGTGCTCTGTGTGCAGCCTCTGTAAAGCCCACCAGAACCAGTCCATGGTTGGTGGTCTCTTATCAGGAGAATGTTACCAAAATCAGTCTCTTGTCCAATCAAAGCTGTAGTTATGGCTTGTGGAACACGGGGCTTTGGGTCAGTATCTGGTGATGGATATGCTGCAATTGTTTTAATATTGCCTGTTTTGAGGCCAATGCACTTTATTTGTGCTGCTAGAGAAAAAGAACAACCGTGTGGCAGTTAAAACATAGTTTATTATTTAAGCGTAGGGGTGTGTGACCTAACCGTTGCCTGGTGTGGCTTTAGGTCTTGTTCATAATTTGGTATCTCATTGCCGCAAAGAGTCCATTATGTCGGTCTTGTGATCTCTATTTTTTTTTTTTTTTTTTTTGAGACAGAGTCTCGCTCTGTTGCCCAAGCTGGAATGCGCTGGCCTGATCTTGGCTCACTGCAACCTCCACCTCCCAGGTTCAAGCGACTCTCCTGCCTCAGCCTCCCGAGTAGCTGGGACTACAGGCGTGCGCCACCATGCCCGGCTAATGTTTGTATTTTTAGTAGACATGGGGATTTCACTATGTTGGCCAGGCTGGTCTCAAACTCCTGACCTTGTGATCTGTCTGCCTCGGCCCCCCAAAGTGCTGGGATTACAGGTGTGAGCCACCGTGCCCAGCTGTGATCTCTATTTTAACATTAATGTTGGTCAGTTGTTGTGTTTAAGCCACAAAAGGAGGGTATAACGAAATATCTAACCTCCATCCTGTCTTGGCCTGAACTCAGTTTTTTTTTTTTTTTTCTTTTTTCTTGAGACGGAGTCTTGCTCTGTCGCCCAGGCTGGAATGCAGGGGTGCGATCTCGGCTCACTGCAACCTCCGCCTCCTGGGTTCAAGTGATTTTCCTACTTCAGCCTCCCAAGTTAGCTGGGACTACAGGCGCATACCACCATGAGTGGCTAATTTTTTGTGTTTTTAGTAGAGATAGGGTTTCACCGTGTTGGTCAGGCTGGTCTTGAACTCCTGACCTCGTGATCCACCTGCCTTGGCCTCCCAAAGTGCTGGGATTACAGGCGTAAGCCACTGTGCCCAGCCTAGAACTCTGTTTTTAAGGTTCCTCTGGGGTCCCCTTGGCCACAGGTGGTTGGAGAGCTTAAGATTTTATTTTTAGCTCTCAGAACCCAAATAGCCAAAGCAATCTTGAGCAAGAAGAACAAGGCTGGACAACAATTCCACCAAGGCTCAGGAAAATAGCCAGGGCAGATGGACTCTAATCTAAGTGAGTTTCACTTGCACTGAAGGCTTAAGGAAGGACCTAGAGAGCAAGCTACCCTGGGTTTCATACCCTGGGGTCACATGAACAATGGGCTGAAGCATTGAAGTACATCCAGTGTCTAGCAAAGACTGAAACAGAAGCCAGGCTGTTCAGCCAGCCCCTCCCTATCTCAGGAGGCTCCATTTCCAGAACACTCTACAGTTATTCTTGAGAACTATAGCAAGAAAGGGAGGAGAACCAGGTCAGTCCATGATCACTTGAAGAACTATCCATTGGTTACTGCTGTGATTGTGTTATGTTACATGGTAAAAGGGATTTTGCGATTGTAATGAAGGTTACTGCCCAGCTATTTATTTATTTATTTATTTTTATTTATTTATTTATTTATTTATTTATTTATTGAGACGGAGTCTTGCTCTGTTGCCAGGCTGGAGTGTTATGGCGCCATCTCGATTCACTGCAACCTCTGACTCCCTGGTTCAAGCAATTCTCCTGCCTCAGCCTCCTGAGTAGCTGGGATTACGGCCACATCCCACTACGCCCAGCTAATTTTTGTATTTTTAGTAGATCTGGAGTTTCACCATGTTGGCCAGGATGGTCTCAATCGCCTGACCTCGTGATCTGCCCGCCTCGGCCTCCCAAAGTGCTGGGATTATAGGCGTGAGCCATGGCACCCGGCCTGCCCAGCTGTTTTTAAGACAGGAAGATAGCCCTGGATTATCTGATAGACCCAATGTCAGCCCCAATTACATGAGCCCTTAAAGAAGGAGAATAAGACAGAGAGATGCAGCAGAAGAGGAAATCAGAGATAAGAAACTTCAGAGGGGTTGTACACATTATTGCTGGCATTTAATATGGTATGGATATACCTGCACAAAGAAACTCTCAGAAGTAAATAAATTTTTGCCAACAATCTAAAAGACCTTGAAAGTGGATTGTTTGTCTCCCAGTGTCTCAAGATGAGAGCCCAGGCTGGCTGATCCTTGATCCAGCCTTATTACACCCTAATCAGTGTATCTGACCAGGCCTTCAGATTTCTGATCCAAAAACAGCAAAACAATAAATGGGTGTCATATTAAGTTGCTATGTTTGTGGTAAGTTACATTCTTCCTATAAAACAAATTTAATGCTAAAATATTTAAATAATAAAAATAAAGATACATTGTTCATTAATACCATGACTAATACTGTTTGGATCTCCAAAAATAGCTATTTTATTTTCCTTTGAGACAGAGTCTGCCTCTGTCACCCAGGCTGGAATGCAGTGGCACGATTTCGGCTCACTGCAACCTCCGCCTCCCAGGTTCAAGCGATTCTCATGCCTCAGCCTCCGAAGTAGCTGAGATTACAGGTGTCTGCCACCACACCCAGCTAATTTTTTTGTAGTTTTAGTACAGACGGGATATCGCCATGTTGGCCAGGCTGTTCTTCGACTCCTGACCTCAAGCGTTCTGCCTGCGATGGCCTCCCAAAGTGCTGATATTACAGGCATGAGCCACGGCTCCTGACCAGAAATAACAATTTTCAGTATTATACTATATCCTTCTTCCTCTGCAGCTTGAATGTATATCTGAATTTGTATCTGAAGTTTCTCACTGTCTACACACACACACACACACACACACACACACACACGCCCCTAACATAATCTGTTCTAGGCTCAGTATCTCAAAAACAGAAAAGCAAATATCTTCAAATTATAAAGACATATCATTTCGTGGGGAGGACACGGCATCTCCCCTGGGACTCCACATTAGCCTGAGAAAGAAGGATTTTCTTCTCTTTCCTTCTAAGCCTCTTTCTCATTATCTTGAAAAATCACAGTTGCATTTTGAGAACAAGCCTTTTTAAAAAAAATATTATCAACATGCACCTTCTGCTATGGGTAGAATTGTGTCTCCCCAAAATTCATATATTGAAATCTTAGGACAGGCATGGTGGCTCACGCCTGTAATCCCAGCACTTTGGGAGGCCGAGGTGAGTGGATCACCTGAGGTCAGGAGTTTGAGACTAGCCTGGCCAACATGGTAAAACCCCGTCTCTACTAAAAATACAAAAATTAGCTGGGCATAGTGGCATGCGCAGTAATCCCAGCTACTAGGGAGGCTGAGGCAGGAGAATCACTTGAACCCAGGAGGCGGAGGTGGCAGTGAGCTGAGATTGTGCCACTGCAATGCAACCTGGGCGACAGAGCAAGGGAAAGAAGAAAGAGAGAGAGAAGGAAGGAAGGAAGGAAGGGAAAGAAGAAAGAAAGGAAAGAAGGAAGGAAGGAGAAAGAAAGAAAGAAAGAGAAAGAAAGAGAAAGAAAGAAAGAAGAGAAAGAAAGAAAGAAAGAAAAGAAAGAGAAATCTTAACCTCAGCATGTGGCCTTATTTGGAAATAGGGTCTTTGCAGATGTGTCTCCATTCCCCAATCTCCATACTGCTTCTCTGTCCACCTGAATAACCCCTTGATGTCCACCTCACTGCCTTTTAGGTCTTTATTCATCCCCTAGTCCTCTCTTTGTCCCATCACTCTCCAACCCCTTTGTCTATACCTGTTCCCCTGCCCCCTCATCCATCCAAACCTTCTAGATATTCCTACCCCACCTAAATTCCACACCAATTTGGATTCCTTCCTCTGTCAACTTTATGCCCTGCACAATTACAGGGATCTCAGCCCAACAGTCCCCCACCCTTTTAGGACCTTCACACCCTTCCTCTCGACTTCTAGTTGCTCCCATTCTTGTACCCATGGCTCAATTTCCACATTCTCCATGGCTTCTCCCTTGAAATCCCACATCTCAGTCATAGGTTGCCCTCAGCTCCCTCTGTCCCTCACCCTTCAGCATCCTCAAGTCCACCATCCTCACTACCTTATTAATCACCAGAAATCATTTTGTCTCCCCGTGTCCATTAGCTCTCCTGCAAGGCTTGAGCTCCCCCTCCTGGCCTCTGTCTCTCTCTTGGAATATTAACAACCCCCAGGACATCTGCACTCCACCAAAAGGCTTTTTTTTTTTTTTTTTTTTTTTTTTGAGACAGAGTCTCGCTCTATTGCCAGGCTGGAGTGCGGTGGTGCAATTTTGGCTCACCACAATCTCCGCCTCCAGGGTTCAAGCCATTCTCCCGCCTCAGCCTCCCAAGTAACTAGGATTACAGGCATGTGCCACCATACCCATCTATTTTTTATATTTTTCACAGGGATGGGGTTTTGTGTTGCTGCCCAGGCTGGTCTCAAACTCCTGACTTCAGGTGATCTGCCTGCCTCGGCCTCCCAAAGTGCTGGGATTACAGGTGTGAGCCACCGTGCCCGGCCAGATTTTACAGTATCCTTTTTTGTTAATGCTGCCTTGACTCAGATCTGAGATACTGGCTAGAGTTGGCCAGTTCCCCTAATTGAGTAGCTGTTTAACTCTACACCCCCAGGCCACTATGTACCCATTTTAATCCCCTCAGGGCTATGTACCATGTAACCTGCCACGATCCCTGGTGGACTGAACAAAAGGGGTGAACGCAGGAATAAAAGACAAAGACAAAAGAGTATATTTGGAAAAGGGAGTACCTTGCCTCTAGTGGACAAGGGCCCTGAGCTTTTTCAGCCCTCCAAATTTATTAGGTAAAAGAGATAACAAGAAAGGGAGGGTGATTGTTGCGTAATTGTCAGTCGGCTGTTTGGTTCACGGCAGGCTTGCGAGACTGCATCCTTCAAACCATAGGTGCTAGATTTCCCGGTAGGTAACTTCAAGGAGCCCAGCACCAGGGAGTGATGGCCCTCAGCAAACCTCCTGGCGGCAGGTGCAGTCATGAGTTTTCTCACGTCCTGTATTCATGATAAACAATTTGCTGTTTGATCATATAGCCTCCAGTGGAAAGCTGAGTTGGTCACAATCCCTTTGGCCTTTTCGGCTCCCAAAAGTACCAGATTACTAGGTACAGCCACTTTGCCTTGAAGCCCTTGAAATGGTTCAACTTAGGCAATTCACAGGGTGGCCTGCAACACTAGCTCAGCCTCTCGCTCTGCTTGCCCTCATAAGCCCCAGTACTGCTCCATTTCGCTGTTACCTGACCCTTGGTGCAATGCCCTCCGTGGCTCTTCTGACATTTTTCTGTCCTTTGGAGCTGTAGGTAGCAGAATACTGCCTTTTCTCTTTCCAAGTGTCACTGTCTTGTGTCTTTGCATGAAAAGAATCTTTAAATCTTATTCAACATATACACATCTCCATCCTCCATGTTTTTTAACCATCTATGGACTTCATCTCTCCTGGGTGTTTTACCCACTCCGCTCCATCACTTACTTCTGCCTATGGTCCCCTCTCCATTATTCTTTTATTCCCATGACTACTGCATCCCTTAGTTCCTCAGAGTTCACTGTGTGCTATTCCCTAACTTCCTTGCACACTTTGTCCCATAGTGTCCTGAAAACCAGCAGTGCCCTTTAAACACATTGCATCCTTTAACCGCAAGTGCATAGGGAGCGGATCTCCGTGCCCTTAAAATGCCATGCCTGATAGGAGTGCCTCTGTTTGCTTTCAGGCTTACCTACTGAACACTAACACTGTGATTTTTGATTAGCGATTTGGATAAACCATATGAATTCCAAATTCTGGAGGAACTGTACAAGGCTGGACAGTGAGGAGGGCCTGAAGATGAAAGGTCAACCATGCAAAGTATCTGATCACATTCCACTATAACTCTGGGCACCAAGGCTTGAATGAGCTTCCCTGGTTGGTAATATTCCATAAGTACCATCATTTATTGATGCTGGGAAAGTAATGCTTCCATGACTGCAGGGAGAGGACAACAGGAAACTCCAGATACGGTGCTTTTCCTAAATTCTGCCCTGTCTGCTTCTTCCCTTGTGGATGTTAACCTGTATTTTTCCCTGTAATATACTGTAACCATGAGCATAACAGCTTTCAGGGAGTTCCGTGAGTTCTTCTAGTGAATCATCCAACTATAGAGTGACTTGGGGAAACTCTGAACTTCCAGTTGGTGTCTGAAGTGAGTGTGGTCTTGTGTGGACTGTGTTTCCTGTAACTTCTCAGTTGGCCTCAAATATTTCCTAGAAGAATGGAGAGTGAACCTAGGTCAAATTGTGGATTTGTGTGTTGAGAAATCAAAGTTTCACTTTGGACTCTTATATTTTATTTATTTTCTTTATTTTTTCTGAGATGGAGTCTTGCTCCATCGCCCAGGCTGGAGTGCAGTGGCGGATCTCAGCTCACTGCAACCTCCGCCTCCTGGGTTTAAGCGATTCTTCTGCCTCAGCCTCCCGAGTAGCTGGGACTACAGGTGCCCACCACCATGCCTGGCTAATTTTTGTATTTTTAGTAGGGATGGGGTTTCACCATGTTGGCCAGGCTGGTCTTGAACTCTTGACCTCATAATCCACCCACCTCCTGGGATTACAGGCGTGAGCCACTGTGCCCAGCCCTATTTTCTTTTTTTCTTAAGACTAATCAAGTGCAGTAGTGACAAGGGAGAAAGAGTAGAACAAGGAGTTCGATCTGTAACGGACTGTGAACAATCCATTGAGATAACTGATTACCTTTGGACCTGGCTCTTATATTTTACACTTCCCAATTGATTACATAACGGATGAGTGCTTCTTTCTAGAAATTGAGGAACAGTGTATATAGACAGCTGTGGTAACCATCTACTGCTGTTCTACCTATTAGATAATGCAGTAAGCAGCAGATGGTTACCTATTATCTAATTTTACCTATTATAAATATCTAATAGGTAAAAGAATGGCAGAATTTTCCTGTCAAATCATGTGAATTGGTACTTTATTTTTGATGGGCATTTTTTTCAGCATCTTTCTTTTTAGAATATTTTCTTAATTTTTAAATTTGTTATATATTATATATAAATTATATATATATACACACATATATATACACATATATATATATATAATTTTCTTTTTAAAGACAGAGTCTCACTCTGTCACCCAGACTGGAGTGCAGTGGCACAATCTCAGCGCACTGCAACTTTCGCCTCCCAGGTCCAAGCAATTCTCATGCCTCAGCCTCCCAAGTAGCTGGGATTACAGGCGTGAACCACCACACCTGGCTAATTTTTTTATTTTTAGGAGTGACGGGTTTCACCATGTTGGCCAGGCTGGTCTCGAACTCCTGACCTCAAGTGACCCACCTACCTCCACCTCTCAAAGTGCTGAAATTACAGATGTGAGCCACCACACCCAGCCTTATTTTTAATTTGTATTATTATTTTGAGATGGGCTCCGGCTCTGTCACCCAGGCTGGAGTGCAGTGGCACAATCTCAGCTCACTGCAACCTCTGCCCCCCAGGCTCAAGCGATTCTCATGTCTCAGCCTCCTGACCTCCTGAGCTGGGACTACAGACACACGCCACCATGCCCAGCTAATTTTTTTGTATTTTTGGTAGAGACGGGGTTTTGCAATGTTGCCCAGGCTGGTCTCAAACTCCTGAGCTCAAGTGATCAGCACGCCTTCCAGAGTGTTGGGGATTACAGGCGTGAGCCACTGCCTCCGGCCAAGAATACTTTCATGGTTAGACTTTTTCTATCAGTGTTGGGGTCAAAACAGGAAAGTATATTTTCCTGCAAAACGTCCATATCATCATTTCCAAATTAATTTCTGTTTAGTTATACAAATAAGTCCAATGATTTCTAATGCAAATTATTGACATCATGTTTTTCTTTTGCACTTATTTCATTTCTTATTATTAATCCATTTTAGATTCTTTCTCTGATTCCATTTACTTGCTGAATACTTAAATAAAGGAGCAGCTTAGGATTCTGGAAATTAACAGTGAACTTGATTTTAGGAAAAATATCTCAGAGAAGTGGGGAATCCAGTGAGACAAAGGTGCTTCTCTGCCAATTCCTCAGGCATCAGAGCTCAATATTTTCTGCTTCTTAAAGCCTTCAGGGATCTTGAAAAGTAAAAGCCCGTTTTGTATACTTTAATGATATCTTTGAAGACACGAGAAAGTTGTAATTGCCTTTGGTAATTGGCAACTGGAAAAAAAAGTTTTTCAAAAATGTTACTGTCTCCCCAAGTCTGCACTGTTATTGCTGCACCCGGTGAAATGATAATTGCAATTCTAAGGGGAGGTGAGGTCACAGGATCACAAACCTTTATGTCAGGGTCTGGTGGCCTCCCTCCCATACTTGCACAAGTTGTTGTAATCTTCACACTGAACCAACCACTCTGGCAGTGGGAAGGAGTTAGCTGAGTATATTTGTTTTTCAGCCAGAGAGGTAGAATCTGCAAGAAAAGAAGTCTTAGGGCCAGGCACGGTGGCTCACACCTGTCATCCCAGCACTTTGTGAGGCCAAGGCGGGGGGGTCACCTAAGGTAAAGAGTTCGAGACCAGCCTGGCCAACATAGTGAAAACCCATCTCTACTAAAAATACAAAAAATTAGCCAGGCATGGTGGCGGGCACCTGTAATCCCAGCTACTTGGGAGACTGAGGCAGGAGAATCCCTTGAATCCAGGAGGTGGAGGTTGCAGTGAGCCGAGATTGCGCCATTGCACTCCAGCCTGGGCGACACTAGCGAGACTCTCTCAAAAAAAGAAGAAAAAAAGAAGTCTTAGTAATTGATTATGTCCAGAAAAGGGGTTCCTCTGAGGTAGAAACAGAACCAGTGCTAAAGACAGACAAAGAGGAGGAATAATTCCTTATTTATAAGCTGAGCCAGTGAAGAAAGATGACAGTCCTAAACCCTATACCAATTCCTGATGGATACAAAGGTATCTTAACAAAATCCTCACTTGGGATGATGGTTGGTGAATAATTCCAGTGATAATTAAATAAGATTTATGGTGCTCAAGGATTGTAGTAAATAAATATATGTGTTGTTCATATACCTCCCAGGAATCATACAGTAAATTCATAATATTTTTAATAATATGCTTGTACTGCCTCCACGATTATAATGAAGAGTAGGATGGATCTAGAAAAATTACCTTATCCTGTGCAGAAACCATATATCTGAAATCATTTCTGGAATAAAATAATTTTTTTTTTAAGAAATCTTGCTCTGTATAAATGATGCGCTTAATGGAGACAATATTGTCCTCCACGGAAAACCTCTGTGCTCTTAGGATTATGGTGAAGCTGCTTTCCCTCTTGAGGTTAGGGAAGTAGCATTTAAGGGAAACGTAGCTTTACTATTAAGAACTTCAAACAGCACTTGTCAGGATCAACTGTATCTTGTGTTATTTTTCTCTGGTCAAAAACATTCTCTATAACTTTAAATTTTTGTGATTTTATTGTAGTGAGATTACTTACAATGAGAACTATCCTCTTAACAAATATCTAAGTGTACATTATAGCCCTGTAACCTATAGGTCCAATGCTGTGCAGGGGATCTCTGGAAGTTATTCATTTTGTTTTCCTGAGACTTTTTGCCTCTGAATTAGCAACTCTTCATTAACCCCTCCCCGCATTCGCTGGCAGCCTCCGTCCTACTCTCTCGTTCTATGAGGCTGTTTCAGATTATACATACAAGTGAGATAATGCAGTATTCGTCCTTCACTGACTGCCTTACTTACCTAGCACAATATCCTTACGGTTCATCTATGTTGTCATCTCCTGCAGAATTTCCTTCTTTCTAAAGGTTGAATAATGTTCCATTGTATATTCATACACCAAATTTTCTTCACCCATTCACCATTCCACGGACAGTTCGGTGGGTGCTATTGTGAGCAGTGCTGCAATGAGCATGGAAGTTCTAATATCTCTTGGAGGTCCTGACTTCAATTCTTTTGCTAAATACTCAGAAGTGGGAAAGCTGGATCATATGGTAGTTCTTATCTCATTTCGTTGTTTTTTTTGTTAGAGATGGAGTCTTGCTATGTTTCCCAGGCTGGCCTCAAACTCCTAGGCTCAAGCTATCCTCTTTCCTCTGCTCCCTGCATAACTGGGTCTGTAGGCATGCACCACCTCATGTGGCCTCATTTCAATTTTTCGATTAATGTCTATATTGTTTTCTCTACAGGCAGCACCGTGTTACATTTCCAGCCACAGTATCCAAGGGTTCCAGTTTCTCTGCATCTTTGCCATACCGGCTGTTTTTGCTAATAGTGATTATAACAGGGGAAGTCATACCTCATTGTGATTTTTACTTGTGTTTTCTACATAATCAGTGACATTGAGCATGTTTTTATATACCTGTTGGGCATTTGAATGTCTCCTTTATAATAATGTCTATTCAAGTCTTTAGCCCATTTTTAAATTAGGTCTATTATTTTTTTTGTTTTGTTTTAGGAGTTATTTTTTGCTATTGAGTTGTAGAAGTTCGTTCTATGATTTCGACATTGATAATGCTCAAGATTTTATGTTCTCTGGATTCTATTTTTACATATTTCTTCTATTTTATTGTATTTTACAAATTATATTTCCCTGCTAATAGCTTCACATGACTTGTACATTAACATATTGATGAGTAAATGATCAAAAATTAGTAATAATTGAGTTTCTATACCGTTTTAATACATGTTAGTATTTCATGTATAAAAGTTTAGAAACAGTAATATTGTTCAATGATTTATTTGATAGATACCATTGTATGTTTTCTCCTATTGGGTGAGTAAATGAGTCTTTCTGCTACCAAACTAATATTGAGCCATTCTTGCATTCAGTAAATCCAACTTGCATATGAGGAAGTTTCCTTTAGGATTTTAATCAGTGCGCCAACAGTTCATTCGTATATCAAAAGTTATTGACATTGGATACTGACCTATACAGTAAATCTTTACACAGAAACAAAAACTTGCTTTGATCAAAATTATAAAAGAAAATACCAGTGATGGGAAATACATGGCATGGTAAACAAACAAAACTAACTAGGCCTAGATTATTTTAAAACACAGCTGCCTGATTTGTTAGCATAGCAAGTCCTTAGGTTCCTGTCTTCGCAATCACCCTAGTCAAATTCGAGTCCCCTTTCAACCATTAAGATGCCTGGGAATTTTGACAAATCATTGAACTTCTCTGTGTCTAAGTTCTTTTTGTCTCTACAAGGAAAAGTATGCCAGTGAATCTATCATACAGTTAGAAAAATCAAAGAAGGTACCACACATACCACATGATAGCCATGATTCTTATATTGTAAGTGCTATTTAAATGTTATACATTCAACCCTAGAAAGCCTCTCAGCAAAACAAAACTTCAAACATTTTTCAGTAGAATACTGTTTTTCAGTTATGTCATTAATGCAATCCACACCTCATGTTTTCTGCAGGATCTTCTGGCTCTCAAGACAAATGTCAATCACTAGAAACCGGCAGAATGGCCTCCAGGGATAGGAGGAATGGTCTATTTATCACAGAATATTGTTGGAATCCTGAAAAATTTCTGTCTTCCTTACCATTGTGCCTTCTTTTATTTAGCAGGGTGCAGATTGAGGTCCACAGATTTGAATGGAAGCACCTGATTATAGCCACTTCTTGCTCATTCTGTTTAAAGGTGTCCCCAAGACACACGTCTGTATGCAGCACCAAGTCAATGGCAGATTTTAGGTGATATAACTTCCTTAATGATTTCAGATTCCAATTTGTTTCTGTCCTTACAGAGTTGGTAGGGTATGACTGTTGGCACCACCTGTGTCTGCAGTGTTTCAAGCCATCATGATAAGCCCCAGGAACTACAGGTGTGTAGAATTTAAAATGAATTATCCAATGTATATTGGGCTTTCCGTTTTTCTCTGCTGGACCCTGATACATTGATAAATACGATTTTTTTCCAGCCGGGTGCAGTATCTCACACCTGTAACCCCAGCACTTTGGGAGGCTGAGGTGGGCAGATCACTTGAGGCCAGGAGCTGGAGACCAGCCTGGCCAACATGGCGAAACCCCATCTCTACTAAAAATACGAAAATTAACCAGGCGTGGTGGCACAGGCCTGTAATCCCAACTACCTGGGAGGCTGAGACACAGGAATTACTTGAACCCGGGAGGTGGAGGTTGTAGTGCGCTGAGATCGTGCCACTGCACTCCAGCCTGGGTGACAGAGTGAGACTGCCTCAAAATAAAAAAAAAAAGGATTTTTCCCATGTTTATAATTGCCAAATATAGCAGCAAAAACATCACAAAGAAAACAAGATAGGATACTTTTCTGCTGTATTCATGACAAAATCAAATCAGAGGGTCAAGATCTACAACATTGTTATTATTCCCTAATATTTCCCATGTTTCTTAATCTGTGCCTGTAGCTGTATAAGTTTTCTCCTGTACAGACACAAGTGGAAGGTCATTCATAACCTTAGGACCAATATTTCCTACCCCCACTAAAATTATTTTGACTCCTTTTGGTCATATGTATTTTTATCAAATTAAAGACCCATCACAGGTTATAAATCACAGCTCATTGGAATTTTGCAAACAAACATAGCTCTTTATGTAATACATAGACACAAAAACAGAACATTGTTCTGTTCACGAGAAGCTCCTTCTTTGCCCTCTAAGTCACTACCCACAACATTATAATTCTGTTGTTTCTATTTGCAGGAGTGCAACTCTTGAGATTCTGGTTTACATCTCTTCTGGTATTTAAGGGATTAGATTATTTTGGCCTGTTTGCTACTTTATATAAATGGAATCAACATGAATTATTTTATATTTAGCTTTTATATCTATTCCATTAGAATTTTTGTGTGTGACCATACCTTAATTATTGCATTCTATTAATGGTATTCATTAGCATTGCTTCCTATGATTCCATTGTATGAATAATCAGATGATTGAGTAATACTATTTTGTTGGTTTGTTTTTTACTTTGTTTGTTTTTGAGATAGAGTCTTGCTCTTGTCACCCATGCTGGAGGGCAATGGCGTGATCTTAGCTCACTGCAACCTCCGCCTCCCAGGTTCAAGTGATTCTCCTGCCTCAGCCTCCTGAGTAGCTGGGATTACAGGCACCCGCCACAACACCTGGCTAATTTTTTTTTTTGTATTTTTCGTAGAGATGGGTTTTTACCACGTTGGCCAGGCTGGTGTTGAACTCCTGACCTCAAGTGATCCGCCCACCTTGGCCTCCCAAAGTGCTGGGATTACAGGCGTGAGCCACTGCGCCCGGCCGAGTCATACTGTTGTTAAAGGGCATATGGTAATTTTGAGTTTGTGGCTTTTATGAGCAATGAATAGTCCTGCCTATATAAACTATGTAACTTGTCTTTTGTTGATGTATATATGAGTTTATGATGGATAAATTCATAGAAGTGAAATTATTGAAGCATAAATTGACATCTGGTAGGCTTATGTAGCCACTACCAAACAGTTTTCCAAAATGTTTGTATCCATTTCAGCACCCACCAGCAGCGCATGAGTTCTTGGTTTATTCACATCCTTGCCACACTTAATATTTCCTGTCATTTTCTTTTTTCTTTCTTTTTTTTTTTTTTTTTTGGAGACAAAGTCTCATTCTGTTGCCCAGGCTGGGGTGCAATGGTATGTTCTCAGCTCACTGCAACCTCTGTCTCCTGGGTTCAAGCGATTCTCCTGCCTCAGCCCCGCTAGTATCTGGGATTACAGGCGCACGCCACCACGTCTGGCCAATTTTTGTATTTTTTGTAGAGATGGGGTTTCACTAGGGTGATCTCGCACTCCTGACCTCAGGTGATCCACCTGCCTTGGCCTCCCAAGGTGCGGGATTACAGGCGTGAGCCACAGCGCCCTGCCTAATTTTTTGAATTAGCTGAAATTTTCTTTTGGCCAACATTAAGGTCACTGGTGAATATTCTATGCATGCATTATAGGGATAAATACGAAATAAAAATGAGATCCTGCATTCCTCCTTTGAAAATATGGGAAGGCATTTCTCTTCCTCTTCTTTTTGTCAGAACATTTACCTTAGAAAACTTGTAAGTGTGAGTACATTCTCCTGAAATGTTTATTTTTAGAAACTAAATAAACCTTTTGTCAGCATAATGACCTAGGGATATCTTTCTCAAGGACTTGGGAGACATCTCTTTCAAATGTCAACATCACTAGAGATAGCACCTGTATCTCTCTGTTTCTGTGGGATAGTAGGAGCCTATTTACCTTGGGTACCTGGCTCCATTTTGTAAAACTACCACCTGTTGTAAACATATAAGTTAGGGATTTCCCCCCGCCCCCCGCTTCTGAATAAAGTTAATTGGCTAATATAGATGGTCTCCCCAATTACCATGTAAGGTCAGCATGAACAATGTATAAGCAATAGTGCAATCAAGTTTTTGAGGCTAATCAGTGCTTATCTCAAAAACCAGTCTATAATGGGTTGTATAGAAATTATTCTTTTTCCTATCTCCTAATGGATTGCCTCTATTGCCTACGATATCCCTGTTAAATGTTTATTCATCAATAAAATTATTGGCCAGGTGCAGTGGCTCATACCTGTAATCCCAGCACTTTGGGAGGCCGAGGTAGGAAGATCACTTGAGGTCAGGAGTTTGAGACCAGCCTGGTCAACATGGTGAAACCCTATCTCTGCTAAAAATACAAAAACTTAGCTGAGTGTGGTGGCACACGCCTGTAATCCCAGCTACTCAGAAGGCTGAGGCAGGAGAATCACTTGAACCCAGGAGGCAGAGGTTGCAGTGAGCCGAGATTGTGCCACTGCACTCCAGCCTGGGCGACAGAGCGAGACCCTGTCAAAAAAAACAGAAAACAAAAAACAAAAATGTCCATGCTGATCCCTTGAAAATTTTAGAAGCAACAAACTCCCCATATACATAATGGATTCATAACTTTAAGCTATAATCAGCTTATCCTCTACTTTTTAGTTTCATGAAAAGCTCTGCAATCAACTCATTTCTTTGCTTCAGATCATAGAAGTCAATGCTAAAAGTTGTTTCGTGGCAACATAGCTATTTAGCAATATTGCATAATATAGACATCTATCTTGTACAGATCCCAAAATCTATCCCAGATACTGCATCTTCAAAAAATAATGCTGACCTAGGTCACCGTGGAGTGTGCCTGGAGTCCTAGCTACTTAAGTGGCTGAGGCAAGAGGATTTCTTGAGCCCAGGAGTTCATATGCAGCCTGGAAAACACAGTGAGACCCTGTCTGTAAAAAATAATAATAATAATCGAAGTAAAATATGCTGATATGGGCCAGGCGCGGTGGCTTGCGCCTGTAATCCCAGTGCGTTGGGAGGCCAAGGCGGGCAGATCACGAGGTCAGGAGTTCGAGACCAGCCTGGCCAAAATGGTGAAACCCCATCTCTACTAAAAATACAAAAAATTAGCCGGGTGCGGTGGCAGGCGCCTGTAATCTCAGCTACTCGGGAGGCTGAGGCAGGAGAATCGCTTGAACCCAGGAGGCAGAGGTTGCAGTGAGTGGAGACCATGCCACAGCACACCAGCCTGGGCAACAGAGCGAGACTCCATCTGAAAAAAATAAAAAAAAAAATGCTGATATGTCATCTCATATCCATCTTTGTGACACATCACTATATCCTTCTCATTTTAACCTGCCAATATTTTAAATATGTTCATTTTCATATCTAAACATGATCATACTTCAAGATGGATGAAGGGATCCAAAAATAGGGATATAAGGCCGTGTGTGGTGGCTCACACCTGTAATCCCAGCACTCTGCAGGCCAAGGCGGGCAGATGATCACCTGAGGTCAGGAGTTCGAGACCAGCCTGGCCAACATGGCAAAACCCCATCTCTACTAAAAGCACAAAAATTAGCCAGGCATGGTGGCACGCGCCTGTAATCCCAGCTACTTGAGAGGCTGAGGCAGGAGAATTGCTTGAACCCAGGAGGCGGAGGTTGCAGTGAGCTGAGATCGTGCCACTGCACTCCAGCTTGGATGACAGAGTGAGACTGTCTTAAGAAAAAAAAGTTGGGGGGGTGAGATATGAGAGAAAAACATACTTATTAGTACCTGTTAATTCAAAAATATTGCCATAAAATTATTGCCAGCAGGCGTAAGGCTATTTAAAATTTGATAATCTAGTTTTACTTCTATCAGGGTTCTATAAAAGAATAATCTGCCTACCAAATACACTTAGAATTACTGCAGAATTATTCTTTAGATCAATAAATACAATTGTCTTCTGAAGACTATTTTAAAGAATAATCTGCCTACCAAATACACTTAGAATTACTGCAGAATTATTCTTTAGATCAATAAATACAATTGTTTTCTGAAGACTATTTTAAGGGCTTTGTTATCTACAGGTGCCAGGACATTGAAGAAGAGAAAACAACATTTAAAAGAGATTATAATTTTAAAATAAAAAGTATGTTTACTTATTACTTTCAGAATGCACCTAAAGTGAATCTGAACTCACAGTATTTTTAGAAAATATTGACCTAAGCATATTTCAAAGGTGTTTAAAATAAGCGTGGAATAGAACAAGTGAAAGGAAGAAGTAATTTACATGTATTTTTAAAAAGCTATTGCTTATTTATTTATTTAGACGGAGTTTTGCTTTTGTCGCCCAGGCTGGAGTGCAATGGCGATCTCTGCTCACTGCAACCTCCACCTCCTGGGTTCAAGCAATTCTCCTGCCTCAGCCTCCCAAGTAGCTGGGATTATAGGCGTGTGCCATCACGCCCGGCTACTTTTTGTATTTTTAGTAGAGACGGGGTTTCTCCATTTTGGTCAGGCTGGTGTCCAACTCCTGACCTCCAGTGATACGACCGCCTCGGCCTCCCAAAGTGCTGGGATTACAGGCGTGAGCAACCGCGCCCGGCCTCTATTGCCTCTTTAAAAGCAACAGCTGGTGACCTGACTTCTCACTGGCCTTAGCACTCCACGCCCCAGATGTGGCTCAGGAAACTCTTTGGAACTCTCTTCTCCAGAGTGACTGGGGAATAGAAATGGGGAGGATTTCTATGCTATTCTGTGGGGCGTCAGCATGAAATTACACATTCCGTACAGGTTGAGTTTGCATATTGTATTTTAGTTTGCATTCCTTTCACAGACAATTTAAGGGCTTTTCAATTAAATTTCTAAATTTTAATTGAATTCCTTAATTTTAATTGTGGGAACTTTCCTGGATCCAAACAACAGAGGTTGACCCTCCTAGTGAGATCCCAGGTCACAAACCGTGGAGCGGTTCCAGCCTGACTGGCAAGTGTTGCTTGCAAAATCCGGAAAACCGAGACACGCCCAGAGATAGGAGGAGGGCAGCGCGGGCCCCGTCCCATAAGCATTCAGGCCCCGCCCACCACCTCGCTGGCCACGCCCCGGCCTGGCCTCTCCGTTCGCGCGCAGCCGCCTGCAGACCCGGAAGTGGATGGCGTGGAGATATGGCGCAACTGCGGCGCGTGAGTTTTCCTTTGTTTAGATTAAGTGTTCGCTTAGCGGTGCCCTCACGCTTCTGTACCCGGGATGTGGGGGGCGGTACAGACCTTGAAATCCCCGCACCGCTCTCTCCACCCCGAGTAAATTCATGCGTCCCGTCAGAATTCTGGGGGTCGCTTCCCTGTGTGTTAAAATCGCCCTAGGGCTGGTTCTGTCCCCGGTCGTTGTGCCGTAGGGCCGTGTAGGCAGCTGCTTTCGCGCCGTTTTCCTGCTTAAAACCCTTCAGTGACCCCTCCGCCAGCCCCGCGCCACGTAAAGTCCCCACCTGCGAGGCGGATCCACGCCCTCAGGGTCCCAAGCCTCGCCCTTGTCGGCCCCTGGGGCGCAGCGCCGCAGCCGCAATTCGGGAGGGGCCGCGTCCTCTGCCTGGCCTGGAGATTCTGCAGATCCCACCCTGTTCTGCCTGCCGCCCTAGTCCTCCTTGGGCCGTGCCCTTCTGTCCCCAGGCCTCTTCGCAGTCACGGCTTCTCCGGATCCTGTGTTGGGGGAGGTGGCCGGGACCTATCTTAGGGCACCCAGTGTTCTTCTGTCCCAAATTCCTCCCATTGGAAACTGTGCTCTTGAGGAGGTGGACATTTTATTCCAGTCCCCTCCCTGTGAATGTGAAGTGAAAGAGAGACGGAGAGCGAGGTAGAGGAAACAGAAAAATTGAGAGAGAAAATAATGAGGGAGATCCATAACAAGACAGCAACGCAGAGGGAGGGTGAGAGATTTGCAAAGTGAAAGAAGCACCCCAGGAAGTAGCAGGGAGAGAAAAGCAACTGGAGAAATGTAGAGAAAAGTTCTATTTCTAGACAGATGAAGGACAGCAAGGTAGGGAGAGGGGCAGCAAAGCGGGAGGCTCCTCAGACAAAGCTGGGGAGAGTAGGAGGGATTTGGAGCCAGGGCAGACCGAGCAGCGTGGTGCTGGGACAGCAAGAGGGGGCAGCCGGTGACAAGGAGAGCAGAGGGAGAACCACCCCAGAGATCTGGGGTTGCCAGACAGTGGGGACAAGGGGGCGTAACAGAGAAGAGGGAATTTAACAGGAGGAGCACAGATGGGAGAAGAAAGAGGCAGAAATATATGGAGATTGGAGACAATCAAAAGACTGGAGAGAAAGAGCAACAAGAGGAAAAAAATTGCAAGATGGAGCAGATCAAGTAGAAAAGAAGGAATAGAGGGAAGAAGGGGAGAAACTGCGGGAGAGGAGGGGGGCTCAAAATCTCGGCTCACTGCAACCTTAGCCTCCTGAGTTCAAGCGATTCTCCTGCCTCAGCCTCCCGAGTAGCTGGGATTACAGGCGCCCGTCACCACGCCTGGCTAATTTTGTATTTTTAGTAGAGACAGGGTTTCACCGTGTTGGCCTGACTGGTCGTGAACTCCTGAGACCTCAGGTGATCTGCCCACCTCGGCCTCCCATAGTGCTGGGATTACAGACTTGAGCCACCTTGCCCGGCCTCCTCACATTTTATTAATTTGCTAGAATGGTTCCCAGAACTCAGAGAAAATTTTACTTAGGTTTACTATCAGTTATAAAGGTTATTACAAAGGATACAGATGGAAGAGCCATCCTAGCAATTCAAAACAGAGGAGTGTGTTTTGGAAACTTAATTTTATCCATATCTGAAGTGAGGGGCAGTCTTGTGGGACTGAGTCCTTAACTGGGATCTGATTCTATCTCCAGGTAGATACTATCAAAATTGAGTTAAATTGTAGGTCATCCAGCTGGGAGTGTGCCAGAGAACTGGTCAGTATGGGGAAAAACACGTGCACATTTCCATCTCAACCAGTAAAGGGAAGAGATCTCCAACCGGCCCACCCACCTGTCTCAGGGCCTGTAATCTCTACTCAGTAGTAACTGGGAATGGTCTGTCCCTCCCCCTGGCTGTTGCTGACCCTGCGATTGTGCACCATGTGCCAGCCCTACTCACACTCTCAGGACAGTGTGACATCCTTCCTCTGTGGCATCACCAATATTTACTTCAAGGGATTCCTTTGGTTAGTATACCCACATGGAGGTATTGTCCATTAAAACACACACAGATACACTGGCTGGGCATGGTGGCTCACGCCTGTAATCCCAGCACTTTGGGAGGCCAAGGCGGGCGGATCACTTATGGCCAGGAGTTCCAGACCAGCCTGGCCAGCACGGTGAAACCGCATCTCTACTAAAAATACAAAAATTAGCTGGGCGTGGTGACACGTACCTGTATTCCCAGTTACTCCGGAGGCTAAGGCAGAAGAATCACTTGAACCTGGGAGGTAGAGGTTGCAGCGAGCCGAGATGGAGGTTGTAGTGAGTCGAGATCACGCCACTGCACTCCAGCCTGGGTGACAAGAGTGAGACTCTGTCTCAAAAAAAAGCACAGATGAAGCCTTTATTTTCTTGCCACTCCTCCGTGATTAAAACAAAAAATATTCTATTAATTACATCTCTCCCTGTAGTGAGTACCCCTCCCTCTTCAACGCTCCATTTGAGAACACAGTGCACTAAAATCTTGTTTATATTTCTGTCTTCAGTCTTGCCTCTAGTTCTTGATTTACCCCCTTCCAGTTAAGCTTTCACCTCCACCATTCCTTTGATCCTTTTTTTCCCAGAGGCACCAGTGATCTCTGTGTTTCGAAGTCCAATTTTGAATTTCCTATCCTCATCTTTTCATCTTAGCAACATGTTGCACAGCTGATCATTCCCTGTTCTTTTTTCTTAGCTTTGAAGACATCTCTAAGTTTATTTAATTACTTTGTTTCAGATTTTTGTCTTACCAGTTTCCTCTGCTGGTGTCTCCTGAAGCTGTCTTCTCTGAATGTGGGAGTGTCCCATGATTTAGGTCTTTTTTGTTTTTGTTTTTGTTTTTAAGACAGGGTCTCAGTCGGTCACCCAGACTGGAGTGCAGTGGTGCAATCATAGCTCCCTGCAGCCTCGAACTCCTGGGCTCAGGAGGTCCTCCTGCCTCAGCCTCCCAAGTAGCTGGGACTCTAGGTGCACACCACCATACCCGAGTAATTTTTTTATTTTTTAGTACAGACTGGGTTTCCCTATGTTGGATAGGCTTAGATCTCAAAACTCTTCTTATCTCTGTTCACACACACTACCCTTCCTTATCATCTCATCTCATGGCTTTGAACCCCATCTACCTGTCTCCATGTGCCCTGCAGACCTCTGCCCTGAGGTCTAGAAACCTGTGTTCGGTTGTCCCCTCACTTCTTTGCTGGGACATCTAACAGGCATCTCCACCTTTGTATGTGCCACTTTCTGAACTCCCCCAAATGCATTCCCCTGCAGTCCTGCGCATCTCAGATGAGGGTGACCCTGTACTTCCTGGGGCTTAGCTGAACTTGTCATATGTTCAAAATATGTAAGATGTTACATTGTAAATACATTAATTTTTTTTTTTTTTTTTTTTGAGACGGAGTCTTGCTGTGTCACCAGGCTGGAGTGCAGTGGTGCGATCTTGGCTCACCATAACCTCCGCCTCCCGGGTTCAAGCAATTCTCCTGTCTCAGCCTCCCGAGTAGCTGGGACTACAGGCGTGCACCACCACGTCCGACTAATTGTTTGTATTTTTAGTAGAGATGGGGTTTCATCATGCTGGCCAGGATGGTCTCGATCTCTTGACCTCGTGATCTGCCCGCCTTGGCCTCCCAAAGTGCTGGGATTACAGGCATGAGCCACCATGCCTAGCCTGTAAGTACATTAATTTATAACATAAATAATTACATATTTACTAAAACAGATGAGGAAATTTGTTTCTGAAATTCTTTTGAGGTATGGGAGAGAAATGTTGGTGGCCTCATCCCTGTGTGATCTGTGTCCCAGGACCTGTCTGAGCTCATCTCCTGCCTGTGTCCCCCTCATTTCCTCTGCTGCAGCCACACAGGCCTCTTTCCTGGGGCCAGGGTTGCTCCTGCCTCAGGGCTTCCACCTGGGCTGTCCCTCTGTCTGGACATCTCTAGCCTGTCAGCTGCAGGTGCAAACACCTTTTCTTCCTCAGGTCTTTGTTCTGATATTACCTTCTTCATGGAGGCTTCTGTGTTCCTCTCCACCCTACATTTAACACTCCAGCTACACCCTTACCCCGACTGTGGTCCACATTGCCTGCTCTGGATGTTTCTTTCTGCTCTTTTGCTGTCCACTACATAAATCCTGGTAACAAGACCCAAGGGTAGAGCAGAGCCAGAAAGTGGGGGTGTGCTGGGCTTGCCCCATCTGAGTGGAGCTCACCCCTGGTTTCACATTGGAGTGCAGATACACGTCTTGTGCCCCCAGCCTCTTACCTGAGATTCCCATTCACATACTCAGGTTGGGCCCAGCCTTAATATTTGAAGTTGATTCTACAGTAGTTGCTCCTTATCTGCCAGTGTACTTTTTGAGGTTCCAGTTACTCATGGTCAACCACAGTCCAAGGATATTACATGGAAAGTTCCAGAAATGAAGAATTCACAAGTTTTAAATTTCTCACCCTTCTGAGTAGGATGATACAATCTCTCACTGTCCCACTCTGTTTTGCCCAGGACTTGAATCATCTCTTTGTCCAGTATGTCCCCCTGTATAGTCATCCCTCGATATCACATAGGATTTGCTTCCAAGATCCCCCCAAGACTACCCAAATCAGATGACCTTCAAGACCCTTATATAAAATTGCATAATACAGTCACATGCCACATAAGGACATTTCGGTCAGCAGCAGACCACGCCTATGATAGTGGTTCCATAAGATTACACTGGAGCTGAAAAATTCCTGTTGCCTAGCTACCTCAGAGGAGTCATGACATCATAGTGCAGTGCATTCCTTGTATTTGTGGTGATGCTGGCGGAAACGAACCTAGTGTGTTACCAAACAGCTTTAACCTGGATGTGGAGGAGGATGACATTGAGAATCTCTTAGAGGTGGTTCATGAGGAATGGGTTAATGAGGAGTCATTGGAACTGATACAGGTACGCATAGCTGAAGAAGAGGCAAGAGAATAGGGAACTGGCTGGGCACGGTGGCTAACATCTGTAGTCTCTGCACTTTGGGAGGCCAAGGCAGGTGGATCACTTGAGGTCAGTGTCAGGAGTGGTGGCACATGCCTGTGGTCCCAGCTGCTTGAGAAGCTAAGGTAGGAGAATCACTTGAACCCAGGAGGTGGAGGTTGCAGTGAGCCAAAAATCGCACCACTGCACTCCAGCCTAAGCGACAGAGCGAGACTCTATCGCAAAAAAAAAAAAAAAAAGAAAAAAGAGAATGAGCCAATAGGAAACTGAAGGAGAAAAAGAAAATACTCTCAAGGCAATTCACAGTTAAAGATAACAGCAGAAGCTTTTGCAGACCTTGACAAGCTCCTTAAAAGGTTTGAAAACATAGGCACTAACACCTAAAGATTTTCATTAATAGAAAGGAACATCCATGATGCATTATCTACTCATAAGAACATTTAGGAAGACAAAAGAAACAAAGCAAGCAAACCACCATGGATGTATTTCTGAAAAGAGTGACGCCTCTAGAAGAGCCTCAGGCAGGTCCTTCAGGAGGCGTCTGGGAGAAACCATTGTTACCATAGGAGGACTTTGTGGTGGGACAAGATTTGGTAGTGGAAGACAGTGACACTGATGGTCCTGACCGTGTGCAGGCCTAGGCTGATGTGTGTGTTTGTGTCTTAGTTGTTGACAAAAATGTTTAAAAAGGTTAAAAAAAATTAAAAACGAGAAAAAGTTTAGAGAATTAAGATAAAAAGATAAAATATTTTTCTATAGCTGTACAACGTGTTTGTGTTTTAAGCTGTTATTGCAAAAGAGTCAAAAAGTTAAATTTAAAAGTTTATGCAGTAAAACAGTTGCAGTAAGTAAGCTTAGTTTATTACAGAAGAAAAAAGTATTTTTTGTGAAGTTAGTGCAGCCTAAATGTGCAGTGTTTATAAAGCCTGTAGTAGTGTACAGTCATGTCCTAGACCTTCGCATTCATTCATCACTCACTGACTCACCCACAGCAGTTTCCAGTCCTGCAAGCTCCATTCATGGTAAGTGCCATAGACAAGTGTACCATTTTTTAAACTTATACCATATGACTTCAGTATTTTTTTTCTTTTTTTTTTTTTGGAGACAGAATCTCACTCTGTCACCCAGGCTGGAGTGCAGTGGTATAATCCTGGCTCACTGCAACCTCTGCCTCGTGGGTTCAAGTGATTCTCCTGCCTCAGCCTCCCGAGTAGCTGGGATTACAGGCACCCACTGTCATGCCTGGCTAATTTTTGTGTTTTTAGTAGAGACGGGGTTTCCCCATGTTGGCCAGGCTAGTCTCGAACTCCTGACCTCAGATGATCCACCTGCCTTGGTCTCCCAAAGTGTTGGGATTAGAGGCATGAGCCCCCGTGCCTGGCCTTACTGTACCTTTTCTATATTTAGATATGTTTTGACTTACGAGTACTTATCATTGTTACAGTTGACTATAGTATTCAGGACATAGCATGCCCTACAGGTTTTTAGCAGTAGGCTGTATTATATATACCAGATGTGTAGTAGGCTATGCTATCTTGGTTTGTGTAAGTTCCTTCTTTAATGAAGTGGTCTGAAAATGCGTTTCTCAGAACATGTCCCTGTTATTAAGCAATGCGTGACTGTATTTGCATATAACTTATGCACATCCTCTGCATCCTCCCATATACTGTAAACCATCTGATTACTTGTAATACCTAATTAAATATAAATGCTATGTAAATACTTGTTATACTGGGTTGTTTTCTTGTATTATTTTTATTTTATTGCTGTTTTATATTGGTATATTGCTTCCTTTTGTCTTTTTAAAATTATTTAAGTCTATAATTGGTTAAATCCATGGATACAGACCCCATGCACTGTATACTCTGTCTGCCCATCAATCCGTTAATAGTCTTCTTTTTTGTTTTGTTTTGCTTTTGATAGTAGTCTTTTTGATCAGATCCAATTTTGTGGTATCTTATTGGTTTTAAGTGATTCTGATTTTACTTAACATGCCCCCCAAGCACATGAGGATTGATGTTGGCAAGTTGGATATGCCAGTGAGAATCTGTCACAGGCATCCTTTAAGTGGAGTAAATAGGGTTCAGTGCTGTTCCAAGTTTCATTCACTCAGGGTTTTGCAACGTATCCCCTTGGATAAAGGGATTTTACTGTATTCTGTATCCAGCACTGAGCACCGAAGCCGTGTCTTCATTTCTGAAGGCTAAGCTCAGCCTCTGATTCACAAAGAGGTGAGGGGGGCTGTGCTCTGCATGGGGTTTGGTCAGAGCCAGGTCTGCGCCCTGAAGGGGAGCTTAGTCCAGCCTAGCTCCCCACTGCTGCAGCGTGTGTGTGGGCTTCTCCAGGAGGGGAGTGGGTTCTGAAGAAAGGGACCAAAAACTCACTTGTTCTTCCTGTAGGAGTTTATTGTCCCGGCATCAACTCTGATGCAGTGGGCAGCAGAGGAGCGTATTTCCACAGGGTGAGTTCTTCACCACGTGTGTGGTTGTGGCAAGGGAAGAAGGTATGTTGTTTCTAAACCCTAAACAGCATATTTTTGACATTCGTGATTGACTTCTAAAGAGTCATGTCGGCCGGGCGCGGTGGCTCACGCCTATAATCCCAGCACTTTGGGAGGCCGAGGCGGGCGGATCACGAGGTCAGGAGATCGAGACCGTCCTGGCTAACACAGTGAAACCCCGTCTCTACTAAAAATACAAAAAATTAGCTGGGCGTGTTGGCAGGCGCCTGTAGTCGCAGCTACTCGGGAGGCTGAGGCAGGAGAATGGCGTGAACCCGGGAGGCGGAGCTTGCAGTGAGCTGAGATCGGGCCACGGCACTCCAGCCTGGGGGACAGAGTGAGACTCCATCTCAAAAAAAAAAAAAAAAGTCATGTTATGTGAAGGAGAAGCTCAGAAGAGGAAAGCAGAGGAATCAGGGATGCCACTTACTCAGGTAAAGTGATATTCTCAGTAGATTGTTCTGTTTCTTATTTCTTCCTGAAATGCCGGGTGCTGGAGTTGAGAATCTTCTCTGAGTCTGAAGCATCCTGCCTGACAGGTTTGCTCGCACTCACCCATGCCTTCCCTCAGTCCCTCTCATCTCGCTTAGATTCCATCTCTTGTGACCCAGTAACATGAACTTGGGAAGAGGCTGCACTGGGCATGGTCCTGGGAAGGGCTCATACCCAGACATGGATGGAGACGGGTTGAGGGTCCTGTAGTGTCAGTGCTTTCGGGCAGCAGGGATTGTTCAGGGGCCACATCTGGATGCACTGTCAGCTCTCTGTGGAGCAGGATTAGAGAAGCTGCCCACAGAAATCACGTATTAATGTGCCCAAGTACCTGGTAAATTCTGCAATAAAAATTCAGGAAATCTTTTCTGCCTTTTTTTTTTTTTTTTTGGAAACAAGAGTCTCGCTCTGTCGTCCAGGTTGGCATACAGTGGTGCAATCTTGGCTCACTGCAACCTCTACCTCCCAGGCTCAAGCTATCCTCCCACCTCAGCCTCTTGAGTAGCTGGGACCACAAATGCGTACCACCATGCCCGGCAATTTTTTGAATTTTTGGTAGAGATGGGGTTTCACCATCTCCACCCACCTCAGCCTCCCAAAGTGTTGGGATTACAGATGTGAGCCATCACGCCGGGCCTTTTCTGACTTTTAGTAATAGCCAATCTGACTAATGAGATGGTATCTCATTGTGGTTTTGATTTGCATTTCTCTAATGATCAGTGATACTGAGCTTTTTTTCCATATGCTTGTTGGCTTCATATATGTCTACTTTTGAGAGGTGTCTGTTCATGTCCCTTGCCCACTTTTTTCGTTTGTTTGTTTGAGATGGAATTTCGCTGTTGTCGCCCAGGCTGGAGTGCAATGGTGTGATCTCAGCTCACTGCAACCTCTGCCTCCCGGGTTCAAGCGATTCTCCTGCCTCAGCCTACTGAGTAGCTGGGATTACAGGCCTCTGCCAGCACGCTCAGCTGATTTTTGTATTTTTAGTAGAGACAGGGTTTCACCATGGTGGCCAGGCTGGTCTCGGAACTTCTGACCTCAGGTGATCCAACTGCCTCAGCCTCCCAAAGTGCTGGGATTATAGGCATGATCCACCGCACCTGGCCCTTTGCCCGCTTTTTAAGGGGGTTGTTTTTTCTTGTAAATTTGTTTAAGTTCCTTGTAGATGCTGGATATTAGACCTTAGTTAGATGCATAGTTTGCAAAAATTTTCTCCCATTCTGTAGGTTGTCTGCTCATTCTGTTGATAGTTTCTTTTGCTGTGCAGAAGCTCTTAAAGTTAATTGGATACCACTTGTCAATTGTTGTTTTTGTTAGATTGCTTTTGGTGTCTTTGTCATGAAATCTTTGCCCATTCCTGTGTCCAGGATGGTATTGCCTAAGTTGTCTTCCAAGGTTTTTATAGTTTTGGGTTTTACACTGAAGTTTTTAATCCATCTTGAGTTGATTTTTGTGTATGGTATAAGGAAGGGGTCCGGCTTCAATCTTCTGCATGTGGCTAGCTGGTTATCCACCGTTTATGAAGTAGGGAGTCTTTTCCCCATTGCTTGTTTTTGTCAGCTTTGTCAAAGATCAGATGGTTGTTGATGCGCTTCCTTATTTCTGGGCTGACTATTCTGTTCCATTGGTCTTTGTGCCTGTTTTTGTACCAGTACCATGTTGTTTTGGTTGCTGTAGCCTTGTGGTATAGTTTGAAGTTGGATAACTTCATGCTTCCAGCTTTGTTCTTTTTGCTTAGGATTGCCTTGGCTATTTAGGCTCTTTTTTGATTGCATATGAATTTTAAAATAGTTTTTTCTAGTTCTGCAAAGAATGTCATTAAGATTAGCCTTCAATCTGTAAATTCTTTGGGCAGTATGGTCATTTTAATTATATTGATTCTTCTTATCCATGAGCATGGGATGTTTTTCTGTTTGTGTCTTCTCTGATTTCTTTGAGCAGTGGTTTGTAATTCTCACTGTAGAGAATAATCTAAATTTTAATGGACAAAGCAATGGGTTAGTGCAGTAGTATAAGCCTATAATTTGAGCTTCTTGGGAGGCTGAGATGGGAGGATCTCTTGAGTTTGAGACCACCCTGGGCAACATAGTGAGACCTCACATAAATTTTAAAACATATTATATTTATATATTTGAAAATAGGTATTTGTGACTGGAGTTCAAGTTTCTATGTTTTTTTTCATGATTTACCTTTTTTTTTTTTTTTTTTTTTTTTTGAGATGGAATCTCACTCTTTTGCCTAGGCTGGAGTGCAGTGGTTTGATCTCGGCTCAGTGCAGCCTCCATCTCCTGGGTTCAAACAATTCTCTTACTTCAGCCTCCCGAGTAGCTGGGATTACAGGTGCCCGCCACCGCACCTAGCTAATTTTTGCATTTTAAGTAGAGATGGGGTTTCACCGTGTTGGCCAGGCTGGTCTCGAACTCCTGACCTCAGGTGATCTGCCCACCTCAGCCTCCCAAAGTGTTGGGATTACAGGTGTGAGCCACTGCTCCTGGCTGGTCTACTTTTTTTTAATAGCTTAATATACAGTAATGTTTATAAACTAAACTGAGTACTATTTATACATTTTTATTGTTGCAAACATGCTGAAATACACATTAGCAAAAATAATACTGACTGCCAGGCAGTATGTGCACTGTTAGTCCCAGTTTCTTGGGAGGCTGAGGAGGGAGGATCATTTGAGATCAGGAGTTCAAGGCTGTACTGTGCTATGATTACTCACTGCATCCCAACCTGGACAACATAGCAAGAGCTGGTCTCTAATAATTTTTTTTTAAAAAGATGACAAATATCTAAAAATAGGTCATTGAGAGACAACTCCTTATTTCATCTGATGTGTAAATTGTATATGTGTATTACTTTATAAGCTAAGTGTGTATAAGTGTGCACATGTGATGTGTTTGCATGAGTGCATGGATAAGCAAGCCTATAGTTAAGGTACAACATCATTTTATAAGAATTTTTTTATTTTTATTTTTATTTTATTTTTTATTTTTTTGAAACTGAGTCTCGCTCTGTCGCCCAGGCTGGAGTGCAGTGGTGTAATCTTGGCTCACTGCAGCCTCTGCCTCCCGGGTTCAAGTGATTCTCCTGCCTCAGCCTCCCGAGTAGATGGGACTACAGGCGTGCACCGCCACACCCGGCTAATTATTATATTTTTAGTAGAGACAGGTTTCACCATGTTGGCCAGGATGGTCTTGGTCTCCTGACCCCGTGATCCGCCTGCCTCAGCCTCCCAAAGTGCTGGGATTACAGGCATGAGCCAACGCTTTTGGCCGTGCGTGTTGGCTCACACCTGTAATCCCAGCACTTTGGGAGGCCTAGGCGGGCGGATCACCTGAGGTCGGGAGTTCGAGACCAGCCTGACCAATGGAGAAAGGCCGTCTGTACTAAAAATACAAAATTAGCTGGGCGTGGTGGCACACACCTGTAATCTCAGCTACTCGGGAGGCTGAGGCAGGAGAATCCCTTGAACCTGGGAGGCAGAGGTTGTGGTGAACCGAGATCGCACCATTGCACTTGAGCCTGGGCAACAAGAGCAAAACTCCATCTCAAAAAAAAAAATTATATTTTTGAACAGTTGAAATTACATCTGAAATACTTTCCATGACCTTGTAAGTGTTCTACACTATTGGGCAGGGTGTGGTGGCTTACGCCTGTAATCCCAGCATTTTGGGAGGCCGAGGCGGGTGGCTCGCATGAGGTCAGGAGTTCAAGACCAGCCTGGGCAACATGGTGAAACCTTGTCTCTACTGAAAATACAAAAATTAGCCAGGTATGGTGGCGCATGCCTGTAATCCTAGCTGCTCGGGAGGCTAAGGCAGGAGGAGAATTACTTGAACCCGGGAGGCGGAGGTTGCAGTGAGCCGAGATTGCACCACTGCACTCCAGCCTGGGTGACAGACTGAGACTCTGTCAATTAAAAAAAAAAAAATGTGTTCTCCACTATCACGTTAATGAGTTAATGGCAGTAAGAATAGTAATGTATTATGAGGAAGATACGTGTGTATGCATATATAATGACCTTTTATGCAGATTCAGATTTTTGTCCATGAACTTAACTTTACTCAGGTAATTGTTAGTTTACTTTTGATGCTGATCTGTTACTTAACTGTTGATTCTTTAGGTTTGATTCTAATGCCCAGACACAAAATTAACCCACAATTATCTCTATAGAAGTGTTAGGTATTATGTTTGACACACCAAGTGATACTCATTATCTACCTAAGCTAGAATACAAGTAGTTGGTGTCTTCAGCTCAGGTAGATATTGAATGAAAAATCTACACTAGTTTAAAGAATATCATAACTTTTTATGGAAAAGTATAATAAAACTCAATCACAGACATATAACTAGCTCAAAAATACCTTAATGTGGATATGTCAGAATATTCACGTCAGCACTTCAGTTGAGTCAATCCTTACAACCCTCTTCTCATTTTGTGTGAACATAATTATTCTCTCCATACCCTGTTGGTCAAATATATCTTTTATTTTAGGGACACTTGACATTCAGGGACGTGGCCATAGAATTCTCTCAGGAGGAGTGGAAATGCCTGGACCCTGTGCAGAAGGCTTTATACAGGGATGTGATGTTGGAGAACTACAGGAACCTGGTCTCCCTGGGTAAGGATAATGCCCCTCCAGAAGTTGGGGTCTGCCCTTAGTATCTCTGCATTTTCCCTTGTGTGCCTCTTGGGAGCCCCTGCATTGCTTGACTGAGATTGAAACCCTGTTGACTTGGGCACGGTGGCTCATGCCTGTAATCCCAGCACTTTGGGAGGCTAAGGTGGGTGGATTGCTTGAGGTCAGGAGTTCGAGACCAACCTGACCATAATGATAAAACCCCATCTGTACTAAAAATACAAAAATTAGCCAGGTGTGGCGGTGTATGCCTGTAATCTCAGCTACACGGGAGGCTGAGGCAAGATAATTGCTTGCACCCAGGAGGCGGAGGTTGCAGTGAGCCGAGATCATGCCACTGCACTCCAGCCTGGGTAACAGAGCAAGATTCTGTTTCAAAAAAAAAAAAGAAACCCTGTTGACTCAGAAATGAAAAGCTCCCCTATGCTTTCTGGACTTGAAATGCCCCCTTTCTTCAGACATTGTGTCTCCTTCATGATACACCTTTGGGTGGTACCTGGGCTTAAGTGTGCATAAAACCTTATGACAAACTTTTCAAATATCCAGTTCCCTGTTTTCTACCCCTGTGCTTCTGATTCTGTAGTTCTTGGAAGAGAGTTCGATGTCCAGTTATCACAGGGTTCCCTAAGCATTCAGGAGACAGTCTGTGGGTGAATTTGTGAAATGTTTTTCTTGAATTCTTGATTAGTTGTTTTTTTTTTTATTTATAGTAGAATGACTTATAATCCTTTGAGTACATACCCAGTAATGGGATTGCTGGGTCAAATGGTATTTCTGGTTCTAGATCCTTGAGGAATAGCCACACTGTCTTCCACAGTGGTTGAACTAATTTATCCTCCCATCAACAGTGTAAAAGTGTTCCTGTTTCTCCACATTGTCTCCAGCATCTGTTGTTTGCTGACTTTTTAATGATCACCATTCTAACTGGCGTAAAAGGATTAATTTTTAATATCATCTCTCTTGCCTAAACAGAGGGCTTGGATTTTGGAGACATCACAGCACATCTTGATTCTTTTTTTTATAAACAGGAATCTGTCTTCCTGACCTGAGTATTTTCTCCATGATGAAGCAAAGGACAGAGTCCTGGACTGTGGAGAATGAAATGAAAGTAGCAAACAATCCAGATAGGTGGGAAGGTATCAAAGATATCAACACAGGTAAGAGCTCAGATGGACAGAATGAAAGCCACACTTTTTTTTTTTTGAGACAGTCTCTGTCCCCCACACTGGCGTGCAGTGGCCATCATAGCTCACTGCAGCCTTGAACTCCTGGGCTTCAACAGTCCACCTGCTTTGGCCTCCCAAAGTGATGTGATTATAGGCATGTGCCCCGTGCCTACCAGAGCCACACTATTAAATCGTGTTTGGGAAACTCTCTATAAGTGGCAGAATTGTGTAGAGAAATAAGAGTTTAAATCCTGTGAGTTCTTAAGAGAAATCTTTACCCCCACCTGTCACCATGTCCTTTATGTATGTATGTATGTATGTATGTATGTATGTATGTATGTATTTATTTGGAGATGGAGTCTCGCTCTGTCTCCAGGCTGGAGTGCAATGGCGTGATCTCAGCTCATTGCAACCTCTGCCTCGCCGGTTCAAGTGATTCCTCTGCCTCAACCTCCCGAGTAGCTGGGATTACAGGTGCCTGCCACCACGCCCAGCTAATTTTTGTATTTTTAGTACAGACGAGGTTTCACCTTGTTAGCCAGGATGGTCTCAATCTCTTGACCTCATGATCCGCCCGCCTCGGCCTCCCAAAGTGCTGGGATTATGGTGTGAGTCACCACGCCCGGCCCACGCTGTCGTTTAGATGTGTAATAGTTGTATGTTTTTGCCCTGCAGTGTTACTGCAGCCCAAACAGAGGCAAAAGCAAAGGCTTTTATCCTGATGGACAATATACCCTGTCATGTGGCTTCTGTCAACTCTTTAGTCCTTGATTCTGAGGGTCACAGAGAGCGCTGTTTCAAAGGAGTGTCCCTTTCCCCTGTGGTCTCTTTCTGTATGGGATTTTATCTGATGCTCAGTTCTCTATCCTTATACATCACAGCTGAGGTCTGCATAGACCTGCCTCCTTGACCTGTTCATGATCTGCCCATTTCCTGTACTGGGAAGACCTGATGGGGAGATGGGAAAACACAGGCTGCTGTCTTTTGCATCTGGGTCCTGAAAACTGCATGGAGCTGTTTCAAGCCCTCTTTGCCTGTTCAGGTCTGTTTGAGGTGGGGAAAAGTCAGGGATTTTCCTACTCTCACATGCCACTTGGCACAGAATGCTTCATTTCTGGTCACCAAAATGTGTGGAGATTTCTCCCCAACATCAACCAGTTTTGGGGTTTCCTGCAATTCATTGGTGACACTATCTACCTGACTTAGAGTTGCATCCCACAGGCTAAGGGTTGAGTCCCCAGGCCTGTCCCCCACCTAAGCCACCAATTGCCAGTAGTGGGTTGTCACCTTTCTATCTGACCAACCAGCCACAAGTCAGGGTTTCCTCGACCCCCTTCTTCTGTTCGGTTACTTTGCTAGGGTGGCTTACAGAACTCAGTGAAACACTTCATTATGTTCGTTGGTTCATGAGGAAGGACGTTTCCAAGGATACAGATGGACAGCCAGATGAGGAGATTCACAAGGCGAGGCACCTAGGAAGATTCACTGGGTGTGCCACCCTCCAGGCCTACCGCATGTGTTCAGCATTTGAAAGCTCTCAGGAATTTTTATGGAGGCTTCATTACTTAGGCGTGATTGTTATTAACTCAGTCTCCAGCCCCTGTACCCTTCCTGGAGGATGGTGGTTGGTGCTGACAATTTTATGCTTCTAACCATGGCGTGGTCTTTCTGGGCTTTCTATATCTGCAGATATAGAAACCATGGATATGAAGGCCAATAGTAAGGGACTTGAGCATCACACATTTTGGTATCTCAGGGTTTTTTAGCACAAAACTCGCAAACCATGTTTTTCCTCTGCTCTCACACCACCACAACAGTTATCAACACAGAAGAAGACTTCTCTGACCAAAGGTGTGGGGGTTTTTCCCCATACACCAAGCAGCAGACAGCAGCTGGGTGTCCTCCAACTCACTTCCAACACTGTACCTGGAGATAGGGCCAGGTCCCACAGGTTTAGGGCTCAGTCTCCAAGACTTGCCCCACTTCCACCAGTTGCAAGTCTGGGTCTCCAAACTTCTGACCAACTGGCTTCCAGTTGAGGTTTCCACAATCCCCTCTTTGGGCCCAATTAGTTTGCTGGAGCAGCTCACAGAAGTCACAGAAACACTCACGTTTGCTGGTTTATTATGAAGGATATTGCAAGGATACAGATGAAGAGACGTGTGGGACAGGTATGGGGGAAGGACTGTGGAGCTTCCAAGCCCTCCCTGGGTGTGCCACTCTCCAGGAAACCGCCATGTGTTCAGACATCCTGAAGCTCTTGGAACCCAGTCCTCTTGGGTTTTGATGGAAGCTTTGTGACATCAGCATTCCTTCCCCCAGGGTATACAGCAGGACCCTCTCTGGGGAGATCTTAGGACCCGCAATCAGAAAGGTAGGGGGAAAGTTAGAGTCCTGCCTTAGGGCAGGTGAAAGGAGAGGAGGAGAAGGTTGGAGAGGTTATTTTTCTTAAGGTCTGCAGAGGTCTAACCCAACATTATAACCAAAGACTGTAGCAAGGGCTATGGGAGTTATGAGCCAGGAACTGTGGACAAAAACCAATGTATATGTGTATCATAACACCACACAGAGGAGCCTGAAACGTGTCCTCCCTAGATACCAAGGGAGATATTCTGAATAGAAATAATGGATGGGCACCCAGTCAATAATCAATGAAAGACAGCTAATAAGCACAAGTGCGTACCACTGCATTTAAATGATATAAGACCAGAGAGTCAAGAAAGACCTGGATCCCGGAAGAGCTCAATTTAAAAAAAAAAAGAAAGAAAGAATCCAAGTGGGCTTTTTCCCCCCCTAATTATAAAGGAAAAGCCTTCGTTCTTTCAATATTGAGTATGATGTTACTTTTCGGCTTTTTATATATGGACTCTATTATGTTAAGTAAGTTCCTCGTATTCCTAGTGTTTTGAGTGTTGTTTTTTTTTTTATTTTTCTTTTGAGGGGGTGTCTCATGCTGTCGTGACCTTGACCTCGGCTCACTGCAGCCTCCACCTCCCAGGCTCAAATGATCCTCTCACCTCAACCACATGCCAGGCTGATTTTTGTATTTTTTGTAGAGGTGGAGTTTCGCCGTGTTAGCCAGGCCGGTCTGGAATTCCTGAGCTCAAGCGATCCTCCCGCCTTGACCTTCCAAAGTGTTAGGATTACAGGCATGAGGCACCGTGCCTGGCGAGTGTTTTTATCATAAATGATTGCTGAAGTTTTTCAAATGTTTTTCTGCATCAGCTGAGATTATTGCATGGATTTCTTTTTCTTTATTCTGTTATTGTGGGATATTACATAGACATTATAATGTTCCAAAGTTACATCCTTCTTGCATTCCTGAAATAAATCTTGCTTGGTCATGAGGTGTGATCCATTTTAATATGCTGCTGAATTTATTTTGCTACCATTTTGTTGAGGATTTTTGCATTAGATTAATCAGGAATATTGCTCTGCAGTTTTGTTTTGTTTTGTTTTAAGATGGAGTCTTACTCTGTGGCCCAAGCTGGAGTGCAGTGGCGTGATCTCGGCCCACTGCAGCCTCTGCCTCCTGGGCTCAAGTGCTTCTCCTCCCTCAGCCTCCACCATGCCCGGATAACTTTTATATTTTAATAGAGACAGTGTTTCACTATGTTGGCCAAGCTGGTCTTGAACTCCTGACCTCAGGTGATACGCCTGCCTCAGCCTCCCAAAGTGCTGGGATTACAGAATTACAGGTGTGAGCCACCGTGCCTGGCCTGCTCTGCAGTTTTCTTTTTTTTTTTGAGACGGAGTCTTGCCCTGTTGCCCAGGCTGGAATGCAGTGGTGTGATCTCGGCTCACTGCAACCTCCACCTCCCGGGTTCAAGTGATTCTCCTGCCCCAGCCTCCCAAGTAGCTGGGATTACAGGCGCGTGCCACTACGCCCAGCTAATTTTTGTATTTTTAGTAGAGACGGGGTTTCACTATGTTGGTCAGGCTGGTCTCGAACTCTTGACTTCGTGATCCGCCCACCTTGGCCTTCCAAAGTGCTGGGATTACAGGTGTGAGCCACCGCGCCCAGCCTGCTCTACAGTTTTCTTTAGGGCCTTTGCCTCTGCTTTCAAGGTAACAGCAGCCTCATTGAATGAGTGTAGAAGTGGTTCTCCTCCTCAACCTTACGGCAGATTTTGAGGATTGGTGTTAAATCTTTCTTCAGTATTTGATAGAATTTTACACTGAGGTCATCTGGTCCATTGCTGTTGTAGTTGGTAGGTATTTAATAACTGATTCAGTCTTCTTATTTGTTACTGGTGTGTTTAGATTTTCTACTTCATTGTTAAGTCTTGGTAAATGGTGTCTATCTACAAATTTATCAATTTTTTTCTTGGTTATCATATTTTTTGTTATATAATTGTTGAGTCTCATTTAATTTCCATTTTTATTTGTATAGACTTGTTTGTAATGTCCTCTTTTCCCTTTCTAATTGTAGTTATTTCTGTCATATGCTTCATGTTTCTTTTTTCTAGTTTAGGTAAGGGTTTGTCAGTCTTATTCAAAGTGTGAACTCTTACTTTCCTGACTTTCTCTAGTGCTTCTCTGCTGTTTTCTTTGTTTTCTAACCTTTATTTTTTCTTTCTGCTATCTTAATGTTCATTTTTGTCTTTTTCTTTATTTTTTTGAGACGGAGTGCTGCTCTGTCGCCCAGGCTGGAGTACAGTGGTGCGATCTCGGCTCACTGCAACTCTGCCTCCCGGGTTCAAGCAATTCTCCTGCCTCAGCCTCCCAAGTAGCTGGGACTATGGACGCACGCCACCATGTCCAGCTAATTTTTTTAATTTTAGTAGAGACGGGGCTTCACCTTGTTGCCCAGGCTGTTAGCGAACTCCTGAGCTCAGGCAATCCACCCTCCTCGGCCTCCCAAAGTGCTGGGATTACAGGTGTAAGCCACCGCACCCGACCGTGTTCATTTTTTTCTTTATTGAGATATAAAGTTAGGTTGTTTATATGTTATTTTATTCTAGTTTATTTATTTATTTTTTAAGAGATAGGGTCTCACTGTGTCACTTAGGCTGGAGTGCAGCGGCATGATCATAGATCCTGGGATCCAGTGATGATCTCACTTTAGCCTCCTGAGTAGCTGGAACTACAAGCACATGACACTGTGCCTCACCAATTAAAACAATAATTTATTTTATTTTATTTATTTATTTTGTTTAGAGATAGGGGGTCTCACTTTGTTGCCTAGGCTGGTCTGCAACTCCTGGCTTTAAGAGATCCTCCGACCTCAACCTCCCAAAGTGCTGGGATTACAGGTGTGAGCCACCACACCCAGCCATTTTTTTATTTTTCATGTATGCATACATCATTACAATACCCCTTCCAGCACTATTTTTGTTGCATTTCATGAGTTTTGCTGTGTTATATTTACATTTTCCTTTATATCATGATATTTTCTAATTTTACTTTTATTTTATTTGTATTTATTTATTTACTTTTATTTATTTATTTTGAGATAGAGCCTCACTCTGTCGCCCAGGCTGGAGTGCAGTGGCACGATCTCAGCTCACTGCAACCTCTGCCTCCCGGGTTCAAGTGATTCTTCTCCTGCCTCAGCCTGCTGAGTAGTTGGGATTACAGGCGCACGCCACCACACCCAGCTAATTTTTTTTTATTTTTTTTATTTTTAGCAGAGATAGGGTTTCACCATGTTGGTCAGGCTGGTCTTGAACTCCTCACCTCATGATCTACCCGCCTCGGCCTCCCAAAGTGCTGGGATTACAGGCATGAGCCACCGCATGTGGCTTTTTTTTTTTTTTTTTTTGAAACGGATTCTCATTCTGTCACTCAGGCTAGAGTGCAATGGCACAGTCTCAGCTCACTGCAACCTCTGCCTCTGGGTTCAAGCAGTTCTCCGGCCTCAGCCTCCTGAGTAGCTGGGATTATAGGCACACACCACTATATCCGGCTAATTTTTGTATTTTTGGGTGGAGACGGGGTTTCACCATTTTGGCCAGGCTGGTCTCCTGGCCTCAAGTGATCCGCCCGCCTCACCCTCCCAAAGTGCTGGGATTACAGCCACCACACCTGGTCTATGCAGCTGCTCAAAAGTGTCTTATTTTCCCTAAGAGGCTCATCCTGCTTTTTCTTAGAAGCTTTCAATTTCTGTTGTATTTCTCTACTCATAATCCCTCTCAAACTCACCTGTAATCCTCCTGAGTCCTGCAGATTCCCCATTGCTCCATTGCATCACCCTACCTTTTGGGTTTTCTCCACTGCCAGTGTGATATTATGCTGATATTTCTTCCAGTGTCTGAATCAGATGAGGCAGATTCCAGTTCCTCCGTCAGGGTCTATACATGCCAGAGGCCGGATGTGGTGGCTCATGCCTATAATCCCAGCACTTTGGGAGGCCACGGCGGGCAGATCACGAGGTCAGGAGATCGAGACTATCCTGGCTAACACAGTGAAACCTCGTCTCTACTAAAAATACAAAAAAATTAGCCGGGCATGGTGGTGGACGGCTGTAGTCCCAGCTACTTGGGAGGCTGAGGCAGGAGAAAGGCGTGAACCCAGGAGGCGGAACTTGCAGTGATCCGAGATCATGCCACTGCACTCCAGCCTGGGCGGCAAAGCCAGACTCCAACTCAAAAACAAAAACAAAAAACATGCCAGAACCATGGGTTCAAATTACACTGTTTACTTGCTTTCCTAGGGAGAAGCTGTGCAGTGAGAAGCAAAGCAGGAAACAAGCCTGTTACAAATCAACTTGGATTAACCTTTCAGTTACCTCTGCCAGAACTGGAGATATTTCAAGGTGAAGGGAAGATTTATGACTGTAATCAAGTTGAAAAGTACATCAGCCATAGTTCTTCAGTTTCGCCACTTCACAGAATTTATTCTGGGGTCAAAACCCACATTTTTAATAAACATAGGAATGATTTTGTTGATTTTCCATTGCTGTCACAAGAACAGAAAGCACACATTAGGAGAAAACCGTACGAATGTATTGAGCAGGGCAGAGTCTTCAGAGTGTCTTCAAGCCTTCCTAATCATCAAGTAATCCACACTGCAGATAAACCTAACAGATGTCATGAATGTGGTAAAGCCGTGAGGGACAAGTCAGGCCTCGCAGAACATTGGAGAATTCGTACGGGAGAGAAACCTTACAAATGTAAAGAATGTGGCAAGCTCTTCAATCGAATTGCATACCTTGCACGACACGAGAAAGTGCATACTGGAGAGAGTCCTTACAAATGTAATGAGTGTGGCAAGGTCTTCAGTCGAATTACATACCTTGTACGACATCAGAAAATTCATACTAGAGAGAAACCTCATAAATGTAACAAATGTGGCAAGGTTTATAGTAGCAGTTCATACCTAGCACAACATTGGAGAATTCATACAGGAGAGAAACTTTACAAATGTAATAAATGTGGCAAAGAATTTAGTGGGCATTCAAGCCTCACCACCCATCTGTTAATCCACACTGGAGAGAAACCTTACAAATGTAAAGAATGTGACAAGGCTTTTAGGCACAAGTTCTCCCTAACAGTTCATCAGAGAAATCATAATGGAGAGAAACCTTATAAATGTCATGAATGTGGCAAAGTCTTCACTCAAGTTTCACACCTTGCACGACATCAGAAAATTCACACTGGAGAGAAACCTTACAAATGTAATGAGTGTGGTAAAGTCTTCACTCAGAATTCACACCTTGCAAATCATCAGAGAATCCATACTGGAGAGAAACCTTACAAATGCCAGGTGTGTGGTAAGGTCTTTAGGCACAGTTCATGGTTTGTACAGCATCAAAGAAGTGTTCATGAGAAAGTCCTTACAAACTGAGTTTGGCAAAGTGTATCATAAGTTCTAGCAGTAATCAACATCCGAGAGTCTATACTAGAAAGAAATCATTTAAATGTACTATATGTGGCACAGGCTGTATGGAGACCTACCAAATCACTAGACATCAAAACATTCGTCTTTGGTGAAACCACACAAATGGATTGTGTGTGCCAAGGCTAACAAGTCAAAATATGTTGAACCTAATGATATGATGTGTGTAAAGGGTTCAAGGACATGTGGAAATGGTCTGTTATATTCGGGTTATTAAAAATGTAATTGGCCGGGCGCGGTGGCTCACGCCTGTAATCCCAGCACTTTGGGAGGTTGAGGTGGGTGGATCACAAGGTCAGGAGTTCGAGACCAGCCCGGCCAGTATGGTGAAACCCCGTCTCTCCTATAAATACAAAAAAATTACCCGGGCGTGGTGGCACATGCCTGTAATCCCAGCTACTCAGGAGGCTGAGGCAGGAGAATTGCTTGAATCCGTGAGGTGGAGGTTGCAGTGAGCCGAGATCACTCCACTGCACTCCAACCTGGGTGACAGAGCGAGACTCCGTCTCAAAAAAAAAAAATTATTTGGGTTTGAAAGGCCAGGTGCAGTGGTTCATGCCTATAATCTCAGCACAATAGGAAGTCAAGACAGGAGGGTCACTTGACTCCAGGAGATCAAGATCAGTATGGGCAACGTAGCAAGGCCCATCCCTACAAAATAAAAAAAATAAATAAGCCAGGCCCTTGGCATGTGTCTGTAGTTCCAGCTACTCAAGAGGCCGAGGCAGTAGGATTGCTCAAGCCCAGGAGTTTGAGAGTTTGAGTAGTGAGCTCTGATCTTGCCATTTGTACTCCAGCTTGGGTGACAGAGTGAGACCGTGTCTCAAAAGAAGAAAAAAAGGCTAGTTTTTATGACTTCAACCTGAACTTTGGAATCTCTTCATGTGCCTTCCCTACACAGGCCTTTCACTGTGGTCTCTGGGAAAGAATCAGTAAGATGACAGGGCTGACTTCATTAGCTGAGGAGCGTTTCTATCCAATTTCCTGGAGGAATAAGGACACTGCCTTTTTGGATTAAAGATTGTCTGATTTAGAGACCGTGGAGGTGGACAGAGAATAACAAAACCGTGATGGCAGTCATCATGCTTATTGCAGTTAGCACACTCTTTTCTTGACAGGCACAGTGCTGCTGTGCTCTACAAATGACCATGAAATAGAGCACGCCATGACTTTAGGACACAGGTATTTTGATGGGAAGACAGGTCATTAGGGACTGATTACGTAGTAGAGACGTTGCAGGGGAAATGGTGGCCACCTTCTCCATTGAATAGCAATAGCTGCTCTTTAGCAAAGACTGATTAAAAAGTACTCTGATTTTTCAAATGGAAGAGAGAACAGTTAAATCAGAGTAGAGAGTTTAATCAAAACTGCCAATGGAACATGCTCTTGAGTAGGATTCACATTTAACTGCTGGCATAATTTGCAACTGTTTGATTTTCTCATGTTTGGAACAATAAAGTTGACATTTTCCAAAGTGTGAATGATTCACCTTCTTTCTACCAATATTGTTTTATCCCATCTCAGGGGGATACTTTATAGCAGACAATAATAAGGCACCATTAGGATTTTTTTATTATTTTTATTTTTAAAATTATACTTAAAGTTCTAGTATACATGTGCACAACATGCAGGTTTGTTACATAGGTATACATGTGTCATATTCGTTTGCTGCACCCATCAACTCGTCATTTACATTAGGTATTTCTCCTAATGTTATCCCTCTGCCAGCCCCCCACCCCCCGACAGGCCCCGGTGTGTGATGCTCCCTTCCCTGTGTCTAGGTGTTCTCATTGTTCAATTCCCACCTATGAGTGAGAACATGGGGTGTTTGGTCTTCTGTCACTGTGATAGTTTGCTGAGAATGATGGTTTCCAGCTTCATCAGTGTCCCTGCAAAGGACATGAACTCATCCTTTTTATGGCTGCATAGTATTCCTTTTCTTTTTTTTTTTTTTTTTTGAGATGAAGTTTTGCTCTGTCACTCAGGCTGGAGTGCAATGGCATGATCTCAGCTCACTGCAACCTCTGCCTCCCGGGTTCAAGTGATTCTCCTGTCTACACTTCCCAAGTAGCTGGGATTACAGGCATGCACCACCATACCCGGCTAATTTTTTGTATTTTTAGTAGAGATGGGGTTTCACCATGTTGGCCAGGCTTGTCTCGAAGTCCTGACCTCGGGTGATCCAGCCGCCTTGGGTTCCCAAAGTGCTAAGATTACAGGCGTGAGCCACTGCGCCTGGCCAGGATTTTTAAGGTTGAAGCATCCACAACAATTTTGTGTGTGAAATGAAATGACATGCACTTTTGGGCATATACACTTGGGTAAGTATGATTTTGGGTAATAGTACTTAAGTTATTCTCTCTACTCTTTGTTTTTGTTTTTTGTTTTGTTTTGTTTTGAATGGAGTTTCGCTCTTGTTGCCCAGGCTGGAGTGCAATGGTGTGATCTCAGCTCACTGCAACCTCTGCCTTCCAGGTTCAAGTGATTCTCCTGCCTCAGCCTCCCGAGTAGCTGGGATTACAGGCATGTACCACCACGCCCAGCTAATTTTGTATTTTTAGTAGAGACAGGGTTTCTCCATATTGGTGAGGCTGGTCTCGAACTCCTGACCTCAGGTGATCTGCCCACCTCAACCTCCCAAAGTGCTGGGATTATAGGCGTGAGCCACCACACTTGGCCTACCTCTCTACTCTGCCCTAAGATGCTTGTGTGGGTAAAGTGAAAATCACATAACAGTGCAGCTTCATCATCATATACCCTCAGTGTTCATGACTTGATAAACATGCACTGTATTATGTTTCTATGTGCCTTTTTCTTGTGTGCCAAATAAGACCCATGGCAGGCACCTTCATTTTCAGGAAGCAAAAATACAGATACAGTAATATGGAAAATAGGACAAAGTATGGACTTCAGGATGAAAATATTGTAACAATCTTGCTATTGACCTCGTAGCGCTCAGTGACATAATTTGAAAATATTAATGTTCAGAAATGTTCTCTTGAGGATGAACACACAGAATGGGAATTTCGTTTTGCTTTGGTAGATTAACTAGAAACTTCATATTTTCACCCTTATAACCTTTTTGGTAATTTGAACTTTTGATCACTCTTCTGGAACTGCTTTGACATCCACCTGAAGTTTGGTTTGGATATTGAGGATGATGATGCCATTCACTAATGTGATCTCAAAATGTTTACTCCATAATGAGGCTTTCTGGGGACAGCAGGGTAGACTTCCCTGGTTGGTCCAAATATGACTAGGGAATCGGCATAGGTGACTGGCTTGGGGTATGATGATTGTTAAGGGATAGGGCTTGGGCAGGGGTGCCCACTTGTGGTTTGAACTTTCAGCTGGTGCCAAAGGAGTGGGCCCTGAGGATTTTTCAGTTGGCCAGACGGGCAGAATAGGAAGAGAGAGTGCAGAGGTGTAAAAGGCGTTGGTGTTCAGACATCACAAAATGCAGTCAACTCTAGTACAACGCTGAATGCTTCCTCTGGAAACTCCTGCCATCTTGGTTAGGAAAGACCCCGATTTTCTTCATGATAATATCTTACGTTCCTTTTTTAGTTACAGATACAGGTCTCATTGCACAATATGATTGTTGAAAACACTTGTGAAATATTTTTTAGTAAAATTGCCTAAGATACTTTTTTATAGTAGACAATGAAAATTATTGTGTGGGTTTATAATAAATATAATATATTATATAATATGATTTATTAAAATATATTTATTATAAATATGATATTACTAGAGCATTTTTCCAAAAGCTATGGAAATGTCATATTCCCATTATAGCATTAAGCAATATATTCCATGGTTCATTTTCAACTCTAATAAAATTATATTTTGTTTATATATGTATATATAGACACATATAATTTTTTTTACTTTTTTCTTTTTCTATACATTGCATCCAGATACTATGCTTGTTTTTTTTTTTTTTTTTTTTTTGAGACAGAGTCTTGCTCTGTCACCCAGGCTGGAGTGCAGCGGCGCGATCTTGGCTCACTGCAGCCTCTGCCTCCCGGGCTCAAGTGATTGTCCTGCCTCAGCCTCCCGAATAGCTGGGATTACAGACGTGCACCATCACCACACCTGGCTAATTTTTGTATTTGTAATAGAGATGGGGTTTCATCATGTTGGCCAGGCATGGTCTTGAACTGACTTCAGGTGATCTGCCCGCCTCGGCCTCCCAAAGTGTTGGGATTACAGGCATGAGCCACCACGCCCGGCCAGATGCTATGCTTAATACATTTTTTCCTAATGTCACTCTAGTGAAAATTTTAGGCGACACAAAAATGAGACTGTTGTTTGAAGACAATGTTTTTTGACAAGAGTATGCACAAGACAATGGCAGGTATAAACGTTTTATTGTAAATATGAAAAAGGAAAAAATGCTTTCACTGTATTAGAGGACTTGAAGTAACATGAAGTGATTCCAACCCTTTATCTTTATTTATTTATTTATTTATTTATTTGAGATGGAGTTTTACTCCTGTTGCCTAAGCTGGAGTGCAGTGGCGCGATCTCAGCTCACTGCAACCTTCACCTCCCGGGAGCATGCTCCTCTATCTTTTTTTTTTTTCAGATGTTTGAGCTCTTCCAGGTTTTTTGGGATTTCTGTTGGTTTGTTTTGTTTTTTGCTTTTCTACATAATTGTTTGGATAATCTTGTCAGTATCTACAAAGTGCCTTGATAGTAAATATATTAACCCTGTGTATCAATTTGGGGTAATTTCACATTTTTTTCTGTGTTGAGTCTATCAATAAATTGATATTGTATATGTCTCTATCTGGGTGTCTTTGATTTCTTTCATCAGCATTTTGTAGTTTTAAAATCCTGAGAATGTTAAATTAACATATTTTTTGACTTTTTTTTTTTTTTTTTTGAGACAGAGCCTTGCTCTGTTGCCCGGTCTGGAGTGCAGTGGCACGATCTTGGCTCACTACAACCTCCGCCTCCCAGGTTCAAGCGATTCTCCTGCCTCAGCTTCCCGAGTAGCTGGTATTACAGGCGTATGCCACCATGCCCGGCTAATTTTTGTGTTTTTAGTAGAGATGGGGTTTTACTGTGTTGGCCAGGCTGGTCTCGAACTCCTGACCTCAAATGATACGCCCACTTCGGCCTCCCAAAGTGCTGGGATTACAGGCCTGAGCCACCACGCCTGGCCTTCATTGACCTTTTTATTGAGCAATCATATGTGGTATTGTATTTTTAATTTCAGGTTCCACATGTTAATTGCTAGTGGATAGAAATATACGAGATTTTTGTATGTTGATGTTGTGCCTTGAGACCTTGAAATTTTATTTTGGAGACTTTTGTAGATATTTTTGGAATATTCTACATAAAGCTATTTTGTTAGTTTCCTGTTGTTACCGGAGTGAATGCCTTAAAACAAGAAAAAATGTATTCTTGCCCAGGCGCGGTGGCTTACGCCTATAATGCCCCCACTTTGGGACGCTGAGGCAGGTGGATCACTTGAGTTCAGGAGTTTGAGACCGGCCTGGCCAGCATGGTGAAACCCCGTCTCTACCAAAAATACAAAAATTAACCACGCTTGGTGGCGGGCGCCTGTGATCCCAGGTACTTGGGAGGCTGAGGCAGGAGAATCGAGGTGGAGGTTACAGTGAGCTGAGATTGCACCATTGCATTCCAGCCTGGGCAACAAGAGCGAAACTCTGTCTCAAAAAAAAAAAAAAAAGAGAAAAGCACATAATGGGTCATATACAAGGGTGAGCCTTCTTTGTTGTTGTCGTTGTCTTGTTTGCTTGTTTGCTTTTTTTTCTTTTTTTTCTTAGACAGGGTCTCAATCTGTTGCCCAGGCTGGAGTGCAGTGGTGTTATCTCTCTGCTCACTGCAACCTCTGCCTCCTGGGTCCAGGCGATTCTCCTGCCTCAGCCTCCCGAGTAGCTGGGATTACAGCCACCCCCACAACACCCAGCTAGTTTTTGTATTTTTAGTAGAGATAAGGTTTCACCATGTTGGCCAGGCTGGTCTCCCAGCTCCTGACTTCACTCGCCTTGACCTCCCAAAGTGCTGGGATTACAGGCATGAGCCACCGTGCCCGGCCGACAAAAATAATTTTAAAGTAATGGCTAGTTCATCCATATCTATATGTACTCCCTATATACAGAATCTGAATTCAAATTCAATCATAGCCTTATTTTCCCAGGTCACAGAAAACAGTCTCTTCTTTGAATTAATAGAAGTTTATTTTTATCAGCTCACTTCTCTAATAGAGAAAATGTCTCCTCTTACTTGTTTTCATCAGGGCTCAGTTGGTACAAGAGAAAATATCATGATAATTTTTTTAAATGTTACAGAGACATGACATTTTAATTACTGCTTGTATTTTGTAGTAAGACCAAAGAATTCATAATTCTATATGCTGTTTTCCCCATGATTAGTAGGAAAGAGAAAAACATTTTTCTAAATATCCTTTTTTTTTTTTTTGGAGACAGAGTCTCACTCTGTTGCCCAGGCTGGAGTGCAGTGGCACGATCTCAGCTCACTTCAACCTCCGCCTCTGGGTTGAAGCAGTTCTCCTCCCTTAGTCTCCCAAGTAGCTGGGATTACAGTTGTGCACCACCACGCCCGGCTAATTTTTGTATTTTTAGTAGAGACAGGGTTTCCTCATTTTGGCCAGGCTGGTCTCGAACTACTAACCTCAAGTGTTCTGCCTGCCTCAGCCTCACAAAGTGCTGGGATTACAGGCGTGAGCCACCATGCCTGGCCTAAATATACTTCTAAGTTTTTGTTCCATTTAACAGGTACACAGACCCTAACAATGGAAATTGACAAGCACACTTTGCAACAATTCATAATCTCTCTCTCTCTTTTTGAAAGGAGGTCTCTTTATGTTGCCCAGTCTGGGCTGGAACTTCTGGACTCAAGCAATTCTCCTGCCTCACAGTCCTGAGTAACTGGGATCACAGGCCTGTGTCACTGTGCCCAGCTAGTGTTGTCTCATACGTGACAGGAACAGATGCCAGACAACCAAAATGAATACTTAGGGCCCCTCGATACCATTCAAAGACAGAAGTATGCACAAAGTTTATGCTGACATTATTATCAGTTTAAACTTTTTGATGTTCTATTTGACAATTATAACGTGTGTTTATTATGTTTTCCATTTTTCATGTTAGAATATGTGGTGACAATGTTGAAAGTGACTCCACTCCTAAATTCCTAGAAAATAGCAAAGGGTGGCTGGGTGCCATGGCCCACGCCTGTGATCTCAGCATTTTGGAAGGCTGAAGAAGGAGACTTGCTTGAGCCCAGGAGTTCAAGACCACCCTAAGCAATAGAGGGAGACCCCATCTCTACAAACAGTTTTTTGTTTTATTATTTTTTTTTAATTACCAGAGCATGCTGGCATACACCTGTGATCCTAGCTCCTCTGGAGGCTGACATAGGAGGATCACCTGCACTCGGGGAAGTCAAGGCTGCAGTGAGCCCTGCACTTCAGTCTAGCTGACGGAGCAAGACTCTGTCTCAAAAAAAAAAAAAATAAATAAAATAAAATAAATAAAATAGAACAAAAATAAAAATTATTTGTGCCGGTGATCCCAGTTACTCAGGAGGCTAAGGTGGAGGATCTCTTGAGAGTGGTCCAGGCTGCAGTGAACCCCGATTGCACCACTGCACTCCAGCCTGGGCAACAGAGCAAGACCCTGTGATTTAAAAAAAAAAAAAAAAAGCCAGGTTCAGTGGCTCACACCTGTAATCCCAGCACTTTGGGAGGCCGAGACGGGCGAATCACGAGGTCAGAAGATCGAGACCATCCTGGTTATCACGGTGAAACCCCATCTCTACTAAAAATACAAAAAATTAGTCGGGCGTGGCAGGTGCCTGTAGTACCAGCTACTCGGGAGGCTGGGGCAGGAGAATGGCGTGAACCCGGGAGGCGAAGCTTGCGGTGAGCTGAGATCGTGCCACTGCACTCCAGCCTGGGCGACAGAGCGAGACTCCATCTCAAAAAAAAAAAAAAAGAAAAAAGAAAAGAAAATTGCAAAGGTTAAACACCTACCACAGCACCCTGCCACCTGCCCCTTCCTTCCTCTCTCACCTTTGTTTTCCTGGGAACAGCTCACTGCAGAGAACCAGCAATGAAGAATTATTCTTCCTCATAGCACTTCATTAAGTCTAATGATCCTCGCCTTGTTTACAAAAGTAAAAGCCAGATGGAGACCTCTCAAATTCCCATCCTTTGACTTACCAAGGATTACTGAATTGTTTGTCCCCACTGCCAGGTGCTCATGCACTGCCCCATACCTGGTCCTTTCTAGCCTTGCTCCCTGCTCCACATAAAAGAAAAACTCTTTTCTTTGTGGCTCTTGGTCATGTGGCAATCTTGTGGTTGGAGCATTGTTCCTATTGTAATCATCCTTTTGAATACGATCTCTCCCAACTAAAGTATGAATTTGTGTTTTGAGAGATGTAAATATTTTCATTATGCCATCTGTGTTGGAATCTCTTCATTCTTTTGTATTTGTGTGTGGCGTAGGCTATAAAGTATACTCAACAGTTGAAAATAGTTCCTATGTTAGTAAAATATTTTGAATCCTCAATGATTTGCATCTGTGTTATAATGATATTACAGGGTAAGCATATGTTAAAATCTCTGACTGAGGAAATATCCATTTTTACTTATTAGAGAAAAACTATATCCATGTTGGTCCCTTGAAAATTTTATGCTAATTTTATATCCTTTTTTGTTTGTTTGTTTGTTTTTTAGACGGATAGATGGAGTCTCACACTGTCACTCAGGCTGGAGTGCAGTCACCTGATCTTGGCTTACTGCAACCTCCACCTCCTGGGTTCCAGCGATTCTCCTGCCTCAGTCTCCAGAGTAGCTGGGATTACAGGCACACACAACCGTGCCCAGCTAATTTTTGCATGTTTAGTAGAGATGGGGCTTCACCATATTGGCCAGGCTGGTCTCGAACTCCTGACCTCAAGTGATCAACTGACTCAACCTCCCAAAGTGCTAGGATTATATACCCTAAGTGCTAGGATTATATACCCTATACCCTTGCCTGGCCAACAGGATCATATTTCAATTAATTAACACTTCAAGATGAATGCAACCTTCCAATAATAGGGATGTGAGAGAAAAGCATACTTATTAGTACATGTTAATTCACAAATATTGCCATAAAATTATTGCCAGTAGGCATGAGGCTATTTAAATTTTGATAATTTAGTTTTACTTTTTTCTAGGTTCACATGAAAAAGAATAACTTGCCCACCAAATAATCTTAGTATTATTGCAAAATTTTTCTTTGGTGAAAATCCAGTAGTCTTCTGAAGACTCTCTACAGGCTTTGTTATTCCCACATGAGAGAACATTAAGAAAAGAAAACACCTAAAAAAAGATCACAATTGTTAAAAGTACGTTTTCTAGTTACTTTCAGAATGCATGTAAAGTGAATTTGATATTACAGTATACTTAGAAATTATTGATGTAAGCATATTACAATGTCAACTAAGTTTATGTGAAAGGGATTTGAGGTTCATTCATCTCAAATTGGAATAGAATAACATAGAATAACAAATGTAAACAAGAACTATGTAATTTACATCTATTTTTAAAAGTTAATGCTTTTTTTTTTTTTTTTTTTTTTTTTTTTGTCTCTCACTCTGTCACCCAGGCTGGAGTGCTGCAGTGGCACGATCTCGGCTCACTGCAACCTCCGCCTCCGGGGTTCAAGCGATTCTCCTGCCTCCACCTCGAGTTGGGATTACACGCGTGCGCCACCACGCCCGGCTAATTTTTGTATTTTTAGTAGAGACGGGGTTTCACCGTGATGGCCAGGCTGGTCTCAAACTCCTTACCTCAAATGATCCCCTCCCTTGGCCTCCCAAAGTGCTGGGATTACAGGTGTGAGCCACCTCGCCCGGTTAATGCTTTTTTAAAAGCAACAATTGGTGACCTAAATTCTCACTGGCCTTAGCCCTCCATGCCCCTGGTGCTGTCACTAGAAAACTCTCTGGAGCTGAGCACAGGGTTACCTCTGTCCCTCCCGAAAGAACAGGGAATAGAAAAGGAGAGGATTTCTATTCTGCTTTGTGGGCCGTCAGCATGAAATTGCACATTCTACCCAGGCAGGGCTTTGCAGTTCACATATTAACTTGCGTCGCTTTCACAGACAATCCCAGGGCTTTTTAATTAAATTGCTAAATTTAGTTTTTTATGTATTTATTTGAGAGACTGAGTGTCTGTCGCCCAAGCTGGAGTGCAGTGGCCGTCATAACTCAGTGTAAACTCAAACTCCTGGGCTCAAGCGATCCTCCCGCCTCAGTCTTCGGGGTAGCTGGGACTACAGGTGTCCGACCCCACGGTCGGCTTAAGATTAACTTTAACAGCAGGGATTTTCCTGGATCTAATAATTAGCCGACTTTGCTCTGTCCCGGCAAGAGTACAGTTCGGAGACAGCTGAGTTGCTCCAGGCTGCTTGACAGGTCTTGCCTGCAAAACCCGGAAAACAGAGGCGCTGGAAGCGAGGCGGAGGGAAGCGCAAGCCCCGCCCCTCCCCGCCCCACCCCGCCCCCGCCCCGGCCAGGCCCGGCCCCGCCCTGCTGGGACTCCTCCGCTGCGCGCGCAGTTTCCCACAAACCCGGAAGCGGATCGCGTGGAGTGAAGGTCACGCCGCGGCGCGTGAGTTTCCCTTTGTGTAAATTAATCTGCGCTTCCCAGCTCCCCCGCGCTTCTGTACCCGGGATCTGAGGGGCCACACAGACCTTGAAATCCTCGCACCGCTCGCTCTACCCCGACCAAATTCAGGCGTCTCCGTGAGAGTCAGGCGGTCGCTTCCCTGTGTGTTTAAATCGCTCGGCGGCGGGTCCTGTCCTCCGTCTTTTTGCCACAGGGCCATGTAGTTACCTCTTGTCGCGGAGTTTTCCTGCTTCAATCCTTCAGTGATGCTTACCTTCGCCCCGCACAGCGTCCTCCTCCGCTAGGCGGATTGCGGTCTATCAGGTCCCCCCAGCCTCGCCTTTGTTGGCCATGGAGCGCAGCGCTCCAATCTCAATCCAGGAGAAGCCGCGTCTTCTGCCGAGTCCTGGGATTCTGCGGACGCCACCCCTCTCTTGATCCAGACCCTACCTTTACCCTCCTTGATACCGGGTCCCGCTACTCCCCAGGCCTCCTCTTCCCAGCCACCGCTTCTCCTAACCCTGGGTGTGGGGAGGACTTATTCTGTCTCTTGACATCCAGTGTTCTTGCGGGCCAAATAACACCCCACTGAAAAGGTGTTCTGCATGTGGGCATCGGATCCCAATTCCTTCCATGGGGATGTGTGCAGAAAGAGAGATGGAGAGCGAGGGAGAAGAAAGAGAAACATTTTGAAGCAGAAAAGAAGACTGAGGGAGAGCCATAAGCAGATGGCAAAGTAGAGAATGGATGGGGGATTTGCAGAGGCAGCGAATGAAGCCGGGAAAGTAGCAGGGGGAGAAAAGCAACTGGAGAAATGCAGAGAAAAGTTCCATCTCCGGAGAGATGAAGGACAGCAAGATAGTGAGAGGGGCAGCAAAGTGGGACGTTCCTCAGTTTGAGAGTGGGGGAGAGGAGGAGGGATTTGGAGCCAGGGCAGACAGAGCAGTGTAGTGCTGGGACAGCAAGAGGAGTCAGCTGGTGACAACAAGAGCAGAGGGAGAACCACAGCAGGTGGAGGCGTGGGTTCTCAGGGTGCCAGAGAGTGGGGACAAGGGGGTGTAACAGGAAAGAAGGGATTTAACAGGGAGAGCAGAGGGGGAGCAGAGACAGGGAAAGAGGCAGGGCTGGGCACTGTGGCTCACGCCTGTAATCCCAGCACTTTGGGAGGCCGAGGTGGGTGGATCACCTGAGGTCAGGAGTTTGAGACCAGCATGGTCAACATGGTGAAACCCCATCTCTACTAAAAATACAAAAATTAGCCGGGCGTCAGAGCGCACATGTAATCCCAGCAACTCAGGAGGCTGAGGCAGGAGAATTGCTTGAACCCGGGAGGCGGAGGTTGCAGTGATCTGAGATTGCGCCATTGCACTCCAGCCTGGGCGACAAGAGCAAAACTCCGTCTCAGGAAAAAAAAAAGAGGCAGAAATAGGTGGAGATTGGGACGATCAAAGATTGAGCAGAAAGTTTGGAAAAGGGGTGAAACAAATTGCCAGAATGGAGCAGAACAGGTGGAAGAGAAGGAATAGAAGGAAGAAGGGGAGAAACATCAGGAGAAGAGAGGGGCTCAAAATGAGCAGAATCTTAGGGGAAAAATAAAGAGGGGGAAAAAAAGCTAGAGAAAGAAGGTGAGAATGAGAGATACGTACAGAATGAGGGAGGGAAACACAGTACTGAGAAAAGAGGGAACCCTGGGTGCAGATGAACGGTGAGTTGATTGGATATTATGATTAAGTTGTGACATTGATTTATCTATTTATAATCTGATAATATGAAATATACTTTAAAAATACAGATGAAGATGAGATGTACAAAACTCCTGTCTGTAAGGCTGGTGCATTTTACAATTCTTGGCATCAGACTTTAGCTTCCACTCACATTCCCTATTCAGGCACAGCTCAGTGACTTGAGTCATTCAGGTGTGGGTCACCCACTTTCCTTTTCTTGCGACGGGGTAGGGTGTGGGTGAGTGTATAAGATAGCAGGAAAACCAAAGTGTATTTCCTACTCTTGGAATCAACACAATAGTGAACACTCAACACAGAATGCTTCATATCTGATGAACAAAATGTGTGGGGATTTCTTCCCACCAACAAACAATTCGTCAGACACTGCCTGGGTGATCCGTAATTTCACTCAAGTTGACACTGTCTACGTGAAGTTAGCATCAGATCCCACAGGTTGGGGGCTCAGTTCCACAAGGCTGCCCCTACTTCATGTGCTGGTTGTAAGTTCCTGGTTGGGACCTGAACTTCCACCAAACATCTAAAAATTGAAGATTCCCTTAACCCTTTCCTCAGATTTTATTAATTTGTTAGCCTGGTTCACAGAACTCAAGGAAGCATTTTGCTTAGTTTTACCCATTTGCTGTGAAGACTATTGCAAAAGATACAGATGACTAGCCTGGTGGAAGAACCCTCCTAGCAAATTAATCAAAAGAAGGGGCTTTGGGATACCCTGATTTTTTTTCTTTTGTTTCGAGACGTAGTTTCACTCTTGTTGCCCATGCTGGAGTGCAATGGCATGATCTCAGCTCACTGCAACATTCACCTCCCGACTTCAAGCATTTCTCCTGCCTCAGCCTCCCAAGTAGCTGGGATTATAAGTGTGTGCCACCACGCCTAGCTAATTTTTGTAGTTTTAGTAGAGACGAAGTTTCACCATGTTGGCCAGGGTGGAATAAATGGAGTTCAGTACTGTTGAAGTTCCAGGCATCCAATGGGGGTCTTGGGACATATCCCCCATGGATAAGGGGATTCCACTGTGTTCTGCATCTGGTGCTGAGCACCAAGGCTCTGTTTCCTCCATTTCTGAGGGATTACATGAGCCTGGGATCCATAGAGAGGAGAGGAGGGGCTGTGCTCTGCATGGGGTTTGGTCAGGGCTGGGTCTGGCCCTGAAGGGGAGCTTAGACCAGCCCAGCTCCCCACTGCTGCAGCATGCATGTGGGCATCTCTAGGAGGGGAGCAGGTTCTGAAGATGAGTAAAAAACTCACTTGTTCTTCCTGTAGGAGTTTCTTGTCCCTGCATCAACTCTGGTGCAGTGGGCAGCAGAGGACATCTTTCCACAGGGTGAGGTCTAACCTGTGTATGTGATTGTGGCACAGGAAGAGGGTGTGTTGATTCTAAGCCCTAAACAGCATATTTTTGACATTTAGGATTGACTTCTAAAGAGTCATGCTGTGTGATGAAAAAGCCCAGAAGAGAAGAAAGAGGAAAGCAAAGAAGTCAGGGATGGCTCTTCCTCAGGTGAGATGATGTTCTCGGTGGATTGTTCTGTCTCCTTTCTTTCAGAAACGCTGGGCCTTGGAGTTGGGAATCTTCTCTGAGTCTGAAGTGTCCTGCCTGACAGGTTTGCTCACGCTTACCTATGCCTTCCCTCAGTGCCGAGACCAGCTTGGTTGTGGGGACCCTAACCTAGTGGCACTAGAGGAATTAAAGACACAGACAGAAGAATAGAGTATAAAGTGGGATCAGGGGCCAACAGCCATCAGAGCTGAGAGCTGTGAACAGGGTTTGACTCACATATTTATTGACAGCAAGCAATTGATAAGCATTGTTTCTATAGATTATAGATTAACTAAAATCATTCCTTATGGGAAACAAAACATTCTTAGCAAGGATTAGAGAAACAGGCTCTGGCTAATTATCTGCAGCAAAAACGTGTTAAGGCACAGGCCATTCATGCTATTGTTTGTGGTTTGAGCAGTTTTCCACTCTGGGCAGGCCAAGTGTTCCTTGCCATGCTCCAGTAAACCAAAAACTTCTAGCAGTGTGTGTCATAGCCATCACGAGCACGTTTCATTGCTGCAAAAATCCTGCTTATGGCCAGTTTCTTTAAAGCCTGTTTATGACAGGCTTAGGGCCTGTTGCCAACGTGTCCCCCTTTCTGTTTTTGCAAAGCGACAAAGGCAAAGGCTGCTTTGTCACGGTGGGCTACTTCTCACAGGATTCGGGATTTGGATCTGCAGACTACACAAAGACAAACAACACAGATTAAAAGCACAATCATCATTGAAATCATGGAGCCTCCAAATGTCTTGATCCAGTTTAATGGGTTAATAGCTGCTAATCCGTCTGCAGCTCCTTCAAGCTGTTTAGTTCCTGGCATTAGCATCAGATGTGCCTGAGAGCCTTGGAATACTTCTTCCTTCAGTTTTGTAATATCTAAAGATAAATTTCCAGTATGACCCTTTAAATGTCTCTTAACTCTTTCCTACTCATGCTCTGTTTCGTTATACAAATAAGGAGTAGTGCAAAAATCAGAAGTATTCCAATCACGTTGTATCTGCATTCTATATTCTAGACTAACCACTTGATCTCCTAGCCTCATTACAGTTTATCGGAGATCATTGATTTGATTAGCTAGTTTTCGGTCTGTGTTAGTTTGGGAATTGCACCGCAAAGTAGAATTTTTCTGCCAATTATTTACATAGTTTGCTCTTTGTACTGTGGAATGCAAAGTAACTCCAGCTACCATGGCAGTAGCTGTGACAGCAATCAATCTCATAATGATTAAAATTAAAGTGGCAATGAAATGCCAAGAGTACCTCAAATTCTTTTGAAGAATTTCAATAATGTATGCACAGAAGGAGAGGCTTCCCAAGGATAGGAAAGCTTTACAGGTATCCGTACTCCTCGGGCTCTTACCACTAAAATAGAATGATCAGTATTATACAAGGAAGAATTCACACAAGAAAACCATGTACATTCTTGACAAGTCACATGATGATTAGGGAGATCAAGTTTTAAATCACTTACTACAAACAAGAAAGGAGGCCTTATTGTCAGTCTCGACATGGCTGCAACTGGGGGGTCCTTGGGTTCCTCCCAAAATCTCCTCCTTAGCATCTGGCTCATGATAAGGTTTCAGGTGTCTTAATGGTATCCAAATCGGCTGCTGGTTTTGGCCTGGAGATACATAAGCATAACTTCTACCCCAAGTTGTTATTTTACCGATTTCCCAACTTTTTGTTATCGGATCTCTCCACCAAACCAGTTGTTCCGCTTCTGTCTTTGCAGCTGATTTCCGTAGATGCTGTTCAGCTGCTGATAGCATCTAGCCTTTAGGCAAGCGCAAAAAATTTTAAGTCAATAGTGCTAGATTCAATTGCATAATTGGAGTTCCATAATCACTGTTCCCCCCTTTGTGTTTTTGTAATTGCTGTTTTAGGGAGAGATTCATTCTTTCCACAATGGCTTGTCCTTGTGAATTATATGGGATGCCAGTAATGTGTTTAATACTCTATATAGAGGAAAATGTAGCTAGAGCTTGGCTAGTACAGCCTGTGGTGTTATCTGTTTTAATAGAAGCTGGAATGCCCATCACTGCGAAGCATTGCAGAAAATGCCATTTAACACAGGCAGAAGATTCCCTTGTTTGACAGGTAGCCTAAACAAAGTGAGAAAAGGTATCTACACATACATGCACGTAAGCCAGTTTACCAAAAGAAGGAACATAAATGACATCTATTTGCCAAAGAGAATTAGGTTCCAATCCTTGAGGATTAACTCCTCCTGTAAAAGATGAGGAATGCACCATTTGGCAAGTTGGGCATTGCTGGATAATAGCTTTAGCTTCTTTCCAGGTAATGCTGTATCTACGTTTTAGACCAGAGGCATTAACATGGGTTAAATTGTGAAAGTGTCCAGCATTAGATATTGCAGTAGCAACTAGGCGGTCAGCCATTTGATTCCCTGCAGTTAAAGGTCCTGGAAAGGGTGTATGAGCTCTAATATGAGTAATGTAAAAGGGTGCATTCTATTCCTAACTGTGGTTTGTAATTGGGTAAATAAAGTCATTAGTTGTTCATCTGTGTGAAATCGTAACTGAGCATTTTTAATTGTGTGGAATGGACTACATATGAAGAATTAGAAAAGACAGGCATCTTAAAAGCAGTCAGTACCTTAATTACAGCTACAAGCTCCGATTTTTGAGCTGAAGTATAGGGCATCTGGAAAACTTCAGTTTTTGATCCAGAATAAGAAGCTTTACTATTGCTAGACTCATCTGTAAAAACATTTTCAGCACTTTTAATTGGTTTAAATTTAGTTATTCTAGGGAGAATCTAATTAGTTAATTTTAAAAATTGAAATAATTTTGTTTTTGGAAAGTGATTATTAAGAACACCCACGAAATCAGCTAACTGGGTTTGCTAAGTAAGATTATTTATAAAGGATTGTTATATTTGTGCCTTTGTAAGAGGGGCAATAATTTTTTTCAGGGTCATATCCATGCAATTTAACAATTCAAATTCTCCCATTCCCTATCAGAGTAGCAATTTGATCCAAATAATGAGTTAGAATCCATGAATTCATATGTGGAAGAAAAAGCCATTCTACCAAGTCTGCTTTTGGACAGTAACACCAGTAGGTGAATGCTGAGTTGGAAAAATCAGTAAGTCTAAAGTCTTTTCTGGATCTGTTCTATTTATTTGAGGTTTTATGTACTTGTTTTTCAATGAGTTGTAACTCTGCCTCAGCCTCCTTTGTTAATTGCTGAGGGCTAGTGAGACTAGGATCTCCTTTAAGGATAGAAAATAGATTACTCATGGCATAGGTAGGAATGCCTAGAGCAGGTCGTATCCAATTAATGTCCCTTAGTAATTTTTGAAAGTCATTCAGTGTTTTTCAATTGATCCTTATGGTTACTTTCTGTGGCACTATTGTAGTGTCATTTACTAAGGTCCCTAAGTAGGAGTAAGGAGTAGTAGTCTGAATTTTGTCAGGAGCTATAATTAAACTGGCATGAGAAATCGAATTTTTTAAGGGATCATAACATTGGAGTAATATTTCCTGAGTGGGGGCAGCACAAAGAATATCGTCCATATAATGAATAATGTAACACTGTGAAAATTTTTTATGAGTAGGTTCAATTGCTTGTCCTACATAAGTCTGACAAATTGTTGGACAGTTTAACATGCCTTGTGGCAACACTTTCCAATGAAAACGCTTAGCAGGCTGCAGGTTGTTTACCGCAGGAATTGTAAATGCAAACCATTCACAGTCTTGCTCAGCTGAGGGGATAGTAAAGGAAGTCTTTTAAATCTATGACTATTAAAGGCCAATTTTTTGGAATCAGCAGGAAAAGGCAATCCTGGCTGCAGTGCCCCCATAGGTTGTATAACTGAATTAATGGCTCTAAGATCTGTCAACATGCTCCATTTATGTGATTTTTTCTTAATAACAAAGACTGGAGAATTCCAGGGGGAAAATGTTGGAGCTATGTGTCCTTTTTCTAATTGTTCAGTAACTAAGTCCTCTAAAGCCTCCAGTTTCTCTTTACTTAGCAGCCATTGCTTTATCCAAGTTGGTTTATTTGTTAACCATTTTAAAGGTATAGGTTCTGGAGGCTTAACAATGGCTGCCATGAAAAATAATATCCTAAGCCCTGGCGAGAATTTTGTCCTTTTGCTTGAAGTGGTTTCTTTAACCCTTTTAAATTTTTTTCTAATCCCATGACAGGCACATACCCCATCTCTTGCATCATATGCTGACTTTGAGGGCTATATAATTGTTCTGGAATTAACACTTGTGCTCCCCATTGCTGTAATAAATCTCTTCCCCATAAATTTATAGGTACAGAAGTTACAATTGGTTGGCTGGGTGCGGTGGCTTAAGCCTGTAATCCCAGCACTTTGGGAGGCCAAGGCAGGTGGATCATGAGGTCAGGAGTTCAAGACCATCCTGGCCAACATGATGAAACCCTGTCTCTACTAAAAATACAAAAAAATTAGCCGGGCATGGTGGTGGCTGCCTGTAGTCCCAGCTACTCAGGAGGCTGAGGCAGGAGAATGGCATGAACCTGGGAGGCGGAGCTTGCAGTGAGCCGAGATCACGCCACTGCCCTCCAGCCTAGGGGACAGAGCCAGACTCTGTCTCAAAACAAACAAAAAAAACCACGAAAAGCAGAAGTTACAATTGGTTGAATAGTCCCAGATTGTTCATTGGGTCCTTCACAATGCAATATATAACTGCTTTGATATACTTTAGGGGCTATACCAACTCCAACTATGTTAAATTGAGTGGGTTGAATTGGCCACATGGACGGCCAGTGCTGTAGAGAAATGATTGAAATGTCTGCTCCTGTATCTACCAGTCCTTTAAATTTTTTTCCTTGAATAGTTATTTCACAGGTAGGACGTTTATTAGTAATTTGATTCACCCAATAAGCTGCTTTGCCTTGTTTATTTGTGCTTCCAAATCCTCTTGTTCATTTAGTTTCACTTTTCCCCATTTCCACTTATGGCACAATCAGGAGCTGTGCTATGGGCTCTCCTGGCTCTGCTTTCCAGGGAACAGAAGTAGATATAACAATTTGAATTTCCCCATTGTAATCAGAATAAATGACTCCTGCATGTACTTGGACTCCTTTTAAATTTAAACTAGACCTACCTAGAAGTAATCCTACTGTCCCCACTGGTAAGGGTCCACAGACTCCTGTTGGCACTTTTTGCGGGGGTTCCCCAGGCAGAAAGCTCACAGGTTTTGTGCAGCATAAATCTACTGCAACACTACCGGCTGTGGCAGGGGACAGGTATTGTATGGGGGTGAGGGAGTGGCCTGAGCTGGAAATGCCCCAGTTTGGAATGAGGCCTGGGATGGGTCCCTCATGGCATTTCCTTGAAATCAGGTTCCCATCCTTATCAAACTTAGAGTGACACTGATTAGCCCAATGTTTTCCTTTTTTACATTTTGGACATATTTCAGGCTCAGCAGATTTCTTTTTTCCCCCAACTGGCAGCCTGACTTGCTGGTTTTTTCTACATTCTTTTTCAGTATGACCATGCTTCCCCCAGTTAAAACAAGCTCCAGGAAATGGAGTATTTCCTTTACCCACTTTCAGTCCTGCCATTGCCTGGGCTAACAGAGTAGTCTTATGCAGATTGCCTCCAATACCATCACAAGCTTTAATATAGTCAACCAAATGTGCTTTTCCCCTAATAGGTCGCAGAGTGGCTTGGCACTCAGGATTGGCGTTGTCGAAAGCTAATAACCGCAACACTATGTCCTGAGCAGCTGAATCTGCAATCACCTTTTTAAGAGACTCCTGTAATCTAGCTATAAAATCTGCATACAGTTCTTTCAGTCCCTGCTTGACAGCACTTGAAGGGTATTGTTCCCTGCCTGAAGTGATTTTTTCCCAAGCTCTAATACACACTCCTCTAAGCTGCTCTATGGCATCATCCCGCATAACCACTTGTGCATCTAAACCACCCCAGCCACCGACTCCCAAAAGTTGGTCTGCAGTTCTATTAATTTGAGGTTGGGCCTGGGCATTGTGAGCAGCCTGGATGGAAGCTTCATCTGCCCACCAAGTTTTACGTTGTAAGAACTGAGCAGGAGTTAGACAAGCTCGAGTAAGTGCATCGTAGTCAGTAGGAATCATTTGACTGGAGACAGCAACATTCTTTAACAGTCCCATTACAAAAGGAGAACTTGGTCCATATTGATTAATAGCTTGTTTAAATTCTTTAAGTATTTTAAAAGGAAAAGGCTCAAATGTAGCCATCATATTCCCCTGTTAATCAGGTGGGTGCATTCTAACAGGGAACTGCCAAGCATCCATATCAGACTCTCATCTAGCTTGCTGGATTCCTGCCTGAATAGAACCGAGAGCAGTTGCTTGAGGCACTGCTCAAACAGTCACTAGGGCAACTACTTTTTGCCCAGTGTCCTCTGGAAAAGAAAGATCTGGAGGGTCAGGCCACTCTTTTTCTTCAAAATGATGAGGGGGTGTAGACGGGTAGGGACAAACCTCTCCCTCCTTTGCTGCTTTAGCTGGCAAGGAAATCTTCTCTGTCACTTCTGTACTTCATTACACTCCCCTTCTTCTTCTGATTCCTCCTCCTTATCATCTGTGTGGAAAGGCTCCAAGGTGGAATGAACCAGAGCCCACACTGACCAGACAGTTTAGGAATGTCCTCAGCGCCATCCTTATATGCCTTCTTCAGTGTGCTGCCTAGCTTTTCCCAGACCTCTACATTCATAGTTTCTCAGTCTGGATACCAGGGGCAGTATTTCTCTACCACACTAAAAACCTGCATGAGTCAGCTAGTGCTAACTTTTATTCTTCCTTTTCTGAGGAGCTGCTGAAGCAGACTCAAATAAGCCTCATGTCTGCTTGACCCTTGTCCCGTTGTTACCCTGATGCTTCCGAGCTCCCGTTCTTACCACAGGGATTGCTTAAGAGTACTTGGGTGTTCTCCAGCGTAGTTCCACGTTCTCCAGCCGTCACTCTGGTGACCCTTCGACCCAGGTTTGAGTCCCACGTTGGGCGCCACTTGCTGAGACCAGCTCGGTCATGGGGACCCTAACCTAGTGGCGCTAGAGGGATTAAACACACAGACACAAGAATAGAGTGTAAAGTGTGATCAGGGGGCCAACAGCCTTCAGAGCTGAGAGCTGTGAACAGAGTTTGACCCACATTTTATTGACAGCAAGCCAGTGACAAGCATTGTTTCTATAGATTATAGATTAACTAAAAGCATTCCTTACAGGAAACAAAACATTCTTAGCAAGGATTAGAGAAACAGGCTCTGGCTAATTATCTGCAGCAAAAACGTGTTGTTAAGGCACAGGCCACTCATGCTATTGTTTGTGGTTTGAGCAGTTTTCTACTCCGGGCAGGCCAGGTGTTCCTTGCCCTGCTCCAGTAAACCAACAACTTCTAGCAGTGTGCGTCATAGCCATCATGAGCACATTTCATTGCTGCAGAAATCCTATTTATGGCCAGTTTCTTTAAAGCCTGTTTATGACAGGCGTAGGGCCTGTTGCCAGCACCGCAGTCCCTCTAATCTCACTTAGATTCCATCTCCCGTTACCCAGTGACGTGAACTGGGGATTAGGCTTCACTGGGCATGGTTCTGGGAAGGGCTCACTCCCTAGCATGGATGGAGATGGGGTGTGGGCCCCGTGACATTAGAGCTGTTGGGCAGTAGGGATTGTTCAGGGGCCACATCTGAGTGCACCATCACCTCTCTGTAGACCAGAAACTGCATGTGGAAGTCACGTATTATTGTGCACGAGCACCTAGTAAATTCTAGGAAAGGAGTGAAGGAAGGAGAACCTTTTCTGCTTGATTTTTTTTTTCTTTTTTTTTTGAGACCGAGTCTTGCTCTGTCATCCAGGCCAGAGTGCAGTGGTGCAATCTCGGCTCACTACAACTTCCGTCTCTCTGGTTCAAGCAATTCTTGTGCCTCAGTGTCCTGAGTAGCTGGGATGTCAGGTGCCCACCACCACGCCCAGCTAATTTTTGTATTTTTAGTAGAGGTGGAGTTTCAACATGTTGGCTAGGCTGGTCCTGAACTCCCAAGCTCAGGTGATCCACCTGCCTCAGCTTCCCAAAGTGCTGGGATTATAGGCGTGAGCCACTGTGCCCAACCTTGCCTGATTTTTACTACAGTTGAAGCTAAACGCCTTTCCCAGTTTTTTACGTCTAGCTTGGTTCAGGGAGGACGTTCTCTCATCATTCTCAGCGCAGGCTTCTCACAGAGACCGATTTTCCTTTGGGGAGTCTCCTGCACCAGCTGTGTTAAGCAAAAAATGTGACAATTTTGCTCAGAGATTGGAGCAGATTTTTTTTTTTTTGTCAGGCGGAAATCATATTCTTGTCCACCAATTATTATTATCATTTTTTTCAACATCAAATTATGTATAAATTTATCTTATAGAAAAACTCGAGATGTACAGGTTAGGCCATCAAATACAAAACATTCCCTGTCCTAAATGTCTACGTGACATGTAAATAGTTGTTATGGGAGGGAGCCTTCCACCCTCTCTGTCTCACTGGGGACCCACTGCTGTCAGGTCTGTCAGGAGTGAGAGCAAGTTCTGTAGAATTATATGTATACAGCATTGTGGTGTTTTAAGTAAAATTCTCAGTGATTGTTTTATGATACTTTATTCTGTAAGTTGTGAAAATTTGCTCCTTTACACCTTCATGTGAACGTTCTCTGAATTAACAATCAGTCACCTCTCTGTTTTTAGTGTCTGGCTTGGTTCAGGGAGGATGTGCTCTCGTCAGCCCAGCTGGAGACTCTGGAGGTCCCTCACCTTGTCTGGGATGTGTCCTCTCTGGGCTTTGCTTGTTACCTCCTCACTGAAGGGGGTGACCAGGTTCTGCTGAGGAATGCCCCTTTCTGTACCTGCTCTTCAGCCTGTGTGGGGCAATAGGAAGCTGGGGTCTGCACCATCACGTAGTGTCTGCCTGCGTTACTGCTGGCTCTGGTTTATGCTGGTGCCTTTGTTCTCAGTGGCTTCCTGACCTGGGGCCCTGTTACTTCAATACTTATGTTCAGACAAGACAGAAACTTGTCCCTTAGGCGGTTCCCTGAAAAGTCAGAAGGTTGGATAGACATTCCCATTGTTTTCCTCTCTCAGGAGATATCTGGAGTTTGTGGTATCCTCTGGATGATGGCATGTCATGCCTGGGCAGGGGTTCTGGTGAGTGTGTGTCACATATTTTCACACTCAGCTCCCAGTAGGTTGACTTGGTACTGGTGCATCTCTGGGTGCAGCCTCCTGAGTGGCTTCTGGATTTCTCACAAAAGTCAATTGGCCCATGTATTCTTGTTTAAGTTGTGTCTACATGGATTCAAAATGGTCCAAGGCTTCCTATTCCTCTGTCTTGCTGACATTACTCTTTTAGTAGAGTTGCAGATTTCTTACACAGGTCTGGAATGTCTTCTAGTTAGGGGCCATGTATATTTCCTAAGGGAGATGTCAGATGTTTCTTTACTGTATGTGTCATTTTATAAATAGTGCCACTAAAGAAGGAAACTTTTTTCAATATATTCTGTTTTCTTTTTTTAAAATTTATTTTCTTCTTTTAATTCTTTTTTCTTTCTTTCTTTTTGAGACAGAGTCTTGTTCTGTCACCCAGGCTGAAGTGCTGTGGCAGGATCTCAGCTCACTGCAACTTCTGTCTTCTGGGTTCAAGCAATTCTCATGCCTCAGCCTCACAAGTAGCTGAGATTACAGGCGCCCACCACCACGCCCAGCTAATTTTTTGTATTTTTAGTAGAGATAGGGTTTCACCATGTTGGCCAGGCTGGTCTCGAACTCCTGACCTCAAGTGATCCACCTGCATCGGCCTCCCAAAATGCTGGCCTGATCCCAGCACTGCACCAGGCTAATATATTCTTATTAGTTAATTATGCTAAAATGACATTCTTTGTCTTGGTTAAAATAATTTTGTTAATTATATATATTTTTAAATCCAGCTTTTTCCTGCCCCCAACCCCCACTAATTTTTTTTTTTTTTAACCTCTCTTTCTGGTCCCTGCACAGGCATCCTGTGCAGTGGTGATTGGCTGCAGCACAGACCAGCCCCCTTTTCCCTGCCTTAAAGTCGAGGAAATGTCTGCCATGTTTACTGCTGATTATCATGTTTCATGAGATGTTCTAGCTTAATGATATGGTTGTTTTTGTTTTCAAATTTTATTTTTGGCCTTGTTTTTAATTATCTAGTAATTTCTTAAGATGTATACTGCTGAGATATTTTCTTTGACTTATTTTGTTGAATTATTATATCATATTAATAAATTTTCTATCATGTATTAATGTTTTATTAATGGAATATATTGATAAATCCCATTGGGCTTTTGTAAATACCAAATACATAAATTTTATGGACATAATTATTATATTTATGTAAGTCAGGGTCGATCACATGTGTGTAGAATCCCAGCTTCTTGGGAAGCTGAGGCAGGAGGATCCCTTGAATGCAGGAGTTTGAGACCACCCTAGGCAACATACTGAAACCCCATCTCAATTTTTAAAAATATTATATATAATCATATTTTTATATAAATAGAGATGGGATCTTTCTGTGTTTCCCAGGCTGTTCTTAAACCCCTGTCCTCAAGCAGGCCTCCCACCTTGGCCTCCAAAAGTGCTGGGATTACAGGCAGAGCCACCACGCCCAGCCTACATTTATATTTTTGAATCTGGGTATTTAATAGAGATTGGAATTCAACTTTCTGTGTTTTTTCATGGTCTATCATTTTTTAATGGCTTAATATACAGCAATGTTTATAAACTCAATTGAGTACAATTTATACATTTTTGTTGCAAACATGCTGAAATGTACATAGCAAAAATAACAATGACAGGTGGGTGCCATGGTACAAACCTTTGGTTCCAGATACGTGGGAGGTTGAGGGAGAAACATTTGAGCCCCAGGAGTTCAAGGCTGTAGTACACTGTGAATAAGCCACCTCCATGCAACCTGGACAACATAGTGAGACCCTGTCTCTAAAAATTAAAAAAAAAGTGATGACAAATATCATCTAAAACATAGGTTGTTGACAGACAACTCCTATTTCAGTTGATGTGTGTAAGTGTACATGTGTGCTAGTGTATATGGGTCTAAGTGTACATATAAATAAGTGTGTACATGTGATGTGTGTTCATGACTGCACAGATGAGCAAGCCTATGGTTTTATTAAAGACACATCATCATTTTTATGTATTTTTTTTAACAGTTGAAATTACGTCTGAAATATTTTCCATGACCTCGGAAATTGTCCTACACCATCATGTTAATGAGTTGATGGCTGTGAATAGTAACATATTATGGGATACGTGTGTACTCATATATAATGATCTTTTTTTGTTTTGTTTTGTTTTTTTTGACAGAGTCTCTCTTTGTCACCAGGCTGGAGTGCAGTGGCGCGATCTTGGCTCACTGCAATCTCTGCCTCTCAGGTTCAAGTGATTCTCCTGCCTCAGCCTCCTGAGTAGCTGGGATTAAAGGCGCGTGCCACCACGCCCAGCTAATTTTTGTATTTTTTAGTAGAGACGGGGTTTCACCACATTGGTCAGGCTGGTCTTGATCCCCTGACCTCGTGATCTGCCCGCCTTGACCTCCCAAAGTGCCGGGATTACAGGCATGAGCCACCATGCCTGGCCATAATGACCTTTTATGAACGTCCATGATTTTATCCCTAAACTTGTTTTAACTTTTTTCTTAGGTAATTGTCAATTTAATTTTGATGCTGATCTGTTCATTGTTTGATTCTTTTGGTTTGGTTCTAATGCCCGGACACCTGGGATCTGGTGCTTCCTCTGCTGTTTTTAGTCCTTACACCTGGGGCAAGTTTCTTAGAGTGTCTGTGACACAGTTGTCTTCTCAGTAAGACAGGGACAGGTCTTTCTTTCATGGGCTTTTGTTGTTATAGCAGTTAGTACATGTAAAGCATTTAGAATAGTGCCTGTCACATGGGAAGTGTTCAAAAGCTTCAGTCATTGCTATTGTTATCATCACAGTTTTATAATTCTTTTTTTTTTTTTTTGAGACAGAGTCTCACTCTGTAGCCCAGGCTGTAGTGCAGTGGTGTGATGTTGGCTCATCACAACTTCTGCCTCCTCGGTTCAAGCAATTCTCTTGCCTCAGCCTCCTGAGTAACTGGGATTACAGGCACCCACCAGTACGCTCGGCTGATTTTTGTATTTTTAGTAGAGATGGGCTTTCACCATGTTGGCCAGGATGGTCTTGAACTGACCTCAAGTGATCCGCCCACCTCGGCCTCCCAAAATGCTGAGATTACAGGCGTTAGCCACCGTGCCCAGCCTATAATTCTTTCTTTTTTTTTTTTTTGTGAGACGAAGTCTCACTCTTGTCCCCCAGGATGGACTACAGTGGTGCAATCTCGGCTCGCTGCAACCTCTGCCTCCCGGGTTTAAGTGATTCTTCTGCCTCAGCCTCCCGAGTAGCTGGGATAACAGGTGCATACCACCACACCCGGCTAATTTTTGTATTTTAATTAGAGATGGGGTTTCACCATGTTGGCCAGACTGGTCTCTAACTCCTGACCTCAGGTCATCTGCCCACCTCAGCCTCCCAAAGTCCTGGGATTACAGGCGTGAGCCACCATGCCTGGCCTATAATTTTTTTTTTTTTTTTGAAGCCACTGTGGACATTGTCATCTCCGAAGACACCACTTGTCTTGTAGTGGTGGTGATATTGGTAGGTATTCAGATCAGGTAGATACTGAATATCACTTGGAGTGTCAAAAATAATATCTAATGCTTCTATAGAGATAACCATGGGTTAATTTTTTATTTGTATTTCTTATATGTCCACTAAATGAGAAATCTATATTGATTTTTAAAATATAACTTCTTTTGGAAAAGAATAATAAAACACAATTCACAGGCCAGGGTGGTGGCTCATGCCTGTAATCCCATCACTTAGGGAGGCTGAGATGTGTGGACCACTTGAGATCAAGAGTTCAAGACCAGCCTGGCCAACGTGGCAAAATTCTGACTCTACTGAAAATAACAAAAATTAGCCGGATGTGGTGGTGTGCACCTGTAATCCCAACTACTTGGGAGGCTGAGGCACAAGAATTGATTGAACCCAGGAGGTGGAGGTTGCAGTGAGCCAAGATCGCACCACTGCACTCCAGCCTGGGCGACAGAGTAAGACTCTGTCTGAAAAAAAAAGGAAAAAAAAGAAGCACATTTACAGACAATAACTACATCACAAATACCTTAATGTGGATTTGTCAGAACATTCTCTTCAATCGAGTTAATCTTTACAACTCCCTTTTCATTTTGAGTGAAGATAAATACCCTTTACATATCCTGTTGGTGAAATGTGGTTTTCATTTTAGGGACACTTGACATTCAGGGATGTGGCCATAGAATTCTCTCAGGCGGAGTGGAAATGCCTGGACCCTTCACAGAGGGCTTTATACAAAGATGTGATGTTGGAGAACTACAGGAACCTGGTCTCCCTGGGTGAGGATCATGCCCTTGCAGAAGCCGGGATCTGCCCTTCATTATTTCAGCATTTTCCCTTGTGTGCCTCCTGGGAGCCCCTGCATTGTTTGACTGACATTAAGTAGGAGAATCACTTGAACCTGGGAGGCAGAGGTTTTGGTGAGCCGAGATCACGTCATTGCCAGCTTGCCAACAGAGCGAAACTCACTCCCAAAAAAAAAAAAAAAACAACAACAACCAAAAAAACCCTTATTGACTCGGGCTGGGACCAGTGGCTTACACCTGTAATCCCAGCACTTTGGGAGGCCAAGGCAGGAGGATCATCTGAGGTCAGGAGTTTGAGACCAGCCTGGCCAACAATGGTGAAACCCCATCTCTACTAAAAATACAAGAATTAGCTGGGCATGGTGGTAGGAGCCTGTAATCCCAGCTACTTGGGAGGCCGAGTCAGGAGAATCTCTTGAACCCAGGAGGTAGAGGTTGCAGTGAGCCAAGATTGCACCATTGTACTCCAGCCTGGGCAACAAGAGTGAAACTCCATCTCATAAAAAAAAAAAAATCTAAAAACCTTGTTGACTCAGAAATGAAAAGCTCCATAGTGTTTTCTGGAGTTGAAATGTCCTTTTTCTTCAGATGTTCTGTCCCCTTCATTATACATCATTGGGTGGTACCAGGGCTGAAGTATGCATAAAACCTTTTTTGTTTGTTTTTGAGATTGAGTCTTGCTCTGTTGCCCAGGCTGGAGGGCACATGATCTTGACTCACTGCAGCCTCCGCCTCCCAGGCTTAAGCAATTTGCCTTAGCCTCCCTAGTAACTGGGATTACAGGCGCCTGCCACCACATCAGGCTAATTTTTGTAGTTTTAATTTGTACAGTGTTGGCCAGGCTGGTCTCAAACTCCTGGGCTCAAGCAATCCACCTGCCTCGGCCTCCTGAAGTGCTGGGATTACAGGCATGAGCCCCCACACCCAGCTGCATAAAACCTTATGGCAAACTTTTCAGATACCCACTTACCTGTTTTCTACTCCTGTGCTTTGTGTTATGTTTTGTTTTTTTTTTTCGAGATGGGGTATTTCACTCTTGGAGGCTGGAGTGCAATGGCATGATCTCGGCTCACTGCAACCTCCACTTCCTGGGTTCAAGCGATTCTCCTGCCTTAGCTGCTCGAGTAGCTGGGATTAGAGGCATGCGCCACCACGCTCAGCTAATTTTTTTTTTTTTTTTTTTTTTTTGTATTTTTACTAGAGATGGAGTTTCTCCATGTTGGTCAGGCTGGTCTCGAACTCCCGACTTCAGGTGATCCACCTGCCTCGCACTCCCAAAGTGCTGGGATTACAAGTGTGAGCCACCGCGCCCGGCCTCTACTCCTGTGCTTTATACTCAGTAGTTCTTGTAAAGGGGCTTGATGTCTGTATGTTATAATATTCCCTAAGCATTCAGAAGGAGGCAGTCTATGGATGAATTTGTGAAATATTATTCTTGATTCATTTGTGATATCCTGTCTCCTTCCTACACATAGGGCTTGGATTTTGGAGATGCCACAGCACATTTTGATTCTTTTTTTACAAACAGGAATCTCTCTTCCTGACCTGAATATTAACTCCATGTTGGAGCAAAGGAGGGAGCCCTGGTCTGGTGAGAGTGAAGTGAAAATAGCAAAAAATTCAGACGAGAGGGAGCGCATCCAAGGTGTGAACACAGGTAAGAGCTCAGATGGGCATGGTGGAAGCCATGCTGTTGTTTGGGCTTTTTTTTTGTTTTGTTTTGTCTAGTTTTGGTTTTTAATGTTTGTATTTTTGTGTTTGTTTTGTTTTTGAGATGGAGTCTCTGTCATGAAACAGAGCCTGAGAGACAGAGCGAGACTCGGTTTCAAATAAATAAATAAATAATTTTCTTGTTTATTTGACTGGAGATCTTTCTTTCTCCCTCTCTCTTTCTTTCTTTCTTCCTTTCATTTATTTATTTGAGATGGAATTTTGCTCTGTTGCCCAGGCTGTAGTGCAGTGGCGTTATCTCAGTTCACTGCAACCTCCGCCTCCCGGGTTCAAGGGATTCTGCTGCCTCAGCCTTCCAGGTAGCTGTGATTATGGGCACCTGCACCATGCCCGGCTAATTTTTGTTTGTATTTTCAGTGATGACGGGGTTTCACTATGTTGGCCAGGCTGGTCTCGAACTCCTGACCTTAAATGATCTGTCTGCCTCGGCCTCCCAAAGTGCTGGAATTACAGGCGTGACCTACCGCACCCAGCTTCTTTTTGTTTTTCAGATACAGGGGTCTTGCTATGTTGCCTATGTTGATTTTGAACACCTAGGCTCAAGCAATCCTCCTGCCTCAGCCTCCATAAGTACTCTGATTACCGGCATGAGCCACGATGCCTAGTCTTATTTTTTTATTTTGAATTTAGATTTAATTGATTACCAGGAATATTTAACTAATTCCCCTGACAATTTCACTCTCTTCCCTCCCCCTTTCTGTTCTGTTTGTATGAATTTCAGTATTTTGGATACTCAAATGGAATCACATATGCTATTTGTCTTTTTATGACTGGCTTATCTCACTTAGCGTAGTGTCTTTCGGGTTCATCTATTTTGTAGCACATCAAGAAATTTGTATATTCTTTTAGGACTGAATAATTTTTTTCTACTTGTCTGTACCACAGTTTGTTTAACTATTCATCCATTGGTGGATACCTGCATTGCACCTACCTCTTTATTATTTTTGAAAAATGCTGCTATGAACATGGGTTTTTGTTGTCATCGTTGTTTTTTGAGATAGTGTCTCGCTGTCTTCCCCAGGCTGGAGTGCAGTGGCATGATCTTGACTCACTGCAACCTCCGCCTCCTGGGTTCAAGCAATTCTCCTGCCTCAGCCTCCCAAACAGCTGGGACTACAGGTGCACACCACCACGCCCAGCTAGTTTTTGTATTTTTAGTAGATGGGGTTTCTCCATATTGGCCAATCTCTTCTCGAACTCCTGACCTCATGATCCACCTGCCTCAGCCTCCCAAAGTGCTGGGATTGTAGGTGTGAGCTATTGTGCCTGGCCTTGAACGTGGGTTTTTAAGTATCTCTTCAAGATGCTGTCTTTATTTTTATTTTTTTTTCATTTGTTTGTTTGTTTGAGATGGAGTTTTGCTCTTGTTGCCCAGTCTGGAGTGCAATGGCACAATCTTGGCTCACTGCAACCTCCACCTCCTGGGTTCAAGCAATTCTCCTGACTCAGCCTCCTGAGCAGCTGGGATTACAAGTGTGTGCCACCACGCTCAGCTAATTTTTGTATTATTAGTAGAGACAGGGTTTCACCATGTTGGCTAGGCTGGTCTCGAACTCCTTACCTCAGGTGATCCGCCTGCCTAGGGCTCCCAAAGTAGTAACATTATGGGCATGAGTCACTGTGCCTGGCCTTTTATTGTTTTAATCTTTATACCCAGATGTGGAATTGTTGCCTATACTGATCATTTGATTTTGGATTCTTTGAGAAAATGTCATACTTGTTTCCATAGTGATTGCACCATTTCAATTTTCCACCATCTGGGGCACAAAATTCTCCTATTTCTGCATATTTTCGACAACAGTTGTGATTTTCTGGTGTTTCATTTTTTTTCCCTTTCATGACAAGAAATATTCTATATGGGTGTGAGGTGATATTCTATATGGGTGTGAGGAAAAATATTCTATTTTCTATTTGCATTTCTCTAATGATTTGTGATATTTTGCATTTTCTCATATGGTCGTATGTCACTTTTGGAAAAATGTGTATTTCTTTCCACATTTCAAAATTGGTTATTTGTTTTGCTTTGTAGGAGTTATTTGTATATTTTTATTTTATTATTTTAATTAATTATTTATTTATTTTTTGAGATGGAGTCTTGCTCTGTCACCCAGGCTGGATGCAGTGGCGTGATCTGGGCTCACTGGTACCTGCGCCTCCCAGGTTCAAGCAATTCTTCCGCCTCAGCCTCCCAAGTAGTTGGGATTACAGATGCTTACCACCGTGCCTGGCTAAATTTTTGTATCTTTAATAGAGATGGGTTTTCTCTATGTTGGCCAGGCTGATCTCGAACGCCTGACCTCAGTGATCCACTTGCAGCAGCCTCTTAAAGTGCTGGGATTACAGGCATGAGCCACCACATCCAGCCTATATATATATTAGATACTAAGTTTTTATCACAGTTACGACATGCAAATATTTACTTACATATGGTAGGTTTTCTTTACTTTGTGGTAATTGTTTCTTCCATCCACAATAGTTGTTAATTTTGTCATAGTGCATCATGTGTATTTTTACCTTCTTTCCTGTACTATCAGTTTTATATTTGGGGGAACGTTGAATCCAATCTCATGAAGCTTTTTACCTATGCTTTTTTCTAGGAGTTTTATCGTTTTAGGTCATGAATAGACTTTAATTTAATTTTTGCATAGAGTGTAAAGTAAGGGTTCAGCCTCATTCCTTTGCATGTGGGCATCCTTTCTCTTCAGCACTATTTGATGAAGTGACTGTCCTTTCCTTATTACATGGTCTTGACATTTTGATTGAACATCATTCGACCAAGTATTCGAGGGTTTGTTTCTGGCTTCTCTATTCTTGCTTTTTTTTTTTTTGCATGAGGGGATGGATTCTCACTCTGTCATCCATGCTGGAGTGTAGCAGTGAGATCTCGGCTCACTGCAACCTCCGTCTCCTGGGTTCAAGTGATTCTCCTGCCTCAGCCTCCCAAGTAGCTGGGATTACAGACCTGCACCACCATGCCTGGCTAATTTTTGTATTTTTAGTAGAGATGGGGTTTCACCATGTTAGGCGGTCTGGTCTCAAACTCCTGACCTCAAGCAATCCGCCCGCCTCGGCCTCTCAGAGTCCTGGAATTGCAGGCGTGAGCCACCTCACCTGGGTCATTTTTTACTTTAATGGAGAATTTTATTCTCTCATTTGGGTTGCTGGTACTGGACAGGTCTAAAGTACTAATGAACTTCCTTAGCTCTTCTTTATTGAGGAAAGTCTAAATTTCTCCTTTATTTTTGCAGGTGACTTTTGCTAAATATAGTATTCTTGGTTGATTTTAAGCACTTTCAATATGTCATCTCACTGCCTTCTGGCATGCAAAGTTTCCGCTGGAGAAAGCACATAGTCTTAGACATTTTCCTCTAAATGGCAAATATCTTTTTTGTTGCTCCTGTCAAAATTCCTCTTCTGTCTTTGATGTTTGATAATTTGCTGATAATATATCTCTGTGTGAATATCTTTGGGTTCATTTTAATTCGAATGGTCAGGCTTCTTGAATTGTATATTCAGGTCTTTCTTCAAAATTGGGATTTGGACAATTATTTGGACATTATTTCTTCGGTTGCAATTTCTGATCCTCTGTCTTCTCCTTATGAACCTCTAATAATTTGTGTGTTGTTGTGCTTGAGAGCATCCGAAAAATGTATTAGCATTTATTTGCTTTTCTTCTCTGTTTTTTGTTTTTGGTCTTTGTAGCTGATACTGTGGTTTTTTTGTGTTTGTTTTTTGTTTTTTTTTTGAGATAGAGTCTCGCTCTGTAGCCCAGGCTGGAGTGCAATGGCTCCATCTTGGCTCACTGCAATCTGCCTCCCAGGTTCAAGCGATTCTCCTGCCACAGCCTCCTAAGTAACTGGGATTACAGGTGCATGCCGCCACGCCCATCTAATTTTTGTATTTTTTGTAGAGATGGGCTTTCACCATGGTGGTCAGGCTGGTTTCAAACTCCTGATCTAGTGACCCTCCTGCCTTGGCCTCCCAAACTGCTGGAATTACAAGTGCAAGCCACTGTACCTGGTGGAGCTGATAGTTTTGAATAACTGATCTTTAAGTTTGCTCATTGTTTTTGGTGCTCTATCCGTCTGCTGTTGAGCACCTAATGAATTTTTACTTTATTTATTGTATTTCAGCTCCAGAATGTTTTTTGTTTCCTCCTTTGTTTAATATCCTCCTACTCATGTATCGTTTTTCTGATTTCATTTAGTTGTCTATCTCTCTTTGATATCTCTTAGCTTATTAAGAATCTTAAGGCAGTTGCTTTAAATATTTGTCAAGGGCCAGGTGCAGTGCCTCATGTCTGTAATCCCAACACTTTGGGAGGCCAAGGCAGGAGGATCACTCGGGCCAAGGAGTTCAAGACCAGTCTAGGCAATATCATGAGCCCTTGTCTCTAAAATAACACAGAGAAAACTTGCTGAGGCTGGGTGTGGTGGCCTGTAATTACACGCCTGTAATCCCAGCACTTTGGGAGGCTGAGGTGGCCAGGTCATGGTGAGGAGTTCCAGACAAGCCTGGCCAACATGGTGAAACCCCATCTCCACTAAAAATACAAAAATTAGCCGAACATGTTAGCCGAACATGTTGGCTGGGACCTGTAGTCCCAGCTACTCAGGAGGCTGAGGCAGGATAATTGCTTGAACCTGGAGGTGGAGGTTGCAGTGAGGCGAGATTGCGTCATTGTACTCCAGCCTGGGCAACAAGAGCAAAACTCCATCTTAAAAACAAACAAAAAAAAAACAACAAAAAACCCCAAAACTTGCTGAATGTGGTGGTGCATGCCTGTAGACCCAGCTACTCAGGAGGCTGAAGCAGGAGAGATCGCTTGAGCTGGGGAAGTAGTTGCTGCAGTGAGCCACGACCATGCCACTGCAATCCAGCCTGGACGACAGAATGAGACCCTGTCATAAATAAATAAATAAATAAATAAATAAATAAATATTTGTCTAGTAATTTAGAGAGCTGCCTGTCCTTTTCTAGGTTTGGTTTTATTTCTTTTTAGCCATATTTCTCTTTCCTTTCATAGGCCTTGTAATTTTTGGATTAGGTTTGGTAAAATAACTGCTTCTCTCAGTTGTTTTGTATAAGACTTGGTCAGAGGGAGATCTTTTCTAATTAGCCTGTTGTAAAGGGTGTGGGAACACTCCTTTTCTGGGGATGTGCCTTTCCTAGCTTTGTGCATGTACTGTTATTATGTATACTGCTTCTCTTAAGTGTCTTATTTTCCCTAAGAGACTTGTCCCTTCTTTTACTCAGAAGGTTTCAATTACTGTTCTATCTCTCTGCTCATAATCCCTCTCAAACTCACCTGTAATCCTCCTGACTCCTACAGATTTCCCAGCACTCCAGTGCATCCATCACCTTACCCTTTTCTGTTTTCAGCACTACCAGTGTGATGTATAAAGTGTGCTGATACATTGATTTCTTCCAATGTCTGAGTCAGATGAGGCAGATTCTAGTATTTTCTAGTATATTCTAGTATTTTCATCAGACTCTAAACATGCCAGAATTATGGGGTCTGAATTTTACTTTTTTCTTGCTTTCCTAGGGAGCAGCTATGCATTGGGAAGCAATGCAGAAGACAAACTAATTAAAAAACAACTTGGAGTATCCTTTCACTTACATCTGTCTGAACTGGAGCTATTTCCAGATGAAAGGGTAATAAATGGATGTAATCAAGTTGAAAACGTTATCAACCACAGTTCCTCTGTTTCCTCTCTTCAAGAAATTTCTTCCAGTGTCAAAACCCCCATTTTTAATAGGAATGATTTTGATGATTCTTCATTTCTCCCACAAGAACAGAAAGTACACATTAGAGAAAAACCTTATGAATGTAATGAGCATAGCAAAGTCTTTAGAGTGTCTTCCAGCCTTTCTAAACATCAAGTAATCCATACTGTAGAGAAACCTTACAAGTGTAATGAGTGTGGCAAGGTCTTTAGTCGCAATTCACACCTTGCAGAACATTGGAGAATTCATACTGGAGAGAAACCTTACAAATGTAATGACTGTGGCAAGGTTTTTAGTTACAATTCAAACTTTGCACGACATCAAAGAATTCATACCAGAGAGAAGCCGTATGAATGTAATGAATGTGGTAAAGTCTTCAGTAATAATTCTTACCTTGCACGACATCAAAGAATTCATGCTGAAGAGAAACCTTACAAATGTAATGAATGTGGTAAGGGCTTCAGTCATAAGTCATCTCTAGCAAATCACTGGAGAATTTATACTGGAGAGAAGCCTTACAAATGTGATGAATGTGGCAAGGCCTTCTATAGGATTGCGCTCCTTGTACGACATCAGAAAATTCATACTGGAGAGAAACCTTACAAATGTAACGAATGTGGAAAGGTCTTTATTCAGAATTCACACCTAGCACAACATTGGAGAATTCATACAGGAGAGAAACCTTACAAATGTAATGAATGTGGAAAAGTATTTAATCAACTTTCAAATCTTGCACGACATCGAAGAATTCATACTGGAGAGAAGCCTTACAAATGTAATGAATGTGGTAAAGCATTTAGTGAGTATTCAGGCCTTTCAGCCCATCTTGTAATCCACACTGGAGAGAAGCCTTACAAATGTAATGAATGTGGCAAGGCATTCAGACACAAGTTATCCCTAACCAATCATCAGAGAATCCATACTGGAGAAAGACCTTATAAATGTAATGAATGTGGCAAGGTCTTCAATCGAATTGCACACCTTGCACGACATCGGAAAATTCATACTGGAGAGAAACCTTACAAATGTAATGAGTGTGGCAAGGCTTTTAGTCGCATTTCATACCTAGCACAACATTGGACAATTCATATGGGATAGAAACTACAAAGACAACAAATGTGTCAAAGAATTTAGTGTGGACTCAAGCCTTACTACCCATCTTTTATTCCATACTGCAAAGAAATTTTGCGAATGTAAAGAATATGACAAGGTCTTCAAACACAAGTTTTTCTAATAATTCACTAGAGAATTTATACTGGAGAGACTTCACAATTATAATGAATGTGTGGAATAGTCTTCAACAAAATTTCACACCTTGCAAAAGGAAATCTAAAAAAACACAATCAGAAATGGCAAAGGGGACATTACCACCAACCCCATAGAAATACAAAAAACCCTCAAAGATTACTATAAACACCTGTATGCACACAAACTAGAAAACCTAGAAAAAATTAATAAATTCCATGAAAGATATAACCCCCCAAGATTGAACCAAGAAGAAATTGCATCCCTGACAGACCAATAATGAGTTCCAAAATTTAATCAGTAATTAAAAACCTATCAAACAAAAAAGCTCTGGACCAGACAGATTTATAGCTGAATCCTACGAGATGTATAAAGAAAAGCTGTTACCAATCTTACTGAAACTGTTCAAAAACATGGATGCAGAGGGACTCCTCCCTATCTGATACTATGAGGCCAGCATCATTCTAATACCAAAACCTGACAGACAAAATGAAAAAAGAAAACTTCAGGCTGGTATTCCTGACGAATATAGGTGCAAAAATCCTCAGCAAAATACTAGTAAACCAGATTCATCTGCACATCAAAAAGCTAGTCCAACATGATCAAGCAGGCTTTAGTGTTGGGCTGCAAGGTTGGTTCAGTATACACAAATCAAGAAATGTGATTTATCACATACACAGAACTAAAAACAAAAACCATGACCATGATCATCTCTTTAGATGCAGAAATGTTTTTAATAAAATTCAACATCCCTTCATGTTAAAAACCCTCAACAAATTACACATTGAAGGAACATACTTCAATAAGAACCATCTATGATGGTCCCACATCCAAAATAATACTGAATAAGCAAAAGCTGGAAGCATTCCCCTTGAGAACTGGAAAATGACAGGGATGACCACTCTCACCACTCCGATTCAACATAGTACTGAAAGTCCTAAGCTTAGTGATCAGGCAGGATAAAGAAATAAAAGGCATATATAAATAGGAAGAGGGGAAGTCAGTTTCTCTTGTAGAAGATATAATTCTGTATTTAGAAAACCTGTTGTCTCTGCCCAAAGGCTCCTAGATCTGATAAACAACTTCAAAAAAGTTTCAGGATACAAAATCTATGTACAAAAATTAGCTGCATTTCTATACACCAGTAATGTCCAAGCTATGAACCAAATCAAGAATGGAATCCTATTCACAGTAGCCACAAAAAGTATAAAATACCTAGGAATACAGCCAACCAGGTAAGTGAAAGATTTCTACAATGAGAATTACAAAGCAGTGCACAAAGGGATAGAAAAAATACAAATAGAAAAATATCTCATGCTCATGGATAGGAAGAATCAGTATTGTTAAAATACTGTCCAAAGCAATTTGCAGAGCCAGTGCTATTTCTATTAAACTACCAATAGCATTTTTCACAGAATCAGAAGAAAACATTCTGAAATTTATTTGGAACCAGAAAAGCCCAACCTAAATAGCAAAAGCAATCCTAAGCAAAAAGAGCAAAGTTTGAGGTATCACACTACCCAACTTTAAACCATACTAAAAGGCTACAGTAAATAAAACAGCATGGTACTGGTACAAAAACAGACACATAGTTCAATGGAGTAGGTAAGAGAACCCAGAAATAAAGGCATATACCTACAACCATGTGATCCTCAACAAAGCTGACAAGCAATGAAGTAAGAACTTCATTCAATAAGTGGTGCTGGCATAACTGGCTAGCCATATGCAGAACATTGAAACTGGACCCCTATCCTTCACGTTATACAAAAATCAACTCAAGATGGATTAAAGACTTAAATATAAAACCTAAAAGTATTAAATCCCTAGAAGAAAACCCAGGAAATGCCATTCTGGACATAAGCGCTGGAAAAGACTTAATGATGAACACCCCAAAGCAATTGCAACAAAAACAAAAATTGACAAGTGGGACCTAATTGAACTAAATAACTTCTGCACAGCAAAAGAAGCTATTAACAGACTACCGAATGGGAGAAAATGTTTACAAACTGCATCTGACAAAGATCTAATCCAGAATCTAAAAAGAAGTCAAATCAACAGTGAGAAAACAACCCCATTAAAAACCGGGCAAAGCCCATGAATAGATGTTTCTCAAAAGAAGACATACATGCAGCAATAAGCATATAAAAAAATGGTTAATATTGCGAATCATTAAGGATATGCAATCAAAGCCACAATGAGATACCATCTCAGACCTGTGTGAATGGGTATTATCAGAATGGGTATTATTAAAAAATCAAAACATAGATGCTAGTGAGGCTGCAGAGAAAAGGAAATGCTTATATACTGCTGGTGGAATGTAAATTAATTTAGCCATTGTGGAAGGCAGTGCAGCAATTTCTCAAAGATCTAAAAGCACATAGCATTCAACCCAGCATCCCATTACTGAGTGTATATACCTAAAGGAATATAATCATTGTACCATAAAGACAAACACGTGTATGTTCATTGCAGCACTATTCACAATAGCAAAGATGTGGAATCAAGGTAAATGCCCATCAACAGTAGACCGGATAAAGAAAATGTGGTACATATAAACCATGGAATACTATGCAGCCATAAAAAAGAACAAGACTGTGTCCTTTACAGCAACATGGATGGAGCTGAGGTTCTTATCCTAAGTGAATTAATGCAGAAACAGAAAATAAAATATCCCATGTTCTCACTTATAAGTGGGAGCTAAACATTGATTACACATGGACTCAAAGAAGGGAACAGTAGACACTGGGGCTTACGGGTGGAGGTTGGGAAGAGGATGTCACCAGGATTACCTGGTGACAAAATTAACTGTACACCAAACTCCTGCAACATGCAGTTGACCCATGTACACATACTCCTTGAACCTAAAATAAAACATGAAAAAAAGCAAATTTCACACCTTGTAAAACATCAGGGAATTTATATTGCAAAGAAACCTTACAAATGTATGTAGCAAAGCATTTAGTGTGCCTTCAAGTCTTAATATTCATCAGGTAATCTGTAATGCAGAGAAACCTTACAGTTATAGTGGATATGGGGCTGGGCACAGTGGCTGACGCCTGTGATCCCAGCACATTGGGAGACCAAGGTAGGTGGATCACCTGAGGTCAGGAGCTCAAGACCAGCCTGGCCAACATGACGAAAACCTGTCTCTACTAAAAATAGAAAAATTAGTTGGGCATGGTGGCATGTGCCTGTAATCCCAGCTACTCAGGAGGCTGAGGCAGGAGAATCACTTGAACCTGGGAGGCAGAGGCTGCAGTGAGTAGAGGTCAAGCCACTGCATTCCAGTGTGGGCAACTGGAGACTCTGTCTCAAAAAAAAAAAAAAAAAAAAAAAGTAGATGTGGCAAGGTCTTTACTCAGAATTCAAACCTTGCAAATCATCACAGAATCCATGCTGGAGAGCAACCTTACAAATGCAACATGCGTGGTAACGTCTTTAATCACAATTCACACCTTCCACAGCATCAGATAATTCATTCACAAGAGTCCTTACAGAGTATGGCAAACTCTTCATTATGAGTTCTGATATTAATCAGCATCAGAGTGTCGTACTAGAGAAAAAATCATATAAATGTATGTGACACGGGCTTTATCCAGCCCCACCAAGTCACTGGATATCAACACATACATCTTTGAGGAAACCATAGGCTGGGTGAGGTGGCTCACGCTTGTAATCCCAGTACTTTGGGAGGCCAAGGTGGGCGGATCACTTGAGGTCAGGAGTTCAAGACCAACCTGGCCAACATGGTGAAACCCCATCTCTACTAAAAACACAAAAATTAGCTGGGTGTGGTGGAATGCGCCTGTAATCCTAGCTACTGGGGAGGCTGAGGCAGGAGAATCACTTGAACCCAGGAGGTGGAAGTTGCAGTGAGCTGAGATTGGGCCATAGCTCTCCAGCTTGGGAAACAGAGTGGGACTCTGTCTTGGGAAAAAAAAAAAAAAAAAAAAAAACCCATAAAGATGGATTGTGGATTGTGGATGCAAAGGGTATTAATCAAGGACCATTACTATCGAACATGAGAGCATTGAGCATTTACAAAAGAAATAACTCAAGTCTCTAGTACTTCCGTATTATATATGACATAGCATGTTGCAGAAAAATTACAAGCCAAAAGATACCAAGCCTCATGATGCAAGGGCATGTGGAGATTGGATTTTTATTCAGGTTATTAAAATATTTAATACCTTGGACATTTTGGAAAGGCTACTTTACTCTTTATGACTTTCAGCCTAAACTGAAAACTCTCATTATGTGCTTTTCCTACAGGCCTTTCACTGTGGTCTCTGGGAAAGAATAGCATGACAGGGCTGATTTTATTAGCTGGGGAGCATTTCTATCCAGTTTCCTGGAAGAAGGACATTGCCTTTTCAGGTTAAATATTGTTTGATTTAGACAGCATGGAGGTGAGCAGAGAATAACAAAACTGTGTATCAGTCATCATACTTACTGTGTTCAGCAAACCTTTTTCCTGACAGGCACAGTGCTATAAACCTGTACAGCCGGTTACACTACTGAATACTGTAGGCAGTTGTAATAAAATGGTAAGTATTTCTGTGTCTAAACATAGAAAAGTTACCATAAGAATACCATATAAGGCTGAGTGTGGTGGCTCGTGCCTATAATCCCAGCACTTTTGGAGGCTGAGGTGGGCAGATCACCTGAGGTTGGGAGTTCAAGACCAGCCTGACCAACATGGAGAAACCCTGTCTCTGCTAAAAGTACAAAATTAGCCGGGCGTGGTGGTGCATGCCTGTAATCCCAGCTACTCGGGAGGCTGAGGCAGGAGAATTGCTTGAACCTGGGAGGTGGAGGCTGTGGTGAGCCAAGATCACCCCACATTAAATACCATATAAAAGACAGAAACAAAGTGCACCTATATAGGGCACTTACCATGAATGAAGCTTCCAGAACTGGAAGCTACTCTAGGTGAGACAGTGAGGAGTAGTGAGTGAATGTAGAGGCCTAGGACACACTCCACACTACTGTAGGCTTTAGAAACACTGTACACAGCTGGGCACGGTGGCTCACGCCTGTAATCCCAACACTTTGGGAGGCCGAGGCGGCTGGATCATGAGGTCAGGAGTTTGAGACCAGCCTGACCAACATGGTGAAACCTTGTGAATACTAAGATTATGAAAAAATTAGCCAGGCATGGTGGCATGTGCCTGTTATCTCAGATACTTGGGAGGCTGAGGTGGGAGAATCGCTTGAATCTGGAAGGCGGAGGTTGCAGTGAGCCAAGATCATGACATTGCACTCCAGCCTGGGTGACAGAGCAAGACTCCGTCTCAAAAAAAAAAAAAAAGAAAAAGAAAAAAATAAAAGAAACACTGTACACTTAGGCTACACTAAATTTATTTTTAAAAAAATAAAGTGTGCTGTGATGTTACCATGGCTACAGCGTCACTAGGCATTAGGAATTTTTCAGCTCCATTGTAATCTTATGGTACCACCATCGTATATGTGGTCAGTAGTTGACCAAAACATCATTATGTGGTGCATGACTACTTATTTTCACTGATGTCCTTTGCCATTTTAAAGTGATGGAGATCTTTGTACCATAATATGTTAGGCTAAGTAATGGGTTTCTGAAACATGTTAAGAGACAAAATACTGTAAGACTGAGGTTAAATTATTACTGATTACATATCAAAAATGGATTAATAATGAAGGCATATTTAATTTAGGAATAATGTAATTATTGAAATTGACTGGGCTGGGAGCAGTGGCTCACACCTGTAATCTCAGTACTTTGGGAGGCTGAGGCAGGCAGATTATGAGGTCAGGAGTTCAGCCTGACCAACATAGTGAAACCCCATCTCTACTAAAAATAGAAAAAAATCAGCTAGACGTGTTGGTGGGTGCCTTTAATCCCAGCTGCTTAGGAGGGTGAGGCAGGAGAATCGCTTGAACCCAGGAGACAGAGGTTGCATGAGTCGAGATCACGCCACTGCACTGCAGCCTCTGTGACAGAGTGAGACTCCATCTCAAAAAAAAAAAAGAAGAAAAGACAAACACTAAAAGTGGCATCTAGATTTTTTTTTTAAGACGGGGTCTTGCTCTGTGGCCCAGGCTGAAGTACAGTGGCGTGAACACAACTCACTGTTGCTTCAGACTCCCAAGTAGCAGGGACCACAGCTATGCACCACCATACCTGGCTAATATTTATTTAGTAGAGACAGAGTGTTGCTATGTTGCCAGGCTGGTTTAGAACTCCTGGGCTCAAGGGAGCCTCCGACCTTGGTCTCTCAAAATGCTGGGACTGCAGGCATGAGCCACCATCCACCAGTTTTTTTTTTTCTTTTCTTTTTAACAGAGAACTAGCACAATATACATCTGAACCTGCAAACTGCCAATTCCCAGATTTTTTTCGTCTGAAACTCATCATAATGCTAACTTTTCTACAAACAGATATTGCCTAAGACCGAGAGGGATAATAGTTTCACTATAATCAGCAGACCGCAGATATTTTCTATGGATAGTACTGTGTCCATGAAGCATATAATATACCCACCTTTAAGAAAAGAAGTTATTTATATTGCAGCCATTGCCTCTCAGACAATCAGTTTTTTGATATAATTGTCACATAGTTATATTTATTCATCGTGACATGAAAAGAGGCTTTATATTGACACCTCTATTATCCTGAAAATCATGTTTGTAATTTTTGTAGGCTGGATAAACTTCACAACTACAATTGCAGTGTGATTTAAATATCAGATAATAGTATAGAATAAAACATCAACCATCACCACAAGTGTGGATTACATTAAATTACTGTCAGAGGTATCAGGGATTTGTATAGATGGGAGGACCAAGTGCTCCAGATTATTTCAACAACTCATTGGGATGTAGCTCTGGACCAGTTTAAACTTTTTTTTTTTTTTTTTTTGATGGAGTCTCACTCTGTCGCCTAGGCTGGAGTGCAGTGGCGCGATCTCAACTCACTGCAACCTCCACCTCCTGGGTTCAAGTAATTCTCCTGCCTCAGCCTTCCGAGTAGCTGGGACTACAGGCGCCCACCACCACACCCAGCTAATTTTTGTATTTTTAATAGAGATGGAGTTTCACCATGTTTGCCAGGATGGTCTTGATCTTGACCTCGTGATCCGCCCGCCTTGGCCTCCCAAAGTGCTAGGATTACAGTTGTGAGCCATCACACCCAGCTGGGCCAGTTTTTCTGAAGAATTTTCTGACATAAGCACTGCTCCAGATTCCTGAAGGCCTCCTTCCCTTCACAGATGCGCCTCTCAGAACAAAACGGAAAATACTCACCAGACTCTTTTCTGCTCCCAGGATGGTGGGCTCAGTATGAAGTTTATAACAGTCAGTATATCTGTGAGAGGGAGACAGCCAGGCCCTGAGATAAAGGTTTGTGATTCTGCGACCTCACCTCCCCGAAGAACCACAGTTATTAGTTTACCTTTAGCACAATTGCAGTGCATGCTAGGAAAGTCAAAAATATTTTTTTCTAATAATTTGTCTCAGTTCTCAATTACCAGAAACAATTACAGTGTCTAGTGAGTGTCTCCAAAGAGACTAATGCAGTATTTAGAAGAGGCTTTTTTATTTCCATGGACCCTGGAAGCAGACAGGAGCTCAGGTGGAGAGTGCAGGACATGCTGAGGTCTGAGCCATGAGGGACTCTCAGCAAATTGTACACCTTATGGGACCTTCTGCTTCCTTGAGTTCTGCTCAAAATCTAACTTTTTCCTGACTCTGAGAACCATATGCTTCCAGACCCCTTCTAGATTATGAGAAGGCAAATGGGATATCATGAAGAGACCGAGAAGGATCTATTAATGCACTAAGAGTGAAAGGAAGAATGTGATGTCAATAATTGATAGTTTGAAACATTAAATGGCACTTTCTGATATACATGAATGATTAAATAAAAAATTGGGAGATGAGACCTAACTCCTGTGCAGAAGAATTCCAAATAACTCTTGTAGACACTCTACCTCCAAGGAGGTGGAATACACGTAACTCCCAACTCCACAAATGCAGGCTGCACAGTGCTGCTTCCTTTTAAACAGTAAAGTATGGCAGGGAGAGAATGAGAGGAATTTTATAGCTGAGAATCCTGACAGACACAGCCTCAGACAGGTGATCAAGGTCGACATCCACAGGGGATTAAGTAATGTTAATAGTATGCACCTTTGATAGCATGTGATAAAAATGGCACTTCTCATTGGTTTTTCTCCCCAATGTACCTAACCTTTGTCTAATCATGGGAAACATCAGACAAATCCCAATAGAGTGGCAGTCCCCAATAACACATCGACAGCCCTGCTACCTAACCAGTACTCCTCAAACCTGACCAGGTTATAAAAAACAAGAGTCTGAGAATCTGTTAGAGCCAAGGGGAGCCCAAAGACACATAATGGCTAAATCTAATGTGGTGGCCTAGACAGGATCCTGGCAGAGAAAAGGTCAGGGAGCTGAAGGCCCGTGGGATGTGACCAACTCAGCATTCTTCTGGAGGCTATATGATCAAACAGCAAACTGTTTATCAAGAATGCAGGATGTGGGCAAACTCACACTTCCTTGCCATCAAAAGGTTTGCTGAGGGACATCTCTCCCTGGCACCGGGCTCCTTGAAGTTATCTAATGAGAAATCTAGCACCTATTATTCAAAGGATACAGTCTTGCAAGCCTGCTGTGAACCAAACAGCTGACTGACAATTACCTGACAATCACCCTGCCTTTCTCACTATCTCTTTTCCCTAATAAATACGGAGGGTTGTGTAAAGCTCAGAGCCCTTGTCCTCTAGAGGCAAATATACTCTCGTCTTTTATTCCCACATTAGCCCCCTTTGTTCAATCCCCCTAGCTCCATGTGGGTTACAAGTGGTGCCTGAACAGGGACAGAATTGGGTGCTTTATAAGTGGCATCACGAAGTGGCACCCTGAATAGCAACAGTGGCATCCAAACTCGGGACTATGAGGACGTAAACGAAGAAGGTCTGCTGGAGCAGAGGAACTGAAATTGACAAGGTGAACAGGGACCCTGGGACGAGTCTGCCAGCAGCGGATATAAGGTCAGTGCCCTAAAGAGGTACTGGGAGCAGTGCTTTAAAGAAGTACTGGGAATGGGAAGTTTTCGGAATCAAGGTAACAAGGGGAATAATTTGTCTGTTGAAGAAAAACATTATTTGCAGTTGCTTAAAGTTTTGTTGAGACAGTCTGGAGCTCAGGTTAATTTGCAGACACTAACCTCCTGCAGAAGCCACAAAAAGCTATTACGTGTAACCCATGGTTTCCACAGGCAAGCACTCTTGATGTGGAAAACTGTAATAGAGCAGGAGACGGATTAAAACAGGCTCATCAAAAAGGTTTTGAAGTTGATTCTTCAGTTTTTTCCACTTGGAGTTCAGTTTGTACTGTATTTCTGCCATTATCTTCTTCTTATTCTGTAGGACAGCAGGCTGAATCTAAAAATCTGAAGGAATATGTTGTTCTCACAGCTCCAATTGAAAATAAAAAACAGGAGAAGGAGGATAAAAATTGCCCTATACTGCCTCCTCCAATTGCAGAAACATTTGTACCACCTCCTTCGGTGGCAGAAATAAGAGACCCTAATATAAAGAATTTTATGCTCTGCAGTCATAGCTGGAGAGCCCTTAGGACCTTGCACTTTTCCTATTTCCATAAGGCCTGATCCATATAATCCACAGAAGTTTATTCATGAACACACCCCACTAGAATTTAAGTTGTTGAAGGAATTAAAAACTAGTGTGGTCAATAACAGAGTACAAAGCCCATGGTCCCTGGAGGAAGGAAAGCTAGACATAGAACTCTGGGAACAAGTAAGGAGAAATCTTTTTTTTTTTTAATTTTTTTTCTTTTTATTATTATTATTATTATTATACTTTAGGCTCTATGGTACATGTGCACAACGTGCAGGTAAGTTACATATGTATACATGTGCCATGCTGGTGCGCTGCACCCACCAACTCGTCATCTAGCATTAGGTATCTCTCCCAATGCTATCCCTCCCCCCTCCCCCCACCCCACAACAGTCCCCGAAGTGTGATGTTCCCCTTCCTGTGTCCATGTGTTCTCATAGTTCAGTTCCCACCTATGAGTGAGAATATGCGGTGTTTGGTTTTTTGTTCTTGCGATAGTTTACTGAGAATGATGATTTCCAATTTCATCCATGTCCCTACAAAGGACGTGAACTCATCATTTTTTATGGCTGCATAGTATTCCATGGTGTATATGTGCCACATTTTCTTAATCCAGTCTATCATTGTTGGACATTTGGGTTGGTTCCAAGTCTTTGCTATTGTGAATAATGCCGCAATAAACATACGTGTGTATGTGTCTTTATAGCAGCATGATTTATAGTCCTTTGGGTATATACCCAGTAATGGGATGGCTGGGTCAAATGGAATTTCTAGTTCTAGATCCCTGAGGCATCGCCACACTGACTTGCACAAGGGTTGAACTAGTTTACAGTCCCACCAACAGTGTAAAAGTGTTCCTATTTCTCCACATCCTCTCCAGCACCTGTTGTTTCCTGACTTTTTAATGATTGCCATTCTAACTGGTGTGAGATGGTATCTCATTGTGGTTTTGATTTGCATTTCTCTGATGGCCAGTGATGGTGAGCATTTTTTCATGTGTTTTTTGGCTGCATAAATGTCTTCTTTTGAGAAATGTCTGTTCATGTCCTTTGCCCACTTTTTGATGGGGTTGTTTGTTTTTTTCTTGTAAATTTGTTTGAGTTCATTGTAGATTCTGGATATTAGCCCTTTGTCAGATGAGTAGGTTGCGAAAATTTTCTCCCATTGTGTAGGTTGCCTGTTCACTCTGATGGTAGTTTCCTTTGCTGTGCAGAAGCTCTTTAGTTTAATTAGATCCCATTTGTCAATTTTGGCTTTTGTTGCCATTGCTTTTGGTGTTTTAGACATGAAGTCCTTGCCCATGCCTATGTCCTGAATGGTATTGCCTAGGTTTTCTTCTAGGGTTTTTATGGTTTTAGATCTAACATTTACGTCTTTAATCCATCTTGAATTGATTTTTGTATAAGGTGTAAGGAAGGGATCCAGTTTCAGCTTTCTACATATGGCTAGCCAGTTTTCCCAGCACCATTTATTAAATAGGGAATCCTTTCCCCATTTCTTGTTTTTGTCAGGTTTGTCAAAGATCAGATAGTTGTAGATATGTGGCATTATTTCTGATGGCTCTGTTCTCTTCCATTGATCTATATCTCTGTTTTGGTACCAGTACCATGCTGTTTTGGTTACTGTAGCCTTGTAGTATAGTTTGAAGTCAGGTAGCATGATGCCTCCAGCTTTGTTCTTTTGGCTTAGGATTGACTTGGCGATGTGGGCTCTTTTTTGGTTCCATATGAACTTTAAAGTAGTTTTTTCCGATTCTGGGAAGAAAGTCATTGGTAACTTGATGGGGATGGCATTGAATCTGTAAATTACCTTGGGAAGGATGGCCATTTTCATGATATTGATTCTTCCTACCCATGAGCATGAAATGTTCTTCCATTTGTTTGTATCCTCTTTTATTTCCTTGAGCAGTGGTTTGTAGTTCTCCTTGAAGAGGTCCTTCACATCCCTTGTAAGTTGGATTCCTAGGTATTTTATTCTCTTTGAAGCAATTGTGAATGGGAGTTCACTCATGATTTGGCTCTCTGTTTGTCTGTTATTGATGTATAAGAATGCTTGTGATTTTTGTACGTTGATTTTGTATCCTGAGACTTTGCTGAAGTTGCTTATCAGCTTAAGGAGATTTTGGGCTGAGACAATGGGGTTTTCTAGATATACAATCATGTCATCTGCAAACAGGGACAATTTGACTTCCTCTTTTCCTAATTGAATACCCTTGATTTCCTTCTGTTGCCTAATTGCCCTGGCCAGAACTTCCAACACTATGTTGAATAGAAGTGGTGAGAGAGGGCATCCCTGTCTTGTGCCAGTTTTCAAAGGGAATGCTTCTAGTTTTTGCCCATTCAGTATGATATTGGCTGTGGGTTTGTCATAAATAGCTCTTATTATTTTGAGATACGACCCATCAATACCTAATTTATTGAGAGTTTTTAGCATGAAGGGTTGTTGAATTTTGTCAAAGGCCTTTTCTGCATCTATTGAGATAATCATGTGGTTTTTGACTTTGGTTCTGTTTATATGCTGGATTACATTTATTGATTTGTGTATATTGAAACAGCCTTGCATCCCAGGGATGAAGCCCACTTGATCATGGTGGATAAGCTTTTTGATGTGCTGCTGGATTCTGTTTGCCAGTATTTTCTTGAGGATTTTCGCATCAATGTTCATCAAGGATATTGGTCTAAAATTCTCTTTTTTTGTTGTGTCTCTGCCAGGCTTTGGTATCAGGATGATGCTGGCCTCATAAAATGAGTTAGGGAGGATTCCCTCTTTTTCTATTGATTGGAATAGTTTCAGAAGGAATGGTACCAGCTCCTCCTTGTACCTCTGGTAGAATTCGGCTGTGAACCCATCTGGTCCTGGACTTTTTTTGGTTGGTAAACTATTGATTATTGCCACAATTTCAGCTCCTGTTATTGGTCTATTCAGAGATTCAACTTCTTCCTGGTTTAGTCTTGGGAGGGTGTATGTGTTGAGGAATTTATCCATTTCTTCTAGATTTTCTAGTTTATTTGCATAGAGGTGTTTGTAATATTCTCTGATGGTAGTTTGTATTTCTGTGGGATTGGTGGTGATATCCCCTTTATCATTTTTTATTGCATCTATTTGATTCTTGCTCTTTTTTTCTTTATTAATCTTGCTAGCAGTCTATCAATTTTGTTGATCCTTTCAAAAAACCAGCTCCTGGATTCCTTAATTTTTTGAAGGGTTTTTTGTGTCTCTATTTCCTTCAGTTCTGCTCTGATTTTAGTTATTTCTTGCCTTCTGCTAGCTTTTGAATGTGTTTGCTCTTGCTTTTCTAGTTATTTTAATTGTGATGTTAGGGTGTCAATTTTGGATCTTTCCTGCTTTCTCTTGTGGGCATTTAGTGCTATAAATTTCCCTCTACACACTGCTTTGAATGCATCCCAGAGATTCTGGTATGTTGTGCCTTGGTTCTCATTGGTTTCAAAGAACATCTTTATTTCTGCCTTCATTTCATTATGTACCCAGTAGTCATTCAGGAGCAGGTTGTTCAGTTTCCACGTAGTTGAGCGGTTTTGAGTGAGATTCTTAATCCTGAGTTCTAGCTTGATTGCACTGTGATCTGAGAGATAGTTTGTTATAATTTCTGTTCTTTTACATTTATTGAGGAGAGCTTTACTTCCAAGTATATGGTCAATTTTGGAATAGGTGTGGTGTGGTGCTGAAAAAAATGTATATTCTGTTGATTTGGGGTGGAGAGTTCTGTAGATGTCTATTAGTTCTGCTTGGTGCAGAGCTGAGTTCAATTCCTGGGTATCCTTGTTGATTTTCTGTTTCGTTGATCTGTCTAATGTTGACAGTGGGGTGTTAAAGTCTCCCATTATTAATGTGTGGGAGTCTAAGTCTCTTTGTAGGTCACTCAGGACTTGCTTTATGAATCTGGGTGCTCCTGTATTGGGTGCATATATATTTAGGATAGTTAGCTCTTCCTGTTGAATTAATCCCTTTACCATTATGTAATGGCCTTCTTTGTCTCTTTTGATCTTTGTTGGTTTAAAGTCTGTTTTATCAGAGACTAGGATTGCAACCCCTGCCTTTTTTTGTTTTCCATTTACTTGGTAGATCTTCCTCCATCCTTTTATTTTGAGCCTATGTGTATCTCTGCACGTGAGATGGGTTTCCTGAATACAGCACACTGATGGGTCTTGAGTATTTATCCAATTTGCCAGTCTGTGTCTTTTAATTGGAGCATTTAGTCCATTTACATTTAAAGTTAATATTGTTATGTGTGAATCTGATCCTGTCATTATGATGTTAGCTGGTTATTTTGCTCGTTAGTTGATGCAGTCTCTTCCTAGTCTCGATGGTCTTTACATTTCGGTATGATTTTGCAGTGGCTGGTACCGGTTGTGCCTTTCCATGGTTAGCGCTTCCTTCAGGAGCTCTTTTAGGGCAGGCCTGGTGGTGACAAAATCTCTCAGCATTTGCTTGTCTGTAAAATATTTTATTTCTCCTTCACTTATGAAGCTTAGTTTGGCAGGATATGAAATTCTGGGTTGAAAATTCTTTTCTTTAAGAATGTTGAATATTGGCCCCCACTCTCTTCTGGCTTGTAGGGTTTCTGCCGAGAGATCCGCTGTTAGTCTGATGGGCTTCCCTTTGATGGTAACCCGACCTTTTTCTCTGGCTGCCCTTAACATTTTTTCCTTCATTTCAACTTTGGTGAATCTGACAATTATGTGTCTTGGAGTTGCTCTTCTCGAGGAGTATCTTTGTGGCGTTCTCTGTATTTCCTGAATCTGAATGTTGGCCTGCCTTGCTAGATTGGGGAAGTTCTCCTGGATAATATCCTGCAGAGTGTTTTCCAACTTGGTTCCATTCTCCCCGTCACTTTCAGGTACACCAATCAGACGTAGATTTGGTCTTTTCACATAGTCCCACATTTCTTGGAGGCTTTGCTCATTTCTTTTTATTCTTTTTTCTCTAAACTTCCCTTCTCACTTCATTTCATTCATTTCATCTTCCAGGGCTGATACCCTTTCTTCCATTTGATCGCATCGGCTCATGAGGCTTCTGCATTCTTCACGTAGTTCTTGAGCCTTGGTTTTCAGCTCCATCAGCTCCTTTAAGCACTTCTCTGTATTGGTTATTCTAGTTATACATTCTTCTAAATTTTTTTCAAAGTTTTCAACTTCTTTGCCTTTGGTTTGAATATCCTCCCGTAGCTCGGAGTAATTTGATCATCTGAAGCCTTCTTCTCTCAGCTCGTCAAAGTCATTCTCCGTCCAGCTTTGTTCCGTTGCTGGTGAGGAACTGTGTTCCTTTGGAGGAGGAGAGGTACTCTGCTTTTTAGAGTTTCCAGTTTTTCTGCTCTGTTTTTTCCCCATCTTTGTGGTTTTATCTACTTTTGGTCTTTGATGATGGTGATGTACAGATGGGTTTTTGGTGTGGATGTCCTTTCTGTTAGTTTTCCTTCTAACAGACAGGACCCTCAGCTGCAGGTCTGTTGGAGTACCTGGCCGGCCGTGTGAGGTGTCAGTCTGCCCCTGCTGGGGGGTGCCTCCCAGTTAGGCTGCTCGGGGGTCAGGGGTCAGGGACCCACTTGAGGAGGCAGTCAGCCCGTTCTCAGATCTCCAGCTGCGTGCTGGGAGAACGACTGCTCTCCTCAAAGCTCAGATGGAAATGCAGAAATCACCCGTCTTCTGCGTCGCTCGCGCTGGGAGCTGTAGACTGGAGGTGTTCCTATTCAGCCATCTTGGCTCCTCCCCAAGTAAGGAGAAATCTTAACATCTGGCGCAAAGGCATCAGGTCCAATAAAATCTTTAATGTTATGGGCTTTAATTAGATCAGTCTTGGCTCAGTTACACACAGAAGAGCCTAAGAAGAGCAGGGAGGAGAAAACATCACTTGCCTTATCACCTCCTCTTCCCTCAGCCCCAGTATCATCAGGCCAAAATAACAAAGAGGAAATGGAAGTCTTACCTAAGCCTCCTCTTCCAATAGATAGGACAAAGGACAGAGGATACGCTATAGCTATCAGTCCCTGCGTTAAACAGGCAACATTAGAAGGAGAGCTCTTAACCTTCTCAGTAATGCAAAATTGGCAAGGTAATCAGGTGTATGTTTATAAAAAGATAAGAAAAAACGCATTAGAAGCCGAAACTGCACAGCCAAGCAGGCAGTAGGTGGAAGAAAAGGCTCAGCAGCAGAAAAGCTCCCGGCAACCAAGCCAACAAGGCCTGCCCGGGCTGGCAACATCCCCCTGGCAAAGGAGGGAGGGACCGGTGCAGACACAGGCAAAGCCTAAGCAAGTACAACATGGCTGCCTCCCAGGACCTGCACCGCTGCCTCTGGCTCTGCGAGCAGCCCGTAGCAAAATTTCATGTGTTACATCCCAGGCTATGATTCTCTGCTAAGATTTAAGTAAAATGTAAGAATTTGAAAAACCTGTTTTCTAATAATGGCCACTGTTGTTATCTCTCTTCTATCCCTGATGTAGCTTTCCAAATTCAATTTAAGTAAAATAGTAACCTCTGAAGGGAGAGAGATTACAGAGGGCCCATGAATTAGTTAAAAAGTAATTAAAAGCTAGGCATGTAAAACCACACATTACTCTTTAAAGGAGAACTTTAAACCTAATTAAATGGTATTTGTTAAATTAAAAGGTAAAAATGCTGTGCCCTTCTCAGAAAGTGAAGAAAAGTTGTATGTAAGTGTAGTGAAAACTTAGGCATGAATGACTGTCTTAACCCACTGATTACAGATAGTCTTTGATTTGTACTTGCTAGAAGAGTCCTAAATTGAGTTCCCCAGCTAGGGAGTCACTGTTTTCAGGACTGTTTGCCTGATTAAACTCCATAAACTTAGTCACATCCCACGGGCCTTCAGCTCCCTGCAGAAAAGAACATGAGTTAAAACTAAGGAAATCAGAATAAATTATGAATAAGTTGATGGTAGTGTATCAACAATGGTTTATAAACTGCAAAACCCATACAAAACTAGTATAAGATGTTAATAATAGGGAAAACGAGTCAGGGTATATGGAACTTGTCTACCTTTTTTGAATTTTTTAAATATAAATCTATAAATGTTCTAAAATAAAGTGTATTGTTTTTTAAATAACTAATTTAGGCCGGGCTTGGTGGCTCACGCCTGTAATCCCAGCACTTTGGGAGGCCAAGGCAGGTGGATCATGAGGTCAGGAGTTCAAGACCAGCCTGGCCAACTTAGTGAAATCCCGTCTCTATTAAAAATACAAAACTTAGTCGGGCATGGTGGCACGTGCCTGTAGTCCCAGCTACTCGGGAGGCTGAGGCAGGAGAATTGCTTGAACCCGGGAGGTGGAGGTTGCAGTGAGCCGAGATTGTGCCACTGCACTCCAGCTTGGGTATCGGAGTGAGACTTTGTCTCAAAAATTACTTTATTTTAAAAGTAATTTATAAAATTCAATGAATATTGGTTGGAAACACAGATGAAACAAATTTTCTAGGAAAATGTACTCTATCAATTTTGACAGTAGCAGAGATAGAAAATCTAAACAGAATGTAAGATGAAACATATAAGATGATTTAACAGAGAAATTGTACCAATCTTTCCGGCAGGAGAATCACCTGAGGTCAGGAGTTTGAGACCAGCCTGTCCAACATGGTGAAACCCTGTCTGTACTAAAAATACAAAAATTAGCCAAGCACCATGGTGCAAACCTGTAGCCCCAGCTACTTGGGAGGCTGAGGCTGGAGAATAGCTTGAACCGGGGAGGCAGAGGCTACAGTGAGATAAAACCGTGTCACTGCACTCCAGCCTGGGTGACAGAGCAAGACTCTGTCTCAAAAACAAACACACACACACACACAGACAAACTATGTAATTTACATCTATTTTTTAAAGTTATTGCTTTTTTAAAAAGCAACAGTTGGGCTGGGCGCAGTGGCTCACCCCTGTAATCCCAGCACTTTGGGGGGGAAGGGGGGGTGGATCACGAGGTCAGGAGATTGAGACCATCCTGGCTAACATGGTGAAACCCCATCTCTACTAAAAATACAAAAAATTAGGCGGGCGTGGTGGTGGGTGCCTGTGGTCCCAGCTACTCAGAAGGCTGAGGTAGGAGAATGGCGTGAACCCGGGAGGCGGAGCTTGCAGTGAGCCTTGGTGACACAGCGAGACTCCGTCTCAAAAAAAAAAAAAGCAGTTGGTGGTGGCCTAACATCCCTCCGGGTACAGGACCCATCGCCAAACGATGGGTATGGTGGCATGTGCCTGTAGCGATTTTAACACACAGGGAAGGGACCGCCAGACTCTCACGGAGATGCCCCAGTCGTTCTGCCTTGGGCCAGGTAAATACGGATTCCCAGGGTGGGCCTTAACCCGCCAACGCGCTTGGTGTTGTCCCTCGGAAACTCTAGAGATGAGCACTCTAGAGATGACTCAGTGGACTGGGAAAGGCAGACCCACCTCAATTTGGGTGGGCACAATCTAATCAGCTACCAGCACAGTCAGAATAAAAGCAGGCAGAAGAACGTGAAAAGACTAGACGGGCTTAACCTCCCAGCCTACATCTTTCTCCCGTGCTGGACATCACAGATGATGATGGAAAGGGAGAAGATTTCTATTCTGTTCTGTGGGCCGTCAGCATGAAATTGCACATGCTACCCAGGCAGGCCTTTGCATTTCACATTTTAACTTGCAGCGCCTTCACACAGAATTCCAGGCCTTTTAAATTAAATTGTTAAAATTAGTTTTTCTTTACTTATTTATTTTAGGACAGAGTCTACACTGAGTATAGCACTGGGTCTACACTACTCCCAGGCTGGAGTGCAGTGGCCATGGTAGCTCAGTGTAGACTCGAACTCCCGGGCTGAAGCGATCCTCCAGCCTCAGCCTCTCTAGTCGCTGGGACTACAGGTGCCTGCCACCATGGCCGGCTTAAAATTCATTTTAATAGCAGGAAATTTCCTGGAGCTAATCCTCAACTGACGTTGCTTTGCTCCGGCAGGATCCCAGTTTGCAGACGCCTGAGCTGCTGCAGCCTCACTGCCGGCAAAACCCGGAAAACAGAGGCACTGGAGGCGTGGCCTAAGGAAGCCCCGCCCCACCCCGTCCCGCCCCGCCCCGTCCCGCTCTCTCCGCTGCGCGCGCAGTTTTTTGCAGACCCGGAAGCGGATCGCGTGGGTAGAAGGTCACACCGCCGCGCGTCAGTTTCCCTTTGTTTAGATTCAATCTGGGCTTCCCAGCTCCCCCGCGCTTCTGTAGGCGGGATCTGAGATTCAACACAGACCTTGAAATCCCCGCGCCGCTCCCTCCACCCCGTGTAAATTCAGGCGTCTCCGTGAGAGTCCGGCGGTCGCTTCCCTGTGTGTTAAAATCGCTCGGCGACGGGTCCTGTCCCCGGTCGTTCTGCCTTGGGCCAGGTAAACACGGATTTTCGAGACTCCTTTCCGTTTAAAACTCTTTACTGACCCAACGTCCTGCCCTGCGCTTTTAAAAGTCCTCACTGCAAGGTGGATTCCCGCCCGGGGAGCCTCCCAACCTCGCCCCCGGCCCCTGGAGCGCAGCGCCGCAGCCCCAGTCCCGGTGGGGGAGGCCGCGTCCTGTGCTGGGTCCTGGGATCCTTGAGACCCCACACTTCTAATAATTCAGCCCCACCCTTTTTCTCCTTGATCCAGGCCTTCCTACTCCCCAGGCCTCCCCTTCCCAGCAATCGCTACTCCCGACCCCCTGGTGTGGGGACGTGACTTCTTCTGTCTTAGGACATTCAGGATTCTTCGTCCCAAATTCCATCCCACTAAAAATGTGCTCTTGGCGGAGGTGGACACCTTATTGTACTCCCCTGCCTATGGATATGTGGGGAAAGATGGTGAAAGAGTGGCAGGAAATAGAAAAATTTTGAAAAAGAAGCATGAGGGAGATCCATAAGCAGACGGCAGAGAGTAGCCGAGAGATTTACAGAGACAGTGAATGAAGCCGAGAATGTAGCAGGGGGAGAAAAGTTACAGGAGAAATACAGAGAAAAGCTGGGTCTCCAGAGAGATGAAGGACAGCAAGGTTGGGAGAGGGGCAGAAAGGGGGAGGCTCCTCAGACAGAGAGTAGTGGAGATTTGGAGCCAGGGCAGGCAGCAGCATGGTTCTGGGACAGCAAGAGGGGGCAGCTGATGACAAGGAGAGCAGAGGGAGAACCACAGCATGGGGAGGCCTGATCCGGGGGGGCCAGAGAGTGGGGACAAGAGAGTGTAGCAGAGAAGAGGAAATCTAACAGGGAGAACAGAGAAGAAGCAGAGATAGGGAGGGCAAGAAACAGGTAGAATGGAAATTGGGGACAATCAAAAATTGGACACAAAGAGGAACAAGGGGTAAAACAAATTGCCAGAATGGAGCAGAACAAATGGAAGAGAAGGAATAGAGGGAAGATGGGGAGAAACAACAGGAGAGGAGAGGGGCAGAAAAATAAGCCAATTCTTACGGGAAAAATGAAGTGAAAAAAAGCAGGAGAAAGAAGGTGAGAATGAGAGAGATGTACAGAATGAGGGAGGGAAACATACTAATGACAAAAGAGGGGGACCCTGAGTGCAGATGAGCGATGAGTTGATTGAATATTATGATTAAATTGTGATATACTGATTTCTCTAGTTGTAATCTAATAAGTATAAAATTTATTTCAAAAGTACAGATGAAGATGAGACTTGCAAAGTTCCTGCCTATAAGGGAAGTGCATTTTATTATTCTTGACATCACAAGTTAGCTTCCATTCACAATCCCTATTCAGCCAGAGGGCAGTGACTTGCCTCATTCGGGTGTGGGTGAGTGGATAAGATAGAAGGAAAAACCAAAGCGTTTTTCCTACGCTTACAGTCGACACAATAGTGAACACCCAACACAGAATGCCACATCTCTGGTCACCGAAATGTGTGGGGATTACTTTCCACCCACAAGCTGTTCATCAGACACTACCTGGGTGTTCTGTAATTTAACTCAATTTCACACTAACACTGTCTATGTGGGGTTAGCATCAGATTCTACAGGTTGAGAGCTCAGTTCCACAGGCATGCTCCCACTTCAGGTGCCACTTGCAAGTCCTGGGTTGGGACTTCAACCTTGTGACCAACCAACTATGAACCGGGCCATGACCCTTTCCTCACATTTTGTGAATTTGCTAGAGTGGTTCACAGAACTCAGGGAAACTTTTTGCTTATTTTCACCCATTTGTTACAAACCATATTACAAAGGACACAGATGAACAGCCAGATGGAAGAGCCTTCCTAGTAAACTAATCAAAATGAGGGGCTTTTGGACCAGGCGCAGTGGCTCTTTCTTCTAATCCCAGCACTTCGGGAGGCCAAGGTGGGCAGATCCACTTAAGAGTTCAAGACCAGCCTGGCCAACAAGGTGAAACCCCGTCTCTACTGAAAATACAAAAATTAGCTGCGCACGGTGGCGTGTGCCTATAATCCCAGCTACTTGGCTGAGGCACAAGGATCTCTTGATCCCAAGAGGTGAAGGTTGCAGTGAGCCAAGATCGCACCACTGCACTCCAGCCTGGGCAACAGCGAGACTCTGTCTCAAAAGAAAAGGAGGGGCTCTTAGTAACCATGGTTTTTTTTCTTTTTTCTGAGATGGAGTTTCACTCTTATTGCCCTGGCTGGCGTGCAATGGTGCGATCTTGGCTCACCACTGAAGGGATCGCCTGCCCCTCCATACCTGTGGGTGTCTCATCAGGTGGAACGAGAGACTGAAAAAAGAGACACAGAGACAAAGTATAGAGAAAGAAAAGTGGGCCCAGGGGACCGGCACTCAGCATATGGAGGACCCGCACCACCGGTCCTCTGGCACTAGTCTCTGAGTTCTGTCAGTATTTATTAATCATTATCTCTACCATCTCGGAGAGGGGGATGTGGCAGGACAATAGGGTAATAGTGGGGAGAGGGTCAGCAGGAAAACATGTGAACAAAGATCTCTGTCATAAATAAGGAAAGGTGCTGTGCCTTGATGTGCACGTACACAAACATCTCGGTGCATTAAAGAGCAGTATTGCCGCCAGCATGTTTCATCTCCAGCCCTATGGTGGTTTTCTTCTATCTCAGTAAATAGAACAGACAATCGGGTTTTACACCAAGACATTCTGTTGCCCAAGGACGAGCAGGAGACAGATGCCTTCCTCTTATCTCAACTGCAAAGAGGCCTTCCTCTTTCACTAATCCTCCTCAGCACAGACCCTTTATGGGTGTCGGGCTGGGGGATGGTCAGGTCTTTCCCTTCCCATGAGGCCATGTCTCAGACTATCACATGGGGAGAAACCTTGGACAATACCTGGCTTTCCTAGGCAGAGGTCCCTGTGGCCTTCCGCAGTGTATTCTGTCCCTGGGTACATGAGATTAGAGAATGGTGATGACTTTTAACAAGCATACTGCCTTCAAGCACTTTTTAAACAAAGCACATCCTGCACAGCCCTAAATCCATTAAACCTTGGGTGGACACAGCACATGTCTCTGTGAGCACAGGGTTGGGGCTAGGGTTACAGATTTACAGCACCTCAAGGCAGAAGAATTTCTCTTAATACAGAACAAAATGGAGTCTCTTATGTCTACTTCTTTCTGCATAGACACAGTAACAGTCTGATCTCTCTTTCTTTTCTCCACACACCACAACCATCGCCTCCCGGGTTCAAGCGATTCTCTTGCCTCAGCCTCTCCAGTAGCTGGGATTACAGGTGACTGCCACCATGCCTGGCTAATCTTGTATTTTTAATAGAGATGGGATTTCTCCATGTTGGTCAGGCTGGTCTTGAACTGCCGACCTCAGGTGATCCACCCGCCTTGGCCTCCCAAAGTGCTGGGATTACAGGCGTGAGCCACCGATCCTGGCTGGAAACCATGCTTTTTATCTGCATCTAAACTGAGGAGCAGCCTTATGGGACTGCACCTTTAACCTGTGGAATCTGTGCCTATCTCCAAGTAGACAGTACCAAAATTGAGTTAACTTGGGGGACACACAGCTGCGAGCGTGCCACAGAACTGGTCAGCATGGGCCGGACGCGGTGGCTCACGCCCGTAATCCTAACACTTTGGGAGGCTGATTCGGGCAGATCACTTGAGGTCAGGAGTTCGAGACTAGCCTGGCCAACGTGGTGAAAAATAAAAAATTAGCGGGGCATAGTGGCTTGTGCGTAAGTTACTTGTCCACAAGTAACTCCCAGCTACTCAGGAGGCTGAGGCAGGGGAGTTGCTTGAACCCTGGAGGTGGAGGTTGTGGTGAGCCGAGACCGCGCCGCTGCACTCCAGCCTGGGCGACAGTGAAACTCTGTCTCAAACATGGGGGAAAACACACATTTTGGTGATGAGTGGCATAGTATTCCGTGCTGAATATGAGTGTAGTAAAAACAGTTATCTTTGGGAAGAGACTTGGCCCAGCAGTCTCAGGGCCTGTGATGTCTACTCTATAGGGACGGAATGATCTGTCTCTGCTCCTGGCTGCTGCTTATCCTGAGACTGTGCACCATGTGCCAGCCCCACTTACAGTCTCAGAATGGAATGACATCCTTCGTCTATGGTGTCATTAATTTTTTTGTCTAGGAAATTATTATTATTATTATTATTATTATTATTATTATTTTTTGAGACGGAGCCTCGCTCTGTCACCCAGGCTGGAGTGCAGTGGCGCAGTCTCCACTCACTACAACCCCTGCCTCCTGGGTTCAAGTGATTCTCCTGCCTCAGCCTCCCAAGTATCTGGGACTACAGGCACGCGCCACCACGCCTGGCTAATTTTTGTATTTTTAGTAGAGACGGAGTTTCACCATGTTGGCCAGGCTGGTCTTGAACTCCTGACCTCAGGTGATCTGCCCACCTTGGCCTCCTAAAATGCTGGGATTACAGGCGGGAGCCACTGCTCCTGGCCTAGGAAATTATTTTGGTCAGCATACTGAAATGGAGGTGTTGTCCATTAAAACACACACACTCACCTACTCACTCACTAAAGCCTTTATTTTCTTTCCATTCTTCAATCTTTAAAACAAAAAATACTGTATTTACTACATTTCTCCCTGCAGTAAGTACCCCTCTTGCATGCTCTATTTAAGATCACAGTACACTAAAATCTTGTTTATATTCTGTCTTCAATTCTTGCCCCTAGTTCTTGGTTGATTCCATCCAATCAAGTTATCACATCCACCCATTCCATTGCTCCTGCGACCTACCTGTTTCTAAATTTATTTTTATTTTTAAAAAATTTTATTTTTTATTTTTTTTTTTTTGAGACAGAGTCTCGCTCTGTCATCAGGCTGGAGTGCAGTGGCACGATCTCGGCTCACTGCAACCTCTGTCTCCCAGATTCAAGCGATTCTCCTGCCTCAGCCTCCTGAGTAGCTGGGATTACAAGCACACGCCACCATGCCTGGCTAATTTTTGTATTTTTAGTAGAGACGGGGTTTCACCATGTTGGCCAAGATTGTTTCAATCTCTTGACCTTGTAATCTGCCCGCCTCGGCCTCCCAAAGTGCTGGGTTTATAGGCATGAGCTACCGCGTGTGGCCCCTAAGTTTATTTTTAATTAATTATTTATTTTTTTAAGGGATGGGGTCTCACTCTATTGCACAGGCTGGAGTGCAGTGAGGCAATCATAGCTCACTGTTACCTGGAACTCCTAGGCTCAAATGATCCTCCTGCGTCAGTCTCCCAAGTAGGTAGGACTACAGGCATGTACCACTATGTCTGGCTAATATTTTTATTTATTTACTTATTTATTTATTTTTGAGACAAGGTCTTGCTCTGTCTCCCAGGCTGGAGTGCAGTGGCATAATCACAGCTCACTGCAACCTAGACCTCCTGGGCTCAAACAATTCTCCCACCTCAGCCTCCTGAATAGCTGGGACTACAGGTGCATGCCAGTATGCCGCTAATATTTTGTTTTTTTATAGAGCTGGGGTCTTGCTATGTTGCCTAGGCTGGTCTCAATTTCCTGGGCTCAAGCGATTCTTCCATCTCAGCCACCCGAGTAGCCGGGACTACAGGTTCGTGCCACTGTGCCATGCTAATATTTTGATTTTTTGTAGAGTTGGGGTCTTGCTGTGTTGTCCAGACTGGTCTTAAACTCCTGAGCTCAAGTGATTTTCCCACCTCAGCCTCCCAAAATGTACCCAGATGGAGGCATCATTTATTAAAACACACTCCTGCATAAAATAAAGGTTTTATTTTCCTTCCACTCTTCTATCTTTAAAACAAAAAATATTGTTTTAAATACAGTTTTTAAATTTTTGTCCTCATCTTTCGTTCCCTGTCAGCAGCAATTTGCACAGCCAATCACTCCCTCTTCTTTTTTCTTAACTTTGAAGAGATTCTTCATACTTTAAAAAATCTGTTTAACTTTTTTTTTTTTTTTTTTGAGATGGAGTCTTACTCTGTCACCCAGGCTGGAGTGTAGTGGCGCGATCTCGGCTCATTGCAACCTCCGCCTCCTGGGTTCAAGTGATTCTCCCACCTCAGCCTCCTGAGCAGTCCCGAGCTGAGACTACAGGCATGCGCCACCACACCTGGCTAATTTTTGTATTTTTAGTAGAGACGGGGTTTCACTGTGTTGGCCAGGCTTGTCTTGAACTCCTGACCTCGTGATCCATCCGCCTTGGCCTCCCAAAGTGCTGAGATTACAGGCGTGAGCCACGGCGCCCGGCCCTTTTTAACATTTTTGTCATCACCTTCATGTCTCCTGAACTGTCTTCTGTGAATATGAGTGTCCCACAATTCAGTCCTTCAACCTGTTCTCTCTGCCCACACCCTCTACCTTTCCTTATGATCTCATCTTACGGTTTCAAACAACCACCTGCCTGTCTCCACTTTCCCTCTGCACCCACCCCTCCTGAATTCCAGAATCCTGTGTCCACTCGTGTTCTGGACATCTCTGCTGGGGCATCCACAGGCATCTCCACCTTCATATGTCCAAAAGAGACTCCCTGAACTCCCCAAACACGTTTCCCTGGCAGTCCTGCACGTCTCAGATGAGGGACACCCTGTGCTTTCTGGGGATTAAGTAAACCTGTCAAATGTATTTAAAATATAGGAGATAATTTCTTACTTGTGTTTTCATTTATAATACAAACAATAAATCACATGTTTACTTACATGCCTGTAATCCCAGCTACTTGGGCTAAGGCAGGAGAATCGCTTGAACCCAGGGGGCAGAGGTTGCAGTTAGCCAAAGATCACGCCCTGCACTCCAGCCTGTGCGACAGAGTGAGGCCCTATCTCACAAACCCACACACACAAAATTAGCCGGGCATGGTGGCAGGTGCCCGTAATTCCAGCTACTCTGGGAGGCTGAGGCAGAATTGCTTGAACCTGAGAGGCAGAGGTTGCAGCAAGCTGATATCACGCCATTGCGCTTCAGCTCGGGTGACAGAGTGAGACTGTCTCAAAAAAAATGTATTTGCTCAGTTAGGATGGAAATAGGCCTATATGGAAAGTACAGTTAATGTTTGAGTTGAACCTTGATAGAAGCAGTTTCTTGGGAGAAATGGCATCCAGCCCAGTGGAGACCCGCAAGAACAGGTCACGTCCATACATTCCCGCTAGAGGGCAGTGCTGGTATTGGTTGAGGCTTCGGAGGTCACCTTGAAGGCTAACGGTGTGATCATTGGAGAACAGCTGGCATGCAGCCATGTCTCAGTATAGGCTACAGGTCTTCAGAGAAGCCCCTGACAGCAGAGTGTGTCGCAGCCTCTGGTCTCACAGTGCCTGTCAACCTCTTGAATTTCTGTGTATTGTGAATTCCAGTAGTCGAGGTCAGAATCTCATATATGGGGTCTGAGAAGGTGCCATATAACATTCTCCAGGGGAGGGGGGAATCCAACCACATTCTCTGGGGTGGGAGGGAAGTTTACTCCATTTCTCATTTATGGGGGCTGCTAAGGGGTGATGCATCACTCATGAAGGAAGGAGGAACACACTCCAAGTTTTTATCGCAGCATATAAGTCATTCATGTAGCAAACTGTAAGTGGAAATCATTTGAAACCTACATAACAGGGGGCCCAGGTTTCTTCTGCCTCAGAAACTTCATCTGGGGTGCTTCTCTGCCTGGAACTCTCTGGCCCCTCAGCTGCAGGTGACAAACACCCTTCCTTCCCCAGGCCTTTGTTCTGGTAGTACCTTCTTAGGATTCTGTGACCCCCCCATAGCCCCCGATTTAACACTCCAGCCTGACCCCACCCCAACTCTCCTCCATTTTGAAGGTCTGTGTGTTTCTTTCTTTCCCTTTTCCTGCCACTGTCTGGATCCTGGTGACAGCAAGGACCCAAGGGGAGAGACGAGCCAGAAGGTGGGGACTGTGCTGGCTCAACCCCTCTGAGTGGAGCTCAGCCCTAGTCTCACATTTGAGAGCTGAGGCATTTTGCAGAAACATTTCTTGTGCCTTCTTACAGAGATTCTGATTTCAATACTCAGATGGAGGCCAGGCCTAATATTTAAAGCTGATGCTACAGTAGTTGCTCCCTATCTGCTGGTTTGATTTCTGTGGTTCCAGATACTCGAGTTTAACTGTGGTCTGAAAATATTACACAGAAAGTTCCAAAAATGAAGAATGCACAACTTTTAAATTTCTCACCATTCCGAGTAGTGTGCTGAAATCTAGCACTGTCCCACTCTCTTTTGTTTTTGAGGAGTCTCACTCCATTGCCCAGGCTGGAACGCAGTGGTGCAATATCGGCTCACCGCAACCTCTGCCTCCTGGGTTCAAGTGACTCTCATGCCTCAGCCTCCCAAGTAGCTGGGATTACAGGCATATGCCACCACACCCCACTAATTTTTTGTATTTTTAGTAGAGACAGTTTCACCATGTTGCCCAGGCTGGTCTTGAACTCCTGAGCTCAGGCAATCCACCTGCCTTGGCCTCCCAAAGTGCTAGGATTACAGGTGTGAGCCACTGTACCTGGCCAGTCCCACGCTATTTTGCCCAGGACTCAAATCATCTCCTTTTCTGGTATATCTAGGCAGTACAGTCATCCCTCAGTATCGGAGGGATTACTTCCACGACCCCTGAGGATACCAAAATCAGGTGATCTTCAAGTCCCTTATGTAAAGTTGCATAGTATAGCCATAAACTGCATAATGACATTTTGGTCAACAATCAAATCTATGATGGTGGTTCCATAAGATTACACTGTTACACTGGAGCTGAAAAGTTCCTGTTGCCTAGCTACATCAGAGCAGTCATGACGTCATAGTGCAGTGCATTCCTTGTGTCTGTGGTGATGCTGGGGGGAAACAAACCTAGATCGTTGCCAGGCAGCTTTAACCTGGGTGTGGGTGAGGATGACACTGTGATGCTCCTAGAGGTGGTTCATGAGGAATGGACGAATAAGTGGTTGAAACTGATAGAAGAACACATAGCTGAAGAAGAAGTGAGAGGATAAGAAAGTGAAGGAAAAGAAAAAAAAAATCCAGGAACTTTCATAGTGAAGGGTTTAGCAGAAACTTGTACAGACCTCAACAAGCTTCTTAAAAAGTTTGAAAACATGAACTCCAACACCAAAAGGTGTTTATTTATTTATTTATTTATTTATTTTATTTTATTTTATTTTTTTGAGACGGAGTTTCACTCTGTCGCCCAGGCTGGAGTGCAGTGGCGCGATCTCGGCTCACTGCAAGCTCTGCCTCCCGGGTTCACGCCATTCTCCCACCTCAGCCTCCCGAGTAGCTGGGACTACAGGCGCCCGCCACCACGCCCAGCTAATTTTTTGTATTTTTATTAGAGACAGGGTTTCACCATTCACAGGATGGTCTCGATCTCCTGACCTTGTGATCTGCCCGCCTCGGCCTCCCAAAGTGCTGGGATTACAGGCGTGAGCCACCGCGCCTGGCTTATTTTATTTTATCTTTTGAGACAGAGTCTCGCTCTGTCACCCAGGCTGGAGTGTAGTAGTGTGATCTTGGCTCACTGCAACCTCTGCTTCCTGGGTTCAAGCAATTCTCCTGCCTCCATCTCCTGAGTAGCTGGGATTACAGGTGCCTGCCATTACACCTGGCTAATGTTTGTATTTTGTTTTTGTTTTTGTTTTTTTTGAGATGGAGTCTCACTCTGTTGCCCAGGCTCAGTTCACTGCAACCTCTGCCTCCTGGGTTCAAGCCATTCTCCTGCCTCAGCCTCCTGAGTAGCTAGGATTACAGGCATGCGCCACCATGCCCAGCTAATTTTTGTATTTTTAGTAGAGACAGGGTTTCACCATGTTGGCCAGTCTGGTGTCGAACCCCTGACCTCGTGATCTGCCTGCCTCGGCCTCCCAATGTGCTAGGATTACAGGCGTGAGCCACAGCGCCCGGCCTAATGTTTGTATTTTTGTTAGAGATGGGGTTTCACCATTTTGGCCAGGCTAGTCTCGAATTCTTGGCCTGGTGTGATCCGCCTTCCTCAGCCTCCCAAAGTTCTGGGGTTACAGGCGTGAGCCACCGCACCCAACCCCAAAAGGTGTTTATTAATAGAAAGGAAAGTTTATGGTGCATTACCTGCTCACAAGAACATTTAGGAAGAAAAAATAATGAAGTAAGCCACCATGGATATTTTTCTTCCTCTCTCGTTTCCTAATCAGCTGATTCATTTTTTTATTTTTTTATTTTTTGAGTCCGAGTCTCACTCTGTCACCAGGCTGGAGTGCAGTGGTGCGGTCTTGGCTCACTGGAACCTCCACCTCCGGGGTTCAAGTGATTCTCCTGCCTCAGCCTCCCAAGTAGCTGAGACTACAAGCATGCGCCACCACTCCCAGCTAATTTTTGTATTTTTAGTGGAGATGGGGTTTCACCATGTTGGCCAGGATGGTCTCGACCTCTTGACTTCATGATCTGCCCGCCTTGGCCTCCCAAAGTGCTGGGATTACTGGCGTGAGCTACTGCACCAGGCCCTCAGCTGCCTTTCAGATTCACACCACAGACATATTTCTGAAAGGAGTGCCTCCTCTCCTAGAAGAGCCTCAGGCAAGTTCTTCAAGAGGTATCCAGAAGAAGGCATTGTTATCCCAGATGACAGCTCCATACATGTTATTGCTCCTCAGGACCTTCCAGTGGGACAAGATGTGGCACTGGAAGACAGTGACATTGATGGTCCCCACCTTGTGTAGGCCTAGGCTAAGGTATGTGTTTGTGTCCTGGTTGTTGACAAAAAGGTTTAAATGGGGAAAAAAAATTTTAAATGGGAAAAAGCTTATAGAATAAAGACATAAAGACAAAATATTTTTGTACAGCTATACAACGTGTGTTTTAAGCTAAATGTTATTGTAGAAGTCAAAAAGTTAAATTTACAAGTTTATAAAGTCAAAAAGTTATAGTAAGCTAAGGTTAATTTGTTATTGAGAAAAAATATTTTTTATGTTAGTGTAGCCTAAATATACAGTAAGTATGTATGTATGTATTTATTTTTGAGACAGCCTCTCACACTGTCGCCCAGGCCGGAATGCAGTGGTGCGATTATGGCTCACTGCAGCCTCAACCTCTTAAGTTCAGGTGATCGTCCCACCACAGCCTCCTGGGTAGCTGGGACTACAGATGTGTTCCACCATGCCTTGACTGATTTTTTGTATTTTTTTTGTAGACACACGAGTCTTGCCATGTTGCCCAAACTGGTCTCGAAATTCTGGACTCAAGCAATCTGCCTGCCTCGTTCTCCAAACGTGCTGGGATTACAGGCATGAGCCACCACGCCTGGCCGAGTATTCAGTATTTATAAAATCTACAGTAGTACAGAGTTATGTCGTAGGCCATCACATTCAGTCACCACACACTCACTGACTCATCCAGAGCAATTTCTAGTCCTGCAAGCGCCATTCATGGTAAGTGCCCTAGACGGCTGTACCATTTTTTAAACATTTATATCATATTATTATTGTACCTTTTCTATGTCGAGACATGTTTTTATTTACAAGTACGTACTATTGTGTCACAGTTGCCTGTAGTATTCAGTACATAACATGATGTACAGGTTTTTAGCAATAGGCTATACCATATACCCTAGATGTGTAGTAGACTATACCGTCTTGGTTTATGTTAAGTTCAGTCTGTAATGAAATGGTCTGAAAACACATTTCTTAGAACAGGTCCCATTACTAAGCAGTGCATGACTGTATTTGCGTATAAATTACACACATCCTCCCATAGACTTTAAATCATCTCTTGATTACTTATAATGGATTAATGAAGTTTATAAATGCTATATAGTTGTTATACTCTGTTGTTTTCTTGTATTATTTTCATTGTTTGTTACTTTTTGGTTTCTTTCCTTTTTTTGTAATTATTTCAGTTTGTCATTGGTTGAATCCCTGGATTTGGACCCTAGAAATACTGAGGGCCGAGTGTAGACTCTATCTGCCCATTAGTCAGTGAATAGTCTTCTTTTTGATCTGGTCCACTTTTAGGATATCTCAGTCCTTTTGTTTAACCCTTATTTTACTTAACAGTATTCCCCAAGCACATGAATATTGATGCTGGCATTTTGGATATGCCAGTGAGAAGCTGTCACATGCATAATTTAAGTGGAGTAAATAGAGGTCAGTACTGTTTGAGGTTGCAGGCATCCACTGGGCATCTTGGAACATATCCTCCTGGATACGGGGATTCCACTGTGTTCTGTATCTGGTGCTGAGCACCAAGGCTCTGTGTCCTCCATTTCTGAGGGATTACATGAGCCTGGGATCCATGGTGGGGGGGAGGGGCTGTGCTCTTCATGGGGTTTGGTCACAGCTGTGTCTCTTCCCTGAATGGGGCAGCTCAGTCCAGCCTAGCTCCCTACTGCTGTAGTGTGTGTGCAGGCTTCTCCAGGAGGGGAGCGAGTCCTGAATAAAAGAGTAAAAATTTCACTCGTTCTTCCTGTAGGAATTTCTTGTCCCTGCATCAACTCTGGTGCAGTGGGCAGCAGAGGACATCTTTCCACAGGATTAGGTCTAACCTGTGTGTGTGGTTGTGGCATAGGAAGGGGAATGTGTTGATTCTGAGCAGTAATCAGCGTATTTTTGACATTTAGGATTGACTTATAAACAGTCATGCTGTGTGATGAAGAAGCCCAGAAGAGGAAAGCAAAGGAGTCAGGGATGGCTCTTCCTCAGGTAAAGTGATATTCTCGGTGGATGGTTCTCTCTGTTTCTTTCTGAAATGCCTGAAGCATCCTGCCTGACACGTTTGCTCACACTCACCCATGCCTTCCCTCAGTCCCTCTCATCTCGCTTAGATTCCATCTCTTGTGATCCAGTGACATGAACTTGGGAAGAGGCTGCACTGGGCATGGTCCTGGGAAGGGCTCACACCCAGACATGGATGGAGACGGGGTGAGGGTCCTGTGGTGTCAGTGCTGTTGGGCAGCAGGGATTGTTCAGGGGCCCCATCTGGATGCACTGTCAGCTCTCTGTGGACCAGGATTAGAGAGGCTGCCAATGGAAGTCACGTATTTTTTTTTTTTTTTGAGACAGAGTCTTGCTCTGTCACCCAGGCTGGAGTGCAGTGGCACGATCTTGGCTCACTGCAACCTCCACCTCCCGGGTTCAAGCAATTCTCCTGCTCAGCCTCCTGAGTAGCTGAGATTACAGGCGCCCGCCACCACGCCCAGCTAATTTTTTTGTATTTTTAGTAGAGACGGGGTTTCACCATGTTGGTCAGGCTGGTCTCGAACCCCTGTCCTCGTGATCCACCTGCCTCGGCCTCCCAAAGTGCTGGGATTATAGGCGTGAGCCACCGCGCCTGGCCGGAAGTCACGTATTAATGCACACAAGTACCTGGTAAATTCTGGAAAAGGAGTTCAGGAAGGAGAAATCTTTTCTGTCTGATTTTTACTACATTTGAAGCTAAACACCTTTCCTACTTTCTAGTGTCTGGCTTGGTTCAGAGAGGACATTCTCTCTTCTTTCTCAGCATGCCCTTCCCATGGAGACTAGTGTTCCTGCAGGGAGTCTTGTACAGCAGCTGTGTTAGGTGAAAAAAGCTGTAATTTTGCACAGAGATTGCAGCATAAATTTTTTGTCATTAAAGAGGTGGAAATTATATTCATTCTTGTTCCAGCAATTGTTTTTTTTTAATGTTAAACATCAAATTATGTATATATTTGTTTTATAGGAAGACACCAAACATGCAGCTTAGGCCATCAAAAACAAAGCCTCCCCTGCCCTGCCCTATGCAGTTTCCCACCCTCCCTGCATCTCACTGGCGACCCACTGCTGTCAGCTCTGTGTCAAGAGCGAGAGCATGTCCTGTAGAAATATATTTATACAGCATTGGCCAGGTGTGGTGGCTCATGCCTGTAATCCCAGCACTTTGGGAGGCCGAGGCGGACAGATCACCTGAGGTCAGGAGTTTGAGACCAGCCTGGCCAACATAGTGAAACCCTGTCTCTACTGAAAATACAAAAATTAGCAAGGCATGGTGGCGGGCACCTGTAATCCCAGCTACCACAGAGGCTGAGACAGGAGAATTGCTTGAACCTGGGAGGCGGAGGTTGCAGTGAGCCAAGGTCATGCCACTGCACTCCAGCCTGGGCGACAGAGCAAGACTGTGTCTCAAAAAACAAAACAAAACAAAACAAACGTATACAGCATTATAAGGCTGGACGCTGTGGCTCATGCCTGTAATCCTAGCGCTTTGGGAGGCCAAGGTGGGTGGATCACCTGAGGTTGGGAGTTTGAGACCAGTCTGACCAACATGGAGAAACTCCATCTCTACTAAAAACAGAAAATGAGTCGGGCATGGTGGCACATGCCTGTAATCCCAGCTCCTCGGGAGACTGAAGCAGGAGAATCGCTTGAACCCGGGAGGCGGAGGCTGCAATGAGCCAAGATTGCACCATTGCACTTCAGCCTTGGAAACAAGAGCGAAACTCCAAAAGAAATATATTTATACAGCATTATGGTATTTTAAATAAAATCCTCAGTGATTGTTTCTTTGTAATATTTTATTCCAAAAGTTGTGAAAATTTGCATGCTTTCATGTTAGGAAGATGATTCCTTGCTCCTTTACATCCTCATGTGAACGTTCTCTGAATTAGAAATTAGTCACCTTGGCAAGGTGCAGTGGCTCACGCCTGTAATCCCAGCACTTTGGGAGGCCGGAGGCGGGCAGAGCACCTGAGGTCAGGAGTTCGAGACCAGCCTGACCAACATGGTGAAACTCTGTCTCTACTAAAAATACAAAATTAGCCTGGTGTGGTGGTGCACACCTGTAATCCCAGCTACTTGTGAGGCTTAGGCGGGAGAATCACTTGAACCCGGGAGACAGAGGTTGCAGTGAGCCAAGATTGCGCCATTGCACTCCAGCCTGGGCGACAGAGCGAGACTGTCTCGAAGAAAAAAAAAAAAAGAAAGAAATCAGTCACCTCTCGTACCTCTCGTTTTTTGTGCCTGGCGTGGTTCAGGGACCATGTGCATCATTCAGCCCAGGAGGAGTCTCTGGAGGTCCTGAGCTTTGTCTGGGATGCATCCTCTCTGGACTTTGCTTGTCACCTCCTCACTGAAGAGGGTGGCCAGATTCTGCTCAGGAGCTTCCCTTTCTGCACCTGCTCTGCAGCCTGTGTGAGGCCATAGGAAGCTGGGGTCCTCACTGCCACCTAGTATCTGCCCGTGTAACTGCGGCCTCTGATTTATGCTGATGCCTTTGTTCTCGGTGGCTTCCTGATCTGGGGCCCTGTTACTTCAGTGCTTCTGTTCAAACAAGACAGAACATTGTCCCTCAGGAGAAATCTGGAGTTTGTGGTTTCCTCTGGATGATGGTGCGTCATGCCTGAGCAGGGGCTCAGGCTAATGTGTTCATGCATTTTCCCACTGGGCTCCCAGCAGGTTGACTTGGTGCTTCTTTGGGATGCAGGAACTTGCTAAGGACCTTCTGGATTTCTCACAAAGCCAATTGGTCTGTGTATTGTTTAATTTTTGTCTCCATGGGGACAGAAAGGTCTGTGGCTTCGCATTCCTGTTTCTGGCTGACATTACTCTTTAGTAGAGTTGTGGATTTCTTACACAGGTCTGGAGTGTCTTTTAGTTAGGGGCCACGTGTATTTGCTGAGGGAGAGGTAGGATGTTTCTTGTGTGTGTGTGTCATTTATAATTAGTGCTGCTGAAGAAGGAAACTTCTTTTTTTTTTTTTTTTTTTTGAGATGGAGTGTTTCACTCTTGTTGCCCAGGCTGGAGTGCAATGGCGTGATCTCGGCTCACCGCAACCTCTGTCTCCCAGGTTCAAGCAATTCTTCTGCCTCAGCCTCCCGAGTAGCTGGGATTGCAGGCATGCGCCACCACGCCTGGCTAATTTTGTATTTTTAGTAGAGACGGGGTTTCTCTGTGTTGATCAGGCTGGTCTCGGACTCCCCACTCAGGTGATCCGCCCATCTTGGCCTCCCAAAGTGCTGTGATTACATGTGTGAGCCACCGCGCCTGGCCAAAACTTGTTTTCAATATATTCGTATTAGTTAATATGCCTAAATGGCATTCTTTGTTTTGGTTACAATCCTGTCATTCGTTAGTTCTAACAGATCCTGCTTTTTCCTGCCTCGTACCCCCACTTTTTTTTTTCCTGTTTTTTTCCTCTGCTTCTGGTCCCTGCTCAGGCATCCTGTGCGGTGGTAATTGGCTGCAGCACAGACCAGTGCCCTATTCCTGGCCTTAAATTAGAGGAAATGCATCCCACGTTTACTGTTGATTATGACGTTTTATGAGATGTTCTTGTTTAATATCATGTTTTTTTTGTTTGTTTTCCAATTTCATTCTTGGCCTGAGTATTAAGTATCTAGTAATTTCTTAAGGTATGTCCTGCTGAGATATTTTCTATGACCTTTATTTGTTTGTTTATTTTTTGAGACGGAGTCTCGCTCTTGTCGCCCAGGCTGGAGTGCAGTGGTGCGATCTCGGCTCGCTGCAACATCCGCCTCCCAGGTTCAAGCAATTCTCCTGCCTCAGCCTCCCGAGTAGCTGGGATTACAGGTGCCCACCACCATGCCTGGCTAATTTTTGTATTTTTAGTAGAGACAGGGTTTCACTATGTTGGCCGGGCTCCCGAAGTGCTGGAGTTACAGACGTGAGCCACTGCACCCAGCCTATTTGTTAAATTAGTGTATAAGATTCTTAAATTTTGTATAATGTATCACTGTTTTATTAACGAAATAAATCAATAAACTCCATTGGGCTTTTGCTAATACCTACATATGTAAATTTTAATGGATAAAAGTGCATTTATAGGCCAGGATTAGTGATGCATGCCTATAATCCCACCTTCTTGGGAGGCTGGGGCAGGATTAAACTCTTCCCTTGAACCCAGGAGTTTGAGATCTTTCTGGGCAACCTAGTAAAACCCCATCTGAATTTTTAAAAATACTGCATATTTTTGAATGTGGGCATTTACTAGAGATTGGAGTTGAAGTTTCTATGTTTTCTAATGATCTGCCATTTTTAATAGCTTAATATTCAAAAATGTTTATAAACTAAATTGAGTACAATTTATACATTTTTAGTGTTGTAAACAATGTGGTCCTCATTTTAGGGACACTTGACATTCATGGACGTGGCCATCGAGTTCTCTCAGGAGGAGTGGAAATCCCTGGACCCTGGACAGAGGGCTTTATACAGGGACGTGATGCTGGAGAACTACAGGAACCTGGTCTCTCTAGGTGAGGATGACTTCCCTCCGGAAGCCGAGATCTGCTCTAATCTATCTTTGCATTTTCTCTTGTGTGCCTCTTGGGAGCCCCTAAATTGCTTAACTGAGGTAGAAACCTTGTTGACTCAGAAATGAAAAGCTCTATTATGCTCTCTGGATTTGAAATGTGTCCTTTCTTCAGATGTTCATGATACATCATTGGGTGGCACCAGATAACCAGTTCTCTATTTTCTCCCCTGTGTTTACAAGTCAGTAGTTCTTGGAAGAGATCTCAGTGTCTACATATTGCAGTATTCCCTAAGTATTCAGAAGGAGCCCGTCTGTGGGTGAACTTCTGAGATATTATTCTTGATCCATTTGCGATATCTCCTCTCTTACCTAAACATAAGGCTTGGGTTTTGGAAATGCCCCAGCACATCTTGTTTCTTTCTTTTTATTAACAGGAATCTGTCTTCCTGACCGAAGTATTATTTCCATGTTGAGGCAAAGGAGAGAGCCCTTGGTTCTGCAAAGTCAAGTTAAAATAGTAAAAAATACAGATGGAAGGGAATGTGTCAGAAGCGTGAACACAGGTAAGAGCTCTGATGGGCAGTGTGGAAGCCATAGTTTTTATTTTTTTATTTTTGAGCCAGGGTGTTCCATTATCACCCAGGCTGTAGTGCAGTGGCAATCATAGCTCACTGCAGCCTCAAACTCCTGGACTCAAACAATCCTCCTGCCTTGGCCTCCCAAAGTTGTAGATTACAGCCACTGCACCTTGCAAAGCCATACTATTTTTTTTTTTTTTTTGTCTCGCTCTGTTGCCCAGGCTGCAGTGCAGTGGTGTGATCTCAGCTCACTGCAACTTCTGCCTCCCAGGTTCAAGCGATTCTCGTGCCTCAGCCTCCCCAATAGCTGGGATTACAGGCATGTGTCACCACACCCAGCTAATTTTTGTGTTTTTAATAGAGACGGAGTTTCACCATGTTGGACAGGCGGGTCTCAAACTCCTGACTTCCAGTGATCTGCCTGCCTCAGCCTCCCAAAATCCTGGGATTACAGACGTGAGCCACCACACCCAGCCCATACTAACTATTAAAGAGTGTGTGGGAAACTCTCCAAAGGTGGGAGAGTTCTGTGAGAAAAGAAAAGTTTAAATCCTAGGCATTCTGAATGGAAATATTTCTTTGCTCTCTCTTGTCACTCAGCTCTATAAATGTGTAATAGTTTCATCTTTTTGCCCTCGAGTGGTGTTGCCGCCCAGAGACAAAAGCAAAGTCTTTATCATGATGGACAGCACCCGGTCATGTGGCTTCTGTGAACTTTTGTTCCATGATTCTGAAGAACACAGGGAGCATTGTTGCCAGGGGTCTCTTTCCCCTGTGGTCTTTCTTTCTGTACTTGATTCCATCTGATGCTCAGTGTCTGTCCCTGTAGGTCAAAGCCGAGGTCTTCACAGACCTGCCCCCTTGACCTATTTATTCATGGTCCACCCCATTTCCTGTACTGGGAAGATGTAATCAGGAAATGGGAAAACATGAGCTACTCTTTTTTTCGCATCTGGGCCCTGGAAACTACAGGTGCCTCCAGCCCCCTCTGCCTGTTCAGGTCTATTTGGATGGGAAAAAGCCAGTGATTTTCCTATTCTCACATGCCACTCAGCACAGAGAGCATTTCACTTCTGGTCACCAAAACGTGTGGGGATTTCTCCCCATCAACAATTTTTCACTGGATCTTTACTGGGTTTTCTATAATTCATTTCTAACACTGTCTACCTGGAGTTAGAATCAGATCCCACAGGCTAAGGGTTGGGTTCCCAAGCCTGTCACCCACCTCAGCCACCACTTGCTAGTAGTAGGTTGTCACCTTTCTGTCTGACCAACCAGCTGTAAGTTGGGTTCCCTCGACCCCCTTTTTCTGTTTGGTTACTTTGCTAGGGTGGCTTACAGAACTCAGTGAAACACTTCGTTATGTTCATTGGTTGATGACGAAGGATGTTTCTAAGGATACAGATGGACAGCCAGATGAGGAGATTCACAGGGCGAGGCACATGGGAAGATTCACTGGGTGTGCCACCCTCCAGGCACCTGTGTGTCTTCAGCATTTGGAGGCTCTCGTGACCCCATAGTTCAGGGATCTTTATGGAGGCTTCATCACATAGGCGTGATTGGTATTAACTCAATCTCCAGCCCCTCTCCTAGAAGATAGTGGGTGGGGCTGACAGTTTCATGCTTCTAAGTATGGCCTGGTCTTTCTGGTGATCAGCCCCATCCAGGGACCCACAAAGGTTGCCTCATTAGAGCAGATCACACTCACACCACCCAGGACATCTCAAGGTCTTCAGAGCTCTGTGTCAGGACTGGGGAAGAGACCAATGTATGCATTTCTTCTTATTCCACAAGGCCCCTCAGCCATTCTTCGGTTGTGCTTCATCCACACTTTACTGGTGTGTGTCACAGGGGAGTAGGTGGCTCTTCTGAGATGCTTACTCAGCTAAGTGGGGCGCAGATAGTCAACAGAAAGACCTTGTATTGGATCCCTAGGTCCCCATGGGGAGCATGGCACAAAATAGCAACCAGATGCCTCTGGTTTTAACACTACCATCATTTGTTCAAACCACTGTTTCTTTCATCTTGTACCTTTCCATGTATTATAAATTAACTTGGTTTTTGTATATTTAGTCAGCAGTTCCATATTTCATATAAAACTCTTTGTGTTTATTATTTTGTATCTGTGGGGCTATAGTATCAGGGAATGGCCATTGGTTTATATATTTTTGAGTGTGTGTTGTTTTTTTTACAGCACAGGGTATGCCTTAGCAGGAGATTCTCTAAAACCTATAGACACTCCAGAAATTTTTGAGTAGGAGTTTAAATATTTGTTTTCCTTTGTTTTACCTGACTTAGTAGCTACTATTAAACAACATTTTGCCAATTAAATTTATTACAGTGTATAATATGGAAATTTTTTATATCTTAAGAATATGCTGTTTTAAAATTGTTGCCATCTTAATCTCAGAAATACCATTACATTGATTTGTCATAATTTGTTATTTAAGACTGAGGGGCAAAACTCAAACCATATCTTCCTCTGTCTGGTCTTGCACCACACAACAATAAACACAGACAACTTACGTGACCAAATGTGAGTTTTTCTTCCACCAATAAGCAATCAGTTCGCAGTGGATACTTGCTGAGTACCCTTGAATTCAATTCTGATGCTGTGTACCTGCAGAGCGCGTCACATCCCACAGGTAGAGGGCTCAGTCTCCAATACTGCCCCCTTTCAGACACCGGTCATAAGTCCAGGCCTCTGGAACTTTCAACCAACCAGCTTCAAAAGTTAGGGTTCCCATGGCTCCCTCTTTGCATTTGATTAATTTGCTAGAGTGGTTCACGGAGCTCATGGTAATACATACTTAGCATTTACAGGGTTTATTACACAGTGTATTTTGAAGGATCCAGACCTGGCATGGTGGCTCACATCTGTAACCCAAGAATTTTTGGAGGCTGAGGTGGGCGGATTACTTGATCCCAGGAGTTTGAGACCAGCAACATAATGAGACGTTATCTCTACCAAAAATTAAAAAATTAGCCGGGCATGGTAGTGCATACCTTGTAGTCCCAGCTGCTCAAGTGGACTGCTTGAGCCCAGGAGTTTAAGGCTGCAGTGAGCTGCACTGCAGCCTGGCTGACACAGAGCAAGACCTTATTCCAAATAGATAGAGAGGGATAAATTAACAGATGGAAAGAACATAGGGTCAGGTCTGGAAGGGTCCCCAGCACAAGAGCTTCTGTGTCCTGGAGTTGGCTTGTGCCACCCTCCTGGCATGTGTGGGAGTCCCTGCTCACCTTCCTGTCAGCCCTGGGGTGTTCAGCTGTCCAGAAGCTCTCTGAACCCAGTCCTTTTGGGTTTTTATGGAAGCTTTATTATATAATGAAGTTACATGATATGACTTCATTATTTGTCTTTTTGTCTTTGTGCGACTGGCTTATTTCACTTAACAGAGCGTCTTTCAGGTTCATCCATTTTGTAGCATATGAAGACATTTCCATATTTTTTTAGGAACAAAGAATGTTTCTTTTTCTTTCTTTTTTTGAGATGGAGTCTCACTCTGTCACCGGGCTGGAGTGAAGTGGCGCGATCTTGGCTCACTGCAACCTCCGCCTCCCGGGTTCAAGCGATTCTCCTGCCTCAGCCTCCTAAGTAGCTGCGACTACAGGCATGCGCCACCACGCCCAGCTAATTTTTGTGTTTTTAGTAGAGACGAGGTTTTACCATGTTCACTAGGATGGTCTTGATCTCCTGACCTCGTGATCCACCCACCTCAGCCTCCAAAAGTGCTGGGATTATAGGCATGAGCCACCGCGCCTGGCCTCCTTTTTCTGTTTCTTAATCAGGTTATTGGTTTTCTGATTTGTAGGAGTTTTATATATTTTAGATATATAAAATCTTATCAGAGGTATGATTTGCAAATATTTTCTCACATATGGTAGGTTTCCTTTTCACTCTGGTAATTGTTTTCTTCCATCCACAATAGTTGTAGGTCTTGTGGTAGTGCATTTTATGTATTTTTACCTTCTTTCTTGTGTTGTCAATGTTCTATCCAGGGAAGCATTATTGAATCCAATGTTATGAAGCTTTCTACCTGATTTTTTCTAGGAGTTTTATGGTTTTAGGTCTTAGTTTTAGGTCACGAATTGACTTTCAGATAATTTTTGCATACGGTGTAATAAGAGTTCAACTTCATTCCTTTCTTGTGGATATCCAGTTTCCTCAGCACTATTTGATAAAGAGACTGTCCTCTCTCATTACATGGTCTTGGTAGCCTTATTGAACATCATTTGACCAAATATTTGAGGGTTTGTTTCTGGCCTGTCTGTTCCAGTCCATTGGCGTGTATGTCTGCCTTCATGGCAGTACAGTTCTGTTTTGATGAAGGTAGCTTAGCAATAAGTTTTATAATCATGCAGTGGTGTAACACCTCCAGCTTTCTTTCTTTCAAGTTTGTTTTGCTATTGAGGCACTTGTGTGATTTCATATTAATTTTAGGATGAGTTTATTTATGAAGAAAGCTTCATTGGGATTTTGCTAAAGAGTTCACTGAATCTGTAGATCTCTTTGGCTATTGACATCTTAACCTTAAGACTTACAATCCATAAACATGGGCTGTTTTTGTATTTGTGTGTGTCTTCTCTAATTTCTTTCAGCAATTTTTTGTAGATTTCTGTGTACAAATTTTTCCCGTCCTTGTTAAGCTTATTCCCTCCATATTTGGAGGTTTTGCATGTACAGATTCCACAAAATTGCAGATCAGAAATCCATAGGTCATTGAATCTGCCCATGTGGATCCCATGGATACGTAGGGCAGACTGTATTTTCAATCCATGGTTAGTTGAATCTGCAGATATAGAAACCACAGGTATGGAAGGCCTGCAGTAAGGAACTTAGGCATCCACAGATTTTGATATCTGAGAGTGTTTTAGGAAAAGCTCTCAAACCATGTTTTTCCTCTGCTCTCACACCACCACAACAATCTGTCAAGACAGAATAAGACTTCCGTGACCGACAGTATAGGAGTTTTTTCCCACACACCAAGCAACGGACAAGAGCTGGGTTTCCTGCAGTTCAGTTCTGACACTATACCTGGAGATAGTGTCAGATCCCACAGGTTGAGGGCTCAGTGTCAAAGACTTCCCCCTTTTCTCACCAGTTACAAGTCTGGGCCTCCAGAACTTCTGACCAACTAGCTTCCAATTGTGGTTTCTGTGGCCCCTCTTTGGGCTCAATAAATTTTCTGGAATGTCTCACAGAACTCACAGAAACACTTATGTTTGCTAGTTTATTATAAAGGCTATTGAAAAGGATACAGATGAAGAGACCTGCAGGGCAAGGTACGGGGGAAGGGGCGTGGAGCTTCTATGCGCTTCCTGCATGCACCAGCATCTAGGAAGCTCCATGTGTTCAGCATCTGGAAGCTCTCTAAATGCAGTCCTCTTGGATTTTTATGGAAACTTTATTATGTCTGCATTCTTTCCCCCAGACATAAAGCAGGACCCTCTCTGGGGAGGTCTTAAGACCTGTAATCAGAAAGATGAGAGAACATTAGAGTCCTGCCTTGGGGTGGGTGAATGGAGGGTAGGAAAAGGTTGGAGAGGTTCTGTTTCCTGAGTTCTGCCCTGGGGCCTACCATACCCAACACTATAACAGAAGACTGTAGCAAAGGCTATGGGAGTTATGAGCCCGGAACTGCAGATAAAAACAAATATATATGTATACCATAACACCACACAGGGGTTCCTGGAACCTGTCTTCCCTGGACACCAAGGGACAGCTGTATTCTGAATAGAAATAATGCAACATGGGCTTTCTTTTTATTTTTTCCTAATTATGAGGGAAAAGCCTTCATTATTTCAACACTGAGTATGATGTTACCTTTTGGCTTTTTATATAAGGCTTCTGTTATGTAAAGTAGATTCCTCGTATTCCTAATGTGTAGAGTGTTTCTATCATCAGTAGTTGTTGATGTTTTTCAAATGTTTTTTCTGCATCCAATGAGCCTATCAAGTGGGTTTTTGTTTTTATTTTATTTTTGTGGAGTATTGCAGGGATCAATGTTCCTAAGTTGCAACATCCTTGCATTCCAGGAGTGACTTTCACATGATCATAGTGTGTGGTCCATTTTAATATACTGCTGAACTTGCTTGCTAGCATTTCGTTGTGGATATTTGCATTAGATTGATGAGGAATATTGCTCTGTAGTTTTCTTAGAGCCTTTGTGTGCCTTTTATGTCAAGGTAACACTAACCTCATTGAATGAGTGAGGGAGTATTTTGTCCATCACATGGAAAATTTTTAAAAGTGTTGGTGTTAAATCCTTTTTCAGTATTTGATAGAGTTTTACAGTGAAGTCATCTGGTTCATTACTTGTTTTTGTTAGTAGTTATTTGATAACTAATTCAATCTCCTTATTTGTTACTCATCTTAGTGTTTCTACTTCTTCATGTGTAAGTCTTGGTGAGCAGTGTGTATCTAGAAATTCATCCATTGTTGGGACACAGTTGTACAATCTCATTTTCTTTTTTTTTTTTTCCGAGACAGAGTCTCGCTCTTGTAGCCCAGGCTGGAGTACATTGGCGCGATCTCGGCTCACTGCAACCTCCGCCTCCCGGGTTCCAGCGATTCTCCTGCCTCAGCCTCCTGAATAGCTGGGATTACAGGCGTGCACCACCAGGCCTGGCTAATTTTTTGTATTTTTAGTAGAGATGGGGTTTCACCATGGCCAGGCTGGTCTTGAACTCCTGACCTCAGGAGATCCACCTGCCTCGGCCTCGCAAAGTGCTGGGATTATAGGCGTGAGCCACTGCACCTGGCCACAGTCTCATTTTCTACAATTCAGTTTTATTTGTAATGTCCTCTATTCCATTTCTAAGTTTACTTATTTGAGGCTTACGCTTCATTTTTGTTTTGTTGTTTGTTTATCTAGCTAAGGGTTTGTCAATCTTTTTAAAATTTATTTTAATTGAAAAAAATTTTTTTCAAAAGAGATAGAAGGTCTCATTATGTTGCTCAGGCTGATCTTGAACTCCTGAGCTCAAGTGATCCTCCCGCCTTGCCCTCCCAAAGTGCTAGGATTACAGGCGTGAAACACTATGCCCAGCTGTCAATTTTCTTACCATTCAAAGTATGAGCTTGCAGTTGCATGACTTTAGTGTTTCTCTATTCTGTTTTCTTTGTTTTCTAATCTTAATTTTTTCTTTCTGCTACCTTTGTATTTAGTTTGTTTTTTTTTCATACTTCATTGAAGTATAAAGTTAGATTGTTTACATGTAACTTTATTTATTTATTTTAGTGATGCGTTCTCACTCCGTCTCCCACATTGGAGTGCAGTAGTGCAATCATAGCTCACTTCGACCACAAACTCCTAGGCTAAAGTAATTCTCTTATCTCAGCCTCCTGAGTAGCTAGGACTACAGGTGCATGGCACTGTGCCTTGCTAACTAAAAAATAAATAAGCCAGCACTATGGCTCACGCCTGTGGGAATCACACTATGGGATTACGCCTGTAATCCTAGCACTTTGGGAGGCCGAGGCGGGTGGATCACTTGAGGTCAGGAGTTCAAGACCAGTCTCACCAACATGGTAAAACCCCGTCTCTACTAAAAATACAAAAGTTAGCTGGGCATGGTGGCATACGCCTGTAGTCCCAGCCACTGGGGAGGCTGAGGCAGGAGAATCAGTTGAACCCGGGAGGCGGAGGTTGCAGTGAGCCGAGATCGCACCACTGCACTCCAGCCTGGTGACAGAGCGAGACTCCATCTCAAAAATAAATAAATAAATAAATTTTGTAGAGATGGTGTCTTGTTGCCTGTGCTGGTCTGCAACTCCTAGCTTGAAGTACTCCTCATGCCTCAAACTCCCAAGTGCCAGGATTACAGATGTGAGCCATCATGCCTGGCCATTTGTTTATTTTTAATGTAAGCACACATTTTTGTTGCATTTTATAAGTTCTGGTGTGTTCTGTTTTCCTTTCCTTTTCTATCAAGATATTTTAAAAATCAGTTTGTGGTTTCTTTTTTGACCTATTGGTTTTTTAGGTGAGTTGTTTAATTTGGACATATTTGTGGGTTTTACATTTTTTTCTGTTAATTTTGTTTTATTACATTATAATGGGAATAATACTTTGTAGACTTCTAAATGTTTAAAAGTTTGTTTTGTGTCATAACATGAGGTCCATCCTGGAAATTGTTCCATGGGCACTTCCGAAAAATTTGTATTCTGCTGTTTTTAGGTAATGTGTTCTGTATACGTCTGTCATATCTAATGAGGCTATAGTGATGTTTGAGTCCTCTGTTTTATTCTTATTCTCTTTGATTTTTATTTATTTATTTTTAGTTTTTAGTTTTAAGGAGCAGAGAGTTTCATAGGCAAGAAAGAAAGGGGAAGAAAGAAAGAAGAAGCTCCCCTGTACAGAGACAGAGTGAGGGGGTCTCCAAAGCTGAGAGACAGAACCCCCTTCTCTTTTGGTTCTATCTTTTTTTTTTTTTTTGAGACATAGTCTCACCCTGTTCCCTACCCAGGCTGGAGGGCAATGGTGTGATCTCAGCTCACTGCAACCTCCACCTCCCAGGTTCAAGCGATTCTTATGCCTCAGCCACCCGAGTAGCTAGGATTACTAGAATGCACCACCACATGCCGCTAATTTTTGTAGTTTTTGTAGAGATGGGGTTTCGCCATATTGGCCAGGCTAGTCTTGAACTCCTGGCTTCTAGTAATCCTCCTGCCTCAGCCTCCAAAAGTGCTGGGATTACAGGTGTGAGCCACCCTGCTTGGTCACCTGGTTCTATCCATTTTCGAAAATGAATTATAGAAGTCTACTACTATATTGTGGAGCTATCTGTTTCTCCTTTGAATTTTGTGAATGTTTCCATCCTATACTTAGGGGCTGCAATATTTGGTGCCTTTACATTTATAGTTGTTATATCTTCTTGGTGAATTGAACCCTTCATCATTTTATAATAACTTTTCTTTCTTATACTGGTTATTGAGTAAACGTCTGTTCTCTTTGATTTTAATATAGATACCTCTGCGCTCTGCTGGTTACTATTTGCATGGAATATCCTTTTCCATCCTTTGAGTTTCAGCCAGTGTATGTCTTAAGAGTTAAAGGGAGTCTGTTGTGGATAGGATTTAATTGGATCCTGTTTTGTTCTGATTCCAATGGGAAATCATTTGGATTTCACATACTCATAGAGAAGGCCTTCATATTGCCATCTTGTCACATATTATCTGTAGATTTTGTAACATCTTGTAGATTTTTTTGTCCTTCATTTTTCCCTTACTGCCTGCTTTTGTATTTTGTTGGTTTTTTAATCGTGACATGCTTTGATCCCCTTCTCATCTCCTCTGGTGTATGTTTGTAGACGTTCCTCTTGTGGTTAAGATTGAAGTTACATAAAACATTGTAACAATAAAACATTATTTTAAAATGTTAACAGCTTAACCTTGATTATGTACCGAAAGCATTACATTATAGCTGTGCTATTTGTTATTGTGCTAGAAATTCCTTCTATATATGTAATATTCCCATTAACACATTTTAGTGCTTTTAAAATAATTTTGCCTTTGAAATGCTAGGAAAGAAAAGCCAAATTACAAATGAAAAGTACAATAATGCATGATTTTTTTGTTTTCTTTTTAAATTTTTTTCTCATACAGTGTCACTCTCAGGATACTATGTTTCCATATTTGATCATTTATTGACCTTTAATGGAGAACTTTATATTTTCATTTGGGTTAGAAGTACTGTCTGGGGTCCTTTTATTTCCTTTTGAAGGATTCCTTTTAGCATTTCTTGTCAGACAGTTCCAAAGTACTAATTACCTTCCTCAGCTCTTCTTTATTCAGGAACGTCTAAATTTCTCCTTTATTTTTGCAAGCAAGTTTTGCTGAATATAGTATTCTTGGTTTTTTGTTTGTTTGTTTGTTTGAGAAGGAGTCTCTCTCTGTTGCCCAGGCTAGAGTGCTGTGGCGCGATCTTGGCTCACTGTAACCTCTGCGCCCTGCCTTCCCCCATGCCAGGTTCAAGTGATTCTCCTGCCTCAGCCTCCCAAAGTAGCTGGGATTACAGGCATGTGCCAGCATAGCCAGCTAATTTTTGTGTTTTTAGCAGAGATGAGGTTTCACCATGTTGGCCAGGCTGGTCTTGAACTTCTGACCTCAGGTCATCAGTCCACCTCAGCCTCCCAAAGTGGTAGGATTACAGGTATGAGCCACTGCACCCAGCCGTATTTTTTTTTTCTTTAAGCACTTTCAACATATCATCATCTTTCTGCCTTCTAGCCTGCAAGTTTGCTTTAAGATGTTTAATGATAGGCTGGGCATGGTGGCTCACGCCTGTAATCCCAACACTTTGGGAGACCAAGGCAGGCAGATTGCCTGAGGTTGGGAGTTTGAGACCAGTCTGGCCAACATGGTGAAACCCCATCTCTACTAAAAATACAAAAAAATTAGACAAACGTGGTGGCGTGTGCCTGTATTTCCAGCTACTTGGGAGGCTGATGCAGGGGAATTGCTTGCGGAGGTTGCAGTGAGCTGAGGTGGCACAACTGCACTCCAGCCTGGGGCAACAGAGAGAGACTCCGTCTCAAAAAAAAAAAAAAAAAAAGAATTGTGACAGGTGTGACAGGGAGACCTTTCCCAATTAACCTGTTGTAAAGGGTGTGGGAACACCTCACTTCTGGGGATGTGTGTTTCCTAGCTTTATGCATATATTATACTATTACTAATGTCTATACAACTGCTCTTAAGTGTCTTATTTTCTCTGAGAGGCTCATCCCTGCTTTTTCTGAGAAGCTTTCAGTTTCTGTTCTATTTTTCTGCCCTTAATCTTTCTCAAAGTCAACCATAATCCTCCCGAGTCCTGCAGATTCCCCACTGCTCCAATGCATCACGTCACCCCCTGGTGTTTTCAGCTCTCACAATGTGACATGCAAAGTATGCCAATACTTCTTCCAGTGTCTGAGTTGGGTGAGGCTGATTCTAGTCCCTCCACCAGACTGTAAACATGCCAGAATCATGGGTTCATGTTCTACTCTTTCTTCTTTTCTAGGGAGGAGCTGTATATTGGGAAGCAATGCAGAAAACAAGCCTATTAAAAATCAACTTGGATTAACCCTTGATTCACATCTGTCTGAATTGCAGCTGTTTCAAGCCGGAAGGAAAATGTACAGAAGTAATCAAGTTGAAAATTCGTTTACAAACCATCGTTCCTTAGTTTCACCACTTCAAAAAATTTCTTCTAGTTTCACAACACACATTTTTAATAAATATAGAAACGATCTTATTGATTTCCCATTACTCCCACAAGAAGAGAAAGCATACATTAGAGGAAAATCATATGAATGTAATGAAGATGGTGAAGTTTTTAGAGTCCCTGCAAGCCTTACTAACCATCAAGTAATCCATACTGCAGAGAAACCTTACAAATGTACTGAATGTGGCAAGGTCTTCAGTCGCAATTCACACCTTGTAGAACATTGGAGAATTCATACTGGACAGAAGCCTTACAAATGTAGTGAATGTGACAAGGTGTTTAATCGCAATTCAAACCTTGCACGACATCAAAGAATTCATACTGGAGAGAAGCCTCACAAATGTAACGAATGTGGCAAAGCATTTAGAGAGTGTTCAGGACTTACTACCCATCTTGTAATCCATACTGGAGAGAAACCTTACAAATGTAATGAGTGTGGCAAGAACTTCAGGCACAAATTTTCTCTAACCAATCATCAGAGAAGTCACACGGCGGAAAAACCTTACAAATGTAATGAATGTGGCAAGGTCTTTAGTCTGCTTTCATACCTTGCACGGCATCAAATAATTCATAGTACAGAGAAGCCCTACAAATGTAACGAATGTGGAAGAGCATTTCGCAAGCGTCCGGGCCTTATGGCCCATCTTCTAATCCATACTGGAGAGAAACCTTACAAATGTAATGAATGTGACAAAGTCTTTGGGCGCAAATTATACCTAACCAACCATCAGAGAATTCATACTGGAGAGAGACCTTACAAGTGTAATGCGTGTGGCAAGGTCTTCAATCAAAATCCACACCTTTCACGACATCGGAAAATTCATGCTGGAGAGAATTCACTGCGTACTTTACAGATGCAATGAATGTGGCAAAGTCTTTAGTTACAATTCACACCTAGCACAACATTGGAGGACCCAGGAGAAAAACCTTACAAATATCATGAATGTGGCAAAGAATTTAGTTTGCATTCAAGCCTCATCACTCATCTCTTGATCCACACTGAAAGGAAACCCTACAAATGTAAAGTTAATAACATATGTATAAATAATCTATAAAGAGAGAACAGTTATATCAGAATAGAGCATTTAATGAAAACTACCAGTATAGCATATTCTTGAGTAGGATTCACAGTTAACTGCTGGCACTATAATTTGTAACTCTTTGATTTAGAATGTACATACTTCTCATGTTTTAAGTAATAAAGTTTAAAGTTTTTTTCTTTTTTCTTTTTTTTTTGAGATCAAGTCTCACTGTATCACCCAGGCTGGAGTGTAGTGGCACGATCTTGGCTCACTGCAACCTCCGTCTCCCGGGTTCAAGCGATTCTCCTGCCTCAGCCTCCCGAGTAGCTGGGATTACAGGCATGCGCCACTACTGCCCAGCTAATTTTTGTATTTTTAGTCAAGATGGGGTTTCCCCATGTTGGCCAGGCTGGTCTCAAACTCCTGACCTCAAGTGATCCACTGGCCTTGGCCTCCCAAAGTGCTGGGATTATAGGTGTGAGCCACAGCGCCCGGCCTAGTTTAAATTTTTCTTAGTGTGAATGAATCACAACCTTTCTACCAACATTGTTTAATCTTACCTCAGGAGGATACTTTATAGTAGAGAATAATGTGCCGTTAGGATTTTAAGGTTGAAGCAGCCAGAACAATGTGTGTGTGTGTGTGTGTGTGTGTGAGAGACATAACATACGCTTTTGAGTGCATATACTTAGGTAAGTATGATTTTGAGTAATTACACTTAGTACATGAGTTCGTCTCTCTGTACTCTGGCGTAGAGTGCTTATGTGGGTAAAGTCAAAATCACTTTGTGAATAGCAGTGCAATTTCAGCCTTGTACACCCTCAAATGTGCATCACTGTTAATGAGTATGCCCTGTATTATGTTTCTACATGCCTCTTTCTTGTGTGCCAAGTAAGACCTATGGTGAGCACCTTCATTTTCATGCAGCAAAAATATATAGTAATATGACAAATAATTAGGAAATAAAAGTATTGGTTGAGGGTTAAAATGTAGCTGGGCGTGGTGGCTCACGCCTATAACCTCAGCACTTTGGAAGGCTGAGGTGGGCGGATCACGAGGTCAGGAGATTGAGACCTTCCTGGCCAACATGGTGAAGCCCTGTCTCTACTAAAAATACAAAAAAAAACAATTAGCTGGGCGTGGTGGTGTGCACCTGTAGTCCCAGCTACTCGGGAGGCTGAGGCAGGAGAATCGCTTGAACCCGAGAGGCAGAGGTTGCACTGAGCTGAGATCGCATCACTGCACTCCAGCCTGGTGACAGAGTGAGGATCCATCTCAACAACAACAACAAAAATACTGTAACACAATTTCTTTACTACTAGTGTTCAGTGACATCATTTGAAAATATTAATGTTCATGCATTTTCTTTCAAGTCGAAGCACACAGGGAATTTTGTTTTGGTACATTAACTAGAAACTTCATATAGTCACCCTGACAACTCTTGGTAATTTGAATTTTTGACCAGTCTTCTGGAACTTGTTTGAAGTTCCCCTAAGGTTTGGCTTGGATCTTGAGAATGATGATCCCATACACTGATATGGTTTGAGAGTGTTTATTATATAATGAGGCTTTGTGGCGGAAAGCAGGGTATACTTTTCCAGCTGGTCCAAAAGTGGCTTCAGAGAACTGGGATAGGTGACTGGCTTGGGGTGTCATGATTGCTAAAGGGTAGGGCTGGGGCGGGGGTACCCACTTGTGGTTTGAACTTCCAGTTGGTTCCAAAGGAGTGAGCACTGAGGCTTTATTATCAGTTGACTGGATGGGCAGAATAGGAAGAGGGAGTGCAGAGGTGTAAAAGGCGTTAGTGTTCAGACATCACAAAATGCTGTCAACTCTAGTACAACACTGAATGCTTCCTCTGGAAACTCCTGCCATCTTGGTTAGGAAATACACCCAATTTTCTTCATGGTAATATTTTATTATATTCCCTTTATGGATACAGATATAGGTCTCATTGCATATATAATATGATTGTTGAAAATGCTTGTGAAATATAGTTCAGTAAAATTGCCTAAGGTTTTTGTTTCTGTTTTTTTTTTTTACAGTATTTCAATGAAAATTATTGTTTGGAAGTGTTTATAATAAATATGACTTACCATATAATTTCATATCTAATTATACAATAAATATGACATAATTTTGTAATGTATTACACAATAAATGACATTTTTGTAATCTATATTTATTATACGATAAATACAATTTTACTACAAGAGCATTTTTCCAAAAGCTATGGATATGTCATTTTCTGATTCTGGTATTATGCAATATATTTCATGCTTCATTTTCAATTGTAATAAAATTATGTTTTATATGTATATATATTTTTACATTTTTTTTCCCTACATTGCCTCCAAATTCTATGTTTAATACATTTCTTCCCTGTTTTGCTCTGGTGAAAACTTTAGGGGACAAATAAATGAGGGTGCTATTTGGAGGCAAAATTTTGTGACATGAGACTGGGCATGGTGGCATGTACCTGTACGCCCAGCTACTTGGGAGGCGGAGGTGGGAGGATCGCTTGATCCCAGGAGGTCGAGGCTGCAGTCACTGAGCTGTGATTGTGCTACTGCACTTCAGCCTGGGCAACAGAGGGAGACCGTCTCAAAAAAAAAACAAAAAAAAACTTGTGACATGAGTATGTCCATAAGACAATGGCAGGTATACACTAGGATTAATATAAATATGAAAAAGAAAAAAATACTTGGCCGGGTGGGGGGCCCACGCCTGTAATCCCAGCATTTTGGGAGGCCGAGGCAGGCAGATCACGAGGTCAGGAGTTCAAGACCAGCCTGGCCAACATGGAGAAACCTTGTCTCTATTAAAAATACAAAAAAGTAGCCCGGTGTGGTGGCGGACGCCTGTAATCCCAGCTGCTTGGGAGGCAGAGGCAGGAGAATAGCTTGAACCCAGGCTGCGGAGGTTGCAGTGAGCCCAGATCGCATCACTTCAGTCCAGCCTGGGCAAAAGAGCGAAACGCTGTCTCAAATTGAAAAAAAAAAAAAAGGAAATTGCACATTCCGCCCTGGCAGGGTTTTGCATTTCATATTTTAATTTGCATCCCCTTCCCGAACAATTCCAGGGCTTTAAAATTCCGGAAACTAGCGTTTATTTATTATTCATTTATATTTATTTATTTTAATTATTTCCAATTTATTATTTATTTATGATTATGTATTTATTTATTAGGCACAAGGTTTCTCTCTGCCGCCCAGGCGGGAGTGCAGCGACACGACCTCGGCTCACCGCAGCCTCCACCTCATGGGCTCAAGCGATCCTCCCGCCTCAGCATCCGGGTGGCTAGGACGACATACGAGCGCTCCTACGGCCGATTTAAAATTAATTTTAATAGCAGGAATTTTCGTGGATCTAATCATCAACAGACTTTCCCTCTGCCGGGGCACGATGTGTTTCCAGATAGCTGAGTTGCTCCAGTCTCCACGGCACGTCTCGCCTCCAAAACGTGACGAGCTGGGAGCCAGGCAGAGGGAAGCGCAGGCCCCGCCCAATTCCATCCTGGGCTGGCCTCGCCTCGCCTCTCAGCTGCGCGCGCAGTTTCCTGGAGACCCGGAAGCAGATTTCGTGGAGTGACGGTCATGCTGCGGCGTGTGAGTTTCCCTTTGTTTAGATTAAATCTGGGACGCTGAGTCTCCTTGCGCTTCTGTACCCGGCATCTCAGGGGTCACACAGACCTTGAAATCCCCGCACCGCTCCTTCCACCCCGACTAAACTCAGACGTTCTAATGAGAGTCTGGCGGTCGCTTCCCTAAGTGTTAAAATCGCTCAGAGGCTGGTCCTGTCCCCGGTTTTTCACCACAGGGCCATGTAAACAGCTCCTATCCGGAGTTTTCCTGCTTCAGATCCTTCAGTGACCCCCTGGACGCGCCACGCGCCGCTTAAAGTTCTTACCAGCGAGATGGATCCAAGTCTTTCCGGTCCCCCAAGCCTCGCCCTCTTTTCACAGGCGTGCCCCCTTTTCAGTGCCTTAAATGAGAGGAAGTCTATCTGATGTTTACTGCTGATTGTGATGTTTGAGTCTCCATTGGGCTTTTGCTAAAACCTAAATAAATATTTAGTGGACAAAATTAGGTTAGTGCAAAAGTAATGGCAAAACCGCGATCAGTTTTGCACCAACCTAATATTTATGGGCCGGGGCTGGAATTTGTCTTCTCCTGAGGCCCAGGCTGGACAATTCCTTGAGCACAGGAGTTTGAGACCACTCTGGACAACATAGTGGGACCCCCATCTCAATTTTTGAAACATATTTTTCAGTGTGGGTATTTAATAGAGATTGGAATTCAAGTTTCTATGTTTTTACATGGTCTGAGTTTTTGAAATATTTTAATATAAAATAATGTTTATAAACTGAATTGAGCACAGTTTATACATTTTTATTGTTGTAAACATGCTGAAATGCACATTAGCAAAAATAATAATGACAGCCAGGCACAGTGGTGCACACCTATCATTCTAGTTACTCGGAGAGGGTGTGATTTGAGGCCAGGAGTTCAAGGCTGTAGTGTGCAATGAATAAGCCGCTGCACTGCAACCTGGACACATTAAAAAACAAAGACAAATATCTAAAAAAGAGGTCATTGAGAGACAACTCTTTCAGGTGTCATGTATATGTTTACTAGAGTGTATGTGTGTGAGTGTACATATGTATATGAATAAGTGTATATGTGTGTGCGTGAGTGTACATATGTATATGAATAAGTGTATATGTGTGTGCGTGAGTGCACAGATGAGCAGGTCTATTGTTTTTATCAAAGGCACAATATCAGTTTATATACATCTTATATCTTTTAACAGTTGAAATTACATCTTAAATATTTTCATGACCTTAAAATTGTTCTATACTCTTATGATGATGAGTCGATGGCTGTAAGGATAGTAACCTATTATGGGGATACATGTGTGACAGTTTCTTGATTTTAATCCCAGAACTTGTTTTAACTATACTCAATTAGGTCATTGTCTGTCAATTTACTTTTGATGCTGATCTGTTACTTTATTGTTTGATCTTTTTTTTTTTTCTTTTTTTGAGACGGAGTCTCGCTTTGTCACCCAGGCTGGAGTGCAGTGGCACCATCTCAGGTCACTGCAAACTCCACCTCCCGGGTTCATGTGATTCTCCTGCCTCAGCCTCCCGAGTAGCTGGGATTACATGTGCCCACCACCACACCCGGCTAATTTTTGTATTTTTGGTAGAGATGGGGTTTCATCATGTTGGCTAGGCTGGTCTTCAACTCCTGACCTCAAATGATCCACCTGCCTTCTTGACCTCCCAAAGTGCTGGGATTACAGGCATGAGCCACCACGCCTAGCTTAATTCTTAAAGTTTGAGTCTAATGCCCAGAAACCTGGGATCTGGTGCTTACTCTGCCATTTTTAGCCCTCACATCTGGGGCAAATTTCTTAGAATGTCTGAGAAAGAGTTGTCTCTTCAGTAGGATGGGAACAGATTGTTCTTTTATGGGCTTTTGTTGTTATAGCAGTTAGTACATGTAAAACATTTAGAAAGTACCTGTCACATGGGAAATGTTCAAAAGCTTCATCCTGGCTGGGTAAGGTGGCTCATGCCTGTAAACCCAGCACTTTCGGAGGCCGAGGCAGGTGGGTTGCTTGAGGTCAGGAGTTCGAGACCAGCCTCACCAACATAGTGAAACCCCGTCTCTACTAAAAATAGAAAAATTAGCTGGGCATGGTGGTGGGTGCCTGTAGTCCCAGCTACTCTGGAGGCTGAGGCAGGAGAATCACTTGAACCTGGAAGGCGGATGTTGCAGTGAGCCAAGATTGTGCCACTACACTCCAGCCTGGGCACCAAAGTGAGACTCCGTCTAAAAATATATATATAGAGAGAGTATCTGACACTTCTATAGAAATAACCGTGGGTTATTTTTTTGTATTTCTTGTATTGTCCACAAAATTAGAAATCTATACTAATTTAAAGAATATCATAACTTCTAATGGAGAAGTATAATAAAACACAATTTGAAACACATAACTAGCTAAAAAATACCTTAATGTGGATTTGTCAGAGCATTCACTTCAATCAAGTCAGTCCTTACAACTGTCTTCTCATTATGTGTGATACCCTGTTGGTGAAATGCGTTTTTCATTTTAGGGACACTTGACGTTCAGGGATGTGGCCATAGAATTCTCTCAGGAGGAGTGGAAATGCCTGGACCCTGCTCAGAGGACTTTATACAGGGAAGTGATGTTGGAGAACTACAGGAACCTGGTCTTCCTGGGTGAGGATAACTTCCCTCCAGAAGTCAGGATCTGCACTGGTGTATTTTTGCATTTTGTCCTGTGCCGCTTAGCATCTTAGGAGTCAATGTATTGCTTGACTGAGATTGAAACCCTGTTGACTCAGAAATGAAAACCTCCATAATGCTTTATAATGCTGTATTTTTCAGAAATGATAAGCTCCATAATGCTTTCTGGACTTGAAATAATATTCTGCCCGCTTCAAGGTTCATGAAGGGGTGGCCTGCCCCTCCACACCTGTGGGTGTTTCTCATTGGGTGGGACGAGAGAACTGCAGGCAAGCCTGACTGATGTCAGGCCCTCCACAAGAGGTGGAGGAGCAGAGTCTTCTCTAAACTCCCCTGGGGGAAGGGAGACTCCCTTTCCCAGTCTGCTAAGTAGCGGGTGTTTTTCCTTGACGCTAATGCTACCGCTAGACCACGGTCCACTTGGCAAGGGGCGTCTTCCCAGACGTTGGCATCACCGCTAGACCAAGGAGCCCTCTGGTGGCCCTGTCTGGGCATAACAGAAGGCTCACACTCTTGTCTTCTGGTCACTTCTCACTGTGTCTTCTCAGCTCCTATCTCTGTATGGCCTGGTTTTTCCTAGGTTATGATTATAGAGTGAGGATTATTATAGGAATAAAGAGTAATTGCTACCAACGGAGGACCCGCGTTGGCACCGGTCTCTGAGTTCCCTCAGTATTTATTGATCATTATCTCTACCATCTCGGAGAGGGGGATGTAGCATGACAATACGGTAATAGCGGGAGGAGGGTCAGCAGGAAAACGTGAACAAATGTCTCTGTGTCATAAAGTTAGAAAAGGTGCTGTGCTTTGATGTGCACATACATAAACATATCTGGTGCATTAAAGAGCAGTATTGCCGCCAGCATGTCTCACCTCCAGCCTTAAGGCGGATTTCTCCTATCTCAGTAGATGGAACCTACAATCGGGTTTTACACCGAGACATTCCATTGCCCAGGGACGAGCAGGAGACAGATGCCTTCCACTTATCTCAACTGCAAAGAGGCCTTCCTCTTTTACTAATCCTCCTCAGCACAGACCCTTTATGGGTGTCGGGCTGGGGGATGGTCAGGTCTTTCCCTTCCCTCGAGGCCATATCTCAGACTGTCACATGGGGAGAAACCTTGGACAATGCCTGGCTTTCCTAGGCAGAGGTCCCTGTGGCCTTCCACAGTGTATTGTGTCCCTGGGTACTTGAGATTAGAGAGTGGTGATGACTTTTAACAAGCATACTGCCTTCAAGCATTTGTTTAACAAAGCACATCCTGCAAAGCCCTAAATCCATTAAACCTTGAGTCAACACAGCACATGTCTCTGCGAGCACAGGGTTGGGGCTAGGGTTACAGATTAACAGCATCTCAAGGCAGAAGAATTTCTCTTAATAGAGAACAAAATGGAGTCTCTTATGTCTACTTCTTTCTGCATAGACACAGTAACAGTCTGATCTCTCTTTCTTTTCCCCACAATTCATCGTTGAGTGGTACCAGGGCTTAAGTATGCATCAGACCTTATGACAGACTTAAGATATCTAGTTCTGTTATCCACCCCGTGCTTATGATTCATTACTTCTTGCAAGAGAGCTTGATGTCTACATGTTACAATGTTTCCTCAGCATTCAGAAGGAGGCAGTGGATGAATTCATGTGAAATAGTATTCTTTTTTTTTTTTTTTTTTTGAGACAGTCTCGCTCTGTTGCTAGGCTGGAGTGCAGTGGCAGGATCTCGGCTCACTGCAACCTCCGCCTCCCAGGTTCAAGCGATTCTCCTGCCTCAGGGTCCCGAGTAGCTAGGAGTATAGGCGTGTGCCACCACGCCTGGCTATTTTTTGTATTTTTAGTAGAGACGGGGTTTCACCATATTGGTCAGGCTAGTCTTGAACTCCTGACCTCGTTATCCGCCCGCCTGGGCCTCCCAAAGTGCTGGGATTATAGGCATGAGCCACCATGCCTGGCGAAATACTGTTCTTGATTCATTTATAATATCCTCTCTCCTACCTAGACATGGGGCTTGGATTCTGGAGATGCTACAGCACACATTCATTCTTTCTTTTTATTATTATTATTATTATTATTTTTTTTTTTTTTTGAGACAGAGTCTTGCTCTGTTGCCCAGGCTGGAGTGCAGTGGTGCAATCTCGGCTCACTGCAAGCTCCGCCTGCCGGGTTCATGCCATTCTCCTGCCTCAGCCTCCCGAGTAGCTGGGACTACAGGCGCCCGCCACCACACCCGGCTAATTTTTTTTTTTTTTTTTTTGTATGTTTAGTAGAGACGGGGTTTCACCATGTTAGCCAGGATAGTCTCGATATTCTTTCTTTTTTAAAATAGGAATCTGTCTTCCTGACCTGAGTATTATCTCCATGTTGGAGCAAAGGAGAGATCCCCGGAATCTGCAGAGTGAAATGAAAATGGCCAACAATCCAGGTGGCAGGGAATGCATCAACGGTGTGAACACAGGTAAAAGCTTAGATGGCCAGAGTGGAGGCCCCATAATTTTTTTTTTTTTAAACAGGGTCTTGCTCTGTCACTGAGGCTGTCGTAGAGTGGCAATCATCAGTGGCAATCGTGGCTTAACTCATAGCCTCAAACTCCTGGACTCAAGTGATCCTCCTTCCTCTGCTTCCCAAAGTGGTGAGATTACAAGCAGGAGCCACTGTACCCTGCAAAACCACACTTTGAGATTCTGTTTGGGAGCTCTCTGCAAGTGGGAGAATTCTTTGGGAAAATAAAAGTTTAAATCCTGGGAGTTCTGATTGGAGTTTGTTTTGTTTTGTTTTGTTGAGACAAGTTCCTTGCTCTGTTGCCCAGGCTGGAGTGCGGTGGTGGTGTGATCGTGGCCCCTGTACCCTCAGTCTTTAGGCTCATATGATCATCTCATCTCTGCCAGCCAAGTCACTGGGACTGTAGGCACGTGCCATTGCATCTTGCTAATTTTTAAAAAATGTTTTGTGGAGATGAGGTCTCACTAGGTTGCGCAGGCTTGTCTTGAACTCCTGGCCTCAACTATTCTTCCCACCTGGACTGCCTAAGTGAGTTAGTTCACTTAGAATAATGGCCTTCACTTCTATCCAGGTTGCTGCAAATGCCATTATTTCGTTGCATTTTATGGCTGAGTAATATCCCATATTATATGTATACCACATTTTCTTTATCCACTTGTGGATTGATGGGCATTTGAGCTGGTTCTCTATTTTTGCACTTGTGAATTGTGCTGCTATAAACGTGTGTGCAAGTGTCTCTTTTGTATAATGACTTCTTTTCCTCTGGGTAGATACCCAGGAGTGGTTTTGCTGGATCTAATGGTAGATCTACTTTTAGTTTTTTAAGGATTCTCCACATTGTTTTCCGTAGTGGTTGTACCAGTTTACATTCCCACCAGCAGTGTAAAGCGGTCCCTTTTCACCACATTCACGCCAACATGTATTATTTTTTTATTTTTTGATTATGGCCATTCTTGCAGGAGTAAAGGGTATTACATTATAGTTTTAATTTGCATTTCTCTGATAATTAGTGATGTTGAGTCTTTCTTCATATGTTGGCCATTTCTATATCTTCTTTTGACAATTATCTATTCATGTCCTCAGCCCACTTTTTTTTTTTTTTTTTGAGACAGCGTCTTGCTCTGTCGCCCAGGCTGGAGTGCAATGGCACGATCTCAGCTCACTGCAACCTCCACCTCCTGTGTTCAAGCGATTCTCCTGCCTCAGCCTCCTGAGTAGCTGGGATTATAGGCACCCGCCACCACGCCTGGCTAATTTTTGTATTTTTAGTAGAGACAGGGTTTCATTATGTTGGCCAGGCTGGTCTCAAACTACTCACCTCAGGTGATCCACGGGCCTTGGGCTCCCAAAATGCTGGGATTACAAGGGTGAGAGACTGCGCCCAGCCCTTAGCCCACTTTTTGATAGGATTGTTTGTTTTTTTCTTGCTGATTTGTTTGAGTTCCTTGTAGATTCTGGATATTAGTCCTTTGTCAGATACATAGTTTGCAAAGATTTTCTCCCACGCTGTGGGTTGTCTTACTCTGCCGATTATTTCTTTTGCTGTGTCAGAGGCAAAGTCTTTATCATGATGGACAACACCCTGTCATATGGCTTATAAGAATTCTTTGATTCCCTCATTCTGAAGGACATAGGGAGGGCTGTGTCAAAGGGGCCTCTTTTTCCCGTGGTCTCTGTTTCTGTAGTGATTTTATCTGATGCTAAGTTTATATATCAAACCTGGGGTCTGCATAGACCTGCCTCCTTGACCTATGTATGGTCCACACAATTTCCTATACTAGGAAGACCTAATCAGAAGATAGGAAAACATTGGCTGCTCTTTTTTTTTTTTTGCATGCGGGGCTCAAAGATTGCATGAAGGCGTCTCAACCCCTCTTTGCCTCTTCAGGTCTTGTGGAGATAGGGAAAATCCAGTGTTTTTTCTACTCTCAAATGCTACTCAGCAGAGAGCGCTTCACTTCTGGTCAACCGAATGGGTGGGGATTTCTCCGCACCAACAACCAGTTTTTCAGTGGCCATCTAATAGTTTTCTGTGATGCCTTTCTGATATTATCTATCTGGAATTAGAGTCAGATCCCACAGCAAAGGGTTGAGTTCCCAAACATGTCCCCTCAGCAACCAATCACAAGTAGTAGGTTGTCACCTTTCCTTCTTACCAACCAGCTACAGGTTGGGGTTCCCTCAAGCCCCTTCTTGGGGTTGATTACTTTGCTAGGGTGGCCCACAGAACTCAGTAAAACTTTCTTAGGTTCACTGCCTCACACTGAAGGATGTTTTGAAGGATACAGATGAACAGCTGGATGAAATTCACAAGGGGAGGCACGTGGGAAGATTCACTGGGTGTGCCACCCTCCAGGCACCTGTGTGTCTTCAGCATTTGGAAGATCTCATGACCCCATAGTTCAGGGACTTTATTTATTTATTTATTTATTTTTGAGACAGAGTCTTGCTCTGTCACCCAGGCTGGAGTGAAGTGGCACAATTTCAACTCACTGCAATCTCTGCCTCCCGGTTCAAGTGATTCTTCTAGTTCAGGGATTTTTTATGGAGGCTGCATCACATAGGCATGATTGATATTAACTCAGTCTCCAGCCCCTCTTCCCTTCCTGGAAGACAGTGGATGGGGCTGACACTTTCATGCTTGTAATCATGGCCTGGTCTTTCTGATGATCAGCCCAGTCCAGGGAACCTACAGAGGTTGCCTCATTAGCACAAATCACATTCCTATCACCCAGAACATTCCAAGGACTTAGGAGCTCTGTGTCAGGAGCCAACGAAGAGACCAATGTATGTATGTATTCTTATTTTACAAGGTTCCACAGCCATTCTTCAGTTGTGCTTTGTCCATACTTTACTGGTGTGTGTAACGGGAGTAGGTGGCTCTTCTGAGATTTGTACTCAGCAGAATGGGAAAGACAATTGACAGAAAGATCCTTTAGGCCAGGGGTGGTGTCTCATGCCTGTAATCCCAGCACTTTGGGAGGCTGAGGCAGGCAGATCAGGAAGTCATGAGATCGAAACCATCCTGGCCAACATGGTGAAACCCCGTCTCTATTAAAGAATATAAAAAAAAATTAGCTGGGCGTGGTGGTGCATGCCTATAGTCCCAGCTACTCAGGAGGCTGAGGCAGGAGAATCGCTTCAATCCAGGAGGCAGAGGTTGCAGTGAGCCAAGATCGTGCCACTGCACTCCAGCCTGGTGACAGAGCGGGACTCTGTCTCAAAAAAAAAAAAAAGAAAGATCCTTTATTGGATGCCCGAGTCCTCGTGACAGAATAGTTCACTAGAATGATGCATCTGGTTGTAAGACTAAAGCCACTGCTGATTTTATTTTGGGCCTTTCCATGTATTAGAAATGAACTTGGGGCCAGGCACAGTGGCTCATACCTGTAATCCTAGCACTTTGTGAGGCTGAGGTTAGTGGATTGATTGAGCCCAGGAGTTTGAGACCAGCCTGGACAACATGGCAAAAACTTGTCTCTACAAAACATATAAAAATTTGACTGTGGTGGTGTACACCTGTAGTCCCAGCTACTCAGGAGGCTGAGGTGGGAGAATCACCTGAGCCCAGGAGGTCAAGGCAGCAGCCAGCCATGATCGTGTCACTGAACTCCAGCCTTAGTACAGAGTGACACCTTGTCTCAGAAAAAAAAAATAAGAAGAAAATAAAAAATAAATGAACTTGACTTATTTGTATTTAGTCAACAGTTCCATATGGTACTCTTTGTCTTTGTTTTATATGTGTGGGGATGTTGTATCAGGGAATGGCCATTGATTTATATATTTTTGAGGACTTTTTTTTTTTTTTTTTTTTTTTGCCTAGGAGTTTATCTAACACCTATATACACTCCAGGAGTTTTGGAATGGGTAGTATAAATATTTCTTTTCCTTTCCTTTACCTGATTAAGATATTAAATAATATTTTTGTCAGTTACATTTATTAGAATGTATAAATTGGGAATTTATTTTCATTTTTCTTTTTTTTTTTTTTTTGATAGAGTCTTGCTCTGTCACCCAGGCTGGAATGCAATGCCTCAATCTTGGCTCACTGCAACCTCTGCTTCCTGGGTTCAAGCAATTCTTTTGCATTGGCTTCCCAAAGTGCTAGGATTACAAGCGTGAGCCTCTGCACCTGGCCTCATTTTTAATTTTTTTAGAGACAGGGTTTCACTCTGCTGCCCAGGCTAGATGGCAGTGGTGCAATTTTAGGTCACTGCATCCTTGACTTTGGGGGCAAAAGTGCTCTTGCCAGCTCAGGTGATCCACCCGCCTCAGCCTCCCAAAGTGCTGGGATTGCAGGCGTGAGTCACTGTACCCGGCTCTGATATTTTTAATAATGCTGCAATGAACATGGGTTTCTAAATATCTCTTTAAAATGCTATCTTAGTTCTTTTGTATATATACCCAGATGAGGAATTGTTGCCTATACTGGTAATTTGATTTTGGATTATTTGAGAAAATGTCATACTTGTTTATTTATTTTTTATTATTATTTTCGAGACAGGGTCTCACTCTGTCACCCAGGATAGAGTGTGGTATACAATCTCAGTTCACTGCAACCTCCGTCTCCCAGGTTCAAGTGATTCTTGTGCCTCAGCCTCCTGAGTAGCTGGGATTACAGGCGTGTGCCTCCATCCCATCTAATTTTTGTACTTCTTTAATAGAGACAGGGTTTTACCATGTTGGCCAGGCTGGTCTCCAACTCCTGGTCTCAGGTGATCCACCTGCTTCAGCCTCCCAAAGTGCTGGGATTACAGGCGTGAGCTACTGCACCTGGCACATACTTCTTTGCACCATTATACATTTCCAACAACAGGACATAAGTCTCCCATTTCTGCACATTTTTGCCACTTGTGATTTACTGTTTTTTTTTTTGTTTTTTGGGTTTTTTTTTTTTAACAATAAACATTCCATATTGGATGTGAGATTATAGCTCATTGTGTTTTTTATTTGCATTTTTCCAATGATTAGTGATATTTTGCATGTTTAATATGGTTGCCAGTTATTTGTATATCACCTCTGGAGAAATGTGTATTCCATTCTTTTCCTTATTTCTTAATTTTTCATTTACTTTTATTCAATAATAATATTAAATGAAATATCTTTTTTTATTTGTATGAGTTACATATATTTTAGATATTAACGTCTTATCGGAGGTTTGATTTGCAAATATTTTGTTACATTTAGTAAGTTTCCTTTTGACTCTGGCAGTTGTTTTCCTTCATTCACAATCATTGTCTGTCTTGTAGTGCATTTTATGTATTTTTGCCTTCTTTCTTGTTCTGTTGTTTTAGATATATTCTTGCTCTTTTGCCCAGGCTGGAGTGCAGTGGTACAGTCATAGCTCATTGTATCCTGTATCTCCTGGGTTCAAGTGATCCTCCTGCCTCAGCCTCCCAAGTAGCTGGGACTACAGGCATGCACCACCATGCCTGGCTAATTTTTAAAAATTTTTTGTGGAGACAGGGTCTTGCTGTGTTGCCCAGGCTGGACTTGAACCTCTAGGATCAGTGATCTTCCCACTTCAGCCTTGCAAAGTGTTGGAATTACAAGCATGAGCCACTGCTCCCAACCAGAATCCTCTGTTTCTTTATTCTTCTTCTGGTTCTATCCATTTTCAAAACTGGAATATTGAATTCAACTATAATATTGTGGAGCTATTTCTCTTTGGAGTTTTATCAAGTTTTCATTCTATACTTAGTTTTTTAAATTTACTTATTACTTTTAATAGAGATGGGGTGCCAGTGTGTTGCCCAGGCTTATCTCAAACTCTTAGGCTCTAGTAATCCTCCTGCCTCAGCCTCCCAAAGGGCTGGGATTACAGGCATGAGCCACTGCACCCAGCCTCATTCTGTACTTAGGAGCTCTGACACTTGGTGTTTATATATTTATAATTGTTGTATCTTCTTGGTGAATTGAGTCTTTCATCATTCTATAATAATCTTTGTCTCTTATGGTTTTTGAGTAAAAGTCTATTATCTCATATTAACACTGCTACCTGTACTTTCTGCTGGTTACTGTTTGCATGGAGAATATTTTTACATCCTTTCCATTTCAGCCTGTGTGTGTCCTTAGAATTAAAGGGAGTTTCTTGCAGGTAGGATTTAGTAAATCTTGTTTTCTTCTGATTGCAAAGTTAAATCAGGCCAACATTACATGAAAAGAAGGAGAATATCAAACATAGAAACTATTAAAAACAAAAGAATACATATTAGATTATTATTGTAGATTATTTAAATCTTGTAGATTTTTTCCCTACATTTCTTTCTTACTGTCTTCTGTAGTATTTTGCTTGTTTCATTGTAGTGACATACTTGAATCCCATCTGTGTGTGTCCAATAGATTTTCTTTTTGTGGTTAGCATTGCAGCTACTTCAAATACTGAAATTGAAACATTCTATTTTTAAATATTGACAGTGTAACTTTGGTTAGGTACAGAAAGGTCTACTTCACAACTCTGCTCTCACTTTCTGTTATTAATGGCAGAAATTATTTTGATATATGTTATGGTCCCATTAACATACATATATAGTGCTTTTTAAATGATTTTGTCTTTTAATTGCTAGGAAAGAATTATGGGAGGCTGAGGCGGGTGGATCATCTGAGGTCAGGAGTTCGAGACCAGCCTGGCTGACATGGTGAAACCCCGTCTCTACTAAAAATACAAAAATTAGCCAGGTGGGGTAACGCATGCCTATAATCCCAGGTACTACTTGGGAGGCTGAGGTGGGAGAATTGTTTGAACTTGGGAGGTGGAGGTTGCAGTGAGCCAAGATCGCGCCACTGCACTCCAGCCTGGGTGACAGAGCAAGACTCTGTCTCAAAAAACAAACAAACAAAAACCATTAAAAGTCAAGTTACAAAAGAAAAGAGTAATAATAAATATCTTTATATTTGATTATTTACTGACCTTTAATGGTATTGAGGTTAAAGATACTATTTAGAGACCTTTTATTTTATATTGAAGGAATCCCTTTAGCATTTCTTGTTGGGCAAGTCTAGAATACTAATGCACTCCCTCAGCTCTTCATTTTCTAAGAACATCTAAATTTCTTATTTTTGCAGGTGAATGTTACTAAATATAGTATTCTTGGTTGATATTTTTGCTTTGTTTTAAAGTGTTTTCAACATTTCCTCTCACTGCCTTCTACCCTGCAAAGTTTCTGTTGAAAAATACACATAATCTTGTATAGTTTCCCTTTATGTGACAAGTCTTTTTTTGTTGCTGCTATCAAGACCGTTTCTTTGTCTTTGACTTTTGATAATTTCTGTATAGTATGTCTCTGAATGTCCTTGGGTTAGTTTTAGTTAGCATTTTAGTTTAGTTAGTTGACCAAGCTTCTTGAATTTGTATATTCATTTCTTTCCTTAGATTGGGGATGTTTGAGCATTATTTCTACAATGGTGATTTCAAATCCTCGTCTTCCTGTGAATCTCCAATAGTTTGTATATTGTTCCACCTGATAGTGTCTCAAAAATGTACTAGGGTTGGTTTTCTTCATCATTTTTTCTTTTTGCTCTTTGGAGCTGATTCTTTTGAATAACGTATCTTTCAATTTGCTCATTGTTTTCTGTTCCTTTTGCAGTCTGCTGTTGAATCCCTTAGTGAAGTATTACTTCAGTTATCATATTTAAGCTCCAGAATTTCTGTTCTTTTGGTTTTAGTAGTTTCTCCTGTGATTGGTATTCTTTTTCTTTTCATGTAATGTTTGCCTGATTTTATTTAGTTATCTGTCTCTGTTATCTTTTTTAGCTCATTAAGCATCTTAAGGCAGTTGCTTTAAATACCTGTCAAGTAATTCAGAGGGCTGCCTATTTTTAGGCTTGTTTTGTGGAGATTGATTGATTGATCATAATTTTAGCCATATTTCCCTGTCCTTTTGTAGGCCTCGTAATTTTTGGTTTAGGTTTGGTAAAGCAACCACTTCTCCCAGTTATTTTGTGTAAGAGTTGTGCAGGAGGATACCTTTACTAATTAGCCTGCTATAAAGGGTGTAGGAACAGCCACTCCTTTTCTGGGGATGTGTTTTTTTCTGGCTTGTGGAAGTACTATTACTAATGACTATACAGCTGCTCTAAAAGTTCTGATTTTCCTTAAGAGGCTCATCCCTGCTTTTTCTCAGAAGCTTTCAATTTCTGTTGTATTTCTCTGCTCATAGTCTCTCTCAAACTCACCCATAATCCACCTGACTCCTGCAGGTTCCCCACTGCTCCAGTGCATCCCTCCGTCCCTTTTGTTTTCTGCACTGCCAGCATGATACACACAGTATGCTGATATTCCTTCCCATGTCTGAGTCAGGTGAGGCAGAATTTAGTCTGTCAGACACTGAACATGCCATTGTCATGGGTTGAAGTTCCACTGTTTTCTTTCTTTTTTAGAGAGCAGCTCTAAATTGGGAAGCAATGCAGGAAACAAGTCTCTTAAAAATCAACTTGGATTAACCTTTCAGTTACATCTGAGTGAATTGCAGCTATTTCAAGCTGAAAGGAATATTTCTGGATGTAAACATGTTGAAAAACCTATCAACAACAATTCCTTAGTTTCACCACTTCAAAAAATTTATTCTAGTGTCAAATCCCACATTTTAAATAAATATAGAAATGATTTTGATGATTCTCCATTTCTCCCACAAGAACAAAAAGCACAAATTAGGGAAAAACCTTGTGAATGTAATGAGCATGGCAAAGTCTTTAGAGTGTCTTCAAGCCTTGCTAACCATCAAGTAATCCACACTGCAGATAACCCTTACAAATGTAATGAATGTGACAAGGTCTTCAGTAACAGTTCAAACCTTGTACAACATCAAAGAATTCATACTGGAGAGAAGCCTTACAAGTGTCATGAATGTGGCAAACTCTTCAATCGAATTTCACTCCTTGCACGACATCAGAGAATCCATACTGGAGAGAAACCTTACAAATGTAATGAGTGTGGCAAAGTCTTCACTCAAAATTCTCACCTTGCAAATCATCACAGAATCCACACTGGAGAGAAACCTTACAAATGTAATGAGTGTGGTAAGGTCTTCAATAGAAATGCGCACCTTGCACGACATCAGAAAATTCATAGTGGAGAGAAACCTTACAAATGTAAGGAATGTGGCAAAGCATTTTCAGGGGGTTCAGGCCTTACTGCTCATCTTGTAATTCACACTGGAGAGAAACTTTACAAATGTATTAAATGTGGCAAGGTCTTCAATCGAAATGCACACCTTACCAGACATCAAAGAATCCATACTGGAGAGAAACCTTATGAATGTAAAGAATGTGGCAAGGTCTTCAGGCACAAGTTTTGTCTAACCAATCATCATAGAATGCACACGGGAGAGCAACCTTACAAATGTAATGAATGTGGCAAAGTCTTCAGTTACAATTCACACCTTGCACAACATCAGAGAATACATACTGGAGAGAAACCTTACAAATGCAGTGACTGTGGCAAGGTATTTAGTCGACTTTCATGCCTTACACGACATCAAAGAGTTCATACTGGAGAGAAGCCTTACAAATGTAATGAATGTGGCAAAGCATTTAGAGACAGTTCAGGCCTTACTGCCCATCTACTAATTCATACTGGAGAGAAACCTTACAAATGTAAAGAATGTGCCAAGGTCTTCAGGCATAGATTATCCCTAAGCAATCATCAGAGATTTCATACTGGAGAGAAACCTTACAGATGTAATGAATGTGGCAAGGACTTCACTCGAAATTCAAACCTTGCAAATCATCACAGAATCCATACTGGAGAGAAACCTTACAAATGCGGTGAATGTGACAAAGTCTTTAGTCACAATTCACACCTTGCACGACATAGGCAGATTCATACTGGAGAGAAGCCTTACAAATGCAATGAATGTGGCAAGGTCTTCAGCCACAAGTTATACCTAAAAAAACATGAGGGAATTCATACTGGGGAGAAACCCTACAGATGTCATGAATGTGGTAAGGACTTCACTCGAAATTCAAACCTGGCAAATCATCACAGAATCCATACTGGAGAGAAGCCGTACAGATGAAATGTGTGTGGTAAGATCTTTAGTAATAATTCACACCTTGCACAGCATGAGAGAATTCATTCATGAGAGAGTTCGTACAAACTGAGTATGGCAAACTCTTCATGCTAAGTTCTAGCATTAATCAACATCAGAGATTCCATACTAAAGAGAAATCATAGCAGTGTATGTGAAACAGGTCTCTTGAGGCCTGCCAAATGACTAGATATGAAAACATACATCTTGGATGAAACCACACAGATGGATTGTGTATGCTGAGGCTATTATTCAAGGACCATTACTATGGAACATGATAAGATTTACACAAGCGATAATTCAGTCTCCAGTTCTCCAATATTTATGATATTGCATGCTGCAGAAAAGTCACAGCTCCAAATACGTTGAATCTCATGACGTGATGCATGTCAAAGGTCCAAGGCCATGTGGAAATGGTCAGTTATATTCAGGCAATTAAAAAACCTAATTATATAGGGTTTTTTGAAAAGGCTACTTTACATTTTATGACTTTCATCCTCAACTCTAAAATCACTTCATGTGACTTCCTTACAGACCTTTCACTGTGGTCTCTTGAAAAGAATCAGGATGCCGGGCGTGATGGCTCCCACCTGTAATCCCAATACTTTTGGGAGGCCGAGGCGGGCAGATCACGAGGTTAAGAGATGAAGACCATTCTGGCTAACACGGTGAAACCCTGTCTCTACTAAAAATACAAAAAATTAGCCGGGTGTGGTGGCAGACGCCCGTAGTCCCAGCACTTTAGGAGGCAAGGTGGGTGGATCACTTGAGGTCAGGAGTTTGAGACCAGCCTGGTCAATATCTCCAAACCCCATCTCTACTAAAAATACAAAAATTAGCTGAGCTTGGTGGTAGATGCTTGTAATCCCAGCTACCCGGGAGGCTGAGGCAGGAGAATCGCTTGAACCCAGGAGGCAGAGGTTGCAGTGAGCCAAGATCGCACCATTGCACTCCAGCCTGGGTGACAAGAGCAAAACTCTGTCTCAAAAAAAAAAAAAAAAAAAAAAAAGTGGTCACTTTTGAAATGGAAGAGAGAACAGTTAGGTTGGAGAATTTAAACTACCAGTATGCCATGTTCTTGAGTAGTATTTACATTTAACTGTTGGCATAATTTCCAACTGTTTGATTTAGAATGTACATAGTTCTCATGTTTTAATTAATAAAATTAAAATTTTCCTAAGTATGAATGAATCACATCATTTCTACCAATTGTTTTATTCCCCCCTTAGGAGAATATGCTGCACAGTAATGCAACATTAATAGTAAATACTCTGCCGTTTGGTTTTGTTTGTCTTCACACTGAGTTATGTAGCAGTGATATGTGTCTAACCACTAACTTTAGTGTAAAATAGGCATTTAAAAAAATGCACCATTAAGGTTGACGCATCCAGAACAATTTTGTGTGTGTGTGTGAAACCAACATATGCACACACTTGTGAGTGCATATCCTTGGGTAAGTATAATTTACACTAATCAATACTTGAGTTATTCTCTCTGTGCCACTTCAGCCTCATACACCCTCAAAAGTCCATCAAACATTCACTATTCATTATATTTCTACGTGCCTATTGTGTGCCAAAGAAGACTCATTGCATGCACCTTAATTTTTATGAAGCAAAAATACAAATGTATGACAAATACTATTTTTTTTTTTTTTTTTTGAGACAGTGTCTCGCTCTGTCACCCATGCTGGAGTGCAGTGGCACGATCTCGGCTCACTGCAACCTCTGCCTCCCGGGTTCAAGCAATTCTCCTGCTTCAGCCTCCCGAGTAGCTGGGACTACAGGCGCACGCCGCCACGGCCAGCTAATTTTTTGTATTTTATTAGAGACGGGGTTTCACCATGTTGCCCAGGCTGTTCTCAAACTTCTGAACTCAGGCAATCCGCCCACCTCCGCCTCCCAAAGTGCTAGGATTACAGGTGTGAGCCACTGCGCCTGGCGACAGATAATACTAAATGAAAGAAAATATGTTAATAAGAGTGAAAATACTGTACCACAATGTCTTTTTTTTTCCTAGTAGTGCATGTCTTTATTTTTTTTTCCTAGTAGTGCTCAGTGACGTAAGTGGAAAATATTAATGTTCATAAATTTTCTCTTTTTTTTTTTTTTTTTTTTTTAGACAGAGTCTCACTCTGTCGCCCAGGCTGGAGTGCAGTGGCACGATCTCGGCTCACTGCAACCTCCACCTCCCAGGTTGAAGCGATTCTTCTGCTTCAGCCTCCCAAGTAACTGTGATTACAGGCACGCACCACAAAGCCCAGCTAATTTGTGTATTTTTAGTAGATACAGGGGTTCACCATATTGGCCAGGCTGGTCTCAAACTCCTGACCTCATGATCCACCCGCCTCGGACTCCCAAAGTGCTGGGATTACAGGTGTGAGCCACTGCACCTGGCCCATAAATTTTCTCTTAAGAATGGTCACACAGAATGGGCATTTTTTTTGCTTTTGTAGATTAACTGGAAACTTCATATACTCCCCCTTTTAACATTTTTGGCAATTTGAACTTTTTTTTTTTTTTTGAGACAGAGTCTCACTCTGTCACCAGGCTGGAGTGCAGTGGCGCGATCTCGGCTCATGGCAACCTCCGCCTCCTGGGTTCAAATGGCTGCCTCAGCCTCATGAGTACCTGGGACTACAAGTGTGTACCACCACGCCCAGCTAATTTTTGTATTCTTAATAGAGACGGGGTTTCACCATGTTGGCCAGGATGGTCTTGATCTCTTGACCTCATGATCCACCCGCCTCAGACTCCCAAAGTACTGAGATTACAGGCGTGAGCTACCACACTTGGCCGATAATTTGAACTTTTGACTGCTGTACTGGAATTTGTTTGAAGTCCACCTAAAGTTTGTGTTAGATATTGAGAATGATGATGCCATACACTGATATGGTCTGCAAATGTTTACTGCATAAACATTTACATGAGGCTTTCTGGGGAAAGAAGGATGATGGACTTCCCCAGCTGGTCCAAATTGGAGAACAGGGATAGGTGAGCAGCCTGGGATGTTGTATTAGTCTGTTCTCATGCTGCTAATACAGACATACCCAAGACTGGGTAATTTATAAAGAAAAAGAAGTTTAATGGACTCACAGTTCACAGGGCTACAGAGACCTCACAATCATGGCAGAAGTTGAAGGAGGAGCAAATGCATGTCTTACATGGTGGCAGGCAAGAGAGAGCCTATGCAGGGAAACTGACCTTTATAAAACCATAAGATCTCATGAGATTTATTCACTATCATGAGAACAGCACGGGAAAATCCCACCCCCATGATTCAGTTACCTCCCACCGGGTCCCTCCCACAACATGTGGGGATCATGGAAGCTACAATTCAAGATGAGATTTGGTGGGGACACAGCCAAACCATATCATTTTGCCCCTAGTCCTTCCCAAATCTCACATCCTCACATTTCAAAACCAATCATGCCTTCCCAACAGTCCCCCAAAGTCTTAACTTATTTCAGCATGAACTCAAAAGTCCACAGTCCAAAGTTTCATCTGAGACAAACAAGTCTCTTCTGTTTATGAGCCTGTAAAATAAAAAGCAAGTTAGTTATTTCCTAGGTACAGTGGAGGCACAGGCATTGGGTAAATAACACCCATTCCAAATGGGAGAAATTGGCCAAAACAGGTCACAGGCCCCATGCAAATCTGAAATCCAGCAGGGCAGTCAAATCTTAAAGCTCCAAAATGATCTCTTGACTCCGTGTCTCACATCCAGGTCACACTGATGCAAGAGTTGGGTTCCCATGGTCTTGCAGGGAACCCATCTCTACCCCTGTGACTTTGCAGGGTATAGCTCCTCTCCTGGCTGCTTTCACAGGCTGGTGTTGAGTGTCTGCTACTTTTCCAGGCACATGGTGCAAGCTGTCAGTGAATCTACCATTCTGGGGTCTGGAGGAGGGTGGCCCTTTTCTCACAGCTTTACTAGGCAGTGTCCCAGTGAGTAGTCTGTGTAGGGGCTCCAACCCAACATTTTACTTCTGTACTGCTCTAGCAGAGGTTCTCCATGAGGGCTCCGCCCCTGCAGCTCACCTCTGCTCCAGTTCCAATAAAGTTCCTAATCTCCATCTGAGACCACCTTCAGCCTGGACTTTTTGGTCAGAACCATTCAACAACCATTTTCTAGGAAGCTTCAAACTTTCCCACATCTTCCTGTCTTCTTTTGAGCCCTCCAAACTGTTCCAGCCTTTGCCTGTTACCCAGTTCCAAATTTGCTTCCACATTTTGAGGTATCCTTATAGCAGCACCCCACTCTACTGTTACCAATTTACTCTATTAGTTTGTTCTCATGCTGCTAATAAAGAAATACCCAAGACTGGGTAATTTATGAAGACAAAGAGGTTTAATGGACTCAGTTCCACGGGGTTGTGTCCTCCGTGCTTCTGCCACAGGGCCATATAGACAGCTCTTATCGTGGAGATTTCCTGCCTCCAATCCTTCAGTGTCCCCTACACTGGCCCGCACCTTTTTTAAGGTCCTCACCGCAAGGTTGATTCCTGCCCTGGGCGCTTCCCATCCGCTCCCTCACCAGCTCTGGAGTGCAGCGATGCAGCCCCAGTCCGAGGGAGGCCGTGTACTCTTCCTGGTCCTGGGATCCTGCAGACCCTGCCCCTCTCCTGATTTTCTCCTGCCTTTTTCCTCCTTGATCGGGAGCCCTTCTGCTCCCCAGGCCTCCCCTTCTCCTGATATCGATTGTGGGGACGTGACTTCTATCTCAGGACATTAAGGTTTCCCTTGTCCCAAATTCCATCCCACAGAAAATGTGCTCTTGAGGTGGGGATCTGACTCCAATCCCCTCCCTGTGAATGTGTGGAGGAGAGGAAATAGAAAAATGGTGAAATGGGAAAGAAGAATGAAGGAGACCCATAAACAGATGGCAGCTGGGTGCGATGGCTCACACCTGTAATCCCAGCACTTTGGGAGGCTGAGGCGGGCAGATCACGTGAGGTCGGGGAGTTCAAGACCAGCCTGACCAACATGGAGAAACCCTGTCTCTAAAAAATACAAAATTAGCCAGGCGTGGTGGCAAATGCCTGTAATCCCAGCTACTCTGGAGGCTGAGGCAGGAGAATCGCTTTTACCTGGGAGGCAGAGGTTGCGGTGAGCCAAGATCGCACCATTGCACTCCAGCCTGGGCGACAAGAGCGAAACTCCATCTCAAAAAACAAAAACAAAACAAAACAAAAAAACAGATGGGAAAGTAGATGGTGGATGAGGGATTTGCAGAGACAGTGCATGAAGATGCCTAGAAAGGAGCAGGGGGAGAAAAGCAACTAGAGAAATTTAGAGAAAAACTGGGTTTCTAGAGAGATAAAGCTCAGCAAGATAGGGAGAGGGGCAGAAAGGGGGAGGCTCCTCAGATGGAGAGTTGGGGAGAGAAGGAGGGATTTGGAGCCAGGGCAGACAGAGCAGCATGGTGCTGGGAGAGCAAGAGGGGGCAGCTGGTGACAAGGAGAGCAGAGGGAGAACCACAGCCTGGGGAGACCTGGGATCTGGGGATGCCAGAGAGGGGACAGGTGGGTATAGCAGGGAAGAGGGGATTTAACAGGGGAAGCTGGGGGCAGCAGAGACGGGGGAAGAAAGAGGCAGAACTGTATGAAGATTGGAGACAAATATTGTGCAGAAAGAAGAATAAGAGGTGAAAGAAGTGAGAAAGGAGCAGAACATTTGGAAGAGAAGGAATAGAGGGAAGAGCGGGAGAAGGAAGAAGGGCTTGAAATGAGAACCCTAAGGGAAAAATAAAGAGAAAAAAAAGCTAGGAAAAGAAGGTGAGAATGACAGGTAGGTAGAGAAACACACAGTAATGAGGAAAGGGGGGGACACTCAGTCCAGATGAATGATGAATTGATGGGATATTATGATTAATTTCTGTATAATAAACAAAATTTGTTTAAAATATACAGATGAAGATGAGAATTGGAAAACTGTCTATAAGGCATGTGCATTTCATAATTCTTGGTATCAGAGGTTAGCTTCCATTTGCTGTCCTTATTCTGCCAGATGGCAGTGACTTGACTCATTCAGGTGTGGGTCACTATCTTCACTTCTGGGATGGGGCAGGGTGTGGGCGAGTGTATAAGATAGGAGGAAAAACCAAAGTGTTTTTTCTACTCTCACAATCAACACAATAGTGAATGCTCAACACAGAATGCCTCATCTCCGGTCATCAAAATGTGAGGGGATTACTTCCCACCAACAAGCAATTTTTCATCAGATAAAAACTGGGTGTTCTCTAATTGAGCTCAATTTGATACCATTTATAGGGAGTTAGCATTAGATCTCACAGGAGGCTGAGGGCTCAGTTGCACAAAACTGCCCCCAGAATTTGCTATTGCCAGAGAGATTTACACAACTTGGAGAAACAATTTACTTAGGTGTACCATTTGTTATAAAGGATGTTACACAGGACACAGATCAACAGCCAGATGGAAGAGCATTCCTAATAAATTAATGGAAACAGAAGTATGTTTTGGAAACCATGGACTGACTTTCTTTCTCTTTCTCTCCTCCCTTCCTCCCTTTCTCTCTCTCTTTCTTTCTTTCTCTTTCTTTCTTTTCTTTCTTTCTTTCCTTTCTCTCTCTCTTTCTTTTCTTTTCTTTCTTTCACTTTGATGGAGCCTTGCTCTGTCACCCAGGCTAGAGTGCAGTGGTGCTATCTCAGCTCACTGCAACCTCCACCTCCCAGGTTCAAGTGATTCTCCTGCCTCAGACTCCCAGGTAGCTGGGATTACAGGCATCTGCCACCACACCTGGCTAATTTTTATATTTTTAGTAGAGACAGTGTATTGCCACGTTGGCCAGGCTGGTCTCGAACTCCAACCTCAAGTGATCTACCTGCCTCGGCATCCCAAAGTACTGGGATTACAGGTGTGGGCCACTGCACCCAGCCCAGGGCTTGAGTTTTAAAGTTGCCACAGTACACCTTGGTTCTCTTTTTTTATAAACAGGAATCTGCCTTCCTGACCTGAGTATTATCTCTATGCAGGAGTGTAGGGACCAGCCCCACAGGGTCGGTGGGTCTCTCCCTGTGTGCGGTGATGAGAGAGTGTAGAAATAAAGACACAAGACAAAGAGATAAGAGAAAAGGCAGCTGGGCGTGGGGGACCACTACCACCAATGCGCAGAGACCGGTAGTGGCCCCGAATGTCTGGCTGTGCTGTTAGTTATTGGATACAAGGCAGAAGGGGCAGGGTAAAGAATGTGAGTCACCTCCAATGATAGGTAAGGTCATGTGGGTCACGTGTCCACTGGACAGGGGGCCCTTCCCTGCCTGGGAGCCGAGGTAGAGAGGGAGAGGAGACAGACAGAAAGACAGCTGACGCCATTATTTCTGCATATCAGGGACTATTAGTACTTTCACTAATTTACTACTGCTATCTAGAAGGCAGAGCCAGGCGTACAGGATGGAACATGAAGGCGGACTAGGAGTGTGACCACTGAAGCACAGCATCACAGGGAGACTGTTAGGCCTCCAGATAACTGCGGGTGAGCCTGACTGAAGTCAGGCCCTCCACAAGAGGTGGAGGAGCAGAGTCTTCTCTAAACTCCCCCGGGGAAAGGAAGACTCCCTCCCACCTTTCCCAGTCTGCTAAGTAGCGGGTGTTTTCCCTTGACACTTATGCTACCGCTGGACCACAGTCTGCCTGGCAACAGGCGTCTTCCCAGATGCTGGCATTACCACTAGAACAAGGAGCCCTCTGGTGGCCCTGTCTGGGCATAACAGAAGGCTCACACTCGTCTTCTGGTCACACCTCACTATGTCCCCTCAGCTCCTATCTCTGTATGGCCTGGTTTTTCCTAGGCTATGATTATAGAGCGAGGATTATTATAATATTGGAATAAGAAGTAATTGCTACAAACTAATGATTAATGATATTCATATATAATCATATCTAAGATCTATATCTGGTGTAACTATTCTTGTTTTATATTTTATTATACTGGAACAGCTCGTGTCATCTGTCTCTTGCCTCGGCGCCTGGGTGGCTTGCCGCCCACATGGGAGCAAAGGAGAGAGCCCTGAACTCTGCAGAGTGAAAGGAAAATAGCAAAAAATCCAGATGGGAGGGAATGGATCAAAGGTGTGAACACAGGTAAGAGCTCAGATGGGCAGAGTGGAAGCTGAAGCTGTATAATTTTTTTTTTTTTTTCTTTGAGAGACAGGGTCTTGCTCTGTTAGCCAGGTTGGAGTGCAGTGGCAATCATAGCTCACTGCAGCCTGGAACTCCTGGACTCAAGTCATCCTCCTTCCTCTGCCTCCCAAACTGGTGGGATTACAGGTGTGAGCCAATGCACCCTGCAAAGCCACACTAATAAATAGTGTTTGGGAAACTCTGCAACTGGGATAATTCTGTGGAAAACCAATAGTATAAATCCTGTTAGTTTTTTTTTTTTTTTTCTTTTCTTTTCTGAGACAGAGTCTCACTCTGTTGCCCAGGCTGGAGTGCAGTGGCGCAATCTCGGCTCACTGCAACCTCTGCCTCCCAAGTTTAAGCTAGTCTCCTGCCTCAGCCTCCTGAGTAGCTGGGATTACTGGTGCCTGCCACCATCCTTGGCTAATTTTTGTATTTTTAGTAGAGATGGGGTTTCACCAAGTTGGCCAGGCTGGTCTCGAACTCCTGTCCTCAGTTGATCTACCCGCCTCAGCCTCCCAAAGTGCTGGCATTACAGGTGTGAGCCACCACGCCTGGCCTAAATCCTGTTAGTTTTGAATGGAAATTTTCCCTTTTTTTTTCTTTTCTGGGACAGGTTCTTGCTCTGAGACAATGACAAGTACAAACTAGGTTTACTGTAAATATGAGAAAGGGAAAAAATATTTTTACTGTATTAGAAGACTTGAAATCACATGAAGTGATACCAATCTTTTGTTGTTGGTGGTCAGATGTTTTAGCTATTTTAGGTGTTTGGGTTTTTTGTCTTTCTACATAACTGCTAACCTTGTTAGTATCTGCAGAATGCCTTAATTAGGAAAGGTATTAACCCTATGTGTCAGATTTGTGTAATTCATATTGTTTTATATGGAGTCTTCCAATAAATGTATATGGTATATGTCTCTATTTGCTGTCTTTGATTTCTTTTATCAGCATTTGGTAGTTGTAACATAACAGTTCTATGAATGTTTTGTTTCACATGTATTTCTTTGACCCTTTTTTTTTGAGACAGAGTCTCGCTCTGTTGCCCAGGCTGGAGTGCAGTGGTGCCATCTCGGCTCACTGCAAGCTCCGCCTCCTGAGTTCATGCCATTCTCCTGCCTCGGCCTCCCCAGTAGCTGGGACTACAGGCACCTGCCACCACGCTTGGCTAATTTTTTTTGTATTTTCTTAGTAGAGATGGGGTTTTGCCGTGTTAGCCAGGATAGTCTCGATCTCCTGACCTCGTAGTCCACCTGCCTTGGCCTCCCAAATTGCTGGGATTACAGGTGTAAGCCACTGCACCCGGCCTCTTTGACCTTTTTCTTAATGGAACAATCATACATAGTATTTTATTTTTAATATCAGGTGTTTCATGTGTAAATTGTATAGAAATATACAAGATTATTATTATTTTGAGACAGGGCCTTACTCTGTCATCCAGGCTGGAGTGCAGTGGAGCAATCTCAGCTACTGCAACCTCTGTCCTGCAGGCTTAAGTCATCCTCCCACCTCAGCTTCCCCAGTAGCTGGCACTGCAGGCATGTGCCACCATGGCCTGTTAAATTTTAGTGTTTTGTAGAGATGGGGTTTCACCATGTTACCCAGCCTGGTCTCAAACTCCTGAGCTTGGGTGATCTGCCTGCCTCGGCCTCCCAAAGTGCTGGGATTACAGGCATGAGCCACCATGCCTGGCTGATGAAATATATATTTTTGTAGGTTGAACTTATACTTTGCTACCTTTACATTTTTCTTGTTCTAGAGATTTTTGTAGATTTTTTTGGAATTTTCTACATAAAATCATTTCATCAGTTTCCTATTGCTATACACAGTGATTGGCTTAAAACAAGAAAAATTTATTCTTTTATAATTCTGCAAGTCACATATCTAATATGGGTCCATAGTTCTGTGATTCTTCATGAATCTCCAGGGGAGAATTTGTTTCCTTACCCTTTGTATGTTCCAGAGGCCACTTACATCCTTTGACTCATGGTCCACTTCCTCCATCTTTAAAGGTGAGAAAAAAATCTCTTTATCCCTCTATTTTCAACACATCACCACTGTCTCTGTCCCTTTGCGTCCACCTGCACCCTTCTGATATTGAACCTTGTGATTCTATCACTTTGACCATATAATTCAGGATAATGTCTATCTAAAGATCCTTAACTAGACCACATTTGCAAACTCCCTTTTGACATATCCAGTAACACAGGTTATAGGGATGAAGCTACCTTCCTTTGGGAAAGGTATTAGCCTGCACAACCAGCATATTTTCTGTTGGTACACTTATTTTTTTTCTCCTGTCCTCAGGCCACCCCCCTTCCCCAGCCTCCCAAAGCCCTGTGATTACAGGCCTCAGACACCACACCCAGCCTGTCACTTTTATTTCCTTTTCCTTTATTTCATTGGCTGGAACCTTTCATATTGTGTGGAATAGTAGTGATAAGAGGGGACATCCTTGCCCTCATCCCAACCTCTAGGGGAAACTTTATGCTTTCACCAGTATGTATGATGATTCTGTAAGGGTTGGTAGGTGATCTTGAGTTGAGGAAGTTTCCCATGATACTGTTTTCCATACTGACTGCAGTATTTCAGATTCCCACAAAACGTACGAACATAGTTTCTCCATATCCTTGCTTGTGAAGCAGGTTCACTGCACACTGGTTGCCAATGTGTCTGAGTTGAGTGAGAGATAATCTCACGCACACACAGTAAGTTACACGAAGTGAATTTGTTACATATAGATCGGCAGACGCCTGGGATTCGTGCGTTCTGCTCCCCAAGGCTCAGGAAAACCACCCAGTGCAGATGCAGTCTCTCTGTATGTGTTCAACTTGCATCACAGCTGTGAGAGGCTGGAAGACGGCCCATCCTGGGTTTCATGCTCCAGGGATGCATGGCACATTGGCCTAAAGCAACAAAGGGGATCCTGTTCTGGGGGTCTGGAACACATCCTGTCCTTTTCTTACCGGTCCCTTCCTCTCAGGATGTTGCTTTTCCAGCACATTCTATATTCATTCTTGGGAACTACAAGTGAGAAGTCAGATGCAACTGGGCCAATTCAACCCCACTTGAATGCTGTCCTACAGTCTCTCCGCCAATCCAGGTATCCCTTTTATTTTCATATTTTTTGAGACGGTGTCTCGCTCTGTCTCCCAGGCTGGAGTGCAGGGGCACAATCTTGGCTTACTGCACTTCCACCTCCCGGATTCAAGCAATTCTTGTCTCAGCCTCTCGAGTAGCTGGGACTGCAGGCGTGTGCCACCATGCTTGGCTTTTTTTTTTTTTTTTTTTTGTATTTTTAGTAGAGACTTGGTTTCACCATGTTGGTCAGGCTGGACTCTAACTCCTGACCTCAGGTGATCTGCCCGCCTCGGCCTCCCAAAGTGTTGGGATTACAGGCGTGAGCCACCATGCCTGGCCCAGATATCCCCTTTAATAAAGCTAGTCCATTTATGGGTGCAGTGACCTCCCTGGATCTGGAGGTAGAGGCTGGTCTCAGGAGATTGAAGTAATACCTTGACTGGAAGAATCTCAGGGCAACATCACTGAGGTACAGCCAGTTGCATTTCACTAGGCTCAAGAGGACTGCTGCCTCAAGCAGGATAACCAAGCCTGCCTGGAGCAGTGCCATAGTCCAGGATCCCAGTGACGTAGGTGAGAAGTTGGTACTCAGATCAAAGAAAAGTTCTTCAGGTGACCCCACTGTCTGCAGCTAGTAGGCCTGCTTGTGGGTCTTATGTATTTGTGTTTCAAAAATAACATGAGGTCCTGATGTGGGGTCCTTATCTCCCATGCAAGGTGACTCATGCCTATAATCCCAGCACTTTGGGAGGAGCAGATGGGAAGACTGCTTGAGGCTAAAAGCTGGAGACCGGCCTGGGCAACAAAGCCAGACTACATCTCTATTAAAAACAAACCAAGAAACAATAGAAAATTAGCACAGTGGAGAGGCACAGGCCTTTACTCACAGCTACTCGGGAGGCTGAGACGGGAGGTGCCCAGGACCCCAGGAAGTCAAGGTTGCAGTGAGCTGTGATTGCGCCACTGTATTTCAGCCTGGGTGGCAGAGACCCTGTCTTCAAATTTTAAAAAGTATTAAAAAACTAAGTTGGACCGGGCGTGGTGGCTACTCTGGAGGCTGGGGCAAGAGAATCACTTGAACCCCGGAGGCGGAGGTACGGTGCGTGCCACTGTACTCCCGCCTGGGCGACAGAAGGAGACTCTGTCTCAAAACAACAACAACAACAACAACAACAAAACTAAGTCATTTATGACTATTCTTCAGTTATTGGCTTTTTTTTTTTTTAAGAAACATTTGGTAACTTATCTTCACACTGGCCTTAGTCCTCCATGCCCAACATGATGTTCCTAGGAAAGTCTCTGGAATTGAGCACAGGGTTGACCTTCACCCTCTGAGTGAATGGGGAAGATAAATGAAAATATTTCTCTTTATGGGGCACTGGCATGAAATAGAACATTCCACCCTGGCAGGGTTTTGCATTTCACATTTGAGCTTGCAACCCCTTCACAGACAATTCCAAAGTGTGTTAATTCAATTCCTAAAGCTTCCCTTCCCTTCCTCCCTTCCCTTCCCTCCTTACTTTTCTTTCTTGTCCATTTATTTTTGTTTTTTTTCTTTCTTTCTTAGTTTTCTTTCTCTTTTTCAACTTCTCTTTCTTTTCTCTTTCTCTTTACTCTCTCTGTTCTCTCTCTCTCTGCTTCCAGGGTAGGTGGGACTTGAAATTCATTTTAGTAGAAGGAATTTTCGTGGATATAATCAACAACCGATTTTGCTCTGCGCAGGCAAGATCCGTTTTCAGACCGCTCAGCGGATCTTGCCTCCCAAACCCTGAAAACAAGCGCGGCGCGTCAGGCGAACTGAAGCGCAGGCCCCGCCCAGGCCTTGTCCCGGCCAGCCCTGGTCCCAGCCCGTCCGGCTTCTAAGATGCGCGCGCAATTTCGTGCAAACCCGGAAGCGGACCGCGGTGGGTGAACGCCTAGAGCGCAGTTTCCGGTAGACCCGGAAGCCGATCGCAGGGAGAAACTGTTTTCGCAGCAGTGCGTGAGTTTCCCTTTGTCTATATTAAGTCTAGGCTGGCCAGTTCTTCTGCGCTTCTGTACCCGGGATCTGAGGGGTATGCAGACCTTGAAATCCCGGCACCGCTCCCTCCACCTGGAGTAAATTCAGACGTCCTTTAAGAGTCTGGGAGTCGCTTTCTGCGTGTTAAAATCGCTTGGAGTCTGGTCCTGTGCCCGGTCTTTTTGTCATATACCCACGTAGACACCTCCTATCGTGGGGTTTTCCTGCTTCAAATCCTTTAGTAACCCCTACACACGCCCCGCACCACGTAAAATCCTCACTCTCCGTTCCCCCAGCCTCGCCCTTCTTTGTCCCTGGAGCTCAGCGCCCCAATGGGGTACGAGAGGCCTCGTCCTCTGCCCGGACCTGGTTTGTGCAGACTCCACCCCTCTCCTGACCCACTCCTGCCTTTTTCCTCCTTAATCTGGACCGTCTGTTTCCCAGGCCTCCCTTTCCCAGCCACTGGTTCTCCTGACCCCGAGTGTGGGGAGTGACTTTAGTCTCCTGACATTGAGTGTTCTCTGGGGCCACCTTCCAGCCCACCAAAAATGAGCTCTTCTGGAAGTGGGCATCTTATTCCAATGCCCTCCCTGTGAATGTGTGGAGAAAAAGAGATGGGAACGAGTCAGAGGAAATAGAGAAATTTTGAAAGAGAAATGAAGAATGAGAGACCCATTAACAGATGGCAAAGTAGAAGGTGAGTGAGGGGTGTGCAGAGACACAGTGAAAGAAGGTGCCGAGAAAATAGCAGGGGGGGAAAAGTAACTAAAAATATAGAAAAACCTGGGTCTGTAGAAAGACGAAGTTCAACAAGATAGGGAAAGCTTCTCAGACAGAGAGTGGGGGAGAGGAGGAGGGATTTGGAGCCAGGTCAGACAGAGCAGCGTCGTGCTGGGACAGCCAGAGGGGGCAGCTTGGTCACAAGGAGAACAGAGGGAGAACCACAGCAGGGGGAGGCCTGTGATCTAAGGGTGCCAGAGAGTGGGGACGGGTGTGTAACATCGAAGATGGAATTTAACAGGGAGAGCCCAAGAGGAGCCGAGATGTGGGACGAAAGAGGCAGAAATATATGGAGATTAGGGACAACGAGGAGGTGAAACAAGTTGTAAAAATGGATCAGAACAGGTGGGAGAGAAGGAATAGAGGGAAGAATGGGACAAAGAGAAGAGGAGAGGGACTCAAAATGAACAGAATCCTTGGGGAAAATAAAGAGAAAAAAAGAGCTAGGGAAAAAAGATGAGAATGAGAGATATGTACAGAATGAGGGAGGGAAACAGTAGTGAGGAAAGAGGGGGACCCCGGTTACAGATGAGTGGTGAGTTGATTGGAAATTATGATTGAATTGTGACATATTAATTTTTCTATAATATAAAATTTGTTTAAAACACATGAGGCTAGGGGCAGTGGCTCACACGTGTAATCCCACTACTTTGGGAGGCTGAGGTGGGCAGATCACCTGAGGTCAGGAGTTGAGACCAGCCTGGCCAACATGTGAAACCCCATCTCTAGTAAAAATACAAAAATTAGCTGGGCCTGATGGCCTGCGCCTGTAATCCCAGCTACTCGGGAGGCTGAGGCAGGAGAATCACTTAATCCTGGGAGGCACAGGTTGCAGTGAGCCGAGATTGCGTCACTGCACTCCAGGTTAGGTGACAGAGCAAGACTCCATCTCAAAAAAAAAAAAAACAAAAAAAAAACACACACATGAAGATGTGAATTGGAACACTATTTATAAGGCATGTGCATTTTATAATTCCTGGCATCAGAGGTTAGCTTCCACTTGTAATCTGTATTCTGCCAGAGGGCAGTGATTTGGCTCATTCAGGTGTGGTTCACTCTCTTCTTGGGATGGACTAGGGTGTGAGCAAGTGTATAAGATAGGAAAATCTAAGGTTTTTTTGTGCTCGCAGTGAACACAGTAAAGAGCACTCAACACAGAATGCCTCATCTCTGGTCACCAAAATAATATGGGAATTACTTGTCACCAACAAGCAATTCTTTGTCAGACAGCACCTGGGTGTTCTGTAATTTTACTCAGTTTAACTGGTCAGTGTAGCAACAACCACACACACATTTTGATCACTAGAGGTGAGGTATTCTCTTTTGGGTGTGAGAGTAGTAAAAACAGTGTGGTTTTTTCCTGTCTCAAACAGTAAGGGGAAGAATTTTCCAACAGGACCACCCACCTGTCTCTAGGACTGTGTTCTTACTCAGTAGTGACTGGGAATTGTCTGTCCCTGCTTCTGGCTGCTGCTGACGCTGAGACTGTGTGCCACAGGTCAGCCCCATTCACACTCTCCTGATGCCATAGCATCCCTCCTCCACACTGTCATCAGTTTTTACTTCAAGGGAATTATTTTGGTCAGTGTACCCAGATGGAGGTGTTGCCCATTAAAATACACACACACACACACACACACACACACACACAAATGCCTTTATTTTTTCCACTATTTCATCCTCAGAAGAAAAAACAAAGTATTAGCTACATTTTTACTTGTAGTAAGTATGCCTTTTCTGTGCTCCATGTAAGAGCACAATATACCAAAATCTTGTTTAGGCTCTTTGTCACTCCTTCATTTCTTGCTTGACCCCATCCAATCAGGTTTTGACACCAACCATTCCGTTGCTCCTTTTTTTATCTGAGTCACCAGTGACTTCTCTGTTTCTTAATGTAGTTAGTTAGTTATTCATTCATTCATTTAATTTTTAGAGACAAGGTCTTGCTCTGTCACCCAAGCTGGCATGCAGTGGCACAGTCATAGTTCACCATAACCTCAAACCCCTGGGCTCCAGCAATCCTCCCGTCTCAGCCTCCGGAGTAGATAGGACTATGGGCCTGTCCCTCTGCCTGGCTGAATAAAAAAAATTTTTTTTTTTTAGAGACAAAGTCTCACTACATTGCCCAGGCTGGTCTTGAACTCTTCACTTCTAGCCATCCTCCTACAAAGAAGTCCCAGCATGCTGGGATTAGAGGCATGAGCCCCTGTACCCTACTTAAATCCAACTTTGGATTTTCTGTCCTCATCCATCTTTTTCTCTCAGCAGCATGTTTCACAGCTGATCACTCTTATTTTTTTCTCAGCTTTGAAGACATTGCTCATGTTTTTGAAAATCTGTTTAAAATTTTTCTCATTACTTCCATATCTTATCAGTTTCCTCTGCTGGTGTCTCCCAAAGTGTCTTCTCTGAATATGGAAATGTCACCCAATTTAGTCCTTAAACCTGTTCTGTCTGCCGACACCCTCTGCTCTTCCTTTTGATCTCATCTATGGTTTTAAACACCACCACCATGTCTCCATTTTCCCTCTCCACCCACCCCTCTCCTCTGAATTCCACAATCCTGTGTCCAGTCATGTTCTCGACATCTCTGCTGGGACATCCACAGGCATCTCCACCTCCACGTGTCCAAAATAGGCTTCCTGAACTCCCCCAAACATGTTCTCCCTACAGACCTGCATAGCTCAGATGACAGACGCCTTGTACTTTCTGGGGATTAACTAAACCTGTCAGAATGTGCTTAAAACATATGAGATACTATTTGTGTTTTAATTTCTAAGGTAAAAATAAATGACATGTTTACTTAAAATGAGTGAGGAAATAGACTGTTTCAAAATTTCTTTTGATGTGTGGGAGAAAATATTTGAAGAGCTCAGCCCTGCCTGATCTGCTTCCCCAGGACCTCTCTCACCTCATCTCCTGCCTCTGTTCTTCCCGCTCCCTCTACTGCAACTACACAGCCCCCTTTCCTTTTCTGAGAGCGTTTTGTATTTTTAAAATAAATGCTTGATCAAAGTATGATTTTAGGAATCACACAGTTTATTACCACATGAATAATTGCTTTTTTTTTAGATTCACAAATTTTAAGAAAGGGAGAATAAAGTGAAAAAATCTCAGAAGGAATCCACTCAACAGACGAGGTACCTTAACCACATAATGGGTAATTTCCAAAATTATTAACATCTGTTTGCTCTGTTAGGCTAAATCAGACCTATGTAGAAAGTCAAAGTTTGAGGATTACCTCAGGGTGAGGTCTTCCCTTTGTGTGTGGCTATGGCACAGGAAGGAGGTATGTTGATTCTAAGCCCTAAGCAGCATATTTTTGACATTCAGGATTCACTTCCAAAGAGACATATTATGCAAGGAAGCAACTCGGAAGAGGAAAGAAAAGGAGTCAGGAATGGCCCTTACTCAGGTAAGATAATATTCTCAGTGGATTGTTCTGTCTCCATTTCTTCCTGAAATGCCAGGCATTGGAGTTGCTAATCTTTGACTCTGAAGCATCCTGCCTGACACATTTGCTTGCACTTACCCATGGCTTCTTGCAGTCCCTTCATTTCCGCTTGAGATTTCAGTTCACCGTGACCCAGTGACGTGAAATTGAGAAGAGGCTGCACAGGGCCATGGTCCTGGGAAGGGCTCTCAGCAGACATGGATGGAGACGGGGTGTGGGTCCTGTGGTGGCAGTGCTGCTGGGCAGCAGGGATTGTTCAGGTATCACATCTGGATGCACTGTCAGTGTTCTGTGGACTAGAATTAGAGAAGCTGCACATCAAAGTTCCTTTCTTTCTTTTTTCTTTTTTTTTTTGAGACAGAATCTCACACTGTTGCCCAGGCTGGAGTGCAGTGGCATGATCTCTGCTCATTGCAACCTCCACCTCCAGATTTAAAGGATTTTTCCACCTCAGCTTCTCATGTAGCTGAGATTACAGGTTTGCACCACCACTCTAATCTAATTTTTGTGTTTCTAGTAGAGGTGGGGTTTCGCCATGTTGGCCAGGTTGATCTTGAATGCCAGCCTCAAGTGATCTGGCCACCTCGGCCTCCCAAAGTGCTGGGGTTATGGGCGTGAGCCCCCACCCCCAGCCATATCCAGTGATTTCTTAAGGTATAGGGTGCTGAGGTATTTTCTTTGCCCTTAATATGTTAAATTAATATATTAATCAATTTCCTGTAACATATCACCTTTTTATTAATGGAATAAATTAGTAAACTTAATTAAATTTTGTTAATATCTAAATAACAATATTTTAATGGACAAAGCTTTATTTATAGGCCAGAAGCAGTGATGTGTGCCTATAATTCTAACTTCTTGGGGGGCTGAGGTGGGAGGATCCATTCAGCCCAGGAGTTTGAGGCTATTCTGGACACCTAGTGAGAGCCTGTCTAAAATTTTTAAAATAATATATTTTTGAATATGGATATTTAGTAGAGACTGGAGTTCAGGTTTCTGTGGTTTTACATGGTCTCCCATTTTTAAGCACTTACCATATGTTTATAAAATAAGTTGATACAATTTATACATTTTTATTGTTGCAAACATGCTGAAATACACATTAGGAAAAATAGTACTTACAGGTAGGCACAGTGGTGCATGCCTTTAGTTTCCCACTTGGGAGGTTGAGAGGAAGGATCCTTTGACGCTAGGAGTTCAAGGTTATGGTGCAGTATGAATAGCCACTGCCATCCAATTTGGACAATGTATTGAGACCCTGTGTCTAAAAATTGCGAACCAAACTAATGATGAAAAATATGTAAAAAATAGGTCACTGGGACTGGGTGCAGTGGCTTACCCCTGTAATCCCAGCACTTTGGGAGGCCAAGGCAGGCAGATCAGAGGGTCAGGAGTTTGAAACCAGCATGACCAACATAGTGAAACCCCATCTCTACTAAAAGTAGAAAAATTAGCCAGGCGTGGTGGCATGCACCTGTAGTCCCAGCTACTTGGGCGTCTGAGGTAGGTGAATCGCTTCAACCTGAGAGGAGGAGATTGTGGTGAGCCGAGATTGTGCTACTGCACTCCAGCCTGGGCAACAGAGCGAGACTCCATCTCAAAAAAAAAAAAAAGTCAGTGAGAGACAACTTCTCTTATTTCAACTGATGTGTATAAGTGTGTGTGTGTACTAGTGTATATGAGTGTGTAAGTGTGTATGTGTGTGGATGAGTGCACAACAGTGGTTTTTATGAATGGCATGTCATCTATATAAATTTTATATTTTTTAGTCAGTTGAAATTACATCTTAAATATTTACCAGGTTCAAAGTTTCTATACTATCATGCTAATGAGCTGAGAACTATAAGAATAATAATGTATTATGGGGATATATAATATATTATATATATGCAGATATAATGACCTTTTAGGCAGTTTCATGTTTTTAATCCTTGAACTTGTTTTAAGTTTACTGAATTAGGTAATTGTCAATTTTCTTTTGATGCTGATCTGTTACTTAACTGTTTGATCCTTTAGGTTTGATTCTAATGTCCAGACACCTGGGATCCAGTGCTTACCCTGCCATTTTTAGTCCTGACACCTGGGGCTAGTTTCCTAGAATATATGTGAAAGAGTTGTTTCTTCAGTAAGATAGGAACAGATTATTCTTTCTTCTTTTGTTTGTTTGTTTAGGTGAAGTCTAGCTCTCTCACCCATTCTGGAGTGCAGTGGCGAGATCTTGGCTCGCTGCAACCTCCGCCGCCCGGGTTCATGCGATTCTCCTGCCTCAGCCTCCCAAGTAGCTGGGATTACAGGCGCGTGCCACCACACCCAGCTAATTTCTGTATTTTTACTAGTGATGGGGTTTCACCATGTTGGCCAGGATGCTCTCAATCTCTTGACCTTGTGATCGCCTGCCTTGTGATCCTCCAGTTAGTTCATGTAAAGCATTTAGAATAGTGCCTATCACATGGGAAGTGTTCCATTCAGCTATTGCTATTGTTATCATCACAGTTTTCAGATTTTGACCATTTTTTATTTTATTTGTTTTTTTGAGTCAGAGTGTCACTCTTGTCCGTTGCCCAGGCTGGAGTGCAGTGGCATGATCTCAGCTCACTGCAGACTCCACCTCCCGGGTTCAAGAGATTCTCCTGTCTCAGCTTCCTGAGTAGCTGGGATTACAGGCGCTTACCACCACACCTGGCTAATTTTTTTCTATTTTTAGTAGAGACAGGGTTTTTCCATGTTGGCCAGGCTGGTCTCGAACTCCTGACCTCAGGTGATCCACCTGCCTCAGCCTCCCAAATTGCTGGGATTACAGGCATGAGCCACCACACCTGGCCAAGATTTTGACCATTCTTAAAAACTACAGTAGGTTGGGGCTGGGCACGGTCGCTCACGCCTGTAATCCCAGCACTTTGGGAGGCCAAGGCAGGTGGATCAGGAGATAAAGAGATCGAGACCATCCTGGCCAACATGGTGAAACCCCATCTCTACTAAAAATACAAAAAATTAGCCGGTCGTGGTGGCAGGCACCTGTAATCCCAGCTAGTTGGGAGGCTGAGGCATGAGAATTGCTTGAACCTGGGAGGCGGAGGTTGCAGTGAGCCAATATCACACCTTTGCACTCCAGCCTGGGCAAAAAGAGCGAAACGCCGTCTCAAAAGGAAAAAAAACAAAACCCACAAGTACAGGAGGTTGGGTGTGGCAGCTCACACCTGTAATCCCAGGACTTTGGGAGGCCAAGGTGGGAGGATGGCTTGAGCTCAGGAGCTCAAGACCAGCCTGAGCAACATGGTGAGACACCATATTTACAAAAAAATACAAAAATTAGCCAGGCATGGTGTCATGAGCCTGTAGCCCCAGCTACTCCAGAGGCTGAGGTTGGAGGATGACTTGAGTTTGGGAGGCAGAGGTTGCAGTGAGTCAAGATTGTGCCACTGCACTCCAGTCTGGGTGACAGAGTGAAACCCTGTCTCAAAAAAAAGAAAAAAACACTGTAGACATTGTCATCTCTGAAGACACCACTTGAATTGAATCTCAGGTAGATACTGGATATCACTTGATGTGTAAAAATACCTAACACTTCTATAGAGAGAGATAACCCTGGATTAATTTTTTTTGTATTGTCCAAAAATGAGACATCTACACTGATTTAAAGAATGTCTTCTTATGGAGAAATATAATAAAACAACAATTACAGAGACATAACTGGCTCAAGAATACCTTAATATGGATTTTTCACAGTGCTCACATCAGTGGAGTTAATCCTTAATGACTGTCTTCCCATTCTGTGTGATGATTAGTACTGTCTGCGTACCCTGTTGCTGAAATGTGGATTTTCTTTTAAGGACCCTTGAAATTCAGGGATGTGGCCATAGAGTTCTCTCAGGAAGAGTGGAAATGCCTGGACCCTGCGCAGAGGACTTTATACAGGGACGTGATGTTGGAGAATTATAGGAACCTGGTCTCCCTGGGTAAGGATAATGTCCCTTCAGAAGCCAGGATCTGCCCTGGTGGATCTCTGAATTGTGTCTTATGTGCCTCTGAGGAGCTCCTGCATTGCTTGACTGAGATTGAAACCTTGTTGACTCAGAATTGAAAAACTTTATTACACTTTCTGGACTTGAAATGTCCCCTTTCTTCAGGTGTTCTCCTCCCTTCACAATTCATGATTGGTGGCACCAGGGCTGAAGTATGCATGAAACCTTATGACAAACTTTAAAAATATCCAGTTCCCTGTTTTCTACCCCTGTGCTTTTGATTCTATAGTTCTTGGAAGGGGGCTCTATGTCTGCATGTTACAATGTTCCCTAAGCATTCAGAAAGAGGCAGTCAGTAGATGAATTTGTGAAATACTATTTATGATTTAACTGTAATATCCTCTTTCCTCCGTAAATACAGGACTTGGACTTGGGAGATGCCACAGCACACATTTATTCTTTCTTTTATAAATAGGAATCTGTCTTCCTGACCTGAGTGTTAACTCCATGTTAGAGCAAAACAAAGATCCCTGGACTCTGCAGAGTGAAGAGAAAATAGCAAACAATCCAGATGGCAGGGAGTGCATCAAAGGGGTGAACACAGGTGAGAGCTCGGATGGGCAGAGCGGAGGCCCCATAATTTTTGTTTTTTGAGACAGGGTCTCACTCTGCCATCCAGGCTAGAGTGCGATGGAAATCATAACTCACTGCAGCCTTGAATTCCTGTCTTTAAGGGATCTCCCTGGCTCGCTCTTCCAAAGTGTTGGGATTACAGCCGTGAGCCACTGTACCCTGCAAAGCCACACTATTACATAGTGTTTGGGAAACTCTCTGCAAATGGGAGAATTCTGTGGGAAAACAAAAGTTGAAATCTTGTGAGTTCTGAACAGACATTTTTCTTTATTTTCCTATTTATTTTTTGGAGATGGGATCTCTCTTGGGTCACCCAGGCCAGAATGCAGTGGCACGATTATGGCTTGCTGCATCCTCGACTTCCTGGGCTCCAGTGATTCTCCCACCTCAGCCTCCTGAATAGCTGGGACTGCAGGTGTACACCACCATGCCTGGCTAATTTTTTGTATTTTTTGTGGAGATGGGGTTTCCCCATATTACACAGGCTAGTGTTGAACTCCTGGGCTCAAGTAGTCTGCCTGCCTCAGCTTCCCAAAGTGTTGGGATTATAGGCATGAGCCACAGTAACCAGTAAGGTGTGTTGTTTAATTGGCACATATTTGTGGATCTTTAAGTTTTTATTCTTTTGGCTGGGCATGGTGGCTCATCCCTGTAATCCCAGCACTTTGGGAGGCTGAGGCAGGCAGATCACTTGAGGCCAGGAGTTAGAGACCAACCTGGCCAACATGATGAAACCCTGCCTCTACTAAAAATACAAAAATCAACTGGGTGTAGTGGCAGGTGCCTGTAATCCCAGCGACTCAGGAGGCTGAGGCAGGAGAATCGCTTGAACCTAGGAGGTGGAGGTTGCAGTGAGCCGAGATTGCGCCACTGTGCCCTAGCTTGGGTGACAGAGTGAGACCCTGTCTCAAAAAAAAAATAAAAGTGCTTTTTTTTTCCTTTGTTAATTTCAACGTTACATGCCTCTGCCTCTGGAGTAGCTGGGACTACAGACATGCACCACCACGCCCGGCTAATTTTTGTACTTTTAGTAGAGATGGGATTTTTCCATGTTGGGCAGGTTGGTCTCGAACTCCTGGCCTCATGTGATTAGCCCTCCCTTAGCCTTCCAAAGTGCTTGGGATTACAGGTGTGAGCCACTTCACCTGGCCCAAAACATTTTATTTTAAATGTTAACAGCTTATCTTTGATTAGATACACAAAGCTCTGCTTAACAACTCTGCTCTCACTTTCTGTTATTACTGGCAGAAATTAATCCTATATATTTTATGTTCCCATTAACATATGTTTATAATGCTTTTTAAATGAGAGTGTCTTTTTTTTTTTTCTGAGATGGAGTCTCCTTCTATCTCCCAGGCTGATCTCGGCTCACTACAGCCTCTGCCTCTCTGGTCCAAGTGATTCTCCTGCCTCAGCCTCCTGAGTAGCTGGGATTACAGGCGCCCATCCCCACCCCTGGCTAATTTTTGTATTTTTAGTAGAAACAGGTTTTTGCCATATTTGCCAGGCTGCTCTCCAACTCCTGACCTCAAGTGATCCACCTGCCTCGGCCTCCCAAAGTGCTGGGATTACAGGCGTGGCACTGTACCTGGCCTGATCGTGTCTTTTAAATTGTAGGAAAGAAAAGTCAAGTTACAAATGAAAAGTGCAATAATATATGTTTCTGTATTTGATCATTTGTTGACCTTTTATGATGAGCTTTTTATTTTTATTTTTGGGGGATGGAGTTTTGCTCTGTTGCCCAGGCTGGAGTGCAATGGCAGGATCTTGGCTTACTGCAACCTCTGCCTCCTGGGTTCAAGCGATTCTCCTGCCTCAGCCTCCCGAGTAGCTGGGATTGCAGACACCACGCCCAGCTAGTTTTTGTATTTTTAGGAGAAGTGGGTTTCACCATGTTGGCTAGGCTGGTCTCGAACTCTTGACCTCAAGTGATCCACCCACCTCAGCCTCCCAAATTGTTGGGATTACAGGCATGAGCCACTGCGCCCTGTCTATGATGACCTTTATATTTTCATATGGGTTAAAGATACCGTCTAGAGTGCTTTCATTTCATCTTGAATGCTCGTTTTAGCATTTCTTCTTGGACAGGTCTAGAATACTAATTAACTTCCTCAGCTCTTCTTTAGGAAAGTCTAAAATTCACCTTTATTTTTGCAGGTGAGTTTTGCTAAGTGTAGTTTTCTTCATTGCTGTTTTGCCTATTTTTCTTTAAGCAGTTTCAATATATCACCTCACTGCTTTCTAGCCTGAAGATGTCTGCTGGAAAATACATATAATCTTACAGAGTTTAGTATTGTCTGACGAGTCTCTTTTTTGTTGCTACTGTCAAGATTTTGTCTTTGTCTTTTTTTGACTCTTGATAATTTCTTTATAGTATGTCTCTGTGTGAATGTATTTGGGTTAATTTTAGTTAGAATGGTCAAGTCTCTTTTTTTTTTTTTGAGATGGAGTTTCACTCTTGTTGCCCAGGCTGGAGTGCAGTGGCACGATATTGGCTCACTGCAGCCTCTGCCTCCCGGGTTTAAGCGATTCTCCTGCATCAGCCTCCCAGGTAGCTGGGATTACAGGCACCCACCATGATACTCCTTTTCATGCATCGTTTTCCTGATTTCATTTAGTTGTCTATCTCATTTATGTTTTAGCTGGTTAAGCATCTTAAGACAGTTGCTTTCAAAATTTGTCAAGTAATCAGAGGGCTGCCTTTTTCTAGGTTGGGTTTGTGGAGATTTGTTTGTTTTTTTGTTTGTTTGTTTATTTCAATGTCCTTATGTAGGCCTTGTAATTTTTGTTTTAGGTTTGCTAAAACAACCACTTCTTCCAGTTTTTTTTTTTTTTTTTTTTTTTTTTTTTTTTTTTTTGAGATGGAGTCTTTCTCTGTTACCCAGGGGCTGGAGTGCAGTGGCATGATCTTGGCTCACTTCAACCTCCACCTCCCAGATTCAAGCAGTTCTCTTGTCTTAGCCTCCTGAGTAGCTGGGACTAGGCACACACCATCACACCCGGCTAATTTTTGTATTTTTAGTAGGGACGGGGTTTCACCGTGTTGGTCAGGCTGGTCTCCAACTCCTGACCTCAGGTGATCCGCTTACCTTGGCCTCCCAAAATGCTGGGATTATAGGCATGAGCCACCATGCCCAGCCAGTTCTCTAACTATTGACCTCAAGTTATCCATCCCCCCCTTGGTTTCCCAAAGTGCTGGGATTACAGGCATGAGCCACTGCACTGGCTGTTGCAGTTCTTTTATGTAAGAACTGTACAGGGTGAGAGCTTTACAAATCAACCTATTGTAAAGGGTGTGGGTGCCACCTGCATGGACCTTGGGGGACTGAACAAAGGGAGCGAACGTGGGAATAAAAGACAAAGACAATAGAGTATATTTGGAAGAAGGGGTCAGGAGGCTCCTTGCTTCTAGTGAACAAGGGCCCTGAGCTTTAGAGCCCTTCACATTTTATTGGGTAAAGGATAGAGGGAGGAGGTGGGGGGTGGTTGTCGGTCAGCGGCTTGATTTACAGCAGGCTTGCAAGACTGCATTCTTTGAACAATAGGCTCTAGATGTCCCAGTAGATAATCTCAATGAGCACAGCGCCAGGGAATGATTGCCTTCAGCAAACCTTCTGGTGGCAGGCGCAGTCATGAGTTTGCCCACATCCTGCATTCATGATAAATAGTTGGCTGTTTGGTCATATAGCCTCCAGTGGAATGCTGAGTTTGTCAAGTCTCTCGGGCCACGGGCTCCCTACATCTCCCCTTTGTGTTTATGTATTACTGTTACAGATTTGTCTAAGCATTGGCCTACCTAAAAGTTCTGTTGGAGATAGGGGGTAGAGAGAATAAACAAAAACAAAGGTTTTTGTGGCTGTAGCCGGGAGGCATGTCTCTGCTGAAGCATTTGCTATACAAGCCATAATTCCTCTTCAGCCTCTTAGTGGCCATGGGGAATTTAAGGAAGAGTCTCCTTGCAGGGTTTGGTAAAGATGTGTAAGTTGATAGGTGGCAATACCTAGCATCGGGGATAGCCAATTAATATCTCCTAGTATTTGTTGAAAATCATTTAAAGTCTATAATGTGTCTTTACTGAGAACTGCTTTCTGAGACCGTACACTCCTCTCCATAACAATATTTCCTACGTAATGGTATGGGGAAGTTATTTGCACTTTCTCTGGAGCAATTTTGGGATTCCATTTAACATGATCTTGCTTTACATCTCTGAATAATGGATGTAAAATTTGATCTGTAGGAGTGGCCAAGAGAATATCATCCGTAAAATGAATGATATACGCAGTGGGAAACATATTTTGAGGCTCCTTTAATGCTCTTCCTACAAAATGGTGACATAATGTAGAACTGTTAAGCATGCCTTCAAGTAAAACTTTCCATCGATAGCAAGAAACAGGTTCTCTATGATTAATAGAAGGCACAGAGAAGGCAAATTGAGACTTATCCTTCTCGTGTAATGGTATAGTAAAGAAACAATCCTTAAAATCTATTACTACAAGAGGCCAGTCTCTTGGAATGGCTGTCGGGGAAGGTAAACCCTGCTATAATGCACCTATTGGTTTAATTTGTGCATTAATAGCTCTGAAATCGTGCAGCAGTCACCATCTTCCAGACTTTTTTGGAATAACAAATACCGGTGAATTCCAGAGGCTGACTTCTCTATATGTCCTGCATTCAATTGTTCTTTTACCACAGATGACATTGATCTAGCTTCTCCTGTGTTAGGGGCCATTGATCCACCCACACAGGTTTGTCACTGAGCCATTCTAATGGTAAGGCATTGGGCGGAGGAGAAATATCAATGACCCCCATCAGAAATCCTGACGTCCTAGCCCTTTACTGTTTTTCCAGTTATTGATAATGGATTAGGGTTTCCTTGTAGGAATTTTCCTAAACCTTTTCTACTGTCATATCCCATGTCCTTCACATTTTAAATCCTGGGTTACCAGAGTTTTCATTTGTAAGTCTCATATCCCATGCTGTAAGTCTCAACCCCATAAATTGATGGCTGTATTTGCAACATAAGACTGGAAAGTACATGACTGACCATCCGGACCAAGACAAGGTAAAATCTCAGTACTCTGTTGAACACTTTTAGCTGCTCCTACTCCCACTAGGGATGTGGAGGTTAGTCTGAGAGTCGATGCTGGGGGCCAGTCTTTACTGGATATTACTGACACATCAGTTCCTGTGTCCATTTGCCCATAAAATTTCTTTCCTTTAATTAGTACTACACAGGTAGGTCTATTAGGTGCTATGGGTTGGGAAAGATAGGTTTCCCATGTAGTTGTGCTCCCAAACCCTTTATTTCCTCATTTCTCCTTTTGTGAAGATGAGTGTAATTTGCAGGGAATAAGCAATAGCTGAGCAGTATATTCTCCTGGTTCAAAAACCCAAAGATCTTGTGACATTAAAACTACTTGAATTTCTCCTTCATAATCGGAGTCAGTCACTCCTGGGACTACAGTGATGCCTTGCAAGTTAAGGCAGCCTTTGCCTAAAATTAGTCCCATGTATCCTCTTGGTAAAGGTCCCCAAATGCCAGTGGGAATTTTGATAGGTTTGCCTCCACCAACTACTGTTATTTCTCTGACTGGGAGATCTAATCCTGCACTTCCTGGTGTTCCTGGGGTGAGGGAATCAATGTTTCTCTTGGGACCCATCCCTGAAATGGGCTTGTGGTCTGAACTGAGAATCCCCTCATTGTTTGAGGGGCCTGGGTCCAGGCCACCTTCTCGTTTCCCAGCAGGAGGGGTGCCATTCTGATGAAGTCTTGAGTGGCACTGATGAGCCCAGTGATTTCCTTTGTTACAGCGAGGACAGAGTGCTGGCATTTTTCTGCTGGGGGTGGGGGCACTGCATTGTGAGGTCCTTTCTGTCCTGAGATCTGGTGGCATTCCTTTTTAAAATGTCTGGTTTTTCCACAAGTACATTTTCCCACTTTAGGGTTTGACCCTTGGCTCGTTTTAAATTTGTCAACTACTAAATTAGCCATACTTCAGCTAACATGGAAGAAAATGCAGTTCCTACATCCTAACAAGCTCTGAGAAAATTTCCCAAGTCTTTTGTACACCTTACAGGTGCCAGTGCACATTTACAATCCATGTTTGTGTTCTCAAAAACTAAAGTTAAGGTTAGCATTTCTGTGGCAGTGGCATGAGGAATCTGACGCTTCACTGCCTCTTTTAATCTTGCAAGAAATTGTGCATAGGGCTTCTACAACCCTTGCATGATATGCAAAAAGGATTGTACTGGGACTCCCTCTTCTGGAATTGTGGCCCAGGCGCAATTAGCAGCCTGTGAATGCTGCTGATAAGCAGCAGGTGGGAGTGCCATTTGATGTTCCAGGTCTGAGTAAGGGTCATTACCCAGTCATATCCTCTGTAGCGTCTCTTTGGCAAGGCATGATTCTGTCTAGCCTGGTCTGCACACAGTTCTTGCCAATTTAAATTCCATGTCAGATATGCACTAGCAGACAAGTTTGTGCCAAAAGTTTTACATCAAAGAGTAGAAGGCACGTAGCACCGAATACAGATTTTAGCAATCCTAAAGTGAACGGGCTCTGCACTCCATTGTTAACTACACTCATTTTTAATTCCTTCAACAACTAAACTCTAGTGGGGTATTTTCATGAATAGACTGGTGTGGATTGTTTGGATCAGGCCTTATGGAAATAGGACAAGCAGAAGGTCCTAAGGGCTCTCCAGCTATGGCAGCAGAGGGTAACATTCTTCATACTGGGGTCTCTATTTCTGCTACTGAAAGAGGTGGTACAGATGTTGCTGCAACTGGAGGGGGCAGTAAAAAACAATTTTTATCCTCCCTCTCCTGTTTTTTGTTTTCAATGGGATTTGTGGGTGGGACAATGGATTCTTTCAGCCTGCTGCCCAGCAGAATAATGGAATAATGAGATAATGGCAGAACAGTACGAACTAGACTCCACGTGAAAACAGAAGAATCAAATTTAAGACCTTTTTGATGAGCCCTTTTTTTTTTTTTTTTTTGAGACGGAGTTTCGCTCTTGTTGCCCAGGCTGGAGTGCAATGGCTCGACCTCAGCTCACCGCAACCTCCGCCTTCTGGGTTCAAACGATTCTCCTGTCTCAGCCTCCCAAGTAGCTGGGGTTACAGGCATGCACCACCATGCCCAGCTAATTTTTTAGTAGGGACGGGGTTTCTCCATTTTGGTCAGGTTGGTCTTGAACTCTTGACCTTGTGATCCGCCTGCCTCGCCCTCCCAAAGAGCTGGGATTGCAAGCGTGAGCCACCGCACCTGACCTGATGAGTCTTTTTTAATCCTTTTCCTGCTGTGTCCCAATTTTCCACATCAAGAGTGCCTGCCTGTGGAAACCATGGGCTATGCATAATAATCTCCTGCAGAAGCTTAATGTCTGTGAATTAACCTGAGTTCCGGACTGTCTCAATAGAACTTTAAACAACTGCACATAGTGTTTGTCTTCAACAGACAAATTCTGCCCCATGTTACCCGGATTCAGAAAACTTCCTGTTCCCAGTACTTCAGAGCACTGATCTTATATGGCTTCCAGTACCTCTTTAGGGCACTGACCTTGTATCTGCTGCTGGGCGACTCATCCAGGGTTCCCCATTCACCTTGTGAATTTCAGTTCCTCTACTCCAGCAGAACCTTCTTTGTTCACGTCCTCAAAGTCCTGTTTTCGGAGGCCACTTGTCCAACATCCTTGGAGTCCCTGTTTTGGGTCACCAGTTGCCACCTGCACAGACCTTGGGGGACTGAACAAAGGGGGCGAACATTGGAATAAAAGACAAAGGTGTATATTTGGAAGAAGGGGTCAGGGGGCTCCTCCTAGTGAACAAGGGCCCTGAGCTTTAGAGCCCTTTGTATTTTATTGGGTAAAGGAGCTGGTGGCATGGGGGAGGGGGGTGGTTATTGTTCAGCAGCTTGATTTACAGCAGGTTTGCAAGACTGCATTCTTAGAACAATAGACTCTAGATGTCCCAGTAGATAATTTCAATGAGCACGGCACCAGGGAGTGATTACCTTCAGCAAACCTTCTGGTGGCAGGCACAGTCGTGAGTTTGCCCACATCCTACATTCATGATAAATAGTTTGTTGTTTGATCATATAGCCTCCAGTGGAATGATGAGTTGGTCACATCTCTTGGGCCTTCAGCTTCCTACATGTGGGAACACAGTCCTTTTCTGGGGATGTGTTTCTTCTGGCTTGTGGAAGTACCATTATTAATGTCTATACAGCTCTTCTTGGATTTCTGATTTTCCCTAAGAGGCTCATCCCTGCTTCTTCCCAGAAGCTTTCAGTTTCTGTTGTATTTCTCTGCTCATAATCTCTTTCAGATTTACCCATAATTCTCTTGGCTCCTGCAGATTCCCCACTGCTCCAATGCATCACCTCAGTTCCTTGTGTTTTCTGCACTGCCAGCATGATACACACAATACGCTGATACTCCTAGCAATGTCTGAGTCAGGTGAGGCAGAATCTAGACCCTCTGTCAGACACTAAAAAATGCCATTATCATGGGTTGAAGTTCCACTCTTTTCTTTTCTGTTTTAGAGAGGAGCTCTAAATTGGGAAGTAATGCAGGAAACAAGCCTTGTAAAAATCAACTTGGATTCACTTTTCAGTTACATCTGAGTGATCTACAGCTATTTCAAGCTGAAAGGAAAATTTCTGGGTGTAAGCATTTTGAAAAACCCATCAGTGATAATTCCTCTGTTTCACCGCTTGAAAAAATTTCTTCCAGTGTCAAATCCCATCTTTTAAATAAATATAGAAATAATTTTGATCATGCTCCATTACTTCCACAAGAACAGAAAGCACACATTAGGGAAAAAGCTTATAAATGTAATGAGCATGGCCAAGTCTTTAGAGTATCTGCAAGCCATACTAACCAAGTAATCCATAATGCAGATAATCCTTACAAATGCAGTGAATGTGGCAAGGTCTTTAGTTGCAGTTCAAAGGTTGTGATACATCGAAGAATGCATACTGGAGAGAAGCCTTACAAATGTCATGAATGTGGCAAGCTCTTTAGTAGCAATTCAAACCTTTCACAACATCAAAGAATTCATACTGGAGAGAAGCCTTACAAATGTCATGAATGTGACAAGGTCTTTCGAAGCAGTTCAAAGCTTGCACAACATCAAAGAATTCATACTGGAGAGAAGCCTTACAAATGTCATGAATGTGACAAGGTCTTCAATCAAATTGCACACCTTGTACGACATCAAAAAATTCATACTGGAGAGAAACCTTACAGTTGTAATAAATGTGGCAAGGTCTTCAGTCGCCATTCATATCTAGCAGAACATCAAACAGTTCATACTGGTGAGAAACCTTACAAATGTGAAGAATGTGGCAAAGCATTTTCAGAGCGTTCCAGCCTCATAACCCATCAGTTAATTCACACTGGAAGGAAACCTTACAAATGTAAAGAATGTGACAAAGTCTTTGGGCGCAAGTGTTTCCTGACCTCTCATCAGAGAATTCATACTAGAGAGAGACCTTATGGATGCAGTCAGTGTGACAAGATCTTTAGTCAGAAATCAGACCTTATACGACATCGAAAAACTCATACTGATGAGAAGCCTTACAAATGTAATAAATGTGGCACAGCATTTAGAGAGTTTTCAGACCTCACTGCCCATTTTCTAATCCATAGTGGAGAGAAACCTTATGAATGTAAAGAATGTGGCAAAGTCTTCAGGTACAAGTCTTCTCTAACCAGTCATCATAGAATTCATACTGGAGAGAAGCCTTACAAATGTAACAAATGTGGCAAGGTCTTCAGTCGTAGTTCAAACCTTGTATGCCATCAGAAAATTCATACAGGAGAAAAGCCTTACAAATGTAATGAATGTGGCAAGGTCTTTAATCAAGCATCATACCTTACAAGACATCAAATAATTCATACTGGAGAGAGGCCTTACAGATGTAATAAATGTGGCAAAGCATTTCGAGGGTGTTCAGGCCTTACTGCCCATCTTGCAATCCATACTGAAAAGAAATCTCATGAATGTAAAGAATGTGGCAAGATCTTCACTCACAAGTCTTCCCTCACCAATCACCATAGAATTCACATTGGAGAGAAACCTTACAAATGCACCCTGTGCAGTAAGGTCTTCAGTCACAATTCTGACCTTGCACAGCATCAGAGAATTCATTCATGAGAGTCCCTACAAACTGTGTATGGTAAAACCATCATCATGAGTTCTAGCATTAATCAACATCAGTGAGTCCATACTATGTGGAAATCATATAAATGAAATGTATGTGACACAGGCTTTATCAAAGCTTGCCAAATCACTAGACATCACCACATCACTGTGGAGGATGAAAGCACACAGATGAATTGTGTGTACTTGGGCTATTATTCAAGGACCATTACTATAGAACACGATAGGATTTACACAAGAAGTAACTCAGTCTCTGGTTCTCTGATACTAATCTGTGATATTGCATGCTGCAGAATAATGCTAAGTCAAAATATGTTGAATCTCATGACCTGATGTATATCAAAGGCGCAACGGCTTGTAAATGACCAGTTTTATTCAGGCTATAAAGCATTCAATTATTTGGGGCTTATAGAAAAGGCTACTTTACTTTTTATGACTTTGAAATCTCTTCATGTGCCTTCCATACAGGCCATTCACTGTGGTCCCTGGGAAAGAATCAGTAGGATGACAGGGCAGACTTCATTAGCTGAGGATTATTTCTATCTAATTTCCTGATGGAGGACATTGCCTTTTGAGATTAAATATTGTCTGATTTAGAGAGCATGGAGGTGGGCAGAGTAACATAAAACTGATGACTGTCATCATACTGTTGCAGTCAGCACACTTTGTCCTGACGTAAATGCACAGTGCTTCATTGTCCACCAACTGACTGTGAAATAGAGTATGCTGCAATCTTAAGGCATAGGTTATTAGTGGGAAGAGAGTAATAGGTTGCTAGTGTCTGATTATATGGTAGAAATAATGCAAGGTAGCCACCTTCTCCATTGAATAGCAGTAGCTGTTGTTTAGCAAAGACTGATGAGAAACAGACTTTTTTTTGAGATAGAGTCTCACTCTGTTGCCCAGGCTGGAGTGTAGTGGTGTGTTCTTGGCTCACTGCACCCTCCGCCTCCTGGGTTCAAGCAGTCCTTCTGCCTTAGCCTCCTAAGTAGCTGAGACCACAGACGTGCACCACCACACCCAGTTAATTTTTGTATTTTTAGTAGAGACAGTATTTACCATGTTGGCCAGGCAGGTCTCCAACTCCTGACCTCAAGTGATATGTTCGCCTCAGCCTCCCAAAGTGCTGGGATTACAGGCATGAACCACCATGTCCAACCTCATTTTTGAAATGGAATAGAGAACAGTTATATCACAGTTGAGAGTTTAATCAAAATGACCAGATCAGCATATTCTTTTTTTAGATGAGACAGAGTTTCACCCTTGTCACCCAGGCTGTAGTGTGGTGGCACGATCTTGGCTCACTGCAACCTCTGCCTCCTGGGTTCAAGCAATTCTCCTGCCTCAGCCTCCCAAGTAGCTGGGATTACAGGCGCGTATGACCATACCCAGCTAATTTTTGTATTTTTAGTAGAGATGGGGTTTCACCATGTTGGCCACACTGGTCTAGAACTACTGACCTCAGGTGATCCACCTGCCTCAGCCTGAAAGTGCTAGGATTACAGGTGTGAGCCACTGCGCCTTGCCAGATCAGCATATTCTTAAGTAGGATTCACATTTAATTCTTGGCATTATAAGTTGCAACCGTTTGATTTAGAATATATGTAGCGCTCATGTTTGTAGTAATAAAGTCTCATTTTTCCTAAGTATGAATGAATCATGTCTTTTCTACCATCATAATTTCATCCTACCTCAGGAGGATGGATACTCTGTAGCACACAGTAATGCGCCATTGGGATTTTAAGATTGGAGCATCCAGAGCAAGTTTTCTGGTTGTGAAATGAAACATGTCCTTTGGGTACATATCCTTAGGTAAGTGTGAATATGAGTAATCATACTTAGTACTTGAATTATTGTACCTGTACTCTGCCCTAGAATGCTTCTGTGGGTACAGTGAAAATCCCATAACAGTGCAACTCCAGCATCCTATACCCTCAAATGTGTTCATCGCCCTTGGCAAATGTTTAGTGTATCATTATATTTCTATGTGCCTTTTTCTTGTGTGCTACATTAGACCCATGGCACACACTTTCTTTTTTTTTTTTTTTTGACAGAGTCTCGCTCTGTCACCCAGGCTGGAGTGCAATGGTGCAATCTTGGCTCACTGCAACCTCCACCTTCTGGGTTCAAGCAATTCTTCTGCCTCAGCCTCCCGAGTAGCTGAGATGACAGGCACCTGCCACCAGGCCTGGCTAATTTTTTTGTATTTTTAGTAGAGATGGGGTTTCACAATGTTGGCCAGGCTGGTCTCGAACACCCGACCATAGGTGATCCACCTGCCTTGGCCTCCCAAATGCTGGGATTATATTCATGAGCCACTGTGCCTGGCCCACACTTTCATTTTTATGAAGCAAAAATACAAATATGACAAATATGAGATAAAAGTGTGAGGATAAGGTTAAAAATAGTGTAACACAATCTCTTTTGTCCTTGTGCTCAGTGACATAATTTGAAATTACTAATGTTCATAAATTTCATCATAAGGGTGGACACATAGAATGGAATTGCGTTTTGCTTTGGTATTTTAACTAGGAACTTCATATATTTACCCTCACAACCTTTGTGGTAATTTGAACTTTTGCCCACTCCACTAGAACCTTACAAAAAAGTTTTTTTTTTTTAAATTTAGACAGGGTCTCTGTTACACAAGCTGGAGTGCAGTGGCACAATTAGGGCTCACTGCAGCCTCAACCTCCCTGGCTCAAGTGATCCTCCCACTTTAGCCTCATGAATAGCTGTGACTACAGGCGCACACCACCACACCCAGCTAATTTTGGGGTGTTTTTTGGTCACAATGTTGCCCAGCTGGTCTCTAACTCTTGGGCTCAAATGACCCACCCACCTCAGCTTTCTAAAGTGCTAGGATTACAGGCGTGAGCCATGCACCTGGCCTCCACTAGAACTTGTTTGACGTCCACCTGAAGTTTGGCTTGGATATTGAGAATGATAATGCTATGTACTGAAGTGGTCTGAGAATGTTTATTACATAATAAGGCTTTCTGAGGAAAGCAGGCTAGACTTCCCCAGTTGGTCCAAAAACGTCATGAGAGAACTGGGATAGGTGACTACTTTGGGTGTTATGATTGTTGAAGGGTTGGGCTGGGGTGTGGGTACTTACTTGTAGTTTGAACTTCTACCCAGTGCCAAATGAGGGAGCACTCAGTCTTTATTATCAGATGACCAGATGGGCATAATAATGTAGTCTCAGCAATGCACTAAGATGTAACAGTCTCATTTGAGATAACACCTCGGGTTCTTTGTCCTACCTCCAAGAAAAGGAGTGTGGACATAAAAGTGAGTTTGGAGTGAAAGTTTAATAAGCAAGAGGAGAAAGCTGTCTGCCAGCAGAGAGGGGCTCCCGAACAGGAGTACTCACTATGAGGTCCGTATTGGGGTTTTTATGGACTGGAAAAAACCCTTAGTCTGCGGGCTGTCTTGGAGAATGCACGCCTCAGTTTGGCCCGGGACCTATTAGAAGCTGAAGTGAAAGTTTGGCCTGGGACCAATTAGGGGCTGAAGTGATGATTCATAGAAGCCAGCCTTACAGTGCAATAAAGGAAAATAGAGTGCCCACACGAACTTACTGGAGGCCACTGTACCCATGCCCTCAAAAGGAGAAGAAACTTTTGCCTGGGAGCCCACTGACTCTACCAAGACAAAAGGCATTTCTATGCCAGGCCTGCTCCCTTATCTGAGTGAGATGGAGGTCTGTGCAAGTTTTTATCCAAATGGGCCTTTTCTGTCTGTGCAGCCGTGGGCATAACACCTTGTGCTGGTTCCGTTATCGGTGTCTGCACCTTGAATTTTTTTCCCAGGCTGCTTTTTCTGTTAGGTGGGGATGAGGCACTGACCCATGGGCCAGGGACTCTCCAGAGACCCTTTTCTTGCTGTCTACCTAAGGCAAGTTAACTACCTCCTTTCATAGGAAGAGGGAATGCAGAGGTGTAAAAGCTGTTAGTATTCAGACATCACAAAATGTAGTCTAACTCTTCAGTACAAGACTGAATACTTCCTCTTGAAACTCCTGACTTCTTGGTTAGGAAAACCCCAGTTTTCTTTATGGTGATAGCTGGTTACATTCCTCTTGGCTGGACATGTAGGTTTCACTGCACCTATGATTGTTGAAAATGCTTGTGAATTACTGTTTAGTAAAGTGTCTAGTAAAGTTGCCTGAGATACATTTTACCCTAGTTCAATGAAAATTATTGTACAAAAGTGTTTATTATAAAATCAACATGATTTGTGCAAATACTGTTTATTGATATATAATTATATTTATTATACAATAAATATGATTTTGCTAGAAGAGCATTTTGCCAAAAGTTGTGGAAATGTCATTGTCAGATTATGGTATGAAGCAATTTTTTTCGGGCTGAGTGGGGTGGCTCACACCTGTAATCTCAGCACTTTGGGAGGCCAAGGTGGGAAAAATCACTTGAGCCCAGAAGTACAAGACCAGCCTGGGCAACATAGCAAGAGCTTATGTCTACAAAAAAATTTAAAAAATAGCCAGGTGTGGTCATGTACACTTGTGGTCCCAACTATTTAGGGGCACTGCAGCAGGAGGATCGTTTGATTGCAGAAGGCTGAGGCTGCTGTCATCCTTGATTGTAGCACTGCACTCCAGCCTGGATGACAGAGGGAGACAGTGTCAAAAAAATATTTATCCTCTCCCTCTCCCCTCTCCCCTCTCCCCTCTCCCCTCTCCCCTCTCCCCTCTCCCCTCTCTTCTTTCTTCGGTCTACCTCTACTTCTTTCTTCAGTCTCCCTCTGTTGCTGAGGCTGGCCTGTACTGCCGTGATCTCAGCTCACCGCAACCTCTCTGCCTCGGGCTCCTGTGATACTCCTGCCTCGGCCTGCTGAGTGCCTGGGATTGCAGGTGCCCGCCACCACGCCTGACTGGTTTTTGTATTTTTGGTGGAGACGGGATTTCGCCATGTTGACCGGGCTGGTCTCCAGCTCCTGGCCTCGAGTGATCTGCCCGCCTCGGCCTCCCGAGGTGCTGGGATTGCAGACGGAGTCTCGCTCACTCAATGCTCAATGTTGCCCAGGCTGGAGTGCAGTGGCATGATCTCGGCTCACTACAACCTCCACCTCCCAGCCGCCTGCCTTGGCCTCCCAAAGTGCTAAGATTACAGCCTCTGCCCGGCCGCCACCCCGTCTAGGAAGTGAGGAGCATCTCTGCCTGGCCGCCCATCATCTGGGATGTGAGGAGCTCCTCTTCCCGGCTGCTGCATCTGGGAAGTGAGGAGCACCTCTGCCCGGCTGGCCCATCTGGGAAGTGAGGAGCTCCTCTGCCCGGCCGCCATCCCGTATAGGAAGTGAGGAGCGTCTCTGCCTGGCCGCCCATTGTCTGGGATGTGAGGAGCGCCTAGGCCCAGCCACCCCATCTGGGAAGTGAGGAGCGCCTCTGCCCGGCTGCCCCGTCTGGGAGGTGAGGAGCGCCTCTGACTGGCCGCCACCCCATCTGGGAGGAAGTGAGGAGCGCCTCTGCCCAGCTGCCCCTTCTGGGAAGTGAGGAGCGCTTCTGCCCAGCCACCCCGTCTGGGAGGTGAGGAGCACCTCTGCCCGGCTGCCCCGTCTGGGAGGTGAGGAGCGCCTCTGCCCGGCCACCCCATGTGGGAGGTGAGGAGCACCTCTGCCCGGCCGCCCCGTCTGGAAGGTAAGGAGCGCCTCTGCCTGGCCGCCACCCTGTCTGGGAGGAAGTGAGGAGCGCCTCTACCTGGCTGCCCCATCTGGGAGGTGAGGAGCGCCTCTGCCCGGCCGCCCCATCTGGGAGGTGAGGAGCGCCTCTGCCCGGCCGCCCGGTGTGGGAGGGGAGGAGCACCTATGCCCGGCCGCCCATTATCTGGGATGTGAGGAGCACCTCTGCCTGGCCACCCATCATCTGGGATGTGAGGAGCGCCTCTGCCTGGCCGCCCCATCTGGGAGGTGTACCCAACAGCACCGAAGAGACAGCGACCATCGAGAACAGGCCATGATGACGATGGCAGTTTTGTTGAAAAGAAAAGGGGGAAATTTGGGGAAAAGAAAGATCAGATTGTTACTGTGTCTGTGTAGAAAGAAGTAGGCATAGGTGACTCCATTTTGTTCTGTACTAGGAGAAATTCTTCTGCCTTGGGATGCTGTTGATCTATGGCCTTGCCCCCAGCCCCGTGCTCTCTGAAACATATGCTGTGTCAACTCAGGGTTAAATGGATTAAGGGCGGTGCAAGATGTGCTTTGTTAAACAGATGCTTGAAGGCAGCATGCTCTTTAAGAGTCATCACCACTCCCTAATCTCAAGTACCCAGGGGCACAAACACTGCAGAAGGCCGCAGGGACCTCTGCCTAGGAAAACCAGAGACCTTTGTTCATGTGTTTATCTGTTGACCTTCTCTCCACTATTATCCTATGACCCTGCCACATCCCCCTCTCCGAGAAACACCCAAGAATGATCAATAAATACGTAAAAAAAAAAATTATTTTGTGCTTCTTTATATGAGTTACATTAAAAATCTTCTTTTATAAATTGCAGTCCAGATTCCATGTTTAATACATTTCTTCCATGTGTTACTTGAGTGAAAATTTACGGGCTACATAAATGTGGCTGTTGTTTGGAAAGAAAATGTTGTGACATTAGTATGCACACAAGACCATGGGAAGTACAAACTAAAAATGCTTTTACTATGTTAGAAGACTTAAAATGACATGAAGTGATTCCAGTCTTTCTGTTGTTATTCTGATGTTTTAGCTATTTTAGATTTTGGGGTTTGGTTTTTTTTGTTTCATTGCCTTTCTACATAATTGGATAACCTTGTTAGTATCTGCAGAATGCCCTGATTAGGAAATGTGTTAACCCTATGTGTCAATTTGGTATAATTTCATATTGTTTTCATATTGTTTTATGTGGAGTCTTCCAATATATGTATATTGTATATGTGTCTGTATTTGGTGTCTTTGATTTATTTCATGAACATTTTGTAGTTTTAACATAATGGTTCTATGAATGTTTTGTTTGACACGTATTTCTTTGACTTTTTTTTTTTTTTTTGAGACACAGTCTCACTCTGTTGCCCAGGCTGGAGTACAGTGGTGTGATCTCGGCTCACTGCAACCTCCGTCTCCTGAGTTCAAGCAATTCTCCTCCCTCAGCCTCCCAATTAGCTGGGATTATGGGCACGTGCCATCACTCCTGTCTAATTTTTGTATTTTTAGTAGAGATGGGGTTTCACCATGTTGGCCAGGCTGGTCTCGAACTCCTGTCATCAGGTGACCTGCCCACCTTGGCCTCCCAAAGTGCTGGGATTACAGGCATGAGCCACCATGCCCAGCTGACCTATATTGTTAATGGAGCAATCATACATGGTATTTTATTTTTAATATCAGCTTTCATGTGTAAAGAAATATGCTAGATTATTATTATTATTATTTTTTTTTTGAGACAACGTCTTACTCTGTCACCCAGGTATAGTGCAGTGGAGCAATGTCAGCTAAGTGGAACTTCTGTCCTGCAGCTTTAAGTGACCCTCCCACCCCAGCTGCCTGAGTAGCTGAGACTGCAGGTGTGTGCCACCATGGCCGGCTAATTTTTGTGTTTTGTAGAGACAGGGTTTTGCCATGTTACCCATGCTGGTCTCAAACTCATGAGCTCAAGCAATCCACCTGCCTTGGCCTTTCAAATTGCTGGGATTACAGGCATGAGCTGCCATGCCTGGCCAGTGAAATATACAAGATTGCTGTATGTTGGCCGGCGCGGCAGCTCACGTCTGTAATCCCAGCACTTTGGGAGGCCGAGGCAGGTAGATCACGAGGCCAGGAGATTGCGACCATCCTGGCTAACACGGTGAAACCCCGTCTCCACTAAAAATACAAAAAATTCTGCAGGCGTGTTGGCGGGCGCCTGTAGTCCCAGCTACTCTGGAGGCTGAGGCAGGAGAATGGTGTGAGCCCGGGAGGCAGAGCTTGCAGTGAGCAGAGATCGCACCACTGCACTCCAGCCTGGGTGACAGAGTGAGACTCCGTATCAAAAAAAAAAAAAAAAAAAAGATTGCTGTATGTTGATCTTACACCTTGCCACCTTTACATTTTCCTTGTTTACAGATTTTTGTAGATTTTTTGGAATTTTCTACATAAAATTATTTCACCAGATTCTTATTGCTACCACACAGTGATTGGCTTAAAACAAGAAAAATTTATTTTTTTACAATTCTGTAGGTCACATATCTAATATGGGTCCACAGCTCTGTGATTCTTCATGAATCTCCAGGGGAGATTTTTTTTTCCTTACCCTTTGTAGGTTCCAGAGGCCACTTACATCCTTTGACTCATGGTCCACTTCCTCCATCTTTTTTCTGAGATGGAGTTTCGTTCTTGTGTCCCTGGATGGAGTGCAGTGGTGCAATCTCGGCTCACCGCAACTTCCACCTCCCTGATTCAAGCGATTCTCTTGCCTCAGCCTCACAAGTAGCTGGGACTACAGGCACGTGCCACCACGCCGGGCTAATATTTTTATTATTTTTAGTAGAGACGGGGTTTCACCGTGTTAACCAGGATGGTCTTGATCTCTTGACGTCGTGATCTGCCCGCCTCAGCCTCCCAAAGTACTGGGATTGCAGGCATGAGCCACCACACCTGGCCCACTTCCTCCATCTTTAAAGGTGAGATAAAATCTCTTTATCCCTCTATTTTCAACACATCACAACTGTCTGTCCCTTAGGGTCTACCTGCATCCTTCTGATATTGAACCTTGTGATTCTATCACTTTGACCATATAATCCAGAATAATGTCTATCTAAAGATCCTTAACTAGACCACATTTGCGAACTCCCCTTTGACATAGCCAGTAACACAGGTTACAGGGATGACCTGTGCAACCATCATATTTTCTGAGAGTACACTATTTTTTTCCTCCTGTCCTCAAGCCACTCTCCTTCCTCATTGCTACCACACAGTGATTGGCTTAAAAGAAGAAAAATCTATTCTTTTACAATTCTGTAGGTCACGTATCTAATATGGGTCCACAGTTCTGTGATTCTTCATGAATCTCCCAAAGTGCTGCTATTACAGTCCTCAGATACCACATCCAGCCTGTCACTTTTATTTCCTTTTCTTCCTTTATTTCACTGGCTGGAACTTTTCACACTGTGTGGAATAGTAGTGATAAGAGTGGACTTCCTTGCCTCATCCCCTACCCCTGGGGTAACCTTTATGCCTTTCATCAGAATGTATGATGATCCTTTATGAATTGGTGGGTGATCTTGACTTGAGGAAGTGTCCCATGACACTATTTTCCATACTGACTACAGTCTTGTTTTTCTGAAAAATAACTTTTTTTTACTGGCAACTGTCAAAAGAAATAATCACAATACTTAGAACAAGGGAAGAAACCCCCAGACAGATGGTTTTTTCTTTTCTTTTCTTTTTTTTTTTTTTTTTGAAAGAGAGTCTTGCTGTTGTTGCCCAGGCTGGAGTGCAATGGTGCAATCTTGGCTCACCACAACCTCTGCCTCCCGGGTTCAAGCAATTCTCCTGCCTCAGCCTCCTAAGTAGCTGGGATTACAGGCATGTGCCACCATACCCAGCTAATTTTTTATTTTTAGTAGACGGGGTTTCTCCATGTTGGTCAGGCTGCTCCCAAACTCCCGACCTCAGGTGATCCACCCACCTCAGCCTCCCAAAGTGCTGGATTACAGGCATGAGCTACTGCACCCGGCGTTTTTTTTTTTTTTTTTTTTTTAAATTCATCAGGCTGGAGCAGAGTTTAAACCAATCTGGGGTTACCATTCCAGCTATGGCCACAACCTGATCTCTACATCTTGGCCTTCTTTGCATTGGCTAGAAGCTGGCTCACTTCACCCAAGGGCCTAGTTTGATGGCATTCATGCTTTCCACAAGTTTGAGCATCCCTCGCTCCTGGCGCTGGTGGTGCCACTCAGTCATGGATTGGAGCATCCACTTGGTCTGGCACTTGTACAAATAGAAGCCGTAAATGACAACCTCGGTGAGGTCTGAAGACTCCAGAGCCTTCAGCACGAGCATGACCTTGCTCATCTGCTCAATGTAAGGGATTTGAGATCAGTCTGGGCCAAACATGGCTTCCAGCAGCTGCTTCTGGACCTGGAGCACCTCTGGATCTTTCAGGAAGTTTCACCCATGGCGGGATATTTCTACGTCCAGGATTGTTCCCAAATTGTAACCCTTACAAGCAAAACTATGCTCCCACGTGAGTCGGGCCTAAGTGTTCATCAGTATTTTCAATTCCCACCAAATGTATGAAGATTGCAATTTCTCCACAACCTTGCTTGTGAAGCAGGTTCACTGCACACTGGCTACCAACGTGTCGGAGTTGAGTGAGAGATAGTTCCATGCACACACAGTAAGTTACATGAAGTGAATTTGTTACACATTGGCAGCAAGGGACAGCAGATGCCTGGGGTTCGTGCATGCAGTTCCCGAAGGCTCAGGAAAACCACCCAGTGCAGATGCAGTCTCTGTGTATGCTCCACCTGCATCACAGCTGAGGGAGCCTGAAAGGTGGCCTGGCCCAGGTTTCATGCTCCAGGGATGCATGGCACATTGGCCTAAAGCAATGAAGGGCGTCCTGTTCCAGGGGGACTGGAACAGATTCTGTCCTTCTCTCGTCAGGATGGATGGGATCCTGTACTTCCCCTCAGGATGTTGCTTTTCTAGCACATTTTATATTCATTCTTGGGAACTACAAGTGAGAAGTCAGATGCAACTGGGCCAGTTCAACCCCACTTGAGTGCTGTCTTGCAGTCTCCCCACCAACCCAGTATCCCCTTAATAAATTTAGTCCATTTATGTGTGTACTGACTTTCCTGGATCTGGAGGTAGAGGCTGGTCTTAGGAGATTGAAGTAATACCTTGACTGGCAGAATCTCAGCGCAACATCATTGAGGTACAGCCAGTTGCATTTCACTAGGCTCAAGAGGACTGCTGCCTCAAGCAGGATAACCAGGTCTGCCTGGAGCAGTGCCATAGTCTGGGGTCCCAGTGACCTAGGTGAGAAGTTGGTACTCAGATCAAAGAAAACTTCTTCAGGTGACCCCACTGTCTCCAGCCAATAGTCCTGCTTGTGGGTCTTATGTATTTTTGTTTCAAAACTACCTGAGGTCCTGATGTGGGGTCCTTACCTCCTGTGCACAGTGACTCATGCCTATAATTCGAGTACTTTGGGAGTGTAGACAGAAGAAACACTTGACGCCAGAACTTGGACACCTGGCTGGGCAACAAAGTGAGACTCCATCTCTACAAAGTAATAATAATATAAAACTAAAAAGTTAGCACAGTCCAATGTCACAGGCCTGTATTTCCAGCTACTCGGGAGGCTGAGGTAGGAGGTGCCCATGATCCCAGGAAATCAAGGTTGTAGTGAGCTATGATTGTGCCACTGCACCCCAGCCTGGGTTTCACAGTGATTCCCTGTCTTTAAAAAAAAAAAATCTTAAACTAAATAATTTATACCTATTTTTAAAGTTACTGGCTTTTTTGAAAAGAAAGAGTTGGTGACCTGACTTCACACTGGCCTTAGTCCTGTATGCCCAAGGTGGTATCCCTAGAAAAGTTTCTGGAATTTAGCACAGGGTTGACCTCACCCTCTGGAGTAAATGGGGAATGTAAATGAAAAGTATTTCTAGCCAGGTGTGGTGGCTCACGCCTGTAATCACAGCACTTTGGGAGGCCGAGGCGGGCGGATCACGAGGTCAGGAGATCGAGACCACGGTGAAACCCCGTCTCTACTAAAAATACAAAAAAAATTAGCCGGGCATGGTGGTGGGTGCCTGTAGTCCCAGCTACTCGGGAGGCTGAGGCAGGAGAATGGCGTGAACCCGGGAGGCGAAGCTTGCAGTGAGCCAAGATCATGCCACTACACTCCAGCCTGGGCAACAGAGCAAGACTCTGGCTCAAAAAAAAAAAAAAATAGTATTTCTATTCTGTGGGGCATTGACATGATACTACACATTCCACTCTGGCAGGGTTTAGCATTTCACACTTTAGCTTCCATCCCCTTCACAGATAGTTCCAAAGTGTCTTAATTCCTAAAGTTTGTCTTTCTGGCTGGGCACGGCGGCTCAGGCCTGTAATCCCAACACTCTGGGAGGCCAAGGTGGGCGGATCACCTGAGGTCAGAAGTTCAAGACCAGCATGGCCATGGTGAAACCCCGTCTCTACTAAAAATACAAAAAATTAGCCGGGCATGGTGGTGCGCGCCTGTAATCCCAGCTACTTGGGAGACCCAGGCAGGAGAATCGCTTGAACCCAGAAGGCATACGTTGCAGTGAGCCGAGATCACATAATTGCACTTCAGCCTGGGCAACAAGAGTGAAACTCTCTCTCAAAAAAAAAAAAAAAAAAAAATGGGGGCCGGGCGCGGTGGCTCACACCTGTAATCCCAGCACTTTGGGAGGCCGAGGCGGGCGGAACACGAGGTCAGGAGATAGAGACCATCCTGGCTAACACGGTGAAATCCCGTCTCTACTAAAAATACAAAAAAATTAGCCGGGCGTGGTGGCGGACGCCTGTGGTCCCAGCTATTTGGGAGGCTGAGGCCGGAGAATGGCGTGAACCCGGGAGGCAGAGCTTGCAGTGAGCCGAGATCATGCCACTGCACTCCAGCCTGGGTGACAGAGCGAGACTCCGTCTCAAAAAAAAAAAAAGTCTTTCTTTCGTTCTTTCTTGTCTCTCCCTTTTTCTCACACACAGGCACAGACACCTACATTCTTTGTTGCGCTATTTTCTCTCTAGTCTTATTTTCTTTCTTTCTTTTTCTTTTTTTTGAGACAGAGCCTCACTCCACCAGGCTGGAGTGTAGTGGTGCGATCTCGGCTCACTGCAACCCCACCTCCAGGGTTCAAGTGATTCTCCTGCCTCAGCCTCCCGAGTAGCTGGGACTACAGGCGCCCACCACCACACCCAGCTAATTTTTGTATTTTTAGTAGAGACAGGGGTTTCACCATGTTGGCCAGGATGGTCTCGATCTCCTGACCTCGTGATTCGCCCGGCTCGGCCTCCCGAAGTGCTGGGATTACAGGCGTGAGCCACCGCGCCCGGCCTTGTCTTTCTTTTCGCTTTCTTTTCACACTCTCTTCTCTCTCTGCTTCCAGAGTAGTTGGGACTTAAAATTTATTTTAATAACAGGAATTCTCGTGGATCTAATCACCAACCGATTTTGCTCTGCCCAAGCAAGATCTGTTTCCAGACTGCTGAGCAGATCTCGCCGCCAAAACCCTAAAACAGGATCGCTGAGTCAGACTGACATAAGCACAGACCCTCCCTGAGCCCGCCCTGTCCCGGCCCCACCCTCGGCCCCCGGCCCGGCCTGTACTTTGCGCGCGCAATTTCCTGCAGACCCGGAAGTTGAGATCGTGGAGTGAACGTTTCGCGCGCTTTTTCTGTAGACCCGGCAGCCGTTTGCGTGGAAAGACCGTCTAGCCGCCACCTGTGAGTTTGCCTTTGTCTAGATTAAATTTAGGCTGCCCAGTTCCTGTGTGCTTCTTACACCCGCGATCTGAGGGCTCACGCAGACCTTGAAGTCCCGGCATCGCTTCATCCATTCCAAGTAAATTCAGGGTTCTCTAGAGAGTCTGGAGGTCGCTTCCCTGCGTGTTAAAACCGCTTGGAGGCTTCTAGGCCGGGCGCGGTGGCTCATGCCTGTAATCCTGGCACTTTCCTATTTTTTTTCGTTTTTTTGTAATTATTCAGTCTGTAGTTGGTTGAATCCATTGATGTGTACCCCAGAGATACCAAGGGCTGACTTTAGACTGTATCTGCTTGTTAGTCACTTAATAGTCTTTTTTTTTTTTCCTGAGACTGAGTTTTGCTCTTGTTGCCCAGGCTGGAGTGCAATGGCGTGATCTCGGCTTACTGCAAACTCCGCCTCCCGGATTCAAGCGATTCTCCCGCCTCGGCCTCCCAAGTAGCTGGGATTACAGGCCTGCGCCACCATGCCTCTCTAATTTTGTATTTTTAGTAGAGATGGGGGTTTCACCATGTTGGCCAGGCTGGTCTCGAACTCCTGACCTCAGGTGATCTGCCCGCCTCATCCTTCCAAAGTACTGGGATTGCAGGCATGCCACCACACTTAGCCAATAGCCTTCTTTTTGATGAGATCCACTTTTATGGTATCTCAGTGCTTTTTTTAATGTAACCCTTTTTTTTTCCCCCTTAACAATGCCCTCCACGCACATAAGTATTGATGCTGACAATTTGGTTTTTTGGTTTTTTTTGAGACAGAGTCTCACTCTGTCGCTGAGGCTGGAGTGCAGTGGCACTGTGTTGGCTCACTGCAACCTCTGTCTCCTAGGTTCAAGCAATTCTCCTGCCTCAGTCTTCCGAGTAGCTGGGATTACAGGTGTCCACCACCACGCCCGGCTAATTTTTATATTTTTAGTAGAGACAGGGTTTCACCGTGTTGGCCAGGCTGGTCTTGAACTCCTGACCTCAGGCAATCCACGCGCCTTGGCCTCCCAAAGTGCTGGGATTACAGGCGTGAGCCACAACGCCAGGCCTTGATGCTGACAATTTGGATATGCCAGTGAGAAGCTGTAACATGGAGTCTTTAAGTGGAATTAATAGGGATCAGTACTGATGGAGGTTTCAGGCATCCGTTGGGGCTCTTGGAACATCGTGCACATCGATGAAAGGATTCTACTATATTCTGTATCTAGAATTGAGCACCGTGATCCACAGAGGGCTGAGGGGCCTGTGCTCTGCATGAGCTTTGGTCAGGATGAGGTCTGTGCTTTTTTTTTTTTTTTTTTTTTTTAGATAGAGTCACATTCTGTCACCCAGGCTGGAGTGCAGTGTCACAATCTTGGCTCACTACAACCTCTGCCACCAGGGATCAAGCAATTCTCCTGCCTCAGCCTCCTGAGAGCTGGGATTACAGGTGCCTGCCACTGCCCAGCTAAGTTTTGTATTTTTAGGAGAGTTGGGGTTTCACCGTCTTGGCCAGGCTGGTCTTGAACTCCTGACCTCGTGATCGACCTGCCTCGGCCTCCCAAAGTGCTGGGATTACAGGCATGAGCCACTGCGCCTGGACTTTTTTTTTCTTTTTTAAGACGGAGTTTCACCCTGTCACCCAGGCTGGAGTGCAATGGCGCAATCTTGGCTCACTGTAACCTCTGCCTCCCGAGTTCAAGGGATTCTTCTGCCTCAGCTTCCTGAGTAGCTGAGATTCCAGGCCCGTGTCACCACGCCCAGCTAATTTTTTGTATCTTTAGCAGAGACGAGGGTTTCACTATGTTGGCCAGGCTGATCTCAAACTCCTGACCTCATGATCTGCCCGCCTCGGCCTCCCAAAGTGCTAGGATTATAGGTGGGAGCCACCGCACCCAGCCAAGTCTGTGCTTTTAAGGGGAGCTCAGTCCAGCCCAGCTCCACACTGCTGCAGTGTGTGTGTCACTCACCAGGAGAGAGGAGAGAGTTTTGAGGAAGGGAGTAAAAAACTCACTTGCTGATTTTCCTATAGGAGATCAACAGTAGGCAGCAGAGGACCATCTTTCCAGAAGGTTAGGTCTTCCCTTTTTGTGTGGCTATGGCACAGGAAGTGGGTGTGTTGATTCTAAGCCCTAAACAGCATTATTTTTGATACTAGGGTTCACTTTCAAAGAGACATATTATGCAAGGAAGCAACTCGGAAGAGGAAAGAAAAGAAGTCAGGAATGGCTCTTACTCAGGTAAGGCAATATTCTCAGTGGATTGTTCTGTCCCTGTTTCTTCCTGAAATGCCAGGCATTGGAGTTGCTAATCTCTGACTCTGAAGCATCCTGCCTGACCCATTTCATTGCACTTACCCATGGCTTCTTCCAGTCCCTTTCACTTCCACTTGAGATTCCAGTTCCCTATGACCCAGTGACATGAACTTGGGAAGAGGTTCCACTGGGCATGGTCCTGGGAAGGGCTCACACCCAGACATGGATGGAGACGAGGTGTGGGCCTTGTGGTGTCAGTGCTGTTGGGCAGCAGGGATTGTTCAGGGGCCACATCTGGATGCACTGTGAGTGTTCTGTGGACTAGGCCTAGAGAAGCTGCATGTGGAATTCCTTTTTTTTTTTTTTTGAGACAGAGTCTTGCACTGTTGGCCAGGCTGGAGTGTGGTTTTGTGATCTCAGCCGTATAAATGTATATGTATACTAGTGTATATGAGTGTTAGTATATACATGTATAAGTGTGTACATGTGATGTGTTTGCATGAGTGCACAGATGAGCAAACCTATAGTTTTTTATAAATAGCATGTCATCATTATATATATATTTTTATCAGTTGAAATTACATCTATTCATCAGGATGTTCAAATTTTTCTACACTATCATGTATGATGATATGAGGCATCATACCTGATAGTGGCTATAAGAGGCAATGGCTATAAAAATAGTATAGTAACTTATTATGGGGATATTATATGTATGCATATATAATGAACTATTAGGCAATTCCATGTTTTTAATCCTTGAAGTTGTTTTAAATTTACTGAATTAGGTAATTGTCAATTTACTTTTGATGCTGATCTGTTACTTAACTGATTCTTTAGGTTTGATTCTCATGCTCAGACACCTGCGATCTGGTGCTTACTCTGTTGTTCAGTGCTCACACCTGGGGCAAGGTAGCATGTAGGTGAAAGAGTTGTCTCTTCAGTAAGATAGGAACAGATTATTCTTTCATTGGCTTTTGTTGCTATACCAATTAGTTCATGTAAATCATTTAGAATAGTGCCCATCACGTGGGAAATGTTCTATTCAGCCATTGCTATTGTTATCATCACAGTTTTCAGATTTTGACCATTTTTTATTTATGTTCTTTGAGACAGGGTCTTGCCTTGTCACCCAGGCTGGAGTGCAATGGTGCAATCTTGGCTCACTGCAACCTCTGCCTCCTGGCTTCAAGCCATTGTCCTGCCTCAGCCTTCTGAGTAGCTGGGATTACAGGTGCACACCTCCTTGCCCAGCTAATTTTTTGTATGTAGTAGAGATGGGGTTTCACCATGTTAGCCAGTCTGGTCTCGAACTCCTTACCTCGTGATCCACCTGCCTCAGCCTCCCAAAGTGCTGGAATTACAGGCATGAGCCAGTGCGCCCGGCCCAGATTTTGACCATTTTTAAAAACCACAATAAGTCAGATGTGGTAGCTCATGCCTGTAATCCCAGCATTTTTGGAGGCTGAGGTGGGAGGATCACTTGAGCTTAGGCATTTGAGACAAGCTTGGACAGACTGGTGAGACTCTATCTCTACAAAACATACAAAAATTAGCTGGGCATAGTGGTGTGAGCCTGTAGTCCCAGCTACTCGGGAGGCTGAGGTTAGAGGATCGCTTGAGCCTGGGAGGCAGAGGTTGCAGTGGGTCGACATCACACCCCTGCACTCCAGTCTGGGAAACAGAGTAAGATCCTATCTCAAAAAAAAAAAAAGAAATCACTGTAGACATTGTCATCTCTGAAGACACTACTTGTATCTCAGGTAGATACTAAATGTCACTTGATGTGTCAAAAATAATACCTAACATTTCTTTCTTTTTTTTTTTTTTTTTTTTGAGACGGAGTCTCACTCTGTCGCCCAGGCTGGAGTGCAGTGGCGCTATCTCAGCTCACTGCAAGCTCCCTCCTGGGTTTGCGCCATTCTCCTGCCTCAGCCTCTGGAGTAGCTGGGACTACAGGCCCCCGCCACCACACCTGGCTAATTTTTTTGTATTTTTAGTAGAGACGGGGTTTCACCATGTTGGCCAGGATGGTCTTGATCTCCTGACCTCGTGATCCAACCGCCTTGGCCTCCTAAAGTGCTGGGATTACAGGCATGAGCCGCCGTGCCCAGCAATAATACCTAACATTTCTATAGAGATAACCCTGGTTTAATTTTTTGTTTGTATTGCTTGTATTATCCACAAAATGAGACGTCTACTCTGATTTAAAGAATGTCATCACTCCTTATGGAAAAGTATAATAAAACACAATCACAGACACATAACTAGTTCAAGAATACTTTCATGTGGATTTGTCACAGTGCTCACTTCAGTGGAGTCAGTCCTTACAACCGTCTTCTCATTCTATTTGGAGATAAGTACTCTCTCCATACCCTGTTTTTGAAATGTGGATTTCCTTTTAGGGGCAATTGTCATTCAGGGATGTGGCCATAGAATTCTCTCAGGAGGAGTGGAAATGCCTGGACCCTGGGCAGAAAGCTTTATACAGGGATGTGATGTTAGAGAACTACAGGAACCTGGTCTCCCTAGGTGAGGATAATGTCCCTCAGAAGCCTGCATCTGCTCTGGTATATCTTTTTGCATTTTCTCTTGTGTGTCTCTCGGGAGCCCCTGCATTGCTTGACTGAGATTGAAACCTGTTGACTAAGAAATGAAAAGCATTATGCTTTCTGAACTTGAAATGTCCCCTTACACCAGCCAGACCAACATGGTGAAACCCCATCCCTACTAAAAATACAAAGATTAGTTAGGCATGGTGGAGCATGCCTGTATTCCTGGCTACTCGGGAGGCTGAGGCAGGAGAATCACCTGAACCTGGGAGGCAGGGGCTGCAGTGAGCTGAGATCATGCCACTGCGCTCAAGCCTGGGTGACAGAGTGAGACTCGTCTCAAAAAAAAAAAAAAAGAAAGAAAAGAAATGTCCCCTTTCTTCAGATATTCTGCTTCCTTCATGATTCATCATTGGTGGCACCAGGGCTGAAGTATGCATGAAACCTTATGACAGACTTAAAAATTATCCAGTTCCCTGTTTTCTACCTGTGTGCTTTTGATTCAGTAGTTCTTGAAAGGGGGCTTGATGTCTACATGTTACAATGTTCCCTCAGCATTCAGAAGGAGACAGTCAGTGGATGAATTTGTGAAATATTATTCTTGATTAATTTGTAATATGCTCTCTCCTACCTAAATATAGGGCTTGGACTTTGGAGATGCCACAGCACACATTTATTCTTTCTTTTTATAAATAGGAATCTGTCTTCCTGGCCTGAGTGTTACCTCCATGTTGGAGCAAAAGAGAGATCCCTGTACTCTGCAGAGTGAAGTGAAAATAGCAAACAATCCAGATGGCAGGGAGTGCATCAAAGGGGTGAACACAGGTGAGAGCTTGGGTGGGCAGAGTGGAGGCCCCATAATTTTTGTTTTCTGAGAAGGGTCTCACTCTGTCATCCAGGCTAGAGTGCAGTGGCAATCATGGCTCACAGCAGCCTTAAACTCCTGGACTTAAGGGATCCTTCTGGCTGGGTCTTCCAAAGTGTTGGGATTACAGGCTTGAGCCACTATACTCTGCAAAGCCACACTATTACATAGTGTTTGGGAAACTCTGCAAGTAGGAGAATTCTGTGGGAAAACCAAAGTTGAAATCCTTTGAGTTGTGAACAGACATTTTTCATTTTCTTTTTTCTGTTTTGAGATAGTGTCTCTCTCCTGTCACCCAGGCTAGAGTGCAGTGGCATGATTATGGCTGGCTGCAGCCTCACCTTCCAGGGCTCACATGATTCTCCCACCACAGCCTTCTGAATAGCTGGGACTAAGTGTGTACACCACCATGCCTATCTAGTTTTTTGTATTTTTAGTAGAGATGGAGTTTTGCCATATTACCCAGGCTGGTCTTGAACTCCTGACCTCAAGTGATCCACCCGCCTCCGCCTCCCAAAGTGCTGGGATTACAGGCATGAGCCACTGTGCCCAGCCTCACATAATGATTTTTGAGTTCTAATTAACTTTCTCAGTTCTTCTTTATCTAGGAAAGCCTAAATTATTTTTGTAGATGAGTTTTGCTAAATATAGTATTCTTCATTGATGTTTTTCTTATTTTTCTTCTTTTTTTTTTTGAGACAGTCTCACTCTGTCACCCAGGCTGGAGTGCAGTGGCATGATCTTGGCTCACTGCAAGCTCTGCCTCCTGGGTTCACGCCATTCTCCTGCCTCAGCCTCCCAAGTAGCTGGGACTACAGGCTCCCGCCACCATGCCTGGCTAATTTTTTTTGTATTTTTAGTAGAGACGGGGTTTCACCGTGTTAGCCAGGATGTTCTCAATCTCTTGACCTCATGATCCACCCACCTCAGCCTCCCAAAGTTCTGGGATTACAGGCATGAGTCACCGTGCCTGGCCCTTATTTTTCTTTAAGCACTTTCAGTATCACTTCACTGCCTTCTACCCTGAAGATACCTGCTGGAAAAATACACATAGACATACAGTTTCCTATTATATGTCAAGTCTCTTTTTTTGTTGATGCTATCTAACTTTGTCTCTGTCTCTCTTTGACTTTTGATAATTTCCTTACATTATGTCCCTGTGTGAATGTCTTTGGGTTAATTTTAGTAATGGTGAAGCTTCTTGAATTTGTATATTCAGTTCTTTCCTCAGATGTGTGATGTTTTAACATTATTTCTTCAGTTGTGGCTTTTCATCCTTTGTCATCTTCGTATGAATCTCCAATAGTTTGTATATTGTTCCACCTTATAGTCTCTCAAAAATGTATTAGGGTTTGTAAGGTTTTCTTCATCATGTTTTCTTTGTGGTCTTTGGAACTGATACTTTTGAATAACTTATCTTTCAGTTTGCTCATTGTTTTCCATTCCTTTTGCTATCTGCTGTTAAACCCTCTAATGGATTTTTACATCAGTTACTGTATTTCAGCTCCAGAATTTCTGTTCTCTTGTTTTTAATGATTTCCCCTGCGTTTGTTATCCTCATTCTTTTCACATACTGTTTTTCTGATTTTATTTAGTTTTCTATTTCTGTTATCTTTTAGTTTGGTGTCTGGAGTTTTATTTATTTATCTATTTATTTGTTATTCTTTTAGCCATATTTTCTCATCTTTTCATAGGCCTTGTGTGGTAGTTTTTGGTTTAGGTTTGGTAAAACAACCACTTTTTTCAGTTATTTTTTATAATGTGCAGTGGGAGACCTTAGTTATTGTAAGGGTGTGGGAACACTCCATTCTTTTCTGGGATGTATCTTTCCTGACTTTGTGAATGTACTATTACAAATATCTACACTGCTGCTCTTAAATATCTTATTTTCCTTAAGAGGCTTATCCCTGCTTTTTCACAGAAGCTGTTAGTTACTCTTGTATTTGTCAGCTTATAATCTCTCTCAAGCTCTCCCTTAATTCCCCTGACTCCTGCAGATTCCAGATGCTTCGGTACATCACCTCACTCCCTTGTGTTTTCTGCATTACCAACATGTTATACAAAGTATGCTGATACTGGCTGGGCACAGTGGCCCACGCCTGTATTCCCAGCACTTTGGGAGGCTGAGGCAGGTGGATCACGAGGTCAGGAGTTTGAGACCAGCCTGGCCAACATAATGAAACCCCATCTCTACTAAAAATACAAAAAGTTAGCCAGGCATGGTGGCAGGCACCTGTAATCCCAGCTACTCAGGAGGGAGAATTGCTTAAACCCAGGAGGCAGAGGTAGTAGTTAACTGCAATCACGCCATTGCACTCCAGCCTGGGTGACAGTGCGAGACTCCATCTCAATAAAAACAAAGTATGCTGATACTTTCAATATCTGAGTGAAGTGATGCAGAATCTTGTTTTCTGTCAGACTTTAAACATGCCAGAATCAGGGATTAAGTTCCAAAATTTTCTTGCTTTTCTAGAGAAAAGTTCTAAATCAGGAAGCAATGCAGGAAACAGTTCACTTAAAAATCAACATGGATTAACTCTTCAGTTACATCTGACTGAATGGCAGCCATTTCAAGCTATAAGGAATATTTATGGATGTAAGCATGTTGAAAAATCTATCAGTGACAATTCCTCAGTTTCACCAGTTCAAATAAGTTTTTCCAGTGTCAAAACCCATATTTTTAATAACTACAGAAATGATTTTCTTTTTTCTACATTACTCCCACAAGAACAGAAAGCACACATTAGGGAAAAGCCTTATGGATGTAATGAGCATGGGAAAGTCTTCAGAGTGTCTTCAAGCCTTACTAACCATGAAGTAGTCCACATTGCAGATAAAACTTACAAATGTAGTGACTGTGGCGAGATCTTTAGTAGCAATTCAAACTTTGCACAACATCAACGAATCCATACTGGAGAGAAGCCTTACAAATATAATGAATGTGGCAAAGTCTTCAATCAGAATTCACACCTTGCACAACATCAGAAAATTCATACTGGAGAGAAACCTTACAATAACAATGAATGTGAGAAAGTCATTAGTCACCATGCCTACCTTGCACAACATAGGAAAATTCATACTGGAGAGAAGCCTTACAAATGTAGTGAATGTGGCAAAGCATTTAGTGTGTGTTCCAGTCTTACTGCTCATCTTGTAATCCACACTGGAGAGAAACCTTATGATTGTAAGGAATGTGGCAAGGTCTTCAGGCACAAGTCTTCCCTAACCACTCATCAGACAGTTCATACTGGAGAAAGACCATACAAATGTAATGAATGTGGCAAGGTCTTTATTGGCAATTCACGCCTTGCACGACATAGGAAAATTCATACGGGGGGGAGGCGTTACAAATGTAATGAATGTGGCAAAGCATTTAGAACATGTTCAGATCTCACTGCCCATCTTCTAATCCATACTGGAGAGAAACCTTATGAATGTATAGACTGTGGCAAGGTCTTCAGGCACAAGTCTTCCCTAACCTATCACTGTAGAATTCATACTGGAGAGAAGCCTTACAAATGCAATGAATGTGGCAAGGTCTTCAGTCAGAATTCAAACCTTCAACGACATAGGAAAATTCATACTGGAGAGAAGCTTTACAAATGTAATGAATGTGGCAAGGTCTTCCGTCAGAATTCACACCTTGCACAACATAGGAATATTCATACTGGAGAGAAGCCTTACAGTTGTAATGAATGTGGCAAGGTCTTCCGTCGGAATTCACACCTTGTGCGACATAGGAATATTCATACTGGAGAGAAGCCTTACAGTTGTAATGAATGTGGCAAGGTCTTCAGTCGGAATTCACACCTTGTGAGACATAGGAATATTCATACTGGAGAGAAGCCTTACAGTTGTAATGAATGTGGCAAGGTCTTCAGTCGGAATTCACACCTTGCGTGACATAGGAATATTCATACTGGAGAGAAGCTTTACAAATGTAATGAATGTAGCAAGGTCTTCAGTCGGAATTCACGCCTTGCACAACATAGGAATATTCATACTGGAGTGAAGCCTTACAGTTGTAATGAATGTGGCAAGGTCTTTAGTAAAAATTCCATCCTAGTACAACATTGGAGTATTCATACCAGAGAGAAGCCTTAAAAATTTAGTGAAACTGGCAGGGCGCGGTGGCTCACACCTGTAATCCCAGCACTTTGGGAGTCTGAGGTGGGTGGATCATGAGGTCAGGAGATTGAGACCATCCTGGCTAACAGTGAAACCCCATCTCTACTAAAAATACAAAAAAAAAAAATTAGCTGGGTGTGGTGGCAGGCACCTGTAGTCCCAGCTACTCAGGAGGCTGAGGCAGGAGGATGGCATGAACCTGGGAGGCAGAGCCTCCAGTGAACCGAGTGAGCCACTGCACTCCAGCCTAGGTGACAGAGTGAAACTCCATCTCAAAAAAAAAAAAAAGTTAGTGAAGCTGCCAAGCATGGTGGCTCATGCCTTTAATCCCAGTACTTTGGGAGGCCAAGGTGGCCAGATCACCTGAGGTTAGAAGTTCGAGACCAGCCTGACCAACATGGAGAAACCCCGTCTCTACTAAAAATACAAAATTAGCTGACTAAGGTGGCAGGCACCTGTGATCCCAGCTACTCACGAGGCTGAGGCAGGAGAATTGCTTGAACCTGGGAGGCGGAGGTTGTGGTGTGCCGAGATTGCAACATTGCACTCCAGCTTGGGCAAGAGGGGCAAAACTCGTTAAAAAAAAAAAAAATTATGAAGCCTTACAAAAGTAATAAATATGGCAAAGAATTTCATATGAAATCATGCCTCTCTACCCATCTATTAATCCATACTGGAAGGAAACCATACCAATATAAAGAATACAAGAAGATCTTCAGGCACATGTTTTCCCTAACCTCTCATCAAGAGAATTCACACTGGTGATTGACCTTAAACATGTAACAAGTGTGGCAAGGTCTTCACTTAAAATACACACCTTGTAAACTATCACAGAATCCATACTGGAGAGAAATCTTACAAATGAATGACAGCATCTTCAAATAAAATGCACATCTGGCACAACATTGGAAAATTCATACTGTAGAGATACCTTTTAAATGTAGCAAATGTGGCAAAGTCAAAGTCACAATTCACATCTTGCACATCAAATAATTCATACTGGAGGCTGGGTGCGGTGGCTCATGCCTGTAATCCCAGCACTTTGGAAGGCTGAGGCAGATGGATCAGTTGAGGTCAGGAGTTTGAGACCAGCCTGACCAATGTGTTGAAACCCCATCACTACTAAAAATAAAAAAAATTAGCTGGGTGTGGTGGTGGGTGTCTGTAATCCTAGCTACTCAGGAGGCTGAGGCAGGAGAATCACTCAAACCTGGGAGATGGAGGTTGCAGTGAGCCAAGAATGTGCTACTACACTCCAGCCTGTGTGACAGTGAGATTCTGTCTCAAAAAAAAAAAAAAGAATTCATACTGGAAGGAAGCATTACAAATGTAATGAATGCGGCAGAGCATTGAGAGGGTGTGTTCAGGTCTTACTGTTCATTTTGTAATCTGTAGTGGAGAGAAGTCTTTTTTTTTTTTTTTCCCGAAACAGAGTCTCACTCTGATGCCCAGGCTGGAGTGCAGTGGTGCAATCTCAGCTCGCTGCAACCTCCACCTCCTGGGTTCAAGCAATTCTCCTGCCTTTACCTCCCAAGTAGCTAGGACTACAAGCACATGATGCCATCATGCCTGGCTAATTTTTTGTATTTTTAGTAGCGACGGGGTTTCACTGTGTTAGCCAGGCTGGTCTCGATCTCCTGACCTTGTGATCCACCTGCCTTGGCCTCCCAAAGTGCAGCTCCCATGAGCTGCTGCACCCAGCTTGAGAAATCATATGAATATATAGAATGTACTCCAGACATGGTGGCTTACACCTATAATCCCAACACTTTGGGAGGCCAAGGTGAGAGGATTGCTTGAACCCAGGAGCTTGAGACCAACCTGGGTAACATAAGGACAACTCCATCTCTACAAATAATAAAAAATTAGCCAGGTGTGTTTGTATATGCATGTATTCCCAATTACTTGGGAGGCTGAGGCAGAAGGATCATTTGAGCCTAGGAGCTTGAGGCTACAGTGAGTCATGTTTGCAGTACTGCACTCTAGCCTGGGTGACAGAGTGAGACCCTATCTAGAAATATAAACAAACAATGTGAAACGTCTTCAGTCACAAGTATTCCCTAACAAATCACTATAGAATTCATACTGCAGAGAAGCCTTACAAATGCAGCGAATGTGGCAAAGCATTTAGATAATGTTCAGGTCTTACCGCCCATCTTGTAATCCATACTGCAGACAAACCTTACAACTGTAATGAATGTGGCAAGGTCTCCAATTGAAATTCACATCTTGCAAATCACCACATAGAGAGAAACCTTACAAATACAAATCACCACATAATGGAGAGAAACCTTACAAATGCAACATATGCAGTAAAATGTTTTAGTCACAATTCACACCTTGGACAGCATCAGATAATTTATTCATGAAAGAGTCCTTACAAACTGTGTGTAGAAAGCTCATCATGAGTTCTAGCATTAATGAACATCAGAGGTTCCTTACTAAGGAGAAATCATATAAATGTAATGTATGTGGCACAGGCTTTCCTGAGGCCTGCCAAATCACTAGAAATCAAAATATACTTCTTGGATAAAACCACACAGATGGATTATATATTCTGAGGATATCCAAGGACCATTGCTATAGAACATGAAAAGGATTTAATTATTTTCTTTTTTCCTAAAAGTGTTGGGAACAGGCCACCAAACCTGGCCAGAAACAGTCCCCAAAACTGGCCATAAACAAAATCTCTGTAGGACTGTGACATGTTCTTGATGGTCATGATGCCCATGCTGAAGGTCGTTGGTTTACCAGAATGACGGCAAAGAACACCTGGCCCACCCAGGGTAGAAAAACCACTTAAGGCATTCCAGAACCACAAATTGTAGCATGTGCAGTCTGCCTTAAGGACATGTTCGTGCTGCGATAACTAACCAGACCCATCCATTTGTTTCCCATAAGGAATGCTTTTATGTAATCTATAATCAACAGAAACAATGCTTATCACTGGCTTGCTCTCAATAAATATGTGGGTAAAACTCTCTTTGTGGCTCTCAGCTCTGAAGGCTGTCAGCCCCCTGATTTCCCACTCCACACTATATTTCTGTGTGTGTGTGTCTTTAATTCGTCTAGCACCACTGGGTTCGGGTCTCCATGACTGAGCTGGTCTCAGCAGAAAGCTACTTTCCTCTGTATAACTTTCAACCTGAACTTTGAGATCTTGACATATACCTCCTCCTACAGGCCTTTCACTGTGGTCTCTGGGAAAGAATCAAGTGAAAGAATCAATAGGATGACAGGGCTGATTTCATTAGCTGAGGATCACTTCTATTCAGTTTCCTGGAAGAAGAACACTGTCTTTTTATATTAAATATTGTCTGATTAGACAGCATGGACATGGGTAGACAATAACATAAAATGATGACTGCTTGAAGCTGTCATGCTTATTGCATGCTGCCTACTCTTTTCTTGACAAGGGTGCAGAACTTCTGTGCTCTAATAAATAGCCATAAAATAGAGCATGCCACTAAAGGCACGGCATTTTTATGGAAAGAGAATAATTGTTGTTAGGTACTGATTACATGGTAGCAATCATAGAGGGGAAGGGGTGGTCACCTCCTCAATTGAATAGCAATAGTTCCTGTTTAGCAAAGATGGAAAACAGTAGTCTTATTTTTGAAATGTAAGAGAAAACATGCATTTTCTCTTAAGTCTGAGCACACAGAATGGGAATGTTGTTAATTTTCGATAACCTGATGACAGTGTGAGTAGGTGATTATCTTTTTGCGATGAATTTCCCATGTATTCTTTGAGCTTCTTAAGTTTGGATATCTAGGTCTCTAGCAAGCCCGGGAAAGTTTTCCTCAATTATTACCCTAAATATGTTTTCTAAACTTTTAGATTTCTCATCTTCCTCAGGAATGCCAATTATTCTTAGGTTTCATCGTTTAACATAATCCCAGACTTCTTGGAGACTTTGTTCATATTTTCTTATTTTTTCTTTGTCTTTGTTTGATTGGGTTAATTCAGAAACCTCGTCTTACTTTGGGAGGCTGAGGTGGGCAGATCACCAGGTCAGGAGTTCAAGACCAGCCTGGCCAATATGGTGAAACCCCATCTCTACTAAAAATACAAAAATTAGTTGGGCATTGTTGTGAGTGCCTGTAGTCCCAGCTACTCAGGAGGCTGAAGCAGAAGAATTGCTTGAACCTGGGAGGCGGAGGTTGCAGTGAGCCGAGATTGTGCCATTGCACTCCAGCCTGGGTGACGTAGTGAGACTCCATCTCAAAAAAACAAAGAAAAAAAAGCACCTTGTCTTTGAGCTCTGAAATTCTTTCTTCTGCTTGTTTAATTCTATTGCTGAGACTTTCCAGAGCATATTGCATTTCTGTAAGTGCATCCATTGTTTCCTGAGGTTTTTATTGTTTTTTATTTATGCTTTCTATTTAACTGAAATTTCTCCCCTCATTTATTGTATCATTTTATTTCTCTAGTGCCTCCTTGATTAGCTTAGTAACTGGCCTGAATTATTTTTCAGGTAAATCAGGGATTTCTTCCTGGTTTGTATCCATTGCTAGTGAGCTACCGTGATTTTTGGGGGGATGTTAAAAAATCTTGTTTTGTTATATTACCAGAGTTGGCTTTCTGGTTCCTTCTCATTTGGGTAGGCTCTGTCAGAGGGCAGGTCTAGGGCTTAAGGATGTTGTTCAGATTCTTGTCCCATGGGGCATTCCCTTGATGTAGTACTCTCCCCCTTTTCCTAGGGATGTGGCTTCCTGAGAGCTGAGTTGTAGTGATTGTTATTTCCCATCTGGATGATCTAGCCACCCAGCAGGTCTACCAGGCTCCAGGCTGGTACTGGGGATTGTCTGCACAGAGTCCTGTGATATGAACTGTCTATGAGTCTCTCAGCTGTGGACACCAGGACCTGCTCTAGTGTAGGTGGCAGGGGGGTGAAATGGAATCTGTGAGGGTCCTGAGTTTTGGTTGTTTAATGTACTATTTTTGTGCTGGTTGGCCTCCTGCTAGAAGGTGGTGCTTTCAAGAGAGCATCAGCTGTGGTAGTATGGGGAGGATTAGGTGGGGGCAGGGCACTAGAACTCCCAAGAGTATATGCCCTTTGTCTTCAGTTACCAGGGTGGATAAGGAAGGACCATCAGTTGGAGGCAGGGTTAGGTGTGTCTGAGCTCAGACTCTCCTTGGGCAGGTCTTGGTACTGCTGCTGTGGGGAATGGGGTTGTGGTTCCCAGGTCATTGGAGTTGTTTCTAAGAGGATTATGGCTGCCTCCGCAGTGTCATGCAGATTGTCAGGGAAGTGAGGGAAAGCCAATAGTTACAGGCCTCACCCAGCTCCTGCACAACCCAAAAGGCCAGTCTCACTCCCACCATGCCCCCATGCCCCAACAGCATGAAGTCTGTTTCCAGGCTGTGGGCAAGCAGGACTGAGAACTTGCCCCAGGCTACCAGCCTCCCAACTACAAAAGCAAGTAAGGCTTTCGTGCTTCCCAGCCTGTGGAGTCTGCACACTGGATTCATGCTCTTCCATGAGTTTTGGCCAGGAGACTTCTCATTCAGTTGGAATTGTTACAAAGTTCAACTGGAGGTTTCCTTCTCCCTGTGTCCTTTTCCCAGTGCTTCTGGCAGCCCTCCCCAAGGACCCCTGTGAGGCAAGGCAAAAATTGCTTGCTAGGGGACCCACAGAGCTTTTCCCGCTACCCCTGTTTTTCACTCAGCTCTCTAAATTTTTTTTTTTTTTTTAAGACAGAGTCTTGCCCTGTCACCCAGGCTGGAGTGCAGTGGTGCAGTCTCCGATCACTGCAACCTCCAACTCCAGTGCTCAAGTGATTCTCCTGCCTCATCCTTCTGACTAGCTGGGATTACAGGCACATGCCACCATGCCTGGCTAATTTTTGTATTTTTTGTAGAGATGGGGTTTCACCATGTTGGCCAGGCTTGTCTCGAACTCCTGACCTCAAGTGATCCACCTGCCTCAGCCTCCCAAGATGCTGGGATTATAGGTGTTAGCCACAGCACCCAGCCTCAGCTCTCTAAATTGACTCAGTTCCACGTAAGGTCAGAATCTTCTCCCATGATCTAGACTTTCAGGTTCACCAGTGAGGGTTTGTGTTCTTAACAGGCAATCTTCCTTTCTCACTTACACAGTTTGGGCACTCACAGTATTTGGGGTGTCTCCTGGGTCCTGCAGGAGCAAGAGCAATCAACTTCCTTCAGAGGTCCTGTGGGTTTTCTTGGCTTCCTAATTTACTCTTGCAGTCATTCTGGAGCAAAAATTCATGATGCAGGACTCCACACACTGCTGTCCATCTGAGTGGAAGCTGCAAGTTAGTCCTGCCCTGCTGTCTGCCATGATCCTCTGAAAACAAGATTTTTTCTTATATTTTTCCTTCCATACATTGTAACCCTTATTATATGTATAATTCCCATTTCTTACCTATGTTACTCCTCTGAAAAACACAGGGAATATATAAATGAAAGTTTTCTGAGACAAAATTTTGTGACATGAAAATGCACATAAGACAATAACTGATATGGACTAGGTTCTCTATAATTATGAAAAAGAAGTGTTCCTTTAAATCTTTAATTCAATGGAGGTACCAAGTTGATATAAGATGGTCAACAAAAATCTCTTTATGTGGGTGTTTGCTCTCTTCAGGTGCTTGAAATCAAGTGTGTGGAGGGTAACCAGCATTTGTTGAAGTAAATGAAAATATAATGATAAATAACAGAAAAAGTCATCCCCCACCACATGACAATTATAGTTTGTGGCAAGGAGATTATCTCTATGCTCAATCTCAAGGCCATTCTGCCTCTTCTCACTGGATGATAATCCTATTCCCACCAGAGGATATTACAGGGAAATATGGCATTAGTGCCACTATTACCATGGAAACTGACACCCAATATTCTCCCTTCAGATTTGTCTCCACCTAAAAAGGAGATTTTTGTATGTCAACTGTGCTTCCTGAGACCCTGAAATTTCACTCACTCTAGAGATTTTTTATACTTTTTTGGCTTTTCTACATACATCATTTTATTGGTTCCCTATTGCTGCTATAACAAATTACCATAAAGTGAGTGCTTTAAAAAAAATCCCACAAATTGGGCTGAGTGTGGTCGTTCCTGCCTGTAACCCCAGCACTTTGGGAGGCTGAAGCAGGAGAATCATTTGAGCTCAGGCCTTCAAGACCAGCCTGGGCAACATAGCAAGACCTCATCTCTACTAAAAATTATAAAATTAGCTAAGTGTAGTAGTACATACCTGATGTCTCAGCTATTCAGGTGGCTGAGGTGGGAGAATCGCTTGAGCAAGGGAGATGGAGGCTGCAGTGAGCTATGATTGCACTATTGTACTCCAGACTGGGTGGCAGAGCAAGATCCTGTCTCACACACACGTACAATTTATTGTCTTATAGTTCCGGATGTCAGAAGCCTAATATAGATCTGCAATGCTGTGATTGTTCTTCAATCTTGAGGAAAGAATTTGTTTTCTAGCCCTTCCTTGGTTGCAGAGACTGCATCTCTCCTTGCCACATGGTCCATTTCCTCCACCTTCAAAGTCAGTTGCAGAGCATCTTACATCTTTATCTCTGTCCCGATGCTTTCACCATATCACCAGCTACTAAGTGACTCTAACTCCACCTGCATCTTTCTTATACTGACCCTTGTGATGATATCACCTTTATAAGAAAAACCAGGACAAAATCTCATCTCAAGATCCTTAACTAGATGATATTTGTGAACCCTGTTTTGACACATAAAGTAACCCAGATCATGTTGATGAGGACATGAACATCATTTGGGAGAACATTATTCATCCTATTATAACTAATACATTCTGTTAATGGCTATACTATTTTATCTTCCTTTCTGGTCTCTTACATTTGTTTTTATTTCTTTGTTTCACTGGGTACAATTTCTAATGGTATGGCAAAAAGAGTGAACATACTTGTTTTATTCTCAACCTCTGTGTTGAAGCATTCAGTTTTTTTTTTTTCTTTTTGTTTTAACACTAATAGAGACATTTTCCCTAAGGTTTGTAGGTATTCTTCAGTAAGATGAAAAAGTTTCGCTCTATTGTCAGTTTTTGAAAGTCAGACCATAAACAAATGTTGAATTTTGTTGTGTTGTTTTCTGCCTCTATTGATAGAGTCCTATGATTTTTAAAATCTTTTTATCATGTTAATATCATGGATTACATTGATTAAATTTTATTTTTTTCTCATAACCCAGTGTAGTAGACAGAACACTGATTGAATTTTAAATGATTAAACAGCCTTCCATCCTCAAATAAACCCCATTAAATCATGGAGTACAAATCTTTTTATATATTGTTGATTTCTATTGCTAATATTTTCTTAAGAATTTTGCGATTTTTTCGTGTGAAATTTAGTTTTTAGACTTTTTTTTTTTTCTAATTCCTTTGCCTAGTTTTGGCAAACCATAATAATGATTTCATAAATTAAGTTAGGAAGTAGTCCCTCCTCTTCTGCCTTCTGGGACAAATTGTACATAATTGCTGTTAATACTTCTTTACAGGTTTAATAGAATTGTTTAGGGTTAGGCTGAGAGGGGAGGATTTCTTAAGGCTAGGAGTTTGACTAGTCTGAGCAACATAGTGTGACCTCATCTGTAAAAAGAAAAATTTTTTGGCCAGGCGCAGTGGCTTACACCTGTAATCCCAGCACTTTGGAAGGCCAAGGTGGGCTGATCACTTGAGGTCAGGATTTGAAACCAGCCTGGTCAACATGGTGAAACCCCATCTCTACTAAAAATACAAAACATTTAGCCTGTAATCCCAGCTACTTGAGAGGCTGAGGCAGGAGAAGTGCTTAAACCCAGCAGTTGGAGATTGCAGTGAGCCAATATCACACCACTGCACTCCAGCCTGGGCAACAGAGCAAGACTCCACCTCAAAAAAAAAATTTTTTTTTTTAAATTAGCCCGGCATGGTGTTCCATCTACTTGTGAATCTGAGGCTGAGTTGAGTAGATTTATTAAGCCCAGCAGTTTGAGGATACAGTGAGCTATGATTGTGCCACTGAACTCCAATCTGGATGACAGAGTGAGACCTCATCTCTACAAAAATAAAAACAATTGTCTAGTGTTACCATCTGTGCCTGAAAATTGCATTATTTGGGTATTATTTGGGAGAATGTTTTATATAACCAGGTAAGAACACATGAGCTCTAGTCTCTTAACTTTTTAAGTATACAATTCAGTATTGTTATTCAACCTTAACATCATCCTTTCTTTTAACATTTTCAATGGTACTTATTTATATGGTACATGTGATATTTTGATACACACATAAAATAGGTAATGATCAAATCAGGATAATTTAAATATCCATCACCTCAAACCTTTCTTTCTCTTGACAACCTTTCAAATCTTCTAGCTACTTTGAAATATACAATAAATTATTGTTCACTATAGTCACCCTACTATGTTACTGGAGATGACAACTTATTCCTTCTGTTTTTTTTTTTTTTTTTTTGTACCCATTAACCTGCTTCTTTTCATGCCTGTGCTAACCCTCCCCACTCTCTGGTAATGACCATTCTACTCTCTACCTCCATGAGATTAACTTTTTTAGCTCCCACATACGAGTGAGAGTATGAGATAATTGTCTTTTCTGTACCTGGCTTATTTTATCTAACATAATGACCTCCACTTTGACCCATGTTGCTGCCACAAATGACAAGATTTTATTCTTAAAGGATGAACATTATTCCATTGTCTATATATACATTATCCATTTGTTTGTGATGAAAATGTAAGTTGATTCCATATTTTGGCTACTGAGAACAGTGCTGCAGTCAACATGGGTGTGCAGATATCACTTTGATATCCCGATTTCCATCTATTCTCATTCTCTCTCCCTCTTTCTCTCTCTCTTTCCAGCAGTGGGATTGCTGGGTCATATGGTAGTTCTGTTTGTAGTTTATTAAGGAACTTCCATACTGTTTTCCATAATGACTATACTAATTTGCATTCCCACCAACAAGTGTACTAGCATTTTCTTCCTTTGCATATTCACCAGCATTTGTTATTTTTTGTATTTTTGATGATAGCCATTCTAACTGAGATGACATTATATCTCACTGTAGTTTTGATTTGCATTTACCTGATGATTAGTGATGTTGAGCATTTTTTCATAGGCCTGTTGGTCGTTTGTATGTCTCCCTTTGAGAAATGTCTTTTCAGATAGTTGGTCCATTTTTTAATTGGCTTTAAAAATTTGTTTGCAGCCAGGTGCGATGGCTCACACCTGAAATCCCAGCACTTTGGGAAGCTGAAGCAGGTGGATCACGAGGTCAGGAGTTGAAGCCTAGCCTGGCCAAGGTGGTGAAACGCTGTCTCTACTAAAAATACAAAAATTAGCCAGGTGTGGTGGTGTGTGCTTGTAATCCCAGCTACTCGGGAGGCTGAGGCATGAGAATTGCTTGAACCCAGGAGAAGCAGAGGTTGCAGTGAGCCAAGATCGCACCACTGCACTCCAGCCTGGGCTACAGAGTGAGACTCCGTCTAAAAAAAAAAAAAAAAAAAAATTGCTATCAAGGTGTTTGAGTTTCTTATATATTCAGCTTATTAGTTCCTTGTCGAAAGGATAGCTCGTAAATATTTTCTCCAATTCTGTCACTTGTCTCTTCACTATGTTGACTGTTTCCTGTGCTGTGCAGAATCTTTTCAGTTTGATATAATCCAATTTGTCTATTTTTGCCCTTGTTGCCTGTGTTTTTGAGGTCTTACCTAAAAAATCTTTGCCCAGATCAATGCCCTGAAGAGTTTTCCTATTGTTTTCTTATAGTTTTATAGTTTCAGATCTTCCATTTATGTCAAACCATTCTGACTTTATTTTTGTGTATGGTGAGAAATAGAGGTCTAGTTTTATTTTTCTGCATATGGACATCCAGTTTTCCAGCACCATTTATTGAAGACTGTCTTTTTTCCCAATGCATGTTCTTTGTCAAAAATCAGCTGGCTGCAAAGATGTGGGTTTCTTTGTTTTCTGTTCTGTTGCTCTATGTGTCTATTTTTATCCCAGTAACAAGCTGTTTTGGATACGATTACTTTCTAGTACATTTTGAAGTCAGGTAGTGTAATACCCCTCAGGTTGGTTCGTTTTGCTCAGAATTGCTTTGGCTTTTTTGGATCTTCCGTAGTTCCCTATGAATTCTAGGATTTTTTTTTTTTTTTAGACAGGGTCTCTATTGCCCAAGTTGGAGTGCAGTAGCGCGATTTCAGCTCACTGCAACCTCTGCCTCCCAGGCTCAAGCGATTCACCTGCCTCAGTCTCCTGAGTAGCTAGGACCACAGGTGCATGCCACCGCACCTGGCTAATTTTTGTATTTTTTGTAGGGATGGGTTTTGCCATGTTGCCAAGGCTGGTCTCAAATTCCTGAGCTCAGGTGATCCGCCCATCTTGGCGTCCCAAAGTGCTGGAATTACAGGCATAAGCCGCCGCACCCAGCCATAGGATTCTTTTTTTCTATTTCTGTGAATAATGTCTTTTGATATTTTGAAAGAGAATGTGTTGAATATGTACATTGCGTTTGGTAGTATGATCATATGCACAATATTAATTTTTCCCACCCATGAAGATGGGATGTCTTTACTTTTTTGTGTAACCTTTCCACTTCTTTCATCACTGTTTATAATTTTCTACCCAGAGATTTTTCACTTCTGGCCTGGGACGCGCGCGTCTTCAGGGTGGAAGCCTGGCGCACGTCTGGAGGTGCCGAGGAGCCAACCAGCCCAAACTTTGGGGGAAATGACTCCCCTCTGCGCTCACCCCTCGCTCTGCTACCATTTCCTTCCGTTTCTGCTTCGCTTGGCGATGCAAAACGCACAAGGCTCACGGCAGAGGGCCGAGGCCACGGGACTCTCCGGTCCGGGCCCGCCCCTCGGCCGGGCGGTGCGGCGCCAGATGCCCCGGCCGCTGTCCAGCGTTGGCCGCCTGAGCAGAGGCTGCCGCGGAGCTAAGACACCCGCTCTTTCACCCAGCCAGCGGGCCCAGCCCGCGGAGGAGGGCGGCATGCAGCTCCGCTTTGCCTGGCTCTCCGGGCACGCGGGCTACGATCTGTACAGTGCCTGTGGTTACACACCACCACCTACGGAGAAGGCTGTTGTGAAAACGGACATTCAGACAGCGCTTCCTTCTGGGTGTTATGGAGAGTAGCTCCAAGGTCTGGCTTGGCTGCAAAACACTTTGTTGATGTAGTAGCTGGTGTCACAGATGAAGATTATAGAGGAAATGTTGGTGTTGTACTCTTTAATTTTGGCAAAGAAAAGTTTGAAGTCAAAAAAAGGTGATCGAATCGCACAGCTCATTTGTGAACGGATTTTTTTATCCAGAAAGAGAAGTTGTTCAAGCTTTGGATGACACCAAAAGGGGTTCAGGAGGTTTTGGTTCTACTGGAAAGAATTAAAATTTATGCAAAGAACAGAAAACGAGAAGTCATACCTTTTTCTTAAAAACAAAGAGTTTTTGCTTAAAGTGTTTTGGTGTTTTGCACTTCTGTAAACTTACTAGCTTTGCCTTCTAAAAGTACTGCATTTTTTTTTAATGATCAAAGAAGAGATCATTTTAAAAAAGCATTTATTTGTGTCTGGATCACAAAGAAACTTTGTTTTTCTGCAATTGATGGTTATATGTAAATCTACTTTGTGGTGACCTGATGTAAACAGCGTCGTCTTAAAATAAAACGTACATCAATTACAGATAAAAAAAAAAAACCCTGTATTATTTAACTCAAGAAATGATACCCCTTCAGCAACTTAAAAAAAGAAAAAAAAGTGTGTTTTTGTTTTGTGCGTGTGTTTTCTTTTTTTTGTTTTGTTTTGTTTTGGTTTTTTGGAGACGGAATTTCACTCTTGTTGCCCAGGCTGGAGGGCAATGGCCCGATCTCTGCTCACCGCAACCTCCAACTCCCGTGTTCAAGAAATTCTCCTGCCTCAGCCTCCGGAGTAGCTGGGATTACAGGCATGCGCCACCATGCCCGGCTAATTTTTTATTTTTAGAAGACACAGGATTTCTCCATGTTGGTCAGGCTGGTCTCGAACTCCCAACCTCAGGTGATCCGCCCGCCTCGGCCTCGCAAAGTGCTGGGATTACAGGCGCAAGCCACCATGCCCAGCCCTGTGTGTGTTTTTTAAGAGAGACTGGGACTCACTCTGTTGCCCAGGCTAGTCTCGAACATTTAGCCTCAAGTGATTCTCCCATCTCAGCCTCCCAAAGTGCTAGGATTAGAAACATGAGCCAACACACCCAGCCAAGATTGTCTTTTCTATTTACATACAGAGTGCGTGTAAATTTGAAATTCACTCTACATATCGAAATTATTGACATTATGATGTCAATAAAGTTTATCTCAGAGGTGTTTGAGGTTATTTCATCTGAAGTTTGGAATAGAGTAACAGGTATAAGGGAGAGCTATTTATATCTATTGTTTAAAAGTTTAAGAGTCATTTATATCCATCATCTAAAAGTTTTAGCTTTCCTTTTTAAAAGCAACATTTGGTGACCTAACTTATCCCTGGCCTTAACCCTCCATGCCCAAGGCGTTGTCCCTGGGAAATTCTCAGGAGCTGAGCACAGGGTTGATCCTCACCCTCCAGAGTGTAGGGGGAATAGAAAAGGAGAGGATTTCTACTCTGTTCTGCGGGACGACAGCATCAAATTGCGTGTTCCGTCCAGGCAGGGCTTTGCATTTCCCATTCTAGTTCGCTTCCCCTCCCAGACAATTCCAGGGCTTTTAAATTAAAATACTAAAATTAACTAATTGCAAGAACTATCTTAGGTCCAATCACTGGCTCCTACTTTGACCCTCTCATAGAGATCCCAGGTCCCAGACTGCTTGGCTGCTGGTCACTGATAGGGTCTTTCCTCAAAAACCTGGAAAACAGACGCGCCCAGAGACAGGCCGAAGGCAGCGCAGACCCCGCCCCTCACTACCCCACCCTCTCTTTTCCCGGGCCTCGCCCATCCCTGGCCTCAGCTGCGCGCGGTTTCCTGGAAACCCGGAAGTGAATCGTGGGGAGTGAACTTGCAAGCGCAGTTTCCTGGAGACCCTGAAGCCGATCGCGTGGGGAGCCGGTCTTGCAGCAGCGGGTGAGTTTCCCTGTGTCTAGATTAGATCCGCTTCCAGCGCTTCTGTACCCGGTGTTGGCGGAGGGGTTCCTACGGATCTTCAAATCCTCCCGCCGTTCCCTCCACCCTAGGTAAATTAATACATCGCCAAGAAATTCGAAGGTTAAAATCGCTCGGAGGCTGCTGGTCCTGTCCCTGAGCTCTCTGCCTTCAGGCCACGTAGACGCTTTTCTTCCCGTTTACCTGTTTAAAACCCTTTACTGACCACTTCTTCGGTTCCGCGTCATGTAAAAGTCCTCACCCCTGAGGTGTATTCATGCCCGGTGGGTCCTCCAAGCCTCGCCCTTCTGGCCCCTTGGAGCTCAGTCCCGCAGTCTCAATGCATCAGCGCCTTGTTCTCTGCCCGGCCCTGGGATTTTGGAAACCCCACCCCTCTCCTAATCCACCCCCGATCTTGTTCTCCTTGGGCTGGGCCCTTCTGTTCCCCAAGTTTCCCCTTCACAACCCACATTCCTTACGCCGCAATGAGGGAGGTTACGGGGCCTGGCTTTTGACACTCAGTGTTTTTCCGTTCCAAATTGCACCCGCTGGAAAATGTGCTCTTCCAGAGGAAAAACGATTGATTTATTATTTCCTCTTCTGAAACTCAACACAATAGTAAACACTGAACCCAGAATACTTCACCTGTGGTCACCGAATGTGTGGGGATTTCTCCCCACTAACAAGCAGTTCTCTATCAGACACCAACTCGGTGTCCCATAATTTACCTTATTTCTGACAGCCTTGCTCCCTCTGCTGCAGCTACACAGACCTCATTCCTTTTCCTGGAGCTGAGGTTGCTCCTGTCTCAGGGCCTTCACCTGGGCTGTCCCTCTGTCTAGGACTCTCTAGCCCCTCAGTTGCAGGTGACAAACATCCTTCCTTTTCTAGGCCTGGGTTCTGATATCACCTTCTCAGTGAAGGTTTATGTGACCCTTCCCCTGTCACACCCTCACCTGCTCTGGCCAATATTGCCTCCCCTAGATGTTTCTTTCTGCTCCTTTGCTGTCCACTGGATCCTGGTGACAACAAGGACCCAAGCGGAGAGCAGAGCCAGAAGGTAGGGGTTGTTCTTTTGCTCACTCTGAGTTTAGCTCAATCCTGGCTTCACATTAGAATGCTGAGACATTTTGCAAATATATGTCTTGTGCCTCCTTTCCAGAGATTCCCATGCACATAGGTTCAAGCGCAGTGTCCCACATGATTCTAATCTGTATTCATCACTGAACATCAGGGTACTGTGTCTTCCATTTCTGAAAGCTGATATCAGCCTGTGATCCACGGAGAGGGGAGAGGCTGTGGTCTGCATGGGGTTTGGTCAGGGCCAGATCTGTGCCCTGAAGGGGAGCTCAGTCCAGCCCCGCACCCCACTGCTGCAGCATGTATGTGGGCTTCTCCAGGACGGGAGTAAGCTTTGAAGAACTCAAAAACTGACTTGTTCTTCCTGTAGGACTTTCTTGTCTGCATCATCCCTGGTGCTATGGGCAGCAGAGGGCCATCTTTCCACAGGGTGAGGTCTTTCCTGTGTGTGTGGTTGTGGCACAGGGAGGGGTGTGTTGATTTTGAGCAGTAAACAGCATATTTTGAACACTCAGGATTAACTTGTTTTTTAAAAGGTTTTCTTTTTCTTTTTCTTTCAGGATTAGCTTCTAAAGTCTCTTTCATCTCTCCTAAGGAAGCCTAGAAGAGGAGGAAGAGGAAAGAAAAGGAATCAGGAATGGCTCTTAGGTACAGTGATATTCTCAGTGGACTGTTCTGTGTCTCCTTCCTTTCTGAAATGCCACGTGTGGTGTTATGATATATATTGGTTTCCATCGACGGTTCCTGGCTTATAACCTCCATAGCACTTGTTACAATAATGTTGGATGTGTTAAGCCTCAGGGGCAGGCCTCTGACCTTCTTTTGCCTTCCTTTCACTCTGATGTTCCCCAGCCTTTCTAATTGTGGGTCTTAAGACCCTCCTCTGAGAGCTTCCCACCCTGTACCCTGGGGGGAAGGATGTTGATGTCATGAAACTTCCATAAAAACCCAAAGGGCAAAGTTCGATGAGCTTCTGGATGGCTGAACAGATGGAGGTTCTTGGAGGTAGTAAGCCCGGTGGGGCATGGAAGCCCTGCACCCCTTCCTCCATACCTTGCTGTAGGTGCCTCTTCATCTGTATCCTTTGCAGTATCCTTTATAATAAACTGGTAAAGGTAAGTAAGTGTTTCCCTGAGTTCTGTGAGCCAATCTAGCAAATTAATTGAACACAAAGTGGGGGTCATGTGAACCCCAGTTTGAAGCTGGGTGGTCATAAGTTCTGAAGGCCTGGACTTGCAACTGGTGTGTGTGGAGGCAGTCTTGGAGACTGAGCCATCAACTCGTGGGATCTGACGCTGTCTCCAGTCTTAATGTGCACAGTAGACAGTGTTGGAATTAAATTGGAAGATACCCAGCTAGTGTCTGCTGCTTGGTGTGTGGGGAAAGTACCCACATACTTTTAGTCACAGAGGTCTTCTTCTGTGTTGATGATTGTTGTGGTGTGAGAGTAGAGAAAAAGCACAATTTGAGGAGAGCTTTTCCCTGTACACATCAGGCATTGGAGATGTCAATCTTCTCTGAGTCTGAAGCATCCTGCCTGTCATGTTTGCTCACACTCACCCATGTCTTCCCTCAGTCCCTCTGATGTCACTTAAATTCCATCTCACAGTGACCGGTGGTGTGGAATTTGTGAAGAGGCTCCACTGGGAAGGACTTATACCCAGACATGGATGGAGACAGGGTGTGGGCCCCATGGTGTCACTGCTCTCGGGCAGCTGGGATTGAAGGATTGTTTAAGAGCCAGGTCTGGATGCACTGCCAGCTCTGTAGACCAGATTATGGAAGCTGCACATGGAAGTCTCAATGTGCACAACTGCCTGATAAAATTTGGAAGAAGAGATTAGGAAGAGGAAATCTTTTCTGCCTGATTTTATACTCCATTTGTAGTAAACATTTAACAGCAAGAGATTCTTTAAACCATTCTAAGTACATCCATCCTATGGAGATTGTGGTATTCCTGCAGACTCTTGTGAAACAGATGTTTCAGGTGAAAATGGTAAGACTTGGGTAATACTTCTTCTAGGATGGGGCATTTCCTATTTTCTTAGATCTTGCAAGGTTCTCCTGTTATCCCCAGCTGCAGGGGTACCTCTCCCACCAAGAACATGTGAAATTTCCCCCTCATTTAAAAAAAAAAACCAACTTGCTACTATGTTTATATATATATATTTTGAAAATCTGGGAAAAATGACAACCCTCTGTATTTTCATTTTCCAATTTATTGTCAGGCTACATAGGTTTTATTATTTTGGGGACATGTATATACAAAATGAATTTTCATGCTTTGCTCAATTTTCTTTCCATGTATTTTAGTATCTGTTTTAATTTCTGTGGTTTTTATTCATTACATATGCCCTGATGTCTTTTATTTTAGGTTATACATTTTTTAATTGTAAGACAAATCTTTCATTTACCTTCTGATTTTTGTTGTGCCTTTGTTGGTTTCATATTGATTTGGAAGGCCTTGTGTGATTATTAAGTACTAAGTTTCATTTAGGAATAAAGTTTTGTTGTTTAAAATTTTGTTTACATTTGTGTTTAATTTGAATTTTTGTGTATATCATAAGTATTTGATTTGTTGTAAAATTACAGATGTTTGTCATAAGAGGTTCTTACATATTTGGAAAACCTCTCCATTTTGTTTTTCTTTTCAAAATTTTGATGGTTCTCCTTTCACAGGGCACAGTCATTAAAAACTCATATATTTCTTTTGTGTTTGAATGGCTGTGGATTCCTAGTCAGAGAGGTCTTTGTGTCACCACATCTGCTAATAAGAATTGGGTTTTCCGGTCCATGATGCTGTCTTTGTTATGTCTTTTAGTAAAGTTTATTTGCCTGTTTATAGTTCAGTAATGTTAAGTATATTCACATTACTGTGCAACATATCTAGAAGTTTTTCATCTCACAAAACTGAAACTGTATACCCAGAATACACTATATCCCTTCTGACCTCACTATAGCCTCTGTCAACCCATCTTTCTATGTTGTTTATATGCATTTGACTACTTTAGTATCCCATGTGAGTGGAATCACACAGTATTTGTCCTTTTGTGACTGTCTTATTTTCCCTAGTGTAATGTCTTCAAGGTTCATCCATCTTGTAGCATATGACAGGATTTTCTCCTTTTATAAAGCTGAATAATATTCCATTGCATGTGTATAACACATTTTCTTTATCCATTCATCTGTAGATAGGCATGTTGTTTTTTCTGTCTTCTTGGCTATTGTATATAATGCTGTGATGAGCAGGGATTTGCAAATATCTCTTTGAGGGCCTGCTTTCAAGTCTTTAATGTGTATGTACACACACACACACACAGATATATATATATATATACATACTACCATATGATCCAGCAGTCTCACTTCTGGGTATGAGTGTGTATATATAGATGTGTGTGTGTATGTGTGTGTGTGTGTATATATATGTGTGTGTGTATATATATATTTTGAGACGTGTGTGTATATATATATGTGTGTGTATATATACGTGTGTGTGTATATATATATATACAAAAAATACATATATATGTATATAAATACACAAAAAATATATATTTTATATATTTATGTATATATATACACAAAAAATATATATATTTTTTGAGATGGAGTCTTACTCTGTCGCCAGGCTGGAGTGCAGTGGTGTGATCTTGGCTCACTGCAACCTCTGCCTCCTAGGTTCAAGTGATTCTCCTGCCTCAGCCTTCCAAGTACTACAGGTGCATGCCACCACGCCCAGCTAATTTTTGTATTTTTATTAGAGATGGGGTTTCACCATGTTGGCCAGGATGGTCTCAATCTCTTGACCTCGTGATCTACCCACCTCAGCTTCCCAAAGTGCTGGGATTACAAGCATAGCCACCGTGCCTGGCCAGATGTGTATTTTTAAATATGTACGTGTGTGTGTATATATATACACACACACAAATATATATACGTGTATGTGTATATAGATGTATAAAATATCTACACACACCCATGCCCAGAAGTAGGATTGCTGGATTATATGGTAGTTCTGTTGTTAATATTTTGAGGAACCCCCTTACTGACCTCAGTAATGGATATACCATTTTACATTCCCACCAACTGTCCACAAATGTTCCAGTTTCTCAGCATCCTCTCCAACACTTTTTTTTTATTGATGATGGCCATCCTAATGGGTGTGAGGTGATACCTCATTGTAATGTTGATTGGCATTTGTCTTATGATTGGTGGTGATGAGCATCTTATCATGTGCTTGTTGGCCATATTGTCATCTTCTTTAGAATAATGTCTATTCAGTTCCTTTGCCCATTCATTAATTGGGTTATATATTTTTGGTGTTGAGTTGTAGAAGTTACTTGATAATCTGTTAATGCCTATCAGATATATGATTTGCAACTCTTCTCCCATTCCGTAGGTTTGCCTTTTCCTTATTTTGATTGATTCCTTTGAAGTGCAAAAGCTTTTAAGTTGGATGTAGATCCTTTAGTGTTTTGCTTTTCTTGCATGTGCTTTTGGTATTACATCCAATAAATCCTTTCCAAAACCAGTGTCGTGAGGTTTTCTTCTATTCCTAGTTTGTTACATGTATTAATCCGGAAATGGTGTTGAATTTTTCCTAATGCTTTTTTTGCATCAATTGAGATGATGGCATGGTTTTTGTCCTGAATTATATTAATAGTTGTGATATAGTTTTTGTTGGGGACCAGCCTCAACACCACCCATTTTTTCTTTTTTAAAACCACCATTGCTATCATGGCTTGTTCGTAGTGTCTGGTCTCTCTCCAGAGGTGTCTTCCCCATCTGCAGACTAAAAGCAAACAGCATAAACAGATACACATTAAAGCAAAATTTGCAATAGTTGATCCTCCAATGGTCTTAATCCATTTAAGAGGATTTACATTTGAAAGTCCATCAGCAGCTCCAGCTAGGATGTCAGTTCCAGGCAGGAGAGTTAAATGAGCCTGAGACGCTTCAAAAACCTGTTTCTTTAATTTGGCTATATCCAACGTTAAATTTCCATCCATTCCTTCCAGATGATGTCTAACTTTTTCCCAATGATGTTCAGTAGCATTATGTGAATGGGGAGTTATGCAGAAATCAGAAGTATTTCCAATCACATTACATTTGCAGTCGATGCTCTAAGCTCATTAAACAATCTCCCATCCATATAACAATCTGTCTAAGATCATTGATTTGCCAATTTTTGGTCTATTTGAGTCTGAGAATTCCACAATTTTGAGGAATTATTTTGCCAATTATTTAAATATTCTGCAGTTTGAACAGAGGAATGTAAAGCAATTCCAGCAGCACTCCCCTTAACATTTCTGTGATGATATGAATGGAAGGAGAGGCTTCCCATGGTCTATTGAGGGAAACTGGTATCCAAACTCCTTCTCTGGCCCTTACCAGCAACACAGATGTTTTCACACAAAACGTGGAATCAATATAGGTGAAAAGGCAACAGTTTTGACAATTAATAATTTGAGAATTAGGTCAAATATGAATATTTCTGACCATCAACATGAAAGGAGGCTTGACAGAACTCTGAATGGGTACTGTTCAGTTGGAAGAAAACTGATACACAAATTGAAGTGTCTCACCTTCTCCATCAAGATAATATTTTCCTTCCAAACCTGAATATGAGATTGGGCCATTATTAACTTCCATAGTTTAGGGTGTTCAGGGCCTATTATTGGATTAATTATTTTTGGATGTGGTCCGGCTGTACCAAAATTGGTCCAAATTACAGGAAAATGAGCACACTTTTCAGTGTAAGTAGTGTCATCTCTTTGATAGTATAGATCCTGTTTCAGTTTTGTCTTGCATCTATCATTCTGATGGGTACAATTAACTGCAAAAGTCCTCTTAGGGGACCAATCAATGATGATTCCATAGGAATTATTTTGCAGTAGCACACCGTGATCAGCAATGCAATCTTTCCAAATCAATATTTCTAAATCCTTTGACCATCGTTGAGATTGTTGGCACCTCTCTTTTCTGGTCTTAAATTGTTCCAGTTGGACTGAACTCTGTGAATGAGCCAGGCTCCATCCAGAAAATAAATGATAGGATACTGGTCTTTGATTATGACCTGGAGTCTTAACTAGCCAATGTTGTTGATAGCCTTTTAGGCAACTGATAGCTGGCCCTATGCAAAGAGGGAGGACTGATAACCCATGGACACATTTATTAATATTCCTTCCTCCTCTGGGTGGGAGGGCCCATGAGTATCTGTAGGCTCAGGCATCCAAACACTATTATTAACATAAACCTCAACTGGGGGTTCCAACAAAGTGACAGACCTAATTAAAGGCAGGAATGGGACATATGCCCAATAGGTATAATTTTGGTCTGCTGTAGCCACAGGGAGACTTACCGCCATAGCAATTACCGCAATCATAGCCACCATGAGGTTACTCGAGTTTAGTGGTTTTTGTTGTGCCTTCAGGTTTTATCCTGCAAGCTGGGTCAGCCTCTTGATCTGTCTCAAGTCAGTGGGCTCGCTTGACAGGTTTTGTTTGTCTTCATCTGGTCAACTGAAATGTTTATTCGAGCCATCAGGTGTGCTGGGGGGGGTCGAGATCTTGGTTCCAAAATCCTTTTCTTTGGAATTTTGCTCATGTTAGAGTTTAAGATGTTTTGTAGGTACCCAAACTGGAAGCTGGTTTTCTCCTGGGGAAATACAAGCAAACCCTCTTCCCCATGTTATAACTCTCCCTCTTTCCCAGGTCTTTGTTTTAAAGTCCTTCCACCACACAGGTCTTCCTTCATGAACATTTATCTTCTGTCCTGTTAAATGCTGCTTAGCTGCTGTAGTAACCTGATCCTGGGAGATGTTCAAAAAATTTAAGGTAACAAGAGCCAATTGTAATTGCGTATGAGGGGTGGAATATTCCCTATCTCCCCGTATTTCCTGTTTATGTAATTGCATTTTTAAGGTTCGATTCGCTCGCTCAAGAATCACTTGCCCTTGAGAATTATAGGGGATACTTGTGCTGTGTTTAATGCTCCACTACAGTAGCCTGTCCGTTGTCTTGTTTTTAATTTTTTTGGAATTCCCATGACAGCAAAACAGGAAACCAAACATCTTTTTATGTGTGCTGCAGTCTCACTGGTTTGGCAAGTAGCCCATATAAAATGAGAATATGTATCTCTGGTTACATGGACATAAGAAAGTTTGCCAAATGTAGGAACGTGGGTGATGTCCATTTGCCACATCATGTTAGGTGCCAACCTTTGAGGCTTAAAACCAGTTCCTTGATGTGGTAATTGCCTGGCATTGAGGACAATGCTGTATAATGTCCTTGGCCTGTTTCCACGTAATTTGATATTTGTTTTTAAGTTCTGCTGCATTAACGTGCGTTAATGAGTCGAAATTTTGGGCATCAGTAAGTGAGGGGGAAACAAGTCAGCTTGGCTAATTAGCCTTAGTCAAGGGTCCTGGAAGATTGGTATGTGCTCGGACATGAGTTATATAGAAAGGAAATTCCCAGGCATGCACAACTGCTTGTACAGAGTTGGACAATTGATAAAGCTGTTCATCAATAATATATTTAATTAAGGCAGTTTTAATATGCAGAGTAGCTTGCACAACATAAGCTGAATCTGAAACAATATTAACTGGCTGATTAAAATCTTCTAATACTGTAATTGCCACCTGTAATTTAGCTCTTTGGGCTGAGGAAAAGTATGGATAACTTTATCACAAGGTCCCACATATGCCATTTTCCCAGTACTGGAGCCATCAGTAAAAATAGTCACAGCTTCTTCCAAAGGGGCATCCTGAGTAATTTTTGGAAGAATCCATGTAGTTAATTTTAAGAACTGGAAAGTTTTATTTTTAGGATAATGATTATCAATACATCCAACAAATTCTGGTAAATTAACTTGCCATGTAACTGAGTTAATAAATGCCTGTTTAACTTGATTTTTATTCATTGGAACTATAATTTTATTGGGCTCACTGCCACAAAGTTTAACAATTCATATACAAGCCTGTCTGGTTAAAATTGCCATCTGATCTAAATATACTGTAAGTGTTTTTATGGTATTATGTGGCAAAAAGGACCATTCAACTAAATCCTCATTTTGAATAATAATCCCCATTAGGCAGTACAAAGTAGGGAAGACAATGAATTGTAGAGGCAAGTCTGAGTCAATCCTACTGACTTGGGCTTGCTGAATTTTTTCTTCAATTACTCTTAACTTTTTCATGGCCTTGGGTGTTAGTCCTCTTTTACTGTGTAAGTCGGAATCTCCCCTCAATATTGAGAAGAGATTAGACATAGCATAAGTAGGAATTCCTAAGGTGGGCCAAGTACAATAAATATCTCCTAACAATTTTTAAAAATCATTTAAGGTTTTTAAAGAATTTTTTCTGATTTGAACCTTTTGAGGCTTAATGGCTCTATTCTGTACTTGCATCCCCAAATACTGAAAAGGAGTCGTTGTTTGAATTTTGTCAGGTGCTATAAGCAATCCAGCGTTTGTAATTGCCTTTGTAAAGATGAATAACATTGAATAAGTTGGTCTCTGTTTTTTGCTGAACATAGTATGTCATCCATGTAATGGATGATGTAACAATCTGGAAATTGATCTCTAACAGGCTGGATACCTCTGCCAACAAAAGTTTGACAAACTGTGTGACTGTTTAACATATCCTGGGGTAAAACCTTCCAATGATATCTGGCTGCAGATTCTTTGTTATTAACAGCAGGGATGGTAAAGGAAAATATTTCAAAATCTGCCTCTGCTAAGGGAATTGTAAAAAAGCAGTCTTCTAAAATCTATAATAACAAGCAGCTGGTCTTTAGGGATCATGGTGGGGGATGGGAGCCCAGGTTGTAAAGCTCCCATCGGTTGAATTACAGCTTTGACCACTCACAAGTCAGTCAGCATGCGCCATCTGCCGGACTTTTTCTTAATTACAAATATTGGGGAATTCCAAGGAGAGAAAGTGGGTGAAACATGTCCTTTTTCTAGTAGTTCTGTAACTATTTCATGAAATTCCCCCAACTATTCCTTGCAGAGTGGCCACTGTTTGACCCAGACAGTAGTAAACTGCAGGGCGAGCCTGAATTGCCCCCTCCCCATAATCAACTGTGGGGCAGGTAATAATTGGCATGGAGAGCCAAGTCTCGGGGAGCCGAGTCTCGGGCTCCCTCCCCCAGCACTCACTCGGTTGAGGAGGAGGTGGCCATTCCAGGCATTCCTCTGGAAGAGCCGTGGGCTGAACAATTTTCTGAGTAGGTTTAGGGAAACTGGCGGGGATTGGCATAAATCACCTCTGGACTCTCCTTTTGGCTAGTACTTGGTAGAGGCGGTTCAGAGTTCTGAATATCAAACTCCTCTCTCTCCTCCTCTGACTCAGCCTTATCATCTGTCTGAAAAGGCTCCAGTGCTGCACGCACCAATGACCAAACTGACCAAACAGGAAAAGGAATTTCCTTTCCTTCTATCTATGCTCTTTTAAGGTCCTTTCCAACTCTTTCCCAGTCTTTCAGTTCCAAAGTTCTCTCTTCAGGCAACCAAGGACAAAACTGTTCTACAGTATGAAACAAATCCATAAGATTTTCCTTATCAACTTTTACCCCACTATGCTTCAAGCGTTGCTGTAGCAAGCTCAAATACGTGGCATACTTATATTCAGTTTATCCCATTTGTGTCCCTGGCTTTCTCTGAGTGCCTCGCTTACCTGCAGAGCTTAAAAACTTTTTCATCCTCAGGAGTCCTCCATCTGTCGGCCCTCAGTTTCACACGCTTGAGCGTTCCTTTACCAGATTCTCTCGGGCCCCATGGTTGGGTGCCAAGATGTTGGGGACCAGCCTCAACACTACCTGTAGGGTACTCAAAGTCCGATGGTGACAAAGAAATGAGAAGAGACAAGTTAAGAGTGCATAAAGGTGGGGGCCACGGGGCCAGATTCAAGGTAGGAGGCTGCAAAAGGCCCTGATCTCTGGTCTCCACACTATTTATTGTGTACAATCACTTAGATCTAAGAAGCAGATGAGGGGTGAAACGGTGAAAGGGAGGTGATGTGTCATACACCTAATCTATAGCAGTGGCGGTTTAGGTAAATTTTCTTTGTGCTGAAGCAGCATAAACTTTACTACTGATTTATTCTTTAACTTATCGGAGAGCAGCTGTGGGGAGTGGGCTTAACTAGGATCCGGCAAGTCTGGCCACATTCCAATGCTTCAAAGGAGTGTCTTTTTCCTTGAACAAAATGTTTACAGATAAGAGAGCAGGTCTTGCTTAGAGCATGGGAACATTATGGCAATTAGGCTTTCCTCCTCAGAGGCCTCTTGTGGCTTTCTACAACTTATTGTCCCATATTTTTGTGGCCAGTTTATACAGTCACCCTGTAAGCCCTTTCCCCAACAGTTTTCTCTTTTTTTTAATGTTTGTACCATTTTTTACTAGCTTAAAATAGAAAAATGTTGATGAACTAAATGTTGATGAACAGTTGATACATTTCATTGTTCCGTACATGCTGAAATGGACACAAACAAAAATGGTGATTTTTAAGAAGTTGTTGAAAAACTCACTTGTAGACAACTGTTATATAGGTTAATTTAATCACGTGTATATGTATGTCTACATGAGTGCATGGATGAGCAAGCCCATGGCTGTTATGAAACACTCATCATAATTTAATCAATAAGTTTTATATTTAACACTTGAAATTATCTCTACAGTAGTTTCCATGGCCTTAAATTTTTCCTACACTGTCACATTGAGTTGAATAATAGTAAGCATAGTGCTGTAGGATGTGTTTGCATGTGTGTATATATAATGTGTGCATATATAATCAATATACAATAACCTTTCATGAAGTTCCATGTTGTTATCCTTGAACTCATTTCACGCTTTCCCAGGCAACCCTCTCTCAATTAATTTTTGAGACAGAGTCTTGCTCTGTTGCCCAGGCTGGAGTGCAGTAGCACAATCTTGGCTCACTGCAACCTCTGCGTCCTGGGTTCAAGTGATTCTTCTGCCTCAGCCTCCCAAATAGCTGGGATTATAGGTGCATGACACCACGCCTGGTTAATTTTTGTATTTTTAGTTGAGACGGGGTTTTGCCATGTTGGCCATGTTGGTCTCGAACTCTTGACCTCAAGTGATCTGCTGGCCTCAGCCTCCCAAAATGCTGACTGTGATTACAGGCATGAACCACCGCACCTCAGCTTACTTTTGTAGATCGTATCTGTTAGTAACTTGTTGGACCCAGGAGGCGGAGGTTGTGGTGAGCCGAGATCACACCACTGCACTCCAGCCTGGGCAACAAGAGCAAAGCACTATCTCAAAAAAAAAAAAAAAAAAAATCAAAAATTTAGCTGAGCATGGTGGCACAAACCTCTAGTCCCACCTGGTTGGGAGGCTGAGGTGGGAGGATCACTTGAGGGCAGTCAGTTGAGATGGCAGTGAGCATGATCAAACCACTGCATTCCAGCCTGTGGGAAACACAGTGAGACCACAACTCTTAAAAAAAAAAAAAAAAGAAAGAAAACAAACTACAAAATGCTGATGAAAGAAATCAAAGGCACTCAAATGGAGACATATAGAATGTCAATTTATTGGCAAACTCAGCATAGAAACAATATGAAATTAACCAAATTGATACACAACATTAATACATTTCCTATCAAGGCATTTTGTGGATACTAACAAGATTATCCAAAAAATTATGTAGAAAGGCAAAAAAAGATAGAATGCCTAAAACATCTGGAAAAAAAATAAAAAGGTTGGAATCATTTCATGTGATTTCAAGTCTCCTAGTATAGTATAAGTATTTCCTTATTTTTTTCATATTTACAATAAACCTAGTTTATACCTGCCATGATCTTATGTGCATACTCACGCATATTTTTTCCTCCAAATAACAGCCTCATTTATGTGCCCCCTAAACTTTTCACTACAGTAACAAAGGGAAGAAATGCATGAAACATAGAATGTAGACTGCAACATGTGGAAAAGGAAAAAACTTTTTTAAATTGTATACAAAAACAAAAAATAATTTTATTACAATTAAATAACTAGAGAACATTTTGCTTAATACCATAATCAAAAATGACATTTCCGTAGCTTTTGGAAAAATGCTCTTCTAGTGGAATCCTATTTATTATATATAACAATTAGATAATGATAAATTATATTACATAAATAAACACTTCATAGTAATTTTCACTGAACTGATATGAAAAATATCTTAGGCAATTTTACAAAACAGTATTTCACAAGCATTTTCAACAGTCATATTGTGCAATGGGACCTACGTGTCCAGCCACAAGAGGAATGTAATAAGCTATTACCATGAAGAGAATTGAAGTCTCTCCTAACCAAGTCTGGAGTTTCAAGAGTGAACATTCAGTGTTATCCTAAAGAGTTAGACTTCATTTTGTGATGTCTGAGTAATGTGATGGTTAATATTAGGTGTCAACTTGAGTGAGTTGAAGGATATCTAGATGGCTGATAAAGTATTGTTTCTGGGTGTGTCTGTGAGGGTGTTGCCAGAGGAGATTGACATTTGAGTCAGTGGACTAGGAGAGGAAGACCCACCCTCAATGTGAGTGGGCACCATCCAATTGGCTGCCAGTGTGGCTAGAACAAAGCAGGTGGAGGAAGGTGGGATAACCTTGCTTGCTGGAGTCTTCTTGTTCTCTTTCTTCTTCCCATGCTGGATGCTTGTTTATGCTTCTCCTGCCCTTGGACATCAGACTATAGGTTCTTCAGCCTTTGGACTCTGGGACTTGAACCAGCAGCTTCCTGGGATCTCTCGAGCCTTTGCTCACAGACTGAAGGTTGCATCGTTGGCTTCCTTGGTTTTGAGGTTTTCAGACTTGGCCTGAACCACTACCAGCTTCTCTCTTCTCCAGCTTGCATACAGCCTATCATGGGACTTTTGCCTTGTAATTGTGTGAACCAATTCTCCCTAATAAACTCCCTTTTATATATACATGTATCCCATTTGTTCTGTACCTATAGAGAACCCTGACTAATACAGACTTTGGTACCTGGAGTGGTTCTAGAGGAATATATATATATATATATATATATATATTTTTTTTTTTTTTTTTTTTTTTTTTTGACAGGATCTCACTCTTTTGCCCAGGCTGGAGTGTAGTGATGCAATCTTGGCTCACTGCAACCTCCACCTCTGAGGTTCAAGCCATCCTCTGGCCTCAGCTCCCCAAGCAGCTGGGACTACAGTGTGCACCACCGTACCTGGCTAATTTTTGCATTTTTTGTATGATGCAGTTTTGCCATGCTTCCCAGGCTGATCTCGAACTTCCGAGCTCAAGCAATCCACCTGCCTTGGCCTCCCAAAGTACTGGGAATACAGGTGTGAGCCACTGTGTCCAGCCTAGAGGAACAAAATTTTAAGGACGAATTTCCTTAGTTGGTTTAGGGCCTTCTGGAGTTGGCTCTCTAATCTTATTACTACTAAAAATGCTAAGGTCTCTACTTCTAATAGTAAAGAGAACACTGATAGTCCTTGGTATGCATTGTTCAGAGACTTGTGCAAAATAAATGTATTTGATACTCATGATTCAGTGCTCCTGAGAGGCAAGGAGTTTAGTGACTTTATGCATGATACTTTTCAACATTTCTGGAGAACCAAAGAACATAATGAAGTTGCTTTCCTAAGTTCCTGGGTAAAAAATGATGAAAGAAATGGATAAGCTCAGAGACGATACCTCCCAGATCTAGAAGATATCATACTTAGCCTCAAAGCTTCTAAGGGTAGCCTAGGTGGGACTCTTGTAGACAAAAGGCTGAAATTGCCAAAAATCAGACACAAGCTCTTATGTGAGTGGATGACCTACAATAATTGGTGTACACTCAGCCTCACCAGGTATCTATAAAGTGAGGGCATTGATTGGGAAAGATTGGGAGCATGTAACTTGACATGGGGATGTGTGGGAGGATCCTGATGAAGCTGGGAACACTGAGCTCTTAAACCCTGATGAGCCCTTTTCGCAAGAGAAAATGGCCTCTCTACCCCTCATGGTGGCAACGTCTTCTTCCCCACCCAGGCTGCTTTCAGCCTTTGTACCTTTTTTCTGAGGAGATTCACCATGCATTGCCTGAGGAAACAACAATGGCCTCCTCTGAGGCAGATGTGAGGTAAGGCAATGCTGATTCTTCTCAGGATCCACCCCCACCCCCCTTCTTTGCCTCTAGACCTGTAACTAGACTCAAGTCCCAGTGGCTCCTAGAGGTAATGTGACCCATGAGGAGGTGCGCTGCACTCCAAAAGAACTGCTTAGGCATAATTATGACATTATTGTCTATATTTGGAGATTATGATTTAAGGAGATGTGTATGAGTGCCAAGTTGATGAGGGGTAGATTTGTGGTTAATCTTCGTTGTCAGTTTGATTGGATTGAGGGATGCCTAGATGGTTCATAAAGTATTGTTTCTGGATATGTCAGTGAGTGTATTGCTAGAGGAGATTGACATTGGAGTCAGTAAACTGGGAGAGGAAGGCCCATCCTCAGTGTGGGTGGGCACCATCCAGTTGACTGCCAGACAGCTAGAACAAAACAGGCAAAAGGTAGAATAAATTGGCAAAAGGAAGAATAAATTGGTCTTCTGGCTCTTTCTTCTTTCTATACTGGACACTTGCTTACACTCCTTCTGCCCTTGGAAATCAGACTCCAGGTTCTTTGGCCTTCGGACTCTGAGGCTTGCACTGGTGGCTTCCCAAGGGCTTCCAGGCTTTTAGCCATAGACTGAAAGCCTGATATGGATTGGATATGTGTCCCTATCCAAAACTCATGTTGAACTGTAATCCCCAGTGCTGAAAGTGGGGCCTGGTGGGAGGTGATTTGATCATGGAGGCCATTTCATGTGGTTTAACACCATCTTCCTCTTTGTGCTACCATGGCAATAGTGAGTTCTTGTGAGATATGGTTGTTTAAACGTGTGGCACCTACCCCCACGCACTTCCTCCTGTTCTGGCCATGTGAAGTGCCTGCTCTTACTTCACCTTCCTTCATGATTTTAAGTTTCCTAAGGCCTCCCTAGAAGTCAAAGAGATGCTGGCATTATGCTTCTGGCACACCCTGGAGAACTGTGAGCTAATTAAACCTCTTTTCTTTATAAATTACCCAGTCTTAGATATTTCTTTATAGCAATGTGAGAATGGACGAATACAAGGCTGTAATACTGTTGGCTTCCCTGGTTCAGAGACTTTTGGATTTTAACTGAGTGACTACCGGCTTTTCTCTTCCCTGGTTTGCAGAGAGCCTATTGTGGAACTTAACTTTACAATTGTATGAGCCAGTTCTCCCTAATAAACTCCCTTTTATATATACACAGATCCTATTAGTTCTGTTTCTCTGTAGAACCCTAATACAATTACTAACACATTTCATACCTCTGCACTCCCTGTTTGTATTCTGCCCATCTTGTCAAGCTGATAATAAAGCCTGAGTGCCCCTTCCTTTTGCACCAGCTGGAAGTTCAAACCACAAGTGGGTACTCCAACCCCAGCCCTATCCTTTAACAATCATGGTACCCCAAGCCAGTCATCTATTCCAGTTCTCTGAAGCTGCATTTGACCCAGCTAGAGAAGTCTACCCTGCTTTCCCCATAAAGCCTCATTATGTAATAAACATTTTCAGGCCATTTGAGTGTATGGCATCATCATTATCAATATCCAAACCAAACCTCAGGTGGACGTTAGACAAGTTCCAGTACAGTGGTCAAAAGTTAAAATTACCAAAAAAAAGGTACGAAAGTGAATATATGAAATTTCTAGTCAGTCTGCCAAAGGAAAACAATACTCATTTTGTATGTTCATTCTTGAGAAAATATATGAAGATTAGTATTTTCAGATTATGTCACTAATCACAAGGACAAAAAAGACATTATTACAGTATTTTTACCCTTAACCTCATACCTTTTTACATCTTATTTTTCATACTACTATATTAGTATACTTCATATAAATGAAGGTGCGTGCCATGGGTCTTATTTGGTGCACACACAAAAAGGCACATAGAAATATAATAATATGGTGGCCAGGCACAGTGACTCATGCCTGTATTCCCAGCACTTTGGGAGGCCAAGGTGGGTAGATCACCTGAGGCCAGGAGTTCGAGACCAGCCTGCCGAACATGGTGAAAACCCTAATGGTGCATTATTATTGTCTGCTATAAAGTATCTTCCTGTGGTGTGATAAAACAGTGTTGGTAGACACAACATGATTCATTCATACTTAGGAAAATTTAAACTTTATTACATAAAACATGAGAACTATGTATATTCTAAATCAAACAGTTGCACATTATATTGCCAATGGTTAAATGTTAATTCTATTCAAGAACATGCTATATTGGTAGTTTTCATAAAACTGTCTACTCTGATATAACTGTTCTCTCTTCCATTTCAAAAATAAGACTATAGTTCATCAATTTTTCCTAAACAACAGCTATTGCTATTCAGTTGAGGAGGTGGCCACCATTTCCCCTGGATGATTTCTATGGCATAATCAGTCCCTAAGAACCCATTACTCTTTTCCATAAAAATCCTACTTTCCTAAGGCCATGGCATGCTCTATTTTAAGGTTATTCAGTAGAGCATAGAAGCACTGAGCCATTCTGTAAGGAAAAGAATACATTGAACACAACAAGTATAATGACTGGCATCATAGTTTTACATTATTCTCTGCTCACCTCCATGCCATGAAAAGATTTCAAAGTGCAGGCTAAAGTCATAAAGAGTAAAGAAGCCTTTTCAAAAATCCTCCCAAATAATTTTTAAAAAATTATAAGCTGAATATAACTGATCATTTCCACATGCCCTTGAACCTTTGGTACACTTCATGTCATGAGGTTAAACATATTTTGTTGTATAATATTTCTTCAGCATGGAATGTCATAGATTAAAGAGAACCAGAGACTGAGTTATTTCTTGCATAAGTCTTCTGATGTACTCTAGTAATATTCCTTGAGTTATAGCCTCAGCATACAAAATCTATCTGTGAGGTATTTTCAAAGATGTATGTTTTGATGTCTAGTGATGTGGCAGGCCTCAACAAAGCCTGTGTCTTGTACACTACATTTACATGGTTTCTCTTTACTATGGACTCTGATGTTGATTAACTCTCATGATGAAAAGTTTGTCATACTCGGTTTGGAATGACTGTCTCATGAATTAATTATCTGATGCTGTGTAAGTTGTGATTTGTGACTAAAGACCTTACCACATACATGGCATTTGTAATGTTTCTCTTCAGTATGGATTCTGTGATGATTTGCAAGATGTGAAATCTGAGTGAAGACCTTACCACACTCATTAAATTTGTAAGGTTTCTCTCCAGAATGGACTCTGTGATAACTTGTAAGGTAGAACTTTTGTCTAAAAACCTGGTCTCACTCACTACATTTTTAAGGTTTCTCTGCATTATGGATTATTTTATGAAAAGCAGGGCTTGAATGCACACTAAATGCTTAGCTATATTAACTACATTTGTAAGATTTCTCTCCAGTATGAACTATCTGATGTTTTGCAAGGTGTGAAATTAAGATTAAAGGCTTTGTCACATTCATTACATTTATGTCTCTCTCCAGTATGAATTCTCTTATGAATTGTTAAGGAGAACTTGTTCCTGAAGTCCTTATCACATTCCTTACATTTATAAAGTTTCTTTCCAGTGTGGATTAACAGATGTGTAGTGAGGCTTGAATGCCCATAAATTCTTTGCCACATTTATTAAATTTGTAAAGTTTCTGTCCTGTACGAATTCTCCAACATTGTGCTAGGTATGAATAGCTAATATAGACCTTGCCACATTCATTACATCTATAAGGTTTCTCTTCCATATGAATTCTCCAGTGTTCTGTAAGGTGTGAATTGTGACTAAAGATCTTACCACATTCATTACATTTGTAAGGTTTCTCTCCAGTATGAGTTCTCCAGTGTCATGCAAGGTTTGCAATTTGATTGAAGACCTTGCCACATTCATTACATTTGTAAGGCCTCTCTCCAGTATGAATTCTCTGATGATTGCTTAGGGATAACCTATGCCTGAAGACCTTGCCATGTTCATTACATTTGTAAGGTTTCTTTCCACTATGGATTAGAAGATGGGCAATAAGTCCTGAATAGTCACTAAATGCTTTGCCACATTCAATATATTTGTAACGCTTCTCTCCAGTATGAATTCTTTGATGTCATACAAGTTATGAAAGTTGACTAAAAACTTTGCCACATTCATTACGTTTGTAAGGCTTTTCTCTGGTATGAATTATCCAATGTTCTGCAAAGTGTGAACTGCGAGTAAAGACCTTGTAACATTCATTACATTTGTAAGGTTTCTCTCCAGTAAGAAATAACTCAGTCTCTGGCTAAAAACTTTGCCACATTCATTACATTTGTAAGGCTTCTCTCCGGTATGAATTATCCAATGTTCTGCAAGGTGTGAACTGTGAGTAAAGACCTTGTAACATTCATTACATTTGTAAGGTTTCTCTCCAGTATGAATTCTCTGATGTCATGCAAGGTATGAATTATTCCTGAAGACTTTACCACACTCATTACATTTGTAAGGTTTCTCTCCGGTGTGAATTCTCTGATGATTGATAAGGGATAACTCATACTTGAAGACTTTGCCAAATTTTTTTACATTTGTAAGGTTCTCTCCAGTATAAATTACAAGATGGGCAGTGAGGTCTGACCACTCATTAAATATTTTGCCACACTCATTATATTTCTGAGACTTTCTCCAGTATGAATTCTTTGATGTTGTGCAAGGTTTGAATTGCAACTAAAGAACTTGCCACATTCATTACATTTGTAAGGTTTCTCTCCTGTATTTACTCTCTAATACTCTGAAAGGTGTGAATTGTGACTAAAGACCTTGCCACATTCCATACATTTGTAAGGTTTCTCTCCAGTATGAATTCTCAGATGTTCTGCCAGATGTGAATTGCGATTAAAGACCTTGCACATTCATTACATTTATAAGGTTTCTCTCCTGTATGAATTCTGTGATGTTGTACAATGTATGAATTTTTCCTAAAGACTTTACCACACTCATTACATTTGTAAAGTTTATCTGGATCCAGGATTATGTCATGGTCAGCAAGGCTTGAAGACACTCTAAAGACTTTGCCATGCTCATTACATTCATAAGATTTTTCCCTAATGTGTGTTTTCTGTTCTTGTGGGAGCAATGGAGAATCAAAAAAATCACTACTACATTTATTAACATGAGTTTTCACACTAGAAGAAATTTTTTCTTTCTTTTTTTTTTTTTTTTTTTGAGACAGAGTCTTGCTCTGTCACCCAGGCTGGAGTGCAGTGGTGCGATCTCGGCTCACTGCAACCTCCACCTCCTGGGTTCAAGCAGTTCTCCTGCCTCAGCCTCCTGAGTAGCTGAGATTACAGGCACCCGCCACCATGCCCAGCTAATTTTTTTGTATTTTTAGTAGAGACGGGGTTTCACCATGTTGGTCAGGCTGGTCTCGAACCTCTGACCTCGTGATCCACCCGCCTCAGCCTCCCAAAGTGCTGGGATTATAGGCATGAGCCACCATGCCCGGCCGAGTGCAGCCAATTAATATCCCCTAACAGCTGTTGAAAATCATTTGAAGTCTGTAACCTGTCTTTACAGAGAACTACTTTCTGAGGCTGTACACTTCTTTCAGTAACAATAGTGCCTAAGTAATGGTATGGGGAAATTGTACCTTTTCTGGAGCTATTTTGAGAGTCCATTTAGTTAAAGCCTGCTTTGTTCCTCGGAATAACTCATGTGAGATTTGATCTGTAGGAGTGACCAAAAGAATGTCATCCATCAAATGAATGATGTAAGCAGTAGGAAACATATTCCAAGGCTCCTTTCATGCCCTTCCTACAAAATGCTGACATAGCATAGGACGGTTAAGCATGCCTTGAGGTAAAACTTTCCATTGATAGTGAGAAACAGGTTCTCTTTGATTAATAGGAGGCACAGAGAAAGCGAATCAAGGCTTATCCTTCTTATGTAAGGGTATAGTAAAAAAAAAAAAAAAAAAATCCTTAAGATCTATTACTACAAGAGGCCAGTATCTTGGAATGGCTGCTGGGGCTGGCAGACCTTGCTGTAATGCACCCATCAGTTTAATTTGTGCATTAATAGCTCTCAAATCATGCCGCAGTCACTATCTTCTGGGTTTTTTTGGGATAACAAACACTGGTGAATTCCAGCTGACATCACTATATGTCCTGCATCCAATTGCTCTTTTACTAGCTGCTGAAGTTGAGTTTGTTTCTCCTGTGTTAGGAGCCACAGATCCACCCATACAGGTTTTTTGCTGAGCCATTCTAATGGTAAGGCAGTTGGCAGAGGAGAAATATCAATGACCCCCATCAGAAATCCTGATGTCCTAGCCCTTTTCTATCTGTTTTTCCAGTTACTGATATTGGGTTAGGAGTTCCTTGTAGAAATTTCCCTAAACTTTTCCCACTCTGATATCCCATATTCTTCAACATTTTAAATCCTGGGTTATCAAATTTTCACTTGTAAGTCTCCTATCCCATGCTGTAAGTCTCAACCCCATAAATTGATAGCTATATTTGCAACATAGAGCTGAAAAGTATATGACTGCCCATCCAGACCAAGACAAAGTAAAATCTCAGCACTCTGTCAAACACTTTGAACTGCTCCTGCTCCCACTAGGGATGTGGAGGTTAGTCTGAGAGGCCATGGTATGGGCCAGTCTTTCCTGGTTATTACTGACACATCAGCTCCTGTGTCCATTAGCCCATAAAATTTCTTTTCTTTAATTTGTATTACACAGGTAGGTCTATTAGAGGTTATGGGTTGGGATAGATTTCCCATGTAGTTGTGCTCCCAAAGCCTTTCTTTCCTCATTTCTCTTTTCATGGAGAAGGGTGTAATTTGCAGAGAATAAGCAACAATTTGAGCAATATAGTCTCCTGGTTCAAAAACCTGAAGATCTTGTGACATTAAAACTACTTGAATTTCTCCTTCATAATTGAAGTCAACTACTCCAGAGACTACAGTGATGCCTCGCAAGTTAAGATGGCTCTTGCCTAAAATTAGTCCCATGTATCCTGCTGGTAAATGTCTCTAAATGCCAGTGGGAGCTTTGGTAGGTTTGTCTCTTCCAACTAATATAATTCTTTCTGTGGCAGGGAGGTCTTATCCTGGTCTTCCTGGTGTTCCTGGGGTGAGGGAATCAATGTTTCTTCTGGGACCCACCCCTGAAGTGTGGTTGTGGTCTGAACTGTGAATGCCCTTATTGTTTGAGGGGCCTGGGTCCAGGCCCGCTTCTCATTTCCTGATGGGGGGTATGATTCTGATGAAATTTTGAGTGGCACCGATTAGCCCAGTGATTTCCTTTGTTACAGTAAGGACAGAGTCCTGGCGTTTTTTCCTGGTAGTAGTGGGGAACCGCATTGTAAGGTCCTTTCTCTCTTGAGATCTGATGGCATTCCTTTTTAAAATGTCCAGTTATTTCCACAGTTATAACATTTTCCCATTTTAGGGTTTGACCATTGGCTCTTTTTAGACTTATCAACTGCTAAATTAGCCATTTCTTGTGCTAACATTGTGGAGCAATGCAGCTCAGTTCCCACATCTTGACAAGCTCTGAGAAAATTTCCCAAGTTTTTGTATATCTCACAGGTGCCAGTGCACGTTTACAATCTGCATTTGCATTCTGAAAAGCTAGGGATAAGGTTAACATTTCTGCAGCAGTGGTGTGAGGAATCTGACACTTGACTGCCTCTTGAAATCCTGTAAGAAATGGTGCATAAGGTTCCTGTAACCCTTGCACAATATGTAAAAAGGATTGTATTGGGACTCCCTCTTCTGGAATTGTGGCCCAGGCATGTTTAGTAGCCAGTGCACACTGCTGATAAGCAGCGTCTGGGAATGCCATTTGATGTTCCAGGTCTGAATAAGGGCCATTACCTAACAGCATATCTTCTGTAATGTCTCTGTGTCCAGCAGCACTATTCTGTCTAGCTTGGTCTGCACACATTTCTTGCCAATTTAAATTCCATGTCAGGTATACACTAGCAGACAAGCAAGTGCAAGCCAAATGCTTTACATCAAAGGGTAGAAGACGCATAGCACCAAATACAGATTCTAGCAATCCTAAAGTGAACCGGCTCTGTATTCCATTAGTAACTACATTAGCTTTTAATTCCTTCAACAACTTAAATTCTAGTGGGGTGTGTTCATGAATAAGCTGCTGTGGGTTATTTGTGTCGGGCCTTATGGAGATAGGAAAAGCACAGGGTCCTAAGAGCTCTCCAGCTATGGCAGCAGGCATAAAATTCTCTCTCTTGGGGTTTCTATTTCTGCTACCGAAGGAGGCGGTACAGATGTTTCTGCAACTGGAGGGGGCAGTATAGGCCAATTTTTATACTCCCTCTCCTGTTTTTTATTTTCAATTGGTGCCGTGGGTGGGACAATAGATTCTTTCAGATTTTTCGACTCAGAACATGACTCCTTCTGTCCAGCAGAATAAGAAGGAGATAATGGCAGGACAGTATGAACTAAACTCCAAGTGGAGAAAACAGATGATCAACTTTAAGACCTATTTGATGAGCCCATTTTATTTTGTTTTATTTTTTGTTTTATTTATTTTTTGAGACGGACTCTTGCTCTGTCTCCCAGGCTGGAGTGCAGTGGCACGATCTTGGCTCACTGCAACCTCTGCCTCCCAGGTTCAAGCAATTCTCCTGCCTCAGCCTCCCGTGTAGCTGGGACTACAGGTGCCAGCCACCAGGCAAGGCTAATTTTTGTATTTTTAGTAGAGACAGGGTTTCACCATATTTGTCAGGCTGGTCTCGAACTCCCAACCTCAGGTGATCTGCCTGCCTCAGCCTCCCAAAGTGCTGGGATTACAGGCGTGAGCCACCACGCCCGGCTATTGATGAGCCCATTTTAATCCTCCTGCTCGGTCCCAATTTTTCAAATCAAGAGTGCCTGTCTGTGGAAACCATGGGTTACGCATAGTAACCTCCTGCAGAAACTTAGTTAATGTCTGAGAACTAAACTGAGCCACAGAATGTTTAAGTACAACTTCAAGCAACTTCACATAAAGTTTTTCTTCAATAAACAAATTGTGCCCCATGTTAACCTGATTCAGAAATTTCTCATTCCCAAGGCCGGGTGCAGTGGCTCACGCCTGTAATCCCAGCACTTTGGGAGGCCGAGGTGGGCGGATCACGAGGTCAGGAGATCAAGACCATCCTGGCTAATGCGGTGAAACCCCGTCTCTACTAAAAAATACCAAAAATTAGCCGGGTGTGGTGGCGGGCGCCCGAAGTCCCAGCTACTTGGGAGGCTGAGGCAGGAGAATGGCAGGAACCCGAGAGTCAGAGCTTGCAGTGAGCCAAGATTGTGCCATTGCACTCCAGCCTGGGAGACTGGAAGACAGCAAGACTCCGTCTCAAAAAAAAAAAGAAAAAAGAAACTTCTCGTTTCCAGTACTTTTTTAAAGCACTGGCCATAGAGGTTCCATTATGGTTTTGACATTTTGGGAAACCAGTTTTACCATTGTGTCAGTAAAACAATAAGTTTGAGAGCATATGATCTAAATAAAGATATTTGAAGGGTTAGTTGGAATTCTAAAAGTAGGTAATGGCCAAATAGCATTCTCATTCCTTAACAGACAAAAACTTCTTTGTCAAAGGAATTAGAAAATGTGAAAATATTTTTTCCAGATAAAGCTCATATGCCACTTCCAATTGACTAATGAAATATAATAGACAGACTGAAAAAGTGGATTATGATTTTTTTAATCTTTATTTATTTATTTATTTATTGACGGAGTCTCACTGTGTCTCCCAGGCTGGATTCCAGTGGCACAGTCTCGGCTCACTGCAAGCTCCGCCTCCTGGGTTCACGCCATTCTCCTGCCTCAGCCTCCTGAGTAGCTGGGACTACAGGCGCCCGCCACCATGCCCGGCTAATTTTTTGTATTTTTAGTAGAGACGGGGTTTCACCGCGTTAGCCAGGAAGGTCTTGATCTCCTGACCTCGTGATCCACCTGCCTCGGCCTCCCAAACTGCTGGGATTACAGGTGTGAGCCACCGTGCACAGTCGATTATGAATCTTAAAATGCTTCCTGTAAATATTATGTAGTTAAAGACTGATTTCCAGCATCTGACATAACGGTAGGTTTCTTGTTAACCAGTTTCTCTTCTTTCTGGGTAATTGCAAGTGAACATGTGCACATACTGACCCAAATAAAATCAGGGCCTCAACTGGGTCGTTTACTGAAAATTCCTGGGCAAATAGTCCATAAAAGCTGTTTACCTCTGAATGCACTATGGCTGGTTAAATAGAGAGAACATCCTTCTTCCAGCTGTAAAGGATGAAGCATATTAAACATTAGCCAGGCAGTAATGAAGCTAAATAACCATACAGCAGCTCTGTCTGACAATGTTGTGCTGGATATTGCAGTTTACTTTCAAGGTGCAGATATAAGGATTTAAAAAAAATAATAATTTTGGCCGGGCGCGATGGCTCACGTAATCCCAGCACTTTAAAGAGGCTGAGGCAGGTGGATCACAAGGTCAGGAGTTCAAGACCAGCCTGGCCAAGATGGTGAAACCTCGTCTCTACTAAAAATACAAAAATTAGCCAGGCATGGTGGCACTTGCCTATAATCCCAGCTACTCGGGAGGCTGAGGCAGAGAATTGCTTGAACCTGGGAGGTAGAGGTTGCAATGAGCCGAGATCACACCACTGTACCCCAGTCTGGGCGACAGAGCGAGACTCCATCTCAAAAAAATAATAATAATAATAATAATTTGGCACCAAATAAATATGAGTAGCATCCTTTGGCCTATGAAATAGAGTCAGGATTTGCAGGGAATTGAGTTTGAGAAATGAATGAATAAAGGCACCATGGTACCTGACCCCCTCATTTCATGTGTGTGACTCTGAGCACTCACAGGCATGTCCAGCAACTCAGCAGGTGGGTTAGCCTGGGGTTATACCTTGGACCTTATATCACTCTCAGTACCTCTTTAGGGCACTGACCTTATATCGGCTGTGGCAGACTCCTCCTGGTGTCCCCATTCATCTGATCAATTTCACTTCCTCTGCTCCAGTGGACCTTCTTTGTTCATTTCCTTATAACCCTGTGTATGGGTGCCATGTTGCCGGGGACCCTGTTGGACTGAACAAAGAAGGAACGCGGGAATTAAAAGAATATGTTTGGAAGAAGGGGTCAGGGGACTCCTTGCTTCTGGTGAACAAGGGCCCTGAGCTTCTAGCACCTTTCACATTGGATATGATTCGTTGTGACATGTTGATTTCTGTATATATAATATAATAATTAAAACTTGTTCCAAATTATACATATGAGATTGAGAATTTTAAAATTCCTATTTATAAGACATGTACAATCTATAAATCTTGGCATCAGAGGTTAGCTTCCACTTGTAATCCCTATTCAGCCAAAGGACAGTGACTTACGCAGTTGTGTGTCACTCTCTTCCCTTTTCCCAGAGTCGGGTAGGAAATGGGGCAGTGAAGTGGGAGAAAAAATCATTTTCTCTTATTACATAACACTTTTAATTAAATTAATTCATTAATATTTTAAGATGGGCCTGCCCTATCTCCCGGGCTGGAGTGCAGTGGCGTAATTTCCTCTAACTGCAGCCTTGACCTCCTAGGCTCAAGCGCTCCTCCTACTTCAGCCTCCCAAGTAGCTGGGACCACAGGTGTGAACCACCAAGACTGGCTGGTTTTGTATTTTTTTTTTTTTTTTTTGTAGAAATGGGGTTTCACTATGTTTCCCAGGCTGGTCTCAAAATCCTGGGCTCAAAGGATCCTCCTGCCTTGGTCTCCAAAATTACTGGTATTACAGGGATGAGCCACCATGTCTGGCCTACATAGACATTTTTTTTTTTTTTTTTGAGAGGGAGTTTTGCTCTTGTTGTCCAGGCTGGAGTGCAATGGCATGATCTCAGCTCACCTCCATTTCCCAGCTTCAAGCAATTCTACTGCCTCAGCCTCTAGAGTAGCTGGGATTACAGGCATGCACGACCACGCCCGGCTAATTTTGTGTTTTTAGTAGAGACGGGGTTTCTTCATGTTGGTCTAGGCTGGTCTCTAATTCCCCACCTCAGGTGATCCGCCCGCCTCGGCCTCCCAAAGTGCTGGGATTACAGGTGTAAGCCACCATGCCCAGCCCATAGTAGTTTTTAAAACAGACATCAGGATGCGGTGGCTCACGCCAGTAATCCTAGGACTTTGGGAGGCCGAGGTGCGTGGATCACGAGGTCAGGGGCTCGAGACCAGCGTGGCCAACACAGTGAAACCCCATCTCTACTAAAAAAATACAAAAATTAGCCGGGCATGGTGGCAGACGCCTGTAATCCCACCTACTCAGGAGGCTGAGGCAGGACAGTTGCTTGAACCTGGGAGGCAGAGGTTGCAGAGAGCCGAGGTTGTGCCACTGCACACCAGCCTGGGCAACACACCTAGACTGCATCGGAAAAAAAATAAAGAAAAAAAAGAACATCAAAGCCGGGTGTAGTGGCTCATGCCTCTAATCCCAGCACTTTGGGAGCAAATCACTGAAGGTCAGGAGTTCGAGACCAGCCTGGCCTATATGGTAAAACCCTGTCTCTACCAAAAGTACAAAAATTAGCGGGGCATGGTAACACACACCTCTAATTTCAGCTACTCCGGAGGCTGAGGCAGGAGAATTACTTGGACCCGGCTGGGAGGCAGAGGTTGCAGTGAGCCATGATTACACTACCGCACTCCAGCCTGGGTGACAGAGTGAGACTCCATCTCCACAAAAAAAAAAAAAAAAAAATTAGCCAAGGTTGGTGGCATGCGTCTGTAGTCCCATCTACTTGAGAGGCTGAGGCAGGAGAATCATGCCACTACACTCCAACCTGAGTGACAGAGCGTGACTCTGTCTCAAAAAACAAAAAAAGAAATAGCAATCAGCTCTTTAATGTCTCTCTTTGTATAAGCAGTAGTCCTGGCCGTGCGCGGTGGCTCACACTTGTAATCCTAGCACTTTGGAAGACTGATGTGGGCAAATCACCTAAGTCAGGGGTTCGAAACCAGCCTGACCAACATGGAGAAACCCTGTCTCTACTAAAACTACAAAATTAGCTGGGTGTGGTGGTGCATGCCTGTAATACCAGCAACTCAGGAGGCTGAGGCAGGAGAATTGCTTGAACCTGGGAAGCAAAGGTTGTGGTGAGCCAAGATCGTGCCATTGCACTCCAGCCTGGGCAACAAGAGGGAAACTCCGTCTCAAAAAATAAATAAATAAATAATAAAAATAAAAGCACTAGTCCTATTCACGTGTAGTCAACACGCATGGCCAAATTCTCTCACAGGCCCCATCTGCAGGAACATCCTATTGGGCAATAAGAACTCTGAACATCCCTTTTGGCCAATATAAACATTCAGACCAGGGAGCCTACATCAGGTTTTTGAAGTTTTTATTGTGCAATTTGTTTTATACAATGTTTTCTGTGATCTCAGTTTATAAATTTTCCCAGTACACATTCTATGTTTTATATTTTATGCACAGTTAACTAGATAACTAAGGGCAATGCATATATATAAAATTGCTCTATTGCCTGGTGTTACGTAACTGTACCTGTGACATCACAATTGCACCCTCTGACACTGTTAGTCAGTTCTTATTCCTTTTAATGCTGTGTATTTACTTGAACGCATACATCAGAAGGTATCTTAACATGTATCTTAACATGATCTTAACATGTATTTCAGTTCTTATAGTGTGTGCTGGTGTTAAGTAGAAGTTGTGGCTTTTGTCTTAAGAGAGAATTGTTTAGAATTCTGCAGGCTGTATAAATGTACTTATTATTTGCTTGCTGGTTTTATCATGGGTTAGAATAGTTTACTGATTAATATTTAAGATTTCACATATGGCTTTTCCGTATATGATATGTAATGGAACTGACACACTGCACTTGTTAATTTCAATAAGTCCCTGTTCTGCATGGATATAGGTAATTTTATGACAGGTATTCAGAAAAAGATTGTATTAACTTTTTTTTTTTTTGAGATGGAGTCTCGCTCTGTCACCCAGGCTGGAGTGCAGTGGCACAATCTTGGCTCACTGCAATCTCTGCCTCCCAGGTTCAAGGGATTTTTGTGCCTCAGCCTCCCAAGTAGCTGGGACTACAGGTGCCCGCCACCATGCCTGGCTGATTTTTGTAATCTTTTCTTACCTTCTCTGTGCTATGATTATTTGACAATACAGAATTTCCATTGGTTTTGGTTACTCTTACATAAGCTTCTTGTGGATTATTTACCAATATAGTATATTGTGTGGTCTTTTAGCATTTATTTGTATACAGTAAATATTGTCACTATGAAGAATATATACTTTTCTTCTCATTGATGTGACAGTGATATGTTTCTTGCAAACTGTGATACACTTTAGGGTCACAGTAGAAAAACACTCCTGACTTTAGGCTTACACATGTTTGTGCCCTGTCAGAGTTTTGTCATGATATTGGATACAGGCTTCCATAGAAATGATTTGGAGGACATGTAATCACCCTTTATTTATTAAAGAATCTTACTCCTTTTGTATTCCTAAACTTTGAAGGTCATGTTTGGGAAGTTTAAAATAAGTATTTTTTTGTGTCATATTTACACATTTCAGTATGATTTAGCATCTGGACTTAATTGGAAATGTATTGGTGTTTATATTTTGTAGATATCTCTTCCAAATGCTTGATGAAAAAGGTGGAAGGATTACTTGAGCCAGGGAGTTGAACGCTGCAGTGAGCCCTGTTTTTGCCAGCACATTCCGGCTTGGGTGAGTGAGCTACACCCTATCTCAAACAATTTAATAAATGAGAGGTATAATTCCTCCTTTGAAAATAAAGAAAGAGATTTTCTTTCCTTTCATCCCTTTTCTTAGGACATTTATTTAGAAAATATGCAAAAATACGAAAGTTAACTGGGCATGGTCCTGTGCGCTTGTAATACCAGCTACTCCAAAGGCTGAGGCAGAAGAATAGATTCCATCCAGGAGGCAGAGGCTGCCGTGAGCCACGATCTCGCAACTGCACCCCAGCATGGGCCACAGAGAAATACCCTGTCTCAAAAATAAAAGAAAAGAAAAGAGTAAAAATAGAGAAAGTAATAGATCTCTTTCACAAATGTGCTGGGACAACTAACTGGATATCCACATGGAAAAGTATAATGTTGGATCCCTATGTCACACCATGAAAAATTTTATTTAAAAACAGTAAAACAAACAAACAAAAAACAAGGCCGTGTGGGGTGGCTCACATCTGTAATCCAAGCAGTTTGGGAGGCTGAGGTGGGCAGATCACGAGGTCAGGAGATCGAGACCATCCTGGCTAACACGGTGAAACCCCATCTCTACTAAAAATACAAAAAATTAGCTGGGCGTCGTGGCGGTCGCCTCAAATCCCAGTTACTCGAAAGTCTGAGGCAGGAGAATGGCGTGAACCCGGGAGTTGGAGCTTGCAGTTAGCCAAAATCGTGCCACTGCACTCCAGCCTGGGCGGCAGAGAGAGATTCTGTCTCCAAAAAAAAAAAAAAAAAGAAAAGAAAAAGAAAAAGAGCGAGGGAGAGGCCAGGAAGGGAGCCCTGCGGGAGGGGGTATTACTTTGTCCCCCAGGCTGGCCTGGACTCCCAGGTTCAGCGATTCTCTGGCCGCTGCTTCCTGAGTAGCTGGGACCTCAGGCTTCCGCCTGGTGCCTGCATCCCTGCTGTGTTTAAGCAGCAGGTGGTGACCTCACTTCTCCCTGGCCTGAGCACTCGGTCCCGCATCCCAGGGGGAGGCCCTAGGGATGGCTCTGAAGCTGAGCAGGGGTGGACTCTCCCTCCTGAGTGAATGGCGAATAGAAACGGAGAGGATTTCTGTTCTGTTCTGTGGGCCATCAGCATGAAATCATTTATGTTCCACCCAGGCAGGGCTTTGCATTTCACATTTTAGTTTGCATGCCCGTTCCAGACAATTCCAGGGCTTTTGAATCATGCCTCAGCCTTCCTGGCCGCTCTCACCTCCAAAAACTGAAAAAACAAAGGCGCTGGGTGCGAGGTGGAGAGATACACAGGTCCCGCCAGGTCCCGCCCCGCCCCGCCCCGCCCCGCCCCGCCCCGCCCCGCCCTCTGGAGGTTCTAAAGGGCAAGGTCTCTCCGCCTCGCGCCCCGACCCTACCCCGCCCAGGCCCCGCCAAACTGTTCGCGGGCCCCGCCCAGGCCTGGCTTCTGTCCTGCGCGCGCAAACTCAGAGGCGGATCGCTTGGAGTGAAGGTCCTGCCGCGGCACGTGAGTTTCACTCTGTCTTGTATTAAGTCCGCGCTTCCCAGCTCCCCGGCGCTTCTGTCCCTGGGACGTGGGGTCCCCACGGACCTGGAAATTCTTGCCTGTCTTCCTTCACATAGAGCAAATTGAGATGTCCCAGTAAGAGTCCGGGAGGTGCTTGCTTTTGGGTTTGAAGTCCTCCGGAGGCTGGTCCAGTCCCCGGTCTTTCTGCTGTAGGGCAATGTATACACTTCCTATCGCGTAGTTTTCCTGCTCAAAACCTTTTTCTGACTCTCCCGCCTTGTGCTTCTTAAAGTCCTCACCCGCCGGGTGGATTCCCGCCCTGGGCGCCTCCCAGCCTCTCCCTCTTCGGCCCCTGGAGCAAAGCGCTGCGGCCCCAGTCCTGCCTGGTCCTGGGATCCTGCAGGTGTCACCCTTGTCTTAAGGCGCCGTCGCCCCCTACGTCCCTCCTCGTGCCGGGTCCTGCTGCTCCCAAAGTTTTCCTTCTTAGTCACCGCTTCCTCTGAACCAGCGTTGGGCAGGTCCCAGGGGCTTGTCCTTTGACCCCGGGTATTCTTGCCTGCCCAGCTCCACCTCCCGGAAAACGCACTTCTGCTGGATGCAGGCGTTTTATTCCAAACCCGCAGAGTTTTGCTGGTGGCAAGAACAGAGGGAGAACCACAGCAGGGAGGACACCTGGGGATCTGGGGTGCTAGAGAGTGGGGACGGGGGGTGTAACAGGGAAGAGAGAATTTAACGGGGAGAGCAGAGGAGACGTAAAGAGGCGGTAATATATAGAGATTGAGGACGACGGAAAGATGGGGAGAAGGGCAACAAGAGGTTAAATAATGACTGGGCGCGGTGGCTTATGCCTGTAATCCCAGCAGTTTTGGAGGCTGAGGCGGGCGGATCACCGGAAGTCCGCAGTTCGAGACCAGCCTGCCCAACATAGAGAAACCCCGTCCCTACTAAAAATGCAAAATTAGCAAGGCGCGGTTGCACATGCCTGTAATGCCAGCTATTAGGGAGGCTGAGGCCGGAGAATCGCTTGAAGCTGGGAGGCGGAGGTTGTGGTGAGCCGAGATCTCACCATTTCACTTCAGCCTGGGCAACAAGAGCAAAACTCCCTCCAAAAAAAAAAAAAAAGTTAAATAAGTTGTGTGGATGGAGCAGAAGAGGTGGAAGAGAAGTAATAGAGGGAAGAATGGGATAAATAGCAGGAGAGTAGAGGGGTACAAAATGAGGAGCAGAATCCCAGGGAAAAAGACAAGAAAACAAGAGCTAGAGAGAGAAGGGGAGAATGAGAGATGTGTAAAGAATTAGGGAAGGAAGCACAGTAATGAAGAAAGAGGGGCTGGGCGCAGTGGCTCAAGCCTGTAATCCCAGCACTTTAGGAGACCGAGGCAGAGGGATTGCTTGAGTCCAGGAGTTCAAGACCAGCCTAGGCAAAATAGTGGGACCCGCCATCGCTGTCAAAAAAAAAAAAGAAAAAAAATATAACCGGGCATGATAGTGTGCACCTGTAATTTCAGCTACTCTGTAGGAGGATGCTGGAGGATCACTCGAGCCCAGGAGCTCCAGGCTGCTGTGAGCAGAGATCATGCCACTGTACTCCAGCCTGGTCAAAAGAGCAAGACCCTGTCTCAAAAGAAAAAAAGGGTGGGGGACTTCGGGTACAGATGAGTGGGTGAGTTCATTGGATATGATTACCTGTGACATGTTGACTTCTGTGTATATAGTCTAATAACTTGTTTAAATTATGCAGATGAGTTTGAGAATTTTAAAAGTCCTATCTGTGAGTCATGTACATTCTATAAATCTTGGCATCAGAGGTTAGCTTCCACTTGGAATCCCTATTCAGCCCGAGGGCAGTGACATTCAATTGTGAGTCACTCTCTTCCCTTTTCCCATGTTGGGTAGGAAGTGGGGCAGTGATGTGGGAAAAAAAATCACTTTCTGTTATTAAGTAATACTTTTAATTAATTAATTAATATTTTGAGACAGGGTCTGGCTCTATTGCCCAGGCTGGAGTACGATGGCATTATCTACTCTAACTGCGGCCTCGACCTCCTAGGCTCAAGCGATCCTCCTCCCTCAGTCTCCCGAGTAGCTGAGACCACAGGTGTGAGACACCAAGCCCAGCTAGTAGTTTTTTTTTCTTTGTTTGTTTTTTTTGTAGAAACAGAGTTTCAGTATGTTTCCCGGGGTGGTCTCAAAATCCTGGGCTCAAAGGTTCCTCCTGTCTTGGCCTTGCAAAGTACAGGGATCACAGGGATGAGCCACCGTGCCCGGCCTACATACTAATTATTATTATTATTATTAGTTTTTTGAGGTGGAGTTTCACTCCTGTTGCCCAGGCTGGAGTGCAATGGCACGATCTTGGCTAGTGACTATCTGTGCCTTTAGGGTTGAAGCGATTCTCCTGCCATACTACCCCCGAGTAGCTGGGATTACAGGCATGTGCCACCATGCCCTGCTAATTTTGGATTAGGAGGCCGAGGTAGGAGAATCACTTGAACCCAGGAGGCAGAGGTTGTGGTGAGCTGAGATCGCACCATTGTACTTCAGCGTGGGCAATAAGAGCAAAACTCTGTCTCAAAAAAAAAAAACAAAAAAGAATGGAGCAAAACAGGAGAGGGGCATAAAATGAGCAGAAGCCCAGGGGGAAATGCAGAGAAGAAACAGATGGAGAGAGAAAGTGAGAAAGGGCTAGGTGTAGAATGATGGAGGGAAGCAGTAATGAAGACGAAGGGGGACCCTGAGTGCAGATGAGTGGTGAGTTGATTGGATGTGATGATGAAGTGATGGCATGTTGCTTTCTCTGTATATAAGGTAACAAATTTAAAATTTGTTTAAATTATACGGATGAGAATGAGAGTTGCAAAATCCAACGTCTAAGTGTGCTGCATTTTATGATTATGGCATCAGAGGCCAGCTGCCCTCTGCAACCCCTCTTCAGCCAGAGGACAGTGACTTGACTCATTAGTTGTGGATCACCCTCTTCCCTTTTCATGGATGGGGTGGGGAGTGGGGGAGAGAAGTAGGGTAAGAAGTGACTGAGTCTCTGTTACTATATGGAACGTGATGAAAGGAGTATTAAAAGTGCTTTTGTTCTCTTTTTGTAATTGGTTTTCTTTTTTCTAGTTCTTCCTCATTTCATTAGTTTGTCTTTTTTTTTTTCCTTTTTGAGATGCAGTCTCTCTCTGTCACTCAGGCTGGAGTGGAGTGGAGCAATCTTGACCCACTGTAACCTCTGCCTCCCGGGTTCAAGCAATTTTCTGCCTCAGTCTCCCGAGCAGCTGGGATTATAGGCCCCCACAACCACACCTGTCTGGTTTTTGTATTTTTAGTAGGGACAGGATTCACCATCTTGGCAAGATGGTTCTTGAACTCATGACCTCGTGATCCACCCTCCTCGGCCTCCCAAAGTGCTGCAATTACAGGCGTGAGCCACCACGCTTGGCCTCATTAGCTGTTTTTTATTTATTTATTTATTTATTTATTTATTTGAGACAGAGTCTCTCTCTGTCACCCAGGCTGGAGTGCAATGGTGCAATCTCGGTCACTGCAACCTTTGCCTCTGGGGTTGATGTGATTCTCCTGCCTCAGCCTCCTAAGTAGTTATGATTACAGGCATGCAGCACCATGGCCGGCTAATTTTGTATTTTCAGTAGAGATGGCGTTTCTCCATCTTGGTCAGGCTGGTCTTGAACTCCTGACCTCAGGTGATCCTCCCACCTCAGCTTCCCAAGGTGCTGGGATTACAGGCATGAGCTGCCGCACCCAGCCTTTAATTTTTGTTTTTTTGAGATACTCTTACTTTTGTCCAGGCTGGAGTGCAGTGGCAGGATCACAGCTCAGTGCCACAGCAACCTCCTGGGCTCAAGTGATTTTCCCACCTCAGGCTCCGGAGTAGCTGGGGCCACAGGCATGCTCCACCAGGCCCAGCTAATGTTTAGATATATATATTTATTTATTGAGACTCTCTGTCACCCAGGCTGGAGTGCAGTGGCATGATCTCGTCTCACTGCAACCTCCACCTCCTGGTGTCAAGCGATTCTCCTGCCTCAGCCTCCTGAGTAGCTGGGATTACAGACGCCCACCACCCTCCCAGCTAATGTTTGTACTTTTAGTAGAGACAGATTTCACCATGTTGGCCAGGCTGGTCTCAAACTCCTGACTTCATGATCTGCCCACCTCGGCCTCCCAAAGTGCATGGGTTACAGGTGTCCACCACTATGCCCTGATAATTTTAGTATTTTTAGTAGAGACATAGTTTCTCCATGTTGGCCAGGCTGGTCTTGAACTCCTAACCTTGTAATCTTCCTGCCCTGGCCTCCCAAAGTGCTGGGATTATAGGCGTGAGTCACCATACCTGGCCTTACTGTTTTCAAAGTATGATATATTTTCAACTATTTCTCCTTTGAGCCAAGATTTCATTACATCTATATTTTTTAACCATTTTAAAATTGTTTCTCTATGAAATTGTGTTCAGTTTACATTGAGGTCTGCGTGCTTTCTAGTCTTTATCATATATCGAAAACATTTTCTATTATGTGATATATGATGTTAGGTTGTTTCAGTGTGTACTTGATAAAGATATCAAGGACCTTTTTTCTTTTTTTTCTTTGTATTTTTAGTAGAGACAGGGTTTCACCGTGTTAGCCAGGATGGTCTCGATCTCCTGACCTCGTGATCCTCCCGCCTTGGCCTCCCAAAGTGCTGGGATTACAGGCGTGAGCCACCGCACCTGGCAAGGACCTTTTTTCTTTATCCTAACATGAAAATTTAGTTAAAGTAGCCTATTCCATTTTCTTTTCTTAGGTCATCTGAAAAAATGGTGATCTGTGAGCTTCTAAGTAAGTGTCTCCCTCAAGTCCCTCTGGTCCATAATATTCTCTGCAGATGTTGAAGGATGGGCTGGATTGACTTGGAACCTTGGTTTAGCAGAGCCCATGTGTTCATGAGAAAAGCATTTGCTCAGATCTCATTTCTACAGCTGCCTCTTTTTCAGTGTTTTAAACGCCTATTGCTATGCATGCGCAGTTGTGTATATTTTGAACATTTTTCTGGGAGTGAGTAATGATATGTTTGGGATTGCTGTCATCAGAACCTTATAACTTGAAAGAAGTTTCCTTTGCTCAGGTACATAAGATGGTCCTGGAATTTTTGTTTGTTCGTTTTTCTTTGAGATGGAGTGTCGCTCTGTCGCCCAGGCTGGAGTGCAGTGGCATGATCTCAGCTCACTGCAACCTCCACCTCCCGGGTTCAAACAATTCTTTTGTCTCAGCCTCCCAAGTAGCAGGGACTACAGGCGCCTGCCACCATGCCTGGCTGATTTGTGTATTTTTTTTTTTTTTTTTTTTTCTGAGACGGAGTCTTGCTTTGTCGCCCAGGCTGGAGTGCAGTGGCACAATCTCCTCTCACTGCAAGCTCCACCTCCCTGGCTCATGCCATTCTCCAGCCTCAGCCTCCAGAGTAGCTGGGACTACAGGCACCTGCCACCGCGCCCAGAGAATTTTTTGTATTTTTAGTGGAGACAGTCATTCATCGTATTAGCCAGGATGGTAATTTGTGTATTTTTTGTAGAGACGGGATGTCACCATATTGGCCAGGATGGTCTTGAACTCCTGACCTTGTGATTTGCCCACTTCAGCCTGCCAAAATGTTGGGATTACAGGAATGAGCCACCTCGCCTGGCCGCTTTTTTTTTTTTTTTTTTTTGTAAGATAGACTGTTACCCTATCACCCAGGCTGGAATGCAGTGGAACAATCTTGGATCACTGCAGCCTCTGCCTTCCGGGCTCAAGTGATCGTGCATCAGCCTCCCAGGTAGTTGGGACCACAGATGCACACCATGAGGCCTGGCTAAGTTTTTGTGTTTTTGGTAGAGATGGGGTTTACTATGTTGCCCATGTTCGTCTCAAACTTCTCAGCTCAAGTGATCGGCCTGCCTCAACTACCCAATGTGCTGGGATTACAAGGGTGAGTCACCACTCCTGGCTTGTCTTGGAATTTTCTAGACGAGGAAGACCAAGGCAGCCTATTGGCCCTTCCAGGCAATCACATGGGAATCAGCCACACCTCCTTCCTCCTCACCTCAGAGCTTCTCAGAATAACTTGGTGAAATGTCTCCCGCTGTGAGCCTCAGTGAGCCCACCTGTAACATAGAGGTGAGGCATAAGACCGGAAAAGCTCAGTCAGTGACACTGACCCCTGAAATGACTGACAAAATACAGTGTGTGGCTTTTCTTCTGGGAGAGGGTAGTGCTGATTTTTAACTCAAATTTCAAATGAATTCCAGTTCTCTAAAATGAGCAAAAACAGGGGATTAGACTCAAATCACCTTGAACCTTATCATCTCACAGCTTTCACCCACCTACACGACTCCATGTCCCCTGCAGGCCTCGCCCCTGAGCTCTACAATCCTGTGTCCAGTTGTCTCCTCAGCTCTCTCTTGGGACATCAAACAGGCATCCCCACCTTCCAGTGTCCATAAGTGACTTCCTAAATCCCCAAACACATTCCCTTGCAGTCTGCACATCTCAGATGAGAGTGACTGTGTACTTCCGGAAACTTAGCCTAACTTGACAGCATGTATTTTAAATATGGGAAATATATTACATTATTTGTAAGTGTTGTAATTTATAATACAAAGAGAAACTTACATGTATATGTGAAAAAAGTGAGAAGATACATCACTTCCAAATTTTTTTTTTTTTTTTTTTTGAGACGAATTTTCACTCTTGTGGCCGAGGCTGGAGTGCAAATGCCATGTTCTCAGCTCACTGCAACCTCTGTCTCCTGGGATCAAGGGATTCTCCTGCCTCAGACTCCTGAGGAGCTGGGATCACAATCGACTTTCAAAATGCTTTTGGGTTGTGGGAGAAACATGTTTGAAGACCGTGTCCCTATGGGTCTGTGCCCCCAGGACTTCTCTGACCTCATCTCCTACCATTGCCCTCCTCTCTTCCACTGCTGCAGCCACACGGGCCACTTTCCTCTTCCTGGGGCTGAGGTTGCTCCTGTCTCAGGGCCTTCACTTGAGCTGTCCCTCTGCCTAGGACTCTGCCCTTCAGCTGCAAGTGACAAGCAGCCTTTCTTTCCTAGTTCCTTGTTCTGATATCATCTTCTCCGGGTTTCCTTTGTGATCTCCCACAGCCCCCATTTGACATTGCAGCTGTGAAACCAGAAAATCTTACAGAGATCTCAGTTAATTTAGAAAGTTTATTTTGCCCAAGGTGGTCAGCGCAGAGCTTAATTTTATACACTTTATGGAGACATGAGACATAAATCAGTGTATGTAAGAAGTACATTGGTTTGGTCTGGGAAGTTGGGAGAACTTTAAACAAAGGCAGGAAGACTTGAAGCAGGGAAGGGGCTTTTAGGTCACAGAGAACTGAGGCACAAATGGTTGCAATCTTTTGAGTTTCCTTTTTTTTTTTTGAGATGAAGTCCCATTTTGTCGCCCAGGCTGGAGTGCAGTGGCATGATCTCGGCTTACTGCAACCTCTGCCTCCTGGGTTCAAGTGATTCTCCTGCCTCTGTTTCCCAAGTAGATGCCCGGATCATTTTTGTATTTTTAGTAGAGATGTCCTTTCACCATGTTGGCTGGGACGGTGTCGAACTCTTGACCCAGAGTGACCTGCCTGCCTCGGCCTCCCACAGTGCTGTGATTACAGTCCTGAGCCACTGTGCTGGGTCCTTCTTTTGAGTTTGGTTAGCCTTTCAAAGGAGGCACTCAGATACACATCTATGTCAGGGAGCAGGGGGTGACTTTAAATAGAAGGGGAGTCTGGTTCCCTAAGCAGTTCCCAGCTTGACTTTTCCCTTTTGCTTAGTTATTTGGGGCCCCAAGATTTATTTTCCTTACACACAGCCCAACCCTCACCCCACCTCTGGTCCCCATTGACTGTTCTATGTGACTTCTTTTTTTTGAGATGGAGTCTTGCTCTGTCACCCAGGCTGGAGTGCAGTGGTCGATCTCGGCTCACTGCAACCTCTGTCTCCCAGCTTCAAGCAATTCACCTGCCTCAGCCTCCTGAATAGCTGGGATTACGGGCACCCACTACCATGCCTAGCTAATTTTTGTATTTTTAGTAGAGAAGGCATTTCACCATGTTGGCCAGTCTGGTCTTGAAGTCCTGACCTCGTGATCCACCCACCTAGGCCTCCCAAAGTGCTGGAATTATAGGTGTGAGCCACTGCACCTGGCTTCTTTGTGATTATTTTTGTGCCTTTGTCATCCACTGTCTGGATCCTGGTGAGAACAAGGCCCCAAGGGGAGGGCAGAGCCAGAACGTGGGGCTGTGCTGGGCTCACCCCCTCTGAGTGAAGCTCAACCCTGGCTTCACATTAGAGTGCAGAGCATTTTGCAAACAGAGCTTTTGTGCTGCTTTAGCAGAGATTCTTATTCCGATGGGATGGAACCCACTCTCAGTAACACCTGCAGTAGCCCAGGTGCTTGCCATCTGTGTGTAGCATTGAGCTTGGAAGCTCTGTGTCCTCCATTTCTGAGGGCTGAGCTCAGCCTGTGATCCACAGAGAGGTGAGGAGCTCTCCTCTGGATGGGGATTGATCAGGGATGGGTCTGTGCCCCAAAGGGGAGATCAGTCCAGCTCAGTTCCCCACTGCTGCCTCGTGTGTGGTGGCTTCTCCAGGAGGGGAGTGAGATCTGAAGACTGTGGTCAAACATACGCTGATAGGTCTTCCTGTGGGACTTTCTTATGTCTGCATGATCTCTGGTGCACTGGGCAGTGGGGGACTTCTTTCTACAGGGTGACATCTCCCCGTTCATGTGTTTTTATCACAGGAACCGAGTGAGTCATTTCTAACATGAAGTCTTGTTTTTCTTCCACATACAGGATTGATTTCTAAAGACTCATGTTATGTGAGGAAGCAGCTCAGAAGAGGAAAGGAAAGGAGCCAGGCATGGCTCTTCCTCAGGTGAAGTGATATTCCTCTGTGGATTAATCTGTCTCTTTCCTTTCTGAAATGTAGTAGTATTATATTGTATTGTAGTAATGTATTGTAGTAGCCAGTCTTTTCTGAGTCTGAAGCATTTTTGCCTGACACGTTCGCTTGCACTCACCCATGCCTGCCCTCAGTTCCTCTCATCTGCTCAAAAGAACTCCATCTCCTGTGACCCAGTGAGATGAACTTGGGAAGAGGCTCCACTGGGCATGGTCCTGGGAAGGGCTCACCCAGACATGGATAAACATGGGGTGTGGGCCCGTTGATGTCAGCACTGCTGGGCAGCCTGGATTGTTCAGGGGCCACATCTGGATGTCAGCTGTTTGTGCATCAGTTCAGAGAAACTATATATGAAATACATATGTTAATGTGCCCAGATATGTGGCAAATTCTGGGAAAGGAGAGAAATAAGGGGAAGTATTTTGTATCTGATTTGGTAATGCATTTGAAGCCACACTAGTAGATCAAGATGTCTCTGTCTCCAAACTTTTTTTGTTTTGTTTTGTTTTAAGAGACAGAACATTGGTCCAGGTGCTCACACTTGTAATCCCAGCCTTTGGGAGGCCAAGGCAGGAAGATCACTTGAGGTCAGGAGTTCAAGACCAGCCTGTCCAACATGGTGAAACCCCATCTCTACTAAAAATTCAAAAATTAGCTGCGTGTGGTGGTGCATGCCTGTAATCTCAGCTACTTAGGAGGCTGAGGCAGGAGAATCACTTGAGCCCAGGAGGTGGAGGTTACCATATGCTGAAATTGTGCCACTGCACTCCAGCCTGGGAAATGGAGCGAGACTCTGTCTCAAAAGAAAGAGAGAGAGAGAAGGTGTTGCTCTGTGGCTTAGTTCTGGAGTACAATGACACAATTCAGAGTTTACAGCAGCCTCAAACTCCTGGGCTCAACTAATCCCTACTTTAGATTCCCAAAGAGCCTGAGTGATAGGCGTGGGTCACCATATGTATGTACATATGTTAAGATGGAGTCTCCCTCAGTCACCAAAGCTGGAGTGCAATGGCATGATCTCGGCTCACTGCAACCTCTCCCTCTGGGTTTCAAGCAATTTTTCTGCCTCGGTCTCCCGAGTTGCTGGGACCACAGGACGCACCACCACACCCAGCTAGTTTTTGTACTTTTAGTTAAGACAGGGTTTCATTATGTTCTTTAGGCTCATCTCAAACTCCTGATCTCGTGATCTGCCTGTCTTGGACTCCCTAAGTGCTGAGATTAAAGGTGTGCACCACCATGTCCGGCCTTATTTTTTATATTGTATTTTTATTTTGTTGTCCAGGCTGGATGGCAGTACTGCAATCATAGCTCACTATAGCCTTGATATCCTGGCCTCCAGTGATCCTCCCCTCTTGGCCTCCCAAATTGCTGGCATTCCAGATGGAGACAGCCAGCCCGGCTGGACTCTGCACTTTTTTGAGATGGAGTCTCTCTTTGTTGCCCAGCTTGCATTGCAGTGGTGGGATCTCAGCTCACTGCAACCACTGCCTTCTGGCTTCAAGCAATTCTTTTGCCTCAGCCTCCTGAGTATCTGGGATTACAGGCATTTGCTGTCACACCTGGCTAAGTTTTTTGTATTTTTAGTAGAGATGTGGTTTCAGCATGTTCCCAGGCTGGTCTCGAATTCCTGAACTCATGATCTGCTCACCTCAGTCTCCCAAGTGCTGGGATTACAGGCATGAGCCACTATGCCTGACCAATCATGATAGTTTTTAGATTCAGACTTTTCCTTGAAAGCCATTCGACTTTGTCCTCTGAAACACCACTTGTATCTTAGCTCATCTAGAGACTTAATATCACCTGGTATGTTGAACATAATATCTGACATGTCTGTAGAGAAAACCCTGTGTTGGCTTTTTTTTTTTTTTTTTTTTTGAGATGGAGTCTTGCTCTGTTGCCAGGCTAAAGTGCAGTGGTGTGATCTTGGCTCACTGCGACATCTGCCTCCTGGATTCAAGTGATCCTCCTGCCTCAGCCTCTTGAGTAGCTGGGAGTACAGGTCCACACCACAACACCCGGCTAATTTTTGTATTTTTATTAGAGAAGTGGTTTTGCCATGTTGGCCAGGATGGTCTCGATTTTCTTGACCGCATTATCTGCCCACGTTGGTCTCCCAAAATGCTGGGATTACCGGTGAGAGCCACTGTCCGGCATTGCTTTTTTTTTTTTAGATGGAATGTCAGTCTGTTGCCATGGATTGAGTGTTGTGGTGTGATCTTGGTTCACTGCAGCCTCCATCTCCTGGGTTCAAGTGATTCTCCTGCCTCAGCCTCCTGTGTAGCTGGGATTACAGGTGCCTGCCACCATGCCCGTCTAATTTTTATATTTTTAGTAGAGACAGGTTTCCACCACATTGACCAGGCTGGTCTCAAACTCTTGACCTCAAATTTTCTGCCCACCTTGGCCTCCCGAAGCGTTGGTATTACAGGTGTGAACCACCACGCCCGGCCCTGTGTTTCCTTTTTATTTATATAGTTTTTATATTGTCCATAAAATCGAGACTTCCATAGTGACTTATGGGATCTTAAAATCTTTCAAGGAAAAGTACAATAAAATGCAACTACAGGGAAAAAATATTCAAAAATACCTTAACGTGTTTTTGTCAGAACAGTCTTTGATCAAAGAAATACTTATTTTCTCTTTTCTCATTTCCTGTGAAGGTGATAACTCAGTCCTCCATAATGTTTTGTTGAAATGTGTGTTTCATTTTAGGGACGCTTGACTTTCAGGGATGTGGCTATAGAATTCTCATTGGCGGAGTGGAAATACCTGAACCCTGCGCAAAGGGCTTTGTACAGGGAAGTGATGTTGGAGAACTACAGGAACCTGGAGGCTGTGGGTGAGGAAAATGTCCCTGCAGACATGAGGAGTCTGCTCTTGTCTATCTTGGCTCTTCCTGGTTTTGTATTCTCTTTTGTAATTTTGCCCCATACGTGGTTTTTTTGTTTGATTGTTTGATTGTTTGTTGTTTTGAGATGGAGTTTCACTCTTGTTGCCCAGGCTGGAGTGCAATTGTGTATCGGCTCACCATAACCTCCGCCTTCCGGGTTCAAGCGATTCTCTTGCCTCAGCCTCCCAAGTAGCTGGGATTACAGGCATGCGCCACCACACCCAGCTAACTTTGTATTTTTAGTAGAGACGGGGTTTCTCCGTGTTGGTCAGGCTCGTCTCTAACTCCAGACCTCAGGTGATCCACCCACCTCGGCCTCCCAAAGTGCTGGGATTACAGGTGTGAGCCACCATGCCCAGCTCATTCTGGTTTTTGAGGAGCATCACAGAAGCGTCTCTCACTGGCACTGTGACAATGTTCATCCCTTAAACTAATGATCATCTTCTCTAAGCAGCAGTCAGTGGTGTTGAAATTCCTCCCAGCGAGGACATCATTTGGGCTCACAGCCTCATATGTATGAGGCTCTTGACTGAACTCTTGTTCATTTCACATTTTTCACACCAATATGTGTCATTGTTCATTTTTAAGAAGAAAACCTATGTTCAGTTTGTTGTAGAATCAACCCTGTAACAGATATGGTTTCCTTCAATCTTATTGAGGGAGCTTGTGAGGTTGAATGAGGTTTCCATAGTTTAGTTCTACTGTCATTTCCTTCAGACACAGTGGCTTTCAACTTGTTAGTTTCTATGTTTGTTTTTTTTTTGAGTCAGAATCTCACATTTTCCCTGGCTTGAGTGCAGTGGCATGATCTTGGCTCACTGCACCCTCCACCTATTGGGTTCAAGTGACTCTCCTGCCTCAGCCTCTTGAGTGGCTGGGATTACAGGCATGTGTCACCACACCCTAGTAATTTTTGGTAGTTCTATTACAGATGGCAGTTTCACCATGTTGGCCAGGCTTGTTTTGATAGCCTGGCCTGACGTGATTCACTTGCCTTGGATTCCAAAGTGCTGGGATTACAGGCATGAGCCACCACCCCTGGCCCCATCCGAGTTTGTTTCTAAGGCTGAATAATACTCCATTTTATGTGTATACCACATTTTCCTCATGTATTTATCTGTCAATGGATATCTGGGTTGGTTTTTTCTCTTTACTATTATGAACAATACTGCCAGGCTGGGTGCTCTTTACTGTCTCTTTTTATAAATCACTAGTCCTGGCTGGGCGAGCTGGCTCACGCGTGTAATCCCAGCACTTTGGGAGGCTGAGACAGCCTGGGTGACAAAGTGAGACTCTACCTCAAACGGAAAAAAAAAAGGAAAAAAAAGAAAAAAAAAGTTAATACAATACTTTTCTCAATAAATGTCATAAAATTACATATATCCACACAGAACAGACACTTAGTGACTTTTGAAACATTTTTTGTAGTTTTATTTTTTTGAGACGGAGTCTTGCACTCCAGCTTGGAGTGCCGTGGTGCGATCTCAGCTCACTGCAACCTCTGCCTCCTAGGTTGAAGTGATTCTCCTGCCTCAGCCTCGAGTACCTGGGATTAAAGGCACACACCACTATGACTGGATAATTTGTGTGTTTTTAGTAGAGATGGGGTTTCACCATGTTGGCCAGGCTGGTCTCAAACTCCTGACCTTAAGTAATCCACCACTTTTGGCCTCCCAAATTTCTGGGATTGCCGGTGTGAGCCACTGCACCTGGTGGCATTTTGTGACATTAACGAGTGGAGTGTGTCAGTTATATTGCATACCACATACTGAAAAGCCATATGCAAAATTATAAAAATTAATTAATAAAATATTGTAACCCATGATAAAACCAGCAAGCAAATAAGTACATTTATACAGCCTGCAGAATTCTCTTATTCTTATTCTTATAAATAAGTACATTTATACAGCCTGCACAAATCCCTCTTAAGAAAAAAGCCACAACATCTACTTAACCACCAGTACACAATATAAGAACTGAAATACATGTTAAGATCACTACCTTCTGATGTATGAGGTCAAGAAAATACACAGCATTATAAGGAATAAGAATTGACTAACGGCTGGGCACAGCGACTCACACCTGTAATCCCAGCACCTTGGGAGGCCAAGGCAGGTGGAGCATGAGGTCAGGAGTTCGAGAACAGGCTGGCCAACATGGGGAAACCGCACCTCTACTAAGAATACCAAAACATCAGCTGGGCGTGGTGGTGGGTGCCTGTTATCTCAGCTACTTTGGAGGCTGAGGCAAAAGAATCTTTTGAACCCAGGAGGTGGAGGTTGCAGTGAGCCGAGATTGCGCCATTGCACTCCATCCTGGGTGACAGGGCAAGATTCCGTCTCAAAAAAAAAAAAAAAAGAATTGACTAATAGTGTAGAAAAGTGCAGTTATGATGTCACAACTACAGTTATGTTCATATTGGCTAAAAGCCATTATCAGACGTCCTTTTTTTTTGTTTTTGAGATGGAGTTCCACTCTTGTTGCCCAGGCTGCAGTGCAATGGTGCAATACTAGCTCACTGCAACCTAAGCCTCCTGGGTTGAAGAGATTCTCCTGCCTCAGCCTCCTCAGTAGCTGGGATTACAGGCATTCACCACCACACCCGGTAATTATGTATTTTTAGTAGAGATGAGGTTTCTCCATGTTGGTTATGTTGGTCTCGAACTCCCAGCCTCAGGTGATCCACCCACCTCGGCCTCCCAAAGTGCTAAGATTACAGGCAAGAGCCACCGTGCCCAGTCCATTATCAGACTTCTTATTCTCCAATAGGATGTTCCTGCAGATGGGGCCTTTTAGAGAATTTGGTCATGGGTGTTGACTAATTGTGAATAGGACTAAGGCTTTTAATTTGTTTCTTTCTTTTTCTCTCTTTTACTTTCTCTCTCTCTCTCTCTCTCTCTCTCTTTTGTGATGGAGTCTTGCTCTGTCACCCAGGCAGGAGTGCAGTGGTGCAATCTCGGCTCACTGCAACTTTGCCTCCCGGGTTCAAGTGATTCTCCTGCCTCAGCCTCCCAAGTAGCTGGGACTATAGGCATGCACCACCATGCACAGAAAATTTTTATATTATTAGTAGCAACGGGGTTTCACCATGTTGGCCAGGATGGTCTCGATCTTTTGACTTCGTGATCTGCACTGCACAGCCTCCTAAAATGCTGGGATTACAGGCATGAGCCACTGCGCCCCGCCTCTTTATTTATTTTTGATTCAGAGTTTCAGTGTTGTTGCCCAAGCTGGAGAGCAATGGTATGATCTTGGCTCACCATAACCTCTGCCTCCCAGATTCAAGCGAGTCTCCTGCCTCAGCCACCTGAGTAGCTGGGATTACAGGCATGTGCCACCATTCCCGGCTAATTTTGTAGTTTTAGTAGAGACGTGGTTTCTCCGTGTTGGTCAGGCTGGTCTCAAACTCCCGACTTCGTGTGATTTGGCCGTTGTGCCATCTCGGCTCACTGCAACCTCTGCCTCCCAGGTTCAAGTGATTCTTGTGCCTCAGCCTCCTGAGTAACTGTGACTATAGGCACGGGCCAGCACACCTGGCTAATTTTTGTAATCTTTTCTTGTCTTCTCAGTGCTGTAATTGTTTCACAATACAGAATTTCCATTGCTTTCGGTTATCCTTACAGGAGCTTGTTGTGGATTATTTACCAATATAGTATATTGCGTGATTTTTTTTTTTTTTTTAGCATTTATTTGTACACAGTAAATATGGCTTAAATATGAAGAATATATATTTTTCTCTTCATTGATGTGACAGTGGTATGTTTTTTGGAAACTGTGATACACTTTAGGGTCACAGTGGAAAAATACTCCTTACTTTAGGCTTACACATGTTTGTGCCCTGTCAGTGTTTTGTCATGATATAGGAAATAAGCTTTCATAGACTTGATTTGAAGGACATGTAATTGTCCATTATTTATTAAAGAATCTTACTCCTTTTGTGTTCCTAAACTTTGAAGATCATGTTTGGGAAGTTCAAAATAAGTGTTTTTTATTGTGTCATATTTACACACTTCAGTATGATTTACCATCTGTACTTAATTGGAAATGTATTGGTATTTATATTTTGCAGATATCTCTTCCAAATGCATGATGAAGGAGGTCTTGTCAACAGGGCAAGGCAATACAGAAGTGTTCCACACAGGGACATTGCAAAGACATGAAAGTCATCACATTGGAGATTTTTGCTTCCAGGAAATTGAAAAAGATATTCATGACTTTGAGTTTCAGTCACAAAAAGATGAAAGAAATGGCCATGAAGCAGCTATGACAAAAATCAAAGAGTCGACTGGTAGTACAGACCGAGATGATCAAAGGCATGCTGCAAACAAGCCTATTAAAGATCAGCTTGGGTTAAGCTTTCGTTTGCATCTGCCTGAACTCCACATCTTTCAGCATGAAGAGAAAATTGCTAATCAAGTGGAGAAGTCTGTCAACGATGCTTCCTCAATTTCAACATCCCAAAGAATTTCTTGTAGGCCTGAAACACATATTCCTAATAACTATGGGAATAATTTTTTCCATTCATCATTACTCACACAAAAACAGGAAATACACATGAGAGAAAAATCTTTCCAATGTAATGAGACTGGCAAAGCCTTTAATTGTAGCTCATTTGTAATGAAACATCAGATAATCCATTTAGGAGAAAAACAATATAAATTTGATACATGTGGCAAAGTCTTTAATGAGAAGCGATACCTTGCACGCCATCGTAGATGTCACACTGGTGAGAAACCTTACAAGTGTAATGAATGTGGAAAGTCCTTCAGTTACAAGTCATCCCTGACATGCCATCGTAGGTGTCACACTGGTGAGAAACCTTACAAGTGTAATGAATGTGGAAAGTCCTTCACTTACAAGTCATCTCTTACATGCCATCGTAGATGTCACACTGGTGAGAAACCTTACAAGTGTAATGAATGTGGAAAGTCCTTCAGTTACAAGTCATCCCTTAGATGCCATCGTAGACTTCATACTGGAGTAAAACCTTACAAGTGTAATGAGTGTGGCAAGATGTTTGGTCAAAATTCAACCCTTGTAATTCATAAGGCAATTCATACTGGAGAGAAACCTTACAAGTGTAATGAATGTGGCAAGGCTTTTAATCAACAATCACACCTTTCACGTCATCATAGACTTCATAGTGGAGAGAAACCTTACAAGTGTAATGAGTGTGGTAAGGCTTTTATTCATCAATCAAGCCTTGCACGTCATCATAGAATTCATACTGGAGAGAAGTCTTACAAATGTGAAGAATGTGACAAAGTTTTCATTCAGAAATCAAACCTTGAGAGACATAAGATAATTCATACTGGAGAGAAACCTTACAAGTGTAATGAGTGTCACAAGACCTTCAGTCACAGGTCATCTCTTCCATGCCATCGTAGACTTCATAGTGGTGAGAAACCTTACCAGTGTAATGAATGTGGGAAGACTTTTAATGTACAGTCACACCTTTCACGTCATCATAGACTTCATACTGGAGAGAAATCTTACAAATGTAAGGTTTGTGACAAGGCTTTCATGTGCCATTCTTACCTGGCAAACCATACTAGAATTCATAGCAGAGAGAAACATTACAAGTGTAATGACTGTGGTAAGGCTCACAGTCACTTGATTGGTTCATCAGTCAAGCCTTGTACGTCATCATAGACTTCATACTGGAGAGAAATCTTACAAATGTGAAGAATGTGACAAAGTTTTCAGTCAGAAATTAACCCTTGAAAGACATAAGAGAATTCATACTGGAGAGAAACCATACAAATGTAAGGTTTGTGACATAGCTTTCACATGGAATTCACAGTTGGCATGACATAGAAGAATTCACACTGGACAGAAAACGTACAGGTGTAATGAGTGTCACAAGACTTTCACTCACAGGTCATGCCTTCTATGCCATCGTAGACGTCATAGTGGTGAGAAACCTTACAAGTGTAATGAGTGTGGGAAGACTTAATCGACAATCACACCTTTCACGCCATCACAGAATTCATACTGGAGAGAAACCTTACAAATGTGAAGCATGTGATAAAGTTTTCAGTCAGAAATCAACCCTTGAGTCACATAAGAGAAATCATACTGGAGAGAAACCATACAAGTGTCAGGTTTGTGACACAGCTTTCACGTGGAATTCACAGCTGGCAAGACATACAAGAATTCACACTGGAGAGAAAACTTAACAAGTGTAATGAGTGTGGCAAGACCTTCAGTCACAAGTCATCCCTTGTATGGCATCGTAGACTTCATGGTGGAGAGAAATCTTACAAATGTAAGGTTTGTGACAAGGCTTTCGTGTGTCATTCCTATGTGGCAAAACATACTAGAATTCATAGTGGAATGAAACCTTTCAAGTGTAATGAGTGCAGCAAGACCTTCAGTCACAGGTCTTCCCTTGTATGCCATCATAGACTTCATAGTGGTGAGAAACCTTACAAGTGAGAAACCTTACAAGTGTAATGAGTGTGGCAATATCTTCCGTCACTGCTCATCCCTTTTATACCATCGTAGACTTCATACTGGAGAGAAATCTTAACAAATGTATGGTTTGTGACAAGGCTTTCATGCATAATTCACACCTAGTAAGACATACTAGAATTCACACTGCAGAGAAACCTTACAAGTGTAATGAATGTGGGAAGACTTTTAATGAACAATCACACCTGTCATGTCATCATAGAATTCATACTGGAGAGAAACCTTACAAATGTGAAGCATGTGACAAAGTTTTCAGTCACAGATCACACCTTAAAAGACATAGGAGAATTCATACTGGAGAGAAACCTTACAAGTGTAATGAGTGTGGCAAAGACTGTAGTGACCGGTCAACACTACCATCAGGCCATTCATGGTGTAGGGAAACTTGACTAACGTAATGATTATCACAAAGTCTTCAGTAACACTACAATGATTGCAAATCATTGGAGAATCCATAATGGAGAGAGACCTTCCGAGTGTAATAAATGTGGCAAGTTTTTCAGACATCGTTCATACATTGCAGGTCATCGGCGAACTCACACTGGAGAGAAACCTTACAAATGTCATGACTGTGGCAAGGTCTTCAGTCAAGCTTCATCCTATGCAAAACATAGGAGAATTCATGCAGGAGAGAAACTCACAAGTGTGATGATTGTGGCAAAGCCTTTACTTCACATTCACACCTCATTAGACATCAGAGAATCCCTACTGGACAGAAATCTTACAAATGTCATAAGTGTGGTAAGGTCTTCAGCCCGAGATCACTCCTTTCAGAACATCAGAAAATTCATTTTTGAGATAACTGTTCCCAATGCAGTGAGTATAGCAAACCATCAAGCATTAATTGACATTAGAGTCAATCCAGAATTGACTTGAGTTTGTTCTGACTTAACATTGAGTTCAACCCTTAATTGACGTTCAAGTGTTTTAGAGGATTGGGCCAGGTGTAGTGGATCACACCTGTAATCCCGGCACATTGGGAGGCCAAGGCAAGTCAGTCACTTGAGGTCAAGAGTTTGAAACCAGCATGGCCAAGAGATGTGAGCCAGTTTTCCCAGCCTGTTTATTATTTTTTGAGACGGAGTGTTGCTCTTGCTGCCTAGGCTAGAGTGCAATGGTGCGATCTTGGCTCACAGCAACCTCCGCCTCCTGGGTTCAAGCGATTCTCCTAACTCAGCCTTCCTAGTTGCTGGGATTACAGGCATATGCCACCATGCCTGGCTAATTTTTTGTATTTTTAGTAGGGAAAGGGTTTCTCCATATTAGGCTGGTCTTGAACTCCCGGTCTCAGGTGATCCACCCACCTCGGCCTCCCAAAGTAATGAGATTACAGGCATATGCCACCGTGCCCAGCATTGTTTCTTTTTCTTTTCTTTTTTTTTTTTTTTGAGATAGTACTTTTTAAAGAGATAGTACTTTTTAAAAGGTATATACCATAGTGGTTTTTAAAAGGGATATCAGACTGGGTGTGGCAGCTCACGCCTGTAATCCCAGCACTTTGGGAGGCCAAGGCAGGCAGATAACGAAGTCAGGAGATCGAGACCATCCTGGCTAACACCGTGAAACCCCGTCTCTATTAAAAATACAAAAACTTAGCTGGGCATGGTGGTGGGCGCCTGTATTCTCAGCTACTTGGGGGGCTGAGGCAGGAGAATGGTGTGAACCCAGGAGGTGGTGCTTGCGTGGAGCCGAGATCGTGCCACTGCACTCCAGGCTGGGTGACAGAGTGAGAGTCTGTCTCAAAAAAAAAAAAAAAAAGATGTCAAACCCGGGGTATCTCATCCCACAGCACTTGGGAAGACTGAAGTGAGTGGATCATCTAAGATCAGAAGTTCAAGAGCACCCTGGCTAAAATGGTGAAACCCTGTCTCTACTAAAAATAAAAAAGTTAGCTGGGGGTGGGGGTGTGCACCTTTAGTTCTAGCTACTTGGGATGCTGAGGCATTAGAATCGCTTAAACCTGGGAGGTAGAGGTTGCAGTGAATCAAAATCGTGCTACTCTACTGCAGCAAGGGTGGCAGAGTGAATCTTCATCTGAAACAAACAAATGAAAAAAACAGACATCAAAAATGCTTTTGTTCTCATTGTATAATAGACTTCCCTTTTTTTTCCTTCTGGTTCCTCTTCAGTTCTCTACTTATTTTTTCTTTTTTGCAGTTTGAGTTTGAGATATAGCTTAGTTTTTAAAGTTTTATTTCTTAATACATAATGACTTCTGAAAGATGCCTTTGCAGCATTCTATAATCAGCTCACATCATTCGTTTCTGTACTTGTATATTTTCCAGTTATTTTCCGGTTGACCCCAGAATTCGTGAGATTTTTTTCCTACAACAATTTCAAAAGAGTTGCTGTTTGAAATTAGTTGTATCCAGTTCAGATCGAGGTCTGCATGCTTTCTAGTCTTTGTTATTTATTGGAAGGCTCTGGTACCTACTACTTAAGTTTGATTGTTTCAGCGTGTACTTGGTAAAGATGTCAGTGACCTTTTAACTAAACATCAAAATGTAGTTTAACCAGTTAGTCTGATTTCAGTTTTCTTTCGTTATGTCATTTGTTTAAATCTTGAGCTAGGAGCTATTTATTGCGTGTTTTCCTCAAGGCCCTGTGGTCCATTCTGGAAAAATGTTGAAACATGGGCTGGAGTAGCATAGAGCATTGCTCCAAAAGCACCCATGTATTCTTTTCTTTTTTTTTTTGAAATGGAGTGTCGTGGTGCGATCTCAGCTCGCTGCAACTTTTACCTCCTTGGATCAAGTGATGCTCCTGCCTCAGTCTCCTGAGTAGCTGGAATTACAGGCACCCACCAGCACACCCAGCTAGTTTTTGTATTTTCAGTAGATACAGGGTTTCACCATGTTTGTCAGGCTGGTCTCAAACTCCTGACCTCGAGATCCACCCAACTCAGCCTCCCACTGTGATGGGATTACAGGCATGAGCTACCACGTCCAGACTCTATTTTATTTTTTTAGATGGAGTTTTGCTTTTGTTGCTCAGGCTGGACTGCAATGGTGCGATCTGGTGTCACTGCAACGTCTGCCTCCCGGGTTCAAGGGATTCTCCTGCCTCAGCATACCGAGTAGTTGGGATTACAGGTGCCCTCCACCACTCCCAGCTAATTTTTCGCATTGTTAGTAGAGACAGGGTTTTATCATGTGGGCCAGGCTGGTCTCAAACTCCTGACTTCAGATGATCTGCCCACCTCGACCTCCCAAAGTGCTAGGATTACAGGCGTGAGCCATCGTGCCTGACGACTCATGTATTCTTGATTGAAATAATTTGCTTATGTCTCAGTTCTACAGTTGACCTTCTTTCACTGTTTTCAAGGTCAATAGCTGTGTGTTTACACTTCTGCATTTTATAAATGTTACTGTGATTTTCTTGTAAGGGAGAATTAACTGTCAGGAATCAATGTCATCAGAACTTTGCAAAAGAAGTTTCTTTAGCTCAGGTTCATGTAAGATGCTTCTCTAATTTTCTAGGATGTGGGTGGTAAGACCAACCTTTCCCATTAGCCCTTCCAGGCCCCCATGTAAGACTTTAGACACCTTCTCACTCATCTCAGACCTTCTCAGGGTACCTTGGTGAAAATGTCTTCCGATCTGAGCCCCAATGAGCCTCCCTGCAACTTGGCGACTAGGGGCTTGACCAGAAAAGCTTAACCCGAGTGTCCCTGACCCCTGAAATGTTTGGCAAAATCTTTTTTTTTTTTTTTGAGGAGTGCCCAGTTGTAATTAGAATTTTCAGTGGGATGCAGTACCCTAAAAATGAAAAAGAAAAGCAGAAGAATGGAAGAAACAGAGGTGTAGACTCAGACACAGAGACCATCTTTGGGGCCTTTCTCTGTATGAGGATATCACAGTGAAATCTAAAGCAGGTCATGTCAGTCCCTGGCAGGGAACCATCCACCGGCTTCCTGTGTTCCCCAGGACAAAAGTCCAACCCCTCACTGTGGCTCCGCAGCCCTGTGTCCACGGCCCCTTCCACTGTCCTGCCTCCTCCTGGGAGCTTGCCTTCATCCCATGAATCCCTCTGCCCCAGTCATATTTGCTTTTCTCTTTTCCCAAACATGAAAACCCTTCCTGTCTCAGGTCATCATCCCTGCTCTTACTCTATGTACACTGTCTCTTTCTCCTCCTTCAGGTCTAGGCTCAGAGCTCTCTCCCATGCCCTCCCACCGCCGGTCTCAAGCTCCTGAGCTCAAGTGATCTACCCACCTCGACCTCCTAGAGTGCTGGGATGACAGGCATGAGCCACCACACCCAGCCTCTGCATGGGGTTTCATCAAGTCTGGGTCTGTGCCCTGAAGGGGAGCTCATTCCAGCCCAGTTCCCAACTACTGCAGCATGTGTGTGTGGGCGGGGGGGGGGGGGGCTTCTCCAGAAGGGGACCGGGAATTTCTGTGTAGGAGTTTATCATCCATGGTGAGGAGGGCAGCAGAGGGGACTGTATTTGCTCAGGGTGAGGTCTCCTTTGTGTCAGGCCTCTGAGCCCAAGCTAAGCCATCCTATCCCCTGTCACCTGCACGTATACATCCAGATGGCCTGAAGCAACTGAAGATCCACAAAAGAAGTAAAAATACCCTTAAGTGATGACATTCCACCATTGTGATTTATTTCTGCCCCACCTTGACTGATCAATGTATTTTGTAATTTCCCCCACCCTTAAGAAGGTTCTTTGTAATTCTCCCCACCCTTGATAATGGACTTTGTGAGATCCACCCCCTGCCCGCAAAGCATTGCTCCTAACTCCACCACCTATCCCAGAACCTATAAGGACTAATGATAATCCCACCACCCTTTGCTGACTTTGTTTTTGGACTCAGCCCGCCTGCACCCAGGTGAAATAAACAACCTTGTTGCTCACACAAAGCCTGTTTTGTGGTCTCTTCACATGGATGCATGTGGCACTGTATGTGTGGTTGTGCTCCAGGGAGGGGGTGTGTTGATTCTAAGCAATAAACAACATATTTTTAACATTCAGGATTGACTTCTAAAGACTCTTGGTATGTGAGGAAGAAACCCGGAAGAGGAAGAGGAAAGCAAAGAGTCAGGGATGGCTCCTCCTCAGGTGAGATGATATTCTTGGTGAATTGTTCTGTCTCCTTCCTTTCAGAAACTCTGGGCCTTGGAGTTGGGAATCTTCTCTGGGTCTCAAGTGTCCTGCCTGACAGGTTAGCTCACACTCACCCATGCCTTCCTTCAGTCCCTCTCATCTCACTCAGATTCCATCTCTTGTGACCCAGTGACATGAATTTGGGAAGAGGCTGCACTAGGCATGGTCCTGCGAAGGGGTCACACCCAGACATGGATGGAGACAGGGTGAGGGTCCCATGGTATCAGTGCTGTTGGGCAGCAGGGTTTGTTCAGGGGCCACATCTGGATGCACTGTCAGCTCTCTGTGGACCAGGATTACAGCAGCTGCCAATGGAAGTCGTGTATTTGTGTGCACAAAGTACGTGTAAGTTCTAGAAAAGGAAACCAAGAAGAGAAAATCTTTTCTCCCTGATTTTATACTACATTTTTAGGTAATGGAGTGAGTTCGTGTTTCTGACTCCAAAAATCATACTAATTGGAATGGAAAGTTCATACACAGACATGAGTGATACAAGGTGTGTTATTCCATCATTAAGAATAGGAAATCAACCTAAAAGCAGGAGATTCATTAAACCATTCTTAGCACATTAAGCTCATGGAGACTGTGGTGTTACTGTGGAGAGGCTTGTGAAACAGGTGTTTTTGGTAAAAATGGTTACAATTTATTTTTTGAGATGGAGTCTGGCTCTGTCACCCAGGCTGGAGTGCAGTGGCATGATCTCAGTTTACTGCAACCTTTGCCTCCCAGGTTCAAGTGATTCTCCTGCCTCAGCCTCCCGAGTAGCTGGGGTTATACGCATGTGCCACCACGGCCAGCTAATTTTTTTGTATTTTTAGTAGAGATGGGGTTTCACCATGTTGGCCAGGGTGGCCTCAAACTCCTGACCTCAGGTTATCCACCCACCTCAGGCTCCCAGAGAGCTGGGATTACAGACATGAGCCACCGTACTCAGTCCCATCAATTATTATTAAATATATATTTTGATATTTAAACATCACATGATGGATATATTTGTTTTCTGGTAAAACTCCAAGGAAAGCTGCAGCTTAGACCCTTTGACATAAAGCATTTCCTTTCCCTGTCACGTCCTCTACCTTCCTTCCAACCTCACTGGGGAGCCGCTACTGTCAGTTCTGTGTCAAGTGTCAGAATAAGTCTCGTACACCTGTATTTCTGCATCATTATGAGACTTTAAAAATAATTCTGTAGTAAATTAAAGAAATAAAATGTTTTATAATTATGTTTTTACTTTAGGATTGTGGCTACCTGTGAAGGTTTGTTACATAGGTAAACTCATGCCATTGGGGTTTCTTGTAAAGATTATGTTATCACTGCGGTATCAAGCCCAGTACTCAGTAGTTTTTTTTCTTTGTTTTTTATTTTTTTGACACTGAGTTTTGCTCTTTTTTTTTTCTGGCTGGAGTATGATGGCATGAACTCAGCTCACTGCAACCTCCGCCTCCCGGATTCAAGCAACTCCCCTGCCTCAGCTTCCTGAATACTGGGATTACAAGCACATGCCACCATACCTGGCTAATTTTTGTATTTTTAGTAGAGACAGGGTTTCACCATGTTGGCTAAGCTGATCTTGAATTCCTGACCTCAGGTGATCCAACCTCCTTGGCCGGGCAAAGTGCAGGAATTACAGGTGTGAGCCACTGTGCCCAGCCCCCAATAGCTATTTTTTCTACTCTTCTCCTTCCTCTTACTCTCCACCCTCAAGTAGACTCCAGTGTCTGTTGTTTTCTTCTTTGTGTTTCAGTAAATATTTTAGTTTGATATTTAATTTTTCTAGTTGTGAATTTATATGTTGTCATATTAGTAAACAAGGCTAGCTTGCTCTTTGACATCTGCGTTGGAAATTGGCTGAATGACAACATGTGGGTCCTTTGCCATTTTTCTCCTGACCTCATGATCCGACCGCCTTGGCCTCCCAAAGTGCTGGGATTACAGGCATGAGCCACAGTGCCCGGCCTTCAGTTTTCATCTATTTGATTTTATTTTGAGACAATGTCTCGCTCTTTTGCTTAGGGTGGAGGGCAGTGGCGTGATCTTACCTCACTGCAACCTGCTTCAGGCTCAAGCCATCCCCCAACCTCAGCCTGCCGAGTAGATGGGACCACAGGTGCGTACCACCATGGCTGGTTATTTTTTTTCATTTTTATTTTTTTTGAGATGGAGTCTCATTCTTTAGCCAACCTGGAGTGCTTTGGTGTGATCTGGTCTCACTGCAACCTCTGCCTCCCGGGTTAAAGTGATTCTCTTACCTCAGGCTCCTGAGTGTGTGGGACTACAGGTGAGTGCTGTCAGGCCTCTGAGCCTAAGCTAAGCCATCATATCCCCTGTGACCTGCATGTACACATCCAGATGGCCAGTTCCTGTAACTGACGACATTCCACCACAAAAGAAGTGAAAATGGCCTGTTCCTGCCTTAACTGATGACATTATCTTGTGAAATCCCTTCTCCTGGCTCATCCTGGCTCAAAAGCTCCCCCACTGAGCACCTTGTGACCCCCATACCTGCCCGCCAGAGAACAACCCCCTTTGACTGTAATTTTCCTTTACCTACCCAAATCCTATAAAATGGCCCCATCCCTATCTCCCTTTGCTGACTATCTTTTAAAACTCAGCCTGCCTGCACCCAGTTGAAATAAACAGCCTTGTTGCTCACAGAAAGCCTGTTTGGTGGTCTCTTTACATGGACGCGCATGAAAAGTGCCACCACTCCCGGATAATTTTTTGGTATTTTCGGTAGAGACGGCATTTCACCTTGTTAGCTAGGATGGTCTGGATTTCCTAAGTTCGTGATCTGCCCAACTCGGCCTTTCAAAGTGCTGGGAGTACAGGCCTGAGCCACCTGGCCTGGCTTTTTTTTTTTTTTTTTTTTTTTTTGAGACAAAGTCTCTGTTGCCCAGGCTGGAGTTCAGTGGCATGATCTCAGATCACTGCAACCTCTGCCTCCCAGGTTCAAGCGATTCTCCTGTTTCAGCCTCCTGAGTAGCTGGGATTATAGTCAAGTGTCACCACCCCCAACTAATTTTTTTGGTATTTTTAGTAGAGATGGGGATTCACCATTTTGGCCAGGCTGTTATTGAACTCCTGACCTCAGGTAATCTGCCTGCTTCAGTCTCACAGAATGCTGAGATTACAGGCACGAGCCACCGTGCCCAGCCCCACCAATTATTATTAAATATATATTGTGATATTTAAACATCACATGATGTATGTATTTGTTTTGTGGTAACGCTCCAAGCAAAGCTGCAGCTTAGGCCCTTGACCATAGAGCATCTTCTTTCCCTGTCATGTCCTCCACCCTCCTTCCAACCTCACTAGGGAGCTGCTACCGTCAGTTCTGTGCCAGGTGTCAGAGCAAGTCTCATACACAGGTATTTCTGCATCATTACGAGACTGGAAAATATTCTGCAGTAAGTTAAAAAAATGTTTTTGTTTTCTTTTTTTTTTTGAGACAGACACTCATTCTATCGCCAGGGCTGAAGTTCTGTGACATGATCACTGCAGCCTGTGCCTCCCAGGTTCAAGCATTTTCCTGTCTCAGACTCCTGAGTAGCTGAGATTACAGGAGCCTGCCACCACAACTGGCTAATTTTTGTATTTTTAGTAGAGATGGGATTTCAACATCTTGGCCAGGCTGGTCTTGAACTCCTGTCCTCATGATTCACCCGCCTCGACCTCCCAAAGTGATGGGATTACAGGCGTGAGCCACCCTGCTTGGCTAATTTTTTTTTATATTTATGTTTTTACTTTAGGTTCGGGGCTACATGTGAAGCTTTGTTACATTGGTAAAGTTGTATCATCGGGGTTTTTTGTACAGATTATTTCATCACTCTGGTATTAAGCCCAGTACCAAATAGTCATTATTTATTTATTTTTTTGAGACTGAGTTTTGCTCTTGTTGCTCAGGCTCAAGTATAATGACATGATCTCAGTGCACTGTAACCTCTGCCTCCCAGGTTCAAGCAATTCTCCTGCCTCAGCCTCCTGAGTAGCTGGGATTACAGGTGCCTGCTGCCACACCTGGCTAATTTGTATTTTTTACTAGAGATGGGGTTTCACTGTGTTGACCTGGCTGGTCTTGAACTCCTGACCTCAGTTGATCCACCCCCTTCCCCCCGGTCTCTCAAATTGCTGGGATTACAGGTATGAACCACCGGCCCAGCCCCCAATTGTTATTTTTTCTGCTCCTCTCCTTCCTCCCACCCTCCACCCTGAAGTAGATCCCAGCGTCTGTTGTTTTCTTCTTTGTGTTCCAGTACCTATTTTACTTTGATATTTAATCCTATTGGTTGTCAAAATTTACATGTTGTCACGTTAGCAAACATGGCTGTCTTGCTCTTTGAAATCTGCATTGGAAATTGGCTGAATGACAATGTGTGGGTCCTTTCCGATGTTTCTCTGTATGAAGAGTCGTATAGTGGCTGCCTCTGTGCATGCCTGCATTACTACAGATATCTGTAGATTCCTCCAGATCAGGCAGTTGAAAGGGTGATTACTGTTTGTAGGATGGGGCATTTCCATTTTCTTAGATCTGACAAGATTTCCCCCGCCCTGAACTGCCAAAGTATCCTTTTCCAGCAAGATGAGATTCCTCTTCAGTGAAACAAAACTTGCTACTTTTCATATTTTTAAAAACTTTATATATGTGTATACACATCCCCACACACGTGCACACACATATACATACAAATACATATATACATACACATATGTATATATTTTGAAAATCTTTTATATTTTGAAAATCTGGGACAAATGACAACCCTTTGTATTAACATCTAGTTTTTTGTGAGTCTGTGTAGGTTTTATTATTTTGTGGACATATATATATAAAATGGATTTTTGTACTTTGAGTAATTTTGTTTTCGTGTATTTTATATTATTTTGAGATGGGGTCTTGCTTTGTTGCCCAGGCTGGTGTGCAGTGGTGCAATCATAGCTCACTGCAACCTCCACCCTCAGGATCAAGCCATCCTCCCACCTCAGCCTCCCAAATAGCTGGGAGCACAGGTGCCTGGCATCATGCCCGGCTAATTTTTATTTTTTTTGCGATGGAATTTTAGTTTCCCAGGTTGGAGAGCAGTTGCGTGATCAGGGATTACTGCAACCTCTGCCTCCAGGGATCAAGTGATTCTCCTGCCTCAGCCTCCTGCGTAGCTGGGATTACAGCCATGTGCCACTGTGCCTGGCCGATCTTTTACTGTGGTCGTTGTCATCCTTGAAGAGCTCACTCATGCTCTGGCTGACCTAGATACTGAATATCACTTGGCCATTTTTTTTTTTTTTTTGAGAGAGTCTCGCTATGTTGCCCAGGCTGTAGTGCAGTGGTGCGAACTTCACTCACTGCAAGCTCCACCTCTCAGCAGAGCCAAAACGTGGGGCTGTGCTGGTCTCGCCCCGTCTGAGTGGACCTCAGCCCTGGCTTCACATTAGAGTGCAGAGCATTTTGCAAATAGAGCCTTTGTGCTGCTTTAGCAGGGATTCTTATTTTGATGGGATGGAACCCACCCACAGTAATACCTGCAGTGGTGCAGGTGCTTGTCGTCTGTGCGCAGCATTGAGCATGGAAGCTCTGTGTCCTCCATTTCTGAGGGCTGAGCTCAGCCTGTGATCCACAGAGAGGTGAGGGGCTGTCCTCCAGATCGGCATTGATGAGGGATGAGTGTGTGTCCCGAAGGGGAGATCAGTCCAGCCCAGCTCCCCGCTGCTGCCTTGTGTGTGGGGGCTTCTCCAGGAGGGGAGTGAGATCTGAAGACTGGGGTCAAACATACACTTGTAGGTCTTCCTGTGGAACTTCCTTATCTCTGCATGATCTCTGGTGCAGTGGGCATTGGAGGACTTCTTTCTACAGGGTGACGTCTCCCCTGTTCATGTGTTTTTGCCCCAGGATGGGAGTGAGTCATTTCTAACAGGAAGTTTCATTTTTTTCCACATACAGGATTGATTTCTAAAGACTCATGTTATGTGAGGAAGCAGCTCAGAAGAGGAAAGGAAAGGAGCCAGGCATGGCTCTTCCTCAGGTGAAATGATATTCCACTGTGGATTAATCTGTCTCTTTCTTTTCTGAAATGCCAGGTATTGTAGTAGCCGGTCTTTTCTGAGTCAAGCATTTTTGCCTGACACGGTCGCTTGCACTCACCCATGCCTGCCCTCAGTTCCTCTCAGCTGCTCTGAGATTCCATCTCCTGTGACCCAATGACATGAACTTGGGAAGAGGCTCCACTGGGCATGGTCCTAGGAAGGGCTCACCCAGACATGGATAAACATGGGGTGTGGGCCCGTTGATGTCAGTGCTGCTGGGTAGCCTGGATTGTTCAGGGGCCACATCTGGATGTCAGCTCTTTGTGAACCAGATCAGATAAACTACATATGAAATACATATGATAATGTGCACAGATATCTGGTAAATTCTGGAAAAGGAGACTAATAAGGAGAGGTATTTTGTATCTGATTTGGTAATGCATTTGAAGCCACACTAGTAGATCAAGATGTCTCTGTCTCCAAACTTTTTTTTTTTTTCTTAAGAGACAGGATGTTGGTCCAGGTGTGGTGGCTTATGTCTGTAATACCAGCACTTTGGGAATCCAAAGCAGGTAGATGACTTGAGGTCAGGAGTTTGAGACCAGCCTGGCTAACATGGTGAAACACCATCTCTACTAAAAATACAAAAATTAGCTGGGTGTGGTGGCGCATGCCTGTAATCTCAGCTACTCAAGAGGCTGAGGCAGGAGAATCACTTGAACCCGGGAGGTGGAGGTTACCGTATGCCAAAATTGTGCCACTGCACCCCAGCCAGGGAGATAGAGTGACATTCTGTCTCAAAGGAAAAAAGAGAGACAGAGAAGGTGTCACTGTGTGGCTTAGTTCTGGAGTACAATGGCACAATTCAGAGTTTACAGCAGCATCAAACTCCTGGGCTCAACTAATCCCTACTTTAGCCTCCCAAAGAGCCTGAATGATAGGCGTGGGTCACTGTATGTATGTATGTATTTATTTATTTATTTAAAGATGGAGTCTTGCTCAGTCCCCAAAGCTGGAGTGCAGTGGCACGATCTCGGCTCACTGCAACCTCTGCCTCCCCGTTTCAAGCAATTCTTCTGCCTCAGCCTCCCGAGTTGCTGGGACTACAGGCATGCACCACCACATCCAGCTAATATTTGTATTTTTAGTTGAGATGGGGTTCCATCATGTTGGTTAGGCTGTTCTCAAACTCCTGACCTTGTGATCTGCCTGTCTCAGACTGCCTAAGTGCTGGGATTAAAGGCGTGTGCCACCATGTCCGGCCTTATTTTTTATATTGTATTTTTATTTTGTTGTCATGGCTGGAGTGCAGTGGTGCAATCATAGCTCGCTATAGCCTTGATATACTGGCCTCCAGTGATCCTCCCCTCTTGGCCTCCCAAATTGCTGGCATTCCAGATGGGAGACAGTCAGCCCAGCTGGAGTCTGCACTTTTTAGAGATGGAGTCTCGCTCCATTGCCCAGGTTGGATTGCGGTGGTGGGATCTCAGCTCCCTGGCCCTCTGCCTTCCGGCTTTAAGCAATTCTTTTGCCTCTGCCTCCCAAGTATCTGGGATTGCGGGCATATGATGCCATGCCTGGCTAATTTTTTTGTATTTTTAGTAGAGATCTGGTTTCACCATATTGGTCAGGCTGGTCGAACACCTGACCTTGTGATTCATCCACCTCGGCCTCCCAAAGTGCTGGGATTACAGGCGTGAGCCACTGCACCTGGCCTGCTCTGATCTCATTTCTACAGCTGCCTCTTTTTCAGTGTTTTAAACACTTGTAGCTATGTGTTCACAACTGTGTATATTTTGAACATATTTCTTTGATTTTCTGGGAGTGAGTAATTACATGTCTGGCACTGATGTCATCAGAACCTTAGATTGTGAAAGAAGTTGCTTTTGCTCAGGTATATAAAAGACAGTCCTGGAACTTTGATTTTTTCTTGTTTCTTTGTGAGATAGAGTGTCACCCTGTCACCCAGGGTGGAATGCAGTGGCACAATCTGGGATCACTGCAACCTCTGCCTCCCATGTGCAAGTGATCTTCTTGCATCAGCCTCCCAAGTAGCTTGGACCACAGAGGTGTGCCACGACACCCAGCTAAATTTTGTATTTTTGGTAGAGATGGGGTTTCACCATGTTGCCCAGGATGGTCTCAAACTTCTGGGCTCAAATGACCTGCCTGCCTTAACTTCCCAAAGTGCTGGGATTACCGGGCTGAGCCACCACTCCCAGCTCATCTTGGAATTTTCTAGAGGAGGAAAACCAAGGCAGCCTATTGGCCCTTCCAGGACATCTCATGGGAATCAGCCACACCTCCTTTCTGCTCACCTCAGAGCTTCTCAGAATAACTTGGTGAAATGTCTCCCGTTGTGAGCCTCAGGGAGTCCACCTGTAACATAGAGGTGAGGAATAAGACTGGAAAAGCTCAGTCAGAGTGACACTGACCGCTGAAATCACTGACAAAATACAGTGTGTGGCTTTTCTTCTTGAGAGTAAAGTGCTCAGTTTGTTTGTTTGTTTGTTTTTGAGACTGAGTCTCACTCTGTCACCCAGGCTGGAGTGCAGTGGTGCAATCTCGGCTCACTGCAACCTCCACCTCCTGGGTTCAAGTGATTCTCCTGCCTCAGCCTCTCGAGTAGCTGGGATCAGAGTTGGCTTTCAATATTCTTTTTGTTTGTGGGAGGAAAATGTTCGAAGACCATGTCCCTATGGATCTGTGCCCCCAGGACCTATCTGACCTCATCTCCTACCTGTGTCCTCCTTCCTTCCACTGCTCCACCCACACGGGCCACTTTCCTCTTCCTGGGGCTGAGATTGTTCCTGTCTCAGGGCCTTTGCTTGAGCCATCCCTCCACCTAGGACTCTCTGTCCCCTCAGCCAGCCCCCCATTTGACATTGCAGCTGTGAACCCAGGACTTCTCAGACAGATCTCTGTTAATTTAGAAAGTTTATTTTGCCAAGGTTGAGGACACACCCATGGCACAGCCTCAGGAAGTCCTGCCGACATGTGCGCAAGGTGGATGGGGCACAGCTTAATTTTATACATTTTTAGGGAGACATGAGACATCAATCAATACATGTTAAGATGAACATTGGTTTGGTCTGGGAAGGCGGGACAACTTTAAACAAAGCCAGGGAGACTTGAAGCAGGGAGGGGGCTTCCAGGTCACAGATAAGTGAGGCACAAATGGTTGTGATCTTTGAGGGTTTTTTTTTTTCTTTTGAGATGAAGTCTTGCTCTGTGGCTCACGCTGGCGTGCAGTGGAAGGATCTTGGCTCACTCCAACCTCTGCCTCCTGCATTCAAGTGATTCTCCTGCCTCAGCTTCCCAAGTAGCTGGGACTACAGGTGCACACCACTACAGTCAGATAATCTTTGCATTTTTAGTAGAGATGTTGTTTCACCATGTTGGCCGGGCTGGTCTCGATCCCTTCATCCCAAGTGATCTGCCTGTCTTGGCCTCCCAAAGTGCTGGGATTACAGTCCTGAGCCACTGTGCTGGGTCCTTCTTTTGAGTTTCTGATTAGCATTGCCAAAGGAGACACTCAGATACACATGTATGTCAGGGAGCAGAGCGGTGACTTTGAATAGAAGGCGAGTCTGGTTTCCTAAGCAGTTCCTAGCTTGACTTTTCCCTTTTGCTTAAGTGATTTGGGGGCCCCAAATTTATTTTCCTTTCACACAGCCCAACCCTCACACCACCTCTGGTCTATCTTGCCTGTTCTGTGTGATTGCTTTTGTGCCTTTGTCATCCACTGTCTGGATCCTAGTGAGAATAAGGCCCCAAGGGGAGGGCAGAGCCAAAACATGGGGCTGTGCTGGGCTCGCCCCCTCTGAGTGGAGCTCAACCCTGGCTTCACATTAGAGTGCAGAGCATTTTGCAAATAGAGCCTTTGTGCTGCTTTAGTGGGGATTCTTATTTTGATGGGATGGAACCCACCCACAGTAATACCTGCAGTGGTGCAGGTGCTTGTCATCTGTACGCAGCATTGAGCATCGAAGCTCTGTGTCCTCCATTTCTGAGGGCTGAGCTCAGCGTGTGATCCACAGAGAGGTGAGGGGCTGTCCTCTGGATGGGGTTTGATGAGGGATGGGTCTGTGCCGTGAAGGGGAGATCAGTCCAGCCCAGCTCCCCACTGCTGCCTAGTGTGTGGGGGCTTTTCTACGAGAGCAGTGAGAACTGAAGACTAGGGTCAAATATACACTTATAGGTCTTCCTGTGGTAGTTTCTTATCTCTGCATGATTGCTGGTGCAGTGGGCAGCAGAGGACGGTCTTTCTACAGGGTGAGGTCTCCCCTGTCTGTTTTTGCCCCAGGAAGGGAGTGAGTCATTTCTAACATGAAATCTCATCTTTTTTTTTTTTTTTTTTTTAATGGGGAAAAGAAAGATCAGAATGTTACTGTGTCTTTGTAGAAAAGGGAGACAAACTCCATTTTGATCTGTATTAAGAAAAATTGTTCTGCTTTGAGATGCTGTTAATCTGTAACTTTAGCTCCAACCCAACCCTGTGCTCACAGAAACATGTGCTGTATTGAATCAAGGTTTAATGGATTTAGGGCTGTGCAGGATGTGCCTTGTTAACACTATGTTTGCAGGCAGTATGCTTGGTAAAAGTCATGGCCATTCTCCATTCTCGGTTAACCAAGGACACAAGGCACTGCAGAAAGCTACAGGGACCTCTGCCCTAGAAAGCCTGGGTATTGTCCAAGGTTTCTACCCACTGAGACAGCCTGAGATATGGCCTTGTGGAAAAGGAAAGACCTTATATCCCCCAGCCTGACACCCTTGAAGGGTCCGTGCTGAGGAGGAGTAGTGAAAGAGGGAGGCCTCTTTGCAGTTGAGATAAGAGGAAGGCTTCTGTCTCCTGCTCATCCTGGGAATGGAATGTCTTGGTGTAAAGCTGACCATTGGTTCTATTCTGAGATAGGAGAAAACCACCCTATGGCTGGAGGTGAGATATTCTGGCATCAATACTGCTCTGTGACTCTTTGCTACACTGAAATGTTTGTGTAAAGGGAAACATAAATCTGGCCTACGTGCACATCCATGAAGGGTGCCAGCCCCTCCACACCTGTGCGTATTTCTCATCAGGTGGGACGAGAGACTGAGAAAAGAAATAAGACACAGAGACAAAGTATAGAGAAAGAACAGTGGGCCCAGGGGACCGGCTCAGCATACGGAGGACCCACATTGGCACCAGTCTCTGAGTTCCCTCAGTGTTTATTGATCATTATTTTTACTATTTTAGTGAGGGGAGTGTAGCAGGGCAACAGGTGGGGAGAGGTCAGCAGGAAAACATGTGAACAAAGGAATCTGTATCATGAATAAGTTCAAGGAAAAGTACTGTGCCTGAATGTGCACATAGGCTAGATTTATGTTTCTCTTTACCCAAACAACACAATGTAGGAAAGAGTAACAGAGCAGTATTGCCTCCAGCATATCTCGCCTCCACCCACTGGGCGGTTTTCTCCTATCTCAGAATAGAACCAATGGGAATGGTCAGCTTTACAGGGAGACATTCCATTCCCAGGGACGAGCAGGAGATAGATGCCTTCCTCTTATCTCAACTGCAAAGAGGCCTGCCTCTTTTACTACTCCTTCTCAGCACAGACCATTTACTGGTGTCTGGCTGGGGGATGGTAAGGCCTTTCCTTTCCCATGAGGCCATATATCAGGTTGTCTCAGTGGGGACAAACCTTGCACAATACCCAGGCTTTCTTGAGCAGAGGTCCCTGCAGCTTTCTGCAGTGCATTGTGTCCCTGGTTAATTAAGATTGGAGAATGGTGATGACTTTTACCAAGCATACTGCCTGCAAACATATTGTTAACAAGGCACATCCTGGCCGAGCATGGTGATTCATGCCTGTAATCCCAGCTCTTTGGGAGGCCAAGGCAGGCAGATCACAATGTCAGGAGTTTGAGACCAGTCTGACCAACATGGTGAAACCCCGTTTCTACTAAAAATACAAAAATTAGCTGGGCGTGGTGGTGGGTGCCTGTAATTCCAGCTACTCATGAGTCTGAGGCAGGAGAATCGCTTGAACCTGGGTGGCAGAGACTGCAGTGAGCCGAGATCATGCCACTGCACTACAGCCTCTGTAACAAAATGATACTCCCCCTCAGAAAAAACAAAACAAAAAACAAAACAAGGCACATCCTGCACAGCCCTAAATCCATTAAACTTTGATTCATTACAGCACATGTTTCTGTAGCACAGGGTTGGGGCTATAGTTAAAGGTTAACAGCATCTCAAAACAGAAACAATTTTCCTTAGTACAGATCAAAATGGAGTTTCTTATGTCTTCCTTTTCTACATAGACACAGTAACAATCTGATCTCTCTTTCTTTTCACCACAATCCAGGCACAGTATATTTTCTTAAACTTATTAATGATACAGATGCCTTTGCTTATATGTTTCACTGCTGACATTCTCCTCACCATCACCCTGTTGCCCTGCCGCACTCCCCTTGTGAAGATAGTAAAAATAGTGATCAATAAATACTGAGGGAACTCAGAGACCAGCGCCAGTGCAGGTCCTCGCATGCTAAGTGTGCTGGTCCCCTGGGCCCACTGTTTTTTCCTCTATAGTTTGTCTCTCTGTCTTATTTCTTTTCTCAGTCCCTCATCTCCACCTGACGACAAATATCCGCAGGTGTGGAGGGGCAGGCCCCCTTCATTTTTCACATACAGGGTTGATTTCTAAAGACTCGTGTTACATGAGGAAGCAGCTCAGAATGTTGTAAGAGAGCGAGTTAGAGAAACACCATACTTAGAGATGAATTCAGGGGTCCTTTATTAGCTGGCGACCAAGAGACAGCTTCACGCTCAAAATTCTCTCAGCCCTGAAGAAGGGGCTAGATTTTCTTTTATACCTTGGTCTAAGAAGGGGAGGGGATAGCCTAGCTGAAGCAATTTTACAGAAGCAGAATAGGCAAAAAGTAAAAAATTAATGGTTACAGAGATAGTTACAGAAAAATAAACAGTTCCAGGCGCAGGGGCTTGAACTATCACTAAGAGATAAATGCAGCGGCTTTTAGGTACCTTCCACCAAGCACATTCCCAGGGGCTGCTGGTACAGCCTGCCTGAATATCTTATCAGCAGGTGCATTCCTGGATGTGCTTGGAGTCAGCTTGTGCTATTTATTCCCTTAAGGGGGATAAAGGGCGCTGCAAGTGAAGAAGCTAAAATGGAGTCTGTCTGGCTCTCTCTCTAGGAGAGTCACTTAGGTTAAAACAAGGTAGGGTAGCCTGGCACGGTGGCTCACGCCTATAATCCCAGCACTTTGGGAGTCCGAGGTGGGTGGAACACGAGGTCAGGAGATCGACACCATCCTGGCTAACACAGTGAAACCACATCTCTACTAAAAAATATGTAAAAAATTAGCCAGGCGTGGTGGCGGGCGCTTGTAGTCCCAGCTACTTGAGAGGCTGAGGCAGGAGAATGGCGTGAACCCAGGAGACAGAGCTTGCAGTGAGCGGAGATCGCACCACTGCACTCCAGCCTGGGTGACAGAGAGAGACTCCATCTCAAAAACAAACAAAGAACAAACAAACAAACAAAGTAGGGTATCACAAGAAGAGGAAAGAAAAGGAGCCAGGGCTGGCTCTTCCTCAGGTGAAGTGAGATTCCTCGGTGGATTAATCTCTCTCCTTTCTGAAATGCCAGGTATTGTAGTAGCCAGTCTTTGTCTGAGTCTGAAGTGTCCTGCCTGACAGGCTCACTCGCACTCACCCATGCCTTTTCTCAGCTCCTCTCATCTGCTCTGAGATTCCATCTCCTGTGACCCAGTGACAAGAACTTCTTAAGAAGCTCCACTGGGCATGGTCCTGGGAGGGGCTTACACCCAGACATGGATGGACACGGGGTGTGGGCCCCTTGGTGTCATTGCTGCTGGGCAGGCTGGATGGTTCAGGGGCCACATCTGGATGTCAGCTCTTTGTGGACCAGATTAGAGAAACAACATATGAAATACATGTTAATGTGCACAGATATCTGGTAAATTCTGAAAAAGGAGACCAATAAAGGGAGATAGTTTGTATCTGACTTGGTAATGCATTTGAAATCACTTTGGGGGCGGGGCCTGGGGTGGGGCAAGAGGGAGGAGGCTGCTTGGAGGCAGCGCTGGACAGTGGGACGGGGCGGGGCCAGAGGCTTATCCTCGTTTGGGGGCGGGACCTGAAATGGGGTGTTGTTCTTAAGGGCAGGGCCTGGCTGCGATGGATCAGGCTCTCTCCTCAGCTGGGTCCATGATGTGACGTGCTGTCATCCTCTTGACCTGCAGGACTGGATCCCCCGGGTGCTGATTGGTGGATTGTTTCTGGTGTGCCGTGATATTACCCCTAATATCACAGGGATGCTTCCTGCCCTTTTTAAGTTAGCATTTCAAACAATCGAAGTTAAAACAACACATTGTAGTGGGCCAACTGTACTGAACGCTGAGTCGTTTTTTCTCTGAAGTTGAAAATGGTTTTAATGCAAAGCGCCTTTTTTGAGCAGGCAGAGTCGTGCATCCTGCAGGCGGGGTGAACTCCCCTCAGGCTGGGGCAGGCTGGGGGACGGGGCAGGTACCTCGGTAAAGGGGTGGAGTGGGGCGCTGCTTACAAAGGGGACTGACAATTAGAATGGCTTAGTAAACTAAGCAAGGTCCTGGGTTGTTTGAGTGGATAATGGAAATAGAAAGGTGACACGGAAAACTGCCTATTATACACAGGAGGTGGAGGAAATTTTCATATTTCCTGGGAATAAAGCCAGAACTCGGAGCAGTGGGTCACACCTGTCATCCCAGCACTTTGAGAGGCCGAGGCGGGAGGATTGCTTGAACCCAGGAGTGTGTGATCAGCCAGGGCATAATAGTGAGACCTTGTCTCTACAAAATATATATTAAAAAAAATCAGCCAGATGTGGTGGTGCACACCTGTGTTCTCAGATGCTAGGGGCACTGAGATGAAAACATCACTTGAGGCCGTGCGCGGTGACTCATGCCTGTAATCCCAGCACGTTGGGAGGCTGAGATGGGCAGATCACCTGAGGTCGGGAGTTCAAGACCAACCTTACCAACAAGGAGAAACTCCATCTCTACTAAAAACACAAAAAAATTAGCCGAGCATAGTGGCCTATGCTTGCAGTCCCAGCTACTCGGGAGGCTGAGGCAGGAGAATCGCTTGAACCCGGGAGGCAGAGGTTTTGGTGAGCCAAGGTCGAGCCATTGCACTCCAGCCTGGGCAACAAAAGTGAAACCCCATCTCAAAAAAAAAGAAAAGAAAAAAAAGAAAACATCACTTGAGCCAGGGAGTTGGACGCTGCACTGATCCCTGATCTCACTAGCACACTCTAACCTGGATGACAGAGCTAGACCCTGTCTCAAACAAACAAGCAAATAAGTGAGAGGCATAATTCCTCCTTCAAAAATAAAGGAAGAGATTTTCTTTCCTGTAGTCTCTTTTCTTAGGATATTTATTTAGAAAATGTGTAAATGAATTTTCTCTGTCTTCTGAAGTGGTATGTTTTTTGAGACAGAGTTTTGTGCTTGTAGCCCACGCTGGAGTGGAATGGCATGATCTCCATTCACTGCAGCCTCCATCTCCCGGGTTCAAGCAATTCTCCTGCCTCAGTCTCCCGAGTAGCTGGGATTGCAGGCATGTGCCGCCATGCCCGGTTAATTTCGTATTTTTAGTAGAGAAGGTTTTTCTGTGTTGGTCAGACTGGCCTCAAACTCCTGACCTCAGGCGATCCGCCCGTCTCTGCCTCCCAAAGTGCTAAGATTACAGGTGTGAGCCACTGCACTCGACCAGAAGTGGAATTCTTTAGAAAAGAACTAAACTATTTTTTAGCTTAATGACCCAGGGATGTATTTCCGAAGGACTTGGGAGCTCTCTTTGAAAGGCAAACAACAACAGAGATAGTACTTGTATCTCAGTAGGAAATTAAATTATTCAAACATCAAGTGATTCCAATTTAAAGCAATGGACATTTAAACAATTCTGAGCCTTGAGAGGAATGTGGTCATGCAACTAGAGTCCAGTGGAATACAGGCGCAACTTCTAAGAGTTTTCCTGTAAGTAATTTGGAAAGCTGGCCATGCACAGTGGCTCACGCCTGTCATCCCAGCACTTTGGAAGACTGATTCTGGCAGATCACGAGGTCGAGAGATAGAGATCATACTGGCCAACATGGTGAAACCTCGTCCCTAATAAAATACAAAAATTAGCTGGGCATGTTGGTGCATGCTTCTAGTACCATCTGTTCTGGAGGCTGAGCCACTAGAATAGGGAGTCGGAGGTTGCAGTGAGCCGAGATTGCGCCACTGCACTCCAGCCTGGTGACAGAGTGATACTCCATCTCAAAATAAATAAATAAATAGCAATAAAAATAAAAAAATAGGAAGACTAAGCAGCCCCAGCGAGAAGACCTCCTCAGAGCATTGTGACTTCTTACACAGTGATAATGTAACCTTCCTTGAAGTGTATCAATCCATCACCAATCAAGTTGCTGCAGCCTATGCAGTGGTCTTGAATGAAAAATGTGGTGATTCTGCTAAAGCTTCTGTGTCTTTCCCTGTGTGTGAAATGTTAACGTCTCTACTTTGGAATGCTGATCCCATTCATTTGGAGTTGATGTTTCCAGGTGGCTTTCTTCAAGCTTTGTGTTCACATTAACTCTCTACTTAATCATGTATTTTAAATTTTAATATTTACTGCTGATGTCAGTTTCTGTCTTATTGCAGGAGCAATAAGACAGAAGAGAGGGCACCTGTTGCCATGTTGTAAAACTCACACTTGTCAAAAAGACATGGGTTAGGGTTTCTTCCCCTCCCTCAGGATGACGCTAGTTAGCTGACACAGATGGTCACCTCCATTACCAAGTAGAGCCAGGATGAACTATGTGTGACCAAGGGTGTTGTCAAGTCCTCTTCCCTGAGGACTGATTAGTGTTTATCTTGAAAACATGTACTTAATGGGTTGTATAGAACACTGAAGTGTCTTTCTCTCTTTTCAACCTCTTAGCTGTTTGCCTCTATTTCCCATCACATTATGGTCTAAGGCTTATTGATTTATTTATTTAGAGACGGAATCTCGTTCTGTCACCCAGGCTAGAGTGCAGTGGTGCGATCTCGGCTCATTGCAATCTCTGCCTTCAGAGTTCACACCCTTCTTCTGCCTTAGTCTCTCCGAGTAGCTGGTGCACCACGCCCGGCTGATTTTTTTTTTTTTTTTTTTTTTTGAGATGGAGTCTTGCTCTGTCACCCAGGCTGGAGTGCAGTGGTGCTATCTCAGCTCACTGCCAGCTCCACCTCCTGGGTTCACGCCATTCTCCTGCCTCAGCCTCCCCAGCAGCTGGGACACAGGTGCACACCACCACACATGGCTATTTTTTTTGTATTTTTAGTAGAGACGGTGTTTCACCATGTTAGCCAGGATGATCTCGATCTCCTGACCTCATGATCCGCCTGCCTCGGCCTCCCAAAGTGCTGGGATTGCAGGCGTGAGCCACCGTGCCTAGTCTCCCGGCTCATTTTTTGTATTTTTAGTAGAGATGGGGTTTCACCTTGGTGTCCATCTCCTGACCTCGTGATCCGCCCGCTTCGGCCTCCCAAAGTGCTGGGATTACAAGCGTGAGCCCCCGTGTCTGGCCCTAAGGCTTATTTATTAACAAAATGGTTTTTATTTCTTTCTCTGTTATCGTCGTGGAGATGATTTCTCATTTGGGAGAATATTTTTTAGTTTTCAGTTACATTTTGTCAACATTTAAAAAGCAAAGTAAAGAATATTTCTTGGGGCAGGCATGTTGGCTGACGCATGTAATCCCAGCACTTTGGGAGGCTGACGCAGGCAAATAACTTAAAGTGAGGAGTTCGATACCGGCCAGGTCACCGTGGTGATACCCCGTCGCTACCAAAAATACAAAAATTAACCGGGCATGGTGGCGCACGCCTGTAATGCCAGCTGCTCCCGAGGCTGAGGCAGGAGAATCGCTTGAACCCAGGAGGCAGAGGCTGCATTGAGTTGAGATCTCGCCACTGCACTCCAGCCTGGGCAACAGAGAAATACTCTGTCTCAATAATAATAATAATAATAATAATAATAATAATAAAGTAATAGATCTCTTCCACAAATGTGCTGGGACAACTAACTGGATATCCACATGGAAAAGAGTAATGTTGGATCCCTATGTCACACCATCAAAAATTTTATTTAAAAAGTATTTTTTTTTTTTTTAAAGGGAAAAGGCCAGGGCGCGGTGGCTCACGCCTGTAATCCCAGCACTTTGGGAGGCTGACGTGGGCGGATCACCTGAGGTCGGGAGTTCAGCCTGGCTAACATGGTGAAACCCTGTCTCTACTAAATATACAAAATTAACTGGGCGTGGTGGCGCAAGCCTGTAGTCCCAGCTACTCGGGAGGCTGAGGCAGAAGAATCGCTTGAACCCAGGAGGCGGAAGTTGTAGTGAGCTGGGATCACGCCACTGCACTCCAGCCTGGGCGACAGAATGAGACTCTGTCTCCAAAAAAAAAAAAAAAAAAAGGGAAAGGGAGAGAGAGAGAGACTAGGAAGGAAGACCTGCCGCAGTGGGTGTTACTTTGTCTCCCAGGCTGGCTTGGAACCCCAGGCTCAGCGATTCTCTCCGTTGTTTCCTGAGTAGCTGGGACCTGAGGCTCCCGCCCCCGCGCCTCTGCTGTTTTTAAGCAGCAGGTGGTGACCTCACTCCTCCCTGGCCTAAGCACTCCGACCCGCCTCCCTGGCGGTGGCTTTAAGGAAGTCTCTGAAGCTGAGCTCAGGGTGGACTCTCCCTCCCGAGTGAATGGAGATAGAAAGGGAGAGGACATCTATTGTGTTCTGTGGGCCATCAGCATGACATCGTACGTGCCGCCCAGGCAGGGCTTTGCATTTCACATTCTAGTTTGCATCCCGGTTCCAGACAATTCCAGGGCTTTGGAATCGTGCCTCAGATTTTCTGGCGCTCTTGCCTCCACAACCTGAAAACAGAGAGGCTAGGAGCGAGGCTGAAAGACGCGCAGGTCCCGCCCCGGCCCCGCCCTCTGCCGGTTCTAAAGTGCAAGGTCTCACCGCCTCGCGCCCCGCTGCTACCTCGCCTAGGCCCCGCCCACCTCCTCCCACCTCTCGCCCAGGCCTGGCTTCCGTCCTGCCCGCGGAGATTAACGCAAACCCGGAAGCGGATCGGGTGGAGTGAAGGTCACATCGCCATGGTGAGTTTTGCTCTGTGTTGCATTAAGTCTCCGCTTCCCAGGTCCCGCCGCTTCTGTCCCTGGGACGTGGGGTCCCCACAGACCTGGAAATTCTCGCCCATCTTCCTTCGCCCAGAGCAAATTGAGACATCCCAGTGAGAGGCCGGGTGTCGCTTCCTTTCGGGTTTAAAGTCGTCTGGAGGCTGGTCCCGTCCCCGGTCTGTTTGCTATAGGGCAATGTATATACTTTCTATTGCGTAGTTTTTCTGCTCAAAACCTTCTTCTGACTCCTCCCGCCCCGCGCTTTTTAAAATCCTCACCCACGAGGTGGATTCTTGCCCGGGGCGCGCCTCCCAGCCACCCCTCGTCGGCCCCTGGAGCGCCGCGCCGCAGCCCCAGTCCCGGGGAGGCCGCGTCCTCTGCCTGGTCCTGGGATCCTGCAGACCCCATCCTTCTCCTAAGGCGCCGTCCCCACGCCCCCACGTCCCTACCCGTGCCATAGCCTGCTGCTCCCCAGGTCTCCCCTCCGCAGTCACCGCTTCCATTGAACTCGCACTGGGGAGGACCCAGGGCCCTGTCCTGTGACACGGGGTCTTTTTGCCTGCCGAGCTCCAGCCCCTGGAAAACGCGCTCCTCCGGGATGCAGGCGTCTTACTCCAAACCCCCCTGCGATTGTGTGGGCAGAAGGGATCAGGAGACAGAGAGCAGTAGAAAATCTGAGACAGAGAAAAAAAGAATAAGAAAGGCCCATAACAGATGGCAAAATAGAGGACTGGTGAGGAATATGCCAAGATATGGCAAAAGTGGGGAAAAAAAGCAACAAAAAAAACCTAGGAAAGCAGGAGGAGAAAAGCAACTGGAGAAATGTAGAGAAAACCTAGATGTACACAGAGATGAAGGACGGCAAGGTAGGGGGGTGGCAGCAAAGAGGGAGGCTCATCAGAGTGAGGGAGAGAGGGAGGGATTTGGAGCCAGGGCAGACAGAGCAGAGTGGTGCTGGTGGCAAAGAGAACAGAGGGAGAACCACAGCAGGGAGGACACCTGGGGATCTGGGGTGTCACAGAGTGGGGACAGGGGAGTATATCAGGGAAGAGAGAATTTAACAGGGAGAACAGAGGAGGCGCAGACATGGGTGAAGAGGCAGAAATAGATGGAGATTGAGGACGATTAAAAGATTGGGGAGAAGGAGCAATAAGAGGTTAAATAAGTTGCGAGGATGGAGCAGAAGAGATGGAAGAGAAGGAATAGAAGGAAGAAGGGGATAAACAGCAGAAGAGAAGAGCGGTACAAAATGAAGAGCAGAATCCCAGGGAGAAAGAAAAGAAAACAAGAGCTAGAGAGAGAAGGGGAGAATGAGAGATATGTACAGAATTAGGGAGGGAAGCACAGTAATGAAGAAAGGGGGGCTAGGCACAGTGGCTCATGCCTGTAATCTCCACACTTTAGGAGACTGAAGCAAGGGGATTGCTTGAGTCCAGGAGTTCGAGACCAGCCTGGGCAACATAGTGAGACCCCTATATCTGCCAAAAAAAAAAATAAGGAAATAACCGGGCGTAATGGTGTGCACCTGTACTCCCAGCTGCTCTGGAGGCCGAGGTGGGAGGATGACTTGAGCTCAGGAGGTCCAGGCTGCAGTGAGCTGAGATCATGCCACTACACTGTAGCCTGGTCAACAGAGCGAGACCTTGTCTCAAAAGAAAAAAAGGGGCAAGAGACTGGGTTTAGATGAGTGGGTGAGTTCATTGGATATGATTACTTGTGACATGTTGACTTACCTGTATATAATCTAATAACTAAAACCTTGTTTAAATTATACAGATTGAGAATTTTAAAATTGGTGTCTATAAGACATGTACATTCTATAAATCTTGGCATCAGAGGGTATGTTCCACTTGGAATCCCTGTTCAACCAGAGGGAAGTGACTTATTCAGTTGTGAATCCCTCTCTTCCCTTTTCCTAGGATTGGGAGGATGTGGGGTAGTGAAGTGGGAAAAAAGTCACTGTCTGTTATTACATAATACTTTCAATTTAATTAATTAAATAATATTTTGAGACCGGGTCTGGCTGTATCATACAGGCTGGAGTGCAGTGGCATGATCCTCTAACTGCAGCCTCTACCTCTTGGACTCAAGCGATCCTCCTACGTCAGCCTTCTGAGTAGCTGGGACCAGAGGCATGAGCCACCAAGCCCAGCTACTTTTTATATATATATATATATTTGTAGAAACATGGTTTCACTACGTTTCCCAGGCTGGTCTCAAAATCCTGGGGTCAAAGGATCCTCCTGCCTTGTCCTCCCAAATTACTGGGATTACAGATGGGATTACAGGGATGGCCCACCGCGTCTGGCCTACGTAGCCCCCCTTTTTTTTTTGAGAGGGAGTTTTGCTCTTTTTGCCCAGGCTGGCATGCAATGGCATGATCTCAGCTCACCACAACCTCTGCTCCCTGGCTTCAAGCAGTTCTACCGCCTCACCCTCTGGAGTAGCTGGGATTACAGGCATGCACCACCATGCCTGGCTAATTTTGTGTTTTTAGTAGAGATGAGGTTTCTTCATGTTGGTCCAGGCTGGTCTCTAACTCCCTACCTCAAGTGATCCCCTGCCTGGGCCTCCCAAAGTGCTGGGATTACTGGCATGAGCCACCACTCTCAGCCCATAGTAGTTTTTAAAAGGGACATCAGGGCGTGGTGGCTCACGCCTGTAATCCCAGCACTTTGGGAGACAAAGGTGGGTGGATCATGAAGTCAGGAGTTCAAGACCAGCCTGGCTGACACAGTGAAACTCAATCTCTACTAAAAAATACAAAAATTAGCCAGGCATGGTGGCAGATGCCTGTAATCCCAGCTACTCCGGAGGCTGAGGCAGGAGAATTACTTGATCCCGGGAGACAGAGGTTGCAGTGAGCCGAGATTGTATCACTGCATGCCAGGCTGGGCAACACAGCTAGACTCCATCTGACAAAAAAAAAAAAAGAGAGACAGATAGAAAAGTAAGGAACATCAAAGTTGGGTGTGGTGGCTCATTCCTGTAATCCCAGCACTTTGGGAGCAAATCACTGAAGGTCAGGAGTTCAAGACCAACCTGGCCTACATGGTGAAACCCCGTCTCTACCAAAAATACAAAAATTAGCTGGCCATGTAGACACATGCCTCTAATTTCAGCTACTCTGGAGCCTGAGGCAGGAGAATTACTTGGACCTGGCTGGGAGGCAGAGGTTGCAGTGAGCCATGATCACACTGCTGTACTCCAGCCTGGGTGACAGAGTGAGACTCCATCTCCCAAAAAAGAAAAATTAGCCAAGGGTGGTGGCATGCATCTGTAGTCCCATCTACTCAGGAGGCTGAAGCAGGAGAATCTCTTTAGGCAGGAGAATCATGCCACTACACTGCAGCCTGAGTGACAGAGCATGACTTGGTCTCAAAAAACAGAAAAAGAAATAGCAATCAGCTCTTTAATGTCTCCATTTATAAAAGCAGTAGTCCTGGCCATGTGCCATGGCTCACACTTGTAATGCCAGCACTTTGGAAGGCTGATGCAGGTGAATCACCTGATGTTGGGGGTTCGAGATCAGCCTGACCAATGTAGAGAAACCTCGTCTCTATAAAACTCCAAAATTAGCTGGATGTTGTGGCGCATGCCTGTAATACCAGCTACTCTGGAGGCTGAGGCAGGCTAATTGCTTGAACCCGGGAGGCAAAGATTGTGGTGAGCCAAGATCGCGCCATTGCACTCCTTCCTGGGCAACAAGAGGGAAACTCTGTCTCAAAAAATAAAAAAATAATAATAAAAATAAAAGCAGTAGACCTATTCACGTGTAGTCAACCCCATGACCAAATTCTCTCACAGGCACCATCTGCAGGAACATGCTATTGGAGAATAAGAACTCTGAACATCACTTTTGGCCAATATAAACGTTCAGACCAGGGAGCCTGCATCATATTTTTGATGTTTTTATTGTGCAATTTGTTTTATACAATGTTTTCTGTGATCGCAGTTTATAAATTTTCCCAGTACACATTCTATGTTTTATATTTTACACACAGTTAACTAAGGGCAATGAATATATATAAAATTGCTGTATTGCCTGGTATTATGTAACTGTACCTGTGACATCATCATTGCACCCTCTGACACTGTTAGTCAGTGTATTTAATGCTGTGTATTTACTTGAACTCATACATCAGAAGGTAGTGATCTTAACATGTATTTCAGTTCTTATAGTGTGTGCTGGTGTTAAGTAGAAGTTGTGGCTTTTTTCTTAAGAGAGAATTGTTTAGAATTCTGCAGGCTGTATAAATGTACTTATTATTTGCTTGCTGGTTTTATCATGGGTTAGAATAGTTTACTGATTAATATTTAAGATTTCACATATGGCTTTTCTGTATATGATATGTAATGGAACTGACACACTGCACTTGTTAATTTCAATAAGTCCCTGTTCTGTGTGGATATAGGTAATTTTATGACAGGTATTCAGAAAAAGGTTGTATTAACTTTTTTTTTTTTTTTTTTTTGAGACAGAATCTCGCTCTGTCACCCAGGCTGGAGTGCAGTGGCACAATCTTGACTCACTGCAATCTCCGCCTCCCAGGTTCAAGTGATTCTTGTGCCTCTGCCTCCTGAGTAGCTGGGACTACAGGCGCCTGCCACCATGCCTGGCTGATTTTTGTAATCTTTTCTTATCTTCTCTGTGCTACGATTATTTGACAATACAGAATTTCCGTTGGTTTTGGTTACCCTTACATAAGCTTTTTGTGGATTATTTACCAATATAGTATATTGTGTGGTCTTTTAGCATTTATTTGTGTACAGTAGATATTGTGTAAATATGAAGAATATATACTTTTCATTGATGTGACAGTGATATGTTTTTGGCAAACTGTGATACATTTTAGGGTCACAGTGGAAAAATACTCCTTACTTTAGGCTTACACATGTTTGTGACCTGTCAGTGTTTTGTCATATTGGAAATAGGCTTCCATAGAAATGATTTGAAGGACATGTAATTGCCCTTTATTTATTAAAGAATCTTACTTCTTTTGTATTCCTAAACTTTGAAGATCATGTTTGGGAAGTTCAAAATAAGTATTGTTTTTTGTGTCATATTTACACATTTCAGTATGATTTAGCATCTGGACTTAATTGGAAATGTATTGGTGTTTATATTTTGTAGATATCTCTTCCAAATGCTTGATGAAAAAGGTGGGAGGATCACTTGAGCCAGGAAGTTGAACGCTGCAGTGAGCCCTGTTTTTGCCACCACACTCCAGCTTGGGTGAGTGAGCTACACCCTATCTCAAACAAACAAGCCAATAAATGAGAGGTATAATTCCTCCTTTGAAAATAAAGAAATATTTTCTTTCCTTTCATCTCTTTTCTTAGGACATTTATTTAGAAAATTTGCAAGTGCATTTTCTGTCTTCTGAGGTAGTATGTTTTCTTTCTTTTCTTTTGTTTAATTTTCTTTTATTTCCTTTTCTGTTCTTTTCTTTTCTTTAATTTTCTTTTATTTCCTTTTCTGTTCTTTTCTTTTCTTTCTGATGGAGACAGAGTTTTGCTCTCGTTGCCCAGGCTGGAGTTAAATAGTGTGATCTCGGCTCACTGCAATTTCCATCTCCTGGGTACATGAGATTCTACTCCTTCACTTTCCAGAGTAGCTGGGACTACAGGCACCCGCCATAATCCCTGGCTGATTTTTATAGTTTTGTAGAGACGGGGTTTCACCACGTTGGCCAGGCTGGTCTTGAATTTCTGATATCAGATGATCCTTCAGCCTCGGCCTTCCATAGTACTGGGATTACAGGCGTGAGCCACCGTGCCTGGCCCAGGGATGTATTTCTGAAGAACTTGGGAGCTCCTTGAAAGGCAAACAACAGCTGCGTGCAGTGGCTCATGCCTGTAATCCCAACACTTTGGGAGGCCAAGGCAGGTCAATCCCGAGGTCAGGAGTTCGAGACCATTTGACAAACATGTTGAAACCTTGTCTCTACTAAAAATACGAAGAAATTAGCCGGGCATGGTGGCACATGCCTGTAGTCCCAGCTGCTCAGGAAAATTGTTTGAACCTGGGAGGCAGAGGTTGCAGTGAGCCGAGATTGTTCCACTGCACTGTAGCCTAGGTGACAAAGCGAGACTCCATCTCAGAAAAAAAAAAAAAAAAGGCAAACAACAAGATAGATTGTACCTGTGTCTCAGTAGGAAATTAAGTAATTCAAACATTAAATGATTCCAATTTAAAGCTATGGACATTTAAATAATTCTGAGCCTTGAGAGGAATGTGGTCATGCAACAAGAGTCTAGTGGAATGCAGGCGCAACTTCTAGGAGTTTTCCTGGCTGACTGTCATGGCTCAAGCCTGTAATCACAACACTTTGGGAGGCCGAGGCATCTGGATCGCTTGAGGTCAGGATTTCAAAACCAGCTTGGCCAGCTTGGTGAAACCCTGTCTCTACTAAAAATAGAGAGAAATTACAGGTGCCTGCCACCCTGCCCAGTTAATTTTTGTATTAGGGTTAGTGTTAGGGTTTCTCCCCCTCCCTTGGGGTGAAGCTAATTAGCTGACAGAGATGGTCACCTCCATTACCAAGTAGAGCCAGGATGAACTATGTGTGACCAACGGCTTTTCAAGTCCTCTTCCCCGAGGACTGATTAGTGTTTATCTTGAAAACATGTACTAAATGGGTTGTATAGAACACTGAAGTCTCTTTCTCTCTTTTCAACCTCTTGGCTGTTTGCCTCTATTTCCCATCACATTCTGGTCTAAAGCTTATTTATTAATGAAATAGTTTTTCTTTCTTTCTCTATTATCGTCGTGGAGATGATTTCTCATTTGGGGGAAGACTCTGTTTTTCAATTATATTTTCTCACATTTAAAAAGTGAAGTAAAGAATATTTCCTGGGCCAGGCACGGTGACTCACGAGTGTAATCCCAGCATTTTGGGAGGCCGAGGCAGGCGGATCACTTGAAGTCAGGAGTTCTAGACCAGCCTGGCCAACATGGTGAAACCCCGTCTCTACCAAAAATACGAAAGTTAGCTGGGCATCATCATGTGCTCTTGTAATACCAGCTACTCCAAAGGCTGAGGCAGAAGAATAGCTTCAACCCAGGAGGCAGAGGCTGCAGTGAGCCACGATCTCACAACTGCACCCCAGCATGGGCCACAGAGAAATACTCTGTCTCAAAAATAAAAAGAAAGAAAAAAGTAAAAAAAGAGAAAGTAATAGATCTCTTTCGCAAATGTGCTGGGACAACTAACTGGATATCTACATGGAAAAGAATAATATTGGATCTCTATGTCACACCATGAAAAATTTTATTTAAAAATGGTTAAAAAAAAAAAAACCAGGCGGGGTGGATCACATCAGTAATCCTAGCAGTTTGGGAGGCTGAGGCGGGCGGATCACAAGGTCAGGAGATCGAGACCATCCTGGCTAACATGGCGAAACCCTGTCTCTACTAAAAATACAAAAAATTAGCCGAGCATCGTGGTGGGCGCCTGTAGTCCCAGTTACTCCAAAGGCTGAGGCAGGAGAATGGCGTGAACCCGGGAGGCGGAGCTTGCAGTGAGGCAAAATTGTGCCACTGCACTCCAGCCTGGGCGACAGAGCGAGACTCCATCACAAAAAACAAAAAACAAGGAGAGAAAAGAAAAAGAGCGAAGGAGAGACGAGGGAGGGAGCCCTGCGGGAAGGGGTGTTACTTTGTCGCCCAGGCTGGCCTGGACCCTCAGGTTCCCCCCCTCCACCCCTCCCCCGTGCCTGCATTCCTGCTGTGTTTAGGCAGCAGGTGGTGACCTCACTCCTCCCAGGCCTGAGCGCTGGGTCCTGCATCCCAGGGGAGGCCCTAGGGAAGTCTCTGAAGCTGAGCACAGGGTGGACTCTCCCTCCTGAGTGAATGGAGAATAGAAAGGGAGAGGATTTCTGTTCTGTTCTGTGGGCCCTCAGCATGAAATCGTATATTCCGCCCAGGCAGAGCTTGTGCATTTCACATTTTAGTTTGCATTCCCGTTCCAGACAATTCCAGGGCTTTTGAATCATGCCTCAGCCTTCCTGGCCACTCTCACCTCCAAAAACCGAAAAAACAAAGGCGCTGGGCGCGAGGTGGAGAGATGCACAGGTCCCGCCCGCCCCGCCCTCTGCCGGTTCTAAAGGGCAAGGTCTCTCTGCCTCGCGCCCCGCCTCTGCCCTGCCCAGGCCCCACCAAACTGTTCTCGGACCCCGCCCAGGCCTGGCTTCTGTCCTGGGCGGGCAAACCCCGAGGCGGATCGCGTGGAGTGAAGGTCGTACCGCGGCGCGTGCGTTTCGCTCTATCTTATATTAAGTTTTTGCTTCCCAGGTCCCCGGCGCGTCTGTCCCTGGGACGTGGGGTGCCCACGGACCTGGAAATTCTCGCCTGTCTTCATTCATCCAGAGCAAATTGAGATGTCCCAGTAAGAGTCCGGGAGTTGCTTGCTTTCTGTTTGAAGTCATCCGGAGGCTGGTCCCGTCCCCGGTCTTTCTGCTATAGGGCAATGTATACACTTGGTATCGCTTAGTTTTCCTGCTCAAAACCTTGTTCTGACTCTCCCACCCCATTCTTTTTAAAGTCCCCACCCGCGAGGTGGATTCCCGCCCTGGCCGCCTCCCAGCCTCTCCCTCTTCGGCCCCTGGAGCAAAGCGCTGCGGCCCCAGTCCTGGGGAGGCTGCGTCTTCTGCCTGGTCCTGGAATCCTGCAGGTGCCACCCTTGTCTTAAGGCGCCGTCGCCCCCTACATCCCTCCTCGTGGTGGGCCCTGCTGCTCCCCAAGTCTTCCTTTCGCAGTCACTGCTTCCCCTGAACCAGCGTAGGGCAGGTCCCAGCGACTTGTCCTTTGACCCCAGGTATTCTTGCCTGCCCAGCTCCACCCGCCGGAAAATGCGCTTCTCCGCGATGCAGGTTTCTTACCCCAAACCCGCAAAGTGGTGCTGGTGGCAAGGAGAACAGAGGGAGAACCGCAGCAGGGAGGACACCTGGGGATCTGGGGTGCTGGAGAGTGGGGAGAGGGGGGCGTAACAGGGAAGAGAGAATTTAACAGGGAGAGCAGAGGAGACGCAGAGATAAGAGGCGGTAATATATAGAGATTGAGGACGATCGAAAGACTGGGGAGAAGGAGCAACAAGAGGTTAAATAAGGACCGGGCGCTTTGGCTCATGCCTGGAATCCCAGCAGTTTGGGAGGCTGAGGCGGGCGGATCACCAGAGATCCGGAGTTCAAGACCAGCCTGACGAACATGGAGAAACCCCATCCCTACTAAAAATAAAAACTAGCTGGGCGCGGTTGCACATGCCTGTAATGCCAGCTATTAGGGAGGCTGAGGCCAGAGAATCGCTTGAACTTGGGAGGCGGAGGTTGCGGTGAGCCGAGATCGCACCATTGCACTCCAGCCTGGGCAACAAGAGTGAAACTCCGTCTCAAAAAAAAAAAAAGAGGTTAAATAAGTTGTGAGGATGGAGCAGAAGAGGTGGAAGACAAGTAATAGAGGAAAGAAGGGGATAAATAGCAGGAGAGTAGAGGGGTACAAAATGAGGAGCAGAATCCCAGGGAAAAAGACAAGAAAACAAGAGCTAGAGAGAGAAGGGGAGAATGAGAGATGTGTAAAGAATTAGGGAGGGAAGCACAGTAATGAAGAAAGAGGGGCTGGGCGCAGTGGCTCAAGCCTGTAATCCCAGCACTTTAGGAGACCGAGGCAGAGGGATTGCTTGAGTCCAGGAGTTCAAGACCAGCCTAGGCAAAATAGTGAGACACCCCATCTCTTTCAAAAAAAAAAAAAAGAAAAAATTAACCGGACACGATAGTGTGCACCTGTAATTTCAGCTACTCTGTAGGCGGAGGCTGGAGGATCACTCGAGCCCGGGAGCTCCAGGCTGCTGTGAGCAGAGATCATGCCACTGTACTCCAGCCTGGTCAAAAGAGCAAGACCCTGTCTCAAAAGAAAAAAAAGGGTGGGGGACTTTGGGTACAGATGAGTGGGTGAGTTCATTGGATATGATTAGTTGTGACATGTTGACTTCTGTGTATATAATCTAATAACTTGTTTAAATTATGCAGATGAGTTTGAGAATTTTAAATGTCCTATCTGTGAGCCGTGTACATTCTATAAATCTTGGCATCAGAGGTTAGCTTCCACTTGGAATCCCTATTCAGCCCGAGGGCAGTGACATTCAATTGTGAGTCACTCTCTTCCCTTTTCCCATGTTGGGTAGGAAGTGGGGCAGTGGTGTGGAAAAAAAAATCGCTTTCTGTTATTACATAATACTTTTAATTAATTAATATTTTGAGATAGGGTCTGGCTCTGTCGCTCAGCTGGAGTACAACGGCGTTATCTACTCTAACTGCAACCTCGACCTCCTAGGCTCAAGCGATCCTCCTCCCTCAGTCTCCCGAGTAGCTGAGACCACAAGTGTGAGACACCAAGCCCAGCTAGTTGTTTTTTTTTGGTTTGTTTGTTCGTTTTTGTAGAAACAGGGTTTCAGTATGTTTCCCGGGGTGGTCTCAAAATCCTGGGCTCAAAGGTTCCTCCTGTCTTGGCCTTGCAAAGTACAGGGATTACAGGGATGAGCCACCGCGCCCGGCCTATATACTAATTATTATTATTATTATTAGTTTTTTGAGGTAGAGTTTCACTCCTGTTGCCCAGGCTGGAGTAAAATGGCACAATCTTGGCTAATGAGTATCTCTGCATTTAGGGTTGAAGCAATTCTCCTGTGATACTCCCCCTGAGTAGCTGGGATTACAGGCATGTGCCACCATGCCCTGCTAATTTTGGATTAAGTGGCCAAGGCAGGAGAATCACTTGAACCCAGGAGGCAGAGGTTGTGGTGAGCTGAGATCACACCATTTTACTTCAGCGTGGGCAATAAGAGCGAAACTCCGTCTCAAAAAAAACAAAAAAGAATGGAGCAAAACAGGAGAGGGGCATAAAATGAGCAGAAGCCCAGGGGGAAATGCAGAGAAGAAACAGATGGAGAGAGAAAGTGAGAAAGGGCTAGGTATAGAATGATGGAGGGAAGCAGTAATGAAGACGAAGGGGGACCCTGAGTGCAGATGAGCGGTGAGTTGATTGGATGTGATGATGAAGTGATGGCATGTTGCTTTCTCTGTATATAAGGTAACAAATTTAAAATTTGTTTAAATTATACCGATGAGAATGAGAGTTGGAAAACTCCTGTGTCTAAGTGTGGTGCATTTCATAATTATGGCGTCAGAGGCCAGCTTCCCTCTGCAACCCCTCTTCAGCCAGAGGACAGTGACTTGACTCATTAGTTGTGGATCACCCTCTTCCCTTTTCATGGATAGGGTGGGGAGTGGGGGAGAGAAGTAGGGTAAGAAGTGACTGAGTCTCTGTTATTATATGGAATGTGATGAAAGGAGTATTAAGAGTGCTTTTGTTCTCTTTTTGTAATTGGTTTCCTTTTTTCTAGTTCCTCTTCATTACTTTAGTTTTTTTTTTTTAATTTTTGAGATGGAGTCTCTCTCTGTCACGCAGGCTGGAGTGCAGTGGAGCGATCTTGACTCACTGCAACCTCTACCTCCCAGGTTCAAGGAATTCTCTGCCTCAGCCTCCCAAGCAGCTGGGATTATAGGCGTCTGCAACCACACCTGTCTGATTTTTATATTTTTAGTAGAGACAGTTTTCACCATCTAGGCCGGATTTGTCTTGAACTCATGACCTTGTGATCCACCCACCTCGGCCTCCCAAAGTGCTGCAATTACAGGCGTGAGCCACCACGCTCGGCCTCAGTAGTTGTTTTTTATTTTTTAATTTTGCTTTTAATTTACTTATTTTTGTTATTGTGGTTTTTTTTTGTTTTGGACAGAGTTTTGCTCTTGTTGCCCAGGGTGAAGTACAATGGCGTGATCTTGGCTCACCACAAACTTCACCTCTGGGGTTCAAGTGATTCTCCTGCCTCAGCCTCCTGAGTAGTTATGATTACAGGCACGCACCACCATAGCCGGATAATTTTGTATTTTCAGTAGAGACGGGGTTTCTCCATCTTGGTCAGGCTGGTCTTGAACTCCTGACCTCAGTGATCCTCCCACCCCAGCCTCCCAAGGTGCTAGGATTATGGGTATAAGCCGCTATGCCCGGCCTTTAATTGTTATTTTTTTGAGACAGTCTTACTGTTTCCCACACTGGAGTGCAGTGGCAGGATCACAGCACTGTGCAGCGGCAACCTCCTGGTCTCAAGTGATTTTCCCACCTCAGCCTCCGGAGTAGCTGGGACCACAGGCACGCCCCACCAGGCCCAGCTAATGTTTAGATATATGTATTTATTTATTGAGACTCTCTGTCACCCAGTCTGGAGTCCAATGGCACGATCTCATCTCACTGCAAACTCCGCCTCCTGGGGGTCAAGCGATTTTCCTGCCTCAGCCTCCTGGGTAGCTGGGGTTACAGGTGTGCACCACTATGCCCTGCTAATGTTTGTATTTTTAGTAGAGGCATGGTTTCTCCATGTTGGCCAGGCTGGTCTCGAACTCCTAACCTTGTAATCTTCCTGCCCCGGCCTCCCAAAGTGCTGGGATTATAGGCGTGAGTCACCATGCCTGGCCTCATTGTTTTCAAAGTATAATATATTTTCAAATATTTCTCCTTTGGCCCAAGATTTCATTAGATCTTTATTTTTTAACCATTTTAAAATTGTTTCTCTATGAAATTTTTTTGAGTTTACATTGAGGTCTGTGTGCTTTCTAGTCTTTATCATATATCGAAAACATTTTCTACTGTGTGATATATGTTGTTAGGTTGTTTCAGTGTGTACTTGATAATGATATCAAGGACTTTTTTTCTTTACCCTAACATGAAAATTTAGTTGAAGTAGCCTATTCCATTTTCTTTACTTATGTCATCTGAAAAAATGCTAATCTGTGAACTTCTAAGTAAGTGTCCCCCTCGAGTCCCTCTGGTCCATAATATTCTCTACAGATGTTGAAGGATGGGCTGGATTGACTTGGAACCTTGGTTTAGCAGAGCCCATGTGTTCATGAGAAAAGCATTTGCTCAGATCTCATTTCTACAGCTGCCTCTTTTTCAGTGTTTTAAACACCTATTGCTATGCACGCACAGTTGTGTATATTTTGAACATTTTTCTGGGAGTGAGTAATGATACATTTGGGATTGCTGTCATCAGAACCTTACAACTTGAAAGAAGTTTCCTTTGCTCAGGTATATAAGATGGTCCTGGAATTTTTGTTTGTTTTTCTTTGAGATGGAGTGTCGCTCTGTCGCCCAGGCTGGAGTGCAGTGGCATGATCTCAGCTCACTGCAACCTCCACCTCCCTGGTTCAAGCAATTCTTTTGCCTCATCCTCCCGAGTAGCAGGCACTACAGGCCCCTGCCACCACACCTGGCTAATTTGTGTATTTTTAGTAGAGACAGGATGTCACCATATTGGCCAGGATGATCTCAAACTCCTGACCTTGTGATCCATCCGCCTCAGCCTCCCAAACTGCTAGAATTACAGATGTGATCCACCCTGCCCGGCCTTTTTTTTTTTTTTAACCGTTTTAAAATAAAATTTTTCATGGTGTGACATAGAGATCCAATATTATTCTTTTCCATGTAGATATCCAGTTAGGTATTACAAGGGTGAGTCACCACTCCTGGCTGGTCTGGAAATTTTCTAGAGGAGGGAGACCAAGGCAGCCTATTGGCCCTTCCAGGCCATCACATGGGAATCAGCCACACCTCCTTCCTCCTCACCTCACAGCTTCTCAGAATAACTTGGTGAAATGTCTCCCACTATGAGCCTCAGTGAGCCCACCTGTAACATAGAGGTGAGGCATAAGACCGGAAAAGCTCAGTCAGTGACACTGACCCCTGAAAGGACTGACAAAATACAGTGTGTGGCTTTTGCTCTGGGAGAGGTAGTGCTCAGTTTTAACTTGAATTTTAAAGGGATTCCAGTTCTTCAAATATTTAAAAAAAAAAAAAAAAGCACAAGATGAGCAAAATCAGGGGATTGGACTCAAATCACCTTGAACCTTATCATCTCACAGCTTTAACCCACCTACACGACTCCATGTCCCCTGCAGGCCTCGCCCCTGAGCTCTACAATCCTGTGTCCAGTTGTCTCCTCAGCTCTCTCCTGGGACATCAAACAGGCATCCCCACCTTCAGGTGTCCACAAGTGGCTTCCTAAACCCCCAAACACATTCCGTTGCAGTCTGCACATCTCAGATGAGAGTGACTGTGTACTTCCGGAAATTTAGCCTAATTTGACAGCATGCATTTTAAATATGGGAAATAAATTACTTTATTTGTAAGTGTTGTAATTTATAATATAAAGAGAAACTTTATAAAGTACAATGCCATGATCTCAGTTCACTGCAACCTCTGTGTCCTGGGATCAAGGGATTCTCCTGCCTCAGACACCCGAGTAGCTGGGATCACAGTCGACTTTCAAAATGCTTTTGGGTTGTGGGAGAAAAATGTTTGAAGACCATGTCCCTATGGGTCTGTGCCCCCAGGACTTCTCTGACATCATCTTCTACCTGTGTCCTCCTCTCTTCCACTGCTGCAGCCACACGGGCCACTTTCCTCTTCCTGGGGCTGAGGTTGCTCCTGTCTCAGGGCCTTCACTTGAGCTGTCCCTCTGCCTAGGGCTCTTCCCCTCAGCTGCAAGTGACAAGCAGCCTTTCTTTCCTAGGTCCTTGTTCTGATATCATCTTCTCCAGGTTTCCTTTGTGATCTCCCAGAGCCCCCATTTGATGTTGCAGCTGTGAAACCAGAAAATCTTACAGAGATCTCAGTTAATTTAGAAAGTTTATTTTGCCCAAGGTGGTCAGGGCAGAGCTTAATTTGATACATTTTATGGAGACATGAGACATCAATCAAAATATGTAAGATGTACATTGGTTTGGTCTGGGAAGTTGGGACAACTTTAAACAAAGGCAGGAAGACTTGAAGCAGGGAGGCGGCTTTTAGGTCACAGAGAAATGAGGCACTAATAGTTGCAATCTTTTGAGTTTCCTTTTTTTTTGAGATGAAGTCTCATTTTGTCACCCAGGCTGGAGTGCAGTGGCACGATCTTGGCTCACTGCAACCTCTGCCTCCTGGGTTCAAGTGATTCTCCTGTCTCAGCTTCCCAAGTAGATGCCCAGATCATTTTTTTTTCCAGGGGGGGCTTTGAAGGGGGCATCAGTGCAGCCCGGGTCCCCCCTGCTGCCTCGTGTGTGGCGGCTTCTCCATGAATGGAGTGAGATCTGAAGACTGGGGTCAAACATACACTTGTAGGTCTTCCTGTGGGACTTCCTTATCTCTGCATGATCTCTGGTGCAGTGGGCAGTGGGGGACTTCTTTCTACAGGGTGACATCTCCCAGTTCATGTGGTTTTGTCACAGGATGGGAGTGAGTCATTTCTAACATGAAGTCTTATTTTTTTTCACATACAGGATTGATTCTAAAGACTCATGTTACGTGAGGAAGCAGCTCAGAAGAGGAAAGGAAAGGAGCCAGGCATGGCTCTTCCTCAGGTGAAGTGATATTCCTCTGTGGATTAATCTGTCTCTTTCCTTTCTGAAATGCCAGGTATTGTAGTAGCCAGTCTTTTCTGAGTCTGAAGCATTTTGCCTGACATGTTCGCTTGCACTCACCCATGCCTGCCTCAGTTCCTCTCAGCTGCTCTGAGATTCCATCTCCTGTGACCCAGTGAGATGAACTTGGGAAGAGGCTCCACTGGGCATGGTCCAGGGAAGGGTTCACACCCAGACATGGATAAACATGGGGTGTGGGCCCGCTGATGTCAGTGCTGCTGGGCAGCCTGGATTGTTCAGGGACCACATCTGGATGTCAGCTCAGAGAAACTACATATGAAATACATATGTTAATGTGCCCAGATATGTGGTAAATTCTGGGAAAGGAGACAAATAAGAGGAGATATTTTGTATCTGATTTGGTAATGCATTTGAAGCCACACTAGTAGATCAAGATGTCTCTGTGTCCAAATTTTTTTTTTTTAAGAGACAAGATGTTGGTCCCAGTGCAGTGGCTGTCACCTGTAATCCCAGCACTTTGGGAGGCCAGGGCAGGAAGATCACTTGAGGTCAGGAGTTCGAGACCAGCCTGGCCAACATGGTGAAACCTCATCTCTACTACAAATACAAAAATTAGCTGGGTGTGGTGGTGCATGCCTGTAATCTCAGCTACTTAGGAGGCTGAGGCAGGAGAATCGCTTGAGTCCAGGAGGTGGAGGTTACTGTATGCCGAAATTGTGCCAGTGCACTCCAGCCTGGGAGATGGAGCGAGACTCTGTCTCAAAAGAAAAAAAGAGAGAAAGAAGGTGTCGCTCTGTGGCTTAGTTCTGGAGTACAGTGGCACAATTCAGAGTTTACAGCAGCCTCAAACTCCTGGGCTCAACTAATCCCTACTTTAGCCTCCCAAAGAGCCTGAGTGATAGGCATGGGTCACCATATGTATGTATGTTTATTATGTATGTATTTATTTATTTTAAGATGGAGTCTCGCTCAGTCAGCAAAGCTGGAGTGCAGTGGTACGATCTCGGCTCTTTGCAACCTCCCCCTCCCAGTTTCAAGCAATTCTTCTGCCTCAGCCTCCCGAGTTGCTGGGACTACAGACATGCACCACCACACCCAGCTAATTTTTGTATTTTTAGTTGAGACAGGGTTTCATCATGTTCGTTTATGTTGGTCTGGAACTCCTGACCTCATGATCTGCCTATCTTGGACTCCCTAAGTGTTGAGATTAAAGGTGCACGCCACCATGTCAGGCCTTATTTTTATGTTGCATTTTTATTTTGTTGTCTAGGCTGGAGTGCAGTGGTGCAATCAAAGCTGCTATAGCCTTGATATCCTGGCCTCAAGTGATCCTCCCCTCTTGGTCTGCCAAATTGCTGGCATTCCAAATGGGAGACAGTCAGCCCAGCTGGACTCTGCACTTTTTTGAGATGCAGTCTCGCTCTGTTGCCCAGGTTGGATTGTAGTGGTGGGATCTCAGCTGACTGCAACCTCTGCTTTCTGGCTTCAAGCAATTCTTTTGCCTCAGCCTCCCAAGTATCTGGGATTACAGGCATTCACTGTCACGCCTGGCTAATTATTTTGTCTTTTTAGTAGAGATGGGGTTTCACCATATTGGTTAGGCTGGTCAAACTATTGACCTTGTGATTTGTCCACCTCAGCCTCCCAAAGTTCTGGGATTACAGGCCTGAGCCACAGCACTTGGCCAAACTCTGCACTTTTAATGACTGCGAATGTAATGGAAAGTGGAGATAGGCATCAGTGGTACAGGATGCTTTATTACATCATTGATTTTATTTTATTTTTAAATTTTTTTTCAGTTGAGTCTCACTCTGTTGCCCAGGCTGGAGTGCAGTGGTGTGATTTTGTTTCACTGTAGCCTCTGACTCCTGGATTACAGTTATTCTTTTGCCTCAGCCTCTCAAGTACCTCGGATTAGAGGTGTGCATCACCACGTGTGTAATGGCATGATGTGATATGTGCGCATGAATACATGGATGCATAAGCCCATGGTTTATATAGAAAACACAACATTTGCAATAAGTTTTATTTTTTATAAAAATTATAATGATTTTAAGTATTTTTCATTGTTGTCAACTATCACGATAATGAGTTAATGGTAAGATGGGGCCCGGCCCGGTGGCTCACACCTGTAATCCCAGCACTTTGGAAGGCTGAGGTGTGTAGATCACGACATCAGGAGTTCAAGACCAGCCTGGCTAAAATGGTGAAACCCCATCGCTGCTAAATATACAAAAATTAGATGGACGTGGTGGCAGGTGCCTCAAATCCCAGCTACTGGGGAGGCTGGGGCAAGAGAATTGCTTGAACCTGGGTGGCACAGGTTGCAGTGAGCTGAGAGATTGTGCCACTGTACTCCAGCCTGTGCAATAGAGTGAGACTCCATCTGGAAAAAAAATAAATAAGAAGTATTGTGAAGGATTATATGCATGCCTGTGTGTATCCATTCAGTGACCTTGTAGGATGATCCATGTTCTCACCCTTGGACCTTTATCACATTCTCTGCACTAGATAATCCTGTGTCAGTTTAGTTTAAAGTTGTATCTGTTACTTAGGTGTTTATATTCAAATGTGAATCCCAGACATCTGGATTCAGGTGCTTGTGTTGACATTTTTAGCTGTTTGATTTGTGGTAATTTTCCTAGTATGTGTGATGCACTTGTCTCCAAGTACAGATCTTGCTTCATGGGATAGTATGTTATTTTATGGCTTAAGACATGGGAAGCACTTAGAACAGTGTATAGCACATGGGAAGCATTCAAAAATGTTAGTCATGGCTATTGCTGTCATCATAACCGTTTTTTTTTTTTTTTTTTGGAGACAGAATATTGCTTTGTCACCCAGGCTGAAGTGCAGTGGCATGATATTGGGTCATTGCAACCTCTGCCTCCTGGTTTCAAGCAATTCTCCAGCCTCAGCCACCCAAGTATCAGGGATTACAGGCACCCACCACCATGCCCAGCTAATTTTTGTGTTTTTAGTAGAGATGGGGTTTCAGCGTGTTCCCAGGCTGGTCTCAAACTCCTGACCTCGTGATCCACCCGCCTCGGCCTCCCAAAGTGCTGGGATTACAGGCATGTGCCACTGTGCCTGACCGATCATGATAGTTTTTAGATCTGGAATTTTCTTTCAAAGCCAATGGACTTTGTCCTCTCTCAAACACCGCTTGTATCTTAGCTCATCTAGAGACTAAATATCATCCGGTATGTTGAACATAATATCTGACATGTCTGTAGAGAAAACCCTGTGTTGGCTTTTTTTTTTTTTTTTTTTAGATGAAATCTTGCTCTGTTGCCAGGCTAAAGTGCAGTGGCACAATCTCGGCTCACTGCAACCTCCACCTCCTGGATTCAAGTGATCCTCCTGCCTCAGCCTCTTGAGTAGCTGGGAGTATAGGCCCGCACCACAACACCCAGCTAATTTTCATATTTTCAGTAGAGACATGGTTTCAGCATGTTGGCCAGGATGGTCTTGATCTCTTGACCACATTATCTGCCTGCCTTGGTCTCCCAAAATGCTGGGATTACAGGCAAGAGCCACTGCCTGGCATTGCTTTTTTTTTTTTAGATGGAGGGTCAGTCTGTTGCCCAGGATGGAGTGCAGTGATGCGATCTTGGCTCACTGCAGCCTCCATCTCCTGGGTTCAAGTGATTCTCCTGCCTCAGTGTCCTGTGTAGCTGGGATTACAGGTGCCTGCCACCATGTCCGTCTAAGTTTTATATTTTTAGTAGAGACAGATTTTCACCACATTGACCAGGCTGGTCTCGAACTCTTGACCTCAAGTAATCTGCCCAACTTGGCCTCCCGAATTGTTGGTATTACAGGTGTGAACCACCATGCCCGGCCCTGTGTTTCCTTTTTATTTATATAGTTTTTATATTGTCCATAAAATCGAGACTTCCATAGTGACTTATGGGATCTTAAACTCTTTCAAGGAAAAGTACAATAAAATGCAACTATACAGAAAAAATATTCAAAAATACCTCGACGTCCTTTTGTCAGAACACAGTCTTTGATCAAATAAATACATATTTTCCCTTTTCTCATTTCCTGTGAAGGTGATAATTCAGTCCTCCATAATGTTTTATTGAAATGTATGTTTCATTTTAGGGACGCTTGACTTTCAGGGATGTGGCTATAGAATTCTCATTGTCAGAGTGGAAATTCCTGAACCCTGCGCAGAGGGCTTTATACAGGGAAGTGATGTTGGAGAACTACAGGAACCTGGAGGCTGTGGGTGAGGAAAATGTCCCTGCAGACATGAAGAGTCTGCTCTTGTCTATCTTGGCTCATCCTGGTTTTGTATTCTCTTTTGTTATTTTGCCCCATCCATACTTTTTTTCTTCTTGTTTTTGTTTTGACATGGAGTTTTGCTCTTGTTGCCCAGGCTGGAGAGCAATGGTATGATCTCGGCTGACGATAACCTCTGCCTTCCAGGTTCAAGTGATTCTCCTGACTGAACCTCCCGAGTAACTGGAATTACAGGCATGCACCACCACGCCCAGCTAATTTTGTATTTTCAGTAGAGACGGGGTTTCTCCATGTTGGTCAGACTCATCTCTAACTCCAGACCTCAGGTGATCCGCCCACCTCGGCCTCTGAAAGTGCTGGGATTACAGGCGTGAGCCACCGTGACCAGCTCATTCTGGTTTTTGAGGAGCATCACAGAAGCGTCTCTCACTGGCACTGTGACAATGTTCATCCCTTAAACTAATGATCATCTTCTCTAAGCAGCAGTCAGTGGTGTTGAAATTCCTCCCAGCAAGGACATCATTTGGGCTCACAGCCTCATGTGTATGAGGCTCTTGACTGAACTCTTGTTCATTTCACATTTTTCACACCAATATGTGTCATTGTTCATTTTTAAGAAGAAAACCTATGTTCAGTTTGTTGTAGGATCAACCCTGTAACAGATACGGTTTTCATCAATCTTATTGAGGGAGCTTGTGAGGTTGAATGAGGTTTCCATAGTTTAGTTCTACTGTCATTTCCTTCAGACACAGTGGCTTTCAACTTGTTAGTTTCTATGTTGTTGTTTTTTTCTCATAGTCTCTCTGGGTTGCCCAGGCTTGAGTGCAGTGGTGTGATCTTGGCTCACTGCAACCTCCACCTTTTGGGTTCAAGTGATTCTCCTGCCTCAGCCTCTTGAGTGGCTGGGATTACAGGCAATGTGTCACCACACCCGGGTAATTTTTGGTGGTTCTATTACAGATGGCGGCTTCGCCATGTTGGCCAGGCTGGTTTTGATAGCCTGGCCTAACATGGTTCAGTTGCCTTGGATTCCCAAAGTGCTGGGATTACAGGCATGAGCCACAGCCCCTGGCCCATCCGAGTTGTTTTTAAGGCTGAATAATATTCTATTCTGTGTGTACCACATTTTCCACACATATTTATCTGTCGATGCACATCTCTACTATTATAAATAATACTGCCAGTCTGGGTGTCGTGGCTCACGCCTGTAATCCCAGCAATTTGGAAGGCTGAGGTGGGTGAATCACCTGAGGTCAGGAGTTCAAGTCCAGCTTGACCAACTTGGTGAAACCACATCTCTATTAGAGGTACAGTTTTTTTTGTTTTGTTTTTGCTTTTATTAAGATGGAGTATTGCTCTGTCACCCAGGCTCAAGTGCAGTGCGGTGGTGCAATCTCACCTCACTGTAACCTCCACATCCCAGGTCAAGCAATCTCCTACCTCACGCTTCTGAGTTGCTGGGATTACACACATGCACCACCATGCCCGGCTACTGTTTTGTATTTTTTTATAGAGGCAGTGTTTCACCATGCTGGCCTGGCTGGTCTTGAACTCCTGACCTCCTGATCCACCTGCTTATCCCCCCAATGTACTGGTATTGCAGACATGAGCCACTGCACTCAGCCTGGCTCTGTTTTCACAAACACATCTCTACCTACTGTGCCAGGGGAACCTTGTTCACCCGCATGGTCTGCTGTACTCTTCATAGAGTTTGCTTGTGTGTGTGTGTGTATGCATTTCTGGAATCTACAGAGGGGATTTTGTTGAGTATATTCTTGAAACTAGAAATCAGAGTCACTTAATTTAAGGATGTAAAACTGCTTTCACCTCAGGCCACCATACTGCTGCTTTTTTGGATCTCTTTCATTTTTGTCCCTTGCCCATATTGTAATTTGAATATTTAACCTTGGGTCAATATTTTAACTTTTGCTCAATTAGTTCCACTTTCGTCCAAGCTCAAGATTTGGTGTATCCTAGTGGAATTATATTCCCACAAACGTGCATGCACAAAGATCCCTCCCACATGCCCATTACTTCCTGCCTCCAACCTTGCCCTCCTTTCCCGGCCTTGCCTCACAGGGTACATTGATCTGGATGCAAATACTGTTGCTTTCCAGCCTATTGATTTGTAATAGTGAACACCCCAATTTCCCCTTGAGCCCTCCCCTCCAACACCACTCTCCCTGAGTAAGGCAAGACCTTATTCATCCACTGGACAAAATTATAGGAGGCTGCCTAAACCAACGTGTGCAGGGCATGATGACTCAGCTCATGATCCATGAGGGATGGCTTTAGCACCACTGTCAGCAGCGCAGCTCAGCCCTTGTGTCCCAGCTCAGTCCTTGTATCCCCCTTGATGTACTTCTTTCTGTTCTCCTTGTATTTTCTGTGTCTGGTCATTTTCTGTACTGCCTGGGCTGACTATTGTGCCTAAGAACATGTCGTGGGATCTTTCAGGCCCAGGATCAAGACTTATCCCTCACTTACCGTACGTGCAAACTGGGGTCATGTCCATGAACACTGTGAGCCTCCTGTCATTATTTCAGAAATAATGTTAATTTGCCTCCAGAGTTGGTTTTTGTTTTGTTTTGTTTGTGTGTGTGTGTTGTTTTTTTTTTTTTTTTTTTTGAGATGGAGTTTTGCTCCTGTTGCCCAGGCTGAAGTTCAATTGCACAATCTCAATTCACCGCAACCTCCACCTCCCAGGTTTAAGCGATTCTCCTTCTTCAGCCTTCCGAGTAGCTGGGATTACAGGCATGCGCCACCATACCTGGCTAATTTTGTATTTTTAGTACAGATGGGGTTTCCCCATGTTGGCTACGCTGGTCTCAAACTCCTGACCTCAAGTGATCTACCTACCTCAGCCTCCCAAAGTGCTGGGATTACAGGCATGAACCACTGTGTCTGGGATATTTTTTCTTTAAATGGAGTTTCTCTCTTGTTGCCCAGGCTGGTGTGCAATGGTGCAATCTCAGCTCACTGCAACCTCGACTTCCTGGGTTCAAGTGATTGTCCTGCCTCAGGCTGCCAAGTAGCTGGGATTATGCCTGGTGCAAGCCTGGCTAATTTTTGTATTTTTAGGAGAGAGGGGGTTTCTCCATATTGGTCAGGCTGGTCTCGAACTCCCAACCTCAGGTGATTCATCCACCTGCTTTTTAAAACAAGTGAATACTATTAGATGGCTTCATATAAGTTTTATAGTACACACTCAACTTCCTTTGTTTAATAAGATTTTTCAGCCTTCAGTGATGTTGATGATGAGATGCCCCTTTTCCTGTCTCACTCATCTCACTGTTCTGTCAGAAATAGCTTAGACTGGCCAGCTGCAGTGGCTTTTGTCTCTAATTCTAACACTTTGAAAGGCTGAGGTGGGTAGATGGCTTGAGGTCAGTAGTTTGAGACCAGTCGGGCAAACATAATGAAACCTTGAATCTACTAAATTAAAAAAAATTGGGCGTGATGACTCATGCCTATAATGCCAAAATTTTGGGAGGGTGAGACGGGTGGATCACCTGAGGTCAGAAGTTCGAGACCAGCCTGGCCAACATGGTGAAACCCCGTCTCTAGTAAAAATACAAAAATTAGCTGGTCGTTTTGGTATGCACCTGTAATCCCAGCTTCTTGTGAGGCTGAGACAGGAGAGTCACTTGAACCTGGGAGGTGGATGGTGCAGTGAACCATGATCACGCCACTGCATTTCAGCCAAGGTGACAGAGTTAGATTCCATTTGCCACCAAAAAAAAAAAAAAAAGTTAGCCAGGCATGGTGGCATGTGTCTGTACTCCCTGCCCAGCTGTTAGTCCATTCTTAGTTCTTAAAATGCTGTATATTTTCTTAACCTCATACATCAGAAGGTAGTGATCTTAACATGTATTTCAGTTCTTATATTGTGTGCTGGTGGTTAAGTAGAAGTTGTGGCTTTTTTCTTAAGAGGGAGTTGTTTAGAATTCTGCAGGCTGCATAAATGTACTTATTTTCTTGCTGGTTTTGTCATGGGTTACAATATTTTATTAATTAATTTTATAATTTGACATATGGCTTTTTGGTATGTGGTATGCAATATAACTGACACACTCCACTTGTTAATGTCACAAAGTGCCACCAGGTGCAGTGGCTCACACCTGTGACTCCAGAAATTTGGGAGGTCAAGGGGGGGTGGATTATTAAGGTCAGGGGTTTGAGACCAGCCTGGCCAACATGGTGAAACCACATCTCTACTAAAAACACAAAAATTAGCCAGGTGTAGTTGCGTGTGCCTGTAATCCCAGGTACTCAGGAGGTTGAGGCAGGAGAATCACTTCAACCCAGGAGGCAGAGGTTGCAGTGAGCTGAGATTACACCATGATGCTCCAAGTTGGAGTGCAAGACTACTTCTCAAAACAATAAAAATGGAAATTTTTTTTTTTTTGAGATGGAGTCTAACTCTGTCGCCCAGGCTGGAGTGCAGTGGCATGATCTCAGATCACTGCAAAGTCCACCTCCTGGGTTCACACCATTCTCGTGCCACAGTCTCCCGAGTAGCTGGGACTGCAGGCACCTGCCACCACGCCTGGCTATTTTTTTGTATTTTTAGTAGAGACAGAGTTTCACCGTGTTATCCAGGATGGTCTCGATCTCCTGACCTTGTGATCCGCCCACCTCGGCCTCCCAAAGTGCTGGGATTACAGGCATGAGCCATCGCACCTGGCCCAAAAAATTTTTCAAAAGTCACTAACTGCCTTTTCTGTGTAGATATATATAATTTTATGACATTTATTTAGAAAAATCTTGTATTAACTTTTTTCTTTTTTTTTTTCTGTTTGAGGCGGAGTCTATTTTGCCACCCTGGCTGGAGTGCAGTGGTGTGATCTTGGCTCACTGCAACCTCTGCCTCCCAGGTTCAAGTGATTCTTGTGCCTCAGCCTGCTAAGTAGCTGTGACTACAGGCACGGACCATCACACCTGGCTAATTTTTGTAATCTTTTCTTATGTTCTCAGTGCTATAATTGTTTGACAATACACAATTTCCATTGCTTTTGGTTATCCTTACATGAGCTTGTTGTGGATTATTTACCAATATAGTATATTGTGTGGGTTTTTTTTTTTTAGCATTTATTTGTACACAGTAAACATGGTTTAAATATGAAGAATATATGTGTTTCTCTTCCTTGATGTGATAGTGATATGTTTTTTGCAAATTGTGATGCACTTTAGGGTCACAGTGGAAAAATACCGCTTACTTTAGGCTTATACATATTTGTGCCCTGTCAGTGTTTTGTGATGATATAGGAAATAGACTTTCATAGAATTGATTTGAAGGACATGTAATCGCCCTTTATTTATTAAAAAGTCTCACTCTTTTTGTGTTCTTAAACTTTGAAGATCATGTTTGGGAAGTTCAAAATAAATATTTTTTTTTATGTCATATTTACACACTTCAGTATGATTTACCATCTGTACTTAATTGGAAACATATTGGTGTTTATATTTTGTAGATATCTCTTCCAAATGCATGATGAAGGAGGTCTTGTCAACAGGGCAAGGCAATTCAGAAGTGTTCTACACAGGGACATTGCAAAGACATGAAAGTCATCGCATCGGAGATTTTTGCTTCCAGGAAATTGAGAAAGATATTAATGACATTGAGTTTCAGTGTCAAGAAGATGAAAGAAATGGCCATGAAGTACCCATGACAAAAATAAAAAAGTTGACTGGTAGTACAGACCGATATGATCACAGGCATGCTGGAAACAAGCCTATTAATGATCAGCTTGAATCAAGCTTTTATTCACATCTGCCTGAACTCCACATATTTCAGATCAAAGGTAAAATTGGTAATCAACTTGAGAAGTCTACCAATGATGGTCCCTCAGTTTCAACATCCCAAAGAATTTCTTGTAGGCCCCAAATCCATATTTCTAATAACTATGGGAATAGTCCCCCAAATTCTTCATTACTCCCACAAAAACAGGAAGTACACATGAGAGAAAAGTCTTTCCCATGTGATGAGAGTGGCAAAGCCTTTAATTGTAGCTCACTTTTAAGGAAACACCAGATAATCCATTTAGGAGACAAACAATATAAATGTGATGTATGTGGCAAGCTCTTTAATCACAAGCAATACCTTTCATGCCATCGTAGATGTCACACTGGTGAGAAACCTTACAAGTGTAATGAGTGTGGCAAGTCCTTCAGTTACAGGTCATCCCTTACATGCCATCATAGACTTCATACTGGAGTAAAACCTTACAAGTGTAATGAGTGTGGCAAGATCTTTCGTCAAAATTCAGCCCTTGTAATTCATAAAGCAATTCATACTGGAGAGAAACCTTACAAGTGTAATGAATGTGGCAAGGCTTTTAATCAACAATCACACCTTTCACGTCATCAAAGACTTCATACTGGAGTGAAACCTTACAAATGTAAGATTTGTGACAAGGCTTTCGTGTGTCATTCCTATCTGGCAAACCATACTAGAATTCACAGTGGAGAGAAAACTTACAAGTGTAATGAGTGTGGTAAGGCTTTTAATCATCAATCAAGCCTTGCACGTCATCATATACTTCATACTGGGGAGAAACCTTACAAATGTGAAGAATGTGACAAAGTTTTCAATCAGAAATCAACCCTTGAGAGACATAAGAGAATTCATACTGGAGAGAAACCATACAAATGTAAGGTTTGTGATACAGCTTTCATGTGTAATTCACAGCTGGCACGACATAGAAGAATTCACACTGGAGAGAAAACTTACAAGTGTAATGAGTGTCACAAGACCTTCAGTCGCAGGTCATCCCTTCTATGCCATCGTAGACTTCATAGTGGTGAGAAACCTTACAAGTGTAATGAGTGTGGCAATACCTTCCGTCACCGGGCATCCCTTGTATACCATCGTAGACTTCATACTCTAGAGAAATCTTACAAATGTACGGTTTGTGACAAGGCTTTCATGCGTAATTCAGTCCTGGCCGTACATACTAGAATTCATACTGCAAGGAAACCTTACAAGTGTAATGAATGTGGGAAAGCTTTTAATCAACAATCACATCTTTCACGTCATCATAGACTTCATACTGGAGAGAAACCTTACAAATGTGAAGCATGTGACAAAGTTTTCAGTCAGAAATCAGCTCTTGAGTCACATAAGAGAATTCATACTGGAGAGAAACCATACAAGTGTCAGGTTTGTGACATAGCTTTCACATGGAATTCACAGCTGGCTCGACATACAAGAATTCACACTGGAGAAAAAACTTACAAGTGTAATGAGTGTGGGAAGACCTTCAGTTACAAGTCATCCCTTGTATGGCATCGTAGACTTCATGGTGGAGAGAAATCTTACAAATGTAAGGTTTGTGACAAGGCTTTCGTGTGTCATTCCTATGTGGCAAAACATACTAGAATTCATAGTGGAACGAAACCTTACAAGTGTAATGAGTGCAGCAAGACCTTCAGTAACAGGTCTTCCCTTGTATGCCACCGTAGAGTTCATAGTGGAGAGAAACCTTACAAGTGTAATGAGTGCAGCAAGACTTTCAGTCAGAAGGCATCCCTTCTATGCCATCGTAGACTTCATAGTGGTGAGAAACCTTACAAGTGTAATGAGTGTGGCAATACCTTCCGTCACTGGTCATCCCTTGTATACCATCGTAGACTTCATACTGGGGAGAAATCTTACAAATGTACGGTTTGTGACAAGGCTTTCGTGCGTAATTCATACCTGGCAAGACATACTAGAATTCACACTGCAGAGAAACCTTACAAGTGTAATGAATGTGGGAAGGCTTTTAATGAACAATCACACCTGTCACGTCATCATAGAATTCATACTGGAGAGAAACCTTACAAATGTGAAGCATGTGATAAAGTTTTCAGTCGCAAATCACACCTTAAAAGACATAGGAGAATTCATACTGGAGAGAAACCTTACAAGTGTAATGAGTGTGGCAAAGCCTTTAGTGACCGGTCAACACTTATTCACCATCAGGCCATTCATGGTGTAGGGAAATTTGATTAAAATAATGATTGTCACAAAGTCTTCAGTAACGCTACAACCATTGCAAATCATTGGAGAATCCATAATGAAGAGAGATCTTCCGAGTGCAATAAATGTGGCAAGTTTTTCAGACATCGTTCATACATTACAGTTCATCGGAAACTTCATACTGGAGAGAAACCTTACAAATGTCATGACTGTGGCAAGGTCTTCAGTCAAGCTTCATCCTATGCAAAACATAGAATTCATACAGGAGAGAAACTCATAAGTGTGATGATTGTGGCAAAGACTTTACTTCACGTTCACACCTCATTACATATCAGAGAATCCCTACTGGAGAGAAATCTTACAAATGTCATAAGTGTGGCAAGGTCTTCAGTCTGAGGTCACTCCTTGCAGAACATCAGAAAATTCATTTTTGAGATAACTGTTCCCAGTGCAGTGAGTATAGCAAACCATCAAGCATTAATTGACATTAGAGTCAATCCAGCATTGACTTGAGTTTGTGTTGACTTAATATTAAGTTCAAGCCTTAATTGACATTCAAGTGTTTATGTTAAGAGGGTGGGGCCAGGTGTGGTGGCTCAGGCCTGTAATCCCAGCACATTGGGAGGCCAAGGCACATAGGTCACTTGAGGTCAGAAGTTTGAAACCAGCATGGCCAACAGATGTTGGCCACTTTTGCCATCCTGTTTTTTGTTTCTTATTTTCGTATTTATTTATTTATTTTGAGATGGAGTGTCACTCTTGTTGCCCAGCCTAGAGTCCAATGGTGTGATCTCAGCTCACCACAACCTCCGCCTCCCAGATTCAAGCAATTCTTCTGCCTCAGCCTCCCTAGTTGCTTGGATTACAGGCGTGTGCCACCACGCCCGGCTAATTTTTTGTATTTTTAGTAGAGACAGGGTTTCTCCATATTAGTCAGGCTGGTCTCGAATTCCTGACCTCAGGTGATGTTCCCACCTTGGCATCCCGAAATCCTGGGATTACAGGCATGAGGCACCGCACCCGGCCTTTTTTCTTATTTTCTATTTTTTTATTTTTTTGAGAGGCAGGAGAATGGCGGGTGAACCCATGAGGTGGAGCTTGCAGTAAGCCCAGATAGCGCCATTGCACTCCAGCCTGGGAGACAGAGTGAGACTCCGTCTCTAAAAAAAATAATAATAAATAAAAAAATGTAGTTTAACCAGTTAGTCTGTTTTTCAGTTTCCTTTCCTTATGTCATTTGTTAAAATCTTGAGCTGGGAGTTATTTATTGCGTTTTTCCCTCAAGGCCCTCTGGACCATTCTGGAAATATGTTGAAACATGGCCTGGAGTGGCATAGGGCGCTCCTCCAAAAGCACCCATGTATTCTTTTCCTTTGTTTTTTTTTTTAAATGGAGTCTCACTCTGTCACCTTGGATGGAATGCAGTGGTGTGATCTCAGCTCACTGCAACCTCTGCCTCCCGGGATCAAGTGATTCTCCTGCCTCGGTCTCCTGAGTAGCTGAAATTACAGGCACCTACCAGCATGCCTAGCTAATTTTTGTATTTTTAATAGAGACGGGGTTTCACCATGTTTGTCAGGCTGGTCTCAAACTCCTGACCTCGTGATCTGCCGGACCCGGCCTCCCAAGGTGCTGGGATTACAGGCATGAGCCACCGTGCCCTGCCTCTTTTTTTTTTTTTTTTTTTTTGAGATGGAGTTTCGCTCTTGTTCAGGCAGGACTGCAATGGTGCGATCTGGTGTCACTGCAACATCTACCTCCCAGTTTCAAGGGATTCTCCTGCCTCAGCATACCGAGTAGTTGGGATTACAGATGCCCTCCACCACTCCCAGCTAATTTTTTGCATTGTTAGTAGAGACAGGATTTTACCATGTGGGCCAGGCTGGTCTCGAACTCCTGACTTAAGGTGATCTGCCCACCTCGATCTCCCAAAGTGCTAGGATTACAGGCGTGAGCCATCGTGCCTGACGACTCATGTATTCTTGATTGAAATAATTTGCTTATGTCTCAGTTCTACGGTTGACCTTCTTTCACTGTTTTCAAGGTCAATAGCTGTGTGTTTACACTTCTGCATTTTATAAATGTTCCTGTGATTTTCTTGTAAGGAAGAATTAACTGTCAGGAATCAGTGTCATCAGAACCTTGCAAAAGAAGTTTCCTCTGCATAGGTATGCATAAGATGCTTCTCGAATTTTCAAGGATGTGGGTGATATAGACCAACCTTTCCCATTAGCCCATCCAGGCCCCCATGTAAGATGTAAGACACCTTCTCACTCATCTCAGACCATCTCAGTGTAACTTGGTGAAAATGTGAGCCTCCCTGCAACTTGGCAATGAGGGACTTGACCAGAAAAGCTCAACCTGAGTGACTCTGACCCCTGAAATGATTGGTAAAATGGAGTGCGTGTCTGGGTGTGGCTTTTTCGTTTTCTATTTTTTTTTTTTTTTTTTTTGAGGAGAGGAGTGCCCAGCTGTGATTAGAATTTTCTTTTTTTTTTTTTGAGACGGAGTCTCGCTCTGTCACCCAGGCTGGAGTGCAGTGGCACAATCTCGGCTCACTGCAAGCTCCGCCTTCTGGGTTCACGCCATTCTCCTGCCTCAGCCTCCTGAGTAGCTGGGACTACAGGCACCCACCACCGCACCTGGCTAATTTTTTGTATTTTTAGTAGAGACCGGGTTTCACCGTGTTAGCCAGGATGGTCTCCATCTCCTGACCTTGTGATCCGCCCACCTTGGCCTACCAAAATGCTGGGATTACAGGCGTGAGCCACCGCGCCCGGCTTGTAATTAGAATTTTCAATGGGATGCAGTGCCCTCAAAATGAAAAACAAAAGGAGAAGGATGGAAGAAACAGAGCTGTAGGCTCAGACACAGAGACCATCTTCAGGGCCTTTCTCTGTATGAGGACATCACAGCGAAATCTAAAGCAAGTCATGTCAGTTCCTGGCAGGGAACCCTCTACCAGCTTCCCATGTTCCCCAGGACAAAAGCCCAACTTCTCACCGTGGTTCCACAGCCCTGTGTCCAGGGCCCCTGCCAGTGTCCAGCCTCCTCCTGGGAGCTTGCCCTCATCCCATGAATCCCTCTGCCCCAGTCATATTTGCTTTTCTCTTTTCCCAAACATGAAAACCCTTCCTGTCTCAGGTCATCATCCCTGCTCTTACTCTATGTACACTGTCTCTTTCTCCTTCAGGTCTAGGCTCAGAGCTCTCTCCCATGCCCTCCCACCCCGGGTCTCAGCCTCCGGAGTAGCTGGGACTACAGACGCCTGCTACCACACCCGGCTATTTTTTTTGTATTTTTAGTAGAGATGGGGTTTCGCCATGTTATCCAGAATGGTCTCAATCTCCTGACCTCGTGATCTGCCCACCTCGGCTTCCCCAAGTGCTGGGATTACAAGCATGAGCCACCATGCCTGGCATCTGAATTTTTTTTTAAATTTTTTTGAGACAGAGTCTTACTCTGTCGCCCAGGCTGGAGTGCAGTGGTGCGATCTTGGCTCACTGCAACTTCCACCTCCCAGGTTCAAGCAATTCTTGTGCCTCAGCCTCCTGAGTAGCTGGGATTATAGGCGTGTGCCATGACGGCCAGCTAATTTTTGTATTTTTAGTAGAGATAGTGTTTCACCATATTGGCCAGGCTCATCTTGAACTCCTGACCTCGTGATCTGCCCGCCTCAGCTTCCCAAAGTGCTGGGATTAGAGGCATGAGCCACCATGCCCGGCAGCATCTGAACTTTTAATGACTTGGAATTGTGGGGAAAAGAGAGAGATCAGACTGTTACTGTGTCTACATAGAAAGAAGTGACATAAGAGACTCCATTTTGTTCTGTACTAAGAAAAATTCTTCTGCCTTGAGATGCTGTAAATCTGTAACCCTAGGCTCAACCTTGTGCTTGCAGAAACATTTGCTGTGTCAACTCAAGGTTAAATGGATTAAGGGCGGTTCAGGATTTGCTTTGTTAAACAAATGCTAGAAGACAGCATGCTCGTTAAAAGTCATCACCACTCCTTACTCTCCAGTACCCAGGGACACAAAACACTGGGAAAGGCCTCAGGAACTTCTGCCTAGGAAAACCAGATATTGTCCAAGGTTTCTCCCATGTGATAGCCTGAGATATGGCCTGGGAAGGGAAAGACCTGACCATCCACCAGCCCAACCCGTAAAGGGTCTGTGCTGAGGAGGATTAGTAAAAGAGGAAGACGTCTTTGCAGTTGAGATAAGAGGAAGGCATCTGTCTCCTGCTTGTCCTGGGGCAATGGAATGTCTTTGCATAAAGCCCGATTGTATGTTCCATCTACTGAGATAGGAGAAAACCGCCTTAGGGCTGGAGGTGAGACATGCTGGAGGCAATACTGCTCTTTAAGCCGTTGAGATGTTTATGTATATGCACATCAAAAGCACAGCATGGTTTTCTTTACCTTGTTCATGATGCAGAGACATTTGTTCACATTTCCCTGCTGACCCTCTCCCCACTATTACCTTATTGTCCTGCCACATCCCCCTCTCCGAGTTGGTAGAGATAATGATCAATAAATACTGAGGGAACTCAGAGGCCGGTGCAGGGGCAGGTCCTCCGTATGCTGAGCGCTGGTCCCCTGGGCCCACTTTTCTTTCTCTATACTTTGTCTCTGTGTCTCTTTCTTTTCTCAAGTCTCTCTTTCCACCTGATGAGAAATGCCCATAGGTATGGAGAGGCAGGCCACCCCTTCAGGAATGGAATGGAAAGTGGAGATACATGTCAGTGGTACAGGATGCTTTATCACATCATTGATTTTATTATTTTTTTTTTGAGTTGAGTCTCCCTCTATCACCCAGGCTGGAGTGCAGTGGTGAGATTGTGGCTCACTGTAGCTTCCACCTTCTGGATTACAGTGATTCTGTTGCCTGAGCCTCTCGAGTAGCTGGGATTAGAGGTGCGCGCCACCACTCGTGTAACGGCATGATGTGATGTGTGTGCATGGAGACATGGATGGATAAGCCCATGGTTTATGTAGAAAACACATGATTTGCAATAAGTTATATTTTTTATAATTGTTAGGATTGTAAGTATTTTTCATTTTTGTTCACTATCACAATAATGAGTTATTAGTAAGGATTGGCCAGGCGAGGTGGCTCACGCCTGTAATCCCAGCACTTTGGGAGCCCAGGTGAGTGAATCACAAGGTCAGGAGTTCAAGACCAGCCTGGGAAAAATGGTGAAATGCCCTCTCAACTAAAAATTAGCCAGGCCTGCTGTCAGGTGACTGTAATGCCAGCTACTCAGGAGGCTGAGGCAAGAGAATTGCTTGAACCTGGGTGGAAGAAGTTGCAGTGAGCCAAGATCGTGCCACTGTACTCCAGCCTGGGTAATAGAGTGACATTCCTTCCCCCCAAAAATTAAAAACTTCATAATTATTAATATTATTATTATTACAGGCATGAGCCACTGTGCTTGGCCTGTTTTCACAGACACATCTCTTCCTACTCAGCCAAGGGATCCTTCTTCACATCCATGGTCTCTACTTTGCTGTACTCCTCATAGACTTTACTCATTTTTTTTGTGTGTATGAAATTCTGGAATCTACACAACGCATATTTTTGAGTATATGCTTGAAACTAGAAATCAGAGGCCATTTTACTTAAGAGATGTAAAACTGCTTTCACCTCAGGCCACCATACTGCTGCTTTTTTGGATCTTGTTCATTCTTGTCCCTTGCCCATATTGTAATTTGCATCGTTAATCGTGGGTCAATATTTTACCATTTGCTCACTTAGTTCCACTTTCGTCCAAGCTCAAGATTTGGTGTATCCTAGTGGAATTTTATTCCCACAGACGTGCATGCACAAAGTTCCCTCCCACATGCCCATTACTTCCTGCCTCCACCCTTGCCCTCCTTTCCCGGCCTTGCCTCACAGGGTACATTGATCTGGATGCAAATACTGTTGCTTTCCAGCCTATTGATTTGTAATAGTGAACACCCCAATTTCACTGTGAGCCCTCCCCTCCAACACCACTCTCCCTGAGTAAGGCAAGACCTTATTCATCCACTGGACAAAATTATAGGAGGCTGCCTAAATCAACATGTGCAGGGCATGATGACTCAGCTCATGATCCATGAGGGATGGCTTTAGCACCACTGTCAGCAGCGCAGCTCAGCCCTTGTGTCCCAGCTCAGCCCTTTTATCTCCCTTAATGTACTTCTATCTGTTCTTTTTTTTTTCTCTTTATATATATATACTTTTTTTTATTATACTTTAAGTTCTAGGGTACATGTGCACAATGTGCAGGTTTGTTACATATGTATACATGTTCCATGCTGATGTGCTGCACCCATTAACTCATCATACTTATTTCTCTTCTTGTATTTTCTGTGACTGGTCATTTTCTGTATTTTCTTGGCAGACTATTGTGCTTAAAAACATGGGATCCTTCAGGCCCATGATTAAGTTTGTTCCTCACTTACCGTATGTGCAAATTGGGGTCATGTGCATGAACACCCTGGCCTGCTGTACTTATTTGAGAAATAATGTTAATTTGCCTCTAGATTTTTTTTTTTTTTTTTTGAGACGGAGTTCCGTTCTTGTTGCCCAGGCTGGAGTGCAATGGGGCAATCTCGGTCACCGCAACCTCTGCCTCCCAGTTTCAAGTGATTCTCCTGCCTGAGACTCCCAAGTAGCTGGGATTACAAACATGTGCCACCATGCCCAGCTAATTTTGTATTTGTTTTAGAGATGGTGTTTTTCCATGTTAGACTGCTCTCAAGCTCCCGACCTCAGGTGATCCACACACCTCGGTCTCCCAAAGTGCTGGAATTACAGGCGTGAGCCCCGGCACCTGGCTGCCTCCAGGGTTTTAAAACAAATTAATGCTATTAGATGGCTTCACATATTGCAGGTTTTGTGCTACAGGCTCTAAACTTCCTTTGTGTAATAAGATTTGTCAGCCTTCCGTGATGTTGATGATGACATGCTCCTTTTCCTGTCTCCCTCATTTCACTGTCCTGTTAGAAATAGCTTAGACTGGCCAGCCACGGTGGTTAACACCTCTGTTGCCAGCACTTTGGGAGGCCAAGGTGGGTAGATCACTTGAGGTCCAGAGTTTGAGACCAGTCAGGTAATCCCAGCACTTTGGGAGGCCGAGACTGGTGGATCACCTGAGGTCAGGAGTTTGAGAGCAGCCTGGCCAACATGGTGCAACCCCTTCTCTACTAAAAATACAAAAATTACCTGGGTGGGGTGTCACATGCCTAAAATCCCAGCTGCATGGGAGACTGAGGCAGTAGAATCACTTTATCCCTGGAGGTGGAGGTTGCAGTGAGCCAAGATCATGCCATTACACTCTAGCCTGGGCAAGAAGAGCAAAACTCCATCTCAAAAATAAAGAAAGAAAAAATAAAAATAAAAGCACCAGTCTTATTCACGTATAGTCAACACCCATGACCAAATTCTCTCAAAGACCCCATCTACAGGAACATCCAATTGGAGAATAAGAACTCTGAACATGGCTTTTGGCCAATATGAACACTCAGACCAGGGAGCCTGCATCATATTTTTTATGTTTCTATTGTGCAATTTGTTTTATAAAATGTTTTCTCTGATCCCAGTTTATAAATTTTCCCAGTATACAGTCTGTGTTTTACATTTCATGCATAGTGAACTACATAACTAAGGCCAATGCATGTACATAGAATTGCTGTATTGCCTGGCTGTTGTATAACTGTAGTTGTGATATCATAATTGAGCCCTCTGACACTGTTAGTCGATTCTTTTTTTTTTTTTGGAGACGAAGTCTTGCCCTGTTCCCCAGGCTGGAGTGCAGTGGCATGATCTCAGCTCACTGCAACCTACACCTCCTCGGTTCAAATGACTCTTCTGCCTCACCCTCCAGAGTAGCTGGGATTACAGGTGCCTTCCACCATGCCCAGCTAATTTTTTTGTATTTTTAGTAGAGACGGGGTTTCACCATGTTGGCCAGGCTGGTCTCGAACTCCTGACCCCGTGATCTGCCCGCCTCTGCCTCCCAAAGTGCTGGGATTACAGGCATGAGCCACCGCACCCTGTGGTTAGTCAATTCTTACTTCTTATAGTGCTGTGTATTTACTTGAACTCATACATCAGAAGGTAGTGATCTTAAGTGTATTTCAGTTCTTATAGTGTGTGCTGGTGGTAAGTAGAAGTTGTGGCTTTTTTCTTAAGAGGGAATTGTTTAGAGGTCTGCTGGCTGTATAAATGTACTTATTATTTCCTTGCTAGTCTTATCATGGGTTACAATATTTTATTAAATAATTTTTACGATTTTACATAGGGCTTTTCAGTAAGTGGTATGCTGGGAAACATGGTGAGACCCGCTTTTCTGCAAAAAATACAAAAATTAGCTGGGAATGATGGCACATGCCTGCAGTCTCAACTACTGTGGAGTCTGCAGTGGGAGGATGGCTTGAGCCTGGGAGGTCAAGACTGTAGTGAGCTGTAATCATGCTACTGCACTCCAGCATGGTTGACAGAGCAAGATGCTGTCCAAAAAAGAATACTTATTGTAAAGTTTGGGTACAGGAATAATGAAGTCATTGATGCTTTACAAACAGGCTATGGAGTTGATGCCCAAAAGAAATAAACAGTTTGTAAATGAATAACTCATTTTGAGCTGTGGCAAGACAATGTTGAAAGTGATGCATGGAGCGGCAGGCAGACCATCCACATCAGTTTTACAGAAAGAAAGTTAATCTTGTTCGTGCTTCAGTGAAAAGAACTAACAGCAAACAGGAGAAACAGTAGTCAGGAATTCGATAATAGCCTGGTTAACATGATGAAACCCGGTCTCTACTAAAAATACAAAGATTAGCTGGGCACGGTGATGGGCACCTGTAATCCCAGCTACTCGAGAGGCTGAGGCAGAAGAATCGCTTGAAACCAGGAGGCGGAAGTTTCAATGAGCCGGGATCCCGCCATTGCACTCCAGCCTGGGCAACAAGAGCAAACCTCTGTCTCAAACAAACAAACAAACAAACAAAAATGTCTAGCCCCCTCTCCTTCTTTCTCTGCCATCGTGGTGTGTGCTTGACTCCACTTCTTGTCATGTCTTCTCACAAGACTTTCAGGATTAAGCGATTTCTGGCCAACAACCGAAAGCAAAATCATCCGATTTCCCAGTGGATTCGAATGAAAACTGGCAATAAAATGAGGTACGACTTTAAAAGGAGACACTGGAGAAGAACCAAGCTGGGTCTATAAGGAATTGCACATGAGATGGTACACATATTTATGCTGTGTGAGCGTCATAATCACGTTACTCAAGCTGAAAATGTCACTACCATCTGGAGACTTGGACATGTTTTATTGGGAATATATTTTTTTCTCTCTGAATCTGTTATGAACGCGTTGGTTGGGTGGGTTCAGTAATAAACATGTGAGACCTTTCATTTCAAAAAAAAATTTCAAATGACGTAATAGATTACCTAAATTTCTGTTTTGCTTTGTTTTGTTTTTTGAGATGGAGACTCCACTGGGTTCAGTGGATCGCACCTGTGGTCCTGGCACTTTGGGAGGCTGAGGTGGGAGGATTGCCTGAGGCCAGGAGTTTCCTGGGAATCTTCTCATCTCCCCTAACCCAGTTCATGAAAGATCCTTGGGCTTTACTGTTAGGGAAAAAATCTATATAAAACAATATCAGCGACCGGGAGCGATGGCTCACGCCTGTAATCCCAACACTCTGAGAGGCCAAGGCGGGTGAATCACTGAGGTTAGGAGTTCGAGAACAGCCTAACCAACATGGAGAAACTCTGTCTGTATTAAAAATACAAAATTAAGCCGGGCGCGGTGGCTCACGCCTGTAATCCCTGCTCTTTGGGAGGCCAAGTCGGGCGGATCACGAGGTCGGGAGATCGAGACCATCCTGGCTAACAAGGTGAAACCCTGTCTCTACTAAAATACAAAAAATGAGCCGGGCGCCGTGACGGGCCCCTATAGTCCCAGCTACTCGGGAGGCTGAGGCGGGAGAATGGCGTGAACCCTGGAGGCGGAGCTTGCAGTGAGCCGAGATAGCACCACTGCACTCTGGCCTGGGCGAAGAGCAAGACTCTGTCTCAAAAAAAATAAATTAAAAAAATACAAATACAAATAAAAAATTAGCCGGGCATGGTCGCACGTGCCTGTAATCCCAGCTACCCAGGAGGCTGAGGCAGGAGAACTGCTTCAACTTGGGAGGCGGAGGTTGCTGTGAGCCGAGATCACGCCAATGCACACCAGCCTGGGCAACAAGAGAAAAACTCCATCTGAAAAAATAAAATAAAAAACAATATCAGTATGTCAGAGCATTATGTCTGCCACAATATTTGTGAAAGGAAAATCAAAATTACTAACCAAAGAGAAAAGTCAAGCTGGGAACTGTGTCAGACAAACCTGCCTCCCATTTTATTACTAAACAAGATAGCTACAAGGACTAAACAGAAAAGCTACATACTCCACTCACAAACTGTGGGCCTCAAGATCTCCACCCCAAAATAGTTCTGTTGAATTTCACCCTGGCATTGTAAACTGAGCTTATCTTCACAGGTGTAGGAAAGAACCCATCCCTCTGCACACCTGAGTCAAATGTCTATCTGACTGCTTCCCCTGCCCTATTGTTTATGTAAAAATGCAGGGTCACTGAGCCAGCCTAAGGCATAAGTGACTATTCCTCCACCGTCTCTCACATATAAATTGTGTATTCAATGAAAGGCTGATCGAACACTCAAACACTGTGATCATTTCTTATCTCTCTGTGACCTGGAAGCCCGCAATTCCAGTTATTCCACCTTTCCAGATCGAACCAAGGTGGATCTTACATGTATTGATTGATGTCTCATGTCACCCTAAATTTGTAAATTGCAGCCTGAACACCTTGGGCACACGTCATTAAGACTTCCTGAGGCTGTGTCATGGCTGCATTTTAACTTTGGCAAAATAGATTTCTAAATTCATTGAGACCTAGTAGATGCTTTTGGATCACAAGCTCATGAACACAGAAAAAATCAAGATAGAATAAGGAAAAAACTAGTGTAATGGAAAGCACAAAATCAGTTCCAAAATCTGAACTCCTTCATGTTTATTCACCATAGGGAAATGCTTTTCAACTTTGTGGGATTAGATTCCATTTGTGAAAGAGATATATATATATATATGTTTGTTTGTTTTGTTCTTTGAGACAGAGTTTCACTCTTGTTGCCCAGGCTGGAGTGCAATGGTGCTATCTTGGATCACTGCAACCTCTGCCTCCCAGGTTCAATGGATTCTCCTGTCTCAGCACCTTAAATAGCTCGGATTACAGGCATGCATCACCATGCCTGGCTACTTCTTTTGTACTTAGTAGAGACTGGGTTTCATTTTGTTAGGCTGGTCTTGAGTTCCTGACCTCAGGTGATCCGCCTGCCTCAGCCTCCCTAAGTGCTGGGATTACAGGTATGTGCCACTGTGCTGGTCTGAAAGATATATTTCTAATATTGGATTGAAATAAAAACCCATTCTATATAACATTAGCTAATTTAAAACGGAAATAGTAGATAATCAATTGCATACATACACAAAACTTTGTAACATTTCACTTAGTATTGCTATTACTAAGTTATTGGGGCAGAAGCTCAGCCTGTCAGATACATTACAAAAGAGTGGTGTCTCCATAATTGTGCTTAGGACTCTGCTGCATAAGTGGATAAACTGTTAAACAGTATCCTAGGAGAGCTAGGGTGACAAAGTTCAAGTTCATTAAAACTATCAAGACACATTCCTTACTGCTCACGCATGAGTCACGGTCTTAAGACGTTTACAGTTAAGGAAAGCAGCTTAATCATACCTGCAAGGACAAACTCCTACATAAACACAATGTCCAGATGACCCAATATCCCATGACAATATATGCTTCTAAGATAATTACAGTCGTGCTTTCACATATTTGCACATTAAAATACCAAGGATAGGTTTTTTTTTTTTGATGGAGCTTCACTTGTGTCATCCAGGCTGGAGTGCAATAGCACAATCTCGGCTCACTGCAACTTCTGCCTTCTGGGTTCAAGCGATTCTCCTGCCTCAGCCTCCTGAGTAGCTAGGAGTATAGGCATGCGCCACCACCCCCAGCTAATTGTTGAATTTTCAGTAAAGATGGGGTTTCACCACGTTGGCAAGGCTGGTCTCGAACCCCTGATCTTAGGTGATCCCTCAACGTTGGTCTTCCAAAGTGCTAGAATTACAGGCGGGAGCCAACGCAACCGGCCAAGGATAGCTTTAAATCAACAAAGTAATAAGTTGTGTTACACTGTCAGCCCACTGGCAGGTAGACATACCTTAGTTTTTACCTAAGCACCTATGTAAGAGAAATTTTAAGAGGAGGCAGTTCCCTTTGTTTTTGAGGTCACCCTACTATGTAACTGGTAGCTTGCTTTCTTTTTTTTTTTTTTTTTTTTGAGACGGAGTCTCACTCAGGCTTGAGACACCTTGTCCAGCTGTATTTATTATTATTATTATTATTATTTTGTTTTTGAGACTGCGTTTCACTCTAGTTCCCTGGGCTGGAGTACAATGGCATGATCTTGGGCTCACCACAGCCTCCGTTTTCTGAGCTCAAGCAATTCTCCTGCCTCAGCCTCCCGAGTAGCTGGGACTACAGGCGCATGCCACCATGCCAGGCTAATTTTTGTATTTGTAGTAGAGACAGGGTTTCTCCATATTGGTCAGGCTGGTCTCCAACTCCCGACGTCAGGCCATCCACCTTCCTCAGCCTACCAAAGCACTGGGATTACAGGCTTGAGCCACCACGCCCGGCCTGAAGTAGTATTTTTTAGAAAGTAATTAAACCATTTTTCAGCATAATGACCCAGAGATGTACTTCTGAAGGACTTAGGAGCTCTTCCTGAAAGGCAAGCAACAAGGGAGATATTACCTGTATGTCAGTAGGAAATTAAATATTTCAAATATCGACTATTTCAAATTTAAAGCTACACACTTTTAAATAATTCAGAGCCTTGAGAGGAACGTGATCATGCAACCTGAGTCCAGTGGCATGCAGGCACAACTTCTACAAGTTTTCCTGGCCAGGCACGCAGGCTCAGGCCTGTAATCCCAGCACTCTGGGAGGCTGAGGCAGGTGGATCACCTGACATCAGGAATTAGAAACCAGCCTGGCCAACATGGGGAAACCCCGTCTCTACTGAAAATACAAAGCCATTAGCCGGGCATGGTGGTGCACACCTGTATTTTCAGCTACTTGGGAGGCTGAGACAGGAGAACTGCTTGAATCCAGGACGTGGAGGTTGTAGTGAGCCGAGATCACATCACTGCATTCCAGCCTGGGTGACAGAGCAGGACTCCTTACCAAAACAAAACAAAACAAAATGTGCTATACAATTTAGTTTCCTAATATCAATTTTAAAAGGTTTTCTTGTAAATAATCAGGAAAACTAAGCAGCCCCAGAGATAAGACCTCCTGGCATCATTGTCCCTTCTTATAGAGTGATAAAGTAACCTTCCTTGAAGCGTATCAATCCATCACCAATCAAGCTGCCGCAGCCTATGCACTGGACTTGAATGGAAAATGTGGTGATTCTGGTAAAGCTTCTCTATCTTTCCTTGTCTGTATGAAACGTTAATGTCTCTACTTGGGAACGCTGACCCCATTCCTTTGGAGTTGAGGTTTCCAGGTGGCTATTCTCATGCTTTGTGTCCAAATAAACTCTATAATTAATAATGTATTCTAAATTTCATTATTTACTGCTGACATCAGTTTCTGTTGGATTGTAGGAGCCTCATCAGAGAGGGCACCTGTCGCCATGTTGTAAAACTCACACTTGTCAAAAAGACATGGGTTAGGGTTTCTCTCCCTCCCTCAGGATGACGCTAGTTAGCTGACACAGATGGTCACCTCCATTACCAAGTAGAGCCAGGGTGAACTATGTGTGACCAAGGGTGTTGTCAAGTCCTCTTCCCTGAGGACTGATTAGTGTTTATCTTGAAAACATGTACTTGGGTTGTATAGAACAGTGAAGTTTCTTTCTCTCTTTTCAACCTCTCAACTGTCCTCTATTTTCCATCACATTCTGGTCTAAAGCTTATTTATTAATAAAATAGTTTTTATTTCTTTCTCTTATTGTCGTGAAGATGATTTCTCATTTAGGGGAAGATTTTTTAGTTTTCAATTGTATTTTCTCAACATTTCAGAGCGAAGTGAAGAGTATTTCTTGGGCCAGGCACAGTGGCTCATGCCTGTAATCCCAGAATTTCAGGAGGCCGAGGCAGACGGATCACTTGAAGTCAGGAATTCGAGACCAGCCTGGCTTACATGGTGAAACCCCTTCTCTACCCAAAATACAAAAATTAGCTGGGCATGGTGGTGTGTGCCTGTAATGCCAGCTATTCTGGAGACTGAGGCAGGAGAATCGCTTCAACCCAGGAGGCAGAGGCTGCAGTGAGCTGACATGTCACCACTGCACTCCAGCCTGAGCGACAGAGAAATACTCTGTCTCAAAAAAAAGAAAAAAAGAAAAAAGAAAGCAATAGATCTCTTCCACAAATGTGCTGGGACAATTAACTGGATATCCACATGGAAAAGAATAATGTTGTATCCCTATCTCACACAATCAAAATTTTATTTTAAAAATTAGACGAGGAAGGGAGCCCTGCAGGAGAGGGTGTTACTTTGTCGCCCAGGCTGGCCTGCACCCCCAGGCTCAACGATCCTCCCGTCCCTGGGTCCTCAGGCTCCCTCCCACCCGGCCGCATTCTTGCTATTTAAGCAGCAGGTGGTGACCTCGCTCCTCCCTGGCCTGAGCACTCCGTCGCGCATCCCAGGCAGTGGCCCTAGGGAAGTCTCTGAAGCTGAGCACAGGGTGGACTCTCCCTCCTGAGTGAATGGAGAATAGAAAGGGAGAGGATTTCTGTTCTGTTCTGTGGTCGTCAGCATGAAATTGTACGTTCCACCCAGGCAGGGCTTTGCATTTTACATTCTAGTTTGCATCCCCGTTCCAGACAATTCCAGGGCTTTTGAATCGTGCTTCAGCCTTCCTGACCGCTCTCGCCTCCAAAGCCCGAAAAAGAGAGTCGCTGGGAGCGAGGCTGAGAGAAGCACAGGTCCCGCCCCGGCCCCTCCCTCTGCCGGTTCTAAAGGGCAAGGTGTCTCCGCCTGGGGCCCCGCCTCTACCTCGATCAGGCCCCGCCCACCGTCTCATTGGCTCCACCCAGGCCTGGCTTTAGTTCTGTCCGCACAGATGCGCGCAGACCAGGAAGCGGATCCTGTGGAGTGAAGGTCGCACCGCGGCGGTGAGTTTTGCTCTGTGTTGTATGAAGTCTGCACTCCCTATATCCCTGGCACTTCCGTACCTGGGACGTGGGGTCACCACAGACCTGTAAATTCTCACCCATCTTCCTTCAACCAGAGCAAATGCAGACGTTCCCTTGGGAATCCGGAAGTCCCTTCCTTTTGTGTTTAAAGTCGCCCTGAGGCTGTTCCCGTCTCCAGTCTTTCTGCTGCAAGGCGATGTATACACTTCCTATCGCGTAGTTTCTGTGCTCAAAAGCGTTTTTTAACTCTTCCCTCGACGCGCTTTTCAAAGTCCTCACGCAAGATGTGTACTTCCGCCCTGGGCGCCTCCCAGCCTCAACCTTGTAGGCCCCTGAAGCGCAAACGCCGCGATCCCAGTCTGAGGGAGGCCGCGTTCTCTTCCTGGTGCTGGGATCTTGTGGACTCCACCCTTGTCCGAAAGCGTCATCGCACCCTATCTCCCGCCTCATGCTGGGCCTTGCTGCACCCCAAGTCTCCCCTTAGCAAGCAGTCACCGCTTTCCTTGAGCCAGCGTTGGAGAGGTGCCAGGGGCCTGTCCTGTGACACGGTGTGTTCTTGCCTGCCTAGATCCAACCCCTGAAAAATGAGCCTCTCCGGGATGCAGGCGTCTTACTCCAAACCCTCCTGTGATTGTGTGGGCCAGAGGGATCAGGAGACAGAGAGAGGGACTGAGAGAGCAGTAGAAAACCTGAGACAGAAAAGAATGAGAAAGGCCCATAACAGACGGCAAAGTAGAGGGTGGTGAGGGATTTGCCAAGAGACAGCAAAAGTGAAAAAAAAAAAAAAAGCAGGAGGAGAAAAGCAACTGGAGAAATGTAGAGAAAAGTTAGATGTACAGATAGATGAAGGACAGACAGCAAGGTAGAGAGGGGCAGCAAAGAGGGAGGCTCATCAGAGTGAGAGAGAGAGAGAGGAGGAGGGATTTGGAGTCAGGGCAGACAGAGCAGAGTGGTGCTGGTGGCAAGGAGACCAGAGGGAGAACCACAGCAGGGAGGACACCAGGGGATCTGGGGTGCTAGAGAGTGGGGACAGGGAGGTACAACGGGGAAGAGAGAATTTTACAGGGACAGCAGCAGAGGTGCAGAGATGGGATAAGAGGCAGAAATATATGGAGATTGAGGACGATTGAAAAATTGAGGAGAAGGAGCAGCAAGAGATTAAATAAGACGTGAGGATGGAGCCCACATAATTTTTGTATTTTTAGTAGAGACAGGGTTTCACCATGTTGGCCAGGCTGGGCTCGAACTCCTGACCTCAGGTGATCCACCTGTCTCGACCTCCCAAAGTGTTGGGATTACAGGCGTGAGCCACCGCACCTGGCCACCGCACACATTCTTGATTGAAAAAGTTTGCTTATGTCTTAGTTCTCCAGCTGACCCTCTTTCCCTGTTTTTTGTTTGTTTGTTTGCTTGTTTGTTTTGAGATGCATTTTTGCTCTTGTTGCCCAGGCTGGAGTGCAGTGGTGCGATCTTGGGTCACCGCAACCCTTTTTGTTTTTTTTTGAGACGGAGTTTCACTCTTGTTGCCCATGCTGGAGTGCAATGGTGCGATCTCGGCTCACTGCAACTTCCGCCTCCCGGGTTCAAGCGACTCTCCTGCCTCAGCCTCCCTAGTAGCTGGGATTAGAGGCATGTGCCACCATACCAGGTTAATTTTGTATTTTGAGTAGAGATGAGGTTTCTCCATATTGGTCAGGCTGGTCTCGAACTCCCGACCTCAGGTGATCTGCCCGCCTCGGCTTCCCAAAATGCTGGGATTACAGGCATGAGCCACCGAGCCTGGCCTACTCACTGCAACCTTTACCTCTCAGTTTCAGGCAATTGTCCTGCCTCGGCCTTCCTGAGTAGCTGGAATTACAGGCATGTGCCACCACGTCTAGATAATTTTTGTGTTTTTAGTAGAGATAGGGTTTCTCCATATTGGTCAGGATGGCTTGAACTCCCGACATCAGGTGATCCGCCTGCCTCGGCCTGCTAAAGTGCTGGGATTACAGGTGTGAGCCACCGCACTCGGCCTCCCTGTTTTCAAGGTCACTAGCTGTGTCTTTATACTTCATTTTATAAATGTTACTGAAATTTTCTTGTGAGGAAGAATTAAATGTTGGGAATCAGTGGCATCAGAACTTGCAAAAGAAGTTTCTTTATCCCAGTATGTGAAAGAGGCTTCTCTATACTTTCAAGGATAGTTTTGATAAGGCCAACCCTTTCCATTAGCCCTTCCAGGCCGCCATGTAAGAATTCCGGTACATCTTCTCACTCATCTCAGACCTCAGCGTGACTCGGTGAAAATGTCCCCGTTGTGAGGATGTCACAGCTAAATCTAAAGCAGGTCATGTCAGTCCCTGGCACGGAACCCTCCATGGGCTTCCCGTGTTCCCCAGGACAGAAGCCCAACTCCTCACTGTGGCTCCACAGCCCTGTGTCCAGGGCCCCTGCCAGTGTCCAGCCTCCTCCTGGGAGCTTGCCCTCATCTCATGAATCCCTCTGCCCCAGTCACATTTGCTTTTCTCTTTTCCCAAACATCAAAACCCTTCCTGTCTCAGGTCATTTTCACTGCCCTTACCCTATTTCCCTAAACGCTCGCAGCACTGTCCCTTTCTCCTCCTTCAGGTCCTGGCTCAGAAATGTCTCCCATGCCCTCCCACCCCCAGCTGAACTTCCCTCTGCCAGTCAGTCTCTATCACATTACTCAGGTTTTATTATCTCTGTGTCAGTCACATCACAAATGCACTTTTTTTCTTTTTCCAGAGAGTCTCACTCTGTCCTCCAGGCTGTGAGTGCAGTCTTGTGATCTTGGCTCACTGCAACCTCTGTCTCCTGAGTTCAAGCAATTCTTGTGCCTTAGCCTCCCAAGTAGCTGAGATTACAGGTGTGTGCCACCATACTCTGCTAATTTTTGTATTTGTATTTTATTTTATTTTTGAGTCTTACTCTGTTGCCCTGGCTGGAGTCCAGTGGTGTGATCTCAGCTCACTGCAACCTCCACCTTCCAGTTTCAAGGAATCCTCCAACCTCAGCCTCCTGAGTAGCTGGGATTACCAGTGCCCACCAAGTCTGGCTACTTTTTGTATTTTTAGTAGATATGGGGTTTCACCATGTTGGCCAGGCTGCTGTCAAACTCCTGACCTCAAGGAATCCTCCCACCTCAGCCTTCCATAGTGCTAGTATTACAGGCATGAACCACCATGCCCAGCCCCAATTTTTGTGTTTTTAGTACAGACAGGTTTTCACCATGTTGGCCAGGCTGGTCTCAAACTCCTGAGCTCTACTGATCCTCCCACCTCAGCTTCCTAAGTAGCTGGGACCAGAGACACACAGACATACACCACCATACCTGACTAAGTTTTTGTGTTTTTGGTAGAGATGGGGTTTCACCATGTTGCCCAGGCTGGTCTCAAACTCCTGAGCTCAAGCGATCTACCCACCTTGGCTTCCCAGAGTGGTGGGATGACAGGCACGAGCCACCGCACCCAGCCTCTGCATGGGATTTGGTCAAGGCTGGGTCTGTGCACTGTAAGGGAGCTCATTCCAGCCCAGATCCCCGCTGCTGCAGCGTGTAAGGGCTTCTCCAGGAGGGAAGTGACAGTTTTCTTACAGAAATGTATTATCCCTGGTGCAGTGGGCAGCAGAGGTGACCATATTTTTTCAGACTGAGTTCACCTTTGTATGTGTCATTGTGTTACAGGGAGGAGGCATGTTGATTCTGAGCAATAAACAACATATTTCTAACATTCAGGATTGAGTTCTAAAGACTCTTGGTGTGTGAGGAAGAAACCTGGAAGAGGAAGAGGAAAGCAAAGGAGTCAAGGATGGCTCTTCCTCAGGTGAGATGATATTCTAGGTGGATTGTTCTGTCTCCTTCCTTTCAGAAACACTGGGCCTTGGAGTTGGGAATCTTCTCTGAGTCTCTAGTGTTCTGCCTGACATGATTGCTCAGACTCAACTCATGCCTTCCCTCAGTCCCTGTCATCTCACTTAGATTTTATCTCTTGTGACCGAGTGACATGAACTTGGGAAGAGGCTGCACCGGGCATGGTCCTGGGAAGGGGTCACACCCAGACATGGATGGAGATGGGGTGTGGGTCCCGTGGTGTCAGTGCTGTTGGGCAGCAGGGATTGTTCAGGGGCCACATCTGGATGCACTGTCAGCTCTCTGTAGACCAGGATTAGAATGGCTGCCAATGGAAGTCACCTATTAATGTGCACAAAGTACGTGGTAAATTCTACAAAAGGAGGCCAATAAGAGAAAATCTTTTCTCCCTAATTTTGTACCACATTTTTAGGTAATTGAGTGAGTTACTGTGTTTCTGACTTGAAAAATTGTACTAATTAGAATGGAAAGTTCCTAAACAGATGTGAATGATACAGGGGTTTTATTCCATCATTATTTAAAGAATATGAAATCAACATAAATAATAGCAGGGGGTTTATTAAACCACTCTTAGCAAATTAAGCTGATGGAGACAGTGGTGTTACTGTAGAGAGGCTTGTGAAACAGCTGTTTTTTGTAAAAATGGTTACAATTTTTCTCAAATATGGGAGCAGTACTTCCAGCTGCCAAATTATCCTTTTCCACCAAGATGAGATTCCTCTTCAGTTAAACAAAATTTGCTACTTTATATATATATTTTTTGTTTTGTTTTGTTTTTTTCAAGACAGAGTCTTGCTCTGTTGCCCAGACTGGAGTGCAGTGGCAAAATCTCCGCTCACTGCAAGCTCCACCTCCCAGATTCACACCATTCTCCTGCCTCAGCCTCCCAAGTAGCTGGGACTACAGGCACCCCCCACAATGCCCGGCTAATTTTTTATTTTTTAGTAGAGACAGAGTTTCACCATGTTAGCCAGGATGGTCTCGATCTCCTGACCTTGTGATCCACCCACCTCAGCCCCCCAAGCATGAGCCACCATGCCTGGCCTACTTTTTGTATTTTTAAAACCTTTATATATATATACACACATCCCCATACATATACACACACATATATACATACACATACATATATACACACATGTATATATTTTGAAAATCTTTTATATTTTGAAAATCTGGGACAAATGACAACGCTTTGTATTAACATGTTTTTTGTGAGTGTGTGTAGGTTTTTTTTTGAACATATACAAAATAGAATTTTGTACTTCGATTAATTTTATTTTCATGTATTTTATTTTACTTTGAGACAGAGTCTTGCTTTGTTGCCCAGGCTGGAATGCCTTGGTGCAATCACAACTCACTGAAGCCTCCACCATCAAGGTAAAGCCATCCTCCCACCTTAGCCTTCCAAGTAGTTGGGACAACAGGTGCCTGCCACCATGCCCAGCTAATTATTTGTTTCTAACATAAGAAATTCATACTGAGAGGGTATCCTGAGCTCTTCAAAAAGTATAATCAAACACCACTGGGAAGACATCATGTGGTGAAAAATCCCTCACTTGGATTTGTCAGAACATTCACTACAATTAAATCCATGCTTTCCCCTCTCCTCTTCTCATTTTCTGTAAAGATAAGAACTCCTCCCATAACCATTTTGTTAAAATGTGTTTTTATTTCAGGGTCTATTGACATTCAGGGATGTGTCCATAGAATTCTCTCAGGAGGAGTGGAAATGCCTGGACCCTGCTCAGAGGACTCTATACAGGGACGTGATGTTGGAGAATTATAGGAACCTGGTCTCCCTGGGTGAGGATAACTTCCCTCCAGAAGTGAGGATGTGCCCTTTTGTATCTTTGTATTTTCTCTTGTTGCCTCTTGGGAGCCACATCCTTGCTTGACTAAAATGGAAGCCGTATTGAGATAGAAATGAAAAGCTTCATGATGTAGCATCTGGACTTTCACTGTCCCCTTTAGGTGTTCTGCATTCTTCATGGTAGCTCAGTGGGAGTTCCAGAAGTAAAGTAGGCATAGAACCTTATGGCAGGCCAGGCATGGTGGCTCACACCTGTCATCACAGCACTTTGGGAGGCTGAGGTGTGTGGATCACTTCAGGTCAGCAGTTTGAGACCAGCCTGGCCAACATGGAGAAATCCCATCTCTACTAAAAACACAAAAATTAGCCAGGCGTGGTGGTGCATGCCTGTAATCCCAGCTCCTAGAAAGGCTGAGGAAAGAGAATCACTTGATCCCAGCAGGCCAAGGTTCCAGTGAGCTGAGAACACACCACTGCACTCCAGCCCGGGAAACAGAGCAAGACTCTGTCTCAAAACACACACAAAAAAACCTTATGGCAGACATTAATCATATCCAGTTTCCTGTTTGCTTTTCCTGTGCTTTCAATTCAGTAGTTTTTGGAAGACAGCTTGATGTCCACATATTACATATTACAGTGCTCCCCAAGCATTCAGAAGGAGGCAGTCAGTGGAGCAATTAGTGAAATATTTTCTTAGATCCATCTGTAATGTCTTCTTTCCTACTGAAACACAGGGCTGGGACTCTACAAAAGCTCCAGCACATCTTAGTACTTTCTTTTTATAAGCAGGATTCTCTTGCTGATGTGTTATCTCCATGTTGGAGCAAGAGAAAGGGCCCTGGACTGTGGAGAGTGAAGTGAAAATAGCAAAAAACTCCAGATGGGTGGGAATGTATTATAGGTGTAAATGCAGGTAAGAGCTCAGATGGGCAGAGTGGAAGCTCCATCTTCAAATAGTGTGTGGGGAAACTCTGCAAGTGGGAGAGTTCTGTTGGAAAAGGAAAGTTTCAATCCTGAGATCTCTGAAATGACATCTTTCTTTGCCCCCGCTCATCCCTCTGCTCTTCCTTTCTTCATTTTTCTTATTTTATGAAAGAGTCTCACTGTGTTGCCCAGGCTACAGGGCAGTGATACGATCTTGGCTAACAGCAGCCTCCACCTCCCAGGCTCAAAGGATTTTTGTGTCCCAGCTTCCTGAGTAGCTGGGACTGTAGGTGCTCACCACCATGCCCAGCTAATTTTTGTGTTTTTAGTAGAGACAGGGTTTCACCATGTTGGCCAGCCTGGTCTCAAACTCCTGATCTCAAGTGATCCACCTGCCTTGGCTTCCCGAAGTGTAGGCCTAAGATTACCTAAATGCTGAGGCAAGAGACTGAAGGCACAAACTGTTTCAGTATAATAAAGAAAACAGTTACAATAAGAATAGTCATAATACAAATTAGATACAGAGATGATCATGGACAATTATCAATCATTATTAATCATTAGCTTTTAATATTACTCTTTGTTGCATTACTAATATAACGTAGGAATAACCGGCAGGTATAGGGTCAGGTGCTGAAGGGACATTGTGAGAAGTGACCTAGAAGGCAAGAGGTGAGCCCTCTGTCACGCCTGCATAAGGGCCGCTTGAGGGCTCCTTGGTCAAGCGGTAACGCCAGTGTCTGGGAAGGCACCCGTTAATTAGCAGACCATGAAAGAGACTCTCCTTTCCTTGGAGGAGTCAGGCAACATTCTGCTCCACCAGCTTCTTGTGGAAGGCTGGATGTTATCCAGGCCTGCCCGCAGTCATCCGGAGGCCTAAACCCCTCCCTGTGGTGCTGTGCTTCAATGCTCATGCTCCTTGTCCACTTTCATATTCCTCCTGTACTCCTGGTTCCTCTTTGAAGTTCCTAGTAGATAGCGAGTAGAAAAAATAGTGAAGTCTTAAAGTCTTTGATCTTTCTTAGAAGTGCATAGAAGAGTTGGGCGTGGTGGCTCACGCCTGTAATCCTAGCACTTTGGGGGGCCAAGGTGGGCGGATCAAGAGGTCAGGAGATAGAGACCATCCTGGCTAACATGGTGAAACCCCATCTCTACTAAAAATCCAAAAGATTAGCCATGCATGGTGGTGGGAGCCTGGAGTCCCAGCTACTTGGGAGGCTGAGGCAGGAGAATGACATGAACCCGGGAGGCGGAGCTTGCAGTGAGTCGAGATTGCGCCACCGCACTCCAGCCTGGGCCACAGAGTGAGACTCCGTCTCAAAAAAAAAAAAAAAAAAAAGTGCAGAGAAGAAAACGCTGATGTATGCTGCCTTCTCTCTCTGATTTGGCTACTTAAAAGGCAAGGGCCCCTTGTCCTATGATCACGTGACTTGCTTCACCTTATCAATCACTTAGAAGATTCACCCTCCTTACCCTGCCCCCTTGTCTTGTATGCAGTAAATATCAGCGCACCCAGCTGTTCGGGGCCACTACTGGTCTCCGCATCTTGATGGTAGTTTAACCCCTGGCCCAGCTGCTTTTTCTTTATCTCTTTGTCTTGTGTCTTTATTTATTACAATCTCTCATCTCTGCCTAAGAGGAGAACACCCGCTAAGCCCGTAGGGCTGGACCCTACACCAAAGCACTAGGATTACAGGCGTGAGCCGCCATGCACAACTATTGTATTATTTTAAACGGTTTTGTCTTTTAGTTCTTTGTAAACATGTAAGTGGTTTAAGCATGATCCCAGTGTGAATATAACAACTACGTTAGTGTCCATTTCTTTTACATTTTTTGAAACGGAGTCTCGCTCTGTCGCCCAGGCTGGAGTGCAGTGGCGTGATCTTGGCTCACTGCAAGCTCCACCTCCCAGGTTCACGCCATTCTCCTGCCTCCGCCTCAGCCTCCTGGCTGAGTACCTGGGACTACAGGCACCTGCCACCGTGCCTAGCTAATTTTTTTGTATTTTTATTAGAAACAGGGTTTCATCGTGGTCTCAATCTCCTGACCTCGTGATCCACCCGCCTTGGCCTCCCAATGTGCTGGGATTACAGACGTGAGCCACCACACCTGGCTGTGCCCATTTCTTTCAGTAAACAGAAACGAAGTGTGTTGTATAGATAAAATAAAAAGGCATGAAAAAACACTGTACATATATGTTACCAGAAATGCAACATGCACAGAAATAATTCCGACAAAAATAAAAAAAGTTCTAGAGGAGAAGTAGTTTTGGGAAGTGGTTATTGTTGCAGGTATGTTAAAGATCTTAAAGTCTGCCAGGCGCGGTGGCTCACGCCTGTAATCCCAGCACTTTGGGAGGCCGAGGCGGGTGGATCACCTGAGGTCAGGAGTTCAAGACCAGTCTCAACATGGAGAAACCCCGTCTCTACTAAAAATACAAAATTAGCCGGGTGTGGTGGTGGGCACTTGTAATCCCAGCTACTCGCGAGGCTGAGGCAGAATTACTTGAACCTGGGAGGCGGAGGTTTCAGTGATCCGAGATCGTGCCATTGCACTCCAGCCTGGGCAACAAGAGCAAAACTCCATCTCAAAAAAAAAAAAAAAATCTTAAAGTTATAGCATAATAATGAAACCAGCCTGGTTAACATGCTGAAACTTCGTCTCTACTAAAATTACAAAAATTATCCAGGCACGGTGGTGAGTGGCAGTAATCCCAGCTACTCAGGAGGCTGAGGCACGAGAGTCACTTGAACCCGGGAGGTAGAGGTTGCAGTGAGCCGAGATCGCAGCATCGCACCCCAGCATGGGAGACAGTGAGACTCCATCTCAAAAAACTAAATAAATAAAAAAGTTTCATAACCTGCAAAAACAACTTCTACTCTAGAATTTTTTTTTTTTTAGATGGAGTCTCTCTCTGTAGCCCAGGCTGGAGGGCAGTGGCATGATCTCAGCTAACTGCAAGCTCCACCTCCTGGGTTCACACCATTCTCCTGCCTCAGCCTCCCGAGCAGCTGGGACTACAGGCGCCCGCCACCACGCCTGGCTATTTTTTTTGTATTTTTAGTAGAGACAGGGTTTCTCTGTTTTAGCCAGGATGGTCTTAATCTCCTCACCTTGTGATCCATCCACCTCAGCCTCCCAAAGTGCTGGGATTACAGGCGTGAGCCACCGCGCCCTGCCTTTTTAGAACTTTTTTTATTTTTGTCAGAATTATTTCTGTGTATGTTACATTTCTGGTAACATATGTACAGTGTTTTTTCATGCCTTTTTATTTTAAATAATATTATAAATATTTAGTTCTGAACAAAAGTTACACATATGACAGTTTCTGTATCTGTCCTCTTATTAATTAATTAATTTATGTATTTATGAGACAGAGTTTTGCTCTTGTCACCCATACTGAAGTGCAATGCTGCTATCTCGGCTCACCACAACCTCCACCTCCCAGGTTCAACCAATTCTCCTGCTTCAGCCTCCTGAGTAGCTGGTATTGCAAACATGCACCACTACACCCAGCTAATTTTGTATTTTTAGTAGAGGAAGAGTTTCTCTTTGTTGGTCATGCTGGTCTCAAACTGCTGACCTCAGGTGATCTGCCTGGCTTGTCCTCCCAAAGTGCTGGGATTACAGGCATGAACCACCATGCCCAGCCTATCTTTTTTTATTTACCTTTAATGGAGAACTTTATATATGTTTGTGGGTTGGAGTTACTTTTTAGCCTTCTTTCATTTCTTTTTTTTTTTTGAGAAAAAGTCTTGGTCTGTCACCCAAGCTAAAGTGAAGTGGTGTGATCTCAGCTCATTGCAACCTCCACCTCCCAGGTTCCAACAATTCTCCAGTCTCAGCCCACCAAGTAGCTGGGACTACAGGCAAGTGCCAACACACCAGGATAATTTTTTGTATTTTTTAGTAAAGACAGGGTTTCACCTTGTTAGCCAGGATGGTCTCAATCTCCTGACCTCATGAACCTTCTGCCTCAGCCTCTCAAAATGCTGGGATTACTGGTGTGAGCCACGTGCCTGGCCTGCCTCAAGTTTTTTAAAACATGTTAGTGCTATTAGATGGCTTCAAGTATTGCAAGTTTTACAGTACAGACTCTTAACTTCCTTTGTTTAATAACATTTATCAGCTTTTGGTGATGTTGATGATGAGATGCTCCTGTTCCTGTCTCAGTCATTTCACTGTCCTGTCAGAAATGGCTTAGACTGACTGGCAGTGGTGGCTTACACCTCTAATCCCAGCACTTTGGGAGGCTGAGGTGGGTAGATCACTTGAGGTCAGGAGTTTGAGACCAGTCTGGCCAACATGGTGAAATCTCAAATGTACTAAATGCTAAAAATGGGCCAGGCACAGTGGCTCACACCTGTAATCCTGGCACTTTGGGTGGCTGAGATGGGCCGATCACTTGAGGTCAGGAGTTTGAGACAAGCATCGCCAACATGGTGAAACTCCATCTCTACTAAAAATACAAAAGTTAGCTGTACATGGTGGCATTCGCCTGTAATCCCAGCTACTTGGGAGGCTGAGGCAGGAGAATCACTTGAACCCAGGAGGTGGAAGTTGCAGTGAGCCAAGATCATGCCACCGCACTCCAGCCCATGTGACAGAGTGAGACTCTGGGCTAAGGAGGAAGAATCACCTGAGGTAGGAGAATCCTGCCAGTTCACTCCAGCCTGGGTGATAGAGCGTGATTGGATCTCAAAAACAAACAAAAAGGAAATACCTTCAGACACAGAGATTTATTTCTCATGAATTTGGGAAGCGGGAAATCCGAGAGCAAGGTGCCAGCCAAGTTGGTTCCCATTGAGAGCATTCTTCACAGTTTACCCCAGCCACCTTCCTGCCGTGTCCTGACATGGTGGAAAGAGGAGCAGGCAATGAACTCTTTAATGTCTCTTCCTAAAGGTACCAGTCCTATTAACGAGTTGTAAACACTCATGATTAAATTCTTTCTAAGTCCGCATCTGCAGGAACAACCTATTAGAGAATACTAAATCTACCAAAGCTTATTTGAGAAATAGTTATTTATCTTATTTTATTTTTTGAGGTGGAGTCTCATCCTGTTGCCCAGGCTGAAGTGCAGTGGCATGATCTTGGCTCACTGCAGCCTCTGCCTCCCAGGTTCAAATGATTCCTGCCTCAGCCTCCCAAGTAGCTGGGATTACAGGTACCCTCCACCATGCCTAGCTAATGTTTTTGTATTTTTAGTAGATATGGGGTTGCACCATGTTGGCCAGGCTGGTGTCGAACTTCTGACCTCGTGAATCACCTGCCTCAGACCCCCAAAGTTCTAGGATTACAGGCATGTGCCACCGTGCCCAGACTTTAGTCAATTCTTATTCCTTATAGTGCTGTGTATATTTTTGACTTCATACATCAGAAAATAGTGATCTTAACATGTATTTCAGTTCTTATGTTGTGTACTGGTGGTAAGTACAAGTTGTGGCTTTTTTCTTAATAGGCAATTGTTTACAATTCTGCAGGTTGCATACATGTACTGATTGTTTTCTGGCTTGTTTTATCAAGCCAGGAAATATTTATCAATATTTTATTAACAGATTTTTATGACTTTACCTGTGAGTTTTCGGTATGTGATATGCAATATAACTGACACACTCCACTTGTTAATGTCACAAAGTGCTGCCAGGCACAGTGGCTCTTTCCTGTAATCCCAGGACTTCGGGAGGCTGAGACATGTGGATCACTTGAGGTCAGGTGTTTGAGACAGGCCTGGCCAATATGGTGAAACCCCATCTCTACTAAAAATACAAAAATTAGCCAGGCATGGTGGTGAATGCCTGTAATCCCAGGTACTCAGGATGCTGAGAAAATAGACTTGCTTGAACCCAGGAGGCAGAGGCTGCAGTGAGCCAAGATCGTGCCATTGCACTCTGGCCAGTGACAGAGCGTGACTCCATCTCAAAAAAATAAAAATACAAACACTTTTTTAAAAAGTCACAAAGTGCCTGTTCCACATGGATATAGGTAATTTTGTAACAGTTATTTAGAAAAATATGGTGTTAACATTTTTCTTTTTTGAGATGTAGTCTCACTCTTCACTCAGGATGGAGTGCAGTGGCACAATCTCAGCTCACCACAATCTTGGCCTCCCGGGTTCAAGCAATTCTGCCTCAGCCTCCCAAGTAGCTTGGATTACAGGTACCCACCACCACACCTGGCTACTTTTTGTATGTTTAGTAGAGAAAGGGTTTTGCCATGTTGGCCAGGCTGGTCTGCAACTCCTGGCCTCAGGTGATTTGCCTGCCTCGGCCTCCTAAAATACTGGGATTACAGGTGTAAACCACCATGCCCTGCCTTCTTTCTTTAGAGATGGAGTCTCACTTTGTCACCCAGGCTGGAGTGCAGTGGTGCGATGCTGGTGCACTGCAACCTTTGCCTCTTGGCTTAAAGCAATTCTTGTGCATCAGCCACTTGAGTAGCTGGGACTAAAGGCATGGGCCACCATGCCTGCCTAATTTTTGTAATATTTTCTTATCTTCTCAGTGCCATGATTCTTTGACAATACAGAAATTCCATTGATTTTGATTATCCTTACAGGAGCTTGCTGTGGATTATTTACCAAAATAGTACCTTGTCTGGTTTTTTAGCATTTATTTGTATACACTAAGTACCCTATAAATATGAAGAATATATATTTTTCTCTTCTTTGATGTGACAGTGATATGTTTTTTGCAAAGTGTGATACACTTTAGGGTCACAGTAGAAAAACACTCCTGACTTTCGCCTTACAAATGTTTGTGCCCTGAGAGTGTTTTGTCATGATATTGGAAATAGGCTTCCATAAAAATGATTTGAAAAACATGCAATCACCATTTATTTATTAAAAAATCTTACTCCTTTTGTGTTCCTAAACTTTGAAGATCATGTTTGGGAAGTTTAAAATAAATATTGTTTTTTGTGTAATATTTACACATTTCAGTATTGTATAATTTCCATACTTAATTCAAAACCTATTGGTGTTTATATTTTGTAGATATCTCTTCCAAATGCATCATGAAGATGTTCTCATCAACAGGACAAGGCAATACAGAAGTGATCCACACAGGGACATTGCAAATACATGCAAGTCATCACATTGGAGATACTTGCTTCCAGGAAATTGAGAAAGATATTCATGACTTTGTGTTTCAGTGGCAAGAAAATGAAACAAATGGCCATGAAGCACCCATGACAGAAATCAAAGAGTTGATGAGTAGTACAGACCGATATGATCAAAGGCATGCTGGAAGCAAGCCTATTAAAGATGAGCTTGGATCAAGCTTTTATTCACATCTGCCTGAACTGCACATATTTCACCCCGAAGGGAAAATAGGTAGTCAAGTTGAGAAGGCTATCAAGGATGCTTTCTCAGTTTCAGCATCCCAAAGAATTTCCTGTAGGCCAAAAACTCATATTTCTAATAAGTATAGGAATAATTTCCTCCAGTCTTCATTACTCACACAAAAACGGGAAGTACACACAAGAGAAAAATCTTTCCAACATAATGAGAGTGGCAAAGCCTTTAATTGTAGCTCACTCTTAAAAAAACATCAGATAATCCATTTAGGAGACAAACAGTATAAATGTGATGTATGTGGCAAGGTCTTTCATCAGAAGCGATACCTTGCATGCCATAGATGTCACACTGGTGAGAAACCTTACAAGTGTAATGAGTGTGGCAAGACTTTCAGTCACAATTCAGCCCTGTTAGTTCACAAGGCAATTCATACTGGAGAGAAACCTCACAAGTGTAATGAATGTGGCAAGGTTTTTAATCAACAATCAAACCTTGCACGTCATCATAGACTTCATACTGGAGAGAAACCTTACAAATGTGAACAATGTGACAAAGTTTTCAGTCGCAAATCACATCTTGAAAGACACAGGATAATTCACACTGGAGAGAAACCATACAAATGTAAGGTTTGTGACAAGGCTTTCAGACGTGATTCACACCTGGCACAACATAGTGTAATTCACACTGGAGAAAAACCTTACAAGTGTAATGAGTGTGACAAGACCTTTGTTCAAAATTCATCTCTTGTAATGCATAAGGTCATTCATACTGGAGAGAAACGTTACAAGTGTAATGAATGTGGCAAAAGTTTTAATCACAAATCAAACCTTGCATGTCATCATAGACTTCACACTGGAGAGAAACCTTACAAGTGTAATGAATGTGGCAAGGTTTTTAATCGAAAATCAAACCTTGAACGTCATCATAGACTTCATACTGGAAAGAAATCTTAGAAGTGTAATTCTCAAGGTTTTTAGGCAACAATCAAAGCTTGCATGTCATCATAGACTTTACACTGGAGAGAAGCCTTACAAATGTGAAGAATGTGACAAACGTTTTCAATTTCAAATCACTCCTTGAAATACATAGGAGAGTTCATACTGGAGAGAAACCGTACAAATGTAAGGTTTGTGACAAGGATTTCGGGTGTGATTCACACTTGTCCCAACATACTGGAAGTCACAGTGGAAAGGAACTGTACAAGTGTAATGAGTGTGGCAAAGCCTTTAGTGGTCAGTCAACACTTACCATCAAGCAATCCATGGTACAGGGAAACTTGACTAAGGTAATGATTGTCACAAAGTCTTCAGTAATATTACAACCATTGCAAAACATTGGAGAATCCATAATGAAGGAGGTCTTACAAATGTAATAAATGTGGCAAGTTTTTCAGACATCATTCATAGCTTGCAGTTCATTGGTGATCTTATACAGGAGAGAAATCTTACAAATGTGATGATTGTGGCAAGGTCTTCAGTCAAGCTTCATCTTTTGCAAAACGAGAGAATTCATACAGGAGAGAAACCTCACAAATGTGATGATTGTGGCAAGGTCTTCAGTCAAGCTTCATCTTTTGCAAAACGAGAGAATTCATACAGGAGAGAAACCTCACAAATGTGATGATTGTGGCATAGCGTTTACTTCACGTTCGCACCACATTAGATATCAGAGGATCCATACTGGACAGAAATCTTACAAATGTCATATGTGTGGCAAGGTCTTCAGTCCGAGGTTACTCCTTGCAGAATATCATAACGTTCATTTTTGAGGTAATAGTTACAAATGTAATGAGCATAGCAAACCATCAAGGATTAATTGACAGTAGAGTCAATTCAGAATTGACTTGAGTTTGAGTTGACTTAAAACATTCAGTTGAAGCATTAATTGACATTAAAGTGTTTATGTTAAGAGGATTGGGCCAGGCGCGTGGCTCACGCCTGTAATCTCAGCACTTTAGGAGCCCAAGGTGGGTAGATCACTTGAGGTCGTGAGTTTGAGACCAGCCTGGCCAACAGACGTGAGTCACTATTCCCAGCCTGCTTTTTGTTTCTTTAACAAAAACCAATAGGGATTTTTATAGATATTGTGTTGAATCTGAATCACATTGGCTTATATAATAACTATTAATTTTTCCAAACCATCAATATGGGTTGTATATATATGTTTTTAATCATTTTGGTCAATGTTTGTAGATTTCAAGGTGTGAAATTCTCAGTTTTTTTACGTTTATTCCTAAGTATTTCTTACTTTAAGATCTCTAGCAAATAGTGTTTTTTAATTTTCGTTTAAATTTTTTATTGTTAATGTATGGAAATTCAACTGATTTTTGGTGCTGCTATTGCATTGTGTAAATCCACTGAATGTGTTTATTAGTTCCAGTAGTATTTTGGTTGACTCAGGCCCCGCCCACCTCTTCGCCTCCCGTCTGGCCTGACCCAGGCCCCGCCCACATCCTCGGGGGTCTCCCGCGGGTCTGGCTTCTGTACTGTGCTGATTGGCACAGACCCGGAAGCTGATGGCGTGGACTGAAGGTTGCCCCGTGGAGTTTGCGCTTCCCAGTTCTCTGGTGCTGCTATACCGGGGAGGTGGGTGTTCCCACAGACCTGGAAATTCCGGCCCCTCTTTCTCAACTCAGAGCAAATTGAGACGTCCGGGTGGGAGTCCGTGAGTCTCTTCCTTTTGAATTTAAAGTCGCCCTGAGGCTGGTCCCGTCCCCGTCTTTTCTGCAGCGGGGCCGTGCAGACACCTCCTGTCGCGAAACTTTCCTTCTCAAAACCCTTCCTGACCCGTCCTCCCGCCTCGCGCTGTTTCAAGTCCTCACCCGCGAGCTGGACTCTCGCCCTGGGCTCCTCCCAACCTTGCTCTCATCGGCGTCTGGAGGGCAGCGCTGCAGCCCCAGTCCCGGGAAGGCCGCGTCCTCTGCCTGGTCCTGGGATCCTGCAGACCCCACCCCTGTCCGAAGGCGCCATCGCCCACCACCTCCCTCCTCGTGCCGGGCCCTGCTTCTGCCCAGTTCCAACCCCAGGAAAACGTGCTTCTCCTGGAGGCAAACCTCTTTTTCGCCCTGTTGTTCCCGGAAGGCAGGCCTGGGATGTGAAGTTTCCAGGTAGTTGGATATTAAACATAGAATTGAAAAAAAAAAAACCCCACAAAGTAACAAAAGAATGAAGCGGCGAAAGCAGAAATTTACTCAATCAAGAAAGTACTCCACAGGGTGGCAGTGGGCCCAAGCGAGCGTCTCCAGGGCCCCGTTTACAAAGTTTTTGGAGGTTAAAGTATTTTTTCTTTTTTGAGGTCCCTATGGGCTACCCCTTATCTGGATGAAGAATTTGGCCCTTGGCCAACGAAATACTGAGGTAAATTGGCCTGAGGCCAGAGCAGATGGGTGCCCTATGCAGATGAAGGGGTGGCCGGTGCTTGGCCGTGGCCACTCCTGGGCTCTTTCTCTTTCCACCTGAGACCTGGTGGGAAGATGGGGTTTTTCCTTTTAGTCTAGTTTTGGAAAGTTCGTGTTAATTGGTTTTAGATTCCCTGCCCCGCTAGACCCAGGACCCATGTGTTTTTTGTTGTTGTTTTTGTTTTTTTTGATGGAGATGGGTCTCACTCTGTTGCGCACGCGGGAGAGCGGTGACCGGATCACAGCTCACTGCAGTGTCAACCTCCTGGGCTCAAGGGATCCTCCCACCTCAGCCTCTAGAGTAGCTGGGACCACAGCCGCATGCCACCACACCGCGCCAATTTTTGTGTTCTTGGTAGAGACCGGGTTTTGCCTTGTTGTCTAGGTTGGGCTCCAACTGCACGGCTAAAGCGATCCAAGAACATCAGCCTCCCAAAGTATTGGGATTACAGGCTTGAGCCACCATGCCCGCCTTATTTCTTAATTAAAAAAATGTGTATGTAGGCTGAGCGCAGTGGCTCATGCCTGTCGTCCCAGCACTTTGTGAGGCCGATTCTCCTCTATCCAGGAGATGGGTTTCACCATGTTGCCAGGTTTGTCTCAAACTCCTCGGCTTAACTGATCCGCTTGCTTTGGCCTTCCAAAGTGCTAGGATTACAGGAGTGAGCCACCACACATGGCCAGTCCTGGAATTTTGTAGAGGATGACCAACGCAGCCTGTTGACCCCCTTCCTGGCCATCCCGTGAAAATCAGCGACTCCTCCTTCTTACAAAACTCAGAGCTTCTCAGGATAACTTGGTGAAACGTCCCCCGCTGTGAACCTCAGTGAGCCCACCTGTAACATGGAGGTGAGGGAGAAGACCAGAAAAGCTCAGTCAGAGTGACACTGACCCCTGAAATGATGGGCACAATGGAGTGTGTGGCTTTTCCTGTAGGAGAGGGTGATGCTTAGTTGTAATTTGAATTTTAAAACATTCCAGTTCTCCGAAAAACAGGATTGGACTCAAATCACCTTGAACCTTATCATCTCACGGCTTTGACCCACCTACACGGCTCCATGTCCCCTGCAGGCCTTGCCCCTGAGCTCTACAATCCTGTGTCCAGGTGTCTCCTCAGCTCTATGCTGGTACATCAAATAGGCATCTCCACCTTCACGTGTCTATAAGTGACTTCCTAAACCCCCACACATATTCCCTTGCAGTCCTACATGTCTCAGATGAGGGTGAGAGTGTACTTCTGGGGGCTTAGCTGAGGTTGACACCATGTATTTTAAATATGGAAAATAAATTACATTATTTGTAAGTGTTGTAATTTATAATGTAAAGAGAAAATTACATGTATACATGAAAGGAGTGAGAAAGTACATCATTTCCAAATTTATTTTGAGGTGTGGGAGAAAAATGTTTCAAGACTTCATCCTTAGGGATCTGTGCTCCCAGGACCCCTCTGACTTCATCTCTTGCCTGTGTTCTCACTCCCTCTGCTCCAGCCATACAGGCCTCTTTCCTTCTTCTGGGACTGAGGTTGCTCCTGTCTCAGGGCCTTCTCCTGGGCTGTCCCTCTGCCTAGGACTTTCTGGCCCCTCAGCTGCAAGTGACAAGCAGCCTTTCTTCCCTAAGTCTTTGTTCTGATATTAATTTCTCTATGGAAACCTTTGTGATCTCCCACAGCCCCCCCCCCCCACTTGACATTGCAGCGCCACCTTCACCGCCACCTCTGGTCCATGTTGCCTGTTCTGTGTGATTCTTTTAGTTCCTTTGCTGCTCACTGGATCCTGGTGGGAACAAGTCCCCAAGTGGAGAGCAGAGCCAGAAGGTGGGGCTGTGCTGGGCTGGCACCCTCTGAGTGGAGCTCAACCCTGACTTCACATTACAGTTCTCAGGCATTTTGCAAATACATCTTTTATTCTGTTTTATCAAAGATTGCTATTATCATAGTATGGGACCCACCCTCAATAATACTTACAGTGGCACTGGTGATTCTCATCTGTGTCCAGCATTGAACATCAAGGCAGTTTCCTCCATATTGAGAACTGAGGTCAGTCTGTGATCCACAGGGAGGTGAGGGGGCTGTGCTCTGCATGGGGTGTGGTTAGGGCCAGATCTGTGCCCTGAAGATCTGTGTCCTTCTGCAGCGTGTGTGTGGACTTCTCCAGCAGGGGAGCAAAATCTGAAAACCAATTGAAATTACCCTTGTAGGTCTTCCTGTGGCACGTTCTTATTTCTGCATAATCTCTGGTGCAGTGGGCAGTAGAGGACCATCTTTGTCCCTGGTGAGGTCTCCCCTGTGTGTGTGTTTTGTCACGGGAAAGGAGTGAGTGATTTCTAAACACTAAATCTCGGCTGGGTGCAGTGGCTCACATCTGTAATCCCAGCTCTTTGGGAGGCTTGGTTAGGCAGATCTCAAGGTCACGAGATCGAGACCATCCTGGCCAACATGGTAAAACCCCATGTCTAGTAAAAATAGAAAAATTAGCTGGGCCTGGCAGTGCATGCCTGTAATCCCAGCTACTTAAGAGGCTGAGGCAGGAGAATCACTAGAACCAGGGAGGCAGAGGTTGCAGTGAGCTGAGATCATGCCACTGAACCAAATCCTGGTGACAGAGCTAGACTCCATCTCAAAAAAAAAAGAAAAATTAAATCTCATATTTTTTTACACACAGGATTGATTTCCAAAGACTCATGCTATGTAAGGAAGCCATCAAGAAGGGCAAAGAAAAGGAGCCAGGGATGGCTCTTCCTCAGGTAAAGTGATATTTCTCGGTGGATTCTTCTGTCTCCTTGTTTTCTGAAATACCAGGTATTGTGGTAGCCAGACTTCTGTGATTCTGAAGCGTCCTAACTCACAAGTTTGCTCACATTCACTCATGCCTTTTCTCAGTCCCTCTCATCTTAAACTCCATCTGCCTCTATTGCCCAGGCTAGAGTTCACTGGAGCAATCTGGGCTCACTGTAACCTCCACCTCCCAGGGTCAAGCGATTCTCATGCCTCAGTCTTCCAACCTAACTGGAATTACAGATGCATGTCACCATACCTGGCTAATTTTTGCATTTTTATTAGAGATGGGGAATCACCATGTTGGCCAGGCTGGTCTTGAACTCCTGGCCTCAAGCAATCTGCCTGCCTCAGCCTCTGCCCAAGTGTTGGGATTATAGGTGTGAGCCACCATACCTGGCCTTTCATTTTTTTTTTTTTGAGACAGAGTTTCACTCATGTTGCCCAGGCTGGAGTGCAATGGTGCGATCTTGGCTCACTGCAACCTCCACCTCCCAGGTTCAAGCGATTTTCCTGCTTCAACCTGCCTAGTAGCTGGGATTACAGGCATGTGACACCACGCCCAGCTAATTTTGTATTTTTAGTAGAGACAGGGTTTCTCCATGTTGGTCAGGCTGGTCTCGAACTCCCAACCTCAGGTGATCTGCCCACCTTGGCCTCCCAAATTGCTGGGATTACAGGCATGAGCCACCGTGCCCAGCCAGTTGTGGTTTTTGAGGAGCATCACAGAAGCGTCTCTCACTGGCACTGTGACAGTGCTCATTACATAAACTAATGATCATCCTCTCTAAGCAGCAGTCACTGCTGTAGAAATTCCTCCTAGGGAGGACATCATTCAGGCTCACTGTCTCATATATATGAGGCTCTTGACTGAACTCTTTTTTTCTGGACATGGAATTTTGCTCTTGTTGCCCATGCTAGAGTGCAATGGGGTGATCTCCACTCACTGCAACCTCCACCTCCTGGGTTCAAGAGATTCTCCTGACTCAGCCTCCCAAGTAGCTGGGATTACAGGCTCCCACCACCATGCCTGGCAAATTTTTGTATTTTTAGTAGAGACGGGGTGTTCTTAAACTTTGAAGATCACTTTGGGGACGTTTAAAATAACTATTACTTTTTGTGTAATATTTACACATTTCAATATTAACTATTATTTACCATCTGTACTTTTTTTTTTTGAGATGGAGTCTTGCTCTGTCACCCAGGCTGGAGTACAGTGGCATGATCTCAGCTCACTGCAAGCTCCACCTCCAGGGTTCACGCCATTCTCCTGCCTTAGCCTCCCAAGTAACTGGGACTATAGGCACCTATCCCTACACCTGCCTAATTTTTTGTATTTTTAGTACAGATAGGGTTTCACCATGTTAGCCAGGATGGTCTCGATCTCCTGACCTCATGATCTGCCTGCCATGGCCTCCCAAAGTGCTGGGACTTTGGTGTGAGCCACTGCACCCGGCCTACCATCTGTACTTAATTGTAAACCTATTGGTCTTTATATTTTTTAGATAGCTCTTTAAAATCCATGATGGAGTTCTCATCAACAGGGCAAGGCAATGCAGAAGTGTTCCACACAGGGACATTGGAAAGACATGAAAGTCATCACATTGGAGATTTTTGCTTCCCAGAAATCAAGAAAGATATTTATGACTTTGAGTTTCAGTGGCAAGAAATTGAAAGAAATGGCCATGAAGCACCCATGACAGAAACCAAAGAGTTGACTGGTAGTACAGACAGACATGATCAAAGGCATGCTGGAAACAAGACTATTAAAGATCAGCTTGGATTAAACTTTCATTTGCATCTGTCTGAACTGCATGTATTTCAGACTGAACGGAAAATTGGTAATCAAGTGGACCAGTCTATCAATGATGCTTCCTCAGCTTCAACATCCCAAATAATTTGTTGTAGGCTCAAAACCCATATTTCTATTAAGTATGGGAAGAATTTCCTCTATTCTTCATTATTCACACAAAACAAGAAGTACACATGAGAGAAAAACCTTTCCAATGTAATGAGTGTGGCAAAGCTTTTAATTATAGCTCACATTTAAGGAGACATCATGTAACCCATTTAGGAGAGAAACATTATAAATGTGATGTATGTGGCAAAGTGTTTCATCAGAAGCAATACCTTGCACGGCACCATAGCATTCATACTGGAGAGAAACCTTACAAGTGTAATGAGCATGGCAAGACCTTCAATCAGAAGTCATCCCTTCAGTGTCATCATAGACTTCACACTGGACAGAAACATTACAAATGTGAAGAATGTGACAAAGTTTACAGTTGAGGATCACAACTTGAAACACACAGGAGAATTCATACTGGAGAAAAACCATACAAATGTAAGGTTTGTGACAAGGTTTTCTGGGATAATTCATGCCTTTCGTGCCATAAGAGTTCATACTGGAGAGATACGTTACACATGTAACGAATGTGGCAAGGCTTTTAGTAGAAAAGCAAACCTTGCACATCATAGACTTCATACTGGAGGGAAATCTTACAAATGTAAGGGTTGTGACAAGGTTTTCCACCATAATTTATGCCTTGCACAACATCAGAGAGTTCATACTGGAGAGAACCTTGCACATTTCATGAGTGTGGAAAGACCTTTGCTCAAAATTCAGCCCTTATAATGCATAAGACAATTCATACTGGAAAGAAACCTTACATGTGTAATAAATGCAGCAAGGTTTGTGGGCAGCAAGCCACCCAGACACCAAGGCAAGAGACCGAGGACACGAGCTGTTCCAGTATAATAAAATATAAAACAAGAATAGTTATACCAGATATAGATCTTAGAGATATATGAATATCATTAATCATTAGTTTGTAGTAATTACTCTTTATCCCAATATTATAATAATCCTCACTCTACAATCATAACCTAGGAAAAACCAGGCCATACAGAGATAGGAGCTGAGGGGACATAGTGAGGTGTGACCAGAAGACAAGAGTGTGAGCCTTCTGTTATGCCCAGACAGGGCCAGCAGAAGGGCTCCTTGGCCTAGCAGTGACGCCAGCGTCTGGGAAGATGCCCGTTGCCAGGCAAACTGTGGTCCAGCGGTAGCGTAAGTGTCAAGGGAAAACACCCACTACTTAGCAGACCTGGAAAGGGTGGGGGTCTCCTTTCCCCGGGGGAGTTTAGAGAAGACTCTGCTCCTCCACCTCTTGTCAAGGGCCTGACATCAGTCAGGCTCACCCGCAGTTATCTGGAGGCCTAACCGTCTCCCTGTGATACTCTGCTTCAGTGGTCACACTCCTAGTCTGCCTTCATGTTCCATCCTGTATGCCTGGCTCTGCCTTCTAGATAGCAGTAGCAAATTAGTGAAAGTACTAATAGTCCCTGATATGCAGAAATAATGGCATAAGCTGTCTTTCTGTCTGTCTCCTCTCCCTCTCTGCCTTGGCTGCCAGGCAGGGAAGGACCCCCATCCAGTGGACATGTGACCCACATGACCTTACCTATCATTGGAGATGACTCACATTCTTTACCCTGCCCCTTCTGCCTTGTGTCCAATAAATAACAGTGCAGCCAGACATTCGGGGCCACTACCGGTCTCTGCGCATTGGTGGTAGTGGTCCCCTGGGCCCAGCTGTCTTTTCTATTATCTCTTTGTCTTGTGTCTTTATTTCTACACTCTCTCATCACCACACACAGGGAGAGACGAACCAACCCTGTGGGGCTGGTCCCTACAAGGTTTTTAGTAGAAAAGCACACCTTGCATGTCATCATAGGCTTCATACTGTCTAAGGTTTCTAATCAACAATCAAACCTTGCACAGTGTCAGAGGGTTTATACTGGAGAGAAACCTTACACGTGTAGTGAGTGGGGCAAAGCCTTTAGTGGGAAGTCATCACTTTTTATCATCAAGCAATCCATGGTATAGGGAAACTTTGCAAATGTAATGATTTTCACAAAGTCTTCAGTAATGCTACAATCATTGCAAATCACTGGAGAATCCATAATGAAGAGAGATCTTACAAGTGTAATAAATGTGGTAAAATTTTCAGACATCGATCATATCTTGCAGTTTATCAGTGAACTCATACTGGAGAGAAACCTTACAAATGTCATGATTGTGGCAAGGTCTTCAGTCAAGCTTCATCCTATGCAAAACAGGAGAATTCATACAGGAGAGAAACCTCAAGTGTGATGATTGTGGAAAAGTCTTGACTTCACGTTCACACAGCATTAGACATCAGAGAATCCCTACTGGAGAGAAATCTTACAAATGTCAGAAGTGTGGGAAGGTCTTCAGTCCGAGGTCAATCCTTGCAGAATGTCATAAAATTCATTTTTGAGATAACTGTTCCCACTACAGTGACTATAGAAGATCATAAAGCTTTAATTGACATTAGAGTCAAATAGGCATTGACTTGAGATTGAGTTGACTTAACATTGAGTTTAAGCATTTTTACATTAAAGTGTTTATGTTAAGAAGATTGGGCCAGGTGGGGTGGCTCATGCCTGTAATCCCAGCACTTTGGGAGGCCAAGGCTGACAGATCACAGCCACGCCTGGCTATGAGAGGGTGTAGGTGGCCATAGAGGTGGGACCTGGTTAGAAGGGGCAGGGCCTTGAACAGAATCTGGGCGGGGCAAGAATGAGGAGGCTGCCTGTAGGCCGTGCCAGAGGGTGATCATCATCTTGAGGGCAAGGTCTGGAAGTGGTGTTTTGAAGGGCAGGGTCTGGAGGGGGCGGGTCCTGGCTTTCTCCTCAGCTGAGCCCCAGGTGTTGACTGCTGTCATCCTCTTGCCCTGCAGGACTAGATTACCCGGGTACTAATTGGTGGATAGTTTCTGATGTGCCGTGATATTACCCCTAGTATCACAGGGATGCTTCCTGTCTGTTTTAAGTTTATATATATATATATATATATATATATATATATATATTTTTTTTTTTTTTTTTTTTTTGAGACGGAGACTTGCTCTGTCGCCCAGACTGGAGTGCAGTGGCACGATCTCGGCTCATTGCAAGCTCCGCCTCCCAGGTTCATGCCATTCGTCAGCATGAAATCGTAGTTCTGCCCAGGCAGGACTTTGCATTTCACATTTTATTTTGCATCCCCGTTCCAGACAATTCCAGAGCTTTTGAATCATGCCTCAGCCTTCCTGGCCTGTCTCCCTTCCAAAACCCGAAAAACAGAGGCGCTGGGCTCAAGACTGACTCACAGTGTCCCGCCCTGGCCCCGCCCTCTGCCGGTTCTAAAGGGCAAAGTCTCTCCGGCTGGCGCCCCGCTTAGGCCTGCCCAGGCCCCGCCCACCTCCTCGTGGACCCCTCCCAGGCCTGGTTTCTGTCCTGCGCGCGCAGATTCGCGCAAACCTGGAAGCGGACAGCGTGGAGTGAAGGTCTCACCGCAGCGCGTGAGTTTCTCTCTGTCTTATATTAAGTCTGTGCGTCCCAGGTCCCCGGGGCTTCTGTATCTGGGACGTGGGGTCCCCACAGACCTGGAAATTCTTGCCCGTCTTCCTTCACCTAGAGCAAATTGAGACGTCCCTTTGAGAGTCCGGGGTTCACTTCCTTTTGGGTTTAAAATCGCCTTGAAGCTGGTGCGGTCTCTGGTCTTGCTGCTATAGGGCAATGTATACACTTTCTATTGCGTAGTTTTCATGCTCAAACCCTTTTTCTAACTCCTCACGCCCCGCGCTTTTTAAAGTCCTTACAGGTGAGGTGGATTCCCGCCCTGGGTGCCTCCCACCCTCGCCTTCCAATGCCCCTCCAGTACAGCGCCGTGCCCCCATTCCCGCGGAGACTGCGTCCTCTGCCTTGTCCTGAGATCCTGTAGACCCCACCATTGTCTTAAGGCGCCATCGACCCCCACCTTCCTCCTCGTGCCGGGCCCTGCTGCTCAACAGGTCTCCTCTCCGCCGTCACCGCTTCCCCCGAGCCCGCGTTGGGAAGGTGCCTGGGGCCTGTCCTGTGACACGGGGTGTTCTTGTCTGCCCAGCTCCAGCCCCTGGAAAATGAGCTCCCCCGGGATGCAGGCATCTTACTCCAAACCCTCCTGTAATTGTATGGGCCAAAGGGATCAGGAGAGAGAGAGCAGTATAAAACCTGAGATAAGAAAAGAAAGCAGGAGAAAAAAGTAACTGGAGAAATGTAGAGAAAAGCTGGATGTACAGAGAGATGAAGGACAGCAAGGAAAGGAGGGGGCAGCAAAGAGGGAGGCTTGTCAGAGTGAGGGAGAGGAGGAGGGATTTGGAGCCAGGGCAGACAGGGCAGAGTGGTGCTGGTGGCAAAGAGAACAGAGGGAGAACCACAGCAGGGGGGACAACTGTGGGTCTAGAGTGCTATAAAGTGTGGACAGGGGGGTATAACAGAGAAGAGAGAATGTAACAGGGAGAGCAGAGGAGGCGCAGAGATGGGAGAAGAGGCGGAAATCTATGGAGATTGAGGGCAATCCAAAGATTGTGGGAGAAGGAACAATAAGAAGTTAAATAAGTTGCGAGGATGAAGCAGAAGAGGTGGAAGAGAAGGAATAAAGGGAAGAAGGGGATAAACAGCAGGAGAGGAGAGGGGCAAAAATGAGGCGTAGAAGCCCAGGGAAAAAGACAAGAAAACAAGAGCTAGAGAGAGAAGGTGAGAATGAGAGATATGTACAGAATTAGCGAGGGAAGCACAGTAATGAAGACAAAGGGGCTGGGCGCAGTGGCTCACGCCTGTAATCCCAGCACTATAGGAGACTGAGACAAGGGGATTGCTTGAGTACAGGAGTTCGAGCACAGCCTGGGCAACATGATGAGGCCCCCCCCCAATCTCTGACCAAAAAAAAAAAAAAAAAAAAAATTAACCGGGCATGATGGTGCGCACCTGTAATCCTAGCTACTCTGGAGGCCGATGTAGGCGGAAAACTTGAGCCCAGGAGGCCCAGGCTGCAGTGAGCCGAGATCATGCTACTGCACTCCAGCCTGGTCAAGAGTGAGACACTGTCTCAAAAGAAAAAAAGGAGCGGGAGACTTTGGGTACAGATGAGTAGGTTAGTTCATTGGATATTATTAGTCGTGACATGTTGACTTCTTTGTATATAATCTAATAACTTAAAACTTGTTTAAATTATACAAACAGCAGTGACTTATTCAGTTGTGAGTCACTCTCTTGCCTTTTCCCAGGGTTGGGTAGGAAGTGGAGCAGTGAAGTGGGGGAAAAAAATTGCTGTTATTACATAATACTTTTAATTTAATTAATTAATATTTGGGACAGGCTCTGGCTCTATCGCCCAGGCTCATGCCTGTAATCCCAGCACTTTGGGAGGCCGAGGCAGGCAGATCACCAGAGGTCGGGGGTTCCAGAACAGCCTGACCAACATGGAGAAACCTTGTTTCTACTAAAAATACAAAATTAGCCAGGGGTGATGGGGCATGAATGTAATCCCAGCTACTCGAGAAGCTGAGGCAAGAGAAGTCACTTGAACCCAGGAGGCGGAGGTTGCGGTGAGTTGAGATTGCACCATTGCACTCCACCTTAGGCAACAAGAGCAAAATTCTGTCTAAAAAAAAACCAAAAAGATATCCGTTTCCCTGTTTGCTACTCTTGTGTTTTTGATTCAGTAGTTCTTGGAAGAGAGCTCGATGTCCACATATTACAGATTATTATTCTCCCTAAGCATTCAGAAGGAGGCAGTCAGTGGAGGAATTTGTGAAATATTTTCCTAGATCCATCTGTAATGTTTTCTTTCTTACTAAAACATAGGACTGCGGCTCTAGAAAAGCTCCATCATATTATCTTCCTTTTTTTTTTTTTTTTTATAAGCAGGAGTCTTTCTGACCTGTTATCTCCATGTTGGAGCAAGGGAAGGAGCCCTGGACTGTGGAGAGTGAAGTGAAAATAAAAAAAAATCCAGATGGGTGGGAATGTATTACGGGTGTAAACGCAGATAAGAGCTCAGATGGGCAGAGTGGAAGCTCCACCTTCAAATCTCTTTGCAAGTGGGAGAATTCTGCAGGAAAAGAAAAGTTTAAATCCTGAGATCTCTGAGTGGACATCTTTCTTTGCCCCCTCTTATGTCTCTGTTATTTATTTTATTTTATTTTATTTTATTTTTTGAGACAGCGTCTCACTGTCTTGCCCAGACTGGAGTGCAGTGGCACAATATCTCACGACGACCTCTGCCACCTGGGTTCAAGTGATTCTGCCTCAGCCTCCCAAGTAGTTGGAACTACAGGCATGCATCACCACCACAACAGACTAATTTCTGCATTTTTAGTAGAGACAGGCTTGCACCATGTTGGCCAGGCTGGTTTTGAACTCCTGACCTCAGGTGTTTTGCCCACCTCAGCCTCCCAAAGTGCTGAAATTACAAGTGTGAGCCACCACACCAGGCCCCTCTGCTCTTTAGATGTGTAGTAGTTTGATTTTTTTGTCCTCTAGTGATGCTGCAGCTCAGAGGTGAAGGCAGAGTCTTTATCCTGATGGGCAACACCCTGTCATCTGGCTTCCATAACCTTGTTGGTTTCTTGACTCTGGCACAGGGAGGGCTGTGGCAAAGGGGTCTCTGTCCCCTGTGGTCTCTCCTTCTGTACTTGATTCCATCTGATGCTCCATTCTCTGTCCCTATAGATCAGATCTCAGGCCTCCATACACCTACCCCTTGACCTAGCTGGTTCCATCCCATTTCCTGTACTTGGAACACCTAATCAAGAGACTGGAAAACCTGGGCTGCTCCTCCTTTGCAACTGGGGTGCGGGATACTGCACGGAGCCTTCTCTGCTTGTTCAAATAGTTGGCTTGCCTATTTGAAGTAGGAAAAAAGGCCATGCACTGTGGCTCATGCCTGTGATCCCATCATTTTGAGAGGCTGAGGAGGGCAGATCACTTGAGGTCGGGAGTTTGAGACCAGCCTGGCCAACATGGTGAAACTCCGTCTCTACTAAAAATACCAAAAGTAGCCGGGCATGGTGGTGGGTTCCTGTAATCCCAGCTACTCAGGAGACTGAGGCAGAAGAATCTCTTGAACCCGGGAGGTGGACTTTGCAGTGAGCTGAGATTCTGACTCTGCACTTTAGCCTGGGTGACAAAGCGAGACTCCGTCCCACCACCACCAAAAAAAAAAGAAATAACAAAAAAAAAGTGTTTTTCCTACTCTCTCGTGCCACTGAGCACAGAATGCCTCAGTTCTGATCACCAAAATTTGTGGATTTCTCCCCAACCGCACCTTGGAGTGCAATGGCGTGATCTCGGCTCACCACAACTTCTGTTTCCCAGGTTGAGATGATTCTCCTATCTCAGCCTCCTGAGTATCTGGCAAAAAAGCAAGATCTCATCTCAAAATAAAATAAAATATATGAGAACAAAATTACTCAAAGTACAAAAGGCTAATCAGAGACTCAAAAGAAAGCAACCATTTGTCTCTTATTTACCTATGTCCTGGAATCCACCCCCCGACCCTGCTTTGAGTTGTTCCACCTTTCCCGACTTAACCAATGTACATCTGACACTTATTGATATGTCATGACTCCCTAAAATGTAAGCTCTACCTAGACCATATTGGGCACATGACCTTAGGACCTCTTGAGCCTGCGTTGTGGGCATGCTCTTAACCTTGGCAAGATAAACTTTCTAAACTGATTGAGGCTTGTCTCAGATACTTGGTTCACAAACTATTTTTAAAGTCCCAGGTAATTTATTTTAGCAGCTATAAGAAAAATCTGGGCTGGCACGGTGGCTCATGCCTGTAATCCCAGCACCTTGGGAGGCCAAGGCGGGCAGATCACAAGGTCAGGAGTTCGAGACCATCCTGGCCAACATGGTGAATCCTTGTCTCTACTAAAAATACAAAAATCAGTGGGCATCTTGGCATGTGCCTGTAATCCCCCCTACTTCAGAGGCTGAGGCTGGAGAATCGCTTGATCCAGGGAGTCGTGGGTTGCACTGAGCTGAGATTGTGCTACTTCACTCTAGCCTGGTGACAGAGCAAGACTGTCCAAAAAAAAAAAAAAAAAAGAAAACAAAAAGCTGGTTTCAGGGGTTTCTGGTTACAACAGGAAATTTCAGCAGCCATACTTCAGAGAATCACATTCTTGAAGCAATGTTTGTGTCCTGAGTTCATTTTTCATCTGTCCTCTTGACTTTGGTTTAGTTGTGAAGCAGCCTCATTTTCTTGGGTAATACATGAGGTTCGTTGTCTCATGGCCACAGAAATCAAGGACGTGGACACCCAAGAGTGGAGTTAAGAGTGGAAGTTTAATAGGTGAAAGAAAGTCAATAGCTCTCTGCTACAGAGAGGGGTCCTGGAAAAATGGTTTGCAGATTCCTGGTAAAATGTAGGGGTTTTATAGAAGAGCTGGTGGGGAGGCAGTGTCTTATCTACATAGGACCAGATGTGACATTTGCATACAGCATGAATTTCTGGCAGCCCCCTCGCCAATCTTTTATTATGCAGGTTCTTTGCCTGAGGTGTGCCATATTGCCCATTTCTTTCTTACTGTACTCATGCTAATAAAAAAGGAAAGATGGAGCTTCCATGGTGGACATGCCTAGCCCCAAGGTAGCCCCTTTCCTACTGGTGCAGCTGCTGACTTTCCCTCATGTAAGCTTCCAGCTTGCTTACCTATGTTTGCAGATTGATTTTTCAGGCTGCTCTTTGTTAGAACAAAATGATATTTTGGGCAGCTTTTTGTTAGAAGGGAAGCTCTGCAGAGGAGTTTTTGCCCTTACTATCTGCCTAAATAGTTTCTTTTTACCTCCTGTATAAGTTGGATATGGCAAGAGTGACCCAATTGATAAGACAAACTTTTATCATGGCAGAATTTTAAATTCACTTTACATGCATTCTGCAAGTAACTAGAAAAGATACTTTTTATTTGCAAATTATAAGGTTTTTGTTTGTTTGTTGTTGTTGTTTTTTGAGACAATCTCACTGTGTCACCCAGGCTGGAGTGCAGTGGTGCAATCTCGACTCACTGCAACCTTCGCCTCCCAGGTTCAAGCAATTTTCCTGCCTCAACCTGCTGAGTAGCTGGGATTACAGGTGTGCGCCACCATGCCTGGCTAATTTTTGTATTTTTAGTAGAAACGGCATTTCGCTATGTTGGCCAGGCTGGTCTTGAACTCCTGTCCTCAAGTGATCTGCCTGCCTCGGCCTCCCAAAGTGCTGGGATTACAGGCATAAGCCACCACACCTGGCCAATTATATGGTATGTTATTTTTTATTATTTTTATTATCTTTTTTTGAGACGGAGTCTCAGTCTGTCACCCAGGCTGTAGTGCAGTAGCACGATCTTGCCTCACTGCAACCTCCTTCTCCTGGGTTCAAGCAATTCTTCTGTCTCAGCCTCCCAAGTAGCTGGGATTACAGACATGCGCCATTACTCCCAGCTAACTTTTTTTTTGTATTTTTAGTAGAGATGGGATTTTACCATATTGGCCAGTCTAGTCTTTAACTCCTGACCTGGTGATCTGCCTGCCTTGGCCTCCCAAAGTGCTGGGATCACAGGCTTGAGCCACCGCACCCGGCCCTATAAGTTATTTTATACCTTTTCTTTGTTTTCTCTTTCTGTCAGGTGTGGTAAGAAAACCTGTAACATAGATAGCCTTCAGAATATATTTGGATTTACTGTGGAGTCCTAATTAGGGAAAAGGAGTCTGGCTAGTGGGAACAGGGGGAAAGCAAAGAGATAAGGCAAATAAGCTATTTAAAAAACTAAACATTGAGCTGCCATATCATCCAGCAAGCCTAGTGCTGGGTATAAATATAACATGGATGCAACTGGAGATATATATATGTATATACACATATATATATATACATATACATATATATGTGTATATACACATATATACATATACATATATGTATATACACATATATATATACATATACATATATATGTATATACACATATATATATACATATACATATATATATGTGTATACACACATATATATATATATTTTTTTTTTTGCTGAGACAGAGTCTCGCTATGTCACCCAGGCTAGAGGGTAGCAGTGTGATCTCTGCTCACTGCAACCTCCGCCTCCTGGGTTCAAGCGATTCTCCTGCCTCAGCCTCCCAAGTAGCAGATTACAATCGTGCCACTACCTTGCCCAGCTAAATTTTGTGTTATTTTTATTCGTATTCCCCATATTTACTTTTATCTCATGGTACTTTTTATATCCTTACTATATATGTATTTTTACTTTATGTAAATTAAAATGCATGCCATGTGTTCATTTGGGACATAAGAGAAAGGCATTTAGAAGAATACAAGTCACACTTATCAATAGGGATGCAGGTTTGTCAGACTGTGAAACTGCACTGCTATGGGATTTTCATCATGTTCGTATAAGTATCCTAAGGCCGACTGCAGAGATGATAACTGAAGTGGAAGGTGTGATTGTATGTTCTCAAATTGTATGATGTTTAATTCCATCATAAGAAAAATTGTAGGCTGGGTGTGGTGGCTTATGCCTGTAATCCCAGCAATTTGGGAGGCCAAGGCAGGTGGATCAGGAGCTCAGGAGATAGAGACCATCCTGGCTAACACAGTGAAACCCCGTCTCTGTCAAAATACAAAAAAATTAGCCAGGCGTGGTGGTGGACACCTGTAGTCCCAGCTACTCAGGAGACTGATGCAGGAGAATGGTGTGAGCCTGGGAGGCAGAGCTTGCAGTGAGCTGAGATCATGCCACTGCACTCCAGCCATGGCAACAAAGCAAGACTCCGTCTAAGAAAAAAAAAATTGTAGATCCTTCAGCCTTAGCAACCTGATGGTGCATTGTTTGTGTTTAGACATGAAGGATCCTATAGAGTTGAGATAAAGCTATGCAGGTAGATGGAACATAATTAACTCATAGTTATAAAAAAATTAAATTTTATTAACACACGAGATCTGTGATACATTCTGAATAAAACAATAGAAAATGTAGCCTAGCCAACACAGTGAAACCCCATCTCTACCAAAATACAAAAATTAGCTGGGCATGGTGGTGGTGCCCCTGTAGTCCCATATACTAGGGAGGCTGAGGCAGGAGAATTGCCTGAGCCTGGGAGGCAGAGGTTGCAGTGAGCCGTGATCACTCCATTGCACTCCAGCCTGGGTGACAGAGTGAGACACTGTCTCAAAAAACAAACAATAGAAAATGTAATGCTAATAGTTTAATAGGATTCCTAATCAAGGACCTACTATTGTGGGTTTTTTTTTTTTTTTTTAATAATTAAACTCTACTTTGGACCAGGCACAGTGGCTCACACCTGTAATCCTAGCACTTTTGGGAGGCCAAGCAGAAGGATCATTTGCGCTCAGGAGTTCAAAATCAGCCTGGGACACATAGTGAAACCCCATCTCTACAAATAGGAAAAAAAAAAAAAAGCTAAAAATCCCTCTTCTCTGTGGTAACTGCTCTTTTTTTTGTTTTTATTATTATACTTTAAGTTTTAGGGTACATGTGTACCATGTGCAGGTTTGTTACATGTGTATACATGTGCCATGTTGGTGTGCTGCACCCATTCACTCATCATTTAGCATTAGGTATATCTCCTAATGCTACCCTCCCCCCTCCCCCATCACCACGGTAACTGCTCTTTTTAAGTTCAAGATTAAGTGCAATTTTTCCTCAATCTTGCTACATTACAGCTACTGTCATTCAATAGAGATGTGGCTAACATGTTCCCTGCATTACCTCTACTGTATGTGTAATCACTTCCTATTAACGTATTAATCTCCTCCAATAAAAACTGCAGTCTCTTAAGGTCTTGAACTGCTCTATTTCATGATTGGTTAGAAGAGCATTTCTTTCCTATCTTCCACACTGGCCCTCTCTGTGAAGAATGCCCTGTATGCAATAATATGACTGATATCACAGCTTTACATTATCCTCAGCCCCTTACAAATGTTAATTCAGCCATTTTTTTCCTTTTTCTTTTTGAGACAGAGTCTCATTCTTTCATCCAGGCTGGAGTGAAGTGGCACAATCTAGGCTCTCTGCAACCTCTGCCTCACGGGTTCAAGTGATTCTCCTGCCTCAGCCTCTCTTGTAGCTGGGATTACAAGCATGCATCACCACGCCTGGTGTGTTTTTGTATTTTTATATTAGAGATGTGGTTTCACTTTGTTGCCCAAGCTTGTCACAAACTCCTAATCTCAGGTGATATACCTGCCTTGGCCTCCTAAAGTGTTGGGATTACAGGCATGAGCCACCATGCCCAGCCCATTCTGGTTTTTGAGGAGCATCACAGAAGCACATACATAGGCAACAATCTCCGTCTGGTTCTGTTTCCTTTTCTTTGTGTGTGTGTGTGTGTGTGTGTGTTTTTTTTTTTTTTGAGATGGAGTCTTGCCTGTCACCCAGGCTGGAGTGCAGTGGCAGGATCTCAGCTCACTGCAAGCTCTGCCTCCCAGATTCAAGCAATTCTCCTGCCTCAGTCCCCCGAGTAGCTGGGATTACAGGTGCCAGCCACAATGTCTGGCTAATTTTTATATTTTTAGTAAAGATGGGGTTTCACCATGCTGGCCAGGCTGGTCTCGAACTCCTGACCTCAAGTGATCCACCCATCTCCGCCTCCCAAAGTGCTGGGATTAGCCAATATTCAGCCAGTAATTAATTTCAAAAGATAGTGTCCCTGTTTCACAGGAACATGGAGAGAAATGATTTCACCTAATAAAGTAGGCCATTGTTTCCCATTCCTGCCTATAGATCATGAAATGACTAAGAAAGACATTATAAAAACATTGCAAATGTTAGCATGAAAGTCAACATTGGTAAAGAAGTCTTTCTCCTTCAATAATATAATAAATTATTTTATGACCTGAAAGTAACTGGCCATTTCCAAATGTCCGTGGGTCTTTGATATATGTCATGACTTTTAACATATTTTGAATTGTAATTATTCTGCAGAATGTAATATAAAAGATGAATGGTAGAGAATTAGACTTCCTATTGGCCGGGTGTGGTTGCTCACGCCTGTAATCCCAGCACTCTGGGAGGCCGAGGCGGGCGGATCACGAGGTCAGGAGATAAAGACCATCCTGGCTAACATGGTGAAACCCCGTCTCTATTAAAAATACAAAAAATTAGCTGGGCATGGTGGCAGGTGCCTGTAATCCCAGCTACTCGGGAGGCTGAGGCAGGAGAATGGCGTGAACCTGGGAGGTAGAGCTTGCAGTGAGCTGAGATCACGCCACTGTACCCCAGTCTGGGCAACAGAGTGAGACTCCATCTCAAAAACAAACAAAAAAGAATTAGACTTCCTGTGAGCTCTCAGATGGATTATAGTTTGTGAATAATTTACCGTATCATTACATTTGTAAGGGCTTGTTCCACTATAATTTTTATTTTATTTTTTGGGATGGAGTCTCACTCTGTTGCCCAGGGTGAAGTGCAGTGGCACGACCTTGGCTCACTGCAACCGCCGCCTCCCAGGTTCAAGTGATTCTCCTGCCTCAGCCTCCCAAGTAGCTGGGATTACAGGCATGCACTACCACACCTGGGTAATTTTTGTATTTTTAGTAGAGACAGGGTTTCTCCATGTTGGTCAGGCCCGGGCTCCACTCTGAATTTTTTTTTTTTTTTTTTGAGACAGAGTCTCACTCTGTCGACCAGACTGGAGTGCAGTGGTGTGATCTCGGCTCACTGCAACCTCTGCCTGCCAGGTTCAAGCAACTCTCCTGCCTCAGTTTCCCAAGCAGCTTGGACTACAGGCATGTGCCACTACCCCCAGCTAATTTTTGAATTTTTAGTAGAGATGGGATTTCACTATGTTGGTGGGCCAGGGTGGTCTCAATCTCTTGACCTCATGATCCACCTGCCTCGGTCTCCCAAAGTTCTGGAATTACAGCCATGAGTCACTGGGTCTGGCCCTCCACTATGAATGTTTAATGAACCCTGAGGATGCGTCTTAGATTAGTAACCCCTTTCCAGATTCACTACATTTGCCTGGTTTTTATTGAGTAGATCTCTCACAACAAAATCATCAATATTACACTGAAAGGCTTATTACATTCATTATCTTTGTGTAGTTACTCTGCAGTATAAACCCTGTGATGTTCCAGTTTTGATGCCTGGGTAAAAGCCTAAGCATGCACGTTACATTTGTATGGTTTCATCAAAAAAGTTTTTGATGCCTAGTAAGACTATGGCCTGCGAAAAATCTCCATCACATGTAATTATTATAAATGCTCTTTAGTATGGATTCTCTGATGTTGATGAATGTTTGAAGTCATAATGGTTTCCCACTCTCTGTTTTTCTCTCAAATATGAATTTTTGCAATATTGTACAATGTGAGAATTGTGCCAGAAGACCTTGTCACATTCATTACATTTGTTAGGTTTCTCACCAGCAAGAATTCTTTGAAAAATCCTGACCTCAGATTTTACCTTAAGCCCTTGCCACATTCAATACGTTAGTAAAGTTTCTGTCCTCTATGGTGTAGCTAACGGTTATTAAGCCTTGAACAAAAACTAAAGGTTCTGCTACATTCATTATACTTGCAAAGTTTTTCTCCAGTATAAATTATTGTATGTCTTGCAAGGCTTTAATGCTAACTGAGCACACTGCCACATTAATTACATTTGTTAGATTTCTCTCCGGCATGAATTCTCTGATGATGTATAAGATATGAACTGTCATGGAAGAGTTTGCCACGTTCATTACATTTGAAAGGTTTCTCTCCAGTATGGATTGCGTGATGATTAGTAAGGCTTGAATGCATACTAAAAGTTTTGCCACATTCATTACATTTGTAAGGTTTCTCTCCAGTGTGGATTTTCCGATGATGTGCTAGGGATGAGTTTAGACTGAAGACCTTCCCACATTCATTACATTTATAAGGTTTTCTCCAGTATGAATTCTCCAATGATACGCAAGGTATGAATTTTGACTGAAGACTTTGCCACATTCATTACATTTGTAAGGTTTCTTTCCAGTATGAACTCTGCGATGTTGTACAAGATGGGAATTTTGACTGAATACTTTGTCGCATTCATCACACTTACAAGGTTTCTCTCCAGTATGAATTATCACATGTTGGCCAAGGTATGAATTGCGACTGAACACCTTGCCGCATTCATTACATTTGTAAGGTTTCTCTCCAGTATGAATTTTCCAGTGATTTGCTAGGGATGACTTGTGACTGAAGACCTTGCCACATTCATTACATTTGTAAAGCTTCTCTCCAGTGTGAATTCTCCGATGATGTGCAAGGTGTGAAATATGATTGAAGACCTTTCCACATACATTACATTTGTAAGGTTTCTCTCCAGTGTGAATTCTCCAATGTTGTGCAAGGTGTGAAATATGATTGAAGACCTTTCCACATACATTACATTTGTAAGGTTTCTCTCCATTGTGAATTCTCTGATGTTGTGCAAGGTGTGAAATATGATTGAAGACCTTTCCACATACATTACATTTGTAAGGTTTCTCTCCAGTGTGAATTCTCCGATGATTTGCAAGGTGTGAAATATGATTGAAGACCTTTCCACATACATTACATTTGTAAGGTTTCTCTCCAGTGTGAATTCTCCGATGATTTGCAAGGTGTGAAATATGATTGAAGACCTTTCCACATACATTACATTTGTAAGGTTTCTCTCCAGTGTGAATTCTCCGATGTTGTGCAAGGTAGGAATTGCGACTGAACACCTTGCCACATTTGTTACATTCGTAAGGTTTTTCTCCAGTATGAATTGTCCGATGTTGTGCAAGGTGTGAAATTTGATGGAAGACCTTGCCACATTCATTACATTTATAAGGTTTCTCTCCAGTATGAATTCTTTGATGTTGTGCAAGTTGTGAAATTTGATTAAAGACCTTGCCACATTCATTACATTTATAAGGTTTCTCTCCAGTATGAATTCTTTGATGTTGTGCAAGGTGTGAAATTTGATTAAAGACCTTGCCACATTCATTACATTTATAAGGTTTCTCTCCAGTATGAATCCTGCGATGCTGTGCAAGGTGTGAAATATTATTGAAGACCTTGCCACATTCATGACATTTATATGGCTTCTCTCCAGTATGAATTCTTCAATGACTTGCAAGGTTTGATTTTTTATTGAAGATCTTGCCACATATATCACATGTAAATTGCGTCTCTTTAGTATGGATTATTTGACGTATAGTAAAATGTAAGCCTTGATGAAAGGCCTTGCCACACTCATTACATTTGTAGTGTTCTGTCCCAATATTTGCTTTCTCTTTTTTTGTGAATAATGAATCCATGAAATTATATTCATATGTATGAGAAATATGGGTTTTGACAGTAGAAGAAATACATTGGGGTGGGGAATCTAAGGAACTACTGTTGACAGATTTTTCCATGTGATCATATTTATATATTTTCCCTTCAGCTTGAAATAGCTGCAGTTCTGGTAGATGTGACTGCAAGTTTAATCCAAGCTGATTTTTAATAGGCTTGTTTTGTGCATCATCCTTTCTACCATGCGTGTCTCTTCTGCCAATGAGACTTCCCTTATAGGTCATACACACTCGTTTATAATGTCTTTCATCATGTTTCCACTGACACTGAGAGTCATGTACATTTTTCTGGGTTTCTCTGAAGCAAAAATCTTGTATGTCGTGGCTTTCCTGTCTTTCCAGCATTACTGTCTGGAATATTTCTTCTGTATTACTCTCTTTTTTTGGTGGTAATTCCTTGATCTCACATTTAGAAAAAATACCTACAAGATATAAGGAACCCACAGTTTCCAATTAATTACAGATATTTAATAAAGATCTCCTATTGAGATATGTAATAGTACACTAAGAGTAATACTTATGTTAAAGAAAGTAAGTTACAAAACTCCCAATCATGATTTTTAATTTTTTGGAAAACAAAAGGAACAGATATTTTCTAATAGAGAAAGGGTGACTGCACATAATTCAAACTAATTGCAGAAAAGCCTAGTATAAAGAAACCTATGGCCAAACCACTTACTTGCAAAAATTTTGGTTAGCTCCCCAAAAAGGAGAATTTTTCCAACATGAAGCCTGAGCATATGGCAATAGAAGGAAAACATATGGCTGTCTAATAGTTGAAAGAATTTTCTACTTAGGAAATTTATTGACTAAGGTCAGAGAAAACATTCTTTGGAGCAAACTGAAAAATAAAAAGGTATATAACACAACGAAGGCACCCATGGTCTAAATGTTTGCACTGACCAAAAGATCGTATTCCCCAATATTATGTTATTGGAAGTGGGGACATTGGGCAACAATTAGGCCATGAGGAGGAAGCTCTCATGGACAGGATTAGTGCCTGTATAAGAATAGTTGCTTCCTCTCACTCTGACATATGAGACATAGCAAGAAGCAGGCTGGGGCCAGGTGCAGTGGCTCATGCCTGTAATCTCAGCAACTTGAGAGGCCACGGTGAGTGAATCATCTGAGGTCAGGAGTTCGAGACCAGCCTGACCAACATGATTAAACCCTGTCTCTACTAAAAATACAAAAATTAGCAAAACTCCATCTCAAAAAAAAAAAAAAAAGGCAGACTGGGGTAAAATAGAAAGAAGGCACCACCCAGGAAGTGTTTTTATGCATTTTGATCTTGGAATTCACTTCTTACAGATTTATGAGAAATTATTTCCTGCAGTTTAAGGTGTAAGCATCTCAGTCTACAGTATTTCTTATGGCAGGCTGAGGTGGTTAAGACATGAAAAGGTCCATCTAATAAACATGACAGAGACTGATAAATCTTTTTTTTTTTTTTGAGATGAAGTCTCGCTCTTGTGCCCCAGGCTGGAGTGCAATGGCATGATCTCTGTTCACTGCAACCTCTGGCACATGAGTTCAGGGAATTCTCCTGCCTCAGCCTCCTGAGTAGCTGGGATTACAGGCGACTGCCACCATGCCCGGCTAGCTTTTGTATTTTAATATAGACGAGGTTTCACCATGTTGGCCAGGCTGGTCTCGAACTCCTGACCTTAGGTGATCCACCCACCTTGGCCTCCCAAAGTGCTGGGATTACAGGCATGAGCCACCGCATCCAGCCAAATCTTTTCTTAAATAAAGTAACTTTTCCATCTTTACACAAACTATGCGATATTCCTAGCCATCTACCAACAGTAACTTGCCAAAAGAAACTTGGAGTAAATTATTGCTTTTCAAATAGAGTAGGTCCACCAATTTACACTGAAAGTAAGTGAGGTCAATGGGATTTGATCTTGGGCTGCAGACCCAGACATGTTCTTAAAAGTGGATGCAGTATTGACCTGGCAATCCCATTGCTGGGTATATACCCAGAGGATTATAAATCATTGTACTATAGAGGCACATGTACATGTATGTTTCTTGCAGCAATATTTACAATAGCAAAGACTTAGAACCACAATAGCAAAGACTTAGAACCAACCCAAATGCCCATCAAGGATATACTGGATAAAGAAAATGTGGCACATATACTGCATGGAATACTATGCAGCCATAAAAAAGAATGAGATAGGCAGGACACAGTGGCTCACACCTGTAATCCTAGCACTTTGGGAGGCTGAGGTGGGCAGATCACCTGAGGTCAGGAGTTGGAGACCAGCCTGATTAACATGGTGAAACCCCGTCTCTACTAAAAATACAAAATTAGCTGGGCATGGTGGTGCATACCTGTAATTCCAGCTACTTTAGAGGCTGAGGCGGGAGAATCGCTTGAACCTGGGAGGCAGAAGTTCTGGTGAGCCAAGATTGTGCCATTGCACTCCAGCTTGGGCAACAAGAGAGAAACTCCAACTCGGAAAAAAAAAAAAAAGAATGAGAATGAGATCATGTCCTTTGTAGGGACATGGATGAAGCTGGAAGCCATAATTCTCAGCAAACTAACACAGGAACAGAAAACCAAACACTGCATGTTCTCACTCATAAGTGGGAGTTGAACAATTAGAACACATGGACACAGGGAGGGAAACAACATACAGCAGGGCCTATCAGGGGGTAGGGGGAAATGGGAGGGAGAACATTGGGAAAAATACCTAATGCATGCAGGGCTTAAAACCTAGATAACAAGTTGATGGGTGCAGCAAACCACCGTGGCACATATACCTACATAACAAACCTGCACAACACAACACGACACAGCAAATAGATGCATGGAAAGAAATCATTTCAAGGGAGCTACATAGAACTGGGTTGTGTTGCTAACCATGTCACTTGGTAATCCTTCATAGACAATGGTATGTCAACCATCATACAGAGCAGACATTGGTTTAGGCTGTGTCCTGAGAAAGCTGTCCTATGCATAAGCAAGTGTCTTTCCTTACATAGTGAGAGTAGCATGGGGACTGAGAGAGTACTGTGGATATTGAGGTGGTCAGAAATACAAAGATTAATATGTTAAGAAGTGACAGTAGGCCGGGAGCAGTGGCTCATGCCTGTAATCCCAACACTTTGGGAGGCCCAGGCAGGTGGATCACCTGAAGCCAGGAGTTCAAACCCAGCCTGGCCAACATGGTGAAACCCTGTCTCTACTAAAAATACAAAAATTAGCTGGGTATGGAGGTTGGCACCTGTGATCCCAGCTATTGGAAAGGCTGAGAGAGTAGAATCACTTGAACCCAGGAGGAGGAGATAGCAGTGAGCAGAGATCATGCCATTGTACTCCAGCTTGAGTGACAGAGCAAGACTCCATGTCAAAAAATATATAATTATAGTTCATCAGTTAAAATTTTGACCTTAGTAGAAAAGAACTGATTTAATAAAGTGCATAGTAATATTCCATCCTTGGCTGGGCACGGTGGCTCACGCCTGTAATCCCAGCACTTTGGGAGGCTGAGGCAGGCAGATCACAAAGTCAAGAGATCGAGAATATCCTGGCCAACACGATGAAACCCTGTCTCTACTATAAATGCAAAAATTAGCTGGGCATCGTGGTGCATGCTTGTAGTCACAACTACTTAGCAGACCGAGGGAGGAGAATCAATTGAACCTGGGAGGCAGAGGTTGCAGTGAGCCAAGATCCTGCCACTGCACTCCAGCCTGATGATGCAGCAAGACTCCGTCTCAAAAAAAAAAAAAAAAAAGTACCCCGTCTTCAACCCTGGGAAAAATTGCAACTGTGCAGCAAAAATGGAAGAGATTTTTTAAAGTCAGTATGATAAGGCAGAAACAAAGCAGATTTACATCTCTTATAACGTATCCTATGAAATTTATCAAACTGAATGACCTATGAATTCTATTTATAGGCATATATTCAACAAATCCAACATACAGATTCAGCACGATCTCAGCTCACCTCTTTCTCCCAGAATGAAGAGATTCTCCTGCCTCAGTCTCCTGACTATAGGCACCCACCACCACGCCCAGCTACTTTTTGTATTTTTAGTAAGGATGGGGTTTTACCATGTTGGCCAGGCTGGTCTCAAATCCCTGACCTCAAGTGCTCCACTTGCCTCAGCCTCTCAAAGTGATGGGATTACAGGCATGAGCCACTGCATGAGGCCTTTTATCCTATTTCAAATAGACAACCAGACTATTTGAACAAGTAGAGATGGCTCCGTGCAGTATCCTGGGCCCCAGATGCAAAGGAGGAGCAGCCCAGATTTTTCCATCCCCTGATTAGGTGTTCCAAGTACAGGAAATGGGATGGAACCTGAATAGGTCAAGGGGCAGGTATAAGAGGCCTCAGTTCTGATCTATAGGGACAGAGAATGGAGCATCAGATGGAATCAAGTACAGAAGGAGAGACCACAGGGGACACAGCCCTTCCTGTGCTGCAGAGTCAAGAAACAAAAGAGGTCACAGAAGGCAGATGACACGGTGTTGCTCATCAGGATAAACACCCTGCCCTTGTCTCTGAGCTGCAGCGGTACCACTAGAGGGCAAAAAGATCAAACTAATACACATCTAAAGAGCACCAGGCACAGGTGTGGTGGCTCACACCTGTAATCCCAGCACTTTGGGAGGCTGAGGTGAGCAAATCACCTGAGGTCGGGAGTTAGAGACCAATCTGGCCAAAATGGCAAAACATCTCTACTAAAAATACAAAAATTAGCCAGGCGTGGTGGTGGTGCATGCCTGTGAAAAGAAGAGAAGAGAAGGGGAGAGAAGAAGAGAAGAGAAAAAGAGCACTCAGATGGATAAGTGGGGCAAAGAAAGACATCCATTCAGAGATCTCAGGATTTAAATGATGTTTTTCCCACAGAATTCTCCCACTTGCAAAGAGTTTCCCCACACACTATTTGAAGTTGGAGCTTCCACTCTGCCCATCTGAGCTCTTACCTGGGTTTACTTCTGTAAAGCATTCCCAGCCAGATGCGATGGCTCATGCCAGTAACCCCAGTACTTTGGGAGGCCGAGGCAGGTGGCTCAAAATGAGACCATCTTGGCCAAACTGGTGAAATCCCATCTCTACTAAAAATACAAAAATTAGCTGGGCATGGTGGCATGTACCTGCAGTCCCAGCTACTTGGGAGGCTGAGGCAGGAGAATCACTTGAACCCCAGAGGTGGAGGTTGCAGTGAGCTGAGATTGTGTCACTGCACCCCAGCCTGGGTGACAGAGAAAGACTCTGTCTCCAAAAAAAAAAAAAAAAAAAAAAATTCCCATCCATCTCAATTTTTTGGAATTTTCACTTCATGCTACACAGTCCAGGGCTCTTTGCCTTGTTCCAACAGGTCAGAAAGAGACTCCTGCTTATAATAAGTAGGAAACATGACATGTTGGAGCTTTTCTAGAGCCCCAGCCCTATGTTTCTGTGGAAAAGAAGATATTGCAGATGGACCTAGGAAAATATTTCACAAATTCCTCCACTGACTGCCTCCTTCTGAATCCTTAAAGAGCACTGTAATATGTGGACATTGAGCTCTTTTCCCAGAACCACTGAATCAAAAGTGCATGAGTCACAAACAGAAAACTGGATATCTTTAAAGTCTGCCATAAGGTTTTGTTTTGTTTTTGTTTTTTGAGATAGAATCTCGCTTTGTTACCTGGGCTGCAGTGCAGTGGTGCATTCTTGGGTCACTGCAACCATTGCCTCCCAGGTTCAGGTGATAATCTTACCTCAGGCTTTCTAGTAGCTGGGATTACAGGCATGTGCCACCACGCCTGGATAATTTTTGTATTTTTAGTAGAGATGATGTTTCACCATTTTGGTGAGGCTGGTATTGAACTCCTGATCTGAAGTGATCCACAAGCGTTGGCCTCCCAAAGTGCTGGGATTAAAGGCATGAGTCACCATACCTTGCCAGCCATAAGGTTTTAAGCCTACTTTACTTCTGGAACCCCCACTGAGCTATCATGAAGAATGCAGAACATCTAAACAAAGGGCACAGTTAAAGTCCAGATGCTACACCATGAAGCTTTTCATTTTGAAATCAATATGGCTTCCATTTTAGTCAAGCAATGATGTGGCTCCCAGGAGGCAACTGGAGAAAATACAAAGATACACAAGGGCACATCCCCAGGAGGGAAGTTATCCTCACCCAGGGAGACCAGGTTCCTATAATTCTCCAGCATCACATCTCTGTATAGAGTCCTCTGAGCAGGGTCCAGGCATTTCCACTCCTCCTGAGAGAATTCTATGGCCACATCCCTGAATGTCAACAGACCCTGAAATGAAAACACATTTTAACCAAATGGTTATGAGAGGAGTTCCTATCTTTACAGAAAATGAGAAGAGTGGTGACAACAAGGATTTAATTGTAGTGAATGTTCTGACAAATCCAAGTGAGGGATTTCTCACCACATTATGTCCACTCAGTGGTATTTGATTACACTTTTTGAAGAGGTCATGATACCCTCTCGGTATAAATTTCTTATGTTTCTGAAGAATATAAGAAACACTCAAATAAACAATAGATGCCTGGTTCCCATTATAGAAACGTTAGAAACTTTTGGCCAGGTGCTGTGGCTCACGCCTGTAATCCCAACACTTTGGGAGGCTGAGGCAGGTGGATCACAAGGTCAGGAATTCGAGACTAGCCTGGACAATATGGTGAAACTCTGTCTGTACTAAAAATACAAAAATTAGCCGGATGTGGTGGTAGATGCCTGTAGTCCCAGCTACTCAGGAGGCTGAGGCAGAATTGCTTGAACCCAGGAGGTAGAGGTTGCAGTGAGCCAAGATTGTGCCACTGCACTCCAACCTGGGCAACAGAGTGAGACTCCATCTCAAAAAAAAAAAGAAAAAGAAACGTTAGAAACTTTTATTGACACACCAAGTGACACTCAGTATCTAGAAGAGATAGAGCATGAGTGATGCCTTCAAAGATGACAACATCCGCAGTGAAATATCAGCTGGTCTAGGTGGCACATGCTTGTAATCCCAGCTACATGGGAGGCTGAGGCCAGAGACTTGCTTGATCCTGTGAGGCAAAGGTTGCAGTAATCCAAGATCACACCACTGCACTCCAGCCTGTTTAACAGAAACTCCATCTCAAAAAAAGAAAAAAAAAAAATTAGCTGGGCATG